>NC_069381.1:51250000-53650000 GCF_027475565.1 Acinonyx jubatus | reverse complement strand
GAAACTCTACTGGTAGGGGTGCCTGGGAGGCTCAGTCAGTTGAGCATCAGACTTCGGCCAGGGTCACGATTTCACAGTTTGTGAGTTTGAGCCCCTATGGGGCTCTGTGCTGACAGCTCAGAGCCTGGAGCCTGCTTCAGATTCTGTGTCTCCCTCTCTCTCTGCTCCTCCCCCACTCACACACTCTCTCTCTCAAAAATAAATAAACATTTAAAAAAAATTATTAGAAACTACTGCTAATTTTGTATCCTGAAACTTCACTGAATTTGTCAGTTAGATCTAACAATTTTTTGGTAGAATATTTAGGACTTTCTATGTATGAAGTCACGTCATCTGCAAACAGAGACAATGTTACTTCTTTCTTTTTCAATTCTGACATCTTTTATTTCTTTTTCTTTCCTGATTATTAGACTTTATTCACGGAGTTTTAAGGACATGGATGGATTTCATAGTTTAGCTTTCTATTAACTTCAATAATCATCTCTTTTTTCATTTATTATAATATACACATATACTACCTTCATTTTGCTTAACTGGTTTATTTTTTAGATATAAATCACAGGAAAAAATGCATCCAAAAAAGAACTCGGACCTAATCTTGGAGAAATTGAAGGCTAAAAGTATAGAGATTTTAGTGTAGGGACTTTAACTTCAGCTGTTATTTCCAAATCCTAGAGAATAGAGCACAATTCCATATTCTACATATGCAGACTACACAAGCTTCCAGTTACAACTAGTGTTCAGAAATAAATCATTGCCCCTCATGCAACCTTTTTAAGTTCTTCATCCAATACAATGAAATTATACAAAGTATCTGTTAGCTTCAAGGTCTTTTTTGGGTTCCACAAAAACCAGTGCTTGTCCTTGTCATTTTTAAGCAACAGAAAACCAAAAGCTTATCAATCAGTACAGATGATTTAACATTAGAGGAGCTTTTCCAAACACATAAGAAAAATGGGAATTTTTTCCTGCCTTTCTTATTCAAGGAAAAACAAGGAAAAGAAATACAATCAGAGTAAACTCTTTGCTAGATCAATCACTAGCACACTCTGTTCCTGCAAACAAAGAAATGGAAAAGAAAATAATGTGCAATAATCTAGGGGAAGAAGAAAAGAATCTGTGGGACCAAAATGTAAAATGTACGAGCAAAATTATTTCTAAGTGGGACACCTTATTAAATCTTGGAAGTGTATGTTTCTGTTATAGCTTTTATTTCTATATGATCTCGAATGTGATCCTCCACAGCCAGGAGAAGTCAGTAACATCTCCTGTCATTACGCACACTTTTTATGATCTAGAACACAAAATGCAAAAATGTCAGTGAAATACCTTGCCTCTTTTGAAATAACAATGTCAATTCGTAGGCACTTTAAATACAAATTACGTACAGAGGCTTTACTGGCTAGAGATGCATTTCTATTTTGAACAGAAAAATCAAGAGGAAAAATACTCAACTAACTATGCATATCTCATGTAGCAATGAAAAAAAAAGGTATTTTATTTTTATGATAATATTTTATTTCCAAAGGGGAGAAAAGACAGCACAAAAACAAACTACATTAGATGCTTCAAACAAAATCATATCTCAGCAAGGTTGCCCATCAGCTTTCCCTTATGGTCTGGGCCCAAGGCTATTGCAACAGCTGGCACATCAGAGATAGCATCTTTATCCCTAGGAACCACATTTGAGAAACACTTGTTCAGAAGCTGCCCATTTGGATGTGATAAGCACTTTGTCCTTTACGTGAATGAGTCTTTTATGCAGTCTACAAAGAAAAATGCTAATTGTTTTATTCTTTATGTATTTATATCTAGGATACCTATCATCGGGGCAGCTTAATGACAAAGATCTGGTGCTGGCTGATATATTCATCTTACAAAAGTATACAATGAACATTTTCAGCAATTGACCTCTACTATTATGATCAAATTATACTAAGAAAACATGGTGGGAAAATAAGAGGAAGTACTTTCCCTGAGTTCTGGAATCTTCATGTAGTATCAGCAGGTTTTGTTTGTTTGTTTGTTTACTGCTTTGGGCCCCACAAAGATTGTAACCAAAGCAAACGGTCTCTCTTATAAAAAGAGAGAACAGAGAAAGGATGGTCAAGCATGCTCCTTCACTTCCAGCAAGGCCCACAATCTTTCTCTCTACCACAGACAACCCTTTAGGCATCATGGTTTAAAATATACAGTAAGAGAAAAATAATCTTTTGGATAACCATGGAGATGGAAATGGAGAAAGAGAGCAATAGAGATAGAATATAAAAGAGATGAAAACAAAAATTTGAAGAGAACAGTGGAAGTATTTAGATTATCCAGTGTAAGCATAGAATGGGAGAGCAATAAGAAGCTTTAGTGATCATCTGGCCCAACCACTTCCCTTACATGAGACCCAAGAAGGTTAACTGTCTAGTGGAAGGATTATTGGCTACTAAACAACAGAACGTAGCCCCTGTTAGTGACCCAACCGTCAAGTGTTACATATCTTACATGGGGAAAATGTTCAGCAATATCAAAGGAATATAAGAATGAGGCAAATAACCTGACAGATTTGAGCTGAGTCTAAGACATCAGGATGTGATGGGGATGGTGGGGAGCTGGAGAGCATATGACCCACCTAAAGAGGTTAGGACTACTTAACTCAAGAAGATTTCTGCCTTATGGCAATACAGGTCTGGTGTTACTGGATATACTGAAATTTTCAAAAGAAGTCAGAAATCCAGATTTTTAGTGGAAATCCCTTGATATTGTTGGAAACTACTTCAAGTTCTGTAACTCCCACACCAACCTAATATATCTGCAGCCCAGGCACTGCCTACAATTGTTAGCTCATGAACCCTGGTCAATAGCAGTCCAAATATGACTTCATTAAGATAACCAATAGATTTCGGTCTGGGGAACTTCTCACTGACACCTCTTTAAGATGGCAGGTGTGATTTGCCTTCATTTTCTCTTGCTCAGCCTTCCCTGAGGGCCACCTAACTGGGCAGCCTTCTCTGGACTGACAGACAATTCACTGCACAGTCTTATCTTCTTTGGGTTTGCTGAAATTGAGTTTTGGGGATTAATGTTCTTCTGAATTACAATCTTATATCTTATCTCTTTGCCCCATAACTCAGCACTCTTGCTTGCAAAAGCACTTGCATCAAACATATCAAGGGAAGAAAACATGTCAGATTTTCTTCAGGAGCTTGTAAATGGCGCAGGGATTGCTTTGGGAAGCTCTCTTTGGAGAACAGGGAGAAATAATTCCTGTTTGCAAACTGAATGCTATTAAATGCTTTCTCCCATGTACTGCCCATATAAAATAGCCAACGCAGGTACAGCAAAAAAAAAAAAAAAAAAAAAAAACCAAAAACAAAAACAGAAAGCAATTTCACTCATGGTTCCCAGTTTCTCTCATCTTGCTTAATTCCTGCTGGCCCTGACATTAGTCAGTCATTAATTAACTCAATAAATAAATATTTATTGAGCACTGACTGACAACACTGAACATAACAATGTGTGTATCCTGATGGAGCTTAAATTCTAGAGACAGAGAAAGATACAGGTGCACACAGTGGCATGCTGGTAAATGTAATAAGCAGCTCTCCAGAGAAAAGAGTCTGACTTGTAATGTTTAATGATTTCTGTGGTATAAATACTCCCACCAAGGATAATTTCAAGCTTCCAACATGACATCAGTGAATAGAAAGCTAGGAAAGATGTTCATTAGCACATCATTGCATGTTTCCACCATACAGATATGATAGATGTAAATAACCTAAAGAGCATAGACAGCAGAAAAATGTAGCAAAGTAATCAGGAAGAGATGAATTTGTAATATTATTTCCTTGTCTTTTAATATTTTTAATATTATTTCATTGTAAGTTTATATAATTTAACTTTTAATGTCTATTTAACAAGTGTCTCCAAAACTTCCAGAAAATTTAACATTTGGTTCTCTTCACCTAGTAGAAGCTGATTCCAGCACACTACTGGGTATAGATAGATTGATAGGGAGACACATTTTTAATATAATGCCAACAAGTGATGAACTAAATAAAAATAAGGGAGAGAAAGAGATAAAGAATAATAGAAGAGGTTATCCACTGGAAAAAGCCTAAGAATCAAAAACCCGGAGGCTAGAAATGGCCAGCCAATGACAGAATGCCTTCTACCACACACCTGTCTCGTATAATAATCAATCAGTGCTTTAACACTTGCTATGAAGGGAGTGCTCTACTTTGGTATCCCATTCCATCTTTAGATATGTCTGACTGAGAGAAAATACTTCCTTTAATCAAGTTAAAATCTATCTTCCTGTAGTTGTGGTTTTTAAATTGAGCTTTGTCAAAAGTTAGGAGTTCTACAAATGGGCCCCAAGGATCTCAAAAGCCTCACAGTCTAGTGAGAAGAGAGATGGGAAACTGGCTAAAGGGGGCCATTCCAGTTTCTGCTTCTAACAAAGTGGCTGCATAATTTATCTCTTCATACAATGGGACTCACTGTATGTTTGTATTGAGAAAATATTTTTTATAGTTAAAACCTGGTTGAAACCCGCTTCTATATGTACAGATACTTATTACTTACATATTACTTATTATATATACTTATATATTATATACTTCCACCAATGTATACATTTTCACAATAATGTGTATCTTGGTATCAGTTAACAGCAGGCTAGATCATGTAGTAGAAACAAGTGATCCCCAAAGTCTAAGTCATTTGATATGACAAAAGTTTCTCACTTATGCAAATGTACTCCAAGTCTAGCTGACACTGCACATTTTTGCTTGCTTTCATTCAACATAGAAAATCACAAGGCTACATGTAGCTTCAAGGAAGAATCAGAAAGGAACATACTTCCTGTGCTAGGAAGGAGTGGAATTGAAAATATTATTAAGTAGCACTAATGTCTACCCTAATCTTCTATTCATCTGGCTATGTACTATTTATACCCACTTAGTAACTTCAACCAGGAATATACACAACTAGATCTTTAAAAGCACCACATACAATGAGAAAGAATGAAATCTGGCCTTTTGTAGCAATGTGGATGGAACTGGTGAGTGTTATGCTAAGTGAAATAAGTCATAAAGAGAAAGACAGATACCATATGTTTTCACTCTTATGTGGATCCTGAGAAACTTAACAGAAGACCATGGGGGAGGGGAAGAAAAAAAAAAGAGGTTAGAGAGGGAGGGAGCCAAAACATAAGAGACTCTTAAATACTGAGAACAAACTGAGGGTTGATGGGGGGGTGGGGGAGAGGGGAAAGTGGGTGATGGGCATTGAGGAGGGCACCTGTTGGGATGAGCACTGGGTGTTGTATGGAAACCAATTTGACAATAAATTTCATATTTAAAAATAAATAAATGGAAAAAATAAATAAATAAAAGCGCCACATAAAATTCTGATATTTATCACTACCTTCACTTTTATTCCCTATTGAAAACCACTAATTGAAGAAGAAGAAGAAGAAATAATACCTTCCCACCACTTCTAATTTTGACTTTTAACATTTCCAAAGAGGTTGTCAGTGACTACAGTGAGTGGAAGTTAATGTTGCCATCTAAGAATGAAACTTTCAGAAAGGAAACCACAAATGGCAAAATTAGTTCTCAGTGGAAATAGCCCACTCCAAAATATGTATACCTGAGTCTATTTGTGAACTTCCAACTCCAAGCAAAATAACTAGTGTGCAAAGCCAGGAAAATATGTCTGAATACAAAAGAAAGAAAAAAGCAGTAATGTACACTTCTTCAGCTTTATTCTTGTTGTAAGGGTGAGAATGATGCTCTTTCTAGGTCTCTGCATTTCCAACCTGAAACCAAAAGTCACCCTCACACTTACTACACAGAGAAAATGCTAGAATGCTAGAATATTTTCATCTTCTTTCTCTCTCTCCCTCTTGATATTTATGTTAAGTACTCTCAGCTGTTTACCTCTATTTTGGGGGTAGCAGAAGCTTCTTAACCTTATGTTCCAGAATAACGCTATAGAAAAAGGGTTGGTAAACTATAGTCCATGGACAGAATCAACCTACAACTTGTTTTTGTATGACCCATGAGCTAAGAATGGCTTTTACACTTTATTGAAAGGGGTTATAAAAACAAAGAAAAATATGCAACAGTGACCACATGTGGCTTGCAAAACCTAAATTATTTACTATCTTGACCTGAATTTTCAGAAATAGTCTGCCTATGCCTGCTCTAGAATTAAAAGCCCCATATTTTCTGGATATCTATGGCTGAAGTTCAATGATTCCATTAAACTTCATCAGGAAGTTAGAAAACATGAACAAAAAAATAACAACTTATACTACCAAGGTTATTTTTCAAGGAAGTATCACAAAAATTTACGGGTAAACCTAACTCATATAAGGAAATTTTCCAAAGTAAGAATTCTCATGAATTTCTAGGATTTGTAGACTTGGAAGAAAAGTTGTCCTAAAAGTGAAGAATTTGTTAAAACTCCCTAAAGGGGCAAAATTAGCAATTCCTCTGTAACTCAGGCATTCATCCACATAGATGAGAACAGAATATTTTATGGCAGCCCAGATGTAAAATATGATGAAATTTTCATATGAGTCATATTTCCATGAAGATAATAATATCATCACCATAAAAGTATTCACAATCAGAGCCAGAAAGATGTAATGTATAAAAAGAATGAGTAAGAAGTTGTTATCTCAGGGAAAGAAAAGTAAGGGAGAGTCTCTTGAAGCTCATTTCAGGACAGACACCAGAAAAGTCACCAACAGGTTGTTGAAATTATAGACAGAAAGATGGATGGATGGATGGATGGATGGATGGATGGATAGATGATGGATGGATGGATGATAGATAGATAGATAGATGCTTTCAAGAAGATCATACAGAGAATTACACAGGGATGACTCTTTCAATGTGTGATTCTATCAGTTAGGATACATTCAGCTTCAAATTATAGAAAATCCAATCAGTAAATGCAACAAATTATTTACTTATGCCTATGTGTGGAGGTGGCGTTTCCAGAGTTCATTTTATTGCTCAACAGGATCATGGGCCAGCAGCCTCCTTCCATCCTTATGCTCCTCTACTTCAGTGTGTTGGCTTTTTTTCCTTGTAGCCACAGATGACTACTACAGTTTCATAGATATATAATATCACCTCAGCAATATCCCGAGAGAGAGAGAGAGAGAGAGAGGGAGAGAGAAAGAAAGAAAGGGAAGGGACGATGCCAATAACCTGTCTTCATATGCACATCCTTTTCATTGGTAAACAAATTATCTTTCTCAGAAGGTCCTCAACAGTCTTTCTCTTAAGTCTCTTTGGCCAGAACAGAGTCACATGCAGGTATCTGGCTTTTCAACTTCTAACATAAGCAGACAGGAGATAAAAGGAGAAAGGGGTAAGAAATCTTTTGCAGTCACCAGCCAATCACATCTGCTACAGGTTTAAATAATATTGGGGGATTCCATTAAAGAAAACAGCCACATTCTTCCATTGTCACTATGAAAGATAGGCTGGGTTTAATGGGCCCGTGGTAACAAAGTACCTATCTTGATGATATGAGGTATAACTAAGGAATCTTATTCAACTGGGCTTCCAAAAACTGATCCTTCTTATTGCTTGCATACCAGCCCAACCCAGAGACCTGAGGAAACAGCAACAAAGTCAACATTCAAGATCACTAGAAGGACAATCTACCAAGAAGCATTTACTGTAAAGTAAGACTATAAAAATGACAAACGACAAGAATGGGTTTACACAAGAGGATCTATTGGTGTGTGAAATAAATATATATGCAATATTCTTGTTTTATATATACATAGAGATGGAGATGGAGATGGAGATGGAGATAGAGAGAGAGAGAGAGAGAGAGAGAAAGATTTCAGTGATGATATCATCTCTAAAAATATTTTTGGAACATTCAGGTGGAAATGACTTTAGGGACAATTTATAAATCACCTAAGACATTTAGTCTTATTATTTATATTTCTACATCATTAATCTTTCAATCATTTTTGCATACAGAGCCCTGTCAGTATCTTTTGTAAGTAACACTGACCATTTATTTAAAAAGTTTAATCACCAGATTTAATTCCTAGTAAACTTTAACTGCTCTCTTAAGGTAAACTCTCATTAAAGTATTCACTGTTTCTCATCACTAAGAATTTTTTTCAAAGTATCTTTGGTCTTAGAGCTACAGTTTATTGTGTAATCTTAAATACGTCTGCTTAAACAATATCAACAATTAAGCCCATGGTCTTCTTTTATCTCCACATGAAGCACGTGAAAGATACTCTCATTAGGAAAAAGTACACACATAACTCAGAAGACAGTTCACGGCCATGAGGAGTTGACTGGCTTAACAGAAAGAGAAATTAAATTTTGAGACTTGGATTCTATCTTCACACCATGGTTTCATTTATTCACAAAATATCACTGTCTTCTCGTATATAAAAGACACTGAGATGGAAATGGAAAAGTGAAGGATTGTACCTTCATGGTTCACTGCCTGGTAAAGACAACTATAACACCAGGTAGAAAGTGGTAAGTAGGGGTGCCGGAGTGGCTCAGTCAGTTAAGTGTCCAACTTCAGCTGAGGTCATGATCTCACAGTTCATGAGTTTGAGCCCCACATCAGGCTCTGTGCAGACAGCTCAGAGCCTGGAGCATACTTCAGATTCTGTGTCTCCCTCTCTCTCTGCCCTTCCCTGCTCGCTCTCTCTCTCTCTTTCTCTCTCTCTCTCAAAAATAAATAAATATTTTTAAAAATTTTTTTAAGAAAGTGGTAAGTAGAAGGGTGCCTGGGTGGCTCAATTAGTTGAGCATCCAACTCTTGATTTCAGGTCAGGTCATGATTTCACGGTTGTGGGATCAAGCCCCACATGGGGCTCTGCACCGAGGATGGAGCCTGCTTAAGATTCTTTCCCTCCCTCTCTCTCTCTCTGCCCTTCCCCCTACTTACTCACCATCTCTCTCTCTCTCTCTCTCTCTCTCTCTCTCTCTTTCAAAGAAAAGAAAAGAAAAGAGGTAAGTAGAATAATGGAAATATAAACAATTACCAAAGGTTACAACAGTAGAGTGCATGGGTCATCGGACATGGAAGGAAGAAACTGTGGTATTCATATTGAGATTAACAAGATACGAGGATGCACAGAAGTAAAAGGTATGTGATAAAACTAGAAGGACTCAACATTAGAGATGTAGGAAGATATTAATCAAAATGGTGTCAAGAGTTTAGACTTTATTTATAGGAATGAGAAGTCAGCCACATTTTTCCCAAGGGAGTTAGATTCTCAGTCAGAACTGGGTTCCAGGAGAAGAACCTGGTCAGATAAATGGACAGTGGAGAGACTGGAGGCTCAGAGACCAGTGAAAAGAGTACTGCAAACAGACGAGCTGTGCCAAAGTGATGGGAGCCTGAACAAGTACAGACACAGTAGGAACAATGAGCAAGAGTCAGCAGGGTGAGACATAAAGACAGTTACTCTTACCCGTGGCTTCTTTCAGAATTACCTGTGGAATTTTAAAAATTCCAGCAAAAGACAGGAATAAATTATGCAGAAGAGAAAGCAAAAATGGTAAATATACATAAGAAAAGATGCTCGCCCTCATTAGTTGTCAGGAAAATGCAAATTAAAATCGTTGTGAGATGCCACTTTACATCCTTCAGTATGAAAACAAAACACAAAAACAAAAACTTGGACATTAATAAGTGAAGAGAGAGACACAGAACCACACAAATTCTCAAGCACAACTGGGAGTGAATGGATACAACCACCATGGGGAAAAAAACATGGCATTATTTTGAAAAGCTGGAAATGTAAATGTGAAGATAGAATCCAGCAATTCCATTCCTAGGTATATGCCCTAAAGATGTTTAATGTGGACGAGCCACAGCAGTAGGCTAGTAGGTACCAGCATGGATGAATCTCAAATCCATAAAGGAGAATAAAAAAGGCAAGTCACAGAATACATGCAGTATGACAATATTTTCATAAAGTTTAAACAAAATCTGACCATTTACTGTTTAGGATGACACATATCTGTAAGAAAACTATAATGAAATCTAAGAGAAAGAGAAATATAATATTCATAATAGAAAGGAAGAATAAGGAAACACTACTGACAATGTTTTTTTTTAACTGGTTGTTAACTAAAAGTCATTTTATTATATCTATGCCTTGTTTTTATATCTTATATTGTATTTATTCTTCAAAATCTATGAAACTTACACAGTACAAAATATGGGTACTGATAGCCTAACATATCCAGGAACAGGTTTCAGGAGTGGTATTTTTCAAAGGTTCACAGGCGACTCTCATGCATGCCAGGAATGAAAACCATTGTGTTAGGATGGAAAAACTAGCAGAAGATCCACAATTTTACGTTATGAGATAGGATTATAAAATGACATTCAATATTGAGCTTCTGTTCCCAGAAAGAGGAACAGGTACCATTAACCAATATAGAGACTTTCAGAACCAAAATAGAGACTGGATTAGGGAGAAGAACTATGGACAAGATAAATTTAAGGTTCAAGAAGGACCAAGACCTCTTGTTGAGGGTAACTGGATAAAGCAGTTAATCATTCAGTTAATTTTCATTGCATGGAGAACTTTTATCTGTTTGAAGACTAGGACTGGGGAAAGTAGATTTCTTTAGAAGGTAGCTTCTAGCCCCATGAACTATTATATAGAATTTTTGCTACCTTCCAGGAAAATCTGGCAAAACAACTTGCTAAATTGCTTTAAAATTAAATAATTTGTTAATAAATTATAACAGGATCAGACCCTCCCAAACCTCCAACCTTTCTACCAAGGGGATCCTTGTGCTTCTCTGCATTGGAAGGGACAGCTCTTGCTATGGCAATTACTCTCCTGCTTCCTTAGGAATAAAAGAGCTGCTGTTCATTGCTATGTTTGATGCTACCCTTACTCTTTTCCTTCTGAATTTTTTTTAAGAGAGAAAGAGAGTACAAGCAGGGGAGAGGAGCAGAGGGAGGGAGAGAGAGAATCTTAAGCAGGCTCCACACTCAGTGCAGAGCCCAACATGGGGTTCATTCCCACAACCCTGGGATCATGACCTGAGCCAAAATTGAGAGTCGGACGTTTAAATGACTGAGCTGCCCCGTGAATTTTTTTTCTTAACTTGATTTCTCAGAAACTATTCATTTCTGGCCTTGTTCTACTTCTGGGGTCATTCTTTCTCTAACTTCTTTAATTGTGACTGCAAATATACTATTTACAGAATAGTGAAAAAACAAAGCAAATGCAAGACAAAGTGAGCAGAGAGATATTAGAGAAAGGGATATTAGTAAGCACCTGGGACTGAGTAATAAAAACGGCAGACTCATTCAGAATGGGCTCTCACGTTACACTAATCAGATCACAGGCCTGGCATACCTACTGGCTTTCTGACATTCAATCATTCAGTCACCACATACTGAACTCTATAATGTACCAGCCACAGCAACAGGTGCTGAATAGGTAAACAAAACATTTTTTGGCAGATTATGTTCTCATTTGCCAAATATTTCATTTTTTCTATGTGAGGAGCCATCCTTAGGGGGGTTAGGTATACCCATCCTGTTGTACTTAGAGGAGTGGTCACATGATTTGCTTTGGCAATGAAACATAGATAGAAGTTCAAAACCCATCACTTGTGGTTCCCTGTCCCTGTTCCTCCTGGTGTGACAAACGGCAGTGTTCCAGATAAAGGCTGTTCTGTCAGCAAATAACAACACAATAAATATCCATCTCTAAGCTTCAATTTCTTTACCTGTATAATAACATCCACCTCATATGAGTGCTACAGAGAACTTAAAAAGACAATGTATATAAAGTTCCTAGCTTTATCCATGTAAATATTAAAACATCTGTTATATAACAAGGTCTTAGCTAGCTGAGGAAAACATTGTTCTGGCCTTTGAGTATTTCCCAATATTTACAGGTAAGACACTCAAATAGCCAAAAACCATTACAGTTCTTTACTGTGGTGCTGGGAACACAGAAAAAAAACTGATTGCTCTGCCAGGTTAAACTGAGCTCATTAAAGGAAAAACAGACGTTTTCTCCAAAGAAAGGGACAGTAGCAAGAATCAAAGAGGGAAGAGGAAAAAGCATAAGAAACAAAGCAAAAGCATGAAAAAATGATCATAGTACCCCAAGAAAATTATAAGTAATTTAAGAAAGGTAAAGAACAGGATACAAACCAGGAAAGAAGCAAGACACCAGGGAAGGCATTTAGACAGAGTCCTGAAGGGGAACCCCCAAGTGTGCCAGGCCTGGAGCTTGGTTCTATGACACAGGAAGCTACTGAAGAATTTTAAACAGGGAAATAATTATAGCCAGATCTGCATTCTAGAAACATCTCCCAGAGGCAGTGTTGAGGGTGGAAGAGGCTAGAGCACAGAATAGTTAGAAGGCTGCTGAGGCATTCTCAAAGGGATATGATGGGAGCAAAATCCATGGCAGTGACAGTTAAGCAATGAATTCAGCTTTAATTTTCGGTAAATAAAGAAGAAGAGGCTCTATATTTTTACTTAACAAGAGAAATCTTACAAGCTTACCTGGAGAAATATCTTCCTAAAGTATTAATCTTTAAAAACAATAGTGGATCCGGGACGCCTGGGTGGCTCAGTCAGTTAAGTGTCTGATTTCAGCTCAGGTCATGATCTCATGGTTTGTGGGCCCAAGCCCCACATCCGGCTCTGTGATGACAGCTCAGAGCCTGGAGCCTGCTTCGGATTCTGTCTCCCTCTCTCTACCCCTCCCCAACTCATGCTGTCTCACTCTATCAAAAATAAATAAGTGTTAAAAAAAATTTTTTTTAAAAAACAACAGTGGATCCTTATAAACTGTAAATTAAGTAACACAAGGAATATCATTTTCAATTATGATTTTGCAAAACTCACATTTTGGGGCTCCTGGGTGGCTCAACTAGTTAAGTGTCTAACTCTTGGTTTCAGCTCAGGCCATGATCTCACAGTTCATGAGCTCAAGCTCTGCATCAGGTTCTGTGCTGACAGTAGGGAGCCTGCTTGGGATTCTCTCTCTCTCTCTCTCTCTCTCTCTCTCTCTGTCTGTCCCTCCTGCTCTCTCCCTCTCTCTCAAAAAAAAAAATCTTTGCAAAAGCCATATTTTTATAATATATATTATGTGCGATTATAAATTATACTTGTTGAAAATACAAGCAAGACTAAATATGTCACTCTCATATATCACCAATCCCACTACCAAATGATCGTTTTTAGTGTATATTAATTTTTAGTGTATATTCTTTTAGCTCTTTCTGCTTGTTCATATATGTATAAAATACAAACACATTTCTATTTTTTAAGCAAAAGTTTATATAGAATCTGGCCACCATGTCAGTAAGAGTTGCAATAATGAAGTGGGGGGGCCTCGGGTTTAACATATCACAATTGGAAAACAATAAAACCAATTCATATGTACACTCCAGTGAGTTAGTAAATCTCAGTAAACTAAACACCCACTGATACACACACATAAACTTTCAATTATTAGAACAGTCTCACTTTGATATTTAAGGCTCAGTCCTTTCATGTTAAAATTTCAACCTTAATCTGAACTCAAATCTCTTCTATTCCCCTACCACCAGTGAAAGCTAGATTCATGTTGACTCTTGAAAACTGTGATAATAAGGTGAGGCTTTCTGACACAGCAATCCCCTCCTCTAGAGGCTAATTCCTCTGAAGGAGGGGAGAGAACAGAGATAAACCTCTCCTAATTTAACCAGGAGAGACTGGAATCCTTCTCATGATTGTTCTCCTAGTTATCGTTTCTCTGATTACTAACGACACAGGGCCATAGATGCCTTCCATGTGGCAGGAATCTCAACAACACCCATTTCATTGGGCTTCTCTTCCCAAACACTGCACTCCCCAAAAGACAACCATCTCTGCAGGATATGTAGTAACTTTGGTTCTCAGCTTTGGACCTTAGCTGCACGTCCAGAAAACAAGAATGATCTCACTTGATATCCTGTTTTATGAAAATGTTTGTGAATATGCTTGTATTTGTTTTGCTACAACAGTATTTTGCCAATTATAATTTATAAAGGTCTTATATAAAACATTTCATAAAAAAAGGCTGCTTACAAAACCAGGATCATACACCCAGTATTATATCTCACTTTTATCTAATTAACACTATATCATATGCATTTTTCTAATTCATTAAATACTCTTCAGAAAATACTTTTTATGGCTTTACTCATAAGTAGTACAATATTCTCATATTAGACAGTTATGTTGCCTCTCATTTATGTCCCTTATAAATATTGTTGTGATTAACATTTTTGCTTATTAATCATTGAGAAAATCTTTATTACTGCTTTAGTTTTTATCCTAACTATGAAATCAAGTATAAACCTTTATGGTTATTGACACAACTTGATGATTTTGGAAAACTGTACCAATTTATTTTTTTGTCCACTATTTAAAACATCCTTTCACTATAAATTTTTTAGTACTACCTATCTTTCCTTCTGAAACCTTTTCGGAATTATCAATTAGTAACAGAAAACAACAGTACCTTCTTGTTTTAAATTGCATTGGTTTGATTACTATGGACAATTGATATATTTCCAAGTGTTTGTTAACTATCAAGATTTTGGATAATTAATTACACCCTCATCCTCCCCATCTACACACACTCACACACTACACACATGGTCTTTGTGTCTCTCTTTCATACACAGACACACACATTATATTAAAAATCACTAAAAATTGAAGCAGGAGGCACACTCACAAAAACAAAACTCTTAATGTTCAGGCTGATCAGATAAGAACACTTAATTTTCAGTAACAATTAGATGTCCCAAGATTCTTCTAAAATTAAAACATAAGCAGCACAGGTGCATCCATAGAAAAGAGAAAATAGAAAAAGAGCTGAGCCATGCGTGTGTGATATTTTTCCCCCAAATTCTTAAAATTAGGTAAGTCAATGCTCCCTCAGAGTGAGAAATGGGGAAATTAGCCAAGGTGATTCTCTAGCTGAAGTCCTCCTAGGTGGAAACATGAGGCAGGAGAACAGAAAGTCTGTTTCTTACATAAGCCATGTATACAAATTATTTTACTGATTGCCTTTATGTTCTTGACTCATTTCAGGGGATTAGTATCTTTACTAATGCTAATGCATTTTATTGACTGACATACAATGCATTTTATTTAATAAGGACATGTCTTTGTCATATACACATATGTTTTTCTCACTTTAATGTAATTTTTAGCTTATAATTTTAGTAAACAGAAACTCTTAATTAAATACTTGGTATCTCAATGAACCAAAACTTATTTTCACATAAATTTAGATTTATGGAAAATCTGCAAAGATTATACGGAGTTCCCATATACACTCCACTCATTTTCCCACTAATATCCTTTCACTGTTCCAGGATCCAATCCAGGATGCCATATTGCATTTAATCTCAGTTTGACTTTTAATTTTGGTTGCACTTATTTTTTATTTAATTTATGGAGCCAAGAATATTCAATTTCTTCTCCCAAACTGACCAATCATTTGAGAAATAATCATTGTGTTCTCAAGTGACTTGAAACACCAACTTGATGGTATAAATTACTTTCAAATTGATAGTTTCTTAAATTAAATTCCTACAAAAGCAGAGATGCAATATTTAATTTTGGCTTTCAAAGCATAAAATGTGTTTGCTCAAGAATGTGTGTTGAATGAAGAATGAATGAATACATATATTCTGGGAAATGTGACAATTTCAACATAGCCATGCACTTTCTGATAACATAGAACAGCCAAACTATTCCAAAACTAGGTATTTACCCATAACAAATGAAAACATATGTCCACACAAAGACTTTCTTAAAAATATTTGTAGCTGGTGTATTTGTAATAGCCCCTAGCAGGAACAACCTAAACACCAACAGATAAATGGATAAATAAATTGTGGTATATCCATACAACAGTAAAAAGGAAAGGCATTAGGTTGAGTGGGGGAGGGAGGAGACAAAAAAGTGAATACTGTATGATTTCATTTGTATAAAATTCTAAACATATAAACTAAGCTATAGTGAAAGAAAGGAAATGGGTGGTTACCATGGGTTGAAGTAGAGGGAAGAATGACCTGCAAAGCAGTATGAGGAAAATATCTTGATTGTTGTGGTGGTTTCACAACTGAATACATTTGTCAAAAATCACCAAATATTAGACTTTAAATGAATGTAACTTATTGTACCTAAGTAATACCTCAATGAAGTTGTTTTAAAAATGCAAAAGCTGCACAAAACAATCCATCTGTTACAGGAATACATATTACAATTAATATTTTTTTCAATTGATTGCATCTCTATAAATTTCAGTTTGCACGCATTCTCCACATCATATACACACATACATATATATTTACACACACAAATATACATAAGATATGATAGTGTGCTTTAAATAAATTTAGTTGTAGAGATAAGGGATATTTAAAGACTACCCATCTAGCAAACTAGGAAAAAAGAGTGATTTGTCTCTTGAGCTGTTTCTGTCAACCAGCAGCTGTCTCAAGCAAGGTTTTGGCAAGCAATGTGCTTTAGCCAATTCACAACTGAATTTTCTGTTAAGTGCCCAGAGTGCCCTAGTCCTTCTGTTCACCTGGCTCTCTACTCTGGGTATTGCCCAGAGCTCAAAACTTGGCCTTCTGCATTGTTCTATCTTTATTCTAAACCTTTGCTTAGAGCTCAAATACACCCAGGCTTCTAATATCATTGGGATGCTGAAAAACAACAAATCCATACTCTGATCTCTCATCTGTCTCCCTTTGCCACACCCTGCCACTTGTTGGAAACAGTTTTCCGAAGTCCTTTTCCAACTCATATTCAATATTTCTAATCACATATTTTCCCAAACTAATTCCCTTTCATGGTCTTGTACTGCCAAGTAATGTGTGTGTGTGTGTGTGTATATATATATATATATATACACACACACATATATGTATGTATATGTATACATATACATATATACATACATATGCACATATATACATATACATACATGTATATACAAATATGTGTACATTATACATACATACACATACATAGACACATGCATATATACATATATATGTGTGTGTGTGTGTATATATATATATATATATATACACACTGTGAAGTTATCTTCAATTCATTTTCCTCTTTTACTTTAAGAATGACCATTCCTGCCAATTTGCCTCTCAAGTCTTAAATTACTGTCTGCAGCAATGATTCCTTGAAACTCCAGAGGACCCTCTCCTTAAAAAAAAAATTCAGTACACGACATTTTTCATACAGTTTTGCATATGACTTTCAGGGAGCACCACAACCCCTGCCAACCAAAAACACACAGATCTCTACATTGTTCACTTCTAAAATCTGGTTTCTCTGATGAGGCTCTTTCTTGAGAGTTCTGGGACCACTTTCCAAGTACTTTCCAGATAGCTATTATTTGATGTTGCACAAATATCTCAAACCCTGGATGTTCAAAACCCAATGTGCCATCTCCCCATCCCCAAAGGCAACTTTTTCTTGTTCCTTTTATTAATGACTGGCAATACCATCCCCCAATTAATCAAAACACTCATCTGAATATTATTAACTTCTTTCTCCCCACACCCCACACTTCTATATGGTAATCACAGTGGCCCTAAATAACTGCTTAAGGGTGTGAACATTGTTTCATTTGCCAAGGTGGTAAGTGTATTTCTAACAGCTGGCCCACATATATACTCAAGTCATTTCTGTATGAATATAAAACAAGTGATTCATTCCTTTTCACTTTGGTAGCCAATACTCCCAATGATCAGTACCTCGTTGTTGGCTTCCTTCAGGAACCTTAAAACTCTCTCCTTGTTCCCGGTCCCTTTCCAGTGCTACCACCTCCCACCATGTCTTAAAATGGATTTGACTCTTCCCTCACCAGCCCCCTACAGAAACTTCAGTGGCCTTATCTTCACTCTTAAGAGTTTCTACTCCAGGGGCAGCTTTTCCAGGGTCAGTGGGGTCTTTAGAAAGCATTTGATAGTGACACAGAAAATGAAAAGACTGGAGAATACTGTTAAAGATTTTACACTCGCCCACCCCACCCTCAGTCCTGTTATTTGCTTCTCAACCTGTATGCCACTGTAAATAATTTTGTAAGGACGCTGCATTACTCATCCCCTGAATCCCCCCCATGAGAGCCATGCAGGTCCTGGAACCAAGAATAGCATTATCTATGTATCTCAATGTACCCTACAAATATTAACATTCCCAAAGTATGCCAAAATATGAAGAAAAAAAACCATTTGAAAGACCCTCAAGAGTCTAAAAACAATGACTTTGCATCATGACATTCTCCTGCTGATGGAATTCATTGCCACCAATCAACAGTTGAAGCCTAAATGATTATGGCCTATTACATTTGGAAGGGAAAGTTGACTTAGGGCCAGGGGGAGCAGCAGAAGGTGAGAAATGCTACCTCTGAGCAGTCAAAGGGCACAGAGTGTCATCACCTGAGGAAGAGGTCCAATGGGGAAACTAAATTAAGTCAGTAACTCAGTTGAAAGAAGACCCCGGGGAACCTAGGAAAGGAAACCTCCAAGCAGAAGCTGAAAGCCAGGAGCAGAACCCAAATATGAGTCAGAGGAAATGTGGCAAAAGGTCAGACCTTAGGGAAGGAAACAGAAGATGCCAAACCAGCAGAAGGCCAAGGGCTGAGATCAGGAATGAGTCAATTCAGCTGTTGTTGAGGCCAAAAGAAGGCTCTCCTTTGAGCTACCAAGAGGGTTAATAATTCTTTACTGAAGTGAAACAAGCTAGACTTAATTCTTCATTGAAACCAAAATAATTAGTACATTATTTTAGTCCGTGTAGTAGTCCTGTTTTTTGATTAGCCTTATATTTTCCTTCTACTATCCCCATTTCTTTTCTGAATTTTTTTATTTTATGTAATTTTTTTTTATTTAATGTGAATGCAACAGCAGCTTTCAAGTTGTTCCAGGTAGACAAAACATTTTTTTCTAACTTGACTGAGATGTAAGTACACGTGATGGTCTCATTATAAAGGGAAAAGTGATACCATTTTATTACCATAAATATGATGATTATTTGTATTACTAACAGCTACCATTTACTAAATTTCTTAACCTTATGTCATGTCCTCTGGCGGGTGACAGTTATTCCTCACAATATCTACAGGAGGAAATGTTAGTTCCAAACAATGAGGAAACCAAACCTAAAAGAGGTCAAAATTTTTCTCAGGCGCCTAGAACTAATAAATGGCAAGGATAAGATTTAAACCTGTGATACATCTGACTCCAAACTCTGTTATTAATTACCACACTAAGCTAAATTTTATTTAAAAGATCCTTATTTAAATATGACTCACATAAAATGGGTCATTTGTTAAATGAACATCTGTCAAAGCACTACGATATTAAGTACTCTTCTCAGTGCCCCTGAGCAAAAGAAAATTAACCATCTGACATAGCCCAAGCCTTCCAGAACTTTCAAGTTAAGGTTGAAGACACAGTCCATGAACTAAAACTAAAATTAGTCCAAAGATATATGTAAGCCTTGAATTTGAGTCCTGGAGAGGCCATTGCCCAGAAATGTGACTCTGAGTGAGTTACTCTTCCTGTGTGAAATGGAGGTCATAAGGGCATGAGCCTTACACGGGGCTCTGTAACAGACCAGCGTTGTCAACCTTAGGTGATTTCTTCCCCACCAAAGGATATTTGGCAATGCCTAGAGGCATTTTTAGTGGTCACAACTGGGGAGAGGGGGAAGAGTGCCATTGGAAGAAGGCAAGGATGCTGCTACACATCCTATAATGCATAGGACAAGGTCCCTTCCCAACAACAAGGAATTGTCTGGCCTAAAATGTTAATAATATTGAGGTTGAGAAACCCTAATGAAATAAGAACATGTCATAGGCCCTTGATATTTAGCCGTTATTACATTTACATGGAAAGGTGGTACTGAAACCGAGGGTTGATGGAGGGAGGTGGGTGGGAGATGAGCTAGATGGGTGATGGGGATTAAGGAGGGTGCTTGTGATGAGCACTGGGTGTTGTATGTAACTGACGAATCACTGGATTCTGCCTCTGAAACCAGTATTGCACTGTATATCGACTAATTTTAAATTTAAAAAAAGGTGGTACTGTATGTACTTAAGTTGCAAAGTGATTAATTAAAAAATAATTGTAAAAAAGTAAGAATTTGAAAACATAACCCTTAAAGACAAAGACTTTCAAGGCCAGGCAGTAGGTAAGAGCATAGGCTTTTAGTGTCAGATGGGCATGGTTTGAATCCCAGCTTTATGTGATGTCGAACAAATTACTCAGACTATGAACCTCTTGGTTTTCTCATCTTGAAAATAAAAATAAATGTACCTACTTCTCATTTATTTTTGAAGAAGATTAAATGAGATAATTTATGCACTTGGAGTACAATAAAACTCTCAATAAGTATTTTTAAAATTCTGGCATATCAAGTCTTATTGCAGGACCCAGAAAAAGTATAGACTTTGGACTGGTGAAAAGAAAAAAAAAAATCACCTCTTGTTATACAAACCTTAGTAATTACTTAAATCTGGTTGAGACTTACTGGTTTCATCTTCAAATTAAGTATAATAATGCCTTTATCACAAGTTTATAGTAAGAATTAAATGGGAGAGCATTTTAAAGCATTGAGTAAGGTGCCTGACACATGGGGAGTACTCAATAAATATTAGTCACGGGCCCTCACAAAGAGAAAATACAAGGTTTTTATAAAGGTGCCAGGGTTGAAATAAATAGTAAAAATTGCCTTTGTTACAGCAGAAAATCCAGACTGAGGAGGATGGGAATACTCCGTAATTTATAAACACTCCACCTTGGAGCAGCCCTCTAACTGTATCTGAAAGGGAAGTTATATATGCATCTCTCTCTCACCACCCACCAGCTTTCAACAAGCATCCTTCTTTGGGCCTAGGAATGTCACTATGACTTATCGAGGCTGAAAGAGAGTACAGCTCTTGGCTGCAGTTACTGGAAGAATAAAAATTGAATTCTTCAATGACAAATTTAACTGCATTTTCTGAGCTCCAAAAAGATCCACAGGGGTAACTATTCATAAACGAGCTAAGCGCAAGGCATGATGTATTAGGAGATATTTGCCATTCTGCCTCTAAAATATGATCACTAATGGGGTTTATGACCATCCCTGAAAATGTCTGCCAGGCAGTAGTAACACCTGAAATGAAATTACTTATTCAGTTATTGACTACCAAGCCAAGGCAGATTATCTAAAAATGTAAGAATGCTATTTCAGAAAACAGTTTAAATTTCAATGAAAATAAGAAAATAACTATAAACCATCCAATTCCAAGGTATTAATGTTAAGGCCTTTTTAAAATATCTTGTACTATGTGCTTAAGATTATTTCACAATCAAATGAAGGCAGCGTTTAGGTATCATTTACTCCAATATTTCAAGCATGAAAGACATGTCCATATAGAAATTAAATAAAAATATAACACATACAACTTAGCTAGTCTAAAGGGCTTAATGAGTGCATTTTCCATTTGAAATTACACATTTGCTGCCATTTGGCAAAGTTGATTATCTTACGGCAAGTCTACAGGGTGTCTTTGATGCAGTTTCTGAATTCATTTTCCATTTTTATATGCCAAATATCTACCCACATACCACACAACATGTTCGAAAACAATTTTACTTTCTGTTATAACCCATACATTTTCCAATGGCCTGACCTGTCCGAAATTGAGCTACTTCCTCCTTCCCTTTCCAGGAAAAAGCGAGTAACAACAGAATACTGGAAGCATTCACCTGGTTCTGTGTCCTTTTAAACACAAACCAGCCACAACTAAAAAGGTTCTCACTAATATCAACTACAGGACACGTTATACACACCAGAAATACAAACTTGTATATTGCTTGCATACATTTCCAATGTCATTCAATGCTATTCCCTTTCCTAAAATATGACATTGGTCAGGTCTCCCCATACCGGTACTCCAAAAATGTCAAGAGGTCCTCCACTGCCCTTAAGATAAAGGATATCCTCCTTAAACTCGCATTCCAGACACACTCAAAGTTCACAGCGTGTCCTCAGCCCACTTTGCAAACATGTCCTCCCCTCCTCTACTATGTAGACAATTGTCCAGAATTCAACCATTGCCTCACTTTACCGTATTCTGTTTGCCTTCAAATGTTTGTGTTCTTCCACCTCCTTGATGAACCCTCTCTTTGCCCTCCATGGACTCAAAGCCCACACTTACACCTGCCCTATTTATTGGCCCAAGGCCACCCAGGACTTGGGATCCCAGATGAGGATCATACAGTCTGGAGGGCTGGATGCGCACAGACACCATGATCAAAGTACCAAAACTGTATACTACCTAGAAGGCATCCAGACACTTATGGAAGGCAATGAAAAGGATCTCTGTGAAGGTCAAAGAGTTGAAGACAGAGTTATCTAGACCTTCTGAGAATCAAGAGCAGTAACTACTCATTCCCTGCCAGAAACCTTCTACTGATGTCAATCAAAAAACTGCCCAGCTGCCCTTCTCACACTCACCCTACTTGGGCAGCTTCTTTCTGTCTCACAGGAAACCACACCACATTAAAATGTTCTTCAGGCTCCCTAGTAATCAAAGAAAACGAATCAAAAACAACAAAGAAATCATTTTCCCCTCCTCACATTCACAAAAGACCGACAAAACCCAGAATCAGAGGGATGTGAGGAAATGATCACTCTGATACATAGTTGTGGAAGTGTAAATTGGGGTATAACCTTTCTGAAAGGCAATTTGATGGCATAAAGCCTTCAAAATGTGTATATTCCCTAACTCAACAAATTACAGACATTTATATTTAGATGTTTATTAAAGCATTGTTTAAATGCAAGAATCAAAATGGAAGCAATTTAATGTTCAACATTGGAGAAAGGATTAAATATAGTACAGTGTTATTTATTATGAATGCAGCCATTCATAAAGATACTAGAAACCTACAGTCTTACTCAATTTTGGCCAAATATATTCAGTTATAGAATAGCACTTACAATATGATTGTGAATCTATACAAAGGGACCGATGGAAAAATATTTCCCACTGCTTTTAGGCATGGTTCCCTGATGCACCTGCAAAAGGGTGCCTGAGCATAAACGTGATACTTCTTATGTTTTGATCACCACCCAGTTCAGGTGAGTCTTCTGGCACATGTGCTACTGTTAGAGGTAAAAGATCTCCAGGGATTCTTACCATTTCCTGTTGAGAAAATTCCAGTCCTTCCTTACTTTACAATTAGGCACACAGGAGAAGAGCCAGACTGTATCTCTCTATCTGTACTAAAATAAATTTTATAACAATATGTAAGACGTGAAAACTGGATTTAAAAAGATAAGAAATTTTTACAGGATTGATTCAGATGGTTCCGTATCTAAATACCATGCACATTTCCACACTCTTATAGTTCTGAAGTCAGATACATCTTACAACTGATAATATCCTAGCCTTGTTCTCAGTGAGGCAGTTGTTGTCGTGACCTGAACATTCATGAAAACTTGCAGAATGAGTACTGGTTTGGTTGGAAGAAAACCCAAGAAACAATAATGGAAAACTGTTGTAACATCTAGAAATCATATGCTTGTGAGGAAGCGATAAGAACGATGGAGAATCCAGCAATGTTAACCTTCCTCTAGCAGGAATCACAAAGCAGGCTCACTCTACATGATTGCTAAGCATCTTTTCAGGGTCGGCACTATTGCTGGTACACAAAGTGGATGAATACAGACGGTAATGACTTGGAGTTCAAAAGGGATTCAGAAGAGATGAGTAAGTTTTCTGAATAACTTACCCAATTTATTTTAGTGCATATTCTTTTCTTACTTTTTTTAAAATTTTATTGATATTTGAGAGACAGAGACAGAGCGTGAATGTGGGAGGGGCAAAGAGAGAGGGAGACACAGAATCGGAAGCAGGCTCCAGGCTCTGAGCTGTCAGCACAGAGCTACACACAGGGCTCGAACTCGTGAACTGCAAAAATCATGATCTGAGCTGAAGTCAGACACTTAACTGCCTGAGCCACCCAGGCGCCCAGTAGGTATTCTTTTTTATGCATTCACAGAATGCCCCATGTCAGGCTCTGTGCTTACAGCTCAGAGCCAGGAGACTGCTTCGGATTCTGTGTCTCCCTCTCTCTCTTTGCCCCTCCCCAGCTCACTTTCTCTCTGTCCCTCTCAAAAATAAATAAACATGAAATTTTTTTTTAAAAATTGATAAAATTAATAATACAAGAATAATTTCTAGAAAGTGCCCAGAAAGAAAAATCCATTGAGTTCCCACACACAATTAATTAGATATAACGTACACCATGGCACATCATCTTGAAATTTTAAAGTTCCCAGGATAATAAGATGATGCTAAAATCTTCAAATTAGAAAAAAAAAATCACTGGGGCGTGGGTGGCGCAGTCGGTTAAGTGTCCGACTTCAGCCAGGTCATGATCTCGCGGTCCGTGAGTTCGAGCCCCGCGTCAGGCTCTGGGCTGATGGCTCGGAGCCTAGAGCCTGTTTCCGATTCTGTGTCTCCCTCTCTCTCTGCCCTTCCCCCATTCATGCTCTGTCTCTCTCTGTCCCAAAAATAAGTAAAAAACGTTGAAAAAAAAAAAGAAAAGAAAAAAAATCACATTTGAAGGATAAAGATCAGAATAGCAGCAGACTTCTCAATGGCTAAAACTATAGCAAAACAATGAAACATGCCATTAAAATGCTGAAGGCTAATGACTACCAACAAGAATTCTACATCCAGAAAAACTATCTACCAGGTGTAAAACAGAATAAAAACTTTCTCAGATATAAAACATCTCAAAGTTTTTACCTTCAACACACTCTACCTTAGGAAGATATTGGAGGACGTGCTCCACCCATCAAAACAAAAGACTAAATCAAGAAAGAGCAAGAGCTATAGAAATCAGGAAACAAGGGATCCAACATAGGAAAGAGGTAAAAAAAAAAAATCTGCAGAATGATGGCACCGCAGATACGATTAATTGCCCACCAAAGCCCACTTCTCTGGACACACAGGAAAAGCATGATTTCAGCCTCTCCTGCCACTAGGTTTGGCCACAAGACAGAGTTCTCAACTAAGATATGTAAGTGGGAGGGATGTAAGCCGTGCCCAGCGGTCCCTCTGTGCTCTGACTGAATGTAGTGGACCATGATAACTTTGGAACTCATGTACTGAAAACAGTACTGCGTCTAACCAGGGTGTATGAGTGACTTCAGGAAGCAGAGCAGCACCCTAACCCACTCACCCAAAACAGCAGGTCAAAACTCCCACCAACACCCAACCCAGCTCACCCAGAACAGCTCAGTAGTCTGACACGAAGGAGACATATACTTCTGTTGTGTTTGAAAGGTTATAGCCTTGGGGGCCACTTGTTACCTCAGCCTACCGTGACCCTAATTTAAATGGGAAAGGAAGATTCCAAAATTACAACAGTGAGCAAATGCATGCACAGCTTGAGGCTGCATGCGGCTAGTAAAAGGATGAGATGTATAGGCTGTCTGATTAAATATATTTAGAAAATATTTACAATTTAGATGCAGTGTTTGAGGGTGAAATAGTGACAGACACTTTAAAAACTCTGAAAAATAAAATAATTGAAACAGTTATGAAACAGGAAGAAAATAAAAACATTCATAAGGAAATATAATCATAGGATGCCAAAGGATTCAGCTGTGAGTGATAGTTACTGTCTCAGCAATTTGAAAATAAACTGAGGAAGCAAAGTAGGTGAGTGTGTGTGTGTGTGTGTGTGCGCGCGCGCGCGCGTGTGTCTGTCAAAATGCATAGCAGGAAACAATTATGCAAAGAATCAAACTAGAAAGCAAGAAATAGCAGCATAGGCATCTTGTTTTCACAAAATGGAGGCAAACATGAAGAAACAGTGAACTATTTCAAAGTAATGCCTCTAGAAAGTAGGAACCAGAGATGAGGAAGGGCACAACAGACGACCACTGCTTTTAAATGACATATCAAACTGTAAATTTGCAGTTTGATAAATTTGTCAACATGTGTTGCATTCTTGAATGGACAAAAATATCAAATTTGTTTGCTTTGGGCTAAATTGTAACTTCTCAGAATGGTTAACACTTGTTATCTCACATTTAGTTGGAAGCTCTAATTGGCTGTCTTATATGTTTCTGGTTACTTCAAAAAGACATCATTATAGAAATAGTTTGGTAGACAAAATATTTCAAAACAAAGGAGTCAGAGGGGAGAAAATAAAAATGGCTGTGAAACTATGACTTAGTCTGATCTCCTCGCTTTCCAGATAAGGAAACTGCAAGTCTTCTAGGAACCTGCCATCTTCTTCAACAAAAGTAAACCCCAAGCTTTTAAGGTGTGCAGTGAGGAAGAGCCTCCATCTCAAAAATGGCAGCTGGACCTCTAGCAGTACTTGGAAGCCACATCTCCTCAGTCCCCACCATGATCTGCATCTTATCTCTAAGGAATTTCCTACTCTCCAGTAATTGTTCTCATTATTACTACAGCACAGGTTTGGGCTAGAGGGAACTCTTCCCACCTACAGTTCTTGCTGAAATTTGACCTTCCTCTTTGTTTTCAGAAGACAGCTAAGACACTAAGACTTTCAAAAGACTTGAAGGGAGAGAAATCTGATAATCAGATTTACAAAGTATGGTATGCTTTCCCTAACTGGTCAACTCAGTTCCATTTTAGCTACTGTCTCAGCATAAACCACCAGTGAGCTCACACCTAAGCCTTATTTTCAACAAATCACCCAAGAGAATAAGGTGCAAAAAGAAACAAAGCTTCCCTCTTTGTACCCACTTCCAGACCAGCTTTCATATGCCAGATTCATGGCTGAACACCCATCACCATAGGACTGATGTGAAGGAAAGGCAGGACTCTTTCCACAGAGATGTGACTTTTCCCCATAACCTCAACTGGCCAACTTAAGCACCATAAGTCTAGAATGCCTGAAGAGGAGAAAGAAATAGCTCCAAGGATGTTGTTTTGCACAAAGCAACTGAATAACTCTCCCAGTTATACAGATAAATTAGTGGCAAACCTGAGACATGAACCTTGCCCCCTGGCTCAAAGTTAAGGGTTCTTATCACCATATAATGCGATTCGCTTTTATGGTGACTAGCACATAGAAAGCATGTCAGTGAAGTTAGAAAATAAGGAACAACTTTCTGTCTCATATTATCTTTAAAGGAATAAAAACCTGTGGCCAAAGGGATAACAAAAAACCTTTACTGAAGACATCACAAAATTCTTTTTGGAAGATTTATATGAGTCAAGCAGAACCTCATTATTTTCAAGATATAGCCATTGGAAGCTCAATTCTAGGTTTTAATCAGAGCTCACATTTTAATCAGAGCTTTCTCATTTCCCTAACACTTAAGAGACCCAAAGGACTTTTTGTATTCATGTAAAATCTATGACTGTATTGCATTACTCAATAAATCGCCTCTCTTTGAAACTCTATACATTCTCTCCTCACATTGAAGTTTACCTTTGATATTTTAATGCAAGAACGTAAGAATGTGTTGCTGTATTTCTCTCCTTTGGAAAAAACTGACATTGAGGATCATACTAAAAATGCCTAGTTATGATACTCACTTTTGGAAATGCTCACCCATCATCTTATTTACACATTAACAATACTATTTATAGAATTTATATAACACCTTCTTTCAGAGCAAAAAAAAAATGCACTTCACATCCATTATTTCATTTATCTTTGTACTATCCCTCTGAAATGTGGTGAGAACAGTTGCCTCACCTTATTTTAATGGAAAAAATTTAACAGAAAAGATCCATTATCCTTCTTGATGTGGATAAACAGCTTCTAAGTAGAGTGCCTACACCAACTGGAGAATAAACCTTCAATTACAGGATATTTCTGTCAATATCCGAATAAGAACAACAAAGCAGAATTTCTGGAATTCGGCCAATTTTGTCCTTTTTACGATAAATATCTGCTCTTGGTATTATTCATTTATGTCATTAAAATTTTCGGACAAAAAACCCCGAAAATATATAAATGCAAATTTAAACAAAAAATAAACCATAGTATTTCATGAATGACTGCAGTAGTATATAATATTGTCACTAATTTCTTAGAATTTCACACTTATAGATGTCATTATTCATTATAGAAAAAAATTAAAACTTTTTGCCCATGGTTAGCTTAATACCAATGACCATTAAGATATACTTTGAATTTAGGATACCTGGGTGGCTCAGTCGGTTAAGCGTCCAACTTCAGCTCAGGTCATGATCTCCCGGTTTGTGATCTCCACATTGGGCTTTGTGCTGACAGCTCAGCCTGGAGCCTACTTCAGATCCTATGTCTCCCTCTTTCTCTGCCCCTCCCCCACTCATGCTTTGTCTTTCTCTCTCTCAAAAATAAATAAACTTTAAAAAAGAAAAGATATACTTTGAGTTTTACATGTCAGTCAGCTATCTTGACACAAAGTGGCAACTGATACAAAACTTTAAATGACTGTACCTCCTAGATATGTGAGGCAAATAATAATTAATAACTGTTTTTAAACTGTTACAATTCAATAGATTTCCAGATTGTACTTATTATGATATTATTATATGATTGTACTTATTATGATATAATACTACAAACAGAACTTTTAAAGCCGAGAAATATTCTTCATGTAATGACAATGTTGGTTGCCTACCCAACATCCATTCTCCCCGTCTTCCTTACTATAATAGAATCCTGATGTTTGGAGAGAGGTACCAAGTTTCTCTTATTTCTTTTTAGCAAGATTTAACGTACATTTATTCTTAACATGTGGAACATATAAAGATTTTTTTACTGAGTAAATGATATTCATTAAGCCAGAGGAAAAGGAGGAATTCACATCATTTTTAAAACTACATTATTTTGAAATACAAATGTGGATTTTCATCACCGAAAAACCTTTGAAATTGTGTTTCTTCCTTTTAGTTGTATTTTTCTCCTTTTTTTAATCAGTACTGGTAACCATTTTCTAAATCAATCCATACACAACCATTTCCACACCTTGAGTCATGAAGCAAATTGTGATCTCCCAAAATAGAGCATGACTTTATACATACAGAAACTTGTACATTACCTTCTTTTTTTGTTTATTTTTGTTTTTATTTTTTGTATTTTTTTCTTTTTTTATGAAAAAAGCCCACCTCTATTTCTTACACTTCCCTATAGTTGGCGGGGTGAGGGGGGCGGCATTGACACAATTCTGGCCAATAAGATATTAGTAGAAGTCTACCAGATGCATCTTCCTGGGAGCTATCACTTTCCTTATAAAAAAGGACTGATAGCTGGTGTATGCCTTGCCTTTTTTCTAGCCCCTTCTTCCTGCCTACGATCCAGATGCTGTTCCTGGATGTTCACTAACTGGCTTTCCACCAAGAAAAGGAAAGCTATACACTATTGATAGTAGAGCCAAAAGCAAAAAGGAGCCAAAACCCTTGATAACCCTCTTGTACAGTTGCCCCAGTCTTAGACTGTCTCCTTCCAGATATCTTATTTCATGTAAAACAAACAAAAAACAAAAAACAAAAAAAAAAACATCTACACAAAACAAACAACAACAACAAAAACTCCTTACTTGTACTATTACATGTCAAATTTTCAGTTGCTCTCAAATGAATGCAATTCTAACTGAAAAAACAACACAAATATATTCTAACTGGATCCTCCTTTTTCTCTCATTATATGGCTTATATGCAAAAATTAATTCTCTGCACTCAAAGCAGGTAAATCCAAACGGACAGTGTGCAAATGCTATGTCAGACCAAAAAAAAAAAAAATCCTCCATTTTCTACTTCCACATACTGCAAATGGCCATTCTCCTTTAATCTTTAAAGTCCTTCTTTTAAGGTATTTTTCAGTCATGTGAAAGTGTGAGGTCAGAAGGAATCTGCTAGAAACAACCTTAGACTAAACAGTAAAGGAGGCAACCCACTCTGCTATACATTTTCGTCTATAAACCAAATGAGGAAAACATTTTTTCAAGACTCATTGGTATTCTTCAGCTGTATCCCCATCTTACCAAAGATTACAGCAAAGTGGGAGGTGTGACTCACAGAAATAGTTTTTCTGATATAAACTTCACCCATTGAATAAAATTTGAAATATTCTCTAAGCATACAAGAGACAGAGTCCTATGCTATTCTTCGTGCTATGAACAATAAAATAAAACTTTACGAATTATCCAAAATTTTCACACCCAAGCTTCCTCGGAATGAGAATATTTGTACAAACTAGCTTAAATGTTGCAGTCCGACATTAGTAATTACAAAGAGCTATAAACACTAATTTTATCCTTCAAAAAATGCAAAATGCAAAGTCATAATAATTACATATTCAGTTGGGAATGTGTTTGGCTCAGAGTAACAGAAAACCTAATAAATATTAGAAGACACGAAGGTTTTATTTTTTCTCATGGAATAATAAGGCTGGAGGTAGGCAGTGCGGACCTGATAGATCTACTCTAACATATCACCAAGGATCCAAGCTACATCTATTTTTCTGCTTCATCATCCTAAGTGTCTGGTTTTATTCCTCATGTTTGTAAGAGGGTGCTCACCTCAGAGTGTCCATGCTCTTCCAAGAAAGAAGGGATAAGGGTCAAGGGCAAGAACCTTCCCCTTGAGCAGCTTTCCCAAGAAGGGAAGCATTCCCCAGAAATCTCCATCTAATCTTTGTAATATGGGCCACTCCTAGCTTCAAGGGAGGCTGACAAGTTGAATGATTTGCCTTCCAACTTGTATAGCATAGGAAGAGAAAAGAGAAAAGGGGTAAGTGATGCTGAAGGAGCAAACCACAGTATCACTGCACCTCTAGACCAACTAAATCTAACGTCATCCACACTGGCATCATCACTACTGCCATTGTTACTATCAGCATTAAAGTGTTTATTCCCCCAAATTGCGCTGCAGTGTACCCATATAGTTAGGTAGCCCTAACCCAACCATGACCTCCCTAATACAAATTTCTGATTATATCAAGGTATTATAATAATTTCAAACTTAAAAATTAGTTCCCTGGAAAGCTTTCTTATGACTAATACTTAATTACATAGGCCTATCAAAAAATTCCCCTAATGTGTCAAATAATAACTACTAAAGTTTCACTAAATCATAATGCTACAAAGACTCTTAGAGATTATTCGATGGCTTATTTTATACCGTAAGGCTCACACAGGGGATGTCATCCACCCACTTAGTGGCACAGCAGAAACGGAACTTAGGACTTGGGGTTCTCAGTCTTCAATTATTCAATTAGTAAAGAGCAACCCTGAAAACAAAATTCCTTTCAAATTTTTAAAATATATAAAAGCACAAAAAAATAAAAACTGTCGTATTATTTCTTTTTGTACAATCTCCCCATTTTTATGCACTGAAATTTTTCACTCTAGTTATACATCATGACACTTCAAATCATTTCAGAATCTTATTTCTTATCTAGGTAGTTGCACTAGTCACAGAGAAGTATATAGGAGCTTCTTTTAAGTATACACATAAACAGTTTCCTTAAAAATAATTTCAGCTTAACAATTTAACAAATGCTGGCCTTACTCGCTCACTGAATGCAGAGACATTTCTCATTCTATGTTCTTAAATTATTTTGATCCATTCTGTAAGAAAAACATGGATGTGGTTTTCTTCTCACCCCCAAAAAGTCCCCCATAAATACATCAAATGGCACTATAAGCTTTCTTCTTTCAATCCCTAAGATTTGATGTGGGTGAAATTTAGTATACATGACCACTAGAGCAGACTTAGTAGAGAAAAGGAGAAATATCTCCAAAGGGCAATGTTTGTCCATACAGTAAGAGGGTGACAGCAGACAGGAGCAGAGGATGGATCTCTCCCAGAAACCTTGAGGTAAGTGTATGTACGTGTAGCAGGGAGGAGAAGGCAAGTATTGTGGACTGGGTTGACTGTATTTCCCACTGTCTGTTTTAACACCTGCTGGTCCTGTTATATCCTTCTCACCTACTGGCTCTCTAGAACCTGCAGGAAAACAAATTCCTCAGCACTGTGCCTAGGACAACTGCTAGGATACACAAGCTTTTAAGGGTGAGTCTGACTATAAAATAAGGCATTATCCCTATGTCATTTTCCCCAGCAAAGACCATCCACAGATATCACATGGTACAAACAAGACAAAAAACATAGTATCTAGTGTCTTCCATAGGAGTTCACAAACCTTCAATATTGCATGCAAATTTTTGAGTTTGTGTTCATTTTTCTGGATAGTTGGTCCGTATGTTCATCACATTTTCAAACATGCCTATTTTTTAAAGAGAGTATCATCATGCCATCACAACTTATTTGAGAGATCTTTATCCTTATTAGAAAAGGGAATGAGAAATCATGTTTCAATATAGAATTTTAATTTTCTTCTTAAGTCTTCTAAAAAGAAAGTGATTCAAATTTCTTAAAGAAAACAAAATTAGGAAAGGCTAAGAATTCAGAATAAATAAGCCCCGCCATTATGGAATTGAAGGAACATAGGTTCCCTTATGGCTTTTGAAGGTATTGGTTTTCTTAAATATAAAACAATATGGTTGGAATAGGTTATCTCTAAGTTCACTTTCAGTTCTGAAAATGACAGTATTCTATGAGTCAGCACTGTGGCATAAAGCAGGACAGCCAAAGACAGAATCCTGGTATCTTGTCCTTAATCCACTCTAAATATCACCCAGTTGCTTGTGCAAATAATGTCATTTATTTTCTCTACGGTTTAAAGCATCCACCTGATAAAGGATCTTTTTAGTATTTCTCAGAGATGGCAAGAGATAAAAGGTGCTAATTTTTTTTCAAATGCGATAAAACTTGGAGAAAAATGTTCAATACAGAAAATATCACATATATAGATTTTTGTCTTAGATCCCACTAACAGCATTGAGTTAACATTTAATTATCCTATTACAGTAACATTAATTAACCTAATGTGACTTTAATTTAAGAAAATTTAAGGGGAGGCTTAGACTATGTCTCCCTCACAAATACATATTACAGGAAAACACAGTCAAATGAGTATTTTCAACTATATTAGCAGATAACATGGCTGATGAGTCAACCCGGTATTTTTAAAAGGCATATACGCCTGATCCACACAAGATGGCAGGTACCTACTTCTCCTGGCCTCTTCCCCCTTAGCACAACTATAAACACTGAAAAATAACACAAAAAGCAATCAAAGAAGGACTCAAAACAGTGAAAAGAGGAGGTGGGCTGGTTAGTGACCCCCGAGCCACGGAACAGCAGAGCAGTAGGATGCCTTAGGACTCACGACCCCACAGAAGGTACTCGGGCCCGAAGTCTCCCAACCCCAACCTGGCAATGGATGATATATAGGTGGGCTCTTTCCTCCCTTGTATGTAACCGGGGTCCAGCCAACAGCACCAGATGGCCTCACAGCACTGGCAGGGGGAATCCCGCGGCAACAAGCTCCAGACACAAGTGTGTTTTTTATCCCTGCAGGCCGAAAAATCCCTTCCTTTACCTAGAGGCACCACCAGCAGGCCTGGCCTGGGAGGTTCCTTCCACCACCCTCTGGTGGTATTAGCAGGGTTCAGTAGGAGCCCAGAAGCACCTGACAAATCAAACAGACTAAAACAGCCAACAAAGCCCCTAGAAAGCAAATGGTCATTGAAACCACAGCCCACAAAAGTAATCCAGGACCTGTGTGCTAAATCTAAACAGGGTGACTATTAAAATGTAAAATTTAAATAAGACCCAAGCTTCCTAATATGGTAGCCAAAATGTCCAGGATATAATCATAACTTGAATGAGAAAAGTCAATCAACGGACACTAACACTAAAGTGAATCAGCTGTTATAAGTATCTGGTAAGAATTTTAAACTATCAATTATAAAAATACTCCAAGACATAAATTCAGATCCTCTGGAAATAAATGAAAAAGAAAACGGAAAATTTCAGCAAAAGTGTTATGAGTTCTTAGAAGAACTGGCCATTATAGAACAAAAATACAATAACCAAAATAAGACATTCACTGGCTCAATGGTAGAGGTGACAGAGGATAGAATCGGTGAACTCGAGAACAGCTCAATAGAATTTATCCAATCTGAAGAACAGAGAGAAAGAAAAAAGAGAAGCGAAAGGGGAAAGGGGAAGAGGAGGGAGGAGGAGGGGGAGAAGAGGGAAGAGGGGGAGGAGAGGGAGGAAAGGGAGAAGGAGGAGAAGGTGGAGAAGGAGGAGAAGAAGGAAGAGGAGGAGGAGGAGAAAGATAGATGAACAGGGTCTCAGAGCCCTATGGGACAATAAGAAAAGCTACAGCATTCCTAGAGGACGAGAAGGAAATGAGAAAGACATTGGGACTGAAAGAATATTGGGGGTGGGGGGTGCTAGAAAACTTCCCAAATTTGGTGAAAGAAAAAAGCAGATCAATTTAAGAGGCTGATCAAATCCTGAACAGAACAAACCCAAAGAAATCCATGCCAAGACACATCACAACTAAACTTCTAAAAACTAAACATAAAGAAAAAAATCATAAAACCAGCCAGAGAAAAATAGCTTATTGCCTTTAGTGGGGCATCAATCCAAATGACAATGATTTTCTTTTTTTTTTTTTTAATTTTTTTTTTAACGTTTATTTATTTTTGGGACAGAGAGAGACAGAGCATGAATGGGGGAGGGGCAGAGAGAGAGGGAGACACAGAATCGGAAACAGGCTCCAGGCTCTGAGCCATCAGCCCAGAGCCCGACGCGGGGCTCGAACTCACGGACCGCGAGATCGTGACCTGGCTGAAGTCGGACGCTTAACCGACTGCACCACCCAGGCGCCCCGACAATGATTTTCTTATCAGAAACCAGAGAGGCCTAAAGGAGGGGAACATTTTTCAAGGGCTGAAAGAAAAGAACTGTCAACCACAAATTCTTCCCTAGCATGAGTTGTCTAAATTATTCCATATTCAATGATTGAAACAAAACATATAACACTACCTTATATTCAAAACAACAGCATTTAAAAAGAAGAGTGAGGGGCGCCTGGGTGGCGCAGTCGGTTAAGCGTCCGACTTCAGCCAGGTCACGATCTCGCGGTCCGTGGGTTCGTGCCCCGCGTCGGGCTCTGGGCTGATGGCTCAGAGCCTGGAGCCTGTTTCCGATTCTGTGTCTCCCTCTCTCTCTGCCCCTCCCTCGTTCATGCTCTGTCTCTCTCTGTCCCCCCCCCCAAAAAAAAAGTTGAAAAATAAAAAGAAGAGTGAGTAAAGAGACATAAATATATATATAGGAATAGCCAATGCCACCAGTGGGAAAACTATACAGAGATACATTCAAAAACATTATAAATAAATTAGATTCCTATAAAAAGTTCAAGTAACCACAGGAAGGCAAGAAAAGAGAAATAAAGGAATAAGAAGCAGAAGAAACAAATAGAAAACATAATAAAATGGCATACAAACTCTAACACAATGCCGGAAACTGGATCACTCATACATTGCTGGTAGGAAGGTAAAACAGTACATCCACTCTGGAAAATAGTTTGGCAATTTCTTATCAAAATGAACATGCAAGTATCATAAGGCTCAACATTCACACCCTCGGGCATTTATCCCAGAGAAATGAAAACTTATATTCACACAGAACCCATACACAAACATTCATAGCGGCTTTAGTCATGATAGCCCCAAACTGCAAACAGTGCAAATGTCCTTCCATGGATGAACGAATAAACAGCTGTGGTATATCCATAGCATAGAATATTGCTCAGCAATAAAAAGAAATGAATTATTCATAACACAACAACTCAGATGAATCTCTGGGGAATTGTAGTGAGAAAAGAAACAATCTTTAAGGCCATATTATCTATGATTCCATTTATGTACCATTTTTGAAAGGATAAAATTATAGAGATGGAGAACAGATTGGTGGTTGATAGGGGTTAGAAATGGGGCCAGGGAGTGAGAGGGAGGCATGTGTAATTCTTTTTATTTTAAAGTTTTTTTTAAGTTTATTTATTTATTTTGTGAGGGAATACAAGCAAGGTCAAGGCAGAGAGAGAGGGGAAAGAGAGAATCCCAAGCAGGCTCTGCACTGTCAGCACAAAGCCTAGGGCAGAGCTCAAACTCACGAACCCTGGGATCATGACCTGAGCCAAAATCAAGAGATCGACACTTAACCAACTGAGCCACCCAGGTGCCCTACAGGCATAGTTCTAAAAAGGGCAGCATAAAGGATTTGGTGGTGATGAAAATGTTCTGTGTCTTGACTGTGGTGGTGGATTCATGAACCTCCACACATGATAAAACTGCATAGAACACACACACACACACACAAGTATAACACTGGTGAAATCTGAGTAAGATCTGTAGGTTCCATGAATGCCAATTTCTTGGTTGTGTTATTATATCATAGTTTTTCAAAATGCTACTACTGGGAAAAACCTAGTGAAGGACACACAGGATCTCCCTATATTATTTCCTATAACTACATGTAAATCTATAACTACCTCCAAATTTAAAACTAAATTTTAAAAACAGGGTGGAAGTTGCAGAGAAGCAGGTTTTTCATGTAGTCTCAAAGTAAGAAAAACAAAACAGGAGAAATCTAGTAGATATCTCCTTTCAAGTAATCTTAGTAATGGGACAAACGGGTGATGCAACAGGAAGAACACAGCACCCAAGTAGGAATATTCTTAACAAAAACCTTTAACCTGAATCTAATCAAGTGTGTAAACTGGTAGGCAAATCCAGATTGTGGGACAATCTGTAAGACATCTTTTTTGGACAGGGGGGCATCTGGCTGGCTCAGTCAGCTAAGCATCCTACTCTTGATGTTGGCTCAAGTCATGACGTCAACATTCATGGATTAAGTCCTGTATTAGGCTCTGCACTGACAGTGCAGAGCCTGCTTGGGATTCTCTCTCCCTCTCCCTCTCCCTATGCCCCTCCCCCTGTCTCTTTCAAACTGAATAAATAAGCATTAAAAAAAGACCTCTTCCTTGGGCTCAACACAAATGTTAATGTAGGAAGGAAGGAAGGAAGGAAGGAAGGAAGGAAGGAAGGAAGGAAGGGACTAGTATAATTAAGTTTTTAAAAATAGTGTCAAGAGATCGTGGGGAAAAAAGAAAAGAGTTGAAGAGTCCATTCTCAAAGTGGATACAGTCACAAACAGATGTCTTATTCCACTAGCATGGCTGGTTGCGTTAATGGAGACCAATTTCCTTTCTGCTACAAACATAGATACTTAGATTTTTTAAAAGACCAGGATAACTTAAATAGGTTAAATAGTTAGACTTGAAGAGACAAAAAAAAAAAAGGTATTCTTTAGATATCAGAACAGAAACAAATAGCAGAATAGTGAGGTGGCACTACAGCAACCCAAACTGATACAGAACTTAGACACAGGCATTAATGCCAAGAGGCTAGAGATTTCATATGTGTCTAAGGACAGGTAACTTGGTTTGGGGCCCATGAGAGGAAAGTAACTGGAGCAAGACCTTTGCATAAAGAACTCTAAAGACATTGAGTCCTTAGTTTGAGGACTAGAAGCCTGCCCTGGGAAGTACGAAGAAAATCTCTCTTTCTGGGACTCTGGATAGAAGGGAAAAAAGTATTTTTGGATTAAATCCCTAAACCCACACATACACAGTTTGAATTTACATTACCTGCATGGCACAGGAATCTCAAGCCAGGAAATTAACATAAAAGCTGATGCTATGGATGTTAACTAGACTTAACATGATAATCATTTTGCAATACATACAAATATCGAATCATTATGTTGTACACCTGAAAATATAATGTTATATGTCAATTATACTTCAATAATTTTTTTTTAAAGTTAACCCTAGGGATGCCTGAGTGGCTCAGTCAGTTAAGCATCCAACTTTGATTTTCGCTCAGGTCATGATCTCACGGTTTATGAGTTGGAGCCCCTCAACAGCCTCTCTGCTGTCAGTGTAGAGTCCACTTAGGATCCTCTGTCCCCCTCTCTCTCTGCCCCGCCTCCATTCACACACAGGTGCACTCCCCCGCTCTCTCAAAAATAAACACTAAAAAAATTTTAATAAAAAAGTTAAAAAAATTAAAACCTGACCCTAGACCAGGAAAACCCCGGGGCTATTCTCTAGAAACAAACACAGTATCACTCTACATGAAAACATTCAAAAACTGGGAAAAATAAAACTACTATGGAAACAACCAAAAGTAAAAACCTTTACTTATAATAATCCCAATAACAAACCATACAAGGAAAAGATCTATTTATAGTAGATATATAGTTTTGGAAGAACCAGCAGAAGAATTTCAAGTAAGAGAACAATTTGAGACTACAAAATAGTACAGCTATGACTACTAAACGGATAAAATAAGGACAAAATTCATAATAAAATGATAGAAACCCTAGGGGAAAAATCAGGTGGATATAAAAAAGCATCAATTAGCACTTCTAGAAAAGAAACAATAATCATAGCTCAATGGAGTTACAACTTAAAAGATAAGGCACTAGTGAAGAACTGGTTGGCTGGAAAACAGTCCTGAACGATTCCCCAAATGCCTCTTAAAAATAGTTCCTAAGTGGAAAAAAAAAATACCAAGGTAATAGACATGAGGAATAAACCAAGAAGGTCCAAGATATGTGTAATAAGAATTCCAGAGGAAAGAATAGAGAGAATAGAGGCAAGATACATGATGAGATATGCCACAAATTTATAATAATCTGAGAAATATAAGAATTGTCTGATTAAATAATAAGAAAACCCAAGGAGAAAGAGTAAAACAAACCCACACCTGGGCACATCATGATGAAACTGCAGAACACCAAAGACAAAAAGGAATCTTAAAAGCAACCAAGAAACAATCTCTCATCATTAACAACAGAGGCTGGAAGACGGTATCTTCAAAGTGGTAAGAAAAAGAATTGTCAACCTTGAATTCTGCTCCCAGATAATCTATTATTCAAGTGTTAGGATAAAACACAGTTTCAAACAAACAAAATACATGAAGAGATATTTATCACTTGCAGATACTTGCCAAAGAACTACTTCCGTAAGAGGACTTTGAATCCAGAAAGAAGGGATGCAAGAAACAACAGTAAGCACAGAAAATGTGGGTAAATTCAAATAAACAGGGACTATGAAAACAATCCCACAAAAGAAGAACTAATTACATAAAATGACACAGTGCATGTGAAAAAAATGTGGTGGAAATATGTGCTACAAAATATTATGAAATACAGGGCATGATCAGAATTATAACATTGTAAGGCCCTTATATTACTCATGAAAAGAGTACATATTTTAATTAATTTCATCTGCTAACACACAATCTGAATGTTAAAAACAAAACATACCTACTAAAGGAATAGAAATGAGATATATAATGTTGAAATCAATAGATGGAAAAGAGAATAAAGAAACTGTAAATCCAATAAAAGGAAAGAATGATAAAACAAGGAGGAACAAAAGGGTGACAGGGTCAGAGAAATGTCCTATAATGAGAAGTGGCAGTACCTTTTAAAAGAGAAAAGATTAAAACTGGCAAAATGAATGTGCACACAGACGTTATTACAGGTTGGCTTCCCCAAGGAAGCCCACTCAGCGATACAGTTGAGCATGAAATCTTATTAAGGACTGCCTTGCTCTCCACAACTGAGAATGGGGAAGGAAGCAGAAATGGGAAATGTCAACCTGCAAGGCAAGTCCCGTAGGGAGTTCCAGAGCTGGAATGTTCAGAGTTATCTGGAGTAGGGCTGAGATGGCCAGGCCTTCTCCCACATGGATCAGCCACTGGGTGTCAGCTGCCCTGGAAAGGGGAGTGAGACGGGACAAAGACACTTTCTACACCACAGGCTATCTCCTTCAAGGGCCCTTGAAGGCCATCTGCTGACAGGAGTCTCAGAAGCTGGGGAAACAAGCTCTTCACTGAAGGAAGATTTGACACATCATATTATCTGCCATATTACCATAAGGTGACTGCAACAACCAGTGCTCAAAGGAACCCATTTGTCACGTAATCAACAACATCTTCACACCTTCTACAAACTCTGTTCCTCAGATTTTTATGTCATAATAGTAATGAAAGATAAGTCCAAATTACTAACCCCTAAATCTGTCTAACTCAAGACTGCATCCTGTACCTCTTGCTCCCTAACCAAAGTGAGCCACATAAGATATTAAGAGCAACACGGGACTCTTTATTCCTTCATAATTTTAAATCTTCAGCTTATCAACCAAAATGAAAATATCACTTCTGTGTCTAATATTTTTATGGAACATGCATCCTTACTTGTGCCTACCACTATGATTAAATACCTATCCCTAGACAGTCAAAGGACTCCAAGATCAGAAAACCATATATGATTGATTTCTTATTCTTCAAACCAAAACCAACTCTATTCAAAAGAAATTAGCAGTCCCAGGTGGGTACCCTCTAGAGAAATTTAAGACAATTCATCTTTGTCAAATACGTCAAATCAGATATTAAAGCAGATCAGCTGAGAAAAAAAACTAAAAGAAGACAAAACACAAAATTGCTTAGTTAACAATTGCGATAAGGAATATAGAGAGATGATACATATATAGATAGCCTCAATGTGTCAATCGTGCCATCTCAACAATTCCAATCTTTAACAATTTTACTTATTTTTTTTTTGTAATTGACATTCTGTTGTTTAAAAAGAAAAAGAACAGGAACAGCCAGCAAGTACGTTATCAGCCAAGTCCTACAATATTGATTTGAAGACTTGATCAGACCACTGTGACGCCAAAGGCACATGTTGACATTAAGGGGGTTTCTCAGTTGGGATATCAGAGGATAGATGAGGTACCCTCAGAGGGAAGTGTGGCTAAATGTTCTTTTACCTGAAGTGAAATCATTTGCCCTATCTACCTTCTTGTCAATTCATGGCCAGATATATTCCAGACTTCTCCCTATACCTCAGGTCTAGGTAAAAACACTTTGAAGTCCCCCATTTGTTTTTGTTTTTATAAAAATTATTGGCATAACTACCCCCTTTTAGTGAAAGGAAAGAGGGCTAAGTGGATGATCTACTAAAAAAAAAAATCAGTACTTTTTCTTTTAATTTAATGTGCCTTTGACTCTTGCAGTGTAGCCCAGGGTTTTCAAGTAGCTGGAAATCTCTGAATTTAAAAGATGGATGTGACTCAAAGAACAGTTATAGCTCATACAGATCTAAGACACAGAATGCATAGATTTACCATTTCTGTTTAATAGCACCAAATACATGTGATGTAAACATAATGTAAATGTAATTTTAGGTGAAAGTCTCAAAGTATTTCTTAAAAATTACCCCAGATATGTGTATATCATATATGTATATTATACTATATAGAATACATTATATGTTATTTATATACAAATATTTTCATCTTGAAAATGAACCACAATGTAATTAAGAGCTATTCCTCTGTGCTCTCTTCTTTATACTTGCTTCAAAGCTGTTGGCTACAGTGGGTTTGTATTTTGTTTGAAGTATGGCACATGGAAGCGGGGGTGGTCTGTGAAAAGGGGAAGGAAGGAAGCAAAAGAGGAACATGGAAGAGGAGGGATGGCAGGAAGGAAGGGGAGGAGAACCCTACACACACACACACACACACACACACACACACACACACACACACACACACACTTGTAGCTCAGAAAGGGCCAGGCCCTGAACACATCCCAGCACCCCTCCCCAGACAAGAGATAGGGCTTCCCAAAAGTTGCTGACAGAGCCTTCGTTATGCTGTGCCTTAGGTGCGCCCCACCTGGCTCCCCAGCCACCAGGACGCACAGGACCATCCTGGGGCCGCAACCCAGCAAACTCTTGGGTACTTCGGTCTCCCTCCCGCGCCCGCCACCCGCAATCACTGGGCATCGCGCGCCAATCCACCCACTCCTGGGCAAATCCTTCTGCCTTTCTCCTTCCTCTCTTAGCCGCCTCTCCTGCCTAAGGGTTTGCCAAGAGGTTCAAGGGCGGAGGCAGAGGCAGAGAAGGAGGGAGCGAAGAAGAAGGGCCGGTTGGCGGATTTCCTACTAGGGGCACCAAGGACGCCGTCAAGGCGACCACGCTGGTGCGGCCCCATACTCCCTCGCCCCCCATCAACCCACAGCACCCCACACTCTCCATTTCGGCTCCTCTGTGTGAGGAAGTAAGAGAAGGAGGAAAATAAACCCGCAGCCTCCTGGGCAGCCCTTACCTCAGGCTGCCCTCTCGGAAGCCGCCCTCCTGCTGGCTGAGGCGCCGCTGGTGCACCGCCGCGGCTCCGCCCGGCTCAGCTCTTGCGTGCAGTGCGCTCCCCGGGGCACGAGAGGCGGCGGGAGACGCTCGCGCGCGGCTCGCGTGCAACGCGGCTGGCGGTGTGGAGCCCGCAGCTGCCGTGGCGAGTCCGGGAGCCCTGGAAAGGGGCGCACCAGCCGAGGACAGCTGCGGAACGCACGCGCGGAGCCGCCGGGCATGAAGACCCCGGCCGGGGCGGTGCAGACTGCCGCGACGCGCCCGAGCTCCGGTCTCCTCCGCTGGCCCCCCCAAACCCCCTCTCTGTACCCCCACTACCCCCCACCGGGAGACAGCTCGCCGGTGGCACTTGTTCTGCCGCGCTGCGCTCTTCCGCCCGGTGCGGGGAATAACAATGTGATCTTACTGCACAGACTAGATGCTATGTAGTAGGTTGTAACTGCTGCGGCCACCACCTGTCAATTCCAAGGTGCAAGGCACACTGTCCCCAGAGGGCTGGCCTCTCCCTGATTCCCTACCCGCTTCTTTTCCTCCTCCACCTACCTCGCCGACCTCCCGCAGTACTCTGCCGCACGATACTAAGGGAGTTTTGCAAAATAACCCTCACTCCCAGCCAGGAGCTCACGGCATCTCTCTTTCCACCAGAGCTGAAGGATTACGCACAGCCCTGCGTGCCTAACCAAAGCCGGATGCCGAAAATCCTGGTTTGAACCCCACACTAGCCACCCCCCCCCCCGCCCCCATTCATAATCCCAGCGGCCGTCTGCCACTACACACCCTCCCCCTGCCGCCCGCGCTCGCTGCGATTCGCCGTCCCTGGAACGTGTCAGTCATTCGCTCTTCATCTGCCATGAATACAGTACTAGAAGCTCCGCAGCCACGGGTTGCACAAAAGGGGATGGAGAGAAGAGCACTCAGCTGGAGGGGCCGGGGGGAAGCCAGGGACGAATTACGCGGAAGGAGCCGGTGTGAAGGTGAGAACCCGCTGCTCTCCTGTTGCACAAAGGAGCTCCAGAGTGGATAAGCACAGTGCCACTGAACCAGTGGGTCAGCTCACCTCCAAGGAGGTGCTCTGCAAAGACCCCTGGGAGTGGGTCCCACAACTTGGCCATTTGTAATGGCCAATCAGCAGGCCCACACTTGGAAACCTGACTTCCCCAGCTTGAAAGAGTGCAGATGGGTAGAGGCCTGCGAGTTGGGGTGGGGGTGGGGGGGGGGGAAGACAGGGGGTAGGGAGAGCCAGGTGTGAGAAAACATAGATTTGCTTTTCTCCAGTTGTCCAGCTCTTTCAGTCGGAGAAAGAGAGAAGAAAGCTGGTGAGAGAAAGAGAAGGCAGACAGGGATATGGTAACTTTGCACATTGAACTATTATAACTAGCCAGAAACCAGAAAACACTTTAATGGATAAAATTGGCCTATTTCACAATTTATTCCAAAGAACATTGTGGCACACCCATTTTGCACTAAGCACAATACACTGTGCCAGATGCTGGAGTACAGACATGATCAGGGCCACAGTCCCTGCACCCAGGGTGCTCACTGCCTAGTGGGAGAAGCTACTAGGAAAGCCCAAAATGGACAAGTACTACACATGGAAGCACACACCAATTACACCAGGGGAAGGAATTTTCTCTAGTTGGAGGGGAAATGGGTCAGGGAATTTGATCCCTTCTGAACTGTATAATAAAAGGCAAATAGGAGTTTGCCAAAGAAGTAACAGTAACCTTCTGTTATTCATACATTAACCCAACCAGCTTCACATACCTACACAAGGAAAGTCATACCTGAGAGCTTGTCAATATAGGAACTTAATGGACTCCTGCCCTGCACTGTTATCCCTGGGTGGTTTTTGGAGGAAACATTTTCAAATACTAGCCCTTGGAGTGTAGAACACCCAGTGCTCACAGCTGAAATGCTGCCTTCTTGGACCTGTTGGTTTATGTTCTATACCATCCACTCATCTGTTAGCTTGAAATTAAGCCCAAAGCCAAAATTAATAATAGTGAGGCAATGAGCATCTGGAGGGAAGCCAATAAATCTTGCAATGCAGTCATGGTTCTTGTCACAGTCTTTGTCTCTAAAACGATGACAATATAATCTCTTTTTCCTGAACTACAGTGAGGATTAATTAGTCAGACAAATTAAATAGAAAGAGACCATTGCCCGAATAGAGTGTGGGATGGGAAACTAAATTGTGATTCAATCTGGGAAAAAAAGAACCAGTTTGAGTGACATGCTCCCCCTGCGAATATTAGAACTTTGAAAGGTATTAATGATTACTAAAGCACCCAATGTTGTTACCTCATCTTCAGAAAAACATGTCCAAAGGGTCCTCATTGCAAATAAGAATTAAACGGACTCCCGTATGAAGATGATGTCATCAATTTAAACATCCTTCCCACTTCTCCCTAGAAATCATGTATAAACTAACAAAGAGAATGGAAAAATTGTTAAATGCCATTTTCAGCAGCCCTATACAGATTTTACTCACAAACTCCAAAGTCCTTGTAGAGGGTGCTAAAAGTAGCTACATTTGAGCAGAAGTCATATGGAAAAGGCCTAGGGAGAGTAAAGGGAACCAAAAGTAAGAACATCAGAAAGTACCAGTAAAAACACGTTTCCTGAAAGTAACGGGCTCACCATAAAATGCAAAAACAGCCACGTCTCTTAAACAAGAAAGCAAGAGCAGAACAGGTAAGGCAGAAGAGGCACAAAGAGATGGGGAGAAGAAGCACAAAGGCACCTCCCTGCTATAGATTCCAGGGAACCCACCAGCATCAAGTCTCAGGGGCAGCAAAACTATAATCCTTGAGGATGACGTAATCACTGTGAGATACAGAAGACCTATTCCTTGCCTGTAAGGACTGGGGAGCACAGAGCTGTTGGCACTCTCCTGAACCAAATTTACTTCAGAGACTTAGAACGGGTGAGTCTACAGAAAAGCCATAATTACTGGAAGCAGACTGCTTTTGAGTAAGCAATAAAAGTGAATCTGTAATCTATTGTTGCATGACAAATCACCCAAAACAATGGTTTAAGAGTTACCAATTATTTGCCTACAATTGAGTAAAGTGACAAATGGGGATGGGTTGAACTGGATTGGCTTATTTCTGCTTTATTTCCGTCTCACTCAACAGGTCTCACTCACATATTTGGGCCTCACACGGGATAGACTGGGCACCTGGGGCATCTTTCCAGGGGGCTAGCTCAGGCTTTTTCATGTGGAGTTGGAATAGTTCTCAGCAGTAAGAGAGAGGGCACATTCCAATATTCACACTCCTTTTAAGTTTCTGCCTGTGTCATGTTTGCTAATGTCCCATTGGCTATAAAGTAAGTCATCTGGCTGAGTCTAGAGTCAACGTAAGGGGGATTGAAAGGGCGGACCTATGCCAGCCGACTCCATCTTGTTCTGTGTCCTCCACCTTGAGTGACTATGTGCCCCACATGGCCCCTTTCTGGGAAAATCGCAGAAACCTCAGACCACGCCTCCTCCCCTTGAGTAACCTCCCACTTACCCATTCAAACTTCCCGATCAAAACACACCCCACGACCTACTTAAGGGGACCCCGACCCTTCCCCAGCCAATCGGCCAAGGCCACGACCCTTCCCCAGCCAATCGGCTGAGGCCACAGCCATTACTCACCAACTGCCCCTAGACCCCTATAAAACCTTTGTGCTTTTGAAACTCGCTGGCTCTCTCCGGCATCTCACTGCTGCCTCGGTGCAGGTAGGGGATTGAGCTCGAGCTAGCTCAAATAAAGGCTCTTTGCTTTTGCATCGGACTCGGCTCCCTGGTGGTCTTTGGGGATCGCGAATTCTGGGCATAACAGAATTTCATAAGGGCATGTGTGTGGGGAGGTGTCAGACCGTCATTCATATGACAATCTGCCACAGAAAGTAAGCTTTTTGATTGAGAGAACAGGAAAACTACCTTGAACCCACCATGTCCGGGGCTTTCTACAAAGACTGGCCAGAAAAATATAATTGATTCCGGAGTGAGTAGTGATAAAGAAGAAACTGGCACAAAGAGAATACAAAGATCCTATAAGAAAGATCCTGAAAAGGAGCATCAAAATTACCAAAAAATGTGGGGAAAAGTTGCCACAGAGCCATTGAAAATTGTGACTTTTCAATGTATTTTTCATGTATTTTGCAATGAATAAACACAACTCCATTAAAAATAGATACTTGCATAGTATTTGCTATTGCCAGGCACTATTCTAACTTCATTGCAGATTTGAATTGAATAGATTCTCAAAACAACTCCATGAATGACTCATCATTATTATTCCCATTATCTATATATGAAAAGAACTAAAGTACATAAAAGTTAAATAATTTGTTTAAGTGCCTTGGGTGGTTCAGTTGGTTAAGCATCTTACTCTTGATTTCAGCTCAGGTCATGATCTCATGGTTACTGAGATCAAGCCCCATGTGGGGCTCTGAGCTGCTTGGGATTCTCTCTCTTCCTCTCTCTCTCTGCCCTTCCCCTGCTTGCATGTGCATGCTTTCTCTCTCCAAATAAATAAATAAACTTTATTTTTTTAATTTTTTAGTGTTTATTTTTGAGAGAGAAAGAGAGACAGAGCATGAGCAGGGAAGGGGCAGAGAGAGAGGGAAACACAGAATCTGAAGGAGGCTCCAGGTTCCACCAAGCTGTCAGCACAGAGCCTGACACGGGGCTCAAACTCACAAACTGAGATCATGACCTGAGCCGAGTCGGTTGCTTAACCGACTGAGCCACCCAGGTGCCCCTCCAAATAAACAAATAAACTTAAAAAAAAAAATCACACAGCTACTCAGAGAGGAGCCAGTATTTAAACCCATTCAGTGTTTCTCCAGTGTCTGTCTCTTATTCATGAAGCTATACTGAATCCCTAAATGAAATATATTTACCATTAGGTTAATGAGGCAATGTATTCTATTAGCAATGTGACAAAGCACAAATGAAGAAACTCAAGAAAGGAATGGGGATGAAGTGAGCTGATATACATCAGATATGAAAGAGAGAAACGAACCAACCATGACAGAAACGAAGACAATATTGGAAGAAACACAGAGGGGAATAAGCACTGTGGATGAGTAAGAGACAGCAAAGACCCATATAAGAATAATGGCCAGGGGCGCCTGGGTGGCGCAGTCGGTTAAGCGTCCAACTTCAGCCAGGTCACGATCTCGCCCTCCGGGAGTTTGAGCCCCGCGTCAGGCTCTGGGCTGATGGCTCAGAGCCTAGAGCCTGTTTCTGATTCTGTGTCTCCCTCTCTCTCTGCCCCTCCCCCGTTCATGCTCTGTCTCTCTCTGTCCCAAAAATAAATAAACGTTGAAAAAAAATTAAAAAAAAAAAAGAATAATGGCCAAAATAAAATGAAAACAAAGAGAAATATACTTTTAAGCATTGTGTGAAAATGATAATGATAGATGAAATACAACGCACAGCCAGCATACCTATAGTTGGAGTCTCTGAAGAAGAAAACCTTAGCAATGGGACAGAGCAAATACTTGCAAACAAAATTAAGAAAGAACTTCTCTGAAATTAAAACAAAAGTCTTGAATCTCCATACGGAAAGTAAATGCCATGTACTACAGAAAGCTGATTCATAATGTTCAAGCAAAAACATATGCAAATTATTGAAATTTGAATATAAAGAAAATCTTTGAAGCCAAAAAGCAAGAAGATCAAGATTTGTGTAAAGAAAAATAAGTTCAGCTTCACTTCAGTCTTCTCCAAAGCAAAGTCAATGGAAAAAAACACGACATTCTCAAGGAAATAAAATATGATCTAAGTATTTTATATCAACCAAGTCATCCGTCAAGTATAAAGACCATTTAAAGACACTTAAAACTTTAAAAATCAAAGACTATTCTTTCTTTCTGAGGAATCTACTAGAATAAATGTGGGGAAACTTTCTCATGATGAACAATGAATATACTTATGTTCTAAAATTAGACCATTAAAATATGCGTGAATGCTATAGACTTTGAAAATGTAGGGATGATGTAAAAAACAAGTATTCAGAAGAGAAAGGAAAAAGTTGGTGGTGATTAGAGCAAGTTCACTGACTGACTCATCTATAACTGCTGAGGTTGAAAATGTAATTTAAAGCTGACATAGTAGTACACTAAATGTGTATAACAATGCAAAGATAAACACTAGGAAATTTAAATTTTTAAACAAAATATAATAATGCAGAGTCAAAAGAATAAGATACATGCCATGTTATCATTGCTTGTAACTAATAATGTCTAAAATAATAGAAAATTATGAATATAATATGAAGACTTAATTATGAAGGTAGCCACTAGAAAGTGCTACCTTAATGCACACCTTTGTAAAAAGAGGAAGCATAAACACATGCATACACACACACACACACACACACATGTATCTAAGAATCGACATAAATATTTCCAAATCAATACATACTTCAAGTCATTTTTTAAAAGGATCTTCAAATTGGGACACCTGGTGACTCCGCTGGTTAAGCAACCAACTTTTAATTTTGGTTCATGATCTTACGGTTCAGAGATTGAGTCCTGGATTTGGCTCTGCACTGACAGGGTAGAGCCTGCTTGGGATTCTCTCCCCCCTCTCTCTCTCTGCCCTCCCCCTGCTCACACACGAATGTGTGCACACACTATCACTCAAAATAAGTAAATAAACATTTAAAAAATAAATAAAATGAATAAAAGGATCTTCAAATTGCATTAAAAGCAAACCTGATACTGTAGACAGATATGTCAAAAAGAAAGATTCAGAATGGTTCATAACAAAAAGAAAATCAAAGTTTTACCTGAAATAATGCCCCATCCTCCCACACAAACACATAAAGGAATAATAATAAAAAAGCAATAAAGTCTGACCTTAATTTTAGGCAAGTTGGATTCAGGACAAATAAGTATTGTATGAAACAAGAGTGTCACTTTATAACACAAAAAGTAAAATTCACAATGAAGATGTGGAAGTTCTGAATATCTATGATCTAAATGCCTCATAGCAACAACTTATATAAGCAGACTTTGCAGGAGATAGAAAAACATATAGAAAGGAGATCATAATATAGAAGAAGTTTACTCATCTCTCTTGATCTAAATATGGATATATCAGGTGTTGTGCCTCAAAAGTAGAGATTGTATGTCATTCAAAGGTTAAGAGCATATTCACGAAATATGAAATATCAAGCCATGAAGAAAACTTCAATAAAATCTAAAAACAAGGAATCATGGACAACATTCTGTAATCACAACATAATAAAACTAGAAATTAATAGACAAATCAGAAAAACAAACATCTCTGAACCTGGAAATAAACATAAAACCTCTCTTAAGTACTCTTATGAACAAAAATTGTAGAATTTCTGGAAAATAATGATAAATGAAAACACTACTTATCAGAATTCTGTAACACAGCATTAGCTGAAATAATTAAATAAGCACCAACTCAAAAAGATAGAAAAACACTATTAAATAGAGGGAAAACAAGGGCACCTGGGTGGTTCAGTCAGTTGAGCATCTACCTTTGGCTCAAGTCATGATCTTTTGGTTTGTGAGTTTGAGCCCCACGTCGGACTCTGCCCTGATAGTGCAGAGCTTGGAGCCTGCTTCACATTCTGTGTCTCTCTCTGCCCCTCCTCTACTTGTGCTCTCTGTCTCTTTCAAAAATAAATAAATAAATAAAATATTTTAAAAAATTGTAAATAGAGGGAAAACAGAAGAAAAAAACCTGTAGTCTAGAAGAAATAAATAAGCTAAGAAAGGAAAGTGAGGAGAATTAATATATAACTCCAAAAGCAGGTTTTTTTGAAATTATGAAAATAAGATATTTAAAATAATCATTAAATTTATCAAGAAAAAATATATAAATCCAAAAAATAAGAAAGGATAAAGGGTTAAAACATAGAAATAGAGAATTTTGAAATAATCCTAAAAACTACTTTAACATACTATAATATGCCTCCATCATACTTTCATTTTTGTTCCCCTTAAGAATAAAATTAAATTTTTCCCTGGTAAGAGAAATTAAATTTTAAGGAATAAGATCTGTGGAGAGGGTGGAGATTTGGTATTTGTAATATCAAAGATAAACTGCTCCATTGTGAATGCATGTTACACATAGAAAAATACATTTGAAAACCTGGGTAAAACGAATACTTTTAGTGGAAAATATAATTAACCTAAACTGTCCCTAGAGGACATAGAAAATCTAAACAGAAGCAATTGTGAAAATTGTCAGTCCCCCATCTTCCTTTAATGAATTACCAAGACAATATGATCTTCACAGGGAAATTTTACCAGATATGTGAAGAGTAGATAACCACCATGAGGTTATCACCACATACCAGTGAGAATGGCTAGTATCAAAAAGACAGGAAATAACAAGAATTGGTGAGGATGTGGCAAAAAGGGAAGCCTTGTGCACTGTTAGTAGGAATGTAAATTGATATAACCATGATGAAAAATGGTGTACAAATTCCTCAGAAAATTAAAAATAGAAATCACATAAAACTCAGTAATTCCACTTCTGGATATTTCCCAAAAGAAAACAAAAACACTAATTCAAAAAGATAGATGTATGCCTATATACACACACATATATGTATTTATATGTATATACATACATACACACAATAAAATATCACTCACCTATAGGAATAAAATCTTACCATTTATAACAACATAGATGGACCTAGAGGATATTAAGCTAAGTGAAATAAATCAGACAATAAAAACAAATACCATATGGTTTCATTTACACGTAGAATCTAAAAACAAAAAACAAACGAAAAACAACAACAAAAATATAGAAGTGGACTCATAAATACAGAGAACAAACTGGTGGTTGCCAGAAGGAAGGTCGGTTGGGGAATGGACAAAACAGGGAAGAGGATTGAGAGCTACATTAACTTCCACTTCTAAAATAAACAAGTCACAAGAATAAAAAGTATAGCATAAGGGATATAGTCAAGTTAAAAAGGAGATAATCATTATGATATCTAAGTTATAAAAAGCATAAAAAGAATGAATATTTCCCATTAAATTTTATAAAGAAAATGACACAAATTAAAATCTAACAAAGTTTGAATATAAAGGAAACATAAAAGTCCATCTTATAAATTCAGAATCCAAGAATGTAAGAATAATTCAACATTAGTAAAATTATTCAGATAAATAATTATATGGAGCAAAAACATAGGGTTATTTCTAGAGACATTGAAAAGGTATTTGAAAAATTCAATAGCCATTCTTGATTTTTTTTTAAATTCTCAGTTATCTAGGAATATATGAATACTTCTTTAATAGGACAATACATCTATGTCAGCCTGAAAGCCATGTTTAAAGATCAGACATTAAAGGAATTCCTACTAAAGTAAGGGAAAAGATCATGATGCACTACAATCATTTTTAAACATTATTCTAGTGTTATAAGTCAGTGAAAAAAGAAAGAAATTAAAGATATAAACATTGGAATTTAAATAAAACTTTAAAAAAGGTAGAAATAGATTTTTAAAAAATAACCTTGGGATGCAGGACAAAAAAATATATATACATTGGAATTCGGCTGTAAAATTGTCACTATTTGTAGAAAATCTAAGAGTATATCTGGAAATACTATACAAACTTATTTGTTGCAACACTGTCTGAAATAATAAGATTGGAAACAACTCAAATGCTTTTTAACATACATACAGCTATACAATGGGATCCTACTATGCAGATATAAAAAATAAGAGAAAGTGTACTACTATGAAAATTTTCCAAGATGTATCATTAGGTTAAAAAAAATAGTAGGTTACGTATAAGTAACAAAAGGTTAAAAGTAGGTATATATATTTAAGTAACAAAGGGATAAAAGTGAGAATATATATTTGTCTTAATTGAATATGCATCTTAAAAATCTCTGAAAGGATACTCAACAAACAAATAAAAGTGGTTACCTCTGGGAGTGGGAAGGGATCTGAGACATGGGTAACCAGCTTTTCACTTTAATACTATTTGATTTGAAAATCATAATTATTAGCTATTTAAGTATTAAATTAATTTAAAAGTCATTAGGCATAATGTGAATGATGTGTTTTTATCTGCCATCCTTTCTTTAACGTTGGGAAAAAATGTGCCATGCCACAGAACAAGAATAGTACTGCACGTACTTTCTTTTTATGAAAAGGTCAAACTAATTTCCACGTGCACGGTATAATCATGTTAGCAGGCATGATTCATGTGGTTATTTCAGGTACATAATCTTCCTTTTTTTATTAATTAATCATATATTCAAGTGTCAAAAGGAATGGCAACTTCTAAGGAAATGTATTTACCCACAGCCCTGTGTAAATACTCTTTTATATTAGACTTTAGGCCAAGCCTGGCTGACTTCGAAAGCATGAAGTTGAACCTAGCTATTTAATGAACCTGCAGCATCTACAAATTCAACCCTGCTGTTTTCTAACCTCAGTCCTTAGGTGGAAACCGAGAATCATCCACTGATCATGTCAGCCTAAGGAAGACATCAACTCATCTCACAGAAGGTCATCTGGCAAAAATTTAAAGTCAGGGTCCTTGTCAGTACTTGAAGAAAAGGGTCATGTGTGGTCGGGGAAATTGCAGACTTGCCCTGGTTTCACCTCTGTGACCCATTGTTTGGAAGAGTGGGTGTAAACAGTGACCTATTTCGAAGTGAATACACAGCTTGAAGGCAATTCAAATCTTCATGTTTCCCTCTACAACCTACCTCATAAATAAACTTCAGTTCTTGTTAGTATTCTAAGGCACTAATGTAGATTATGACCTATAAAGTTTGAAAGTCCACTAATTTCATCTACAAGACCCAGAACAGTAGGTGTGTTACTAAAGTTGACAGTTTTTACTACACTGGGATATATAGTAGTTTCCTGGCAGTAGAAGTTGCCAAGTTTTTATACAGCCTTGAATATGTGGTTATTCATAATATGTACAATAATATGTACTCCAGAGAAATGTTGGAAGATTGAATGGGAAAATACACATAAAGCACTTGGCATAAATTGGAGTCATTCACTTATTTCCAAACTAGTGAACAGAATCAATTTGCTTTGCCATAATGAAACCAACTCAATCCTCCTATCTTTAACATAGCAATTAAGCCATTATTTAAGAATTTGGAGAATTCTGAATATGATTTTAAACCACCAGTCCGACATTGACTTGAAACCTGCATTTTCTTACCATTTTCATGAGAATTATAGTAATGAAGGTTTACCGAATGATTTGGGGTAGTAACTTCTAGTCTGGACACAAGCACTATTAATCCTACAAATGACAAACAGTGGTGTGGACAAGTATCAATCTGAATGTAGCATAGTTAGCTCCAGTGAACTCATTTATACATCATTGTGTTAACTCTGCAGGCACGAAAGGACAGAAAACATCCTCATTTCTAATGGTAGTATTGAAAAGTAAGCCATAAAAAAAAAGAAAAGCTTATTTAATGATCAACATTATAAAAGAAGACTTTGCTCCATGTTCACTCATTCAATCAACATTCCTCAAGCATAAAATGACTAGTCCCATGTCCCATGAACAATGCTGAGTACCCAGAATCTAGTGTTGAATAGGATCAGCACCAAGACTGCCAGTGACTATCAAGTGTCACAGTTGGCTTCTGACTAGCTCAAAACAGAATCTACCCAGGGACCTTCAGCTGAGCATCTGGATTTTGCTGACGTTTCTAGAGAAAGCAAGCTATAATCTGGCTGTCGTGGCTTAGAGTTAAGATGCCGATGTTCACGTTCAATTGTGAATTAAGACACGGCAAAAAAAAGAGTCCGTCTTTCCGGTTATTGGGCCCTGGTTTTCTGAAGCTACATGGTGACTTTCTCAGTTTGCTTGAGCTGCCATAACAAAATAGTATAGACTGAGTGACCTCAATAACAGGTGTTTATTTGTCACAGTTCTAGAGACTTGAAAGTCCAAGATCAAGATGCCTGCAGGGTTGGTATGTGGTGAGAGCTCTCTCTTGAGTTGTAGGTGGCTGCTTCTGGGTGTGTCATCACTGGGTCCTGAGTGCGTGGGGAGTGGGGATGGAGAGAGAGAGAGAGAGAGAGAGAGGGAAGAAGGCTCTCTAGCCTCTTCTGATCAGAGTATTAATCCCTTCATGAAGGCCCCACCCTCATGACCTCATCTAACCTAATTAGTTCTCAAAGCCCTCATCTCAAATACCATCACACTGGGGTCCTATGGCTTCAATACATGAATTTGGGGTAGAGGGCATCACAGTCCAGTCCATAGCAGTGACCTAGGACAAGAAGCAGTGGAGTAGCTTCCACCAGGCAGAAAGATTAGGCCCATGATACTCCCCAACATATTAACCCATATGCTCAACACACTAACTGCTGCTTCAGGAATTTGTAACTCATCAATATATAGCTGATATATAAAGCCATAATTCTAGATAAATTCACCTATGCAATGAATTTAGATAGCAAAAAGAAAAGGTTTAAGTTCTATGTCCCAGAGAACACCAATACCTAAAATTCATGGAGATGACCAGCAATAAAGCCTGAAAATTGGTGTCCAGAGAGCTAGAGAGAGAACCAAGAGAGGAAGTGATAGTCCTAAAGCAAGGGAATAAAGTGTTCAAAGAAAGTGAGCACTCCCAATCAGGTCAAATGCTGGTTTCATTCAAATAATATACGAACTGAAAACTGAACAGTTTTTGTCAATGTGGAGATCACTAATGCCTTTTAGAATAGTCAGAGCTGGGGAGACGAACTTGAATAAGATGGATTCAAGAAAGGATAGAAGAGGGCAGAAGAAGCGATACAATGATTTTAGGCAGGTCTTCCGAGGACATTTCTGTACACAGGAACTAAAGAATGAGGCAGTAGCCAGAGAGGCAATTTTATTACAACATTTTTGTGTGCTCTCTGGTAATAATCCACTAGCCTGTAAAAACTGATGAAGCACCAGGGGGACACTTGTAGGAGCAATATCATGGAGGAGAAAACCAGGAATGAGACACTTTGTATCAGTGGAGGGAGACTTAGCTGGGAGTAAGGACAATTCATCCATTCAACTGGGAGTGAAGTTATAGTCTATGGATAGAGTTACAAGTAGCTAGGAAGATGTAGTGATGGCATCATGTGGAAGTATTATAAATACGCCCATTTTCTCAATAAAAACAGGGGATCCAGAGGCACCTGGGTAGCTCAGTTGGTTAAATGTCTGATATCAGCTCATGGCTTGTGAGTTTGAGCCCCACATCAGGCTCTCTTCTCTCAGCACAGAGGCCATCTCAGATCCTCTGTCTCCCTCTTTCTCTGTCCCATCCCCACTCTCAAAAATAAATAAACATTAAAAACAAAATAAATAAATAAATAACTCTAAAAACAAACAAACAAAACAGGGGATTCAGGGTCATCAGCACATGGTGAAAAGAAGGCCTAAGTATTGGAGGTTTGGAGCAAGAGAGAGAAAGAAATAGTTATCTAAAAGACTGGAGAGTGAATTAACTAGGAGTAAAAATATAATGGGTCTGTCTCCACAAGGACTGCCTTGACATTAACAGTCATCTATGTAAAGTGAGAACAGTCAGGATCATTGTGCATTTTTCTTCAGGCACATTTCAGCTGCCCAGATGCAGGCACAAAGAGCTGATGTGGGACTAAATCAAAATTCAGTTTTACCAAGTCAATAGAAAGATCGATAGTGTAAATCAGGGAGTAATTCCAACAATTAACAATGGAATCCAAGCTGGCAAAGAGGGAAGGAATAACATAAAGTGTAAAAGATAGCAAATGGTGTGAAATTAAAAAACAAAAAAAACCATGTATTGGAGATGAAACATTTCGGAAAAGGAGAAACTGAATCCTAGAAAGGAAACATAACTTGCCAAAATCAATCTGAAATAGAGATTAGGCAAAATATACAACTGGCTCTTGAACAGCATTGTTTGAACTGTGCAGGTCCCACTTACATGTGGATTTTTTTCAGAAACTATTGCCAACATTTTTGCACATTGAAAGAAAAAACGTCCTTTTAGTTTGGTGAACACCTTGAAGATAGGAACTGTGTTTATTGGAGGCTGATTAGCATAGTAGAAAACTATTGAAGAGGAAAAGCTTTAAAGTCAGACAGATTTGGGATGAAAACTGTTTTGCCATTTACTAGCTGTGTGAATTTGGAGATTCAATTTCCTTACCTATAAAAGAATGAAAACACTTCCCACATAGACTATGGTGAGAATAATGGGTAATAGAAGCAGAGTCTCTAGGGTATTAAATAGCACACTTTTAACAATTTTACTATTATTGCTATTCTTGCTAGTTGTATCCTTAAAACAATTAGCCAAGTGCCTTAAAAGACCACAGTCAGGGCCCATTCCACTTAGCAGTATGACATATTGCTCTACCAGATATCTGTCCATAACTTCTATTATCATTACCAGTGTGAATGTACAGTTTTCAAAAGATTAGAAAAAATTTGTATTCTCATACAAATATAAAATAAGCACGTGTCAAATATTTTTATTTAATTCCATTAATAAGGGAACTGGTCAAAACAATCTATAAATTAATCTCTGTTCCTACCAAGTTGCAAAATAGTCTGGTCAAGATAAGGTTGAGCCCAACACTATACGGAACATACACCAAGACATCTCTTCTAGCAGTTTCCAAATCGGGGGTAATTTTTCTTAAAAATTTTTTTTAACGTTTATTTATTTTTGAGACAGACAGAGAGCATGAACGGGTGAGGGTCAGAGAGAGGGAGACACAGAATCTGAAACAGGCTCCAGGCTCTGAGCTGGCAGCCCAGAGCCCGACGCGGGGCTCGAACTCACAGGGCTCGAACTCACAGACCGCGAGATCATGACCTGAGCTGAAGTCAGACCCTCAACTGACTGAGCCACCCAGGCGGCCCAAATCGGGGATAATTTTTCTAACAGTCTCTCCCCTTTGGGGATTTTAAATAATCTGCAAATAACATCCATGATCACAAAATAGCTGGGCTCATTAACTTTGGTCTGATCACTTACATAGGTACAACGAGCACGTCCATAACTGCGTAGCCTCCTCAAGTTTACCCTGCCAACCCAGAGCTGCACAGCACTGAACAGCTGCTCATACAAGATACTTGACTTCTGTCTAGGATTTTGATAAGGAATCTTGGATTGAATTTTTTCAAGTCTTCTATTATTGGCCCTTCTATCCTGAGACTAGGAAACCAAGACCAAGATAATCTCTCTCTCCAAATTTTCTCTGCCATACCTCTAAATTGGGGATAATACATCTTTGTTGGAGGTCTTCAAAATTTGCTAAGAAGTAGCCTGCCTCAGAGTATCCTTTTTTATCACCTATGGGACTGCAATCCTTTCGTCCAAATACCAACCCGGTTTTCTTAAGAGGCCTATCTACACACTGGATGCACACATAAAATTGATCCTTGTTCCTTATTAGTGGGATTATCATACCTGATAAAATGAGATTTGTCAAGCATGGCATTGCATGCATGGCCTTGGTTGCATAATTGATTTGTTCAACCATATGCTGATAGAAAAGAGCACAGGTTATTATTGAATATATAAATAGTACAAAGTAAGAAGACTTAGTAAAAGATTTGTTTCTGAATTCCAAGGGGTTAGTGAGAATCAAATGCTATTTTTAAAAGTTTCATTTCTGGGGCATCTGGGTGGCTCAGTCAGTTGGGCATCCAACTCTTGATTTAGGCTTAGGTCATGATCCCAGGGTGGTGGGATTGAGCCCCACATTGGGTTCCATGCTCAGCATGGAGCCTGCTTAAGATTTTCTCTCTCTCTCTCTCTCTCTCTCTCTCTCTCTCTCTCTCTCCATCTGCTCCTCTCCCCACTTGTGCTCTTTCTCTAAAATTAAAAAAAAAATTAAGAATAAATGTTTCATTTCTGTTTATAAAAGCATAGTCAACCTAATGGGTTAGAAACAGACTACAAGGAGAGAAAAAGGACTTCCTCATATATATACATTAAAAGAATAGAAAGTTAAAGGTAATATCAACAATAATCAAAACGAACACCAATTTCATTTCCCTCTTCAGACCTATAGTATTAATCTAGATGTTGTGTCAGCAGTCAGCTTTGGGAAGTAGATCAACTTCACACTGGAAAAAGTCCTGAAGATGTTGACTCAGTCTGAGAATTATCAAACTAAAATAAGCTTGGGGGCCCACACCCAAGAGCTTATTTTTTGACACACCAATTATTCAGAGTACCTAACACAATCCTTTCTGCAAGACTCTCAGTCTGTCTATACATATTGAAGATACATTCTGTAGCCTGATGTTTACATAGTAGAATCTTTAAGCAAGTATCAAAAGAAAGCAAAAACCTATTTGAGAAGGAGACTGAGTAATTGTAGTTATTTTAATCCAATGACCAATAATATCAGAATGGAGGAGAGGAAAATTTTCTATTGATGTGCAGTACATTACTATTTCCTAAGAGGCTATCAATACTTCCCTTAAAAGTAAGAACATATCATGGATCACAAAAGCAATCAAAAATCTTCAGGGCCTTCCCATAAAGTATACAATTTGTGAAATATCTCTATGGATATCATGTTTTCTGTACAAACAACCTAAGAAAGACTGGGCATGTTTTCTGATTTGACAGTTCTTCCCAGGCAACTCTTACAAAAGCATTAAACTAATTAAGAAATATGGAGCATATCAAACAAACAATTATTTTAGCACTCTTATTTTTATAAGACACAATAAGAAACTTTTAAAAATTTCCAGGGGCTTTATGAGAAAACCCAAAACTAATTTCAGGTGTAAAAAATATCCTAAAACTTTTCTTATTTTTTTTTTCTGAACTTAGAATCCAATGTTGAGAAGGAAAAAGCAACAAAACAAAACAGTAGAAAGATGTGGTTGTTTGGTTAAGATTGAATCATGAGTGACCGAAATGAGTAAAGGTGGTCAAAAGGTACAAACTTCCAGTTACAAAATAAATAACTCACTCTGGTTTTGTCATTTACTCTGCCTTTCCATGTTCTAAAACAGGATGAACTTTTACGATAGACAAAAGTACTCTCATTAAGCCTTAAAAAACAAAATCATATGCCCAGTTGTATTTCTCCTAAGATACCCTCGACCACCCAAAATTAAGTAAGATAGCCCCAACCACTTAAAAATTAAGTAACTTTTAATTAAAGTAGCAGCTTCTGTTTTACAGAGCCAACCAAAAGGTAGGAATTGGTAACAGTCTATCATTCACAAGGCTCTTAGGTAACAAGCAAATCCCATGAATACACATAGTTCAATAATTACAGACACACACATCTGTTTTTTGATCCCTTTCATGTCTTCTTAAAGAAACTAAAATGATCATGTTCATTAACATAACTCAAAGATATATCCACTCTATGGAGTATATAAAAATAAGAAGCAAAAGTTTATCAACTTAAAATTATGCTCAGTAATCAATGTTTTAGCATTCCACCTTAATTATGAATTATCCAACTATTCAAAGATTGTTCAAAAATAACTCCGTTTGACATTAATGCAAGTATTTAAGTTCCTAAAGATCTCGGACATTGCAAGTAAGCTGACGTACTGTAAAACATGATTATTGCTATAAGAATGTTGGAATTATGATTCAATTCGGCTAGAAAAATGTGCATTATTAACAATAGTAAATAAAATGTAGGACTGATGTTAACTTATTTGATCAGAAAACCAATAAATGAAGTTTTAAAAATTTAGTTTGACTAGTCTTTTCATGAGAAAACAAACCCAAACCTTTCTTTTATTTTAAGCTGTGCTTACTTCATACTCATAATGATTCATTCAAGGAAAAGACAAAAAGTTATTGCTTTTTAAGTGAAAATCACTAAATCAGTCTCATTTGTCTAAATAGTCATTATAATTATATAAACTAAGATTCCTATCCAAAAGTTATTCTAAGCTAGCAGCTTATGTAAGAAGGATTCTTTTTTTCCTTAAGGGTCTAGCATATTTATAATTGTTTAAGTTTGGTTTCTTTTTATTTGCAAATTTGGCAACTGTTCTATTTTATAAGCACTTATCTCATCAAATGAATCAGAACAAAGTTCCTGTAATTTAGGAGACAATAATCTATTAACACTTTTCACAGTTAGGAAAGTACTTTCCTGCTCACAGGCATACAGAAACATGGAATTTTTGGCTTATTTTACAACTCAGTCACAGGTCAGATGTAAACATAAAAATCCAAAAGTTCACTGTTTAGATCTCATGCAACTATTTTTCTTCCTGGTGGGCATGAAATTCTTACCTGATTTGAGCTCACAAAAAGATGCAAACAAAAAAGGCTAACAAACTAGATTCTGGTTTCTCTTCCAACAGACAATAGATCTCCATCAGTCCCTTGCAGCAATCACCAAACAGTCAGATCATAAAGCTAAACACACAGTTTGAAGTGATACCCGCAGGGAATAATTTACCAGCAATGACAGAACTGAAGCGGGGGTAGAGGGGAATGAGAAATGAAACCAGATGGAAAAAAACTAGAGAGTAAGAAAAGCTCAAGTTGTCTTATTACTTGGAATTCACTGAGGGAGCCAAGAAACAAATGTATGTGGGCTTAGTAGCCCATGAGGTATACCCCTCTGGCAACACAATTTACTCCTTTCTGTCAGGTGAGTTTTATTGGACACTTTGGTAGATGAACTGCCAAATTGTTAAAGTCTAATTCTCAAAAGATTAAAAATCATGACATCATACAAGTACACAACACATATGTCAAAGATTTTATTTAACTCATTAAATAATGAGAAAGATATTGAAGATATTAAAACAGACCCAAGAACGTTTTAGGAGCAAGATATAAATGGGGAGTTTAATCAAAGAATGTCAGGATAAGATAGCTGGCTAACATACAAAAGTGTTTAATGTCTTCCAAGGCAAAAAGTTGTAAGCTTTGCTGTATCTGTTTTACCAAACTCAATAACTTAACTTCTGCCCCCACTGAGTTGTTCAGTACCTAGACAATATTAAAAAAACAACCATTTCTACCCTGAAGGAACACCCAGTAAGGTCTTTTGCCTATTTCCAAGTTTTAGGTAATTTATAATCCATTTTCTATTTTGATAGTTTCCCCTTTTCCCTTGCCTAAAATTAATAAGCATACTAATTTTTTCTTGATCTAGACTCAGACTTTGAGTTTTGTGATTTTTCATCTTGGCTCTCTCTCCAGGAACTGGATTTCCATCCCCCAATCCCAGGCCCATACCTTCATGTGAGGTCAGAGGTTTGGGCCAAGCTGGATGAGATCTTTCAGCCCCATTTTTTTTTCCTCTTGGTCTTAGCTCCAACTAGGGGGCAGCAATGGCAGTAAATGGAGACTCTTATTTAAGTAAGGAGCTAAAAGTGGGGCAGCGTCCAATATGCACACTAATAATACATCAAGAAGAAAATGAACTGCGTATGAGAGGAAGAACGCAGAGAGGGCAGGACTTTTCAATTATTGACAATTTCAGGACTTAGAAACAGGACACCCCATGAGAAAAGTCAGGGTTATCTAACATGAAGCACAAGGCATTTCTATTCTCATGTATCCGGAACCTGTCTCCTCAACTTTTTCTCTGGCCCACACACCAACTTATGGCCTTTCTTCTGGGAAATATCTAAGCTGTCTCTAATGTACTTATGCTTATTTTTTTTACCCAGTTAATTTTTAAGTATAGTGATTGACTATGCTCAATTCTCCAGGTGTAGGTATTCAGAACTTAATGATGAACACCCTAGAGTATGCCGGGTAGGCACTTGCCCATCTTTTAGTTATTCTGCAAAGTAATGACATCTTGGAGAAATGAGCTGGAACAACTCTGTAAGATTAAAATCTTATTATAATAAACCATTGGGAGCATGAATGTACGGAGGTAATACATTTTCAAATTCCTTGTAACTATTGTCAGAAACAGTTTAGAGATTATTAACATGGAAAGAATATTAAAAATATAATTTGTTTCTCATATCTTATTGCCCTAGTTTATATTCTGTGTTTTGCTAAGCTTGGGTGATCTGTGACTTTTGTTTGCAGTCAGTAAAATACTTCCCTCTCTTGGCGATTAACGCAAAAAGGCTTTGGAGAAAATGATCTTACCAGTGTTTCCATGAATTTGTTTCAAGGACCTTTATGAGGAGTTATTTAAGAAATGGTCTTGTAAGGTTAGGGTCAGAGCATGATAGGGAAGAGAAAAAAGAAAAGAGAGGTATATTTTTTAATATTTCCTAGGTGATTCCAATATTTTTATATGGTTTCCTGCTGAGAACAGCCACTGGTAAGTGTTTGAAATGATGACTGTGGAACAGATGAAATAGGTGTGGAATTTAAGGAGTAGATCTACAAAAACCAATGTAAAAAAAACCCCTGGAAACACAGATAGCCAATGGGACAATTGAAGACAGGTAAAACGATGATTGGTGGGTTCAGAAATCAAGACTCCTAGTCTCGTCTCTGCTCTCAGGAGAAGATATTGGTAAGGTTTTTTTCTTCCTTTATGATGTATCAGGTTTTTCGGTGGGAAAAGCAAGATCATTTTATGATGCCTTTCAGAATTTATTTGTAAGAATTCCTGTTTTAAAAGGAAGTTGAAGCCTCTGATTCCCTTGTGGTTGGGTTTTACAAAGAAGTACACTGCTTTGGTAACAGATGCATTCACACAGTTAAGATCCCCATCTTCAGATAATGAGCCACTGCTAAGATACCTTTTAACTTTTCATCAGCTGTTTATCGAGCATTCTTGGTATTTGAAAGTAATTAATTCCCAATGAATGCCTAGATGATTTATACGTATGCTACCCAACCTTTTTCAGAGTTTCTAAATAGTAATATAGTAATGTCTCCATTTCTGTTTAAAAAGGGTAAGCTTTCACAGCATGATGGCAAGATGATTTTGAGTATGTGGTACTGAATGTTATTGCATGAAATGAAAAAGAAAAAAAGTGGCTGAGTGCAAAATGAATGAGACAGAAAGCTACACAGAATGTAGCTCATAACATGTGTAGCACACGAGCAGATCGCAGTCTGAGTACAAATAACAAGCAAATCAAAAAGGGAAACACTTTGTAAATCCATAGAGCTTTCTTCAGATTTTTTGAGGTTAGAGAGTATATATATATATATATATATATATATATATATATTCCTCTATAATAATAATAAATCCTTTTCTGAAGGATGACTTGAGTGGGTTTCCCACTCTGGGAAGAAAGAAAAACCAGGCTGATGCCAAGGTGGTGGTGTTTGGGAGGCAGTGTGATGTCATGGAGAGAGTTCAGGGTAGAAATGTAAAGACATAGGCACTGTCATCACTGGGTGTCTTTGGCCCAAATATGGAATTTCTCTTCAGCTTAGTTTCCTCTTCTCTCTGAGGAATAAAATGGTTTCTTGTGTATTTCACATCATTTTTCAGGGCTCAAGAGAGAAAATCCACATGATAACAAGTAAACTGTAAAGCACCACGTTCTAATTTGCTATATAAATATGAGGGACACAAGGAATTGCAAGAAGAAGGGATCAAAAGATTCTCTGATCAAAACACGTCTCTCAAAGAGCCCAATTACAACTTTTCAGTGTTATTTTCTTTCCTGAATTGCTTTGAAACTTTGGAACACAACCTATTAGCTCCTGGGATTATCAGTAGTCCTTTCAGGGCATTGTTAAGTGCTTTTGTCAGTTGCCTATTTGGGAACCATGCTCCACTCAAGATTAATGTTGTTTCCTTTGTGGCAGTCTCTGCTTTAAGGAGCTGGACCACGTGAGAGTCAAGTGTTTCTCTGGCCAGGCTACACGGACAGATCCAGCCGCTGGAAGAGCAGCAAGGTCATGCTCTGGGTGTATTAACACTTAAAGCAGTGTTCCCAATTGGACAATGAAACAAGATAGTCATTTTCTTGCCAAGATTTAACTGCTCCTTCTAAAATGGACACAGTGATTCACTCAAGTGACTTATGCATAGGGTTTACAATCTCACCAGTGTTCAAGTCCCAGCCTCATCAAACTTATTACCATGTTTACCTCTGTCTGTAAAATGGGGGTGGCAGTCAGGCCACCTTGAAGAGACCTGACTGAAGAAAGAGAGCCGGTAGACTCAATGTAAGTGTTGTATAGGGCAGGCTCAGGAGCAAATCACATCACTTCTACCAAGACTTCTGCCACTGCCTCCTGGACTAAGCCACCATCATTCAAGTTCACTTGAACTATTATAAATAGCCTCCTACATGATCTCCGGGCTTTCAGTCTACTTCTCTGTCTATATTCTTTTCTTCATACAAGTATCTGAATGAGCAGTAAAATATGTCAGATAATATTGTAGCAGGTAATGTCTTACTGCCAACTATCCATTTAAGAACCTAGTCATTGAAGGCTGTGTAATCAATTAAAGATTGTTGCTCCAGGTGACTCAAACACTCCAATGGCTTCCTCCTCATTCAGAATTAAATCCAGTTTCTTACCTTACTCCTTACCTTACCCCTCCTGGCCATCTCACTCCTTCAAGGAAAACTACCACCTAACTTCTAGCGTCAGAGATTCAACCCTGTTATTTTTTTTTCCCACTGAGTTTCTGATATTTACAAATCAGGAACCCTGCATTTCTTCATCCTTTGAGAAATCAGATTTGGCAACCCTGGGTGAGCGCTCCAGTGACCTGCTGAAACAGGAGTAGCCGTCCCGTCCCGTAGGGAGAACTGCCTCAGGCTCCCCTTGTTTTGTCACCTGCCTGCTCCACCTGCTTGCAACGCTTACCTTTTGCCATCTCTTGATTTCAGTTTCAACGTCTTGTACTTTCGTCCACCCCAAGCCTTTGCATAACAAGGTGATAGTAGATAAACAAGTAAATAAAGAGGAAATAGAAAGTATAAAAAATAGTATTTAAAAAATAATACATATGATACATATATGCTTGGATAACAAGTAATTCAATGCATGCGTGTTAACAATGTTAACTGTAACAGACACCATTTGAAAATTAAAAGGAACCTTTTTTAAGGATTTCAAACAAATTTGACTTTCAGTATAACTGCACCTAATCTAAAGTATTTAAACACAGCTTATCAGAGCCTCTATTTGTCATAAACTTTTGAGTTTATTGTTGGGACCACATAAATCAATAAAGCCCGGATAACCTGTTAGAGATCCCTTAAACATGGCCACAGTTGCATTTAAGCAACCAGAGCTAAAGAAAAATGTCATTAATTCTTTTAAAACAGAAATAAAATGAAATTATCAACTCAGAGGCCATTGCAGACCCTTGTCTCACTATTTATACAGAAAGGAATTTACTACATTTGAGAATCATATCTGTTTATTATGTCTGAGTCTTAGATATAAACACAAAATAGCCCTGAAGTTTATAAAAGTAACCATAATCTGTATGTAGTAAGATAAACAAGACTTGTTTGTGTATTTCCCCAAAATATTCATGTATATTAGCTTGTAAGGAGTAAATAAATTGCAATAATCAATGGGTTTCTACCTTAGTTGATTGGAAGATCCAGACCTATTAAAGACCAAGAATTAACAAGTCAGGTGTGAATGCTTGAATTCTAGGTTAATGCGTGGGGTGGGAAGAGTTCCCATTTCCTTTCTTTAAGTTTTTACTGTCCTTTTAGACCAGCCTTTTGTCTAAGAAGGGTTCAGTCAAAAGACAAAAGCCACACAGTAATTTAAACAGAGAAATCTTAGCATGAAGAATGATTATGCACATGAGAGTAATTAGAATGGTAGAAGGAGAACTCTAAAGGACATTAAATCTGAGAGAGTATACTCAAGGAAGGACAATCTTGGAAGTGTGGCTGAAGAAAATGATGGATGGTGGAGAAGTTCACTGGGTTGCACAGTTCAGTCTCCAGGAAAGCAGAAACAACCTGTTAAAGACTAATAACCAACTAGGATGGGAGGGAGGCAAGCTGAGGTTGGAAGCGGATATGCAGAGGGAGTGAGATCACAGAGGGAAACACTGTGCATGTGAGACACATAGCACATGATGTCTGCTACTGAAGGCCATGGAAAGCAAACCTCCAGTAACAGTCAATCCAAGGCTGATGGACAGGCACACAGAGAAGAGAGGTGCCAATGTGGATGCTTCTGGAACTGGGAGCTGGAAAGGCCTACATCTTTGGGAGCCTAGTGCAGTTTTATGCATGGTTTGGGCTGCAGCAGCTCCAGGCAGCTGCACAGGACAAAAGTCAAGGACGGTCAGCTTGATGGAGCCTTCAGTATACGTTCCCATGAGGTTGAGGAGAAGATACAGTGATCTGGGATGTGTGAGGCTCCTGGCCTTGCCACTGCTGCCCATCCAGTGCTGTGAGAACAGAAACAACTTACTTGACCATTCTAAGCCTCTACTTCCCTATTTGTCAATCAGCATAATGGTGTCCACCTCATGAGATTATAGTGAGGATTAAATCATTTATCACATGTAACAGGCTTAGTATGATAATAACACATAATCAGTGATCATTATATATTTTCCCATTTCTACCCTTGATTTACCATCAGTATGATATTGAGAAGTTATTCATTCAGTAAATACCATTGTTTCTAAGTACTGTCAGTGGTGTTGAATCCCTCCCCTAGTGACTTCCTCCTTCAAGCCCCAGGTTATCATCCATAAAAGTGATGTGCTATTAAAATAATAATTCCAACTTCAAAGGGTTGTTCTGACTATTTAAATGAATTAATGGGCGGGAAATATCTTTATTCCTGGATTACCGATGAAGCCATAAGCACGTACAAGGAAAATATGTTTTCTTTAGCTTTAGAATAGGAGATTGGTGAAGGCTTTACTTAAGTCCCATTTTCAGCAAAAGAGGTTAAAAATTGGCAGTGAAGGGGCACCTGGTGGCTCAGTGGGTTAAGTGTCTGACTTCAGCTCAGGTCATCCTCACAGTTCGTGGGTTCAACCCCGGCAATGGGCTCTGTGCTGACAGCACAGAGCCTGGAGCCTGTTTTGGTTTCTGCTCTGCCGCTCCCCCATTCATGCGCTATCTTTCTCTCTTTCTCTCTCTCTCTCTCTCCCTCTCTCTCTCTCTCTCTAAGGTGAATAAATGTTTTAAAAATTTTTCAAAAATTGGCAGTGAAAACATACTAACATGGAATTCTACACTTTTTAAATTTTTCTGAAGTGAACCTGATTCAACTTATATAGAACAATTGCATGTTCTTTTACTGTAAAGGACAGTAAGATTCACATCACTTTATCACAGAGAAAATAGATTTATCTCATTATCTGGCAGTGGCTTTTACATCAAGTACTCCTGTTACCTGATTGCAAGGGAGTATAGTTACAGATTAACAATTCTCAAAATGAAAATTAATTTAATTTTCATTGTTTGGTCTCTGTTTCCTAAAGTTCTATTGAACAGACTCCCCTACTCATTTAACACATTTGCACATTTTATAAAGGTTTGTCCGAAGGATGTAAGGATGTAGGGTTATGCATATTCCAAAATATTTAAAAGAAAAAAATGGAATAGAACTCATTATTTTTAAAATTCTGACATATACAAAGAAACAAAAATAAAAGACTATCGTCCCCTATCGAACTGTTGTATTCATCTCATTTCAGTAGATTAAATTAACATCTACTGAGTGCTTACTATGTATGTGTCAGGCATTATGTGAGATTCTGGATTTGTCTCAGGTCTCATGGAGGCTACAATTCCACCAGAGAAAGACTTTAAACAAATAATTAACTAATTGTCCTTATGTTAACTGTGAGAAAAGAGAAATGCCAGTACTGCAAATATGTATAATAGGGAGATCCTAACCAGTCTTGGGGGTCAAGTAAATACTTAAGGTATTAGCTGAGTCTTGGGGACCAATGAAAGCTGGTTAAACACTTGAAAATTTGTTTGGGCTATTTTATCTCTTCATTTTTAAATTGCCCATATTCTTTATACTTTTAACTGAAATTGCATCTGCTTTTAAACAGATATGTATTCATTTTAGATTTTTTTTTCCCTCATGGCATGTCTCAGCACACTAGTGAAATGCTGTCTTTGCAATGGTTATTTTTACATAGCGTTGTACCCTTTTCCTCTTCTCCCCACCTCATATTCTAGTAACAGATCCTACCTCCCTGACCCCAGGGATGGACAGATACCATGAAAAAGGTAATACTGTATCCAACAACCTGGTCCAAAGTTAGGCACATCCTCAGCACAGGTAGAATCCTTGCAATTAACTGAAGCTGTATGGGAAAAGTTTGCTTTCTACTCTAGAAATAAATCTGTAAGGATTCTAGCCCAGAGATCCTTATGGCTGTCATTGTATGCTTGTAGGAATAGGTAGCTTGGGGGAACAAAATTAATATGCAGAGTGAAATAGAGAAAAGATATTAAGATGGAAATGGAGAAAAGAGTGCAAGAGTGAGGGCAAAGAAAAGGAAGAGACAAAGAAGATGGCAATCAAGTCCCTGCATGCAGTTACCCCTGAGGCCAGGCCAAAGGTCCAGCCAGCCTGGCCCTGTTTTTAAGTGAGCCAGGGGGGTCCAGACAAATCAATCTTATGAGGATTTGAACACCCATTAGCGACTAGCAGAGTGCCTTGTTGAATATATTAACAGCATTTTCTTATTTTAGAACCTAACACATAGTAGGAACGAAATAGCTATTTGTTGAATGAATGATTCAAGGAACAAAATTGTTAAAATGGTATTCAGAAAACACAGAGTTTAATTGTTGTTGATGTTGTTTTGGTTTGGTTTGAGTTTTGCAACACTGAAAGATCCTAAACCGGCGTCTGGATAGCTTCAGAAAAGCTAGACAAGAACTGGCTCAGAAACTGCAAGTGCATCAAAGCTGTGACTTAATTTGATTTTCAAAGATGAGATATGTTTGAACTTACATTTATTTAATAAGTGTCCTATCATAATGTTTCTTCTGGAAGCCTTCTTCCTGGTAGTTTCTTTTTTTTTCCATTCCAGGTATTGATGTATTAGTAAATTCCATTAGCCCCTCTTCCTGTTGGGTGAGCCGGCTACTAAGGGGCGCCATGAGAAGAAGAAACAGAAGAAGCCGTCATTCCCCTCATGCCTGGGAATGAATTTTTGCTGCTCTCTGTGATCAGTCATCATTATAAATGAAGAATATCCATATAAATGTAAAAGAGGAGGAAGACAATAGGGTGTCCTCTACTACATGGTTAAAAACTGAGGTATAAGGAGTAAGTGGAGTCAATAGAAATGAGTAGGCAGAAATAAAATTTTACCACTTTTAAATTAGAAGGAGTCAACTTTCACCTGTATTTCTTATTAATGTTCAGCCTGCCAAATTCTATTAGGACATAAAACACTATAAAACAGATGGGAAAACATACCTTTTCACATTGAAATACAAACTTGCACTTAGCTTTACTTCAATGTTAAAATGATAATAAACCAGAGGAAAAAAATGTGAAGTTACTCCCTAAGTCTTACAGTCTATGATGCCACCACAAAACGGGTAGTGCAAAGGCAGTTTCCTTTGAGAAACACTTTCCTATCTATTAGCTTACTTTATCTCCATATATAGTTTGATGGGAAAGTCATAACGCCTTGAATCCAAAAGTTTACTGTGCATTTGGACAAGTCACTCAACTTGAAACATGTTTCTTCTCTAAAATGAGGGGAGTAAGGGGCGCCTGGGTGGCTCAGTCGGTTCAGTGTCCCACTTCGGCTCAGGTCATGACCTCACTGTTAGTGATTTTATACAGGCTCTGTGCTGACAGCTCAGAGCCTGGAGCCTGCTTGGGACTCTGTGTCTCCCTCTCTCTCTGCCCCTCCCCGCTCATGCTCTGTCTCTGTCTCTCAAAAATAATAAAAACGTTAAAATGAGGGGAGTAATGCCTGCACATTGGACATGTTAAGAAAATGAGGAGCAATGGGTAACTTGCCTAAAGTAATACCAAATGACTGGCAGATGTAGAAGCTAGAACTCAGTTCTTTTGTCTTTTTAGGATTCCTTGAAGGATATGGTAAAACACTGCTACTATTATATATGTATATAAACAATTTGGGGGAAATTGTTTATATATTCTGTAGAATTTTTTTATAAAGTTCATTGATGTATTTTGAGAGAGAGAGTGAAAGCGAGTGGGGGAGGGGCAGAGAGACGCAAAGAGAGAATCCCAAGCCGGCTCCACACTGTCAGCCTGAGGAGCCAATGCAGGGTTCAATCTCATGAATGGTGAGATCATGACCCGAGCTGCAATCAAGAGTTGGACACTCAACTGACTGAGTCACCCAGGCACCCCTATTCTGTAGAATTTTTTAAAGAAATAATTATTTTTGTAACAATTTTGTTTGGGCTAATTATAAATAATACAGGCAATTTTTTAATGTTTATTCTTTTATTTTTGAGAGAGAGAGAGGCAGAGAGAGAGGGAGACAGAGAATCCCAAGCAGGCTCTGCACTGTCAGCACAGAGCTCGAAGTGGGGCTTGAACTCAGGAACTATGAGATCATGACCTGAGCTGAAACCAAGAGTCAGACGCTTAACCAACTGAGCCACCCAGGCACCCCAGGCAATGTTTTAAAGTGCATAATAACATATCCAGGCCACATGGACCTACTCACTGGGAAGAACATAACAGCCAACATCTTAAAGAGAAGAACATTTGCTTTGTCTATAAGCATGTCGGCCAAAAGCCCAAAGTTGAAAACAGTAGACAATGAGTACACCTATATTCTGTAGAAGGAGGGAAACACTGCCAGATACTCCTGAAGGTGTCTAGCTTCAACAATCTTTGAGAGATCTTTTAAAACAGTGTCATTCATTCTAGATTGATTTCCCTCATTTATCAATATTCAGATTAAATTCTTTAATTTATTTCAGATTTTTTTTCTATTAACTTTTAAGATCTTTCCTGCCTCTTGGAATTTCTACTTCAAAAATGCCAAGTATAATTATGTTTTATCATCTTTTTTAATCTATAATTATCTCTAAAATTGCTTTATACTCATCATCTTTTTTCTCTTCATTCAATATGATCATTTCAACCCTTTCCTCCACATCAGTGATTTGAATATGAGTCATGTATATTCTGTTCTTAGTGTTTCCCATTTATTCATTACATGATGATGTCATTTTGGTGGCATATTTTTTTCTCCTCTCTGCAATTTCCTATGATGTCTTATCCTATTGACTTATCAGAACTCTCATTTTACCAAATTTGTACTTGTATTAATCTTTATATAGCAAGAAATGACCACAAGCATTTGCCTTCTGACCCTTGAGTAATTATTTTTTACACTGTCCATTTCCCATTTTTCTTTTTCACATTATGTTTCATTCTTTCACACTTTTATAGGTTGTTTGCATAGTTGCCATGCAATTTTTTCATATATATCCAATGTTAATATTGCCTACTCTGAATATCTGTTTTATTTCCTCTGATATCCTATTGAGAAATTCCCTAAAATGGGGAATGGGTTTGGGAAGATACCAACCTAGGTGTAGTGCAGTTTCTGTAAGAGGAACTTAGCTATGTTTTCTCTTATGACATTTTGTTAATTCTCTCTTATTATTTACTTGACTGGAAGGGGTGTACTCTATGCGGTGGGTGTATCTTCAGGCCTTTCATTGTTACCACCATTTAACACAGAGCACCTGTCAGAGTCAGTCCATGCTGGTAGTAAACTTTGCCCATTTACCCTCTCCTCAAAGCTCCTTCTATTCCATCTATTCTACGTACACACACCAAAAAAAGGAAAATAAAAGACCAGAATTTGATTGACTCATTTTCTTTCTCTAGAACTGATGTTGTGGAGTTAAGCCCGTATCAGGAGCCAACAAAACAAGGTTGGGGCTTCTTTCTTTCCATGACTACATAAAGTTTAAAATTTTGTCATATAGCATTGCCCCCTTTCCCCTGTTAGATTTCTTACGATTATTTTGTTGTTGTTGTTTTTGCTTGTTTTTGTTTGACTACTTTTCTTCTCATTTAGTTAGGTAACAGAGAGGGAAATTATGTGATCCATCTGCACTCCATCATTTTTACACAGATGTTATTAGTGAAAACTGAAACTATCCTACACTCATGTTTTTATATTTCATTCATTCAAAATCTATTCGTGCAAAATCTATTTATGCAACATCTACTTTGTGCTGAGCATTGCAGCTATCCTCCCACAAGCCAGAGGAGAGAAAGGGTTCCAGGATGCAAAAATTGCTTGCTCTCTTTCTCCAACCTGTCTAAGCAATTTTAGCCAGTACTTTTTCATTTTATCACTTTGGCAACTCATAAACTTTTCAAGCTCCCTAATTATACCTACCCCCAACCTTGCATACACTACCAACCATGAGTGTTTCTCTCTCGCTCTCTCTCTCTCCATCTCTCTCTCTCTCTCTCTCTTTCTCTCTCTCTCTCCCTCTGAAAGCTCTGACAAAAGTGGAAAGATTTCTGTACCAGAAACCAAGGCTGTTGCTACTCAAACAACTGTATGACCAAAATCGTAAATAACAACAAAAGTAACTGGTATAAGCCTCAGAGATACAGACTAATGTCCACATGTGGGTTCTAAGAAAACAGGCCACAAAGAGACCCTACTTTACTAACTTAGCAGGTGTAAGGGAACAAAATTTTCCAAATTTTTCTTTTCCAAAATGCATCTTTTTGGTATGTGGATTATTTTAGGCTGATTATTTTTAAGAAACAGAAGGCTCAGGAAGAACTTTTGACCTTCTCCCTCAACTGCCTAAAAGAACTTAGATAGAGGATCTGCTCTGGAAAGGGAGCTATCACCAAAAATAACTACACTAATATGCACTAGTTGTAATATGCACTAGTCATGGTAGACAAGGAGGAACTTAGCAAGGTCTGTTTTTGAAAATTTCTCCCTATGCCCTGTTGTTTCCTTATGGCCCAGCAAACATTTGCTTAACAAATATTTCCTTTTTTTCATCTCCATGTGAATTGTCTTCCTTCCCTTTGAAGTCCCAGACCCCTACCTCCTTCTTCTTAGTTCTGGATGGCATATAAGCTTCAATTGCCTGACTGCCTGTGGGCCTCAGATTCTTTTAGAGCACCTGCACATACATAAATTTTATTTTCTTTTGTTAATCAGTCTCATGCCAATTTAATTCTTAGACCAGCCAAAATAATCTTGAAGAGTAGAGAAAAGTTTTTCCTCCCTAAAATAGGTATCTGAAATATATTTATCCCCAGGATCTTCAGCTTTGAGAGCAGCCCCTTCAGCCTTTGCAAACATCCAGGGAGAGAAACCAGGAGTGGCTGAGATCATGGACTTTGTTATCCCATAAAGGCCTAGTCTACCCTGAGTATTTAGTCGGGGAGGGATATATAAGACCATTAGTTTTTTTTTTCTGCTTCGGCAAAGGGGATTGTCAAGACTGAGTGTGATTGGCAATTTCTTCAATTCTTACTGAGCAGATCTGGGGATCTTATCAGAGATACAAATATCTGCACAATAATACCCCACTGTTACTAAAGTGTTCCTTTGCAGAAAGTATAGCCTGTTATAGTCTGATGCCTAAATCACATGTTACGATGAGCCCCACACCCCACATCAAAAGATTGCTTTATAGGTTAAACTTTAGATTGCTTTATATGTGTGTGTTATAGTTTAAATGTATATTAAACTTCTTGGTTTGACACTTTTGATGGTGTCTTACATTTTATGGGATTATAACTAAGCAAGTACGGAAACTGATGTGTTTATATATCTAATAATGTGCTACAGCAGAGACTCTCCTAGATGCTATAATTTAGGAATAAGTTAATATTATCTTAAGGAATGGGACATGATTTTTTTGTTTTTTAAATGTAAGTCAGCCAACTATAATGCCTTTCTTAGATACATTATTAAAATAACCAAGAGAAGATTGTGTAAAGGATCTAGGGTTTCTCAGACTCCATGATCTGAAATTTAGTTCAAGATTCAAAAACTTAATTACAGGTTGGAAATATAAAACTTTGGGCTGTTGACACACTAAATTACTAAAACTTCTATGTATATGATTATGGTAATTATCTATTGTTGCCCAGTATCTATGCTTTCTTCTCCCGGTAAATAAAAATCTTGATTTTCCAAAGGAAAAAAAAAATCTCTTTCCCTGCTTTCTACCCAAGCTCATGGATGAAACATTTAAATACATCCTAAATACAATCAGCATAACACATCTGTTGGACACATTCAGTGCTTGGTTCTTGAAAGATGAAGAGATATTCCCAACTAAGAACATTTATACCAGCTATCTGATCCTTCTTCTACAAGGTCTAGATCTAGGGCCAGCACAGTCAGGGATGTTACAGGAAATTTCTTTTATAGAAATCCATAGGAGTTTGAAGTAGAGGAAAACTTGAGTGGAAAGCTGAGAAAAAGACCAAGACATTAAACTAACGTGTGGAAACTGAAGAGGTTACAAAACATGAAACCCTCCCAGACTATTGCAGTTGAAATATATATGTAAGAATCAAAGAGCCAAAAAAATAATAGGTTAAACAAGTACCAGAAAGAGGGCTGTTTTTTAGGCTAGCTTTTGGATCCTTTTGCAGCATTATGGTTAGACAAGTCAGGTACATTTAAATGCAAACACCAGGTATCCATTGTTATACAATAATACCCTGACCATAAAATATCTGTAGGTCTGAAATGTGCATTCACAGATCGTTGTATATCCGATCACAATGCTGTCAGATACTATGATCTTAAGCTTTTTACACAATATAACAGGAATCACAGGAAATGAAGGTCTGGGAATTTGAAAGTTCCTGGAAAGCATCTGTACAATGATTCCCAGAAAGCATTGCAGAGGAAAACTGCAGTGGTTTATGATTTAGTAACATAGACATTCTGTAAAAAATCTGGGAGAAACTAAAATGCTGTTAATTGTAATATTGAGCCCCTATCCCTAATACGACAGCTTCAAACTCAGCCAGGAGCAAAAGAGAAGAATGGGAAACTTCTTTACCAAAAACAAGGCAACAGCTTCAGAATCACAGCTCTGCTGAATTCCCTCATTTTTAAATTGTATTTTTAATGGCCACAGGCACAAGGAACATCAGCTGCTTAAGAGCCACTCCTTCTCTTCAGAACTCAGCTGCCAGGGACTGTAATTCCCAGCAGTACCTGAACAGGTATCCCAGCAACGGTACCTCCCCTTGACTAATTACAGGCCAGTAGGGTTTCTCCTCCCTTTATTTCCTTCCTTCTTCTCATCAGTTACCTTATTTCTTTTCTCTCTTTAGATGCTCCTCCAACTGGGCCCCCAATTATCTCTCTAAATCTTGAATTTTCTGCATCTTGATTCCTCTTCAGAGGGCTTTCTCACATCCTCTTATATCAGAGTTCATCTTCTTGTACTTCTAATGTACCGATTGTTGTACAGTGAGTTCCATTCTTATCTGTCTTTTGGAATAATCCATGTTTTCTCTTATTCTTTTATCTTTTTGGGGTTTTTTTTTCAGTTTTATTGAGAAATAATGTACATATATCACTGTATAGATTTTAAAAGTACAACATGGTGGTTTGATTTTATATATATATATATAGTGTGTGTGTGTGTGTGTGTGTGTGTGTGAAATGATTACCTCAATAGGTTCAGCTAACATCCATCTTCTCATATAAATACAATTTTAAAAAGGAGAAAGAAAGAAAAAGTAAAGAAAAAAAATTCTCTTTGCAATGAGAACACTTAGGATTAACTCTCTTAATAATGTTCCTATATATCATACAACAGTATTAGCTATAGTCATCATGTTGCACATTACATTCCTAGTGCTTAATTATCTTATAACTGGAATTTGTACCTTTTTTTTAATTTTAAAGAGAGAGAATGTGACAGGGAGAGGGGAAGAGGGGAATACAGAGAGAGAGAGAGAGAGAGAGAGAGAGAGAGTCTTAAGCAGGCTCCACGCTAAGCTTGGAGCCTGACACAGGGCTCAGTCCCATGACCCTGGGATCATGACCCAAACAGAAATCAAGAGCCAGTTGCTCAACCAACAGAGTCACCCAGACACCCCAGGAATTTGTACCTTTTGACCACATTCCTCCAATTTCCCCTCCCCCCACCACCCTGTACCTCTGGTATCCACAGTCTGATCTCTTTGAGTTTAGTGGTGGACTTGGGGTTGTTTTTAGATTCCATATATAAGTGAGATCTTGTCTTTCTCTGACTTATTTCACTTAGCAAAATGACTTCAAGTTCCATCCATGTTGTCTTATAGCTGAATAATATTCCGTTGCAATGGAATATATATGTACCACAATGTTTTTATCCGTTCATCCATCAGCACTTTGGTTATTTCTATGTCTTGGCTATTGTAAGTAATGCTGCTATGAGCATGGGGGTGCAGATATTTCTCAGGTTAGTTTTTTCATTTCCTTTGGCTATATTCCCAGAAGTGGAATTGCTGGATCATATGGTCATTCTATTTTTAATTTTTTGAGGATCCTCCACACTGTTTTCAATAGTAACTGTACCAATTTACAATCTAACCAGCAGTGCACACAGGTCCACTTTTCTCCGCAATCACACCAGCATGTGCTATCTAAGGTGATATCTCATTTTGCTTTTTTTATTTCCCTAATGACTAGTGATGTTGAGCATCTTTTCATGTACGTGTTGTTCTTTCATATGTTTTTTCTGAAAAAAAGGTCCTTTATTCTTTATTCAGGTCTTTTGCCCATTTTTAAATTAGCTCATTTTTTTGCTATTGAGTTTATGAGTTTTTAATATATTTTGGATATTAACCACTGACCAGATATATGGTTTGCAAATATTATTTCTGTTCCACAGATTATCTTTTCACTTTGTTGATGATATCTTTCATTGTGCAAAAGCTTTTTAGTTTGATGTGATCCCACTTATTATTTTATTGCTTGTGCTTTAGGTATCATATCCAAAAAATCATTGTCAATTCCATGTCAAGGAGCCTTATTCCTATGTGTCCTTCTAGGATTTTCATAGTTTTAGGTCTTACATTTAAGTCTTTCCTCTAATTTTTGTGAATTGTGTAAGATATGGGTCCAGCTTCATTCTTTTACATGTGAATATCCAATTATTCCAGCACCATTTTTTCAAGGGACTGTCTTTTCTCCATTGAGTATTCTTGGTTTCCTTGTCAAATATTAGTTGACTGTATATGCTTGGGTTTATTTCTGGGCTCTTGATTCTGTTCCATCGGTCTATGTGTCTGTTTTTATGCCCGTACTATACTGTTTTGATGACTACAGGTTTATAGTGTAGAAATTAGGACGTATAATGCGTGCTCCTGTTTCATTTTTCTTTCTCAAGATTTCTTTGGCTATTCTGAGTCTTTTGTGGTTCTATTTAAACTCTAGGAGTGCTTTTTCTACTTCTGTAAAACATGCCATTGGAATCTTGTTAGGAATTGCACTGAATCCATGGCTTTTGGTAGTACTGATATTTCAACAATATTAATTCTTCCAACCCCTGAACACAGGGTACCTTTTTATTTCTTTGAGTCTTCTTCAATTTCCTTCATCAAAGTCAGTCATTTGAAGAGCTATGAGGAAAACATTATAAACAAAGTATAGCAAGTGCAAAGATCACAATGCAGGAATGTTGGGTTCTTGAAGAAAAATAAAGGAGGTCAATGTGGCTGGAGCACAGTGATCTAATGGGAGAGTGGGAGAGATGGGATCATATGAGGAGGCCAGGTGGAAACTTTTAGGGCAAGGTAAGAAACCAAAAGGACCTTGCTTTCATATTCTTTTCCATCTTCAGATCCTATGTGGTTCTCAGACTGTGGAATACCATGGTATTAAAATGCACATAAAGTCAGAGTGTAGTAGAAGGCCCACATAAGAATGCCAACTTTTTCTTTCTTTTTATCAAGTAAGCACTTTAAGAAAAAAGAACTACCACCATTCACTATCATTATCATCTTATTTATTTAAAAGTGTGTTTTAATACTAATGAAGTAAAAACTAGGAAAAACATCATGTCAGAATTTCTTATCAGATTTTTTTTAATGAGTATGACTTAAAAACCCACTGGATTATCCTTTTTCTTATTTCTTAGACCAGTAAATGACACATGCCCTTGGGCCAGAGTTTTGGAAATACGCTTGTACTTCTGTTTATGTTTCTATTTCATTTTCCTCTATAATTATTTTCCATTTTAAATTCTGAAACGTCTTCATTTTCTTTTAAATCCATTTTTTCAATGTACTCATCAAAGAATAGTCTCCCATTTAAACCCCAAGCTTAAGAAAATAATTCTTAAAGTGAAAGAAATCTAACTCTTAGATTATTGGATGAATGTTTCTAATTTAGACAACCATATCTTTGGGAATGGGCTCTGATTTCTTACACATTATACTTTCCTATAATGTTTTATTAGTCAGCATTCTCCCCCAAAAAAACAGAACCAATAAAATATTAAGATTTATTATAAGGTGTTTGCATGACTACATGGAGGCAAAGAAGTTCTACAAACAGCCATCTGCCCTTGAAACTGAGGAAAACCAAAGATAGGGTTTGAAGGTCTGAGAGTCAGAGAGCCAAAAGAATAGATTCTGGTCTGAGGCCTGAGAACCAGGAGCACCAAGGGCAGGAAAAGATCAATGTGCCAACTCAACAGGCAGAAAGAGAATTTAACCTTCCTCTGCCTTTTTCTTCTATTCAGGCCTTCAAAGGATGGGAGGGTGCCTACCCACATTGGGGAGGGCAGTCTGCTTTACTCATCCCATGGATTCAAATGCTAATTTCTCACACCCAGATATAATGTTTAACCAGCTACTTGTGCATCTCAAAGCCCAGTCAAGTTGACTTCTAAAATTAACCATCATGAATGCATATGCAGTGGTATGGTAAACATCCCCTACTTTTCCTTCCTTAACCCTACTACTGGCTTTTGTGGAAACAAGCTTTAATCCCTTTGTCAGTTAGGTGTGATGGGATACAATCAGTTATGCCTGACCCCAAAAGGGGTCTTCCATGGGATATAGGATGTACCTTGGAGCTTCTCTCAGGTAGAAGATACATTAAATACCAGAAAACATTCCTTAAAACCTCTATTTTATAAAATGAAACTGTGTTTGGCAAAATGCTTGGATTTTTTTTTTAATGTATGTTTATTTTTGAGAGAGAGTGTATGAGAGAGCAGCATAGGGGCAGAGAGAGAGGGAGACAGACGATACAAAACGGGCTCTGCACTGACAGCAGAGAGCCTGATGCAGAGATCGCACTCACAAACCATGAAAGCAGGACCTGATTTCATTAAGTCAGACACTTAATCAATTGAGCCACCCAGGAGCCCCAAAATACTTGGATTTTTAACACACTTTAGTCTCACAATTTTCTGATTATCTCCTCTTAAACAATAATTTAAATCCCTAATTAGCAATTGACAAATAATCTCATTCTTTTTAATGAGAAAAAATCCGTAAAATAAAAATATCTTAATAATATTTTGAAAATAATATATAAGCTTTAATTCCTAATTAACTGAAAGTACTAGTATTCAGTGAAGTGTCATAAACTTCATATTTCTTCATTAATGCTTCAGATCCCAAACTAAAATACTGAATATTTATATGAAAAGAAAAACTCATGGCCATTGAAACTGTTGTGATGTCATTCTTGATTGCAAGTCATTATGTGTACTGGGTCATGCTCTACAAACACTGATTTAAAAACTAAACAGCAAAAGAATTTTTAGCTCAATGATTCAAAGAAAACTTGGTAAGAAAATAAATCCATGTATTCCACATACTCCTTTACTGAAATACTTGAGAATACTATTTTAAGAAAGTTTTAACAAAAGTAATCTTTGAAAAAAGAATGTAGTCATTTTAAATGGTTCCAGATTTAATATAGCATAGGTAATAATTATTATCTAGTACACCCAGAAGACTGGGTTTATGTCTGATTCTGCCACTTCATTTATGTGACCTTAGACAAGCCACTTAAATTCTCGAATCCTCTTTTTAAAGAAATGATCCTAACCAAACTTCTTCACAGTGTTGTTGTAAGGACCCAATGAGATCATTTATAATACACTTTGTAAACTTAATCAAATGTTGTTTTAATTACTATATGAATTATTCTTATCTCTTTTTTTCCATGTTAATTAATTAATTAATTTATTTATTTAGAGAGAGAGAGAGAGAGCATGAGCAGGGGAGGGGCAGAGAGAGAAGGAGAGGATTCCAAGCAGGCTCTGCACTGTCAGCACAGAGCTTGATCCCATGAACCACGAATCATGACCTGAGCTGAAATCAAGAGTTGGACACTCAACTGACTGAGCCACTCAGACGCCTCTATTCTTATCTCTTTTATATATCTATAATACAAATTTTCTTTCTTCCTTTTTGTTCCTTCGAAAGATTTAATGCTGGGCAAAGCCATCCATCCCATTCTCCTAGATTGGTCTTCAAACTGGAATGCACATTTCTCTGAGAGCACAGGAACATTCCAAATGTGCATGGTTATTCATGGCTGCAAAGGCATCAGCTTCCAGCTCCTCTCTTTCTATTCGTGCCCTATCCTGGCATCATAGAGTTCTTATTTCCCATGTCCTTTTTCACAATAGCCTTTCTCTTATTAAAAAAAAAAAAAATTAAGTCTATGCCCCTCATCCATCCAGAATCTTACCATAATATACTGCATCAGAGTGTAAACACTTGGGGGAAATAAATAAAGGAATATTTGAAAATATTACTTTAGGGAAAGATTTCCTTAATGCTTAATCAAGTCACCATAGGTTTATAAGATGAGATGACATACGTAAGCTGTCTAGCACTAGATTTGGCTCTTTCAGTGTTAATTCTTTTTTCTTAATTCATGTTTCAAAACCCTCCCCACTTAATCGAAACATTGAACAAATGCTTTAGAGGAGTAGGGATTTGGTGGATGACCACACTTAACCATTTGAAAATAAATACATATTACTTATAATAAAGTTACCATTCATTGAGAGCATATTTTGCCTCAGGCTCGCTAGTTTTTGTAAATGATCTTTCATCCTGCACAGTTCTGCAAGGTAGGTATTATAATCGCTGGAATTTTAGAAGATACAAGTTCATATAAATAATAAAAGCAGGATATGAATGCAGTTCTTTTTGACCCATGGTACATTCATTCATTTTAATTAGAATTTTTTCTTTCTTACATTTAAAAACTCTTTTAAACATGAACATAATTATTAACTAGTATTCTATGAAAAGAAAGGTTTTTATAATCTAATTATAAATTTGGGTTATTAATTGCTACATCTAATGTCTATATTTTATTTTATTTTTTTATTTAAAAAAAATTTTTAATGTTTACTTATTTTTGAGAGACAGAGATAGAACACAAGCAGAGGAGGAGCAGAGAGAGAGGGAGACACAGAATCTGAAGCAGGCTCCAAGCTCTGATCTGTCAGCACAGAGCCCAACGCGGGGCTCAAACTCACAAACCGCGAGATCATGACCCAAGCTGAAGTCCGACGCTTAACTGACTGAGCCACTCTGATGCCCCTAATGTCTATATTTTAATAACATTTTTAAACTTATCTTAATAATACATAATGTAGACAACTTGGAAAACCAGAAGCAAAAAAGGAACAATAAGTCCTATCACCCAAAATAACTACTGTCAATATTTTCATACGTGTTCTACCAATACTTTTTTACTCAAGCTTATGAGATTTATAAGTGCATTGCAAAGTTGGTATCATATTGCATATACTATTCTGTAGCACATTTAAAAAATTTATCAATATATAGCAAACAATTTCTCATGCCACTAATACTGTATGATTTTTAATATCTTTGTATCATACACAAATATATTTTTCTTAATTATCCTACCTAGTTGGACATTTGTTTTTCCAGTTTTGCTATCATAAATAATACTATGCTAAACATTCATATGTACATATTTTGTCTATTTCTCTGACTGTTTTCTAAGTATGAATGCTTAGAGACGCGTGCCAGCAAAAGGCAAAAGCCTTTGTTAACAAGTTGTGAAAGTGCCCATCAGAAAGATGATTAGCTTTATACTGTCCCTAGCAGTGTATGTGAGTTCTCCTTTCCCTTTACCCTTGCTTCTGGAATTTTTGAGACATGCAAGATTCAGAAAAAATGAAGAAGAAAACATCAGTTTAATTACTGATAAAAAATGAATTTGAAGACAATGCTTTATATTTGCTGTCAAACTGGCTTGTGACCTCTAAGCCAGTCCAACTTATGGGTTCCATCCCTGGCCTAGGTGTATTTCACACACTTCCCCCTGGGGTCCACCTGCCCAGTAAACAGATCACATGGAAGATTACAGGCAGGCAGATCATGGCAGCCAGGCCTTCTAAGAATTGGAATTGAGAAAGAATTTTGACAAGCATGTTTAGTTTCTTCTCCAGAGCTCTCAACTGACTCTATCTCCCAGAAGAAGCAATGGAGGGTGAGAGACGGCTGAGAAGAGAGAGGCCAGAGGTATTAGTCTAGTTGCAATCCCTCCATGTGTAAACAGGAGTCAAAACAAATGGAGGCTCTTCCCAAATGTTTGCCAATACTCTGCACTGAACTGTTTAGCCTTAAAAAATAATTTTCTCTTTTGATAGGGAAAATAAGAGTCTCATTTTAATGCACAACTTTGATGACTAGAAGACTGAATTTGTTTATTCTTTTGTGAATTTCCTCTTCATGAGTTTTGAATATGCCTATATTGGAGAGTCATCTTCTGATGTTGATTTATAATACCTAATATGGTATTATATATATATGTATATGTATATATATATAAATGGTATTTGTTATATCCATTACCAAAAATTTAATTTGCCTTTTGCCTCTTATTTTTTTATAGAGGGTTTTATTCCTTTAAATATATATTTTTAAATATATATTAATATATTTAATATATATTAATATATATAATAAATATGTGTGTATTATGGATATGTATATAAACGTGTGTGTGTGTGTGTACACACACACACACACCATTTTTTAACTTACGAAGTAAAATCTCAGTAACTTCCCAACTTAGAGATAACAACTGGTAAGATGTTGTTGTATATCCTTCCAGTCTTGATAGATGGATAGATAGATGACTGGGTAGAACCGGTTACATAGAAACAAGCATACACATCTCATTTTATGAAAGTTGGATCACATTTGCCATTTTGTAGCCTACACCACGTGCCTTACTATTCTTACAGATTCATCCTTATGCATGTGTCCAGTTTCTTTGGTAGGATGCATTTATAGAATGTTTATCTTTTTGATGTAAAGTAGTGAACTCATGCTTATTATAATTTTGAACACAGTAAACTGTTAATTACATGCATAACCACAATAAGGTAAAGTTGAAAGATATTTTCTACAGATGTTAAATTTATACAAGTATAGGCAGCAATAACTGTGGTGCATTTACTCTGTCTGGTACATGATAGGTCTGCTTTGATATCTATCATGATATTCACATTAATTTCAAGACATGAAAAAATGAGAAAATATGTATTTTGGAAACAAAGAACTTTGCATATTAAGGCTGTTTATTGTGAATTAAAACGTGGAAAGGCATGTACTTTCTCATTGTTCATTTCAATGCATTCTTATATATTCTTGCCTTTTTTTCTTTCTAGATCAGTGACTAGCAATCATCTTCTGTACATGGTGAATATTTTAGGATTTACAGGCCTTACCATTTCTGTCGTATTACTCAACTCTGCCATTGTAGAATAAAAGGCACTCTAGACCATATGTAAACAAATGGATATGGCTGTGTTCCAATAAAACTTTATTTACAAACACAGTATCAGGCTAAATTTGGCCCATGGTCCCCAGCATAGAGACCCTGTTCTTTTGTTTGTTTGTTTATTTGTTTTAATATAATTTATTGTCAAGTTAGCTAACATACAGTGTATACAGTGTGCTCTTGCTTCAGCAGAGTCCCATGATTCATCGCTTACATACAACACCCAGTGCTCATCCCAACAAGTGCCCTCTTCAATGACCATCACCCAACTTCCCCTCTCCCCCAGCCCCTCCCCCATCAACCTTTAGTTTGTTCCCTTTAAGAGTCTCGTATGGTTTGCCTCCCTCTCTGTTTGAAACTATTTTTCCCCTTCCCTTCCACCGTAGTCTTCTGTTAAGTTTCTCAAATTCCACATGAGTGAAAACATGATATCTGTCTTTCTCTGACTGACTTATTTCACTTAGCATAATACCCCCCAGTTCCAACCATGTTATTGCAAATGGCAAGATTTCATTCTTTCTCATTGCCAAGTAGTATTCCATTGTATATATATATAAACCACATCTTCTTTATTCATTCATCAGTCAATGGACATTTGGACTCTTTCCATAATTTGGCTGTTGTTGATAGCACTGCTATAAACATTGGAGTACATGTGCCCCTGTGGATCAGCACTCCTATATCCTTTGGATAAATTCCTAGTAGTGCTATTACGGGGCCATAGGGTAATCCTATTTTTAATTTTTTGAGGAACCTTCACACTGTTTTCCAGAGTGGCTGCACCAGTTTGCATTCCCACCGGCACTGCAAGAGGGTTATCGTTTTTCTATGTCCTCGCCAGCATCTGTAGTTTCCTGATTTGTTCATTGTAGCGACTCTGACCAGTGTGAGGTGGTATCTCAATGAGGCTTTGATTTGTATTTCTCTGATGATGAGTGACATTGAGCATATTTTCATGTGTCTGTTGGCCATTTGGATGTCTTCTTTGGAAAAGTGTCTATTCATGTCTTCTGCCCATTTCTTCATTGGATTATTTGCTTTCGGGTATTGAGTTTGGTAAGTTCTTTATAGATTTTGGATACTAACTCTTTATCCAATATGTCATTTGCAAATATCTTCTCCCATTCCATTGGTTGCATTTAGTTTTATTGATTGTTTCCTTTGCAGTGCAGAAACTTTTTATCTTGATGAGGTCCCAATAGTTCATTTTTGCTTTTATTTCCCTTGCCTTCAGAGACATGTCGAGCAAGAAACTGAAGCAGCTGAGGTCAAAGAGGTGGTTGCCTGTATTTTCCTCTAGGGTTTTGATGCTTTCCTGTCTCACATTTAGGTCTTTCATCCATTTGGGGTTTATTTTAGTGTATGGTGTAAGAAAAGTGGTCCAGTTTCATTCTTCTGCATGTTGGTGTCCAGTTCCCCCAGCACCATTTGCTAAAGAGACTTTTTTCCATTGAATACTCTTTCCCGCTTTGTCGAAGATTAGTTGGCCATACATTTGTGGGTCCAATTCTGGGTTCTCTACTCTATTCCATTGGTCTATGTGTCTGTTTTTGTGCCAATACCATACTGTCTTGATGATTACAGCTTTGTAGTAGAGGCTAAAGTCCAGGATTGTGATGCCTCCAGTTTAGTTTTCTTTTTCAGCATTACTTTGGCTATTTGGGGTCTTTTGTGGTTCCATGAAAATTTTAGGATTGTTCGTTCTAGCTCTGAGAAGAATGCCAGTGCAATTTTGATTAGGATTGCATTGAATGTGTAGATTCCTTTGGGGAATATTGACATTTTAACAATATCTGTTCTTCCAATCCATGAGCATGGAATCCATTTCTTTGTGTCTTCTTCAATTTCCTTCATAAGTTTTCTACAGTTTTCAGCATACAGATCTTTTACCTCTTTGGTTAAGTTTATTCCTAGGTATTGTATGGATCTCGGTGCAATTGTAAATGGGATCCATTTCTTGATGTCTCTTTGTATTGCTTCACTATTGGTATATAGAAATGCACTTATTTCTGTACATTGATTTTATATCCTGCAACTTTGCTGAATTCATGTATTGGTTCTAGCAGCTTTTTGGTGCAGTCTTTTGGGTTTTCCCATGTCATCAAAAAGTGAAAGTTTTACAAACTGAGCGTTGATGGGGGGTGGGAGGGAGGGGAGGGTAGGTGATGGGTATTGAAGAGGGCATCTTTTGGGATGAGCACTGGGTGTTGTATGGAAACCAATTTGACAAATTTCATATATTAAAAAAAAGTGAAAGTTTTATTTCTTCTTTGCCACTTTGGATACTTTTTATTTCATTTTGTTGTCTTATAGCCGAGGCTAGGACTTGCAACACTATGTTAAACAACAGCGGTGAGAGTGGATATCCCTGTCATGTTCCTGGTCTAAGGGGAAAGCTCTCAGTTTTTCTCCATTAAGGATGATATTAGCTGTGGGTTTTTCATATATGGCTTTTATGATGTTAGGCTATGTTCTTTCTACTCCAACTTTCTTCAGGGTTTTTATTAAGAAAGGATGCTATATTTTGTCAAATGCTTTTTCTGTATCTATTGACAGGATCATATAGTTCTTGTCCTTTCTTCTGTTAACGTGTTGTATCGTGTGGATTGATTTGTGAATATTGAACCAGCCCTGCAACTCAGGAATGAGTCCCACTTGATCATGGTGAATAATTCTTTCAATATATTGTTGAATTTGATTTGCTAGTGTCTTATTTGAGAATTTTTGCATCCGGAATGTTCATCAGGAATATTGGCCTATATTTCTCCTTTTTAGTGGGGGCAGACCTCTGTTCTAGATGAACATTGGAATCATTTTGTTTTGGGGAAATTTTATTGGAATTCCATCAACTGTTAAATTAATCTAAGGTTGACATTTTTATAATAATGCCACTTCCCATCTTGAAGCAAAATATGTCACTAAATTGATTTAAATTTCTTTTATGTCCCTTAGCAAATTTATATATATATATATATATATATATATATATATATATATATATGTATGTATTTTTTACTACGCAAATTGTTTCTTGAATACTTCATTATAGTGCACATTTCAGGGATCAGGATCTCCATTCTTTAATCTCAGAATACAGCTACAGTTTATTTATCCATTCACCTACTGAAGGACATCTTGGTTACTTCCAAGTTTTAGCAATTATGAATAAAGTAGCCATAAACATCCTTGTGCAGATTTTTGTGTGACATAAGCTTTTAACCATTTGGGCTTATCCTGTCCTTTGGGCTAACCCTTTGGAGCATGATTATTGGATTGTATAGTAAGTAGTGTAGTAAGAAAATGCCAAACTGTCATCCAAAGTGGCTGTACCATTTTGTATTCCCACCAGCAATGTATGAGAGTTCCTGTTGCTCCACATCCTCCCCAGCATTTGGTGTTTTCAGTGTTCCAGATTTTGACCAGTCTAATAGATATGTACTGGTGTCTCATGTTTAATTTGCATTTCCTGATGATATATGATATGGAGCATCTTTTCAGATACTTATTTGCCTTCTGTATACCTTCCTTGGTAAGTTGTCTATTAAGGTCTTTGACCCATTTCTTAATCTAGTTGTTTTCTCATTGTTGTGTTTTAGGAGTTCTTTGTGTGCTTGGATAACTATCCTTTATTAGATACTTGCTTCCAACATTTTTTCCCAGTCTGTGGCCTGGGACATTCTCATTCTCTTGACACTGTGGATGGTGTCTTTGGCACAATATATAAAAAGGCCTCACCATATCCAAAGTCATCTGGTTTTTCTCCAATGTTATCTTCTAGGAATTTTATAGTTTGTGTTTTACATTTAAGTCTGTGATCCATTTTGAGTTAATTTTCGTGAAAGATGTAAAGTCTGTGTCTAGATTCATTTTTTTTTTTTGCATGTGGATGTCCTACTGTTCCAGCACCATTTGTTGAAGAGACTATCTTTGCTCCATTGTGTTACCTTTGCTCCTTTCTCAAAGATCAGTTGACTATTGTTTGTGAGGATCTATTTCTGAGCTCTCTATTCTTTTCCATTGACCTACTTGTCTCTTCTTTTGCCAATACTGCATTGTTTTGACTACTATAGCTTTATAGTGAGTCTGGAAGAAGTAGAGTAACGTCAGTTTTCCAACTTTGTTCTTCTGCTTTAATATTATGCTGGTTATTCTGGGTTAGTTCAAGTATTTTACACACAGAATTTAGGTATTAATAACTGCTCTCTCTTACTGGCTGAGGGTTCAGATCAACTGGAAAAAGAAAGCAAAGAGAGTGAGAGCATAGAGGGAAGAGGGTGACAGATTTGATAAACATATTCTGAGAAGCCAGTTTGGCCTTAATGCATTAGCTCTCTCCCTTGCCCTCTTAACAGAGACTTGCTAATGATTTTCCATTTATTCCTACAAATACTTTCTCCCTTTCATGGTTTATAGCTAAGTGATAATGTGAGCACATTTCTCTTTTTGGCATGCAGAACATAGTTAGGGCATCCCTTTTTATTACTGGTCTCCATCTTGAACTGCAAAGACCAACACATTTCACTGAGCCTGAGACAATCACATTAGTTACTAACATTGTGTCATTTTCTCCTTTAGATAAAAGATGGTATGTTTGGAGCTTTTCCATTTCCATAAAGTTTCCTTGGAAACATTTGCCTTGCAGAAGAATACATTTGCATTGCAGATGAAAGAGTTTGGCATCGGGGTCATTCTGGAGGGTTTGGCTGAAATTAAATGAAATGAACCTACCATGTGCCCATGTTAATTACACATAACCAATATTTTCTATTGTAGGAGGGAAAGATACAGAAATAAAAGACCAACTTTCTCTAATTCAATTAAAAGAACGTATGATAGAATTCAAAATCTATGGGTAGTAGATGAATTATTGGGGACAGATATTTATTCACAGCCTAGGAAACTTAATTGTACTCTTTCACACAAAATATATACTCTGCTGTGTCCTTTTACCTAACCCTCTTGCCTTAAGTATTTTAGGAATTCTCTGCTGCACACACAGAACCATACAATCAACAGGTGATCAATATTCATTGAAAAGAAGATTCTAGTTTTGTTTTTCCATTAGCAGTAAGCTATATTTCTCTCTTATACCCATCTGTATTCAATATCGGGTGGATATATTTTCTCCTTCTTTTAATATTTCTTGCTTCTGGATTATAGAAAACCTCTTCTAATGGCTGTCTTCTTTTTAAATGTTCATATTTATTATGGAAAAATTAGAAAATACATGTAAAAAAAAGGGATGAGTCATTCAAAACTCCACTGCTCAGTGATAACCACTTTTAAAATGGTGGTTCTTGGGGCACTTAGGTGGTTCAGTGGGTTAAGCGTCAGACTTTGGCTTAGGTCATGATCTTGCTGTTCTGGAGTTCGAGCCCCATGTTAGGCTCTGTGTTGACAGCTCAGAACCTGGAGCCTGTTTTGGATTCTGTGTCTCCCTCTCTCTCTCTGCCTCTCCCCCCTCACACTCTCTCTCTCTCTCTCTCTCTCTCAAAAATAAACATTAAAACAAATTTTGTAATGGTGGTTCTTCCTGACCTATATATCTTATACATAAATATATAAAATGTAAAACAAACATGGAATTTGATCCTATATATTTCTCTGTATCTGCTTTTCTTTGAACATTTTCTGTATTAATAAATACAAACTCATATCCTAATTTTAAAGGATTCCATAAAATTCCATATGTATACACGATAATTTAGTAAAAGCTTTATTGTTGAACATTAAGATTGCTTAACATATAAAAATGCTTTTGAAAAAAATATTCTTGCATGTTGTTTTTCGATTAGAATAGAGTTCTAGAAAAAATTACTGGATTTAAGAGTATGTAATTTTTAAGGCTGTTAATGCATTTTGTCAGGTTATCCTTCAGAAAGGTTGTAAGGATTAAATTTCCACCTGAATTATGTTAAAGCACCTACTTTACCACACCTCATCAAAACCAAGTATTTAAATACTTCTGCTAATTTCCTTTTAAAGGGCATCTTTTTATTTTTGAGTGGTTGATATGGCTTTTAAAAAAGACTAAGGAAAGATCATTATCACTTTGAGAATCCCAAAAGGATTATTGGTTATTCCCCAGTTACTAAGGCATCATGGAGCTCCACCTTAAATCTATACCCTTATTAATATAAATCCATATTCCTAATTATTCTTGTAGTTAAATGTACTTCGTACAAATCGCCTGTTTTCAGCAAAGCCACTATTAAACCTCAGAATGTTATTCATTTCGAATCTTGTAGCTATCAATCTAAAAAGCTTTTAAGTAAGTCCCTAAGGCTGAATATTGGCATCTTTTCCCAGTGGCTTAATAAAATACGCAACAGAGAAAATAGGCTTAAATTGAGCTGCCAGTTTAAGACTTGGGACTTCTGCCATTTTCTGACTGAGATTTGACCCAGCTATTTTTTTACTTCTAATTGCTTCTATCTAGGTGATTCTTCAAAATAAAGAGATTGCAGGACATTTTTCTTTAGCTGAATACCCAGCTCCTTGATATGGTGGTGGTGGTGGTGATAATAATAATAATAATAGTAATAATAATAATAATAATAATTTAAAATGAGATCCTTTTTATCTGTTTTGACTAATGTAGCATATAACAAATATCTAACTGCACATACAGCCTATAACAGGGTTGAGAGAGGGGATATAGAGATGGAATGATTTATAAAGAGATTTCTTTGAAAATAGCTTTGCTGTGATACCCCAATCTATACTCCCAAAATGAGAGGATTTACTTCAGTAACTTTAGCTTATGGAGGGAGCATGCACTGGCTTCTCTGAGAGCTTTAGATTGCTCTCTAAGGCTGGATCACACTAAGGAATGTTGCCTTGACCCTCATGAGAGAAAGCTAAAGCAGTCTGCAGATAAAGGTTAAAAGTTGCTGCGTTGCAATGGGTCAGCATTTCCAGATTGTCAGAGCAAGGGATGAGTATCTACTCCCTGTGGTCTCTATATGAGCCAGACAGGAAAGGTGGCCATATTAAGTCCTGGATCCCTGTTAAGTCCTGTCTAGAGGAGTATCTAGGAGGGTGAAGAACTCCTATGAGAAAAATCTGCTGGAGAAATAGCTGGAAAACTAGGGGCTGGGGGTGGCATGGTAGGTTACCGGGTGACAAGACAAAGGCAAAGCATAGCCTGCATCAAGGTTGCTATGCTGAAAGGCCACAGAAGCCCCCACAAAAGTGAGTCCACTTGAAATACCAAGCTCTTGAAACCATCTGTTCAAGGTCAGAAATAGAAGCTAGCTCACTGGGGAGGAAATAAACAGAAAGCAGCTTCCCTGGGAGCTGGTGGCTCATCAACTAAGGGAAGTCCAACCTTTCAATTAATATGTAAGGAGAAATTGATGTTTGGGGCTGGACATTTTAAACTTATGAATCCAGATTGATTTGAAACAAAGAGAATTGTCTATTGTGGCCTGACAGAGACAGTTTTATCCAGGAGAAGAACAATATTTCCTCCCTGAAAAAAATATTTAAGGGAACAACAGCAGACAACGATAGCTAGCTAACACACATATATATAGGGCTTTGTACAATGGCAGGCACTATTCCAAACACTTTACCACTATTAACTCTTGTGATCCTCACAATATCCCAGGAATCAAGCATTATTTTCATCTTTATTTTACATTTTAGGAGCCTGAAGCACAAAGAGTTTAATTTGACAAAAGTCACACAGCTAGTAAGCAGCAGAGACAGGATCAGATAGTTATCAATCTGATTACAGAGTCCAAGCTCCAAAGTTGGATGTATCCATTAAAAATTATAAAGCATAAATATCTGAAAATCTCCATGGATGGATGTGGTAGGGAAAAAATAACTCTGGGCACTTTAGGAATAATAACCAATCTATCCACTTCTATAGCACGTAGCATAACAAGATATCACCAGTTGCCTGGGGGCTCTTACCTTCTAGTAATAATTTGGGTAGCAAAGATCACCTTTCCCAGATGAGGCTGAAGTTTTTTTAAGGGTAGAGAAAATGTTGTGATATTTTTTTCCAAAATGTTACATATGCTGGACCATAATAAACATCTGTGAATGATATTACATGAATTTAAGGGGAAAAGACAATCCTTACTTAAATTATTTTGGATATGTACCAGGAGTGGAATTACTAGATCACACGGTAGTTCTATTTTTAATTTTTTGAGGAACCTCCATACTGTTTTGCACAGCAACTGCACCATTTTACATTCCCACCAATAGTGCACAAAGGTTCTAATTCTCTACATCCTTGCCAACACTCACCTTAAAAAAAATAGCCATCCTAACAGGTGTGAGATGATACCTCATTGTGGCTTTGATTTGCATTTCTGTGATGATTAGTGATGGTGAGTACCCTTTCTTATGCTTGTTGGCCACCTGTATGTCTTCTTTGATATCTGCACTCCCACATTCATTACAGCATTATTCACAGTAGTCAAGATATGGAGAAAACCTAAATGCCTATCAATGGATGAATGAATAAAGAAAATGTATATATACAGATATAGATGTATGGATATCATATCCATACATCCAAAGATATTAACAAATATATATGGATACAGATATAGATGTATGTATATATGTATATATATTATTCAGCCTTAAAAAAAAAGAAATCCTGCCATATGCAATTCCTGTTCAAATGGATAAACCTGGAAGACATTATGCTAAGTGAAATAAGCCAGTCACAGAAAGGCAAATACTGCATGATTCCATTTATACAGGTACTTCTAATAGTCAAACTCATAGAAATAGAGAGTACATGGTGGTTGTCAAAGGCCAGGAGCATGGAGAAATGGGGATTTGTTGTTCAATAGATATAAAGTTTTAGTTACACAAGGTAAGTAAGTTCTAGATATCTGCTATACAACATAGTGCCTAGAGTTGACAATAATGTATTGTTCATTTACAATTTTTATTAAGAGGGTAGATCTTAGGAGTGTCTGGGGTGACTGGGTAGCTCAGTCAGTTTCACGCCCACTCTTGGTTGCAGCTCATGTCATGGTCTCACAGTTTGTGGATTTGAGCCCCGCATTGGGCTTTTGCACTGCTTGGGATTCTCTCTCTCTCCCTCTCTCTCTGTCCCTCCCCTGCTCATGCTTTTTCTCCCTCTCTCTCTCAAAATAAATAAATAAACATTTGTTTAAAAAAGGGGGGGTAGATCTTACATGTTAAGCATATCTACCACCAGGAAAAAAGGGGAAGAGGAGTGCAAGAGGAATGTTTTGGAGGAGATGGAATGTTTGTTACCTTGACTGTGGCGATGGTTTCACAGGTACGTGCAATGTCCAAACTATCAAATTGTATACATTAAATATGTACAAGTTTTTTTGTATATAAATTATACTTTAAGAAAGCTTTTAAGGGGCATCTGGCTAGCTCAGTCGGTAGAGCATGTGACTCTTGGTCCCGGGGTTGTAAGTTCAAGGCCCATGTTGGGTAAGGAGATTACTTAAAAATAAAATCTTTAAAAAAAAAGAAAGCTGTTAAAAAATTAAAATTAAAACTAAAATAATAAAAATTAACAAGGGGGCACCTGGGAGCTCAGTCAGTTAGGCATCTGACTTCAGCTCAGGTCACAATCTTGCAGTTGTGAGTTTGAGCCCCGTGTCAGGCTCTGTGCTGACAACACAGAACCTGGAGTCTGCTTTGGATTCTGAGTCTCCCTCCCTCTTCACCCCCTCCCTCACTCATGCTCTATCTCTCAAAAATAAACATTACAATTTTTTTGAATAAATAAAATAATAAAAATTTAAAAAAACAACAACAAAAACGGCAATCCTTTTCCTGCCACTGATTCAAGCTTGTTTCAAGATAGGTTTCCAATGAAGTATGAACGTAGGCTGGATCTGATGCTACTGAAATGTGCCTTGCTTTTTCCATATTTGCTATTGCTACCTGGGAGTTAATATTGACCAGGGTAATGAGAAGGAGTCAACAATTACTAGTATCTATTCTACACCAGATAATTTCATTGTAGGTTATCTTATGGAATTCTCATGAGAAAGATATGGAATTCTCATGAGAAAGAGGTAATTGCCATTACCTCCATTTGGCATCTTTAATAATAACTCTCATTTGTTAAGCACTTCCCCTATACTAGGCACCATTTTAATTCTTAAATTAATTCAGTGATTCCTGCAATAACTTTATAAATTAGTATTTATCCCATTTTACAGATGGGAAACTGGAACAGTAAGAAGTTAAAAAAGTTTTCCCCCCAATTTCGCCACTAAGGCATGGCAGAATGAACATTTGAACCCAAGCAGTCTACAGCAAAACCCATTCAAGTGTTCAGCCACTCACTTCCTCATAGTGAAGTGAACTGGGAGTCTGGGTGCAATGGACTGAATGTTTATATCCTTCCCCCCATTCATATGTTGAAATCTTATGTCCAAAGTGATGGTGTTAGGTGGAGGGGGCTCCGGGAGGGGCTTAGGTCATGAAAGTGGAGCCCTCAGGAGTGGGATTAGTGTTGTTATCAAACAGACCCACAGAGCTCCCCAGCCCCTTCTGACACATGAGGGTACAACAGAAAGACAAGCCATCTAGGAAGTAGGTTCCCACCAGACACCAAATCTGCCAGCACCTTGCTCTTGGACTTCTTAGCCTCCAAAACTGTGAGAAATAAATTTCTGTTCTTTATAAGCCACCCAATTTATGGTATTTTGCTGTATCAGCCCTAACAGACTAAGACACAGTGTTAAAGTGACATCTAAAAATCCCAATAAAGGACAAAGACTAGATTCAAAATCTAGGCTCTTGGACTTGCATGCTTTCCTGCACACTCTCTTCCTGATCTAAAGGAGTCACCCTACTCTCCCCTCCCCCAAAAGGACATATGGCTTTACCCCTAGGTGTCATATTTGGGACTTTCAAAATCTTGGGTATTATAAGCACTCACTCATCTGGTTATCTTCTCCCTGTGCATGTATGACTCAGAGATACTAGAACTTAATTAAAAAAATCTCTACTGTTCCTAATTTTAACTATAAGAGAGAGCTTATTAGTGTTCTGGCAAAGGATATTCAGAAGCAAAATTTCACTTCTAGTTTTAATCACCATCTGCCTAGCAGACTTTTAGAATGTGAACTTTGACCCCTTCTGCTGATTAGCAGTTGTTTCTGCTGATTGCCATGTTAGATTGGGTTGGTCGTTGGACATATAGTGTTTCCAGTCTCTCTTCATTATATTATTGGCTCGACTTTTCCTTCAAGGCTCATTTCAAGTCCTGCCTCCTTTGTGAGAAGTCTCAGTGATTTCTCCTTCTCTGAATTTCTATATGGCTTTGTCTATTCCTCTTAGCTGGTGTCTTGTGTATAAGCTACCTTGAATCAGACCTATCATTTCCTACTTGAGCCTTGCCTTAACAATATCCTCTTCATATCTCCTGAGGCCATGTACCCTTACCTGTGGGACTAGTCCAGAGGGAAAAGAATCTAGCACTGGGTGGAGTGGCATCATGGAACTCAACTACATAGCAGGTTCTGAGAGATGGCCAAGACTCTCCCTCACAATGCCCAAAGGGAAGAGTTGATATCCAAAATATTTAGTCGGCAGAATAGGCTTCCAACCAATCAGAATGGATACCAGCTGCTAAAACTTATCAGTGTGTAATGACTGAATATTCTCCTTGCCTAAACGGATACTAGTTATGGCATAGTACTTAGGAATATGAGATCCAGAATTAGATGGACTGAATTGAATCATGCTGCTGTTTAATTTTAGGAAAATTTTCTTTGTCTATATATACTCCATCTTCCCATCTTTAAAAAGAATATGATAGTACTTTCTTCATAGGGTTGTTACGAAGATTAACTATGCTAGAATACGTATCTAGAATATTTAGAATTATAACAAGCACATAAAAGCTCAGTAACTATTGATTATTAATGTCAATTTCTCTCAGCTACAGGGTGCAATCTATGCAGTCTATTAGGAGGCACCAAGCAGAGGTGAAACTTTCAGTCAGACTGTCTGCCCATCACTATCCATTGGTTGACCACTGTTGAAGCAAAACCCCCACTGGTCAGTAATAGAGGGGCATACTCTCAGGCACAAGAATAAGACTGGGAGATCTAAGCATGAAAGCATCTTGTTCTGAAGTTTCTTTCAAGTACAACAGATGCTGGGGTTACAGCAACAAGATTTATTCCAGGATCCACCCACTGGTGAGGATATGACATGTGGCAAAGCCATCTAACACAAGCTAAGGGACTGGGTAGGGTGCTGATCTACAGGCTGATGGTCATTGGTGTCAATAGCTAGGCAGAGCTAGAGAAACAAGAACCTTCCTGAATCCTCTACAAAACTGGGGCACTCACAAGGATAGTGTTAATGATAATAATATTGTTGAAAAAGTCATTTAGCTACTCATCCCATTGAAACATTTTCTGAGACCTTACTCTGACTGAGGTACTCTGCTTTACAATGGGAATTCAACAGCAAACAAGAGAGACATGGTCTAGCAGGCCCAGATGAATTCCATGCCATATTCCGAATTTATCAACGTTAAAAATTTGTACTGACAATGCAGAAAGGCAAATAGTCTTTACTTCGGTAGGGAGCTTCTAGCTTCCACAGATTTGTTTGGCTGGTATCCTAGAAATCAGGGTGAGAAACATTTCCATCATAAATTTCACAATCTGACCCCAAAGCTCTCAACCCAAAGCAGTACCTAATATTCTAGCACTTCTAAATTCAAATCATAAGACAGCTTGTTTAAAAAAATAAAAATGAAAAAGTTCTTACTCCTTGAGAATGCTAGTAATGTGGGGCCGATGTGATGTGCAAAGTTTGAACAGAAATACCCATCTTAGCACATTTCATTTTTTCTCTTAGAAGGATAACTGTGTACTGAAACCATTCTTTTCTCTGGGGTGAATGCTTAGAAAATCAACATGCTATGCCCCTAGAAAGAAAAGCTTCATCCTTTTCTTTGGCTTTTCTTGTCCTTTTTGGTGAGAAAACATGCTTTTTAATAAGGTGGTCGAGGAAGAAGCATATAATCTGCCTCTCTAGATTCTAGTTTTACAAATGGAGCCAGAGGGCTCGGACACAAAGCAGATGAAGGACCCCAGGGCTCCAAGCCAGTGGTAATTTCAAGAGGCAGCACAGCACCCACCATTTCAATTTCATGAAATTGAATTTGCCCACAGTGATAGAGGCTTTGGAAATAGAGAACCCCAGATCCACACTGCTCAACACACACACACACACACACACACACACGCGCGCGCGCGCGCTTTTGCTCTTAACCCTTTGATCAGTGGGTGAAAGACTCACACCTAATTGAAAATTTTTTTCCTCATCTAGGATCCTAATGAGCTGATCATCTTTCTCACTCGAAGGAGTAAATGTCATCGTTTTCATAGCATTGGGTAGAAAATGGCTTCCCAGCAGGTGTGTGGTAGCTCAGCTTAAAACACAGCTGGTATTACATTCAAGAAGATGAAACTGAGAAAAAGAGTTTCATTTCCAGCCTTAATCAGTGGCTCTCTGCAGCACCCAGGTCAGCAGGCAGTCTGTGTTCTGCACTTGTCTTCTCTCCCACTTGAAGGAAAATGGAAGGTGGTAATGAGAAGAGAAGGAAGGCAGCCTGCAGGTGATCAGTGACCCAGGCATTCTGGGACCATCTTTTCCCTTTATCACCTGCCCAACACACATGTGCTTTGCTTTTTCTAATCCTAACTCTGTGAGCTTCCCTTGAGTTGAACCCTGGCAACAGATGTGCTGAAAGTTTAAAAATCCATTCTAAAAGTCATGGTGCCCCAAGCAAAATAGTTGTTCTAGAAACATTAGGTGATGATCATAAGGATGGAAATGGGAACATGAGAAAAATCCAAGCTCACAATATCCCAATTGTATTTACATTTGAATATTAAATATCTATTGAGTGACTATAGGACAGACACAGAAGGTCTTCACAAAAGTGAGTAAAGAACAGTCAGAGTCTCTGCCCTGTGGAGCTTACATTTGAATGGAAGAGACAGAAAATAAATCAAATAAACATAATCTTGCAGCAGTAATCAATGCTAACAAGGGGAAGTTCAAGGTGCCATCAGACCGAATTTTGGAAGAATCTGATCTAGACTAATGGGTCTGGGGGATCATTTCTAAGGACAATTGACCTGAGATCTAAGGGATAAAGAGGAATTATTGGGGGTATAGGATGGAGGGAAGAAGAAAGTGAATTTCCAACAAAGGAAACAGCATGAGCAGATTCCTGTGGAGGGAAGGGGCAGGTGAGAACTAAGGAAGCCAGCACAGCTAGAGTGGCTGGACGGCTGGGGGCCAGGTGGCCATGGTGGGAGGTGAGGCGGAAAGGGCTTTTGTATCCTATGTTAAGGATTTGGACTCCATCCTAGAAGCAACAAAAAAAGATTAAAGATTGTTTTAGGAGGATGAAGGGGGAAATGTTTTGCATTTTGAAGTGTTTTCTCTAGTTGCTGCAATTAAAAAGGATTAGAAAGGGCCAACTTATTGAAAGAGGCCAGGCAAAATAGATGGTGGCTTGAATGAGTGCTGGCAATGAAGACGGAGAAAACCAAATAGTGCTTGATGTATTTAAGAAGTAATTGGTACATTGTTTTGGTTATTCACAACTCAAATCAGATTATCATTTTTCATTCATTAATTAATTACACAAACATATCTGAAATGCCTTCTATGTGCTAGACTGTGGAAGTACAATGAATAAAGATACAGTTCTAACTGGAAAGCATTGCAAGGGTTGATTTAGCAGAGCAGTCATGAGAGTGGGCATTGGGGTCAGATGCAATAGTTTGAATGCTGACCATGCTTCTAACCAGATCTGTCACCTTGGGCAACTCAAAGACTTTGAGCCACTTTTTTTTTCTGAGCCACTTTTATAAATGGATGTAGATCCTTTACAGGATCATCTTGAGGATGAAAAGAGATGATGCATGTCTAATACAATGATTGCATTAGAAAGTTTTTAATAAATGGCAGCTATTTTCCTAGTTCACCAAACAACAGAGATATCAAAGATTCATCAAAGTTGGTTTATTTGCAAATGCAACCCTCATTTAAAGGAAATGTGATCAGAGGGACTTAAGATGGAGGAGGAGCATGGAGACCCTGAGCTTGTCTCATCCCTGAAATGCAGCTAGATCAGCACCAAACCATTTTGAACACCTAGGAAATTGATCTGAGGATTAAGACAACAAACTGCGTAACTGGAGCCACAGAACTCTGCAGGTATGCAGTGCAGAGAAGTAAACTGGGGAAGACAAAAGCCACAGAGGGTATGGAGCTATTTTTGTAAAAATAGGACAGAGAAAGAGAAAGGGGGAGAGTGGGGTGCATCAGGAGTGCAAGAAAAGCACTCTCCCAAAAGTAGCTGGAGAGAAAGAGTGAAAACACTGGCAGGGTATTGAACAAGAAATTTGTCCCCTAAAACCACTGATGGGAAGAAAGAGGATGGTTTCAATACCACCAGGATTCTTTAAACAAAGGAATAACAACTCTGAAGTTTTGGAGCCCTGTGCCTGGAAGTGCTCTGGTGAGGAAGCAGAGCAAATCCCCAGGAGCAGGCAGCGGGGTCTGAGGAGTCCATGTGCCACATGGGAAGAAGTGGTTCTCCTGCTTGGAGTGCACTGGGTAGAGGCCAGATGGTCTCCCCATGAGCAAAGCTCCCAGCGGACCCCAGAGAGCAGCCACGTTTGCTGGTATTGGGACAAAGATACCAGAATGCTATAAAACCTGGTACTGGCTGTGTGTGTCTTGTGGTTTGCCATAATCTCTGAACCTCTGCCACTGCATGATCACAGAACGTTTTCTGGGGCAAGCTGGCACCTTGCCATTGCTCAGTGAGACCCTCCTCCAGAGAGGCAGCATGGGTCCAAGCCACAGGGGTCTCTGAAGGGTGGGGTTTTGAAACACAACCCAAGTGAGATAAAACTGTGGAGGGAGGTGCCACCTGGCAGGTGGACAGCTTGGACATGGACAGGGTAGAGGCGGGAGTGGATGGAGGCCTGAGTCAAAGGAGAGGTGTTTGATCGCAGATTAGTGTGAGTGCAAAGTTCCTGTGCCAGAGACTAGGGAACTGGATGAAGCCACTTCCATCACTCCTGCACACGTGCATGCATGCCACACTGATCCACCACAGTAAGCTAAGTAGTGCTACCTAGTGAAGAATGGAGCCGTCATTACACCAAGCCCCGCCCAACTGTGTCTTCCAAGCACATCTCACTCAACCTGCTTAGTGTATGGACTATAGAAGGCTTCATAGTTTCAGTTCTAGGGGAAACTAGATGTAACTTCATTCAGGTTTCATTCTGTTTGCTGGTTCATTTGTTTGTTTTCCTTGCTTCTGTTTTTGCTTAATAGTTTTTTTCTTTTATTTTCTTCCTCATTCTTGGATACAGAAAGAGAAATTTTTACTTTTATTTTTACATATCTTTTCTTTATTTTTTATTTTTAAAAAAATTTTAGTGTATTTTATTTTATTCTACTTTATTATATGATTTTTTTAATTTTTAAATTTTATTCTTACCTTTTTTTTTCCTTCTTTCCCTTTTTTCTCTATTCTGTCAAGCTTTTTTAACAAGCAGACCAAAACACACCTAGGGTCTAGATTTCTTTATTTGAGTTTGTTTTGTTTTTAATTTTTTAATTTTAATTTTATTAATTTTTTTCTTCCTCCAAAATGACAAAACAAAGGAATTCACCCCAAAAGAAAGACAGGAAGAAATGACAGCCAGGGTCTCAAGCAAGATATCTGAACTAAAGCATATGATGAAAAAAGCATAGAGTCCCTTTCTGTGTAGATAAAAGAAATAGATCTAGTCAGGATGAAATTAAAAATGCTATAACTAAGATGCAATCTCAAATGGCTGCTACAACAGCAAGGATGGGTGAAGCAGAACAGTGAATCAGCAATTTAGAAGATAAAATTATGGAGAATGATAAAGCAGAAAAGAGAAGGAAACTAAGGCAAAAGATCACCACACAAGACTTAGAGAACTCAGTGACTTATTAAAAAGGAATAACATCCAAATCATAGGAGTCCCAGAAGATGAAGAGAGGAAAAAAAGGGGCAGAAGGTTTATGTGAGCAAATTATAGCAGAAAACTTTCTTAACGTCGGGAAAGACACAGATATCAAAATCCAAGAAACACAGAGGAGTCCCATTAGATTCAACAAAAACTGACCATCACCAAGGTATATCACAGACAAATTCACAAAATAGACAAGGAAAGAATTATGAAAGCAGGAAGGGGGAAAAAAAAGTCCTTAACCTATAAGGGAAGACAGATCAGGTTCACAGCAGACCTATCCAGAGAAACTTGGCAGGCCAGAAAGGAGTGGCAAGATATATTCAATGTGCTGAGTCAGAAAAATATGCAGCCAAGAATACTTTATCCAGCAAGGCTGGAGAGAGAGTTTCCTAGACAAAACAACAACAACAACAAACTAAAGGAGTTCGTGACCACTAAACCAGCCCTGCAAGAAATTTTAAGGGGACACTTTGTGTGGAGAAAAGACAAAACAAAACAAAAAAAGACCATAAGTAACAAAGACTAGAAAGGACCAGAGAACATCATGAGAAACACCAACAGACAATACAACGGTACTAAATTCATATCTTTCAGTACTCACTATAAATGTCAATGGACTAAATGCTCCAATCTAAAGACATAGGGTATCAGAATGGATGAGAAAACAAGAGCCATCTATATGCTGCATACAAGAGACTCATTTTAGACCTTGAGATGCCTTGATATTGAAAGTAAGGGGATGGAGAACAATCTATCATGCTAATGGTTGTCAAAAGAAAGTTGGTGTAGCCATATTTATATCAGACAAACTAGATTTTAAAATAAAGACTGTAATAAGAGATGAATAAGGGCATTATATCATAATTGAGGGGTCTATCCACCAAGAAGATCTAACAATTGTAAACATTTTTGCTCCCAGTGTGGAAGAACCCAAATATATAAATCAAATAATCACAAACATAAAGAAACTCATTGAAAATAATACCATAATAGTAAGTGACTTCAACACCCCACTTACAACAATGGACAGATCATCTAAGCAGAAAATCAACAAGGAAACAATGGCTTTGAATGAAACACTGGACCGGATGGACTTAACATATATTCAAAACATTTCATCCTAAAGCAGCAGAATACACATTCATCTCAAGTGCACATGGACATTCTCCAGAATAGATAACATACTGGGTCATAAATCAGCCCTTAACAAGTACAAAAAGACTGAGATCATACATTGCATATTTTCAGACCACAAAACTATGGTCTGAAAATAAACCACAATAAAATTTGGAAAGACCATGAATACTTGGAGATTAAAGAACATCCTACTAAAGAATGAATGGGTTAACCAAGAAATTAAAGATGAAATTAAAAAGTACATGAAAGCCAAAGAAAATGAAAACATGACAGTCCAAAACCTCTGGAATGCAACAAAGGAGGTGGTCATAGGAGGGAAGTATATAGCAATCCAGGCCTTCCTATAGAAGTAAGAAAGATCTCAAATACACAACCTAACCTTCAGAATAACAAACAAAGCCCCAAACCAGCAGAAGGTAGGAAATAATAAAGATTGGAGCAGAAATCAATGATTTCAAACAAAAAAAACAAAAACAAAAAAACTGAACAGTAGAACAGATCAATGAAATCAGGGGCTGGTTCCTTGAAAGAATTAGCAAAACTGATAACCCCCCAGCCAGAATAATCAAACAGAAAAAGGAAAGGACCCAAATAAATAAAATCAAGAATGAAAGAGGAGAGATCACAACCTACACCACGGAAATACAAACAATATTAAGAGAATACTATGACCAATTATATGCCAACAAATTGGGCAACCTGGAAGAAATGGACACATTCCTAGAAACATATAAACTACCAAAACTGAAATAGGAAGAAATAGAAAATTTCAACAGACCCATAACCAGTAACAAAATTGAATCAGTAATCAAAAATCACAACAAACAAGTGTCTAGGACCAGATGGCTTTCCAGGAGAATTCTACCAAACATTTAAAGAAGAGTTAACACTTATTCTTTTGAAGCTGTTCCAAAAAAAATAGAAATGGAAGGAAAACTTCCAAACTCATTCTCTGAAGCCAGCATTACCTTGATTCCAAAACCAGACAAAGACTCCACTAAAAAGGAGAACTACAGACCAATTTCCCTGATGAGCATGGATGCAAAAATTCTCAACAAGATACTAGCGAACCAGAGCCAACAATACATTAAAAGAATTATTCACCACAATCAGGTGGGATTTATTCCTGGGACACAGCGCTGGTTCAATATCTGCAAATCAATCAATGTGATACATCACGTTAATAAAAGAAAGGATAAGAACCACATGATCCTCTCAATAGATGCAGAAAAAGCATTTGACAAAATACAGCATCTTGTCTTTATAAAAACTCTCAAGAAAGTAGGGATAGAAGGATCATACCTCAAGATCATAAAGGCCATATGTGAAAGACCTACCACTAATATCATCCTCAATGGGGAAAAACCGAGAGCTTTCCCCCTAAGGTCAGGAACACAACAAGGATATCCACTCTTACCACTGTTATTCAACATAGTGTTGAAGTCCTAGCCTCAGCAATCAGACAACACAAAGAAATAAAAGGCATCCAATCAGCAAGGAGAAAGTCAAATTTTCACTCTTCGCAGATGAAATGATACTCTACGTGTCATACCCAATGATGGGTAAAATCATACCCATATGATGGGTACCCAACATACCCAAAAGACTCCACCAAAAAACTGCTAGAACTGATCCATGAATTCAGCAAAGTTGAAAGATATAAAATCAATGCACAGAAATTGATTGCATTTCTATATACCAATAATGAAGCAGCGGAAAGAGAAATCAAAGAATCGATCCCATTTACAATTGCACCAAAACCCATAAAATACCTAGGAATAAACCTAACCAAAGAGGTGAAAAATATATACGCTGAAAACTACAGAAAGCTTATGAAAGAAATTGAAGAAGATACAAACAAACAAACAAACAAAAATGGAAAATCATTCCACGCTCCTGGATTGGAAGAACAAATATGGTTAAAATGTCTATACTACCGAAAGCAATCTACATATTCAATGCAATCCCCATCAAAATAACACCAGCATTCTTCACAGAGCTAGAACAAACAATCCTAAAATCTGTATGGAACCACAAAAGACCCCAAATAGCCAAAGCAATCCTGAAAAAGAAAACCAAACCTGGAGGCATCACAATCCTGGACTTCAAGTTGTGTTACAAACCTGTAATCATCAAGACAGTATGGTACTGGCACAAACACAGATACTCAGATCAATGGAACAGAATAGAGAACCCAGAAATGGACCCAGAAATGTATGGTCAACTAATCTTTGACAAAGCAAGAAAGAATATCCAAGTTTCTCTTTCAGCAAAACTCGACAGTGACATGCAGAAGAATGGACCTGGACCACTTTCTTATACCATACACAAAAATAAACTCAAAATGGATGAAAGACCTAAATGTAAGACAGGAAGCCATTAAAATGCTAGAGGAGAAAAAGGCAACAACCCCTTTGACCTCAGCCACAACAACTTCTTACTTGACATGTCTCTGGAGGCAATGGAAATAAAAGAAAAATGAACTATTGGGACCTCATCAAGATAAAAAGCTTCTGAATGGCAAAGGAAACAATCAGCAAAACTAAAAGGCAACCAACAGAATAGGAGAAGATATTTGCAAATGACATATCAGATAAAAGGTCAGTATCCAAAATCTATAAAGAACTTACCAAACTTAACACCTGAAAAATAATCCAGTGAAGACATGATAGACACTTTTCCAAGGAAGACATCCACATGGCTAACAAACACATGAAAAAATGCTGAACATCAATCATCATCCGCGAACTCCAAATGAGATACCACCTCACAGCTGTCAGAATGGCTAAAATTAACAACTCAGGTAACAACAGATGTTGGCAAGGATGTGGAGAAAGAGGAACCCTTTTGCACTGCCGGTGGGAATGCAAACTTGTGCAGCCACTCTAGAAAACAGTATGAAGATTCCTCAAAAAATTAAAAATAGAACTACCCTACAACCCAGCAATTATACTACTAGGTACTTACTCAAAGGATACAAAACTGCTGATTCAAAGGAGCACATGCACCCCAATGTTTAGAGCGGCACTATAGACAATAGCCAAAGTATGGAAAGAGTCTTAATGTCCATCAACTGATGAGTGGATAAAGAAAGTGTGGTATATATATACAATAGAATATTACTCAGCAATCAAAAAGAATGAAATCTTGCCATTTGCAACAATGTGGATGGAACTAGAGTGTCTTATCCTAAGAGAAATAAGTCAGTCAGAGAAAGAAAAATATATGATTTCATTCACATGTGGAATTTAAGATACAAAACAGATGAATATAGGGGAAGAGAAGCAAAAATAATATAAAAACAAGGAGGGGGACAAAACATAAGAGACACTTAAATCCAGAGAATAAACTGAGGGTTGCTGGTGGGGTGCTGGGTGGGGGGTAAGAGCTAAAAGGGTGAGGGACAATAAGGAGGACACTTGTGGGGATGAGCACATAGTGTTATATGTAAGTGATAAATCACTAAATTCTATCCTAAAATTATTATTACACTGTATGTTAACTTATGTGGACTTAAATTTTTAAAAATTAAAAATTAATTAATTAAAATAAATTAAAATGTTAAAAAATGCAGTTGGGATTTTAATAGGGATCATGTAGAATCTGAAGATTAATTTGGGAAATACTGTGATCTTAACAATATTAAACCTTCTAACCCATGGACATGGGTTGACTTTCTACAAATAGAGATCTTTCTTATCTTTCAATAAGGATTTGTAATTTTCAGTGTACAAGTGTTGCATTTCTTTTATTACATTTGTAACTATTTTAGGGGCTCATGGGTGGCTCAGTCAGTTAAGCATCCAACTTTGGCTTAGGTCATTATCTCGCAGTTCGTGGGTTTAAGCACCGCATCAGGCTCTGTGCTGACAGCATGGAGCCTGGAGCCTTCTTCAGATTCCGTCTCTCTCTCTCTCTCTCTCTCTCTCTCTCTCTCTCTCTCTCTGCCCCTCCCCTGCTCGTGTCCTGTCTCTGTCTCTCAAAAATAAATAGACATTAAAAAATTATAACTATTTCAATTTTTAGGCTATTGTAAATAGAACTGCTTTACATTCATTTTGAGAATGTCATAGTTGGTGTGTAGAACTCAAAATGATTTTTGTACATTGCATTTATGTCTTATGATCTTTTAGAAGTGTTTTATTAGGTTTTTTAGTGGATTTACCCTGGGATTTTCTTTATACATGATCACACCATCTGCAAATAGACACAGGTTTGCTTCTTGCTTTTTAGTTTATATGCCTTATATTTCTTTACCTTGCCTAATAAATCTGGTTAAAATGTACAGTCCAAAAGTGAAAATAAAATAAAATACAAAAAAAAAATAAAGGCTATGATGGGATGTCTAGGTGGCTCAGTCAACTGAGTGTCTGACTCTTGATTTCAGCTCAGGTATGATCCCAGGATTGTGAGATCAAGCCCCACGTTGGGCTCTGCATAGGGTATTGGCCTGTTTATGATTCTCTCTCTCTCCCTCTGCCCCTCCCTCCTACTCTCTCTAAAAGAAAAAATATATATATTAAATTTCAGAATAAATAATACTAATTTTGAAAACAGTTTAAAAATTCTTGGAGCAGCGCAACTGCCTATATTTGCTGTAAGAATATTTATCAGGCAAAGAAGTTCTTTGAAGTCTAAAGTTAAAAAAAAAACTCTTTAGCCAGAAACAAAAGCAAAAATAAACTATTGGGACTACACCAAAATAAAAAAGCTTTTGCACAGCAAAGAATACCACCAACAAAACAAGAAAGGCAACCTACTGAATTGGAGAAGATATTTGCAAATGATATATCCAATAAGGGACCGATATCCAAAATACATAAAGAACTTCTAAACTCAACACCAAAATATATAAGAATACGAATAACAGTAATGTGATTTAAAAATGGGCAGAGGCCATTTTTGACATTCTTCCAAAGAAGACATATAGATGGCCAACAGACACATGAAAAATGCTCAACATCACCCATCATCAGGGAAATGCAAATCAAAACCACAATTAGATACCACCTTACACATGTCAGAATGGATAAAATCAAACATACAAGAAATAACAAATGTTGGCCAAAATGTGGAGAAAAAGGAACCCTGTGCACTGTTGATAGGAATGCAAATGGGTGAAACCACTGTGGAAAACAGTACGGAGATTCTCAAAAACTAAAACATAGAATTACCTTACGATCAGTAATTCCATTTTTAGATATCTGCCCAAAGAAAACAAAAACAGTAATTTGAGAAGATATATGCACCCTTACGTTTACTGCAGTATTATTTACAATAGCCAAGATACGGACACAGACCATTGTGACTATTGGTATAGACCACAGACTATTGACAGATGAATAAAGAAGATGTGGTGGGGCACCTGGATGGCTCAGTTGGTTAAGCGTCTGACTTTGCTCAGGTCATGATCACAGTTTGTGGGTTCAAGCCTTGTGTCGGGCTCTGTGCTGACAGCTCAGCCTGGAGCCTGCTTTGGATTCTGTGTCTCCCTCTCTCTGCCCCTCCCCTACTCATGCTCTGTCTCTCTCAAAAATAAATAAGCATTAAAAAAAAATTTTTTTAAAAAGGTGATATACATAGACAACGAATGAGATCTTGTCATTTGCAGCAACATGGCTGGATTAGAGGGTATATGCTAAGTGAAATAAGTCAGCCAGAGAAAGATACTCATATCATTTCACTCATATGTGGAAGTCAAGAAGCAAAACAAATGAACAAAGGAAAAAAGAGACAAACCAAAAAAAGAGATTCTTCAATACAGAGAATAATTGGTGGTTGTCAGAGGGGAGGTGGGTCGGGGAATGGGTGAAGTTGATAAAGGGGATTAATAGTACACGTACCATAATAGCACTGAGTAACATAGAAAATCATTGTATCATTATTTGAAAATAAAACAAAAACCTCTTCAGCCAATAAAACCCATATAGAAGAAAGTCTTCCAAAGGGAACATTTATTATGTAAATTCCATATTATGTAACTTTCGTTTTCCCTTCCCTCATTTTAATGACTGATTTTGGAGTTAGTATGGTATGAAATGGTATCTCAGAAACAGATTGGAAATGTTAACATTGATCCTGTAGGAGATAAGGGCTCTACTCACAGAGGCACACTTGTGCCACCATCCAGAAGTGAATTCAGTCAGTGGGTTTCAAACCGTTCTCAGATCCTAATATTTCTTCAGAGGTGTCTCGGGGCTGCTGCCAGGCTGGAAGAAGCCAGGAATTCCGTGAATGAATACAACAAGCTCGCTTCCATGCCCAGCTGCATCTGTTTTACATGTTAGCCTTCGGTACAAATTTCACTTGATTAAAAAAAAACAGCCTGCCACATTTTAAAAAATATGGAGAACAAACTGAGGGCTACTGGAGAGGTTGTGGGAGGGTGGATGGGCTAAATGGATAAGGGGCATTAAGGAATGTATCTACTCCTGAAATCATTGTTTCACTGTATGCTAACTAATTTGGGTGTAAATTTTAAAAAATAAAAAATAAAATTAAAAAAAAAAAGTTTGAAACTCACCAAACTAGGATTTCTGCCAAACAGCAGAGAGTAGGCTATCATTTGTATGGCCCCAGAGTCTAGACACAGGTATTTTTCCTCTCTAAATCCATTCTCTATTCTTTTCATTATTATTCCTCTGTTTCTTCCCCTTCTTTTTCCTTTCTCCTTCTTCCCCTCCCCTTCCTTCCATTTCTCCTTTATTACAATAAAACATTTAGTTCAACACTTGGTAAGTCTCACTGGTGATTTTATATATGCAATAAACATTTACCTCTGAAGGTGTTGGATTTTGTTGCTGGTGTTCTCGAGACGCTCACGGTGCAGGACAGCACAGAGTACACAGAAGCAAACCAGCAATGCAACCCGTTGTGGTAAGAGACGCGTGCAGGCAGAGGGCAGGTGAGCTGGGACTTTTACAGCATGAGTTCTAGAGTCAGACTGCTTCGTTCCTAACATTCTTATTCAACCATTTGCAGCTGTGTGATATTGGCAAGCTGCTTCATCCCTTGGCTTCTACTGAGGTTTAAGACAGAAAGAGAACAGGCCTCAAATGGAATCACTTGTGCTAAGCCCACATCACCAAACTGAGATTTTATATCTACCTTAATTACACTTTCAACCTCTCCCAGGAGGGGCATCTTATACCAATCAATCTTGAATTACCTGGTCTGTACTAGTGAGGTCATCTGTGTGCTCCAAAGCAAGGCTGTGGTGGAAAGTAAATGAGTCAATACACACAAAAATCTTCAAATAGTGCTTATTAGCCTGTGGTAAGCGCTAAACGAGTATGCATTTGTGTCTTTTTAGTCCAAGATATTTTAAATGCAGAGGGGTCTGAGCAAAGAATTTGGGAATCAGTGATATTTAAGCCGAGTTTTTGTTCATTTGTTTGTTTTGTTTTTTATTTTAGAGGGGCAGGGGGCGAGGCAGAGGCAGAGGAAGAGGGAGAGAGAATCTGAAGCAGGCTCCATGCTCAGCCCAGAGCCCAACCCCAAGACCCTGAGATCACCACCTGAACCAAAATCAAGAGTTGGAAGCTGACTGAGCCCCCACAGGCGCCCCAAGCTGAGTTTTAAATAATAACAAAATGTTCCAAAATGGAACGTGCAAGCCTAAGAGAGTCTCTTTTAAAGTAGGGCTGGGAAACCATTAAGGCAGGAGCGGTTTCTGAACTTTTGCCAAATGCAAGCCCTCAGCCTAGACTCAACTCCCTTGTCACCAGGACACCTGAATCACTCCCATTGTTCACTTTTTTTTAAAGGAGGGAAAACACAGATGGTAGCTACACTTGTGGTGAGCATAGCGTAATATATAGGCTTTCAACTCTTCTGTTGTACACCTGAAACTGAAGTAACATTGTGGGTCAACTACAGTTTGTTTGTTTTTTAAATGGAGCCAACCCTATTTGACAAGTTTCAATCCCTCATTTGCCTCTTAACCCAGTAAACCCCAGTTAACCTAGTCTCAATCCGTGTTTTGCGTAGAGGACCTAAATGAGAACTGCTCTTTATAACTCTGCTCCCTGTCTGACTTCCTCGGAAGACAATTCACATATCTACCTGAATCTGTGTCTCCCAAATTGCAATTCTAATTGTCCAAATAAATGCCTGTTTGCTTAATTTTTCAGTAAATTCCTTCTAGGTCAATATAGTGACCAGAATTATCTCAGAAAATTAACTGACTGCCCCGGTGGCTCAGTTAAGTGTCCAGCTTCGGCTCAGGTCATGATCTCGAGGCTCATGGGTTCAAGACCTGCATGCGGCTCTGTGCTGACAGCTCAGAGCCCGAAGCCTCCTTCAGATTCTGTGTCTCCCCCTTTCTCTGCCCTTCTCCCACTCGGTCTCTCTCTCTCTCTCTCTCTCTCAAAAATAAATAAACATTAAAAAAATAAACTCATTATGGGGTGCCTGGGTGGCTCAGTCGGTTAAGCGTCTGACTTCAGCTCGGGTCACGATCTCGCGGTCCGTGAGTTCGAGCCCTACATCTGGGCTGACGGCTCAGAGACTGGAGCCTGCTTCCAATTCTGTGTCTCCCTCTCTCTCTGCCCCTCCCCCGTTCATGCTCTGTCTCTCTCTGTCTCAAAAATAAAAATAAAAAAACGTTAAAAAATTAAAAAAAAATAAATAAACTCATTATGAACATTTCTCCATGTCATTATTCTTCTACAACACATTTGTAATAGCTACATAACATTCCATTTCAAATTGTAAATAGCATGTTTTTTAATCCATTTTTAGCACATTTTAATTATTTCCTTTGAATAATTTCCCAGAATCGGAGTTCTCAAGTTAAAGAGTATGGCCATTTTAAGGCTGTTGATATGTATGCACAGTCAAGATACCTCTAGGAAAGATAATGTTATAAATAGGGAACTTGCTGAGTGTCCTTTTTCATTATGATAACGCAGGCACTTGCTGGGGGATATGCATCTATCTGACAGGAAGGAAATCTTATGGCTGAGGCCTAAATGCATACCTACCTGTGGACACAGCAATTCATCCCATGTCCAGAGGAAAAGATAAGACAAAAGCCAGGAGGCAAAGAAAATGACACAAATGTTTTGTGTCATTTCTGCTCATAGAATTTTTTAGAAAAGGATATTCCTTCTATTTAGCAAATTAACCCCCCCAGCCCATCCCCATTAATAAGTACAATACTGTCTGCCTTATTCCTGTCCATTTTTCACTCCCATTGAGATTGTATGTATGAGAGTGAACTTCCACCTTTGCCATCAGGTATGTCTCAGAACTAAACTTAGCTTTTTCGATACAGACCACTTTAGCAGCATAGGGTGAATATTCAGTGAAGACCCACTGAAGGTTAAAGGGATGGAGAAGATCTAATATGCGTTAAGAATCCACTATGGGCCAGAGATTTCCTGCATAGATCAGTTAATCTCCCAGTTACTATCTAGATCATTATCATAATTATCACCAATTTAAAATAAGGATTAAGTGACTTAAATGATCCTGCTGCAAATAACTGCAGAGCAGAGCTCATCCCACACTCTGCTAGACCCCAAGGCCCATCCTGTTAACCTGCCTGGAGACGAGGCTGGGGGTGGGGGGGGATACCCCAAAGGTGAATTCCACACAAGCTTCTAGCACATACTTCAGGGAAATTCAGTCTTTTTCCATTGTTCTTTGGGATAGATAGTCTGAATTGAATGCATCTTCATGGTATCATTTGACATCTTCCTCTATGCTCTGTAATTCTTGGTTACCTGATGTTAAATCTAGAGCAGAAGTCAGCAAAATGTAGCCTTTGGGCCAGCTGCCTATTTTTGTAAATTATCTTTTTTTTTTTTTTTTTTTTGGAATACAGCCAGTCTCATTTGTTTATGTATTACTGTGACTGCTACAACAGCAGAATTGAGTAGTTATGACAAAGATCATATTGCCTCTAAAGCTGAAAATATTTACTCTCTGACTCTTCAAGAAAAAATTATCAACCCCTGATCTTAAGGCTTGAACAAATTCAATGAGTTCTCTGAGTTCCAAACATACTCCTTCATATTGCCCATTATTGCATTGCAGCAATACTACCACCTCACAGTCATCAGGGCCCAATATATCAAACAATAAAGTAATTCCTTTATTTGCTGAATAGGTTATATGCATGAGGAGCCCCAAGTGGCCAGGTGGTAGTTTCCAACTCAGAAAACTATGCGGAGGCATGCCTAGGGAGAGGCAATCCCATTCGCATGGGAACCAGGATCCCTAACATAACAGAACTCAAGGCTGTGAGGACAGAAAGCATAGACACCCCACCTAAGTCACTGGAAGTGATGAGGTCAAACGTCCTTCTGTCTATTGCTTCCTGGATCCACCTATCATAGCTATTGAGGACAAAGAACTATATTGGTCATTGATTTGCTTAGCACATCCTGAGTGACAATGCACCACTGGTGAATGGTGCTCTCCCAGGACTAGTGCTTTTGCTAAGCCTTCAAAAGCCCATTCCAGTACTACACCTGCTTGTCCAGGGACACCTGCTTTCAGTGGTAGGGCAACAGTATGAATCTTGTGGTCATGTGCCCACTGTTGCATTTTCTTTGCAGCAATTTGGTTCCTTCGTCTGAAGCAATATCAAATCAGATATTATATCAGCTGTTGTATCAATAGGTCATAAACCCTAAGATGGTGATGCTGACAGAGATATCACAGAGACACAAATCTCTACTTGGATCAGGTATCAATTCTCATAAGGACAAATTGCTCCCCACTCCATGTTAGAAGGTGTCCAATGTAAACACTTCACAAGGTAGATGCCTGGTAAAGGTCACTGAGGCGACACAGAGCCCCATGGTCAGAAGCACCCACGCTCCATTTGATGCTCTGCTGTCTTAGAATTCTTAATAATTTCTGAACATGGGGTCCTACATTTCCATTTTGCACTGGGCCTTACAAACTATGTAGCCACTTCTATGGAGAGAAGAAGTCCATGCCATTGGCTTCAAAAATATCAGCTATTCTTGTAAAAATGACCCAAATGTTCATGGTCCCACTGCATAAGCACTGATATGGTTGAGCATAGATGCTGGCTTGACACCCATGAGATGAGTCATTCCATCCTCCTGCTAATTCCAGACCTCTTCTGATAGGTATTAAAACTGGACAGGAACCGGATATCCTTCCACAGAAAGCCCTCTAGAATTCAAAGTCACCTTTCATCAAAGAGTTTCTAATAGCTTTGAAATTCAACAGGGAAGAGGTCAACTTCCGTCCTTTTGTTTCCAGGCTATTCAGTGACACCTATTGACCTCCACCCTAGAGACCAGTCATGTGCCTTCTGAGAGGCAGCCATGGCCAAGTTTCAAAACTCCTATTATGCCTTCCCTCAAGGCCATGGGCACAAGATTACTTACCATTTATGTTAGTAAAAGAGACTACCCAACCCCCCAAGTGACTCTTCCCAAAGCAATATCTGCTCCTAATGATGCCTTCCATTTACACCTCCAGACATTAAACCTGGAAGCTTTTCAATGGCAACTTTTCTTGCTTTAAAAAAACACAGACAGAAACAAGGAAGTGCCCTCACCTGGAGGCATTCCACTTTATCACCTTTACAAGATTGTAAAGGGTATGATAAGCTACTTTAGGCAGTTTGTATTTTATTCTAAAGGTGGAATGGTACGGGTGGGAGGGGGGGCTGCGTGGCTCAGTAAGTTGAGTGTCCAACTTTTGATTTTGGCTCAGATCATGACCTCAGAGTTTGTGGGTTCATGGGTTTTCAGCCCGATGTCTGGCTCTGTGCTGACAACATGGAGCCTGCTTGGGATTCATTCTCTCCCTGTTTTTCTGCCCCTACCCTGTGCCCTCTCTCTCTCTCTCTCAATAAATAAATAAACTTAAAAAACATAAAAAATAAAGGTAGGATTGAAATTTGAGAATTTTAATTAGAAGAAAGACTGCTTAGATTTTTTATGTGGGGGAAAATTATTCTAACTGCTGTGTGGAAATAGGATTTTAAAATAGCATAATTGGAAGCTAAGATGTCTGTAAGAAGGTTGTTGGATTTATGGTAGGTAGGACACATAAGAGTAGAGACCAAGATGAGAGAAGTAAGTGAATTGAGGAAAGAGATTTAATCTACAGGACTTATTTGTATATGGGACATGAAAGAGAAGCAGGCACCAGAATAGAAATAGACACCCAGGTTTTTGATTTGGATAACTGGACAAACTCAAATTGGCCACTCACGCTAGGAACATGGGGGAGAGAAGGGCTAGTAGGAGAAACAGATAATGATCAATTTAGTTGGGTTTGGGGGATGCAGGAGGGCTTTCTAGCCATGCTCTAGATTGAAACCAGAACCCCACCATCATAATACAGGCTATCTATCGCTAACTGGAGGGACATCCAACTAGACATTCCAGAGAGCAGTTGAATAAATGGGTCTGGAACCCAAGAGCAATGTCTAGGCTGAAGATAGGAATGTGTAAGTTATCAGAAGATAGATACTAACTGAGGCTGTGGCAGATGGATAAGCTATTCCGGGGAAAATGTGTAGACTGAAGAAATAAAATGGCCACTATCAAGGCCTTAGCAAACATCAGGATAAAGGAAGAAGTCTTCATAAAAGGCTGAGAAAGAGTGGCTACACAGGTGGGAGGTGAATGTATAACATTACAAAAGACAAGAGGGTATAATGTTTAAAGGAAGGAGAAGTTGTCAACAGAGTTAAATATTACCAACCAATGAAATAAAGTCCGATCTGCAGCAAGGAGTCAGTTTCCTGCCTAAAGGCCTTCGAAGACTTACCTCTCCCAACAGAGAAATATTCATAAGCACGGGTAACAGTCGGTATCTGCTCAGGGACACAGAGGACACATTAAATATTTTAAAGAGAAGGCATTTGATGCTGGGGATTGGCGACGTAAGTGTGGGAAGGCTTCAGGAGCAAAAAGGGAATGTGGCCACCTCTAGAGAATAAGAACTGCAGGGAGCAAACCTTACTGCCAGGAAGGAGGAACCTGAAGGAAAAAGATGGTATTTCCAGAACTAAAGAGCTGGGAATTCAGGCTTCTTGAAGGAAGCTCTGGAACGCTGGCACTCAGATCACTGAGGGAGAAGGGTCCAGCAGAGGTTTGGATTATCAAGGGATTTTCAGGCGCATCTGGTGAAGGATCGTGGGGTGGCTGGTTCCCTGATTGCCAGCAGAGTTGCCAGCCAGCTGCTGCCGGCAACCAAGGAGCATTGAAAGTGGAGCCAACTACAGAAACATGGACCCGCATAAGGAAACAGGGAGGAAATCCACTTTCTCCTTCTCCCACCTCTCCAGCCTCTTTCTAGTGCCTCCCAATGGCAAAACCTAACAGAAAAGCAGCTGGCAAAGGAGTCCAGGAAATGCAATTTGCAAAGTCCCAGGCCCAGCACCACAGATCATGTAGAAGAGGCTAGATTTGTTGCGGACAGATAACAGATATTTAAAAAACAGCCCTCATGGCATACAAGACCCTGTATAATCTGCATCCACAAAACAATGTAGCTCAAGCTGGAAAATGCAGATGTACCATTTACCAGCTATGCAAACAAGAGCCAGTTACATGCATCTAAGCTTCTATTTGCTCTTCCACAAAGTGGAAATACAATAGTTCATCTCTCCTGTGACACTACATAGATGATCCTGAGAAACCTCATGTTCTACCAAAGTCACACACTAAAGATAAAAGGACTGAAGGGAAATTTAAAATTGGGCAGGTCTCTCCAAAGCTGTGAAGCATGGCAACCAGAGAACGAACAAAAACAAATAATTGGAATCTCAGGAGGTAAGTCAGACGCTCAAGGCAGGTCATTCAGTACACGTGAAGGCTGCTTCCGGGGATGTTTTTAAAACATAAAACAACAGAGCGGAGATACTATCCTATAAGAGCGAAGAAAATGGAGACAAAAGTGGAGCTCTGAGCCAGAGGAACTCAGAATGTAGACCGAGAGGGACATGTACCTGTCATGAACCAGGAGCCTGTGCAAGCTGGGCTCTCTGGAGAGGGAGCCCAGGGGCAGGCTCTCAGTTTTAATTTTCTTAAAATAGAATAGTAGGGGACCCAGCCTAAGCGATAGTTGAGCTGAAGGCTTTCTCATCTCCTGCTGGAAATTCTAATTTTACTCCTACTCTTCCAATTCCCTTTTCCTGGCATGGAAATCGTGTTTCAACCAACCCAACTTCATTATACTGAAATCATTTCCCTATTTTTCCAATCATGCGTGGGTTAATTGGTGTTACAGTAACCCATATTAAAAAAAAACTATACCAACATTCAGGGTTTTGTAAGAAAGTAAATAGGACAGCCTGCGGAAAGTGTTGAGCAGAATACAGAGCCCCTAGGATGATGGTAGCATTGGTGCTGTTGTTCTTATGCCCCCAGCATCTCCTTCAACTGCTTTCTCTCAGGCAAACTAAGCTCCAGCCAGCCTAGACTACTTGTAGTAGCACCTGCCAGTTCTGCACATCTGCGTGGCTAAATGTCCACCCATCCCCCACTGGCCATCCACAGCCCAAGTGGGCTGGCTGACTCCCATTTGCTGATGCTCTCTAGCCTGGACTCCTACAGAGCTTTGGGCATGGCTCTCTTGCGCACTTACTACACTGCAGGCTGCCTCTTGAACAAGATCTGGAGTGGCTGGAGAACAGGCACCGTGTCTCACACAGCTCTCTAGCCCCAAGAAAACAAGAGGCAAACTTGCTGATGGCAAATTTTGGCTAGGTTACCAGGAGGGGAGGAGCAGGTGATAAGCCGGGATGAGATTGTGGGGGGCCTTACATGCCCACCTCTGGAATTCAGATTTTATTTGGTCAATGCTGGATTACTTGTGAATGCTTTTAGCAGGAAGAGCCGAAACTAGCCCTCAGATTGATGAAAAAGGTATCTCTGAGCCAGATGGATGAGCCAAGGGAAGACTAAGGGGGTCAAAACAGCTTAGGAGCCTAGTGCTGTGGGATGAGCAGAGGCAACAGACAGAGCAGGGAAGCCACAGGGGGAAGGAGAGAAGGTAGACCCAGAGATAGAATCTTCAGGACTGGACACTTATTTAGAGGGGAAGAAGAGTCAAAAGTAACTCCCAGGGGGTGCCTGCGTGGCTCACTTGTTAAGCGTCAGACTCTTGGTTTCAGCTCAGGTCATGATCTTGTGGTTTCATGCGGTCAAGCCCCATGTCAGACTCTGTGCTAGCAGCAGGGAGCCTGCTTGGGATTCTCTGTCTCCCTCTCTCTTTGTCCCTTCCCCACTTGCTTGCTGTCTCTCTCTCTCTCTCTCTCTCTCTCTCTCTCTCAAAATAAATAAATAAACTTAAAAAAAGGGGAACTCCCAGATTTTATGCTTAAGTTTCTAGGATGATGTCCCTGTTTTCAAAAAGGGTAGCAGAGAAGTATCCGCTGGGAGTGGGGAGAAGTTGAGTTTGATTTCACTTAGGTGGTGTTTCAGTTGCTAATGGGGAGAGCCTAGATTTTAGCTCCTCTCAGCTCAAGTTAAACTGTACAGGTTAATAAGTCTTAAATGTTGACATCCAGGGGCACCTGGGTGGCTCAGTCAGTGAAGTGTAGGACTCTTGGTTTCTGCACAGGTCATGATCACATGGTAGGTGAGATTCAGCCTTGAGTGGGGCTCTGTGCTGACAGTGTGGAGCCTGCTTGGGATTCTGTTTCTCTCTCTCTCTCTCTGCCCCTCCCCTGCTTGTGCACTCTCTCTCTCAAAATAAATAAACTTTAAAAAATGTTGATATACACAAGCCTCTCCAGTGGTAAAAAAAAAAAAAAAAGTCCTTGTCCCCCCCCCCCCCTTAATACTTGAACAGGCACAGGTTTTCCCCACTATCTGAAAGTAGAGAGTTCCTATGAAAACCTTTCTATGGCATAAAGCAAAGAAGCAATTACCATTAATTTTTATGAAAGCAGTTTTGAGCTCTCCCAGACCCGAAAAATAACCTCTCATAGGCTTTTCGGATACATCAGGAAACATCTTGCCAAGAAACGCACAGAATCAATGGAGATAAAGCACAGATGCTCACAGACACAGTTCAAAGCTATGGCGGCTTGACATGGAGATTCCAAGTGTAGTTCTGAGGGAAGGCGCTGGGTGGCGCCACTCTCCCCGCTGTGCACACTGCCTCCATTCAGGCTGGCTGCCAAATACACCCTGAAGGCTATTTTCATTTTTCACTTTTTTTTTGTTTTTCATAGAAGCAAAAATCCTCTTTGGATTTCCCTCGGCTTTCAAAAACAGATACTAACACTGGTCTTTCATAAAAGTGAAGTGGCATAACGCAGACTTTTGAAAAGTGGGCGACACCTGTAACGTCTGTTTCTAGCCACTTACTTGAGATCATTTCTCATGGCAATGGAAAAAGAGGTTGGAGTGAGGGCGGGGCAATTACGACGAGGGAGGAGGACTAGGGAGAGAGGTAGTGGCAGGAGATCGTGGGTGAGGCCTGAATGAAAACAGGTAGGGACATGAGGACAGTGCCAGATCTCTAGACTCCAGAGCCAGCAACATGCCAGCCCAGCCAAGCTAGCGATGGCATTAGGGAGGCCAAAGAGCTCTGCCCCTGTCTCCAGACTGCTGATGTCGGTTGCGTTACTGAAACACAGCTGCCCTTTTCTGCCCTCCCATCTCCTGCCTGGGACACCCACGTCCATCCTACCCACAGCAAAAAAGTCCCAGGAATGTAGGTCTCTGCTTAGGGAACTTTTTTTAGTTAAAAAATATTACACCAGTAATAAATATTCCCTATAGAAAAATATTCTCATCACCCTCAGACAAATATTGTTTGATATTTGGTCTTTTACCAGAAATTTTATATTCTTGGCCTATGTGTGAATATATGTATTCCCCAGATTCCGGGTGAAAAGACGATGGGCAGTGCTCTAAAGTCGTTAATGGATAGTTTCCATTAACCATTTCCCTAACTGTTCCTTGAACAATATGGAGTCTAAGTCTGAGAACCCTGCTGACTTCGACGACCCACCTAGCTGAGGCCCTGGTATAACCAGGTCAGCTGCTTGTAGACTCTCTAGTGGTACACACACCCCAAATGAGGGGGCTTTCTCTTGAGTAAGTCCATGGGCAGAGTTTTAGCCAATGGAGTCCTAGTTTTAGCCAGTAAGAAGGCCCCAAATCCTTGGGACGATTTCAGGCTCTCAGTGTGTTCCAAATGGGTGGACTGCAGGGAACAAGCATTTTGCAGGGGACTGGGGTGGCTGGGGGTGGTAAGACGTGGGGGTGGGGGGGGGGGAGGTTTGGTGAAGGAGAAGAAGGAAAAAAAGTTAAAAAGTCTCATTTGAAAAATCCCCACGGGCGACAGTCAGGCACAGCTGCGCCCCCCATTGAACCATTCACTTCCTTTATTGTTTTTAAAGTTTATTTATTTGGGTGAGAGAGAGAGAGAGAGAGCCCACTGTGAGCAAGGGAGGAGCGGAGAGAGAGAGGAGACAGAGAATTCCAAGCAATCTCTGCCTGCTGTCAGCACAAAGCCAGATGTGGGGCTCGAATCCACTAACCGTGAGATCATGACCTGAGCTGAAATTAAGAGCGGGACTCTCAGCCGACTGAGCCACCCAGGCGCCTCATCCATCTCCCTTATATCAGAGGTTTCAAGGACCCAGGGGAGAGGCCTCCCTGCCTGCATCCTGTTGGTGGGCTGGAACTTGAGACTCTGAGGCAGAGGTCCTTTACTCAGAACTTTTCTGAAACACCTGAAGAAACGGACAAGCCAAGGGTCTAAAACAAGCTCCTTCAGAAGAACTGCAGGGGACGCTGTAGTCACCCTGCTGGCCTGAGCTGTCAGAGTGAGCTGAGCAACGACAGTGTGAAGCTACTTTTTGCCTTCCCACAGACGACCAGCAGGGGGCAGCAGAGCACAACGCAAATCGGGACCAGCCCAGGACTGTTTCCTAAACCCTTGGAGATTTGGAATCCAAGGATCCTCTGTCCTCACCCACAGCCATTCCAGTTTTCACATCCCAGTTAGGAGAGCTTTCCTATGAGAAGCACACTATTTGATAAGCTGCTTTCGATATTTATATGCCTTTAGGCCCGATTCCTTTCCTTACTCAGCCACTTACTAGTCCTGACTTGTTGGAAAATTTACTAAGCCCCCATTTCCTCGCTGGGGTTATTAACCATTATGAGGATTAAAATAAGAGGACGGTGTTAAGTCACCAGCACAACACTGGCCATAGGAAAGTCCTCAGTAAATGCCAGTGATCTTGCCCCATCCAAGACAACATAAAGTGGGATGAATAAAGAGGTCATCTATTATAAGAAGGTGTGTCATTTCAAATGTTTAAAAGAGAGAATGACTCTCAAGCCAAAGTTTTTTTGTTGTTAATTTATTTTTAACTCCCAAAGCAGTGTCAACACTTTTTTGTCCTAAACATTTCACTCAAAAATTTTGTTCAGTGTCATTAAGTGAAAATTTACCGAAGACTTACTAGGTACCAGGCACTATCATAGATACTGGAGGTACAAATATAAGTAAAACACTTGATTTGTTAATATTTCCTTGAAGATTTTGTGTCTCTACTTATGTTTGTGGTTTTCTTTCCTGTAATAGCTTTGTCTGGTTTTGATATTAGGGCGTTTTAGCCTTTTAATATGAGTTAGGAAGTATTTTCTCCTCTCTTTATTCTGGAAGAGATTGTGCAGAATTGGTACTATCTCTTCCTTTAAGCATTGTAGAATTCACCAATGAAAACCCCTGGGCCTAGAGGGGTTTTTTTTGTGGGAAGATTTTTAAGAACAAATTCAATTTATTTAATAGATATAGAACTAGTCAGTTAAGTATTTCTTTCTTACTAAACTTTAGCTATTTGTGTCTTTCAAAGAATTGATCAAGTTTATGAAGTCTCCAAATTTTGACTGTGTGCTACTCTGAGCTTTTGAACAGACAGCACAGTGGGCAGAAAATAATACCTAGAAATTGGCTGCCTTTGAAATGCACCTGGCTTCAGATGTGGTAAGGAGAATTGTGATTCTGAGATTTTTTTTCCTTGATAATACTGTTCATTGTCCATTGACCAAGTCATCACTCAAGAATGATACAAAGCATGGGAGACATACACAGTTGCTTGTCAACATTCAACAGCTCTTACGTGTTTGCAGCACAGGAAAGTCACAGACTTCATATTCCAGCAAAAACACATTGCCCAAAAATTAAAAACAAAACAAAACAACAACAAAACAAAAACAAAAACAAGCAAAAACAAACACAATCAAACAAAGCTTTAAATTATGGCAACAAGTCTGTTATTTCTTAGTACTTATCAAGCAAAGATTTGGAAATAACTACAATGTAAACTTCATTTTCAATATGTTGAGTTGCATGCATGAAGACAAGAATGGCTTCTGGCAATTCCATATGTATTTGTTTCGGGAGGGAAATGATGGATTTACTTTGTTTCAGGCACTGTCCTAGGCATCAAGGATATATAATTGAGAGAACAATACCATGCCCTCCTAAAGCTTAAAAGCTTATATGGTAGTGAAATATACAAACAAGAAAGTAAGCAAAATAAACATTAATATAACTTTAGTTAGAAAATAGTTTTTTTTTAATGAAAAGAAAGAAAATGACCTGAAAAGTCACAACTTTGGAATAGTTTGGTCTTGAACGGTCTCTGAGGTGAGGAAATTAATTCAAGCAGAGCCCTGCCTGAAGTGAGTCCGGGACCCATGCAAACATGGGGAGAACAACATTTATAGTTGACAGGTACTAAGTGAAAACCAGACTGCCATGTTCTGAGAATCTGACTTTACCATGTTCTTATCCTGGTTAATGTTTTTGACCTCTTGACAAGGATTTTGGTGTGTACTTCTTTGTATATGGGTTTTCTTTAGCTTTGTTCTCTTTTTAGTGCAGCTCATTTTTATATCTACACATTCCTGCCAAGTTGGAAGAAATGTAGTTTTATTTCTACAAAAACACCAAACATGAATCTCTACTTTTTTCAGCTGAGAGGAAACTAAAAAAATCTCTCTATGCTTCCTTATCTATTCCTTCCCTCTTTTCCCACACTTCTCTTTGCAGAAAGCTAACCTGTATGGACTGTTTCAACAGGGTTCCATGCCTTCTTTCCCTGGTTGGGTTTGACTAATTGAACCTCTGGGAGGAAAGTGGAGGGAGGGGAGGGGAACAACATAGAGGTAGTTTTTCCTTTGGTTCTCTCCCTCCCTGTCTAGAGCTGAAAGGCCTCCAGCTTTCTGTGTCCCTCAACTTCAGTTGAGCTCACTGCTTCTCTCAGAGTGGCTCTTTCTTTTATTATGTTCTCTGGCGGGAGCTCAGTGCACTCATCTTTTGGGGCCCAGGGGTGGTAGCAGTTTGGCTGTTACTTCATTGACATCCTTCTGAAAAAAGAGAGTCCAAAGTCTTAGACAAATAGGTAAGCTGGAATGGATCTATTATGTGCAACCTGCTCAACCATCTTTGTCATACCTTCCTCTAAAGACCGGAGGATACTCCTTCACCAGTTAAAAAATGTCTACCTGAGGCGGAGGAGCCAAGATGGAGGAACAGCATGGAAGTTTTTTGTGTGTCTCGCATCCATGAAATACAGTGAGACCAACACTAAACCATCCTGCACACCTAGAAAACTGATTTGAGGATGAACACGACAATCTGCACAACCTGAACCACAGAATTCAGCAGGTTAGTGGCACGGAGAGGTGGACTTGGGGAGTGAGAAGCCACAGCAGGTAGGAGCCGCTTTTGCTGGTAGAGAGAGGACAGAGACGGCGGGGTGGGGAGGGAGGATATGGGAAAAGCACCCCTCCCAAAAAGCAGCTGGAGAGAAAGTGGAAAATTGGAAACAGCCACAGGGACTAAACTAAAAAAGGAGAAAGAAGAAAGGAGAAAGGAGAGGGTTTGAATTCCATTAAGACTGTAAACAGGGGGAGCACAGAGTCTGAAACTCTGCAGCTCAGCTCGATACCTGGTGGTGCTCTGGTGGGAAGGGCGAATCCCCAGGAGCAGAGTGGGGTCCTGGAGGTTCTCGGGACACATGGGGAAAAGTGGTTCCACTGGTGGAAGTACATTTGGTACAGACTGTTGAAGCCACCTGGTCCCAGCAGACCCCAGAAAATGGCCACATTCACTGGTGCTGGAACAAGGTTGTTAATGGTGAAGCCTGGTGCCAGATGTGTGTTGTGATCTTCCATAATCCCTGAAACACTGTTGCTACAGTATCTCGCGAACTTTTTCTGGGACGGGCTGGCACCTGGTCACAGTCTTGGGACACCAGCAGCAGCAGGGCCCTGTAAACTTTCCTGGGTGCGGCCAGCATTCAGCCATTGCTCAGTGAGACCCTCCGCAGAGGGGCAGAATGGGTCAAAGCCACATTCCTTCAGAAGTAAGGGGCCAGAGAAAACAGCCACATCTGAGACAAAACTTGGGAGAGAGGTACTACCTGGGACTTGGTCACAGACAGTGAAAAAGCGGGGAGTGGACAAAAGCTGAAGACAGAGGACGGATGCACGATTGCTAATTGGGGAGAACAGAGTTCCAATACTAGAGACTGGGTAGCTGGGTGATGCCATTTTCACCGCTCCTGCGCATGTGCATACGCACCTACCAGTGCTGCAACAATCCACCTCAGTAGGCTAGCAGCGCCATCTAGTGGAGAGCAGAGCCACTACATGGAGTCCCGCCCAACTGGGCCAACCTCGCTCTTCAAGAACACAAGTCTCGCCGCCTGCTTAGTTTATGGACTATAAAGCACTTCATAGTCTGATTTCTAGGGGAAAACAAAGTAATTTCAGTCATATTTGAATCTGTTACCAGGTCCATCTATTGAGTTTTCTTTTCTTTTTTTTTCTCCTCTTTTTCACTTCTTTTTCTTGAATACAGAAAGGGAAAAATTCAGTTTTATTTTCAATTTTTTTTAAAAATATTTTTCTTTAATTTTTGACTATATTTTTTACTTTTGTGTAAATTTTTTCAAATTCTATTTTACTTCCATCATTTTATTTTAGTCTACTACAGTGTATTCACTTTTTCAAATTTTCAAATGATTCCCTTCTTTTTTCTCTTTTTTCTCTTTTCATTTCTTTTTTCTTGAATACAGTAAGAGAAAAAATTCATTTTCATTTTTAATTTTTATTAAAAATATTTTTAATTTTTTTCTACTATATTCTTTACTTTTGTGTAAATTTTTCAAATTCTATTTTACTTCCATCATTTCACTTTAGTCTACTTCAGTGGAGTAAATTCTCAACTAATTTGAGAATTACTAAATTACTAAATTCTCAAACAATTTCCTTTTTTTTCCCCACCTTTTTTCTCTAATCTGTCAAACCACTTTCAACACCCAGACCAAAACACACCTAGGATCTAGCATCATTTATTCGATTTTGTGTGTGTGTGTTTTTAATTTTCTAATTTTAATATTTTTTTAATTTTAATTTTTCTACCTCATTAATTCCTTTTCTCCCTTCAAAATGACAAAATGAAGGAATTCACCCCAAAAGAAAGAGCAGGAAGAAACGACAGCCAGGGGTTTAACCAACACAGATACAAGCAAGATGTCTGAACCAGAATTTAGAATCACGATAATAAGAATACTAGCTGGAGTCAAAAACAGACTAAAATCCCTTTCTGTGGAGATAAAAGAAGTAAAAACTAGTCAGTATGAAATAAAAAAATACTATAACTGACCTGCAATCATGGATGGATGCTGTGGCAGCAAGGATGGATGAGGCAGAACAGAGAATCAGCAATATGGAGAATATTGAAGAAACTTATGGAGAATAATGAAGCAGAAAAAAAGAGGGAGATTAAGGCAAAAGAGCATGATTTAAGAATTAGAGAAATCAGTGACTCATTAAAAAGGAACATCAGAATCATAGGGGTCCCAGAAGAGGAAGAGAGAGAAATAGGGGTAGAAGGGTTATGTGAGCAAATCATAGCAGAAAACTTTCCTAACCTGGGGAAAGACACAGACATCAAAATCCAGAAAGCACAAAGGACTCCCATTAGATTCAACAAAAACCGACCATCAACAGGGCACATTATAGTCAAATTCACAAAATACTCAGGCAAGGAGAGAACCATGAAAGCAGCAAGGGAAAAAAGGTCCCTAACCTACAAGGGAAGACAGATCAGGTTTGCAGCAGACCTATCCACAGAAACTTGGCAGGCCAGAAAGGAATGGCAGGATATATTCAGTGTGCTGAATCAGAAAAATATGCAGCCAAGAATTCTTCATCCAGCAAGGCTGTCATTCAAAATGGAAGGAGAGATAAAAAGTTTCCCAGACAAACAAAAATTAAAGGAGTTTGTGACCACTAAACTAGCCCTGCAAGAAATTTTAAGGGGGACTCTCTGAGGGGAGAAAAGATGAAAATATAAACACATACATACATACATACATACCAAAAGAAACAAAGATTAGAAAGGACCAGAGAACACCACCAGAAACGCCAACTCTACAAGCATCATAATGGCAATAAATTCATATCTTTCAGTATTCACTCTAAACGTCAATGGAATCAATGCTCCAATTAAAAGACACAGGGTAACAGAATGGATAAGAAAACAAGATCTATCTATATGCTGTTTACAAGAGACTCACTTTAGACCTAAAGACACCTTCAGATAGAAAGTAAGGGGATGGAGAACCATCTATCATGCTAATGGTCAACAAAAGAAAGCCAGAGTAGCCATACTTATATCAGTCAAACTAGACTTTAAAATAAAGACTGTATCAGGAGATGCAGAAGGGCATTATATCATAATCAAGGGGTCTATCCACCAAGAAGACCTAACAGTTGTAAACATTGATGCACCAAATGTGAAAGCACCCAAATATATAAATAAATTAATCACAAAGAAACTCTTCATTAATAATACCATAATAGTAGGAGACTTCAACACCCCACTCACAACAATGGACAGATCATCTAATCAAAAAATCAACAAGGAAACATGGATTTGAATGACACACTGGACCAGATGGACTTAACAGATATATTCAGAACATTTCATTCTAAAGCAGCAGAAAATACATTCTTCTCCAGTGCACATGGAACGTTCTCCAGAATAGACCATATACTGGGACACTAATCAGCCTTGAGCAAGTACAAAAAGATCAAGATCATACTGTGCATATTTTCAGACCACAACGCTATGAAACTCGAAATCAACCACAAGAAAAAATTTGGAAATGTAACAAATACTTGGAGACTGAAGAACATCCTACTAAAGAATGAATGGGCTAACCAAGCAGTTAAAGAGGAAATTAAAAAGTATATGGAAGTCAATGAAAATGATAACACCACAACCCAAAACCTCTAGGATGCAGCAAAGGCAGTCCTAAGAGGAAAGTATATAGCAATCCAGGCCTTCCTAAAGAAGAAAGAAAGATCTCAATTACACAACCTAACCTTATGCCTTAAAGAGCTGGAAAAAGAACAGCAAATAAAAGCCAAACCAGCAGAAGACAGGAAATAATAAAGATTAGAGCAGAAATTAGTGCTATTGAAACAAACAAACAAACAAACAAACAAAAAACAGTAGAACAGATCAATGAAACCAGAAGCTGGTTCTTTGAAAGAACTAACAAAATTGATAAGCCACTAGCCAGTTTGATCAAAAAGAAAAAGGAAAGGACCCAAACAAATAAAGTCAAGAATGAAAGAGGAGAGATCATAACAAACACAGCAGAAATAAAAATAATAAGAGAATAGTATGAGCAATTATATGCCAATAAAATGGGCAATCTGGAAGAAATTGACAAATTCCTAGAAACATACACTACCAAAACTGAAACAGGAAGAAGTAGAAAATTTGAACAGACCCATAACCAGTAAGGAAATCGAATTAGTAATCAAAAACCTCCCAAAAACCAAGAGTCCAGGGCCAGATGACTTTCCAGGGGAATTCTACCAAACATTTAAGGAAGAGTTAACACCTATTCTCTTGAAAGTGTTCCAAAAAATAGATATGGAAGGAAAACTTCCAAACTCTTTCTATGAAGCCATGGTTTTGATTCCAAAACCAGACAGAGACCCCACTAAAAAGGAGAACTATGGACCAACTTCCCTGATGACCATGGATGCAACAATCTTCAACAAGATATTAGCCAACCGGATCCAACAATACATTAAAAAAATTATTTACCACGACCAAGTGGGATTTGTTCCTGGGATGCAGGACTGGTTCAGTATCCACAAAACAATTGACATGATTCATCACATCAATAAAAGAAAAGACAAGAACCATATGATCCTCTCAATAGATGCAGAGAAAGCATTTGACAAAATACAGCATGCTTTCTTGATAAAAACACTCAAGAAAGTAGTGATAGAAGGATCATATCATCTTCAATGGGGAAAAACTGAGAGCTTTCCCCCTAAGGTCAGGAACAAGACAGGGATGTCCACTCTCACCACTGTTATTCAACATAGTATTGGAAGTCTTAGCCTCTGCAATCAGACAACACAAAGAAATAAAAGGCATCCAAATCCACAAGGAGGAGGTCAAACTTTCACTCTTCACAGATGACATGATACTCTGTATGGAAAACCCAAAAGATTCCACCAAAAAACTGCTAGAATTGATTCATGAATTCACCAAAGTTGCAGAATATAAAATCAACGCACAGAAATCAGTTGCATTCCAACAATGAAGCAACAGAAAGAGAAATCAAGGAATCGATCCCATTTAGAGTTGCACCAAAAACCATAAGACACCTAGAAATAAATATAACCAAAGAGGTGAAAAATCTATACACTAAAAACTATAGAAAGCTTATGAAAGAAACTGAAGAAGACACAAAAAAATGGAAAAAGATTCCATGCTCCTGGATAGGAAGAACAAATATTGTTAAAATGTCAATACTACCCAAAGGAATCTACGTATTCAGTGCAATCTCTATCAAGATAACACCAGCATTCTTCACAGAGCCAGAACAAATAATCCTAAAATTTTTGTGGAACCAGAAAAGACCTCGAATAGCCAAAGCAATCTTGAAAAAGAAAACCTAAGCAGAAGGCATTACAATCCCGGACTTCAAGCTGTATGACAAGGCTGTAATCATCAGGACGGTATGGTACTGGCACAAGAACAGACACTCAGATCAATGGAACAGAATAGAGAACCCAGAAATGGACCCACAAACATATGGCCAACTAATCTTTGACAAAGCAGGAAAGAATATCCAATGCAATAAAGACAGTCTCCTCAGCAAGTGATGCTGGGAAAACTGGACAGCGACATGCAGAACAATGAACCTGGACCACTTTCTTACACCATACACAAAAATAAACTCAAAATGGATGAAAGACCTAAATGTAAGACAGGAAGCCACCAAAATCCTCGAGGAGAAAGCGAGCAAAAACCTCTTTGGTCTTAGCCGCAGCAACTTCTTACTCAACACGTCTCCAGAGGCAAGGGAACAAAAGCAAAAATGAACTATTGGGACCTCATCAAAATAAAAAGCTTCTACACAGTGAAGGAAACAATCAGCAAAACTAAAAGGCAAGCAACAGAATGGGAGAAGATTTTACAAACGACGTATCAGATAAAGGGTTAGTATCCAAAATCTATAAAGAACTTATCAAACACAACACCCAAAAACAAATAATTCAGTGAAGAAATGGGTAAAAGACATGAATAGACACTTGTCCAAAGAAGACAGCCAGATGGCCAACCGACACATGAAAAAATGCTCAACATCATTCATCATCAGGGAAATACAAATCAAAACCACAATGAGATTCTGACTCACACCTGTCAGAATGGCTAATATTCACAACTCAGGCAACAACCTCATGGAGGTTCCTCAAAAAACTAAAAATAGAACTACCCTACAACCCAGCAATTGCACGACTAGGCATTTACCCTTGGGATACAGGTGTGCTGTTTTGAAGGGGCACATGCACCCCCATGTTTATAGCAGCACTATCAACAATAGCCAAAGTATGGAAAGAGCCCAAGTGTCCATTGATGGATGAGTGGATAAAGAAGTTGTGGTATATATATATATATATATATATATATATATATATATATATATATATATAATGGAGTATTACTCGGCAATCAAAAAGAAGGAAACCTTGTCATTTGCAACTAGATGGATGGAATTGGAGGGTATTATGCTAAGTGAAATTAGTCAGAGAAAGACAAAAATCATATGACTTCACTCATATGAGGACTTAAAGAGCCAAAACAGATGAACATAAGGGAAAGGAAACAAAAAGAATATAAAAACAGGGAGGGGGACAAAAGAGAAGAGACTCATAAATATGGAGAACAAACTGAGGGTTACTGGAAGGGGTGTGGGAGGGGGGATGGGCTAAATGGGTAAGAGGCACTAAGGAATCTACTCCTGAAATCATTGTTGCACTATATGCTAACTAATTTGGATGTAAGTTATAAAACAAAAACAAAAACAAAAAAAACACTGTCTTCCTGAAGGGGCACCTGCATCTGGAAGAGCTCTGTGGTGACTGTTTTCTGAGGCTGAGGCTGGAAATGACCTTACAGTATGATGCAATGGAATTGGGTTCCTGATTTACCCACATGCTTACTAATTTATTCAATGAAGGATACTGGCGTGGGAGGGGCCAGATGATGGCACTTAAGAATCAGTGATAAGGTGGCACAAATAAGGAAGGTAGGAAAGACAGGGAGTTAATCAGAGTGTTTAAAAGTAGCCTTAAACTAGCAAAAGAAAGAAGATAGGAAAATAAAGAACAAAAGAATAAAGATTAAAGCATGAGAATAAATATCTTTTATCATTGAATTTGGGAGGAAAGCTGTCTACATTTTGTGCAGTCATCTACTTGGTTTGAAGGACTTGGGTGGGAGCTATCACCCTTCTGGGAGACCATCAGTTTCTAGAGGATAAGAACCCTCAGCTTGAGATCTGGTAGGAGTACCCACTGCAGCTCCCAGGTAGTTAATGGTGGCATTTATCTTTGCAATTGCCCTTAGATGGTGGAGGAGATCCAAGGGCTTCCCCTTGGCCTTTCCAACCATAATGGCCCCCACTCCTTGGGACAGAAAACAAACATGGTGATTCTGACAGTTACAAACAAAGTATATTTTCACTATATAATCTGGGACTGGGTAAAGAAGCACAAGATAAATCTGAGGCTCAGGCCAAGACTCCACCTCTCAGTGATCTCCATAAACTCTATCCTGTGAAACACAGGGGTGTTTCTGATCTCTGGGAATCAGTGTAAATTCAGACCCAGTATATAATCATCTCTGGAAGAACTGGGGATTTCCCTGTCCCCATTGCACCATTAATTTGATAAATGGTTACAGCTGTTCTCAGTTGGGAGTCTGGTTCTGCAAACTGACTTAGTTCTAGGAACTTGGTAAGAAGCTGTGAATCTCTACAGTGGGTCCTCATGTCTTCTCAGCAAACCCCCAATTTTCTTCCTATATATGTCCAGCAACACCTTACGAGGTTGTCCATCTACTTCATTTTTAGAGGCCCTGGGATCAGTTAGCCACGACTGCAGAACACTGTGGTTAGAACAATCTGGCAATTCTATATTCCCTATCAAGTTAGCAGGTATGATACCACAGAAGAGGAAAGAATATTTTTGGTTAAAGATCTGAGGATGAGCTCATTCTTAGGCTAGAACATAAGAAATGCCTGAGGATTATTAGAGGTCCCACTATTTGGGTTTTTTGATTTCTAGGGAGAGGTTATGAATTTGTGATAAGGATTAAGGTTTACATTGTAGTGTCTATATCAACAAAATATTTGCAAAGTTATCCTTTCACAGAGAAATTTCTCCTTGTGAGTTAGTCAACATCTTTATTATTGTTTGATACAGTCAGTTTACCCACATGCTTACTAATTTATTTGATGAATCTCACTCTGTCCTGGTTCCATTTCTTTCTTATCAGTATCATACGGTGGTTCCTCCAGTGAAGGTCTATGCATGGTAAACGCTAAGTACATTGTTATTTTCTCTCATGACATTACAGATATTATTCTATTCTGGTTTCCACTCTAGTTTGTCTCTGTCATTCTTTTATAGATTGTTATTTTTTCTCTGGTTTCTTTTAATATCTTTTCTTTGTGTTCATAGTTTGGAAGCTTCATCAGATGTCTGGGTAAGGATTTAGTTTTATTAACAATTAGGGCCTGTGGTTCCTGCATCTTAAAATTCATGTTTTGCATTTCCCAACCATGATGCATGAGCACCTACCTTAGCCAAGTCCTAGGGAATCGACACCGTGTACAGGCGAGTTCGTCTGGAGAGCTGATGCATATCCTAGCTATGATAAAGCAGACAACACAAACCTATAAAAACACCGTCCTGACCTGATTCAAACCAGGTCATCCAAAGCTAAATTTCAGCTTCCACTAACATCTTGCCATTACTACAGAGCCAAAGGCTACATTTTGCAATGTGTACATTCCTTGGCATATGCCTCCCAAAAGATGTAACTCCTTAAGTACATTTCATAGGTAATGATCCTAATTTGTTAGCTATTTTAAACAGGATTAACATTACATATTTATAAGGGATTTTTACTTTAGAAAACTAATTTTCTCATGTGTAATGCATTAGAGTCATATATTTTTCTGGCTTTAGGTGTATATATTTCTGACCACGTTAAGGGTGACACAGCTGACCCACATCTCTTATACCCCCAGGTACCCTCTGGCATGAATCTCTTCCTTCTAGGCCTGATATTTCTCCCTGAAACTTTTCTCTCTCTTCTGCTGCGCTGTAGCCCCCACAGCCATAGCACCTCTGTTAATCTCCTTATTCTCCAGCACTTTTGGCCTATACATCTGGCTGAGCTATTGACTCCAGCTGTAAATCTCAACTGGGAGCAGTTTGTTTGCCAAGACTTTATGACCAGAGAATGCAGCACAGACAGTGTTGTACCAGGCAGTGCTGGGCACATTTTGCTGACTTTGCTGCAAGGAAAAACGAGGGAACTGGAAGCTGTTGATTTGCTACAAGAACTCCAGTGGGTCAGTTGCCCTGGAGAAAATAATTAACATTTTTCACCTTGGGTGCCCTCACTGCAGATGTATCACATCCCAGTTCAGGAAGAATAACCACCTCCCATGAACCTCTCATCCACTCATCCACTTCACCAAGATTTCATTTCCTTACAGCATTTTTCTACTTGAAGGGCCTCATTTATGAAATAGGAATCATCCCTTCCTCAGATGTTTTGACAACACTGGGAAGTTTGAAGGCTGTAATGATGTTGTATGTCAGGGGTCTGGGGATGCTGTAGAACACACGGCACTCAGGAGGACCTTCTACCTTAAGTTCCCTCCCACTCCCATCCCAGGGAAGAGGCAACAGGTAATTGTTTCCATGGTGAGAGACAGTGACAAGAACCACAGGCATCTAAGCATAAAGACCGTACAATAGTAATGCTGGAAAATACTGAAACTAATTACTCTCTTCTTCTGTTGTCTAGACTGGGGAATGCAGAGAAGCGCTTGAATCTACACCTATTCAGAAACAGAGATGCCACAAGAGGCAGCCTGAGTGGGGTTGGGACAGAAATAATGAAGTTACCATCATCTGGCACTGCCTCAGGCTCCGACTGACACCCAGCTCCAGCTCCAATCTCGAGTGGAAGTACTTATCCAGATAGGTAGGTGCTTGTGGATCATGGAATATGGACTACGAAGAGGGGCTGGAATATGAAGAGGGGCCGACCTGGAGCCCAGGCCCTCAGTCTAAGGCAATTAAGAGTGATTTTTTTTTAAGTAAACCTAAAGTATTCTCATTTGTTCTGTGAAATAACATCAGTTCTGCAGAGGTGAAAAATTTCACACTCAGTTGCAACCAACTCAAAGTGGTTGAGTAGGAAAGATTCTAGCACATAAAAATTTCTTGAGTTTGGGAGATTTGTGGTAGGTTTGGAATAGTAAGGTTGATAAAGTGTCTCTATTGCAGCTTCATTGTTCCCAGAATATTGGGAAACACACCACAGGAAATCTAGCTGGGTAAGGTTATTTTCTGAAAATAAATACTTACTTCCTTAAAATGGCATAAATATTCTTTGAAATCAAAAGAACTTCTCTTACTCAGAAATATGCAACATATTAAGGTATAAGACAGGGTCTAAGACTGAATAAAGTACAACCCGAAGGTATCTGTATACTTAAAGCAGAAAGTGGGTAGACTAGATATTCTCAGACAGATATCCCACTGCAAAACAGCTACTGTCCGATAAAAAGTTAATGAAATCTTCAAGGCCAAAAGTCTTGGACATAGATTGAAAAATTCTTGAAACCAGAAAGACATGAAAACCAAAATTTGGATAATAAATTCATAAAATAAAAATACAGAACACCCAGGTAAATTTGAGTTTCAAGGGAAAAAAAATACATATTTGGAGGGGACATGCTCATACTAAAAAAAAACTTTCATTATTTATCTGAAAATTGAATATAACTAAGTGGTCTGAATTTTATCTGACAACCCTATCCCAGGGCCAAATGGTTAATGCTTATACGGCACTGGGAAATGAGGCTCTGTCATTGCAAACAATGGGAGCTAATCTGAGAGCTTCAGGAAAAAACTAGGACCCTCTTTCTATCCAAGGAAACCAACATAAAAATTTGCCTGTCTTTCTTACATCTCTAGGTAAAGGAAAAAAATATGTAGCTCTAATAAGTCTCTTCATGAGAGATATGGAACTAGAATTTGAATTTGTATTTACAGTGTGGTGGATGAAACTGTAAGCTGAGAAACTGAAGTTCTAAAAGATTGGTAGTACCCTGATGCCAGGCAGAAGAATATGCAACCCACTCTAAGGAAAGGATCCTTAACTCAGATCTCTTAAAGATTCCAAAAATGAACTACAGCCAACTGATTCCATAATTAAAAACCCACAATTTAAAAAATATATATACAAGAGTAAACAAGTCACTATGAGTTAGAGCTAGCAGAGATAATCAATTTAGAAGAACTAGGACTTCATTTTTTTTTTCAACTAGGACTTCAAATGTTGGCATTATCAGTTACAGAATATAAGACAATTACTAGTAAGTTACATTAAAAATAGATGTTGAGATTTTTAAAATTTTTTTAATGTTTATTCATTTTTGAGAGAGAGAGACAGACAGAGAGAGAGAGAGAGAGAGGGAGAGAGAGAGAATGAACAGGGGAGGGGCAGAGAGAGAGGGAGACACAGAATCTGAAGCAGGCTCCAGGCTCTGAGCTGTCAGCACAGAGCCCAAAGCGGGGCTCAACCCCACGAACTGTGAAATCATGACCTGAGTCAAAGTCAGCCACTTAACCAATTGAACCACCCAGGCACCACAATAAAACTAACTCACTAACTAACTAACTAACATTGACAAAATATAATGAAAATGACTAAAAACTAATAACTCAGGCAACAACAGATGTTGGCAAGGATGTGGAGAAAGAGGAACCCTTTGGCACTGCTGGTGGGAATGCAAACTGGTGCAGCCACTCTGGAAAACAGTATGGAAGTTCCTCAAAAAATTAAAAATATAACTACCCTAGGACACAGCAATTGTATTAATATGTATTTACCCAAAGGATACAAAAATGCTGATTTGAAGGGGCACATGCACCCCAGTGTTTATAACAGAACTACTACTAATAGCCAAAGTATGAGAGGAGCCCAAATGTCCATCAACTGATGAATGGATAAGGAAGATGTGGTATGTATATACAATGGAATATTACTCAGCAATCAAAAAGAATGAAATATTGCCATTTGCAACAACATGGATGGAACTAGAGTGTATTATGTTAAGCAAAATAAGTCAGAGAAAGACAAATATATGATTTCACTCATATGTGGAATTTAAGAACAAAACAGATGAACATAGGGGAAGGGAAGCAAAAATAAGATAAAAGCAGAGAGGGAGACAAACCACAAGAGACTCTTGAATACAGAGAACAAACTGAGGGATGCTGCTGGGGTGTTGGGGGGGGGGGATGGCCTAAATGGGTGATGGCTGATAGGCATTAAGGATGGTACCTGCTGGGATGAGCACTGGGTGTAATACATAGGTGATGAATCACTAAATTATATTCCTGAAATCATTATTTCACTCTATGTTAACTAACTTGGATTTCAATTTTTAAAAATGACCAGAAGACTTGAAGAAGAATTCCTCAAATTAAAAAATAATGTCATTGAAATTTGCAACTCAATAACCATTTGGTAAGGCTAGGCTGCTCTAACAAAAACACCCAACAATAACTCAGTGTCTTAAAGGAGACACGCTGATTTTCTTCTCACATAATAGTCTAGGGGAACATTTGAGGGACACATTAAACTCCACTTCATTTGGCCATTCAGGGACACAGTTTCCTGCTTCATTATCCTCTACATCCTTATTTTCATCTACATTTTGGGGAGTGGGTGATTATGGGTTCCAGCTAGTCAGAAGGGAGAAGAGAGAACAGAGGAGGTATGACTAGATCTTACATTTCCATCCTGGAAGTGGTATACATCTTATCCAATCATGTTACATGGACCAGAACTTTGACTTAAGTATGCCCCTTTGTAATCTACCCTCTCACCTCTCCCAACCCACCCACTCCAGGCAAACACTGATCTACTTTCTCTAACATTACTTTGAATTTCCCCGAATTTTAAATACATAAAATCATTTGGTAAGTACTCTTTTCCTTTTTTGGTCTGGCTTTTTTCATTCAGTAAAATTATGCTGAGATTCACCCATGTTACTGTGTATATTACAGATGAAGTACTTTAACTGTATTTCACAAATTCTGATAGGCAGCTCAATGCTGCTTTAAGAACCAAACCTTTTCCATTTTCCCCTCTGTCCTCCCCAGCATATTGGCTTGGTTTTCTCATCTCTGTGGTTCTGATACTGTCATCTGCTGTTCCAGCTGACTTTCGCTAATGGGGTCTGTGTCCTTCTGTAAGTGACTTTGTCAATAGCCATATGTTCCCTGGAATTTTGATGTCCTCTGGGTCTAGGTTGAAGGTGGATTTACCCAGAGACTATTCATAGTTGCTTCCGTGATGTACCTTAAAGCCTCAACCAATCTGGGGCTCTTGAAAGTAAATATTCTGTTTCTTTTTCTGGACCACAGAAGTGGTATAGATTCCATCCCAAAATCCATGTGAATGAAAATCTGAGGATAAAAATCTGAGTGGATACAAACTTGAGAGTATGTAGCTTTTTTTTTTCCTTTTTATCTTTTCAATTTGGTCAGAATCAATGGCTGAGATAGGAATATAAGCCCTACCATCCTTCTCTGCAGGGCATGGTTTTACTTCTGAGGTCTTCTATTTATGAAAGGTCTCCTCACTCTTTTTCTTCTGACATGTTTCCCTCTCAAAACTAGGCTAGAGGTCATGGAGACCAGTTGACTCCAATGTTAGCATACTCCTCTGTACTTTACCTATTATTCCTTCAATGCAACCATACATTAAAATGATTTTTTTAATCTAGTGATTTTTTTTGGATATGCTATAATAGGGTAGATTTCTCATCTAGTATACTGTATTGCTGGATAAAGAAAGCTTTTAGGTTACTTTTGAGGAATAGATACATATATGCAAATAATAGCTATTTGCTAATAGATAGTTGTTTTCAGATGTTACAGTGGGAGAATTAAAGCAGTATCTTCATGTTCTTTAAAGTGCACCATCATTTCCAGATGTTCTATACCTGAACAAATTTGATAACCACTGGTACATTAAAGACATAAAAGCAACAGTGACAAATATTGTCGGAGGGCTAGTCCTTTATATGATAACCATATATTTTGTTTGTCAAAACTAGGACACTTATAAGAGTGAAAGGGGTCATTATATATATGTGTGTGTATGTGTGTGTGTAAAGGAAGACTTGGACAGGTACAGTGGGATGCATAATCACCCTACTTATAACCCCACATCTAAAGCATGAAGTTTAGAGCACCTACACATTACTATTCCACAGTATCAAAGGCGGATTCTTGGAAGAATTTAATACTGCAGGTATGATATGAATTATTTCTATTATTTAGGAAGATACAAGTAACAGTTTCCTCCCAACGTTTTTATTTTTTTTATTTATTTTTATTTTTTTTAATGTTTATTTATTTTTGAGACAGAGAGAGACAGAGCATGAATGGGGGAGGGGCAGAGAGAGAGGGAGACACAGAATCGGAAGCAGGCTCCAGGCTCTGAGCCGTCAGCCCAGAGCCTGATGCGGGGCTCGAACTCACGAACCGTGAGATCGTGACCTGAGCTGAAGTCGGACGCTCAACCGACTGAGCCACCCAGGCGCCCCATCCTCCCAACGTTTTTAAATTGAGAGGCAATGTTGGGCATCTAAATACCATTGTAATAATACTTTTCAATACTTTTAACTACAGTTGAAATGCCAACAGGATTATTTTTTTACAAAAGCTTAATGACACAAAAATTGCTCAGGAAAGAATATCAATGAAATATAATGAGCAGGGCTGAGGAATCCAGCCCTCCAGATATTAAAACATATTGAGTAGCTGATGGTAATTAATAAACTTGGTACCAGATGAAAACAGATTGAATAGTCAATGAAAAAGAATAGGAAGCCCAGAAATAAACACAAATATACTTGAGAATTAATAAATGATAAATGTGATGGGGCACCTGGGTGGCTCAGTTGGTTAAGCATCCAACTTCGGCTTAGGTTAATATCTTGCAGTTCATAAGTTTGAGCCCCATGTCGGGCTCTGTGCTGACAGTTCAGAGCCTGGATCCTGCTTTGCATTCTGTGTCTCCCTGTGTCTCTGCCCCTCCCCCACTCGTATCAAATAAACGTTGAAAAAAATTTTTAAATAATGAATGATAAATGTGACATTTTATGTGTGCGGGGGGGGGGGGGGGAGGGCGGGGGGGGGGAAGGTTGTTCTCCCAGAACCAAATTGTGTTGTGACAACTGAGTAGCCCCTTGGGAAAAATAAAAGCTAGATAATCATTCCATTCCTTATACCAGAATTAATTCCAAATAAGTTAAAAACATTCATCCCCAAATAACAGCACAGAATACCAGAAAAAGTAGTTATTAAGCAGTCAGAGTTGATCCACAGGACAAGAAACTTCTTTAGGATGAAGGGAAATTATCCCAGATGGAAGCACAGAGATGCAAGAAGGAATAGACTGCACTACAAAGGGCAAATTTGAAAGACTATTTACTGCTATAAGCAACAATACAACAACACTTTAGATGTTTATGAAATACATGGAAATAAGATATATGACAAAAATAGCAAAAATGGCGAGAGGGATTAGTTAAATATTACTTAAAACCGTCACATATTACAGAAGCACAAACTGAAACCACGAGAAACCGTTACACAACCATCAGAATGGCTAACATTCAAAGGCTGACACTATCAGTGTTGAAACAGCAGGACCCTTCTACATTACCGATGGCAGTGTAAGTTAGTTCAACCATTACTTTACAGTATCTATTAAAGATAAATTAGGACCTAGCCTGCATTCACCAATTTTACTCCTGGGTAAATACTCAAGGGGAAATGTGTAAAAAGTCACCAAAGGCTTGTGTACTTTACAGTATATAAGCTGTATCTCAATTAAGAAAAACTAAGATCACATATGTAAAAAATAATTACAAGAAATCAACAAAATGATAATAATTCAATAAGGAATAGGCAAAGAATATGAAAGTAGAGAAAACTGAATGGCTTATAATGTGAAAATATGCTCAACTTCATTCAAGATGAAATTAACACATCAAAAAGATACTCAGACAATTTGAGTTGATTTCTTACACTTGCAACCAATAGTCCTGACAAGTAGATTTGCAAAACTATGCCAAGGCAATTGTATACACAAATGTTCACTTCAGCATTGCACATAAAAAAAAAATAGTAAAACAAAACAAAACAAAACACAAATGTTTGCCAATCGCACACTGTTTACATAAATCATTGTACTTCGATACAGAGGGACAGTATTAAACCACTACAAATAATGAAGTAGGTATATGTGGGTTTATATGGAAATATCACCAAGATATATTAAGGGAAAGGGGTAATTTTATGACAGCAAGCGAAATACAATTGCAACTCTATAAATTTTTCAAAAGATATGTGACTAATAATAACGGGATATTTGGGGGAATAGGAACTGTGGGTTGGGAGGGGAGAGACACTTATACTTTTTATCTTATAGTTCTCTGTACTGTTTGAAATTTTTCCAGTGTGTATTTTGTTCTATTCACATTTTAAAATCAGAAAGCAGGAAATAGAATGTATCTGAATACTAGCCCTCAAAGTGGTTAAAAATTCAAATTGCTTGAAGTCTAAATGACAAATATTCACAGATCACTAAATCAAGATTTCTTAAGGAAATAAAGAATCGAACCAAAGAGCTCTTTATGTTTAAAATGAGTAATTTGTTATCACAAGTGGCTATGATGCCAGGAAAAATCTGGTGTGGGGTGATATATTGAGTAGATACCAGAGACGGTAACAATAAAGGGAAATACTTGCATCTAAGATGTTTTCAAACCCCTTTCAAAGCCAAGGCATTATATGAGTATTTTGAAGATATAAAGGCTAACAGTGTATAAAAATTTTATATTAACTATTGATATAAACTACAAAGATTACTTCTTTATATTTTCAAATCTTTACTAAAAGCAATCATACAATAGATGAAGTAATTCTAAAATAACTTAAATTCATAATAACTCTATTTGGACTTTCCATTTCTTAAAATTCTGACATCATTCATGACTTATAATGATAAAAAAATGAAAATATTCACAGTGGTAAATTATCTTCCTTCTTTATGACTTTAGGAACATAAAGGAGAATTAGACTAATTACATTTTATAAAATGATTCTCAACACTTACAACATGTATTAAAGTACCAATGGTGACTAAAAGAAAGTAGTAACTGATACCAACTTTAATGACACGTTTTTAAAGTACAATATCTGCAATCTAGGTATTTCACTACAAAATTAGATATTTTCCAAATTCTTTCTCAGTTCCAGGGAATGACCATTATTTAAAATATCCTGTCAAGGGCCTCACAAAATTGAATTTAATGCCAAACATCTGAAGTGTAGTTAATTTTGAAAAATAGACATCTTCAGCAGCTTTCCAAAATAAACACTGATTGATAAACTTTGTATAAAAATAATTTGTGCAATATAAACACCCATGGAAACCATTTTTGATGCTCATACAAGTAACAAGTAACATGACTCAGTTCTAATGAAGACCTTTGTATTCTAAATTGCCCCCCCCAACATTGTGACTGCGTGCAGGCGTGCTTTACTGTTTTAATTTAGTTGTGCGAGATAAGGCAAAACTACTGACTTCTCTAGTTTCCTTTTGTAAATGCTTCTTCACATTTTCTTTGGTGACTATGTTTGCATTTTTTTCCTCAAACGCAGTTTTTCATAATAGAGTGGACAATTTTGTGTTTTACATATGACAGTATGGTTTCTCAATAATAATCACTTTAGAAGAGTCCTTAACTATCAAGATGACCCTCAAAAGATGAACAGTGGAGCACATTTCTTTTTAAAACTACAGGAAGGAATTTGGAAAGAGGTCTTTTTCCATCCATGTCTAGGTGACATATGGTTGCAGCATGTCTTGATCCATTTAGCACGTTGTCCAACCCCACGTGGTCCCCATGGGCACAGCTCTGATGGCCTACCCTGTATCCCGTGCCAACCAAAGTAGTTTTGGAATCTGGCATCAGTTTGTGAAGGAAGTTTCTCTTCTCTCAGCATTTGTGTAGTCAAAGTGAATATTCCTAAGGGAATGTGACCATATGTTTGATATTTGGAAAGAGGGAGTTGGTTTTATTGGAAAGGGAAGAGAGAAGATAAACGCAGCTCATGCTCGGTGCCATAAAACCTTATTATAGGTCCAGAATCACCCACTGGTTTGCAAATTTCATCCAAGTCCTCTTACCACTTGAGATGAGGCTTAAACATGAAAGAATATCTGTTCCTATTCCTCTTGTCCATATGTAGCCCATCTCCAAATGGGAACACAGGGCTCCGTGGGAGGCCCCTGCTGTTACTGATAACCACACCTTGATTTTTCTTCTTTGTTTTAGGGGGTTTAACATAGGAAACGTATAATCTCATTAGCCCTGACAAGTGATTTGTCTTATGTTGAACCTTGAGGCCATATCCCAAATTATTAACTTCTGAATTTCTTTTCATCAAGTTCAGATTTAGAGAGACTGGTAACTTGTGTTGCAATTCAAGGCCTTAAGAGAAATACTCCAAATTCCAGATTTATCCTAAGTTTAAAAGTGCAAATCCATATTTCAGCTCTTCTCTCCTTAAAAACATTTTTTAAGGAATCTTTGGAAAGAAATGGAAAATATCAGACCATCCTGAAGTACAAAATGTTCTAAATTTACCTATATTTTTATTAAAACCCACTACTTAATGACAGATAATTTTCATAAAGACCCAATAATGTATAGTGATATATGCAGTGAAACAAACTTTCAAAAGTGAAAATCAGAGCCCTAACACACTGACAACAGATAGGATCTAAATCTATATATACCAATAGGCCAAACTCTACCATTCAGCCCTCTCCATGAAAACAACTCCCTTGGCATTTCACTACTTGAGATGTTTTCATTTGTTTTTGGAACTGTGCACCGGGATATCAATGATCTCGTTAATATATCGTTACTAAATTCCTTTAACTCAGACCTGCAGCACTACACTGTTGCTGGGACTTCTGAATTCACTGCCACATACACATAGCATGGTGAAATCATAGGCTGTTTGGAACATCTGTCACTTTCTCTTCCCCATAGTCATATAGTCATGGGTCCCAGGCCACAAGAGAATGTTGTGTCTCAGTGGACATGCTCATTGTTTAATCTCTAACTTTATGCAGAATGGAGCAAAATGTAATTCTTCTATACTGCATCCTCAATACAACTTCTATATTCTATGAGCAGCATTAAAAATAATGGTCAATTTTGCCAGAACTTCCATACATGCAATAATTTCTTTCTGTTTCTGAATCTGTAAACCACTTAAAACATCAGTGAAAAAAAATGTATTCTCTCAATTTATCTTTGTATAGAACTAAGGCTTTCATACCACACTCAAAATTCAGTGAGTTGATGTGAGCCCTCTACCATTCTCTTGTGAGTCACCTATCTGTTGATGAGTATGTGAGATCCTGAGATATCTCAACAATCCTTATGGCATGAAACAACTTTATTGATTTCTAATTGGCAAATGATCATGAAGTGTGAAAAAAAATACCTGTTGTTTGGGCCCTGAGATCTTTGTCACTGTCTAGAACTTCTCATTTCATATGGCCACAACTAGAATAGAGATGGAGTGTAGGATTTTATCTAGGGTAACAGTAAAATCAGCAGGATCCTCTCTCAGGCCAAGTATGAAACTGGTGATGCTTAGCAATCTAATAGGCATATTTCTGAGTACTAAGGTATGTATTTTGATTATACTGATCATCTTGAAATTCTGATTTATTGACACTCAACATCTATCTCTGCAGGTTTCTTGATTAGTTTGTTGCTCAAAATGCTGTCTCGGAGTTTTCTTGCCATACCAAAAACTGAAACAAACAAGAAATATTAAAGTCTTTAAAGGCAAAAACAACATCTGTGTAATTCTCACTTCATTTTCACCCAGGATTATATATCCACTTAACAAATTTTATCTGCTTGTGAGTCATTTTTTTAATGGACAGCAACGTAAGGTATAGGTTTAAAACATAATCACTAGCATTAAAAGATCTGGGTTTAAATCTGGATTCTGGTTCCATTATACACTAACTCTGTGTTCTTGGGAAAATTACTTAATCTTCTAATCTTTAATAAGGGTGTTATAGTAGTACATGTCTCATACAATTATTTTAATAATTGATTGAGATAAAATATGGAAAGCTTTAACACAGTGGGTGGTTATATGAAAGAGAAGTGAGAAAAAAAAAAACAGCGTACAAGCAAGTTGGAATCAGGGAAGACAATAATTCCAGAGTGATATACAGTAGCATTTAGTCATCTAACTGTATCAGAAAGCAACCATTGCAACATCTTTTATAGGGAAGCGTTAAGACACACATTATGTTTTCAAAATGCTTTTGTTGTCATCAAAATATTGTTTGTATTCTAGTATTGCCATTCTGATAGGTAGTATCATTGCATGGTTATATTCGATACATAAAGATCAGCTTACTTGTCAGTCTTCAGAAGTATATCCCCCAGGCCAGATCTAAATCTGCAACATTTAGCGGACTGCCTACCACAGAGTAAGTGCTCAAGGCAAGTTTGTTAAATTGCAAAATCTTAAAATCACACAGTCAAGTGGCACAAATACAAATATATCACATACTTCAAAAATGTACGAGGATGCCTCTTATGTATAGACCGTGTGTGTGTGCGCGCGCGCGCGCGTGTGAATCAGTTGAAAACAAAGACAACTCAAGATAAAACAACCATACCTTTGAAACAAGTTACATCCCACAGTGTCTTTTAAACTTAGGTATAATCGAGAAGATTAGCTCTTTCTACACAGGTCTAATGTTTGCCAAGATGGTATATGTTGGGTTCATTTCTAGCTAGAAACAAGCCATTGGAGATCTTCCTAGTGTAGCTTGTTAATGAAATCATTAGAAGAGTCAGTCTACATTGCAAGGCTCTTGAAGACTTTCTCTCATTTTTTGTCAATATTACTGAGCAATGACAGATACCTTTAATTTGGAAACACTCACTTTCAAGTTTGACTCTAACAGTTTTCCTTCCTCTCCCATATCCACAACCATGGTGGACTGTATTACATACACTTCATATGATTCACTGTAACATACATCTGAGATGTTTCTTGAATGAAATTAGACAGTTAGATCACACATTGTGTTTTCCATTATCTTCCGAGTCTGAGTAGAACAAGTCTGAAACTGAGGCATGTAAGATACAAAAGTCTTCTGACCATTAGTTCCTAAACTGAAATGATTTTCTACAAGTTGTGAGCAAGTGTCCTGGAGGATTCTGATGTCAGTAAGTAAACAATGGGCTGGGAACGGACACAACACTTGTGACTCGTCAGTCAAAAACACACCACTCTCTCTTTTTTTGATTGAGGTGACCCCTAAATAATAGACAGACCTCTCACCATTATTTTCTTCAGGGAAATTTCCCTCAGGTTTCAAAAATTCATCCAATCCTTCTGAGAACGGAAGGTGTGGTGAAATTATATTGGGATGCTGATCTGATAATATAAAAAATGCCTGGGTTTCTATCTCCCATGAGCTGTTAGAGAAAGAATCCTTGGACAGAATATTTTTGCTAGAGAAGCATTTGCTGACTGAACTATTTATAAGCCCTTGCTCTTCATCAATGTCACTTGATTTAGAGCTGCTGAGTAGGGTAGCATATCTAACAGAGGGCTGTCTCCTGTTTTCATCCTCATAGGTTACCACACTGCTCTCAAGCTCAGAGAAGTCAGCACTGCTGTGCTGGTCACTGATACAAATAGAACCCTTTTCAAGATCCGGAGTTGCCAAAAGTAGAGACACCATAGCTGTTGGCACCATGTCATCTTTATTTTTCCATGTTGTGTCAACACTGACATCTTCTGAAATGGCTTCAGGCTCCAAAAGAAGAGGACCAAATATCACTGATTCTGTATGCTTGACAAAAAGATGCTCAAACGTTTCTGGCTAAAAGAAAAGACACATTTTAACGCTCAATTGTATTATTATTATTATTATTTTTCTTCACTACGACATCATTGCAGAAACGAAAGTGTAAAAGGTTTACTACCAAAGGACATAAGTCAAGCACACATTAACTAGTTTTGGACTGAAACGGATATGTCAAAAATCATAAGGGAGAGACATATAAATTAGTGTTTAAAGTGGGATGAGATAGACTTTGGTTTGAGTCCTTCCCCTTCTATGACCATGGACAAGTACATTAACTTCTTTGTCTTTTGGTTTCTTCATCTGTAAAAATGTGTTCTATCAATATTTACTTCCTGGCATTGCGGTGGGGAATAAATTAGAGAGGGTCTGAAAGTGCTTAGGTCTCAATAAAGATTGGTTGCTGCATATCTTCTGAAGAATTCCTCATGTTTTACAGCAAATTAGGCTTCCACAAACTGAAAAATTTAAACCTCAAATGAAAAAGTAATTGAAATAAAATCAAATGAACAAACCCTCTAGTCCAAAGGTAATTAGAGTATCTACGTCATGACATAAGATATGATGTAAAGGCGAACTATTTGTGACTGTTGAGACTAATCTGCCTTACACGATACTGAAAATCTACCTAAGATCACCAGAAGACAGGAACTAACACCAATTTGTTGAAAACAATGATGGTAAAAGAGATGATCACAGACTCTTAAGTCACCATTCCTTATAGATAACTTCACATAAAAATACACACGGAACATGTGGAATGAAGACAAAGACACAAAACAAATGCACATCGTATCTTTTATAAGAATGCTGGTTACATCACAACAAAAAAATCCTGCCAAGCAGCTACAAATCAAGAATCTGTGTGTAAAAAGCTCAACTTATACAATGTAAACATATTGAAAAATAAGTGCAAAATGAAGAACACTGTGGACACATCACATTGAAAAATTAACGCAACTAAAGGACGTGCTACTGAAAATGTGTTCAATTTGTGAAACATACATATGATTGACCTTTTGAATTTTACAATTATTTTTTATTTTTTTTTATTTAAAAAAATTTTTTTAATGTTTATTTATTTTTGAGGGAGACAGACAGAGTGTGAGCGGGGGAGGGGCAGAGAGCGAGGGAGACACAGAATCCAAAACAGGCTGCAGGCTCTGAGCTGTCAGCGCAAGCCCGATGTGGGGCTTGAACTCACGAACTGTGAGATCATGACCCGAGCTGAAGTCGGACACCCAACCGACTAAGCCACCCACATGCCCCTGAATTTTACAATTTTTAAACTACCAGAATGAATTCAAACTTATTCCCTGAAATAACAGTATCCCCAACTATTCTTCATAATGGCAAATATATTTCATATAAAAACATAATTCATTAGCACAGTTCTAAATTCTTAAATGAAATATATTTGTGATTATAACCATAAAGAATAAATATACCAAATGCTAAATATGATAAAAAATGGAATACATTTATATAGATATTAAAATCCTACATAATGACAAATATCATGTTAACACAACCTTCTCTGTTATTTATGAACATAATATATGAAAACTGTTCCTATGCCTTTTTTTCTGACAGAAATTTATCATTAGTTTTATGATTTGCTTCAAATATTTATTTTCTCATATTATTTTTTCTTAAACTTGCTACTCTGTGTGTCTTGAATTTCTTAAAATTTAAATGAACCTAGAAAATAAGATCACCAAATAAAGGAATTACATGCTATCAACATGAAAACAAAAAATACACACAAATAGCCAATAGCACGCAGACTCATATATGTTCTTCAGATGATGGCTCTGGCATATTTCATGTCCTCTAAAACCTTATAACTGGTAACTAATTATTGGTACCAAATAATTTACATGTCTTCGAATGCATCCAGATGGAAGATAATTAATAAGAAATCACATACCCATATATTATTGAGGTATATTTCATCAATGGGTCACAAACATTTATTAAAAGTATGTTCATTACAAAATCTTAATCATTATATGCACCTAATTTTTAAAGATTTTAGAACAGTCTGGGAACATATTAAGTATGTATTCAGCTGGTAGGAATTAAAAAATATTCTTTCATAATTTCACACTTTGATTTTACATTCCAATGATACCTATTCAAAGTCAATGAAGGGGAAAAGGACACATTGCTTCTCATTTTTAGTGTCTTTTTTGGTAATCAAACAAAACTCTGAGTGAAATCTAAATGTTAGTGATCTGTCTTTACCTAAATCTGAATATTATTTAGGTTCATCAAACAGAGGCTTTGGTTTATTTTGAATGTGAGCAACATAACACACTTAGTATGCTAGCATCATAGAAACAGCAAGGGTCTTTTTTCCAGGGAGAAATGTCCTACCCTTGCCATGAACTTGTTGGAAAAGCTCCCTTTTTGCATCACTGTGTACTTCTATGCCTGCCAGAGGCTTTGGGTGGTTCAGTGTAAATAAATTTAAGAAGGAATTTCCAAAGAGGCTGAATTGGAGACTGATGTGTTTTCTGATCTGGTCAGTCTGACCTGGATATGTCAGGTCATCCTGATACGAACTGTAACTTCCATTGGCCTGTGACCAGCACAAGCCCTAACTTCTGGCTTTCTTTGAACTGAAGCAGAAGTTAGCACATAAGCCATTTGCAAGGATACCAACGATAGAAATCCCCAGACTGACCAAAGTTAGATAGACATAAAAGCTATAAGACATTCAAAACAACACCCAAGTGGGTCAGTTTATAAGCTCAGATGTCTAGAGAAGAATATAAAATGGAAAATTTGGGATGTGAAAATATTAGCTAAATAGTTTTACTGTATTTTATAATTAGATTCATTGTGTTTGCAAAGTTATGTGTCAAGTTGTAGCTTTCATCTAGTTACAGCACTGTCTACTACAAAGCTGATAATATCTAATAGACCCATGGGAAGAGCAACAGTCATAGTTTTTAACGTTTTATGACCACCATACAAATGATAAATCAAAAGCCAGACACCATGAATATTACTTGTTAAACTTCATGTGACCTGAAAAGTAAGCATATATTCAAAATGCAGTGGACTGAGACCTACATCTTGACCCCAAATTTACCCTTCTATTTAAGTTCTAAATCAGCATCATCCACTATATGTTAGTTCTCAATAGTTCAACCAAATATTTTTTTAGATTTGTCTCCCCTTCTTCAAAATGTAAAAATCTTCTAATACTCTACAGAATGTTGGGAAGAATTGGGTTCATCAGTTGTGATCATGATTAAGCTTCAAAGAATATCCATTCTCTGTTTAGATAAAATAAAATAAGAAAGCAAAACAAAAAATCAGAAAGCAAAAGATAAAATATTTCAAAAACATTTTCTCTCAGGCATGGCTTCTGGACTATCAATTCTTCTGTGATACTACAGTAATGTACCTTTTTAGGAAAGAGTAAAATTTTGAACTAAGGTAGCCTTTTCTATTTCCGTAAAGCATGCCTTAATATCACACTCAAAGAACAGTCTTGGTGACCTCAGAAAAGGAAAAACTATACAATAATAACAGAATAAGGAGAAAGAACAAAGAGCTGGAAAGATAAATAGGCGGGGGAGAGTGAGGAGCAGGAGAAGTATTAGAGAGCTTGAAACAGGAAAGAGTAAAAGAGTAGAGGAGTAAAAACAAAAGTTCAAAAATTAAGAGAAAGAAGAGCTGAAATAATGGACCATTATCATGATTTTTCTAATCTAGGAAATCTAATCTAATCTAGGGGGGGAAAAAATCTAAGAAACCATCTGGTCCATGAGTCTCCCCTTTTTTTTTTTTATAAACAAATTGACTAGGGCTTAAAGTTACAGAGCTAATTAGAGCAGAGTGAGGACCCCAACTTAGTTCTTTATTTTCTTCCAGTCTAACAAACTTTCTATAAAACAATGGAAAAATGAAAAGAGATGCTAACTGCAAACATGCAGGAAAACATGTTATTTGTTTTGCTTTTTCTACTTGCTGTGTTAGATTTCAGCCGATTAATTCAGTCTCTCCTCTGGCTACTTATAATTCATGGACATATAACAAATATGAAGAACAGGAAAGTAAACAAAACTGAAATCATATTTTAGGGGAGTGAAATAGGTATTTCTAAGCCCAGTAACGTGTACTCCTAAATAGAACTTCCAACTCAAAACCACACCAGCTCTACCCACTTCTGCAAGACCAATTTCAGAGTTGCTCTGCCTCAGATCTGTGAGGCTGGTATTCTGGGAAGCTGCAGGTCTTTGAGCTTCTTCTTTGGAGGCCTAGAGCAGACTGAGGAATCTTGGATAGTCTTTGAATCACAAGGGAAAATCTATTTGGCTTTAGCTTTCTCACTTCTAAAGTAAGTTGTTAACTGGAGTGCACTCTTGTGAAGAAGACAACAAAGAAGCGGGGTTAGATCTCCCTCCACCCAAAAAAATTACAGATGATTTAGATTTAGAGGAAGAAAATGATAGATTAGGCAACACTGCTAAAGAGAAAGGTAAATAACCAAATTGGTTACAGTCTTTTAAACACTATGAAATTTGCATTAGAAGAAAAAGCAAGTCTATTGCGTCACTGTATTTTCCTACAAGAATTCAACTTTTGTTTAAGATTCTGATTTATATATTTATTTTTATTTTATTTTTAATTTATTTTTAAGATTCTGACTTTTAAAGTATGAAAAGAAATGGTGTAGCACAGTATTCTGGTTCAAGATGGCAGTTTGAACACATTTCTCTCTCATCTTTGTAGAACTCTGTCACAATAAAAGTACACAAACAACAAATATATACCCACAACACAAAAGATAACCTGAGAAGGCAAGAGGGAATAAGATTTTGAATTCACTTCTAAAAGATGGAAAACAACCAGAAGAGTATAGACCAATGAGGATGAGCAAAGAAAGCTACAAACCAAAGTATCTCCAGAGCAGGCTGTGGCTGAAGAGAAAGCCAGTTTGCCCAGTTGAATCCAGTTGAGATGGTGAGTGACGAAATGGCAGGTAAAAGCAGGTAAATGGGTGAGTTGAGTGAAGAAATGAGTGAAGAAATGGCAGGTAAAACAAGATATGAAGGAATGGGGCTCTTCCAGTTCTCTGTTGTATATGGAAGAGCCTTTATATTAGAACTACCTTCCACACCCAAATTGAGGTTTTGTTTTCAAAAGCAACTAAGGAGCTCTCCTGGGAGTTACTAAGCAGCTGTGGGGTAGTAGCGACTATGAGTACATTTTTTCCTCAGCTAGCCAGAGCCCTATCTACTCACCCAGAGCAACAATCCCTGCCTATACACATTGGGCTCCCAATCAGCTCATCTACAGTTTCATTCTAAAACATTAAAGGAAACCAAATAATTACTAGATATTTAGGGAAAGTCTGAGATTAAAAAAAAGAAAAGCCAATATAAACAAGAAGAAAATAGGATCCTGGCAGAAAGGGAATTCAGGGAAAAGGGAAAAAAGAGAATTTTTCAAACAAACAATGATCCTTAAAATGGTCTTTCTAGTAAGATTTAAGAAAATATCATATATAAAACCAGAAAAAAATACTCTGAAAAAAAAAGCTTGCAAATTTACAAATGTGATAGTAAATAAAAGTTCAACAGAAACACTAGAAGAATAGGATATGGCAAGGTCTCAATGTAAAACAAAACACAACAAAAGAACATAATAAAGTGATAAGAAATATAGAAGATCTATGCAAAGGGCTCAACATCTAACAAATACATATTCTAGAAAGAGAAAACAAAAGAAACAGGAAGAGAGGAAATCACAAAGAAATAATATAATTTCTTAGATAAGACAGAAGGCATGGAATTGAAAGTGTCTTCAAATGGTGACCAAGTTAAATGAAACAGAACCTCCCAAGATCCATCGCTGAAATTTTAGAACACACAAATGGAGAGAATTTTTAAGTGCAAGAAAACTGCAAGTAACCAGTGAGGAGTAAAGATTAGAATGGCATCTGAGTTCTCAGAAGCAATACTGAGTGCTAGATGATGAGACAGGAATTGCTTCAAAGTTGAATTGGAAAGTTTGTCCAATCTGGAAATGGCGACTCCACCAAACTAACGATCAATGAAGGCACAATGAAAAGAATTTCAGGCATGAAGAGACTCTGACTTAGCACATAACATTTCTTAGGAGGTTACTTAAGGATGTAGTTAATCAAGAAAGAGGAAGGAAACGAACTTAGGAAGCAGCAATCACTAGAAACCAGTTAAGGAAAAATTCTGGGTGATGGCTCATAGAAATTATAGAAAACACCTTATCCAGATTGAAGTAGGAGGATATAGGGTTTCCTGGGCAGAGTACACTGGGAAAAGGTGTCCAGTGAAGAAGTTTGTATAATAGCAGCACACAGACATTCAAAAACACTTTGAAAGAAGCTATTAGCAGGCACCTGGGTGGCTCAGTCGGTTAAGCATCTGACTTTGGCTCAAGTCATGATCTCACCATTCATGAGTTCAAGCCCCATGCTGGGCTCTGTGCTGACAGCTCAGAGCCTGGAGCCTGCTTCAGATTCTGTGTCTCCCTCTCTGTCCCTCCCCTGCTCACCCTCTGTCTCTCTCTCAAAAATAAACATTACATTTTTATAAAGGCAATTAGAAACACTAGAAAAAGCAACAACAACCCCATAAAAACTAAAAACGAAGTCAACTAAAATTTGGCACAATTCTGACCAACAGGTGAAATATTTCTAATATCTTTTAAAAAAACATTCTCCTGTGACATTGGAACTACCAAGAAATGTCATCACGTATATTACTTGTTCTTCAAGGAACAGTGTTTACATACCCATAGCCACTTAAATGCACTTTACTGACTTTGTGTTTTTTACAATGATTATAGGACAAAACATGCTATCAATCCTGACTTAAAGCGAAGAGCTCTATTTACATAGACTGGGAGGTGGAGAGAGAAGGTAAGAGTGCTAATGTCTTTATTTAACAATAAAGCTCCCTAGAAGGGGAGCTCCTACAAGTGGCCTCTATTGATGGAAATAAATGGAATTTAAAAAGATTCTTCTGAGGTTGCAGAGTAATTACTGACAAAAATGGGGAAAAGGCAACAACACAGTATGTCGTAGGAGCATGGGGAAAGGAGAACGGAAGGAAAAGTATGTGTATCAATAAATATTCATTATAGCCAGAAACCAATTGATCATGTCTACATTCCGTACTGGTGTAAGCATATTATTTTTAGAAATATAAAGATGACTTGCCAGAAAAGTTAAAAGCAAACCAGTTTAAAGTAATGGCATTTGGAAAGCAAGACTAAGGGTAGGTAGGGATGGAGGAGGACACTCTACTTTGCAACAAATGCTCTTCCATACTATTTCACTATTAAACCATGCACACTGATCACATGCTCATGCAAAAACTTATCTTTTTAAATAATGGGACATATACATCCCCAGAGAACAAAGAGATATTAACAACCATGTTTACAGCAGCACTGTTTGTAATGAATAGAAAAAGTTTGCAAACAACTTAAATATCCATAGGGGGAATGGACATATGAATTATGATATATTTATAGGATGGAATACAATCAGCCAGTCCACATAGCTGAACTCCGTTAATGGCATCAACATGGAAAGATCTCAAAAAACAATGCTTAGAACAAAAATAATTTTTTAATGACATGGAAGGCATGATAACATTAATTAATTAATGCCAAAAGTATTATTGTTCATTGGTCATGGATACACATATATAGATACAGTAAAGTACAAAAGCACAAACTAGACAAATACATACTATATTCTTGAAAGTCGGTGCCCCTAAAAAGGGAAGGAGGGACCAAAACGAATGAGAGGAATAAGCAGGACAAACTTTATCTTAACTTTTATCAATAAAAAAATATGAGGCAAATATGGATTTTTGATTAATTATAAACAAAAGGGAATGAGAATGATAGCTTAAAAAATGGAAGAGATTACTTTTAGGGAATATTTTAGAAACCAGGTTGGATATCTAAAGAATTACAAGTATAGATTGCTTTCATAAAAACCAATGCTCAAAGTAACCTGAATGTGAAGAACAAATTAAGGAAAATATTTCACGTAAAAAATTATCTCCTTAAAAAATACTGTCATTGTTTTTAACAACAATGGACTACCGCAGTATGTTTGCTTTGCAACACGTTGTGGGATTTTTGTTTGTTGTTTCCTTTTGTTTTAGAATTGGATATATCACCCTTTGCTTATCCATTCAGCATTTGATGGATATTAAAAAATATGGCTTGTTGCCACATTTTGGCCATTATAAACAATGTTGTTATGAACATTCATGTATAAATCTCCATGTAAATACATGATTTCATTTCTATTGGATACATACCTAGCAGTGGAATTATTGGGTCATATGGTAACTCTATGTTGAACCGTTAAGACCATTTTCCAAAAGGGCTGCATCATTTTTTTTAAGTGTATTTATTTACTTCAAGAAAAAGAGAGCATGAGCAGGGGGAGGGGCAGACAGAGAGAGAAAGAGAGAATCCCAAGCAGGCTCTGTGCTGTTAGCACAGAAAGGGCTGCATCAGTTTACTTTCCCACTGGCAGTGTATGAGTTCTAATTTCTCCATGTTCTCACCAACACTTATCATCTTTTTGATTATAGCCATTCTAGCCAGTGTAAAGTGGTATCTTGTGTTTTTGGCTTGTATTTCCCCAATAGTTAATAATGTTGAACATATATGCATTAGCGCTTATTTTTCACTTATATGTCTTCTTTGCAAAAATGTGTATTCAGGGGCTCCTGGGTGGCTCAGTCAGTTAAGCGTCCGACTGTGGCTCAGGTCATGATCTCACAGTTCGTGAGTTCGAGCCCTGCATCAGGCTCTGTGCTGACAGCTCAGAGTCTGGAGCCTACTTTGGATTCTGTGTCTACCTCTCTCTCTACCCCTTGCCCACTCACATCTGTCTCAAAAATAAACATTTAAAAATATTTTTAAATGTCTATTCAGATTTTTACCCATTTTTAGAATTTTGTTAAAATATATATAAGATTTACCATTTCAATTATTTTTAGGTGTACAATTAATGGCACTAGTTAAATTAAGTAATACATTTGTTAATATGGAACTGATGGCAAGGGTAGCAGTTTGAGTCCAATGGACTGGGGTTTAACAAAGGTTTATACAACTACAGGATAGATGATCAAGACAAGCCACTGAACCACTCTGAGACTCAGTATGGTCATCATAAAATTTAAGACGGTTAGGCCTATGAGAATTAAATAAAATAAAATATGAAAGTGAAGAGCCAATAGTAAATTTGCCGTACCGTTTTTAGAAATTAGTATGAATTACACTATATTATTTTTCTCTATTAGACTAAAAACTATTATTTTTAGTTATTTAGGAGATAAAGTAGAAAATGAGATTTTTCTTAAGTTATTGAATTTTAGAAGATTAAATGTTTACCATTAGTAAAATCCTTTGAAATTATATTCTTCACTCTTCAAATATCGCCATTATGTTCCAAAAATTCCTTTATTCCTGATTATGTTTTCTGTGTACCTATTAATCCCTAGAAATAAATTATGCATCTTAAGGACTAGTTGTGCTCAAATAATATCTTATAAGATTATATAAAGTCAAATACCTGCAGAGGGGGGAAAATCGGTCTTACAAATAAGGATATTCACACCCACTTTAAGTATCCTAAAAATTCTTCACATTTCTTTATTTTACCAGAACATAGGAAATTTTAGTGGTATTTCAGTCTCCTTGTATATAATGTCTGTCAGATGATCTGCTGCAGCTTTGTGCTCATTTTCATCATGTCCATGTGAGACAGGGGAGCACATAGTCTACAAATATTTACTGACCCTACCTCTACCCATCAAGTGGTTCCTTTGCACACACCATTTTCTGGAAAGGAAAAGACATTTGCTGCAGGCTCAAACTGCATTTGCTGAGATGGGCCTGATCATTTCCCTGCCCTGGTAAACACTTAGAAACCATTTTCATGATGGTGCATAGGGAAGATTTCAGAGCTTCACATGTTGAAGACAGAATATTTTAGCTTCCCTTAAAGAGACAGTGAGATGGTTATTCTCTGCATTCATATATACTTGTATAGTGAAGCTTTAAAATTTTTGCTTATATAGGTATTTAGTTTTTCTGACCAAAAAAAAAGCTCATATTAAAAGAAAGAACCCTTCATATTTAAGAAAATTAAATATTACACTGTAATTAAAAACTACACTGTCTTTTAATCTCCCTATTTTAAGTTTGTGAATGTGCTATGATCCTTTCTACCTCAGGGCTTTATATTTGCAGGTGGCTTTGCCTGGGCTCTACCCCTCCACCACAAAATCTATTTAATGACTACGCATCTTCCAGAGCTTAGCTCAATTGTCGCTTTCCTATCTTCACCCTCTCGTCCCCATCCATCCCACACACTAAGTTCAGCACAATGGATCCTTTTCTTTAACAACATGTTGTTTATAATTATCAGTATATCATATAGATCATATATATATTATTATTATTTTCATTATCATTGATTGATGCTTATCTTCCCCACTAGACCATTCGCTCCAGGAGTTTCTGTTTTCTGGTCATTACAACCTGAAGATATTGCATAGTGACTAACACAGAATAGGTATTCAATAAATAGCCCATGAGTGAATGAGTGAAATTAATGAATTTTAAAATGAATCAACTATTTTGGAGATGGTAAAGAAGACAAGTTCTTTCTATTCTGCTTTCCACCCAGCCACTCCTTTATGATCTGTCTTATTTCCCAGATACTAAGGAAAATCTCTTAAAAATTTGTTTTCCAAGATCCAAGCAATATCCTAGACTTACATATAAATACTCACTATGTGCTTATTGAATGAATGAATGAACGACAAATAAATATATATGGCTGAAATATCACTATAGCTACAAAAATGTTACTATATGAATTTACAATGGAAGACAGAGGAGAGGAATAAATATTTTACAAATTAAAAAAATATCATGACTTCTGTTTAATGAAAGGGGAGTAAGGGCTTACAGCAAGTAAGTGCATAGCTGAGAGAGGTATGGGGCTAGATGGACTCAAAACAAAGTGAAGTTTCTATAAAGAGAATGATCATCTTTAAAACTAGTGCTACCTGGTCTGAAGATAAGACAGTGTCATAGACCAATGGAATAGAATAGAGACTCCAGAACTGGACCCACAAATGTATGGCCAACTAATCTTTGACAAAGCAGGAAAGAGTATCCAATGGGAAAAAGACGGTCTCTTTAACAAATGGTGCTGGGAGAACTGGACACCAACATGTAGAAGAATGAAACTAGACCACTTTCTTACACCATTCACAAAAATAAACTCAAAATGGATGAAGGACCTGAATGTGAGACAGGAAGCCATCACAACCCTAGAGGAGAAAGCAGGAAAAAACCTCTCTGACCTCAGCCGCAGCGATTTCTTTCTCAACACATCTCCAAAGGCAAGGGAATTAAAAACAAAAATGAACTACTGGGACCTCATCAAGATAAAAGCTTCTACACTGCAAAGGAAACAATCAACAAAACTAAAAGGCAACCAATGGAATGGGAAAAGATATTTGCAAATGACATATCGGACAAAGGGCTAGAACCCAAAATCTATAAAGAACTCACCAAACTCCACACCCAAAAAACAAATAATCCAGTGAAGAAATGGGCAAAAGACATGAATAGACACTTTTCTAAAGAAAACATCCAGATGGCCAACAGGCACATGAAAAGATGTTCAATGTCACTCCTCATCAAGGAAATACAAATCAAAACCACACTGAGATACCACCTCATGCCAGAGAGACTAAAATGAACAAATCAGGAGACTATAGATGCTGGCAAGGATGTGGAGAAACAGGAACCCTCTTGCACTGCTGGTGGGAATGCAAACTGGTGCAGCTGCTCTGGAAAACAGTGTGGAGGTTCCTCAAAAAATTAAAAACAGACCTACCCTATGACCCAGCAATAGCACTGCTAGGAATTTATCCAAGGGACACAGGAGTGCTGATGCACAGGGGCACTTGTACCCCAATATTTATAGCAGCACTTTCAACAATAGCCAAATTATGGGAAGAGCCTAAATGTCCATCAACTGAAAAATGGATAAAGAAGATGTGGTTTATATATACAATGGAATACTACTTAGCAATGAGAAAGAATGAAATCTGGCCATTTGCAGCAATGTGAACAGAACTAGAGGGTATTATACTAAGTGAAATAAGTCAGGCAGAGAAAGACAAATACCATATGTTTTCACTCATATGTGGATCCTGGGAAACTTAACAGAAGACCATGGGGGAGGGGAAGGGGAAAAAAATCACAGAGAGGGAGGGAGGCAAAACAAGAGACTCTTAAATACTGAGAACAAACTGAGGGTTGATGGCGGGTGGGGGAGAGGGGAAAGTGGGTGATGGGCATTGAGGAGGGCATTTGTTGGGATGAGCACTGAGTGTTGTATGGAAACCAATTTGACAATAAATTATATTTAATATAAAAAAGACTGTAATTTCTGCTGAAAGATTACAATTTAATTGTTTGCACTGTTATATCTACAATATTACAAATTTGTCCATTTGTTCATCGATAAGCTGTAGAGCAGTGTTTTTCTAACCTCAAGTCATAGGCCATTAGTATGTGAAATCAACGTACTGGGTTGCAATCAGTATTTTTAAAACAAAATAGAATTTTGAAAATAGCACTGCATATAATAAAATCACTTTGACATCTTTTTTCAGTTTTGCATATCTACGTCTATGCATGTACTGGGCTGCAAGGTAAGGCATATTTCTTACTGTGGGTCATGGTCAAAAAAAAAAAAAAAAATTGAAAGCCACCGCTAGAGAGAAAAAGAACTAATGGAGCAGGCTCCACTGTGAGACAAATAGGCAAGCCAAGCCAGGTTCTAAAATAAATCACCTAATCACTATGCGCTTCAGGTTTTTTCTTCTATAAAATGGAGATAATGATACTTACCCCACAGTGTAACTGAAAGAATAATAATTTAAAACATCTAAATATGTAAAATAATGATAACTAATAGTTATTGAAACTTAACTATGTTACAAGTACCATCTTCTTCAATCCCCAAAACAATCTTATGATGTAAATTCTATTAAACTTCATTTTACAGGAAACGAAACTGAGATGCTGCAGATTGAAGCATATACGACTATGTCTCAGTGATTTGCACATATATAAGCAGACACTCTTATGAATTACCAGCAATGCTTTACTGAATCTTCACTTTCATACTTCACATGCAGCAGGAAGTCAGTCAATATTTGTGAGGGGTAAAATACTCCCCAGGAATTCAGAGAACTTTTCACAAAAATTAAACAGTAAAATGCTCTGGGAACTTAGAGGGGGAGAAATTCTGAACTACTTTTGTTAAAGGAAGGTTTGGGGAAAGGGGCCTAGAAGGGCAAGGTCTCCACTGACATGGTGGGGCTGTAGAGGTAAAGGGAACAGTACAGGCATGACCAAGGCCCAGGGACAGAAGAGATAGGTTATGTAACTTGATAACAGATTGTAGACAGAAGTCATTGAGTGCTAGCTTAAAGGGACTGTACTTTATCTTGTAGCTAAAAGGAAACCAGTGAAGACTTTTCAACAGTGACTAATAATAAAGATGCAATCATTGAGACTGCTTAATAACCTCCATATGACTGATATTTAAAACAGCATGTTGATATTTGGACATGAAAACTGAATTCTATTTTCTCAATTTTATGGGTGGAAAACCAACCTGGCTTCAAGGGAAACTACAAGAACTAATGAAATATTAGTTAAACACTAGAGGTTTCTAAGAAATTCTATCATAGATGTAAGTACAAATTATTTTATTGTAGCTAATTCATAAAGTACTTTAGCTTGAAAAAAAACCAATGTACTTAAATGTAAGTTTTATTATGGTAATTATATTTTTCAGGTTGTGGTGTTTGAGGCCATAATTATTTTTATAGTTTTTAATTGATTTAAATAATTATGGAAATAATTACAGGGATTAAAAATATTGATTCCAGCTTTTACCTAAAGACAATCAATTTATACCAAAAAAGTATATCCAAATATCTGTTCTTCATCAGATTTAACTCTTAATATTCTAATATTTATTTTATTATATACTGTGATACAGATATATATTTAATGCCCACATGATAAACTACCTACTGAATTTTGTTTCATGCTGGTTTTAAATCTCTGCATCTTGCTATTCTTAAAAATATGTAATTAAAGAGAACCCATATTTAAATGAATACAATAAGACTTAAACCGTACCCTTAAAATATTTTAAACCTTAATAATGTTTGAAGCTATATAAGGCATATAGCATTTAAATGCAATCTTATATATTTTGGGTTAAAAAAATTAAAAAAGGGACCTTCTGAAAATTAAGTCCTTGTGCCCAGGAACAGTTCTTGGGGTTTGGAACATCTTCCCAAAACATCTTTTTCATTCTGCAAAGGATAAATAACAAAACATTCATACTGAAAATGTTCACAGTTAATGAGTGCACAAACTAGAAATTAATCAGCTATGTCTCAGTAGGGCTTGATTCATTTCAGATACTATCCCATGAAGATTTCCACAACGTTCTGTCTAGATCAAATCTAATAACCAGTATAATAATAAAAATAGCCAACACTATTTGACAGCTCTATGCCAGGCACTGTGCTGAACACTTGCCATGGATTTTTTTGGAGAAAATAATATATTAAAAGTGGCCATCGGTTGAATTTCAGAAACAATTCCACTTGATATGGCCTCATCAGCTCACTTGACTGAAAGATATATTCAGATTCTAAAAACCTCCTGTCCCTCTTTTCTGCTATAAGACAAAAGTTTCTGTAGAGATTTGGCATGTGTGAAATAATATCATTGGTCTGGACCTCTCAGCACACAGTGATGGGGCACCCACAGAACCACAAGAAATTCAAGGTTATTTGCCAAACAAGGCTATTTGCCAAACTGGGGAGCCGTGCAGTGCTGATTTTTAAAAATGAACTGTCCACCCCAGGTAAATCTTCATCACTAAAAGTCCTCAACCCAAAATCTACAACTCTAAAAGTCATTTTTGCCGTATCTGAGAACATACTGCTTAGGATATCCTGTTATAAGCCTGTTATTTCCTGAATGTATTTACATTTTAAAAATGAATTTCTGGGGTGCCTGGGTGGCTCAGTCATTTAAGCGTCCAAATTCAGCTCAGGTCATGATCTCACAGTTTGTAAGTTTGAGCCCTGCATTGGGCTCTCTACTCTCAATGTAGAACCTGCTTCAGATCTTTGATCCTCTACTTCCCTCTCTCTCTGCCCATCTCCTGCTCGTGTACACTCTCCCTCTCTGTCTCTCAAAAATAAAGATTTAAAAATAGTAATAAATAAATAAATAGATAGATAGATAGATAGATAAATAAATAAATAAATAAAGAATTTCTTCCATGATGTTTATGTGGTACTAGCAAAACAGAATGTGGTTTCCTGAAAACAGGCCTTTTCTTTTTAGGCTATCTTAATTGTATACTGAATACACATAAACATATCTAGCATACTTTAATGTTTCTGATTTGGGGTTTAAATTAAGGTTTAAATATTCTCAAGGGCTTTTTTCATAAAGATTTTTCACATCAAACACATTACCTTTGGTGTGATATTAATAATGTTCCAAGCAATAAGATTGAAGAGGAAATAATTATTGGCACAATTACATATAGACCTGCATCATTCTGGCGTTTTTCAATATCATCTGAAAAAGACATACAATTCACACGATTCGGAAGCTTGAGAAAATAATGACATCTTTCTGTATCAATAATTACAATAGACTTTTTTTCTGATTTTATCATAAATCTGTATTACTTTAAAGATATAAAAATAAGAAAAAGATAAACTATAATTATGGTCACATTAATAAAATTATTATTTTGTTCAGAATTATGTTTACTGTAATTTAGCAAAACATTTTTTCAAAATTATTTCTTTGCCAATTCCATTTGATCAACTTAGGTTATATAAGTCAAAGTACCAATTAAAGTTCTGATGACTCTGTCTCAGCATCTGCTTCTAGAGAAGCCTACTTACAACACCTGCCAATGTCTACCTTGTTCACTACGCACATTGACCTTGCTTTTCTTGAGCTACCAAATATACTTGCTCTTCAGAAACTTTTCACTTGCTAACCTTTGCCTGAAATGTCTTCTTTTGTACTTGTAGGTCTTGACTTAAATGTCATCTGTGCAGAGAAAAAGACCAATTCTGGGCATCCTAACTAAAGCAGCACTTTTTTTTAAATGTTTATTTATTTTTGAGAAAGAGAGAGAGAATGTGTGAGCAGGGAAGGGACAGAGAGACAGGGAGACAGAGGATCCGAATTGGGCTCTGCGCTGACAGCAGAGAACCCTACACAGAGCGCACACTCACAAGCCATGAGAACACGACCTCAGCTGAAGCCAGACGTTTACCCTACTGAGACCCCCCCCCCCGCAACAAGGAGCCCCTAAAGAACCACACTTTAACTCATCTTACTTTTATTTTGCTTCATGGCACTTACTTCTATCTGCTGTTATATTATACATGATTTGTTTACTGTCATTCCCATTAGAGCACTGGGGTTTAAGCTCCATGAGTACAGAGACTGATGTTTACTGTTCAATCCCCAGTTCTTGTGCCCAACATGTATTTGTCAAATAATGAATGAATTTTTATAATTATTTTAATTCTGAAACCAGGCAAAATATTTCTCTCTTCAACTTCATCATTAGGTTGCTTCGATTTGAAGACAATGTGAACAGTAATAGCAAAATCAAAATGTTAATACTCCAACCATGGTAAGATGAATCAGAAATTTAAGAGGAACAGTGAATTTATTTCTATAACTACCTTTCTAGTTTTATTTTTAGGGAACAAAATGTTTCCTTTAAAAGACTGATTAAAATTTAAAGGCTCATAAGTATATACCCCCAAACATATTACTTGGGGTAGATACATTTATATGAATTGTACAGAAAAGTCCTATTTTTCCAAGTAGTCTTTCTGATGATGTATTTTATTGTACAGCTGCATATCTCCCTTTATTTTGTGTCCATTAACTTTTTATCCAATTTGAGACTGAAAAATTTAATTTCCAATACGAGAATACAATACCATGCTTGGCTGTTCTCCTTCTTACTACCACCAGGGAACCATACACTCCTACTGCAATCACTCCCTGACACATCTATGTAAGACTCTGGACTCTTCCATGACTTCATCAAAAAGAATATAATCAGATGGCAATATAACTGCTAACTGAGTAGGAAACCACACATCTGTGTAAAAAGATGGCAATATAACTGCTAACCGAGCAGGAAACCACACATCTGTGTGAAAAGAAACCAAAAGGAAAAAATTTACCTGGGGTAAAACTATTAATTATCTTCGGTTTCCCCACTCCTTCCATAAATACTGGGTAAAGACTGAATTGATACTTCTCGATGGGGATAAAATGATCTGAGGAGAAAAATTTATTGAAGGGTCATTCCTACTGAATTAATATTAATGACTAAAACTTATATAAAAAAATTTTAGGTGACTCTCCTATATTTCCACACCTAGAAATTTAGTTATTTATGGATCGAAACTGATGACTAAGCAAGTTTCGAAAATAGCCTAAGCATTCCAAATTCTCCTAGTAATGACAATACTTTGTAACTAATTTTTGAAAATATTACCCAGAGACAGAAGATTGCAATTTTCAAAAGCACGTTCCAATGATTACCAATTTGTTCAAGCTCATAGGATATGAGCTTCCAGTTTCCCTTTCTAGGACAATATGCCCTACCTCCTCTCCCATATCCCCAAAGCTAGCAACATTCCTCTTTAATATGCATTTAGTTTACTTAGTTTCCCTATTCAAGGCAGCTGTGAGACTAAAGTCTTATGAAATGCAAAGTAGGGGCAGGGACCAGGATTCCCCTTGCTTATCCAGCCCCCCGCCCCGCCCCCCATCAAGGGAACAACGATCTGTATAACAAAGCTCAAAACAAATCTATCAGTGATGTATCATTTTTACAAATGTTGATAATGTATAAATATTCCACAAGGGATCAATCTCTTTGAAGCCTAAATTATATATTCCCATAATTTAAATAAAAGCACAGAAAATAATCATCTGGACCACAGTGGTAATGAACTGAATTTAGTTCTCTATCAATCGTTTCTATGTGCCCTGATGCTAGGGTCTTTGGAATGCAACTGAAGTATAAGTCTCTGGAGTGATACTGTATTGTCGGATCATGGTAATCATTAGCTTCCCTACTTCAACCTTACTCAGACTTGGAGATACTGTATTATGCAGTTTAATCACCTCCTGGGGCAACTGGTCTACTCTGGGGAGTTTATATTGCCTACATCACCAAGTCCTACATTTTTAGACCTTCAGTCTGGCATTCCCATTCTCCACTAGTGGTATTATATGTTGGTACACATATTTGAGAAAACAATTTGGTGGTAGATAGTAAAAGCCATTAAAAAATAGTCTAGAAAAAAAAAGGCAAAGCTAGAAGCAACATAAATGTTCTCAAAAAAATAAATGGTTTAAGTAGACTTTAGAATAAGATGCTATATGATCATTAAAAATATGGTTAAAAGGATTGGGGAGAAAAGAGAAACATGCTTGTGATATATCAAAGGAATAAATCAGAAAAAAAGTTGATAGATGATATGATTACAACTGTGTAAAATATTTTAAAAGGATCAAATGAAATAGAATTGAATGTTTATGATAAAGGGATAGAATTATATGTAGTAAGATGGCAGTATCATCTATATTTTTTAAGTTTTCATTAACTGGCTATGTTATTTGAATTAATAATCACTCTGGAGTAGTAATACTACTCCATAAGAGAAACTTATTAAAGTACAGCAAACTTACCATGAATATAATACTTCTTAACGGATGAAGGGATTCTAAGCCATTTAATTTCACTGTCTTCATTAAGAATTTTCCACTCAGTAATAAAATACATCAGAGAGTAATCACTGGGTGATAATTTCCAGGAAAGAAACACACAACTGCTGTTTAAAGGATAAGCACTGAGTGACTGCACGGTGTTTACTGAGGGGAAAAGAAGGAAATTTGTTTTTAAATTCAAAATTAATGTAAAAAATCAAATACCCTCAAGGCACATATAACCTATTAGACAAAAGGAGAAGGAAGAGAAGGCTGACATTTATATAAATAAATATAATACAATTATTTTTGTACCACAGAGTCATGTATGCAGAAAGATGTGGGAATATATGCTATTGAGGAGAAACCAAAAACGGGATTTTGGATAGAGTCAAGGAAGTTGCTCGCCACTGGAATACTGCCCAAGCTTATTAATCATCCCCTCTACTTCTCTCCAAACTCTTCTCTCCTGCTGATGGAGTTGTGCTTTCAAAGAACAAATCTGATCATTTAACACCCTCCTCACAGAGTCTCACTTAAAAGCCTCCACTGGAGGGGAGTGAGTTCCACTGGAACAGTGAGTTGAGCATCCGACTCTTGATCTCAGCTCAGGTCTTGATCTCAGGGTTGTGAGTTCAAGCCCCACAATGGACTCTGTGCTGGGCATGAAGCCTACTTAAAAAAAAAAAAAGCCTCCACTGTATTTCCATATGTGAGGATAAAATTCCTTCATGTCCTCTCCTATGCCACAAGGACTTTCGGTCAGACTCTTCCTCTCTCAAGAGCCAATGCTCTTTTGGGGAAGTTTCATTCCTATACTGCTTGCTTAAGAAAGCCTCTCTAAACCTCAATACCAAGTCAGGTTCCTATTTTATTTTCTTTTATAAAATTATATTCCTCTCCTGGGAACATTTATCTCAGTTTGTAAATAAGCATCAACTTGTATGATTATTTGATTATTTGTTAATTAAATAATCAAAAAGTTGATTTGGCTCTGTGGATACTGAGACCATTTATAGTTTTTCTCACATTGGAGTTCCCACCACTTAACACAGTGCAGCATTCAATAAATATTTCTAGAACATCTTGATGGAAAATATTTTTAGTGTAAAACATTGTGTAGATGCTATGGAACTTACAAGAAGCTTACACTATACGTACAAAACTAATCATTAATATAAGGCAAGATATAAAATACCTTAAGAAAGGTAGGAAGCACCCCAATTTAGGACATACCTAATCAAAGCAATAAGCAAAGACTTCATGGAAGAGATTAGTAGAGATACAAGAGATTTGAATTTTCCATTAAAAAGTTACACTTTGAATATGTAATGCAGATTGGAAACTCCTATTAAAGGCAGTTCTCAATTCTCTAATCAAATATATCAAAATTAATTAAAGAAGGTTCATCACTTTTTTAAAAAGTTATTTATTTATTTTGAGAGAGAGAGCATGGAAGAGGAGCATAGAGAGAGGAAGAGAGAGAGAATCCCAGGCCCCATGCTGTCAGAGTGGAGCCTGATGCAGGGCTTGAACTCATGAACTGTGAGCCAAAACAAAGAGTTGGATGCTTAACTGACTGAGCCACCACAGAGCCCCAGTTCATCACTTGTATTAAATGAAGAACAGGGGTGCCTGGGTGGCTCAGTCGGTTAAGCGGCTGACTTTGGCTCAGGTCATGATCTCGCGGTCCGTGAGTTCGAGCCCCGCGTTGGGCTCTGTGCTGACAGCTCAGAGCCTGGAGCCTGTTTCAGATTCTGTGTCTCCCTCTCTCTGACCCTCCCCCATTCATGCTTTGTCTCTCTCTGTCTCAAAAATAAATAAAAATGTTAAAAAAAATTTTTTTAATGAAGAACAGATTAATTTTCCAGTCTGAACAATTACTTGCATCCATGTCATACTATTACATATGTATGTAATAAATATAATACACACATGTACCTGTACTTACTTTTACACACACACACACACACACACACACACACACACAGAGGCAGGGAGAGAGAGATTAATTCACGTACAACTTGCATTGATCCAAAAGGTTTAGGTATTAGATTTACTAGAATATTCTCATTTATCATAATATTATTTCAACATGGTTCTACCACATGAAAACCCAAGGACCATATTATATAACCAGGGTACAACCTGCTTTGCTGTTTTTCAGAAAAGAAGAAATTAAAGACAGGAGACAGACTTACAGATTCAGGGAACTGAAGGCTTCTTGGAAGATCATTTAGAATGGGAGGAGTTTGTAAAAATTAGATATTGAAAGGGGCACAGGTTTACCACCCTGTACCCTTTCTTACCTTTGCTCATAGGCCATGAGAATGTTAAATTAAAATTCACAAAAGAAGCACCAATTGAATTGACGGCCAGAACTGTAACAGAATGTGCTTGCTCTGTCCACAGGAAAGTGAATTGAGTGTGATTTCCCACATCTTCTGACCATGTTCCATTGCGGGAAGTATGATGTTTTACCACATATTTTCTTACACTACACAATGAGTCATTTTTCATCAGAGGCTGTAGTAAACATGAAAATTGATTAGTTTAAGGGCTCCCGTGCTTTTTATATCAACCAAGCTCATGAACTCTTCTTATACGTTTCCCACTGGGAGGCAGGGGCAGACCAGGGCAAGCCCTGTCTAGTTCAAGGCTGAAGTATGGGGAGGTGAGGTAGGAGAGGGCTGGTGTCTGACAGAGACACAATGAAGTCATCGGGATGGGTATACAGCACAGGAAACTTATTTTTTTCCTTAAGACTCAGGGAATAAATCATTTAAGTATAATTAATTATGATACAATTAGGACACTTTTCTACTGAGAAGTTTCACACTAATTTTAGAGAAAAGAAAGACTGGCAGAGAGTCAAGAGTTTCCTCATCTGAAAAACCAACAACGAATAACCACCTGGTTCTGCAAAGCAACAACAAGAAAGAGCTGAAAAGATATTAATCATCATTTATGTTAACCCCAGTGTCATTTGTTATCTCTTCTTCTCATAATTGTTGCTACTTCAAGTAACAGAGGCTATCAGAACCATGTATACAGCATCCCAGAATTTCTGCCCGATCACTTAAAAAAAATCATACCAGATCACTGATGATTCCATGTAAAATACATATCTAGTCCAATTATGTTCTTCCATTCTACAGAGCATTAACAATACACCCCACTTCCTCCATTACTGCCACCTGTTTCAAATAAGATTCAGTGCTGCCAATGCCTTACAACCCATTGAAAACGACTCCATACAGTCGACTGGAAGTGTTTCTCCATATATATTTTTTTGTCATCGAGATTCCTCAAAATCAGAAATAACAGAAAAAAAAAACACAAACACATACACATGTATGCCTGCGGGGTGTGGAACAATCTGGGTAGGTGGGAAGTAGAATTTTATCAGATATCATCTAGTCCAGCTCTACATTTATACAGATGAGAAAACTGAGGCTGAAGCATCTAAGCAACTTTGCCAAAATAATGCTGACCTAGCTGTAATATACTCAGCTGAGAATAGAATGAAGTTCCCTAACTCCATGCCAGCGCATTGTAGCTCTCTGCAATCACATCTCAAAACTGAAATGAAATATTGGACGGCAGAGCCTAAAAAATGACAGGATTATGAAGTCTTTCATAAGTATAAAAATAAAACTTAAGAGTAATATAAAAAGCAGGAATACCTTCCAAAGTAAAGTAACATTTCTCTCTTTTTTAGTGGTGTCTTCATTAATTAGTCTCCAAACTTCAGGTCCTCTGGTAGGAACTGCAGAAGGACAAGGAGCCCAAGTTCTACATGTGCTCTCAGAAGGAATAGTTTTTAGTCCTATTGGAAACGCACATCCTCGTGCATTTTTAAGACACATTTACAAGATATCTACAGACCTTTTATATCTGTGACAACTGTGTAGGCTGGACTACTCCAATTGCTCCAATATCCCAGCCCATCCAGCCTCTTGCAGCGCACCTGAACAGCATAGACAGCACACAGATCTGGCACCAGGACGCTGGCAGAATTGGATTTTGCATCATGTACCTCATACATCTGTAAAATAAACTCAAGCATTAGAGTAATCATTACCAACACCTATGTAGCTAAAGGGCCCTGAAGTGCATTCTATTTAAAACCTTAATACTATTCCAAAATTAACAGAGGGCTGACTTTGTGTTTTCTGGCTACAGAAATATGTGACTTGGATCTTGAGCTCCTTCAAGTGAAGGATTATCTTAGTCATCTGTGGTCTCCTTCTCAGGCCAAGATTTGGACTGACCTACTTGCAACCTCACTCTCAGCTGTTCTCAACTCTATTACTAATTTCTGTCCACTAATCCTCTACCCACAGAAATTCTTAATAATTTTAACTGAGTGGTTACATAGTGATATCTCTGATAGTCTCTTCAATAAGATGGTAAACTGTCACATTCCTTTCTGCTAAAATCATGATGATCTAAAGGCATAATTAGGGTTCCTAATATTCCTGGGTCTTTGCCGGCTGCCATCTGAAAACTGACGTGGCCTGTCACCATATGCACACTTGCCACTATGGGTGTGGTTTTAGTTGTTTGGTAAAAGCAGCTTCTTCGAAAATGTGTCCCTTTGAACATAAGTGTACTAAAGAATATTAGATGTTAAAGGAAAAAGAGTTCCTTGGTAAATTGAGTTTGAGAAACACAGAATAAAATAAAGTCACAAATATTACTTTGATACAGAACCTATCTAAACCTTTAATATGTAACCCAGTGCAGTTCTGTACTAGGCACACACAGTGATACAGGGGTTCCTACATTTATTCATCCATGCAATCTTTTTTCAAGGAATATTTCAATATTCTGTCAAACTCATTTTGGGAAATGATGGGTTACAGGAAATGTCATAACTTTAAAGGGTTAGACCTAGGGGTGCCTGGGTGGCTCAGTCAGTTAAGTGCCCAACTTCAGCTCAGGTCATGATCACATGGTTCATGAGTTTGAGCCCCACATTGGGCTCTCTGCTGCCAGTGCAGAGCCTGCTTCAGATCCTCTGCCCCTTCTCTCTCTCTCTGCCCTTCCCCCACTCATTCTCTCTCTGTCTCTATCTCTATCTCTCTCAAAAATAAACATGAAAACAATTCTTTTAAAAAGGGTTAAACCTATAGAAATATCTACTTAACAAAAACAGCTACAGAATACAGGAAGATGTACATTTGTGCCAATAAAATAAATCTTACGCAATAAAATTCTTAAACACATATAAGAAATAACATTTAGTGAGGCAAGCTGAAGACATTTCTATGTAAACTGTACCTTCCACTGTACTTCTTTTCCACTTAAGCCGTAGCGAATCTGGAATTTAAGATTATTCTCTGGAAAGACTGGCTTTTCCCAAGATATTTTCAATAATCCAATTTTTACAGTAATTTCCACTTTCACACTGGATGGAGGCAGTGGTTTCACTAGAAAATTTAAAAATAGTACTGTATAACAGTAATTTAAACAGTGAGAATATTTTTTAAACATTATCATGATGTTATAATCTTTTATACTCTATAAAGCAGTATCTCCTTCTCAAAGGAGATTAAAAAAAAATAGTACAAGTCAATGTGCAAACTCAGCATATTTGGGAACTAAAAGTCCCAACATCCCAGCACAGTAGTATGAACTCTGAAGCTCTGCATTTATAATACCTTAAGACTGTTGATGGCCAAAACCTCTAAACCTTTTCATTTCTAATGTTTCTCATGCTTATCCAATTCTTCATATATGAAGAAGACATTCTTGACCAACAGTAAGATGACATACATTTCAACTCCTGAAAAGTTAATTCCTCCTCAGAAAAGGAAGTATGAATATGTGAGAGATGCTAAGACGTTCAATCTGTGATCTTACTTGACTGAATCATATGGATATCATATGGATATATTCCATGAATATCTAGTTTGCAGAAAGGATACTTTAAAGTACAAGAGTTTGCATGATCCCTACAACATGCACAGTGAGGAGGAAGGAGAAGCTTTCCACATTTTATGGGTGATAAACTAGTCACAGGGCACTTACATGTCTAGCCCATGTTTACAAAGCTAGTAACACATGGAACTGGCATTTGGATCCTAAAGTTGAATCTCCACCTTGTTTTCTAGTACTAAGTAGGCAGTATAAGCCTAACTTAAACTCCTAATTTTAGTACTGAAAAGAATAACATCAAAGGTTGTTCTGATAACATATAGAACTGAATTCATAGTGTCATATATTACATGTGAAGTTATTAATGTGTGTGTTTGTGGGGTAGAGAGTGGTAGGAGGGTTCCATGCTATTCCAAGATACTTAGTACCAGAGAAGTACTCCTTATAGTAAAATCCCTTTAAGTGGAACCAAACTAAATAGTTTGTGTGTATGCATGTGCGTGTGTGTGCACATGCGCGCACGTGGGGGAGGAAATCAATTAATTGGGACTCTATGGTAATAAAAAAAACCCCAAGTATTATGATTTTATCATACATTTAACAAAATATAGGTTTTAATTCAGATGTGTACTAATTATTTGAAAATATAACGAATCAAATACTGATTTTTGGCATAATTTCCCAACAAAATCGTATATAGGACCAAAGATATTCTTTTACCTCTATTGCATAATCATAAATAGGTCATTTTGCAAAGATTTTGCAGCAATATTGGAGGGATATATTATACTTTTCAATATATTCTTTCAATATATTCTTAATCCTTTGAAATCAGTGGATCTTTTTTAAGCGTATTTAAAAATATCATGATGGATATCATCTTTATCTATTTTTTTCTTGTTCAGTGTAGTCATTTTGAATCTTTCGGTAGCCTACACAGCCTCACAAATTAAACTCTCTGGTTATGACTACTCAGATTACAAAATCCATCACAATACCCAAATTAAATTTCTAAATTAAAAACACCAAATGTTTTCATAAGTACATTGGGAGAAAAACAAAGCAGTGCATTATTTACAATAATATTACTGCTACATTTTATTACCAATGACTAATATAACTTATCAAATTACATGCTGAAAGTATTCCTATTACAAAAACATTGTGCTATAAGTAACTTAAAAAAATAAAAACAGTAAAACTTTCTAAGGTTGATTGTCTTTTCAATTCCACTATAAACACACACAAAATTTTGTTTAAAAATAGTGTTATCTGAAAATGGTAAAACACAACAATTACCATGAATCAACCTGAATCCAAATCTGCTAATAAAAATGAAGACACACAACACAGTTTGACATACCCACAGAATCAGGAACAACACACGTTGGTGGAGAGTCAAGTGAACCCAAAGAGTGATTGATTCTAATCCACATTGTATAGCCGGACAATAGAAAGATTGGCTGAAATACGCATTCATAAAAACCATCTCTCTGCAAATGGCAATCTTTAGATTCAGATATGGGATGAATAGATGGAACATCAGAGCAGTAAAGGCTGCTCCTTAAAAGATACGAGAACACTCAGTTAATATACAACATTGATGAAAACGGTAAGATATATGAGAGAACGCCATAGATTTTATTCCACTTAAAATAGATGTTCTTATTGGAAATGCATTTTTGATTTCCCCACTGTATCACAATTTTATGTATTTCCATAAAAATGACAACAAACCTTATTAAATATTTTATTAGATACTAAGTGGAAATGCAAATAAAATAATTGGTATTCCTTCTCTACGGATCCAAGTAGAGGTAGAACCTATGACACTGAAAGTTAATATTATATTTAAGTGATTATCATTTTAAAAGTATGGATCACAAGTAGTATTGGAGCATTCCTGAGATGGGAAGGAAGATAAATCCCTTACACTTTAAATATGGATTAAATTCCACCAGAAACTGAAGACATAACTGATGACAGTAAATTATAGCTTAATTGACAATGTCCTAGTATTTTCCAGTTCGGAGCATTACAATGAAAACAATACCAATCTTTGATTTATATGTGAATCATATAGTTAAATATATAACGCATTTTCTCGGAGAAGAAAATTAAGAAAGCAATTTTTATAACTGTGTCCCGATCAACACTCTACCTCAGAACATACGAAGCATTTTTCCTTTTCTTTGAAATAGCCCTTCTGCCACTATTTGCTCTGAACATGGTATTTAAGTGGTTAAATTAGCATTTTCTGTTTCCATAAAAATGGAGTAAGGAGATTACAAGAAAATGAAAAACCTACATTCTTATGTTTCTTGTTCTATTTTTTGTGACATTTTCCTGCCTATCTCCTCAAAATTACAGTCATTGGGGTGTCTGTGTGTGAATGAGTGCTAGTGGGGAGAGGGGAGAGATGAGAACAAGGCATGGGGAGTCATCTGCGGTAAAAAGAACCGTGACCATGTACAGAAACACAGTAATGCTCCATTTGGAATGCAAAGGTTGTATCTTTGTCATCATGACAGCAATAGCCATTTACTGAATATTTACCAGGAGAAATTCTATCACTTAACTATAATTAAATGGAATTTATCATTAATTCTCACAGAAACCTTGTAAGTCCTATTATTCACTCCATTTTACAGACAAGGAAGTCGAGGCTTAGAGAGGTTTAAAAAACTCGCCACAGTACATGAAGGAGTTTCATACTCTTCTGTAAATATTAGCGATTTAATTGAGGTACAGAGCTTATGTGATGATCATCCACAAACACCTTTTTTAATGTGAAAATGTTATGGAAGGAACGTAAAGACGGATTATAGAAGTAAAATGGCATCCCATGAACATTCTATTGATTTTAAAATGCTACTATCAAGTAAGATGAAGCCAGCTATTATTCCCATGTAAGAAATGTAGAAATTGCCCCATTTTTCTACCACTACATAAGAATAGAATAGACTGGTCATGGGGTGCCTGGGTGGCTCAGTCGGTTGAGCGCCCGACTTTGGCTCAGGTCATGATCTCCCGGTACATGAGTTTGAGCCCCATGTCCGTCTCTGTGCTGACAGCTCAGAGCCTGGAGCCTGTTTCAGACTCCTTGTCTCCCTGTCTCTCTGCTCCTCCCCTGCTCACACTCTGTCTCTCTCTCCCAAAAATATAAAACATTAAAAAAAAATTTTTTTTAAAGAATAGACTAGTCACTTTAGGGACAGAATTCAGATCACAGTATTTGAGGACAGGGATTTGTTTTTCACGTAGAAAATTTAGATTTTTTTAATTTTTTTTTTCAACGTTTTTATTTATTTTTGGGACAGAGAGAGACAGAGCATGAACGGGGGAGGGGCAGAGAGAGAGGGAGACACAGAATCGGAAACAGGCTCCAGGCTCTGAGCCATCCGCCCAGAGCCCGACTCGGGGCTCGAACTCACGGACCGCGAGATCGTGACCTGGCTGAAGTCGGACGCTTAACCGACTGCACCACCCAGGCGCCCTGAAAATTTAGATTTTAAGAATAAATGAGTAGGGGCGACTGGGTGGCTCAGTTGGCTATGCGTCTGACTTCAGCTCAGGTCATGATCTCACAGTTCGTGAGTTCAAGCCCCGTGTCAAGCTCTGTGCTGACAGCTCAGAGCCTGGAGCCTGCTTCGGATTCTGTCTCTCACTCACTCTCTCTCTCTCTCTCTGCCCCTCCCCGGCTCATGCTCTGTCTCTCTCTGTCTCAAAAATAAAAATAAAAACATTAAAAAAAAAAAGAAGAAGAAATGAGGACAAGGGATACAAACTGGAAGGCCCCAGTATGAACACAAATTGAGACAGCGTGTTTGAGAGCAGTATATATCACTGAAAACTACTAAGAGAGATTATAAAAATAAAAATGTATCTACCTCCTCCTAATCAAGAGTTCTATTACTTCAAATGATACTACAGGAAGATGATGTCTTGGAATCATTTCAAAACAGGGAAGCACAAAAATAAACAAGCATAAATTACTCTTTATCATAACACTTCACTCCTTATTAAGCATTTCTTTCCTAATCTTTCCTACTTCTGAAAGCATTCATATTATCTCTTAGAATCTTTGTGCAACAACCTCTGACTTTTTTCCAAGATATTTATCTTTAGCAAATGATACTGGACCTCTATAATCATGGATATTCTCCTCTGGCCAATTCTCTAAGTCAAACTAAAATGTACAGAAGCCAATTCTTCCTGGATTTCATTCAATAATTAAAAGGCAATTATGGAAAATTAACTGATTATCAGAAAAATAATTTGAGGTAAAAACAAGTTATATTTTTTCTATCAATGTAAATTTTTTCAAAAATCACCTAATCCCTCAACAATTTCCTAAGTATATAGTACCTTCCTCTATTAGGAAGAACGTCTACTAGACTACTGTTCTGATGATATTTCTATAAAAAGTTTTATCTCACCATATCCACAGAATAATAACACAGCAAAAATAATACATACCTATGATACCTCAACTGCAAAGTACTTCCCACGAGTGATTGGATTGTATTGGTTGACCATCTGCAAGTCATTTGAGTTAAGTACCCATCAGTTTCACATGATATATTGATATCGACATCTATTTAAAACACATTAAAATATTAATACAAAGCAAAATCACCACAAATTTTTTAATGAAAATAAAATTTCCTTACATTATCAATGGGACTCTAATATAGGGTCCATAATAAAAATCTGTCTGTGGAAGGAAATGAAGGGAAGTTCAGTATTCTTACCAATCACATATAATTCAGCATAGCGATGGTGGCATTCATGCTCGTTGCAGCAGTATATTGCATCGTAGGTAAACTTCCCTCGAGGTTTGGTTGCCTTCAAACTGCGAAAAGTAACTTTGCTAACATGGTCACCCACGACATGATACTGGCTTTGAGGAATTTTCTCAGCTAAATTCATCCACCAAATAATCTTTTTTGAGGAAACAATCTTGTTTTCATTTTTATAAATGCAGTGAAAAGAAACGTTAGACCCGACACTTGTCAGAATTTTAGGTGGAAAGTATATGACATCTGCAATAAGAGAAGAAAGGGAGGATATCAGATGAAGAACAAAAACATCCTGTATGGAATTTATGCTACATAGAGAAGATTCACAATGCAATCAGGATCACACTGCCAAAAATAAAATGAGTGCACTAAGTTATACAAGTATAACTTGTACTGCCTGCTTACGTACAATTCTGTAGTATCCAGGCATTCCCATTTCCAAATCACTTGAACTTCCAAAAATGTCTCAGTATTTTCTTTTAAAACTTTTTTTTAATGTTTTATTTATTTTTGACAGAGAGAGAGAGAGACAGAGAGAGAGAGAGACAGAGCATGAGTGGGGGAGAGCCAGAGAGACAGGGAAACACAGAATCTGAAGCAGGTTCCAGGCTCTGAGCTGTCAGCACAGAGCCCAACGTGGGGCTTGAACTTATGGACTGTGAGATCTTGACTTGAGCCAAAGTCGGACACTCAACCAACTGAGCCACCCAGGCGCCCCTGTCTCAGTATTTTCTAAACATAGAAACTTATTACAAAGTGTATTTAGTAATTGTCACTTGCTAATTGACAGGCAGAAAATCAATTTAAATGAAATATAACCTAATTCCACAATGACATGTTTTCATCAGACTGTGCCTTATGAATCAGTGAAACCTAGGCTGAGTTCTTGAATCAAATCACTGTAAAGGCAAAATTCTGAAGAATAAATGGTGGTTGCTATTGTCTCATTTGGATATATGAAAATTTCAGTCAGCAGGTAAAGCTGAAAAATAAGCTTTAAATAAGAGAACTGGTTAGGGACAGGGCACCTGGATGGCTAAGTTGGTTAAGCATCCAACTTTGGCTCAGGTCATGATCTCATGGTTTGTGAGTTCGGGCCCCACATCTGACTCTATGCTGACAGCTCAGAGCCTGGAGCCTGCTTCAGATTCTGTGTCTCCGTCTTTCTTTCTCTCTCTCTCTCTCTCTCTCTCTCTCTCTGTACCTCCCCTGCTCGCTCTCTCTCTGTCTCTCACTCTTAAAAATAAATAAACATTAAAAAAAATAATTAAATAAATAAATAAATAAATAAATAAATAAATAAATAAAGAGAACTAGTTAGGGAATGTAAAATCAACAATGCCCCAATGCACCAAAACAGGTAAACCTTAAATACTGGTCTGTAATGTTTTAAAGTTATTTAATGCCAGTATGCTGTGGTTAAGGATAAGAGGAACCAATATTTTTCTAAAATATTATTATTTTTTAATGCCTCTACACTATTCCATACTACTTTTTTGGTCCCCTATTGTTGGAAACAATATATTTTTATTTTTAATAAAATAATCTATTGTTTACATATTTATATATTTTTATTTTTAATAAAAGAATTTATTATTTAATAAAACAATCTATATTTTTAATTAGAAACAATAAAAGTGATTGTTTACATAAGAAGAAATCATTTCTGCCACAGTGCATTACAAAAACAGTGTATTTCAGTTGTACAATTCACAATAAGACATTTTCTTCTGAGAGAATATGAATATGTTTCTATTCATATCATCTGGATTACCCCCCAAAACAAAAACGAAAACCTTCATTGATTTTTATTATTTTATATCATCTGGATTACCCCCCAAAAACAAAAGTGAAAAACTTCATTGATTTTTATATTTAAGTTTTTTCTTTTTTGCAATAGCGGGCTAAACTCCATGGCCTTTGTATTTAGAATCCATACAAAACATTTGTATTTTGTACATTTGCAGTCAAGCATAAACAAGAAAAAAATTAGTAGCATGAAATCACTAGACAGAAGACAGTCCATTAGATTTTTAACCCTAGCCTAGGATGGCACTCAAGCTTCGTTAGTACATTACTTACTGCACGCAAGTACCTAGCACAGATCTGAAAAATCATTAACCTATTTTCAATATGCTCCACATGTCATTACTGAATGGCTTCAAAACTTTAAGAGTAATTTATTTTTTTAAAGAGTACACATTAGATTTCAAAAGCTAAGCTGAATCTTTTATGTTTAAAGATAATGAAAAACTCAAACCATTTCACTTCAAAATTGAATGCCTCAGTAAGGCTTAATCAAGAAATGCAGTTAAAGTCATAGTATTTTGGCATGATTAAATACTAAGATATTAGCTTACAAAAAAGAAAAGCAGGTTATTAAAAACCTGATGATGTGTAAAGTTTACATTGAATATACAGAAATTGATATGAAGTAAATGAATATTTAATTTTTAAAATAATATAAATATATATTTTATTCTCATGTAAGATACTCCACAACATTTAATTTGTAAAACGAGAAAATAATTTTCTTCTGATGACCAGGTACCAATACTTTTGTAAGGTCTAAAATAATGAATTTCATTAAAAGAGGAAAATCTTTTGATAAATATTAGTGAATTACCTACATGAACATAAATCATGAATCAAAACATTATAGTTAAAGTTATTTTACAATGTGTTTATTATAGCTCCAGAAAATAGATTTTTACATTTTCAAAGCAGACTTCCTATTTTCCTTTGAGGGGAAAATATTTTCTCTAGCACATTATAAGCACTGCCAAGTATGAAATGAAGAAATTATCTGTTTCTCCTCTTCTTCGGCAGCACAAGAATGTAATTAAGAAAGGTACTACAAGAAGTGAGCACTTCTAAACTTGTTTTAAGCGTGTGGCGTTGTAACTCAACTGCAACATTGTTAGCCTTCCTAAGTTCTGCGAGGGTCCTGGGCTTTCTTCTCAAAGTCCAAGGTCTCCCAATAGCTACAAAGAAAGAACCTAGCCAATTCATTTTCAAAAAATCTGTAAGAATTCCTTGATTAGAAATGGTCAATGCTTCATTAACTGTGTACTTGGTAGGTACAGCTTTAATAAATCAATGACTACAAAATAGTAACTATAAAGGTACTGATAATGAGCATTCTGTTTGCTCCAGCAACAATACATCAGACAACCTCTGTTAAAAAAAGAAAAATCAATAAAATCCAAAGTGTTTGGAAATGATAAAGCACGTGTGCTAATTCACTCATGCTAAATAAGTTAATGCCTCAAACTTACAGAATGCTTCTGTTTGGTGGATGTCATTGTAGCACCTAGCAGTGAGCAACAGAAGATAATCTAATAATATTAAATACCTCGATTTAAGGGAGAAGGATCCAAATCCTTTTACATAAGAATAGGAAGCTCCCGAGTTTGGAGAAACATACTTCACTGATGCACAGCACTCAAGAACAAGCCTCAAGTGCAGTAAGCACCGTGAGGTGTGGAAAGTGCTGTGAAGGTAAACTCAGCAAAACTAAAACTTGAACAACCTAAGCAACACTGAAACTTCATTTATCAGGAACCATGAAGGAAATGAGAGGTCCCACTAAAATGCTCGATGTAAGTTTACTGCTTATTAGTTCCCAGTATCAATTTTTAGTGACACCAGAAATCTTGCATAAATATACATCATGCACTTAATCACTGTATTAGTGTGTACACACATGAGCGCTGGGATTGGCCTGCCAGCTCTAGATTGTGCCAACTTTTACAAGTTACTTAACCTCTCTAAATCTCGACTGCTCTGTTTGTAAAAAGGGAGTATCAGGGAGACATAGGTGAATACCCTATCTCACAGGGCATCAAAAGGATAAAATGATAATACATGTAAAGCACTTACAGCAGTGCTTGAAACACAGGAAGTACCCTGTAACTGTCATTACTATTATTATTATTATTCAGTAGGGAAGTATGAACCTAATTGTACCTTTGATTTATGATTTAGCACCCATCATTACATCATTACAGAAGATGATACTGTAACACAGAAATGTGCTTGGGAGCTACTGAAGTGTGTAGGCTTTTCTCCCCACTCTTGGTGACCCTAGTCTACTTTCTATTTGGCAAGTTTCTATCTTTCCCTTAATATTTACCTGGTACCACTCACTGGCAACTAAGCCATCCAAGTCTGTTAAACTAGTAAGCTACTTTTACACTTATTGCTAAATCAACAAATTCTGCCCATTGGGGCAGCTGTTTACTCACTGTCTGGCTTTATTTTTAACTTATTTTCAGACATTTCTGTTTGGGATGTCTAAAGTCACTAGAGGGATACACCTGTGGTGAATAAGTAAAAGGATAGGTGTTAATTGTAATACTGTTAGAGACTGTACAAGCAAATAAATTGGTAAAGTTTCTTCTCAACAAAACATATCTTTATTACTGTCAGGTACACAAAACACTAAATATATGCAGAGGGAAGGGCATATATATGCCTATGTGTGTGTTTTATGATACATATTAATAAATCTTATAGTATGCACAAAAGCATAAGAATATGGTCCAACATATTCAGAAACCAAACAAATTTAATCCTGCACATAATGACCGTGAACTAAGAAAGTAATAGTAGTATGAAAGGATTTTGCACAATGTAAAGCAGAACTAAGCCTATGTCCATCCAAAGGTCTAAAAAACCTGAACAATCTAAAACAAAATCTTACATGAAATATAACACAAATAACTATCACATCATAATCGATCAAAATGTTCATCTTAGGGACACCTAGGCGGCTCAGTTGGTTAAGCATCTGACTTAGGCTCAGGTCATGATCTGACGGTTCATGGGTTTGACATGAACTGTGCTGACAGTGGGGAGCCTGGAACCTGCTTCAGACTCTGCGCCTCCCTCCCTCTGCCCCTCCCCTGCTCTCACTCTGTCTCTCTTTCTCTCTCATAAATAAATAAATAAATACATACATAAAATTTTATTTTAAAAAATATATTTAAAAAAATAAATATTAAAAAAATTTCATTTTAGTCCCACTAAAAACATAACATTGCTAAGAGCCATTATTCTAAAAAGGCATAAATGTATGAATATTCAAAATGTTGAATATTAGCAAGCTTTAAAAATAACAATGATTCTTTTAGAATTTCCCTCTTCTTCAGAAAGGGTACATTTTCAGATCTAATTAAGAAGTAAAATCATAAAGAAGAAAGCCATTTTTTTCTCAAAGAGAAACGTTTCACCAGAAGGTAGTTAAAGGGGCCACAGGGTCACTCAGAGTAGGTTTCCAGACCACTTCTCTCCTCTTCTACCCACTTCACCCCATCCCACTGTTGTAAAAACTTCCATGGGATAGTCTTTAAAATTTGATTTATAATTCATTCCTTGCTACATAACTCACAGCTGGTCATTAAGTCCTATTAATCAACAATAAATAATTGAAGGTAGAAAAGTTGACCTTCCTTGGAAATAATCCCAAAGCTGAGTTGTCAGCACCATATTACACACATTGCTCAATAATTATTTGAGGAAAAGTGATGAGAAATTCATATTTTCTAAATCTGTTCCCACAAGGTTCCTGACTTTCCTAGAGAGAACCAATCCTTCCTGTTGCCTAGCACTTGGTCAGCTCTTCTGACAACCTTGCTCATGCAATTAGTTATGTATCATGTCAACCTCTCACCTTTATCAGATGCTGAGATTTTGAATATCGAGTTGTGGTTTATAAACTATGGTTGCATCTACTATTTACTGAGTGCTTACTAAGGGTCAGGACAAGAAAATATTAAGGGCAGCTTTCCAAATCCGTAACAGTGACCTCACTTATTTGAACTATGCTCAGTAATACAATGAACGTCAATAGAAGTAATACATTGTGAAGCAGGGGGCTTTTTTTGTTTGATTTTGTTTTTTGTGGTTTGTTTTTTTTTTGCAACTTTGCTGTGTGAGAATCCTCTAATTCAGTGCAGACATTAGGCGAATTGTGCCATTCTATCATATAAAGACATCTCTATTTTGCAGATGAGGAAAGGAGGCATAGACTTTCCAAATAAGTGGTGGGGCCGGGACTTCTATAAACTTGTCAGACTCCAAAGTCAGTGCTCTTAAACCACTAATGCTACAGACTTTTTGACTAAGCAATGCTTTTTAAATAGTAAGCAATCAATACATGAACTTATTTAGTTAAATGTGTTGACTATCTTCTCAGTGATTTACACAGCACTTGTCTCTATATATCCATAATCAACCTGCATGAGTTTCAGTAGGAATAATTTTGGTCTTTTGATGGATCAGACAACTAGGCAAAGGTCCACAAAGTGTCTTCCTATGGTCACAAGTTAGCATGTGACAGGGTTGCACTATTCTAAGGCTCCCGGGCCTCTTTGTAAAACACCACCCCAACTTCACTAGGTAGTTCTGAATAAATCACAGTTTTTCTGATGTTAAGCTTCACTTTCAAAATATGCAAATTAACAGTGAAAACTCTCAAAAGCAAGTATCTAGAGTGGAAAAAATGATTTTATTATGTTATTATTATGTAAAATATAATAATTAAATAAAATTTGAATATTTGAAATTTATGTCAAATAAACATATCTGACATAAATAAACATATACCTAAATGTAAATTCAAAAAACATCAATAGAGGTAAGGTTCTGAATTTGTATATTTGGAACCTTTCTATCTTTTCTATCTTTCTATCTTTTGAGTAAGAAAGAATAATTCAGCAAGACACTACTATGGATGAATGTAAACTTGGGAACCTTTACACAAGTTTTCATTAACAAATTAACCTGTCAAAATTTAAATAAAACATTAATATTGCATTCCTCCTTGACTGCCACAAAGTTTAAGATGCTTATAACAGGCCAAAGAAAAAATCAGGAAGCATATTCTCCTCTCAGTAGGAGCCACTATTAGCAATCCTACCTGGTGTGGTAAAGATCAGAGGGGCGCTCCAGTCACTCCAGAGTCCTGGGCCATCCAGTCTCCTGCCCCTCACTTGAACTTCATATGAAGACCCAGGAAGCACACTGTCTACCAGCAGAGATGTAGCTGAGACAAGCTCATCAGCCTATTAAATATTATTTGAAAACATCAGAGCATCAAGTTGATGTGGAACCTTTATCAAAATTGATGACAAGCAGTCTTAGCAAATTTCAAAGAATTAAAATCTTACAGAATAGTTAGCAGGCCCCAGTGGAATTCATTTGCACATTTGTCAATAAAAGTTTAAAGAGCCCATGAGTCCAAGAAGAAAATCACAGTGACAGGAAATATTTTAACCTGAATAATAATGAATATTGACCTTTCGAAATTTGAGAGACACAGCTGAAGTCAGTGGAGAGCTTTAAGCCACCACTGACATCTCTAATAAACACACATGGTAGGAAACAATGAGCAGGGGTGGACAGAGAATAACAAACATTCCTAGAATAAAACTTCACAGAGAAGGGCACGAATAATTTAAAAACCTGAACTTGATGATAAGCTACAGTGAATCAAAATATAGTTTATACACTAGAGAGCAGAGATCCAAGAGACTTAATTCTGCATAAGACAACCACTACTAAGAACTGCTTAGCAAATGAATTCAGTTTTCCAATGATGTACTCCAAAGCTACTGAACTCCCTGGCCTCTTAAACTGGGAAAGGGTGAAAAGTGCTAGGAATGTATTACACAATAGCAGATCACTTATATTTCAAATTCTATTATCTCCGTTTTATAGATGAGGAAGCTGAAGCCCAGAGAAGCCTTAACTCTGCTTTTCCCACACGTGGCACTAAGGATTCCTTTTCTGCTCTTCATGAAAATAAAGTCTTTAAAAAACTGGCCCAGAGTTAAAAAGACAGTTTTTATATCTAAATTATATAACAATTCATTTCATAAGGGAAAATGCCAAACTCCATGCACAGTCCACGCTCCTTATGACCTCCTTCTTCTCCTCTCCTACTCCTCTCTGATTCATCCACTGCTACTCTTGCTCTCACTCACTCCCCTGGCCTCTAGCTTCTCATCCAGCTTATGGCCTCTGAATTGCTGTTTCCTCTATTTGGAAACGAATTCCCCCATATATCTCCATCACGAACCTCCTTCAAATCCTTGCCCAAATGTCACCTTCTCAATGAGGTCTTCCCTACCTCCACTTAATGCTACAACCTACCATCTCCACCAGCACCCTCAAGCTCCCCTCTCCAGTTTGTTCTACCACCAAGTGCATCCTGATGCCCGTAGAACAGTTCCTAGCACCTATTAGGTACTCAATAAACACTGAAACGATGCAAAAGGGATTTGACACACTTTACACTACAAATGTATGCACTGCATGTAAACAAATATCTTGAGCAATAAAAAAAGTAAGTTTGAATTGTAAAATCAGAAAGGATTATGATCATGAATCCAAGTTTCTGTAACTGGACTTCCTATAGCCCTTTAGCCATGTGTGAGTGCGTGCATGGAGGGAGAGGGAAGAGACGGAGAAAGATGGTAATCTATACATAAACTCTTTTTGGAAGTGGAACTTTCTCTGGGACTAAATTCTGGGAATAATTTGTCATACCCCTCAATATATAACATGGATCCATACATAAGAGATACTGTGCAACATCAAACAACTTTTCTAAAAGCATTTTACCAAAGATGCAGACATGCTGTTCATATGGTCATTTCCTAGGCTGATCTTAAATGAAAGCAAATATAATATTAAATTACAGCTGGTTCTGCTCCAGAAGAGCCATGTACATTTGGCAAGCAAAGGGCATTTGAGATGGGACTTGGAAAGCGCCATATCTTCAGTTGCTCCTCGATGTTCCATTTTGTTTACTAAAATATACTTACTGGGGCACCTGAGTGGCTGCCTCCATTAAGTATCAGACTCTTGATCTCGATTCAGGGCATCTTGGCTCAGGGCATGATCTCATGATTTCATGAGTTCGAGCTCTACATCAGGCTCTGTGCTGACAGCACAGGGCCTGCTTGGGACTCTTTCTCTCCTTCTCTCTCTCCCCTTCCCACATTAGAGTTGTCTCACTCTCAAAATAAATAAATAAACATTAATTTTTTTTTCCAATTTAAACTATACTTACTTTTCTCATATTTGTTGAAGAATTCTCTGAATATTTCACTTGATATTGAAGTTGAAATAGTACCAATGTTGGGCTGGACCAAGAAATTTTTAAATTGCCAGTGTCTGTGATTTCCATATGTAAACCTAATGGTGGATCAGGCTTCACTTAAGGAAAAGAGAATATTTTGAAGTCAAGCAATTTTCATGATAATCATAAAATAAAGTCAAAATGAATTTTTAGCAGATCCTAATCTTTTAACTACTTAAAAGGTAACCTTAAGCAAAGGCTAATTACAGAACCAAAATATTAGGTCTCCTCCTTGTATCTTTCCATAACAATCCACACATCTTCCTTTCCTTCTCCCTAAATGGTAAAAACTGTAAATCAGTAAATGAGGTTGTTTTGATAAACGTGAATTCCTGCTGTAAAAAAGTCTGTTAACTTTATTTAAACTGGCATTCCCCAAACTTCTTTGAAGCTTCTCCCTACCACACTCACCCACTGTTTTAGTGGGTGACAAAGAAAAACAGCATTTTGCAGAGCACTACTTGGAAAATGCATACAGAGTTTTCAGGTAAAACTTCACACAAATATGCATGCAAACTTCAGCAAACCTATTAACTTTGAAATACAGTAATCTAGATGCACCAATTCAAATAACCCACAGCATGCATACTTCACATGCAATAAACATAGCATTAGCAGGCCCTGGCTTGTCACCAGAAATGGGCATAGAGTTTCATAGTCTAACAATGTGTTTAGCTTAGTAAATGATTTGAGTTTGTATGTATACGCATGTGTTTATGTATGAATATGCATTTGTGTATAGATTTTGTGTGTGTGTGTGTGTGTGTGTGTGTGTGTGTGTAGTTTTAAGCACACATAACCTTGGGACACCTGGGTGGCTCACTCAGTTAAGCATCTGACTTCAGTTCAGGTCATGATCTCACAGTTTATGAGTTCTAGTCCTGCATCAGGCTCTGTGCTAACAGCTCAGAACCCATCTCCCCTGTCTCTGCTCCTTGCTTGTGTGCTCTCTCTCTCTCCCAAAAACAAATAAACATTAAAAAGAAAAATTAAAAACACATAACCTTTAAATTATTTGTAGAAACAATATAAACATCTTACAATAAAAGACTGGCTAAAGAAATAATGGCTCATCCCTATAAGGCGCTCTATATAGCCATTAAAAATGATAATGGAGAAGAATATTGAACATGTTTAATATTGTTAGTATTGTAAGTTTATTGGGGGTGCCTAGGTGGCTCGGTCAGTCAAGCGTCTGACTCCTGACTTCAGCTCAGGTCATAATCTCACGGTTTGTGAGTTCGAGCCCTACATCAGGCTCTATACTGACAGCGCAGAGCCTGCTTGTGATTCTTTCTCCCTCTCTCCATCCCTCCCCTATTTGCTCTCTATCTCTCTCTCAAAATAAATAAAAATAAATTTTAAAAAAAGTTTATCAAAAACAACTATACTTGGATTCCTGATTTTTTTTAAATTAACAAAAGAATATTCATAAGTATGCATTAAAATTAGAAAAAATGACAAAATGATGGAAAACAGATAATGAATTTGTCCTTTTTGCACATCTCTTGTGTTTTTAAGATTTTAACTAGCAGAACTTACATACATAGAAATAGTCATTACATTGAAACACTGATTTGCATTTCATTTTCAAGAACTAAAATGGCACATTACTGTTTTTTAACACACTGTATTTTCTTTTCATTTTTTTAAAATGTTTTTATTTATTTTTGAAGGAGAGAGAGAGACAGAGCATGAGCAGGGGAGGACCAGAGAGAGACGGAGACACAGAATCCAAAGCAGGCTCCAGGCTCTGAGCTGTCAGCACAGAGCCCGACACGGGGCTTGAACTCACAAACCATGAGATCATGACCTGAGCCAAAGTCAGACACTCAACCAACTGAGCCACCCAGGCATCCCTTAACACACTGTATTTTCAAGAATTTAGACATAGTTTTTCTCTTTTCCTTGAATCAAAATTAATAAAGTTTTTACTTTATGTGACGTATTACAAATTTTAATTATTTTAAAGCAGGGACAGATAAACACTAAAGTCTAGAAACAATAGGTGAAACTCACTGAGTTCTCATGACCAAAAAGAAAACAAAACAAAGCCATCAAACAGAAAAGAAATCATAAAATTATAAACTATTGTACACTTCCTGCCTGTATAGATATATTCCTTAATATTAGAAATCTAAAAATAAATCTTTCCTCTTGGAAGCATTGGCACTACTCATTCCGCCCACTTTGTGTCCCATCTTCCTAACCAACCTACTCTGATCAGGTCTACCCCCTCACCAATCCACTGAAAGCGCTCTCTCTTATCAAGATCACCACCCTTTTCCAAATCCAGTATCAGCTGTCTGATCCATTTTACTCCACCTCTCAGTGGCATTCCACATATCTGCTCACTGTTCCTGCATGGTTCCAGGCCACCATGTTCTTTTACTCCTCTTTTCCCTCTGACTGCCTCAGTCTTTCCCTCGCTGAACTCTTAAGTGGCTGATCTTATTCAATCCCAAAAACATCTATACAACAAATACTCCTGTATATATCTCCCTCGAACTCTAGGATCATATGTCCAAATGCCTACTCAGCATCTCTTGGGTATCTATAAGCATCTCAAAATTAATGTGTCACACCTGATCCTCCCCAAATCTCCCCATCCCAGTACATGGTACCACTATTCACTGGCATGCTCTGGTCCTAGCCTGAGTGTTATCCTTGGCTCTTCTCTTTCCTTCGTACCAAATCCACTAGAAATCTCAGATAGCACCATCTCCCAAATAAATTCCAACTATGACCATTTCTTTCTTCTCCATTGCTACATCCCTAAGCCAACTAGATCATTCCAATAACCTCCTATCTGAGCCCTCTGATTCCACTCTTGCAACTATCCTTCCTCTTTTCCCCATCAACTTTCTTCTCCACATGCAGAGCAAATTTGAAACATGCACACAGACACACATACCTGACCATATCACTCTCCTGGTTCAAAAGCTTCCAGTGCAATTAGGATAAAATCCAACTCTGTAACTCTGGCCTATGATATGAACCCAATAACTCTCCGACCACATCTCCAGATATTCCCTTACCTCATTCAGTCCAAACATAGAGGCCTTTTCTTTGGTTCCTCCAACTGCCAAGCTCTTTCCATCTCAGAGGTTTCATGGGTGCTATTTTTCCTGCATGGAGCACCTTTCGCTCTGGAGTTTTACACAGTTTTTTCTCTTTCATTTAGCCCAACTGCTATCTCCCAAAACAGGTCCTCTTTGACCTCCATAGCTAAAATAATAGTCACTACACCTGACACTCTCCATCTCTTACTTCTTTTATGGAACTTAAAATTTTGGGACATTATCATATATGCCCAAGCATATGGAAAGATTTTTTTTCCTCAAAAATCATTACTGAAAAAAAACAAAACTCTTTTTAAGTTTCTTATAAAGTCTATCATAGAACTTCATCTTAACTTTTATTTTTTTTAATATACAATTAAATTCTGACTCCAGGTGCTTCTAAAAATCACCTGAGAGAATTAGTTTTAAAAAGAGAACATAACAGTATTTTATAAATATTATGTATATTTTTTCCTATGGTATAATTTTATGATGGAATTGTTCAGGCGTCATCATAATTATGTTGTAGAGACCAAAAATATATCCCTAGAAGACAAATTATTTGAAAGTCCTAATGTTGGGGCACCTGGGTGGCTCAGTCGGTTAAGCACCCAACTTCAGCTCAGGTCATGATCTCACGGTCCGTGAGTTCGAGCCCCGCGTCAGGCTCTGGGCTGATGGCTCAGAGCCTGGAGCCTGCTTCCGATTCTGTGTCTCCCTCTCTCTCTGCCCCTCCCCCGTTCACGCTCTGTCTCTCTCTGTCCCAAAAATAAATAAACGTTAAAAAAATTTTTTTTTGAAAAAAAAAAGTCCTAATGTTAAAATATGATGTCAATGCATTCATATGTCATATGTCATATGCAAATCTGCATATGCAGATGTCATGCTCAGTAACTTAGAAAGAAATGAAGGTGAGGCTATGTGAAAAACCGTGTGAGATGCCTGGAAAAGTGGCTCTTGTGATGTCAAAAACAATGATGCAATGATGCATGTAAGAAGTTTATATACAATGCTTTCAAGAAATACAAGTGGAAAATAGTAACACTGTTACATTACATGTTATATATAATATACATACATACACAAAACTGAGTTAATAAACACATTCATTAAGTGAACACTTGCCTATCTTATTCACATTTGTAATTATATGTTCAGGTGGATCAAAAGAAACTTTGGGAATCTTTGCACTAAAAATCTGGGCCATAACCTATTACTTGAGTTTTTCTTATAATCAGATTTGTACAGCAAATTATTTAGTTGTTTACTTTTTTACTATCCCTGTCTGCTTAATATTGTCTCTGGTCTATGAGGCAGAAACTTTGTCTCATTCACCATTGTTTCCCCAGCTCCTAGGTCAGTGGCTGACACATATGAGCCTCTGAGAAATATTTATTGAAGGAAGAAATCCAGGTAAAAAACAAGCTTCTCATTATTTTTGGAAATTATTATCTGATAAGTGAAAACAGGAATAACCAAACGACACGTATCCATTGCACAGATCCAGAATTTAAGAAAAAAATGTTTTTAAGAAAGAATTTAACAACTGCAGAGATATCTATATTGCGCTTAAAACATTCTAGAAGCTACTCTTAATAGTTCCTCATACCACATTTACCATCCTTACAGCTCGAAAGCAAGATAAACTATTGAAAAAAAACATTTTGTGAGCAATTTTTAACCTGCTTGTGTGACTGATGTTTAGATCTATTATCTCTTTTATACACAACTTACCAACATTTATGGGCTGAACTGACATCATAGGTGACTGAAAAACTACTCCACCAGACGTGATTTTGAAATACATAAGAAGAGTGTGGTTGAGTTTGGCTGTGGGCACAGGCACATGGCATTCACAGCTGTCACGAACACTGCAGTTACACTGAACAGTCAGAAAACTGCCCTTCTGGGGGACCGGAAGTGACTCTTCTAACACTTCAGGCCTATGTGAAAAAAGAAGAGATAAATATTAGTGTAGATGTGGCATGTACTGGATTTACTTAAAATGTATGACAAAAATTTCTGCGCATCCAGCTTAAAAGGCATCTAGGGAAAAACAAAGGATGCATTATATCAGAGATACAAACATAAGAGTTAAAGCAGGTTAGCCATTAGAAAGAATATCAGCACAGGGGCACTTGGCTGGCTCCATCGGTAGGGCATGTGACTCTGGATCTTGGAATTGTAAGTTCGCGCCCCATGTTGGGTATAGAGATGACTTAAAAATAATAAAAAATCTTAAAAGAAATAATACCAGCAACAAGGTACTGAAGCAATAGTGAAGTACCAAAAAGGAAAGAGATACTGTGATCCTAAAACTCTATATCCAGAGAAAATATCTTTCAAAATAAACATGAAATAAAGGTTTTTTTCAAGCATACCAAAACTGAAAGAATTCGTCACCCATCAGGTGTGTATTATAAAAGCTGCCAAAGAAAATCCATCAGGCAAAAGAAAATGATAGCAGATGGAAGACAGGTTCCACACAAAGAAATGAAAATAACTTTAAAAGGGTATTTACTTGGGAATGCAAGCTGGTGCAGTCGCTCTGGAAAACAGTAGGGAGGTTCCTCAAAAACCTAAAAATAGAACTACCCTATGACCCAGCAATTGCACTACTAGGCATCTATCCATGGGATACAGGTGTGCTGTTTCGAAGGGACACATGCACCCCATGTTTATAGCAGCACTATCAACAATAGCCAAAGTACGGAAAGAGCCCAAATGTCCATCAATGGATGAATGGATAAAGAAGATGTGGTATATACATACAATGGAGTATTACTCGGCAATCAAAAAGAATGAAATCTTGCCATTTGCAACTACATGGATCGAACTAGAGGGTATTGTGCTAAGCGAAATTAATCAGAGAAAGACAAGTATCATATGACTTCACTCATATGAGTACTTTAAGAGACAAAACAGATGAACATAAGGGAAGGGAAACAAAAAAAATATAAAAACAGGGAGGGGGACAAAGCAGGACACTCATGAATATGGAGAACAAACTGAGGGTTACTGGAGGGATTGTGGGAGGGGGGGTGAGCTAAATGGGTAAGGGACACTAAGGTAATCTACTCCTGAAATCATTGTTGCACTATATGCTAACTAATTTGGATGTAAATTTTAAAAAATTAAAATTAAAATAAAAAAAAATAAATAATAAATATGGAGAACTGAGGGTTACTGGAGGGGTTGTCGGAGGGGGGATGGGCTAAATGGGTAAGGGGCACTAAGGAATCTACTCCTGAAATCATTGTTGCACTATATGCTAACTAATTTGGATGTAAATTTAAAAAAATAAAAAAATAAAATTAAAAAAATAATGTGGAGAAAGTTAAAATGGGATATTTTAAAAGCCTATACACATTTATTTTTGTTCTGTACTGAAGATAAAGACAAGGAGAATCCTTTCAAGATCAAGTAATGAAAATTCTCTAGTTTTTAGAGCCTCTACTCCTTTACCATAGGTTTCTAAAAAGTTTAATACCTATTTTAGGATCAATACTTTGTGCAAATTAATATAAGGAGGATTCTGGGGGATGAAGTTTAGAATTAGCAAAAATAAGAAGGGTTTATATTTTTCCAAGAAAATAGAAAAAAAATCACTGGAAAACAGATTCTTGAATTTTTTCAGTTATTCTAAAATGTCTTGTCTGTGGAAACTATCCAGTTTTCAAAACAACATTATCCTCAGATCTTTGTAACTAGAGCGTATTTATTAAATCATGATTTTTTTAAAAAAGGGTATTTACTGACTGCTTAAAGCAAAAATAATAACCATGTAGTGTAAGGTTTATAACAGATAGAAGTAAAACATATGACATTGGCTCCAAGCTTGGGAGTGCAGGACATAATGTAAGTATGCAGTTGTAATGTTCTCATGCTACACATGAAGTGGTATAATATTCCTCGGAGGTACATAAGTTAGACCGTGATGAGTTAAAAACCTGTATTACAAATCCTAAAGCAACGACTAAAATAACAAAACAAGAAGTTACAGCTTTGGAATCACAATGGTCAAGTCAATAGAGTATTAGTATAGAGAAAAATAGATGAATGGAACAGAATAGAGACGAAGACCTATATGGACAACCAGCTTTCTAGAGAGGTACAAAAGCAGGTCTGTGGGGAAGGGTGGTGAGCAATGGGATGTCTATACGCAAAACAAAACAGATTTCAACCCCTACTCACACCAGATTCAAAAATTAATTCAAAATGGGTCATCAATTCAAATATAAAATTTAAAGCTATAAAACGTCTAGAAGAGAACACGGGAAAAAAAATTTGTGACCTTGGGTAAGGTAACATGTCCTTAGATGCAACACCAAAAACATGATCCATAAAAGAACAAATTCATAGATTGGACTCTTCTCAAGATTGAAAACTCCTCTGAAAGAAAGACACTATGAAACAACAAAAAGACAAGCCACAGACTGAGAGAATACATCTTCCAATCATCTATCTAATAAAGCACTTGTCTCCAAAAGATAAAAAGATCTCTCAAAACTCAATAACAATAGAGGCTCCTGGGTGGCTCAGTTGGTTAAGTGTCAAACTCTTGGTGTCTGTTCAGGTTATGATCTCACCGTTCGTGGGTTCAAGCCCCATGATGGGCTCCACCTGCTGGGGATTCTCTCTCTCTGTCTCTCTCTCTCTCCTTCTTTCTCTTCCCCTCCCCTGCTCTCACTCTCTGTGCGTCTCTCTGAAAATAAACTTTTTTAAAAAGGTTAAAAAAAACCTTGCAAATGGGGAGAGAATATTAATATTTAGACATGACCACTGGCTTCAGAAATCTTGCAGCCCTTTTGGAGGGAAAAACTGTAAGTGATAAATATACAAATTTAGTGCAGGGAAAGCAATGCTTTAGAAACTCTGCTAACTAGCACATACCTGAAAATTCAGATATAAACACAACATGAAAGAAATGGGCCCGAATCATTCATACATATACCCCTAGTATTAAATGTTGTGAATTATGATAGATTTTCATGTTTCCTGAGATAGACTTTAGTATTACTTTAGACCTAAAAGAAATCAATCAAGAAACAACATTTCCAGGCCTTTTAAGGTGCAAATCAGTCTATTGGGTGCTGTGTAAGGGATAATCCTATTGTGGGAAGCACACTAAACTAAACTGAGACCTAAAATTAAGTCCTGTTTGCTTATGAGCCATAGTCAGAGAGTTCCTTTTGTGAGCTTTGGTTTCGACAATCAGTAAAACAGAGAAAAATGCCTGCACTACTCACCTTTACAAGGCTATTGTAAGTATTAAAGAGGATAACATAAAAGGATTTTTGAAAACTTTAAAGTGCTATATACTCATAAGATACCATTTTGGGGTTTTTTAAATATGAAATTTACTGTCAAATTGGTTTCCATACAACACCCAGTGCTCATCCCAACAGGTGCCCTCCTCAATGCCCATCACCCACTTTCCCCTCCCTCCCACCCCCCATCAACCCTCAGTTTATTCTCAGTTTTTAAGAGACTCTTATTGTTTCCCTCCTTCCCTCTCTGTCCCCCATGGTCTTCTGTCAAGTTTCCCAGGATCCACGTAAGAGTAAAAACATATGGTATCTGTCTTTCTCTGTATGACTAATTTCACTTAGCATAACACTCTCCAGTTCCATCTACGTTGCTACATAAGGCCATAATTCATTCTTTCTCATTGCCAAGTAGTATTCCATTGTATATATAAACCACATCTTCTTTCTCCATTCATCCATTGATGGACATTTAGGCTCTTTCCATTATTTGGTTATTGTTGCAGGTGCTACTATAAACATTGGGTTGCAAGTGCTCCTATGCATCAGCACTCCTGTATCCCTTGGGTAAATTCCTAGCAGTGCTATTGCTGAGTCATAGGGTAGATCTATTTTTAATTTTTTGAGAAACCTCTACACTGTTTTCTAGGGTGGCTGTACCAGTTTGCATTCCCACAAGCAGTGCAAGAGGGTTCCCGTTTCTCCACATCCTCGCCAGCATCTATAGTCTCCTGAATTGTTCATTTTAGCCACTCTGACTGACGTGAGGTGATATCTGAGTGTGGTTTTGATTTGTATTTCCCTGATGAGGAGTGACATTGAACATCTTTTCATGTGCCTATTGGCCATCTGGATGTCTTCTTTAGAGAAGTGTCTATTCATGTCTTCTGCCCATTTCTTCACTGGATTATTTGTTTTTTGGGTGTGGAGTTTGGTGAGTTCTTTATAGACTTTGGATACTAGCCCTTTGTCCAATATGCCATTTGCAAATATCTTTCCCATTCCATCGGCTGCCTTTTAGTTTTGTTGATTGTTTCCTTCGCAGTGCAGAAGCTTTTTAATTCATGAGGTCCCAAAAGTTCATTTTTGCTTTTAATTCCCTTGCCTTTGGAGATGTGTCAAGTAAGAAATTGCTATGGCTGAGGTCAGAGAGATTTTTTCCTGCTTTCTCCTCTAGGGTTTTGATGGTTTCCTGCCTCACATTCAGGTCCTTTATCCACTTTGAATTTATTTTTGTGAATGGTGTAAGAGAGTGGTCTAGTTTCATTCTTCTGCATGTTGCTGTCTAGTTCTCCCAGCACCATTGGTTAAAGAGACTGTCTTTTTCCATTGGATATTCTTTCCTGCTTTGTCAAAGATTAGTTGGCCATGCTTTTGTGGGTCCAATTCTGGAGTCTCTATTCTATTCCATCGGTCTATGTGTCTGTTTTTGTGCCAATGCCATGCTGTCTTGATGACTACAGCTTTGTAGTAGAGGCTCAAGTCTGGGATTGTGATGCCTCCTGCTTTGGTTTTCTTCTTCAATATTACTTTGGCTATTCGGGTCTTCTGTGGTTCCATACAAATTTTAAGATTGCTTGTTCTAGCTTCAAGAATGCTGGTGCAATTTTGATTGGGATTGCATTGAATGTGTAGATAGCTTTGGGTAGTATTGACATTTTAACAATATTTATTCTTCCAATTCATGAGCACGGAATGTTTTTCCATTTCTTTGTATCTTCTTCAATTTCTTCATAAGCTTTCTATAGTTTTCAGCATACAGATCTTTTACATCTTTGGTTAGGTTTATTCCTAGGTATTTTATGCTTCTTGGTGCAATTGTGAATGGGATCGGTTTCTTTATTTTCTTTCTGTTGTTTCATTATTAGTGTATAAGAATGCAACTGATTTCTATACATTGATTTTGTATCCTGCAACTTTGCTGAATTCATGTATCAGTTCTAGCTGATTTTTGGTGGAGTCTATTCGGTTTTCCATAGAGTATCATGTCATCTGCAAAAGTGAAAGCTTGACTTCATCTTTGCCAATTTTGATGCCTTTCATTTCCTTTTGTTGTCTGATTGCTGATGCTAAAACTTCCAACCCTATGTTAAACAACAGCTGTGAGAGTGGACATCCCTGTTGTGTTCCTGATCTCAGGGGGAAAGCTTTCAGTTTTTCCCCATTGAGGATGATGTTAGCTGTGGGCTTTTCATAAATGGCTTTTATGATCTTTAAGTATGTTCCTTCTATCCCGACTTTCTCAAGGGTTTTTATTAAGAAAAGATGCTGAATTTTGTCAAATGCTTTTTCTGCATCGATTGACAGGACATATGGTTCTTATCTTTTCTTTTTTTAATGTGATGTATCACATTGATTGATTTGCAAATATTGAACCAGCCCTGCATCCCAGGAATGAATCCCACTTGATCATGGTGAATAATTCTTTTTATATGCTGTTGAATTTGATTTGCTAGTATCTTGTCGAGACTTTTTGCCTCCATATTCATCAGGGACATTGGCTTGTGGTTCTCTTTTTTTGCTGGGTCTCTGGTTTGGGAATCAAAGTAATGCAGCTTCATAGAATGAGTCTAGAAGTTTTCCTTCCCTTTCTATTTTTTGGAACAGCTTGAGACAGATAGGTATTCTATGTCTCATAGAATTCCCCAGGGAAGCCATCTGGTCCTGGATTCTTATTTGTTGGGAGATTTTTGATAACTGATTCAACTTCTTCACTGGTTATGGGTCTGTTCAAATTTTCTCTTTCTTCCTGTTTGAGTTTTGGAAGTGTGTGCGTGCTTAGGAATTTGTCCATTTCTTCCAGGTTGTCCAGTTTGTTGGCATATAATTTTTCATAGTATTTCCTGATAATTGCTTGTACTTCTGAGGGATTAGTTATAATAATTCCATTTTCATTCATGATTTTATCTATTTGGGTCCTCTCCCCTTTCTTTTTGAGAAGCCTGGCTACAGGTTTATCAATTTTGTTTATTTTTTCAAAAAACCAACTCTTGCTTTCATTGACCTGCTCTACTGTTTTTTTTAGATTCTAGATTGTTTATTTCTGCTCTGATCTTTATTATTTCTCTTCTTCTGCTGGGTTTGGGGTGTCTTTGCTGCTCTGCTTCTATTTCCTTTAGGTGTGCTGTTAGATTTTGTATTTGGGATTTTTCTTGTTTCTTGAGATAGGCCTGGATTGCAATGTATTTTCCTCTCAGGACTGCCTTCGCTGCATCCCAAAGCGTTTGGATTGCTGTATTTTCATTTTCGTTTGTTTCCATATATTTTTTAATTTCTTCTCTAATTGCCTGGCTGACCCATTCATTCTTTAGTAGGGTGTTCTTTAACCTCCATGCTTTTGGAGATTTTCCAGACTTTTTCCTGTGGTTGATTTCAAGCTTCATAGCATTGTGGTCTGAAAGTATGCATGGTATGATTTCAATTCTTGTATACTTATGAAGGGCTGTTTTGTGACCCAGAATGTGATCTATCTTGGAGAATGTTCCATGTGCACTTGAGAAGAAAGTATATTCTGTTGCTTTGGGATGCAGAGTTCTAAATATATCTGTCAAGTCCATCTGTTCCAATGTATCATTCAGAGCCCTTGTTTCTTTATTGACCGTGTGTCTATATGATCTATCCATTTCTGTAAGTGGGGTGTTAAAGTCCCCTGCAATTACCACATTCTTATCAATAAGGTTGCTTATGTTTGTAATTGTTTTAAATATTTGGGGGCTCCCGTATTTGGCACATAGACATTTATAATTGTTAGCTCTTCCTGATGGATAGACCCTGTAATTATTATATAATGCCCTTCTTCATCTGTTGTTTCAGCCTTTAAAGTCTAGTTTGTCTGATATAAGTATGGCACTCCAGCTCTCTTTTGACTTCCAGTGGCAGGATAAATAGTTCTCCATCCCCTCACTCTCAATCTGAAGGTGTCCTCAGGTCTAAAATGAGTCTCTTCTAGACAGCAAATAGATGGGTCTTGTTTTTTTATCCATTCTGATACCCTATGTCTTTTGGTTGGCGCATTTAGTCCATTTACGTTCAGTGTTATTATAGAAAGATATGAGTTTAGAGTCATTGGGATGTCTGTATGTTTCATGCTTATAGCGATGTCTCTGGTACTTTGTCTCACAGGATCCCCCTTAGGATCTCTTGTAGGGCTGGTTTAGTGGTGATGAATTCCTTCAGTTTTTGTTTGTTTGGGAAGACCTTTATCTCTCCTTCTATTCTAAATGACAGATTTGCTGCGTAAAGGATTCTTGGCTGCACATTTTTTCTGTTCATCACATTGAAGATTTCCTGCCATTCCTTTTTGGCCTGCCAAGTTTCAGTAGAGAGATCCGTCACGAGTCTTATCGGTCTCCCTTTATATGTTAGAGCACGTTTATCCCTAGCTGCTTTCAGAATTTTCTCTTTATCCTTGTATGTTGCCAGTTTCATTATATGTCGTGCAGAAGATCGATTCAAGTTACGTCTGAAGGGAGTTCTCTGTGCCTCTTGGATTTCAATGCCTTTTTCCTTCCCTGGATCAGGGAAGTTCTCAGCTATTATTTCTTCAAGTATACCTTCAACACCTTTCTCTCTCTCTTCCTCCTCTGGAATACCAATTATGCGTAGATTATTTCTCTTTAGTGCATCATTTAGTTCTCTAATTTTCCGCTCATACTCCTGGATTTTTTTATCTCTCTTTTTCTCAGCATCCTCTTTTTCTCAGCTTCCTCTTTTTCCATAATTTTATCTTCTAGTTCACCTATTCTCTCCTCTGCCTCTTCAATCCGAGCTGTGGTTGTCTCCATTTTATTTTGCAGCTCATGTATAGCATCTTTTAGCTCCTCCTGGCTGTTCCTTAGTCCCTTGATCTCTGTAGCAATAGATTCTCTGCTGTCCTCTATACTGTTTTCAAGCCCAGCGATTAATTTTATGACTATTATTCTAAATTCACTTTGTTATATTGTTTAAATCCTTTCTGATCAGTTCGTTAGCTGTTGTTATTTTCTGGAGATTCTTTTGAGGAGAATTCTTCCATTTCGTCATTTTGGATAGTCCCTGGAGTGGTGCGGGACTGCGGGGCACTTCCCCTGTGCTGTCTTGAATAACTTGCGTTGGTGGGTGGGGCCGCAGTCAGACCTGATGTCTGCCCCCAGCCCACTGCTGGGGCCACAGTCAGACTGGTGTGTGTGCCTTCTCTTCCCCTCTCCTAGGGGCGGGATTCACTGTGGGGTGCCGTGGCCTGTCTGGGCTACTTGCACACTGCTAGGCTTGTGGTGCTGGGGACCTGGAGTATTAGCTGGGGTGGATTGGCAAGGTGCACAGCGGCAGGAGGGGCAGGCTCAGCTCACTTTTCCTTCGGTGATCCGCTTCAGGAGGGGCTCTGCGGCACCGGGATTGAGTCAGACCCTCCGCTGGAGGGATGGATCCGCAGAAGCACAGCGTTGGGTGTTTGTGGGTGTTTGCGTGGTGCAAGCAAGTTCCCTGGCAGGAACTGGTTCCCTTTGGGATTTTGGCTGGGGGATGGGCGAGGGAGATGGTGCTAGCGAGCGCCTTTGTTCCCCGCCAAGCTGAGCTCTGTCATCCGGGGCTCAACAACTCTCCCTCCCGTTGTCCTCCAGCCCTCCCGATCTCCGAGCAGAGCTGTTAGCTTATAACCTTCCAGATGTTAAGTCCCACTTGCTTCCGAACACACTCCGTCCGGCCCCTCCACTTTTGCAAGCCAGACTCGGGGGCTCTGCTTGGCCAGCAGGCTGCCCCTCCGCCCCGGCTCCTTCCCGCCAGTCCATGGAGCGCGCACCGCCTCTCCACCCTTCCTACCCTCTTCTGTGGGCCTCTCGTCTATGCTTGGCTCCAGAGAATCTGTTCTGCTAGCCTTCTGGTGGTTTTCTGGGTTATTTAGGCAGGTATGGGTGGAATCTAAGTGATCAGCAGGACGCGGTGAGCCCAGCATCCTCCTACGCCGCCATCTTCCTCCGGCACCTGCTCGCAACAAACTCATTATTTTTTTAAAAAAGCATTTCCATTCAGAAATTTCCCAAACTACCACAACAGATAACCCCATCATGAAACTCTAAAAATCAATCTAAAACTAATTATCAAAGTGTTCTATACAGGGGTGAGAAAACTACAGCCCACAGGCCAAATAAGCTTGTTTTTTGTACAGCTTGTGAACTAAGAATGGTTTCTTACATTTTCAGAAGGTAAAAAAAAAAAAAAAAAAAAAAAGGAAGAATGTCCTGTGATACAAGGAAATTGCATAAAATTCAAATTTCAATGTCCATTAACATTCTCAAGTTTATTCATTTATATATTTGCATATGGCTACAAGGTTGTGATAGGGACAGTATGGACCACAAAGTCTAAAATATTTGCTATCTGGGGGTGCTTGGGTGGCTCAGTTGGTTAAGTGTCCAACTTCGGTTCAGGTCATGATCTCACGGTTTGTGAGTTCCAGCCCCACGTTGGGCTCTGTGCTGACAGCTCAGAGCCTGGAGTCTGTTTCAGATTCTGTGTCTCCCTCTCTCCCTGTCCTTCCCCCATTCATGCTCTGTCTGTCTCTGTCTCTCTCTCTCTCTCAAAAATAAATAAATATTAAAAAAAAAAGTTTTTTAAATATTTGCTATCTGGCCCTTAAAGAAAACATTTTTCAATCCCAGCTATTGGCCAAAAACATTTTGTACTCCTTATTGCTGGGTACTTGAAAGGCAAAGGACACAAAAATAAAGAATCCACATTAAATATATCATCAAATTTCATTATATAGCATATTTACAACTGACATAAAAACAGCTGGAGGATCACGATCTAATTCAACTTTTCAAAGAAAAAGTAAGTAAGAAACTGAATAAGAAACTGAGGCTTGGAGACCATACAGACCTGAAACTCATTTGAAGCCTATGCTTACATGCTCACTGCTCACTTCATTATGCCCAACATATCTTATTATTACAGGAGACATTTCACTGCTACTGTTGCCATTTTATTTAGGGGATTCACAGAGACATCGGTAGCCACAACTAAAAACTTATTATAATCTGAATCATCTCAATATTTCTATAGATCAGAACTTTAAAGAATTAGAGAATTATTTCAAATTACTTTTTCCATGAGGAAAACATTAGATATTTCTCATATGTGTGAGAGCATAAGCTTTTCAAAGTTTGTGTGAAACCTGGAATACATGAGCCTTGTTATTGTCAAAGCCTTTGTTATTTGTCAAAGTCAGCATAAGAACTTCTTTTACCTTCCAAAAGAAGTTTGAAGTTATTTGTGAACATCAAACAACACTCTAAATTTTGATTATTTTAATGTATAAGGATTAAAATGATGATCAAATTTTTAAAGTAAGAAAGAGATACTTTGGCTTAAAATATCCAAAACTTAATAATTTCTGAAATCCTTGAAAACTTTTTATGCAGCAAAATATCTTATATCTTGCCAGTACACACATAAATTCAGTGCCACTATTTATTTAATCTCTATATGTGAGTAAACTTTACTTAGAAGTGAAAATAGTAAAAAAAAAATTTTTTTTCTCAAATTTTACATTTGGCTACTTTGCAAATTTCATCACTTGGGCAATTTTTCTACTCAGAAGTTAATATACAAATATTTATTACTGAAATTTCATTTCTGGTAGCCACAGTGGTTTACAGAGAACACATTCTGTCCTCTGACCTTCTGTCAAATTATTCATTCCCAGAATTACTTTTCCATGAATATATTAAAACTTCTCTAAGCAATGATCTACACTAAGTTACTACAGAAATAGCATCAAATGGTGCCATCCAAGTTCCTGACTGTGACATAAACTGAGAGCAAACTACAGTAGACAAACCAATACATAGAAATTGTTTAAAACAGTATTACTTTTATATATCATTTGAACAGGTCACTTTAAATCTGTACAAATTTTACCAAATCTATACAAATGTTACCCAAAAAATCTACTTTGCCAATCCCCAAAATTTCAAAGACCAGGTTAGTGTTCCAGACTGGTCTCGTCATCATAATCACCTGGAGACTTGTTAAAACTAGATTCCTAGACCCTCCATGAAGAAGTCAGTAGGTCTGGTGCTAAAGAATCTGTTTTCAAGAAGTCTTAGATGAGTGGTTCTCAAAGTTTAGTCCCAAACCAGTAGCATCAGTATCACCTGGAACTTGATTGAAATGCAAATAACTGGCTCCACTTTATATCTTGTGAATCAGCTCCAAGTGAGAAGTAATGGCCTACATAAATCTCATCAAGGAGACAAGTTTAAGAAGCATTTTGTAAAACATGAAGTATTCTTCAAATGTAAGATAGTGCCAAACAAATGGAAAATCAACAAGGATAAAAGAGACGAAGAAAAAAGAAAAAGAAAGACTGAAAACAAAAACAAATGAACCTTAATGTATATCGAATTAACAATACAACCACGTGGGTAGAGGGGGAGGGATATCCTAATTAACTTTGGAACACAGTATTTTGACCTTGTAACCCTTAGCCTTAGCACAGGCAAAATGAGTGTAAACAAATACTAGCAACTCTAGTTAGCATGCTTGTTTTTCACAGTGGTATAGGTTACCAATTCCAAAACTACTTTACATGTATTCTACGACTGAGCAAATGGGTTATATATCGTGGGAAATGGAAGCCAGGTTTCTTACTGGTGGAAGAAAGAGAAGAAAGAAGGGCAAGGAAGGGAGAGGGAAGGGAAGAGAAGGAGTGAAGAAAGGAAAAAAGGAAAAGGGAAGACTAGAATGTATCCTATGGTTTGGGGCTAAAATGGGAGATATTAGGGGCACCTGGATGGCTCAGTTAAGCATCCAACTCTTAGTTTCGGCTCAGGTCATGATCTCAAGGTTCATGAGTTCAAGCCCCACATCTGGCTCTATGCTGAAGGTGAAAAGTCTGCTTCAGATTCTCTCTCTCTCCCTCTCTCTCTCCCCCTCCCCTGCTGATACACTCCCACTCTCTAAATAAATAAATAAACAAGCTTTAAAAAGTAATAAAATGGGAAATGTTAGTATGAATACCTACTCTTAATATATGTATATACAGATACAGAAATATAGATTTGTGTATATTATATATAAACCTTGCATATATTGTGTACGTACATACATGTATCTAGTGCATACATACACATATCTGAGAAGGCCCAGATGTTTCAACAATGCCACTCAAGTAACAATGAGCATCTAGCTCCCAGGTACTGCTTTGTAAATACCATTTTCCAATAAAAAGGAAGCAGGGCTCCTTGGAGAAATGGCTGACTCCAGTATTACGGCAAGGAAAGTATAAAATCAACCTGAAACATCCTGTAGCACTAAAGAGTAAGGAAGTCCTCAAAAAAAAAAAAAAAAAGGTGGGACAGATCAAAATGACACAGGAGCCAGCTTCAATAAGTTCCCAGTGGTCAAATATGGGGCAATTTGACCAATAATATAAAAAATGAAAATAACTGATTATAGCTTATAAAATAAAATGAGAATCCATGAGGGGTGCTGGGATGGTTCAATAGGCTGAGCATCTAACTCTTGATTTTCACTCAGGTCATGATCTCATAGTTCATGAGTTCAAGTCCTATGTTGGGCTCTGTACTGACAGGGCAGAACTTGCTTGGGATTCTCTCTCTCCCTCTCTCTCTGTCCCACCCCACTCATGCTTCTCTCTCTCTCTCTTTCTCTCTCTCTCTCTCTCTCTCTCAGAATACATAACAAACTTTTTTAAAAATGTGGGAGTGGCTTTAGAACCAGGTGATGGACAGGGGTTAGAAAAATTTGGAGATGTGTGATAAAGAAAGCCTAAATTGTCTTGAATAGACTGTGAGTGGAAATGTGGAGTTTGGTGACAGTTCCAGTGAGGGCACAAGAGGAAGTGCGTAACACAGACTGGAAACTGGAGGAAAGAGAATGTAATGTAAAGGCAGACAGCTAAGTCACACATCCACAGTTACATGGGAAGCACAGTCTACCTACTGAACTGGGTGATCTGCTGCAGGAAATTTCCAAGCAGGTGTTGAAGGTGCCTCTTGGTTTCCTCTTGCCACAAGAGGAGAGGTACACATTGAGTAAAGGGTAGTTAAACAAAAGAAACCAAGACTTGAGAGCTATGAGATGCCTGGCCTCCCCAGAGGGTAAAGATGTTAACACTAGGAAATGGCTTCTAAGCAAAGACCAGGGCTTAGAGATCTATGGGCTTTTGTCTAATGGGGTGAACCCCAGTGGGAGCCACAGAAGGCTGTATGGTCTTGTGAGAGAACACAGTAGCAGACACACTGCTAGCTTAGACTGAAAGGATACAAAATGAAATGGAGCCATTGGACATCCAAACTTGTGCTGACAGGAAGCATATGAGAAAACTCCCTGGCTGCAGAGATATGCAGCCTTTCATGAAAAACAACCTCAGAGGACAGAGCCAAGAAACATGGAGAATTAATTATTCCTGAGGTTGAGGTAATAGAGGGAATAAGCCTAAGGTGAGGAGGAGGGGGGATGGTCAAAGAGTGGGATCCTTGAAACTGAACTTATAGACAGAGCATGCTTACCAGTAATGACAAGGTCTACAGTAGGTCCACGAGAATGGGTGAACCAGGTCAGGTGAAAAAACAAGAATAGTGAAAGAAAAGCCTTTAAGAAATTGATGATCATCCATATAGAAGTGGAAATCACCAAGAATGGTGACAGAGTAACAGTAAAGAGACAAGGTAAACTAGGTATTAGCAGTTACAAAAGTCTAAACACCTTGGATGACCCTTACTTATTCTTCCACTTCAATTTCTCACCATCCCCCAGCTTTACAACCCAACCACACTTAAATTTTCTTGTCTACAATGTCCAGATGTGACTGTGGGACTTTGCAAATGCTCTTCATTCTACCTGGTTCATTCTCTGCCCCCTTGTAACCCAGGCAGATAACTTCTAGTACCTGTATATGTTTTCACAAGTCCCTATGTTTATTACATCACAACACTTTCAAATTATTATGTTCTCTGTCTTTACTGTTAGCTCCAGAAGGGTGAGGGCTGTGTCTGAGTTGTTCAACATGGTTCCTCACACTGAACTCAGTGGCTGGTGCACACAGTAGGATTTTTCTCCCAGGTCAAAGGTAAAGCGTCTAAAGAAGTAGCCTATTTCTATGGTATCTCTCCTTTGGATTCTTTGACAAACATTAATATCTGAGCTCAAACAATGCTTTCCCTTAAGGGACATATTTATAGGGCTTTAAATCCCTTATAAATGTTAGGTTTTGGTTCCTTTTAAAAACCATTCTTATTTACACATGGAAGCATTTGAAAGATTTCTCTCATGAACTCTAATGTCTGCAGAAGGGCATTTTGATTAAAAACTCTTCTTACAGTAACCACCTTTATGGGTTTTCTCTTCCATGGAAGTCTTATTCATTAAACTGACCATCTCTTCCTCATGATTTGAGGAGTCTTATTTAAATTATTTAGAGATACAGTGCCCAGAGATGCAGACAACACAGAATTTAAGGCAGAAACAGCATTGACAATTGGTAAAGTGTATATATTAACCCAATCATACAAAGGAGAAAACAATATGGCAAAAAGGAGTAAGAAAAAAACCCACAATGTTCCTCCAACTGCATGCAATTATGACAAGTTTTCCTGTACTGATATTTTTAGAAAATTGAGTTCAAAATAAAAGCAGGTCAAAAGAATCTGCTAAATTCATCACGTAAATTGAAAAATCTAGTTAATTTATCATAATTTTCTCATTTTCTGAGTCTGACCCAGAAAAACCATCATGTAATGAATAGACCAATGGTTACCTGGCTGACTGAAGTGAAGTGAAAATTCTCAACTGTAGCTAAGTTACTATGCAATTTTGTAATGTTCCGATATATTCATGTATATTTTTTTCTAAAAATGCAGACCTCAAGACTTAACTATAGTCTATACATAATAGTAAGATTTTGATAATAACAAAATGTAAATACTTGCACATGGTCACAGAGCTCCTAAACCAAGCATGCTGCCCTAGCTTGCTGACAATATCTGAAATTCTCTTGAATGGGCACCCAGTGAGTTTTTGATCACCATCCAAAATAGTTAGGTCATCGTAGGAATGTGCTACATTGCAAAGTAATTCTTTTCTGTGAGCTAAAACCTATTTTGCTCAATAAAACAGGAAATTTTCTGTTCCAAACTTCAAATATATCTTTATCTACCACAGTGCTTCCTTTCTTTCCTCAGTACTCAAGGTTGAGGTGAGCTTCCTTCATTTCAAGACCAACCTTTCACCTGTGCTTTTTTCCTGGAACTTGTTTATTTAAATATTCACACTCTGTTATAGATCTTCAATAGTCCCCCTTCTACTATATCTTCAAACTTTCCCTCCCTGCTGGGTCATTATCTAGAAGCAAGCTCACTCTCTCCTGTCCTTTAAATGCCCACCCTTGGCTGTGCGTTACCCATTATTTCTCTGTCCTTCCCACTTTACAACCTCCACTACTTTGGGGGACTCTAGAGGTTTATAGTTCAGTCATTTCTATTTTGCACATTTTTCTAGGTTTCCTGGCTGTCCAGAATTTTGTGCCACTGAAACACTGGCAGCTAGGGCACCTTTTCACCAATCAGATAGTCCCCTTCAGGATCCTCGCCTTAATGTGAATTGCACAAAGAAGCAAAGGCTAGCAGGGCCTTCTACAGTCATCTAGAATTAGAATTCAGCTGCACAAGTTATCCCCACCTAAGGCTTCCACAACAATCTTGTGTTCCCATGGCTTCATGTGCCTCCCAAACAGACAACAGTAACCACTAAAACTGAAGCCCTATACCTATCTGCCCCAACCACCAGCCTGTGATGCCTCAAAGGCAGAAATCATTACTATCTTTTTTTCTCAGCATCTTTAAGTTTCTTTCTTTACAAATTATTTTTATTGGGGTAAAATATACATAAAATTTATCATTTTGAGTATACAGTTCAGTGACAGCAGTACATTTACACTGTTGGGTAATATAAATCCAATTCCAGAACTTTTCTCATCTTCCTCAACTGAAACTCTATACTTATTTAAAGAGGACCTCCCATTGCCCCTACCCCTAGTCCCTGGTAACTACTATTCTATTTGACTCATGTTTATATGGACAGTTTCTAGCATGTCGCCCCTCAGTGGTATGATCCCAATAACTGCAGAACTGAAGGAAATGAGTCTCTTTCTCCTTGAGCATCCCACAAAAGGACAAATTAGAAAAAAAAAATTTAAAGAGCTAAAATTTACAGAGGAATGATATGTATTATCACTGGAATTATTAGAACACTTGAATGATGTGTTAGCTAGAATTCTAAGTGTATGGCTATCTCAAACCACCATCTTGGCTCTCTAGCTAGCACAAATAAATATTGAGCACTTCTATTTTTAAGCGAATAAAATGACAAATATGAAGGAAAAAATCTACCTGAAAAAGAAACGTGTAACAAGTTTTTCCCCTCCACTCAAATATCTAAGACACCTGAATTGAGTTCATACTTCTTTCAGAATATATTCCCGTAGATACAAAAGGAAATGTAGGGATAGGAGAGTTTTCATAATCCACTTCTGTGTATGGAAGCTCTTGCATTTAAAAGAAATTATGTCCTAGAAATTTCCAAATTAATTTATTTGGTACTTACAGAACATATAAAAGATGGACCTTAAGGTCATAAGCCTTGAAAGGATTCTTAAATAGTGACTCCATATAGCAGATGAATAATTCCAAGTCCTCTTTCGTCCAGCACTGTATGTTCCAGTTTGCACCTGAATTAAAAATAAACTACATTAAATCTGAAAAACATTCTGAACAACTCAGTGAAAGAGAAGAACTAAATTAAATTTACCAGTGTTCTGATACAACTTCCACTGCCTATTCTGAGAGAAAAAGAACTGGCTCTAACCAGTGGTATGTATCTGCCCAAGTGATCTAGTCCCTTAGGCCTTCAGTTTCTTTTCTGGTAAAGTAAGAGACTTAAATTCAATTACTGCTTCTCAAACTCTTCTTATTTTTTTAATCTTGAACTACTTAAGTAGGACAAAAGACCTCAAAAGTCACCTAGTTCCGTTCATGCTTGCTTTCTAAGAGAAAAGAAAATATTCAATATCAAGATACGAGCACATGTGGAGCAGTATTTATGTGTCTGCTTTAGCAATAAAAGCAAAGTGATTCACATGTGAACAGTGATTCATGTCTTAAATTCTTGTTATTGTAAATTACAGGCCCCAGATATAACTGATGCAGGCATACTTTCACTGTGCACTGAAAAACTCACCTGGCAGTAAATTATTGGCGGGTTGTAATTTAAAAAGCAAGAATAGCAACAATCATAAATAATGGCTCACTTAAGACAACACTAACATATTCCCCAAACTTGAAGGATTTCTAGCTGGTAGGGATTTTACAACAGTGTTGAACCATTATGAAGTAAACAGCATGCGTGGCAGAATAATCAGCTGAAATCCTCGGTAACCACCACTTAACCTACCAATTTCAGTTACAAAAATTTAAAGTGAGAAGTGACTAGTTATGCAAGCTTTATTTATGTGTAAAACTGAAATCTACGGCATCATAGGGACACCTGGGTGGCTCAATCTGTTTGGCTCAGGTCACAATCTCACGGCTTGTGGGCTAGAGGCCCTTGTTGACAGCGAGAAGCCTACTTGGGATTCTCTCTCCCTCCCTCTCTCTCTCTACCCCTCCCTCCCTTGCTTCAACACACACCTGCACGTGCTCCCTCTCTCTCTCTCTCAAAAATAAATAAAACTTAAAAAAAAATCTATAACATCATAATCATTTCTCTTCAAAAGTGAAGAAAGTACTAACATTTTTTTGACCATTTCAAAGCTCATCACAAAGACCCTGCCTTAATAAGTTCATTCTTGGTATATCCATTGAATTGCTGGAATGGCTAGTTAATTTCCCCTACAAATTAAAAAAAAATGCTTCAATTAAAATTAAGTGAATGTTATGTGGCGCCTGGCTGGTTCAGCCAATTAAGCATCTGACGTTGGCTCAGGTCATGATCTCACGGCTTGTGGGTTTGAGCCCTGCATTGGGCTCTATGCTGACAGCTCAGGTCTGGAGCCTGCTTCGGATTCTGTGTCTCCCCCTCTCTTCCCCTCCCCCACTCGCATTCTGTCTCTCTCTCCCTCAAAAATAAATGAACATTAAAAAAATGTTTGATATTAATAAAAAATTAAGTGAATTTTATTAATCAATGGTTATGGACTCCATTGGAGACACTGGGAATTATTACTACTAACTTGTTTTAAAACTCTGATTTTATTGCATATTTATACTTTGTTCTTAAGCTGATTTCAATAAACCAGAGTGTTTCTTCCATCTAATCAGTGATGCTCAACCAGTGGCAATTTGGCCCTCAGGGACATCTGGCAATGTTTGGAGACATGTTTTGATTGTCACAACTGGGGAAGGAGCTACTTGTATCTAGGTAGAAGCCAGGGATGTTGCTAAACGTCCTACAATGCACAGAACAGCCCCCCCCCATACCCAAGAATTGTCAGGCCCAAAATGTTAATAAGGTTGAGGTTGAGAAATTCTGATTAACCTTTAACAGAAGTGCTATATTTATGCTTGCCTTTACTTTCATACTGTAGGTCTCTTTGTATTACTGAGTCAATGGATGCTGTTCTGTTAGCTTTTCCAGAAGGCTTGGAAATAATTTTGTTGTTTAGATTTCCAGATGTAGAATTATTAATTATGCTAACTACATTCAGTGTGCATTATACTTCAACAACAAAACCCCCTTGATTTAAAACATGGATTGGCTGGGGCACCTGGGTGGCTCAGTCGGTGAAGCCGCCGACTTCAGCTCAGGTCATGATCTCGCGGTCCGTGAGTTCGAGCCCTGCGTCGGGCTCTGTGCTGACAGCTCAGAGCCTGGAGCCTGTTTCAGATTCTGTGTCTCCCTCTCTCTGACCCTCCCCCACTCATGCTCTGTCTCTCTCTCAAAAAATAAATAAATGTTAAAAAAAAATTTTTAAAAATAAAAAAAAAAAACATGGATTGGCTGCAGAGAGATTCTTTGCTTGAACAAATATTATTCATAAATGCTTTAAAATTTAACTACTTCTGATGTGCCTGGCTAGCTAAGTCTGTAGCGCATGCAACGCTTGATCTCAGGGTTGTGAGTTCAAGCCCCATGGTGGGTGTAGAGATTACTTTAAAAACTTTTTTTAATCTTAAAAAATTTTTTAACTAATTCAACAGTTGAATGTTTTGAATATTTAATATATTTAACAAAATAAGGGGTGATTTTTCTATTTTAAAGCAAATTTAGTGGTGCCTGGGTGGCTTGGTCAGTTGAGAATCCAACTCTTGGTTTTGGCTTAGGTCATGATCCCAGGGTCATGGGATTGCACCCACATTGGACCCTGGGCTGAGTATGGAGCCTGTTTAAGATTCTCTCTCCCTCTTTCTCTCTCTACCCCTTTCCTCTACACATGCTCTCTCTCTAAAATAAAAAATAATAATAATAAAATAAGGCAAACTTAGAAGATTACAAAAAAACTGACTTACAGGGTATAGGTAAGAGTTCCCTCATTACATTTTTCTTTTATTTTTATAACATATCAAATAATTTGGGGCTCATTAATTTGGTCACATAACAAATCATAATTTTATTACTAATATAAAATGATGATATGTGTTAAGAATCCCATCCATAAGACATCTATTTTACACAAGTTTCAGAAAACGAAAACATTTTGTTTAAAACAGTTAAAATAACATCTAATGCTCACAACATTAAAATACTTACCTATTTGTTGGAAAACTAAAGAATTCACTGTTGCAACAAATGCCTTCCCTTCCACGTCATCTGCATGTACAGAACAGTTTTTATCTTCCTCGCTCCAAAGACAACAGTGAAAAGTTGTTTTGGAAGATAAATTAGAAAAGTAGGTACTACTTGAATTAAATTTAGCTTCAACAACTGCCTCATAATGTTCATTCACATTTGAAGTGTTCTTTGACATTCCAGTAGGCAAGAGAAAGTCATAGGTTGTATTTGGTGGCATGCACGACAACTTAAATCTCCAGGGAGTAATTGGGTATGCCAAGTTAAATGCAGTTATCAAATAAATAAATTCTGTCAGGTATTAAAAAAGACACATAGAAAAATAATTAATCACTTTGACTAAGACATAAATAGGAAGTATCTAAGATTAAACCATGTAGTGCTCAGTAGTATTTAACTTAGTGCCCAATCCGTGCCTAATGCACAGCTCTGGGTTTCCATTACACAACGTATTATACATTAGTTCATAGAGATAACTTCACTCTTAGCACCTCTTTTTGGAAATTCATGCTTCATTTTCCTCATGAATCTAGCATTCTATATTTATATTTTAATGAAAAAACTATAGCTTAATATTTCAATTACCTTTTCTAAAAAAATATTCTAATGAACTTCCAGTATAAGAGAGAAATAGCTGAATATGCAATTATATAAGCAAGTATTAAAGTTCTGTTTTAATATTTTTTTATTTTTTTTAATGTGTATTTATCCATTTTTGAGAGAGACAGAGAGCATGAATGGGGGAGGGACAGAGAGAGGGAGACACAGAATCTGAAGCAAGCTCCAGGCTCTGAGCTGTCAGCACAGAGCCCGACGCGGGGCTTGAACTCGCGAATCACAAGATCATGACCTGAGCTGAAATCAGACGTTTAATGGACTGGACCACCTAGGCACCCCTATTTTAATATTTCTTAAAGAGAATAATACCAAAATGTTAGCACTATGAGTGCTTTTCAAAGAGTTTGCTTTCAACATCAGGACAGCTGGATGATCTCTTCTGCCCATGATCCTCAAATATATGACATCATTGAAGGCATGTCCTTAATGTACTCTCCAAGAATCAATGTACAAAGACAAGAAAATTCCATTGCTGATTAAAGACAATTCTCACCTTTTTAGACATAAAAAAAAATTAAGAATAATCATATAATCCCATACTCAAAAACTCTCAAAAGTGGTAATTTTTTAGGAATTGTCTGAAAATTATAATAATAAATTCTCAATAATTCTTTCTTTTACAAGCTACTCAAATAATCCAACAGCTGTGTTGCCTCATATACAAACTAATGCAGAATGAGAATTCTGAGAATTTAGCATAGATTTGCATGGAATGAGAAGTTTGAAGAATTAGGGTAAATGTAAAAATATAAGAAAATACCAATTTTTAAAAACCGAATTCACAAAAATGATGTTTCAAACTATAAAAGTAAAACATGTAAAAATATTTAAGCAATATGTAGGTAACAACTGTTAAAGTTTGGTTTCTAAACTTTTCCATAAAAATAAATTAACATAAAAATGTATCAGATGCAGGGGCACCTGGGTGGCTCTTCAGTTAAGCATCCAACTCTTGATTTCAGCTCAGGTCACAATCTCATGAGATCCAGCCCCACTAGTCAAGATTCTCATTCTCTCTCTCTCTCTCTCTCTCTCTCACTCTCTCTCTCTCTCTCTCTTCCTCTGCTCCTCCTCCACACTCGTACACTCATTCTCTCTCTCTCTCTCAAAATAAAAAAAATTAAAATGTATCAGATGCAAAAAAATAAGATAAAATAAGAATATATCAGATGCCTAAATTAAGCCAAATATGACTAACATGACTAATATTATTTTGCCCACACTGACAACAATTAGGTATCATACATTATCAAAAGTGACCCCTCATTACAATTGTGTTCCTTTGGACTTCAATCTTTCTAATATATGTTTCTGAAATCAGAACATGTCAATAAAAAATAAAATAGATTATTTCTTTGGTTTTACAAAACCATCAATATTTGTTGGTATTAATTAAAAGCATTATTTTCTAGCTGCATATGGAAGATTCAGTTGGCTGAACTGAAATGAGGCTAAAATCCTCAAAGAAGTCTTTGAAATTTAAAATGTAATAATGAATGTCATAGACATAATGACTATTGAATCAGCTTAATTAAAAGATGATTCTATTTTTGCATGTTTGTTTTGCAAATAATATTTCTTTCCCTCCAGATGAACCCTAAACAACAGAAACCAGAATTTATTTCTGGAGGCATATGTTATCATGGTAACAACATCCCAAGAACTCTTCTGATTCACAAGACTTCATCAAACAACAAATCTTTTGGAAAGCCAATGTGAAACACGTTGAATGGAGTCTAATAAAAGCTAGAGAATATAAGAGAGAATGAGTATGTTGCTACTTTTAGATAGTCCCTTGTGGCATAGTTGTTTTGTTTTTTGTTTTGTTTTGTTTTGTTTTGAAATCTGTCAACAGTGGGGTTATCCTGGGTATTTGCTGTAAATATACAGATGGCAACAATGAGAAAGAACAGTATGCACAACAAGGAAAACTAGTAGAGAAGCTCATAAGAGCGCCTTCAGTTTGGATTAGCCAAGGAGAGGCTCAGAACTCACTGACACATAGCTGGACAGCTTGAGGAGCTCCCAATATGGTTGCCAGATAAAATGTTGTGTTTTTTTTTTAAATAGCCTGACTTTAATTTTAAAAATGGAACATAACCTAAATTAGATGATTTGAGGTTTTTTTAAGTCAGAATATCTCTAGAGTGCGGTCAGAAACAAGTGAGAATAGTATGCTCAAAATTGGCAATATGAGTGACTAATTTCAAACAGAAGCATGCTATTAGTTAAAATCAAGACATTTAAAAAAATCTATAAGCTTTCTCTTGAGGATATTCCTGCAATGGATAGGAGGGAGACTAGTATACATTTAAACTCTGAAAGCATTCTTCTGGTGGTATTCAGGATGGAAATTTTAAAGATATACACCATCCCTTGGTAATATCCCTTTATAACATTATACTTGACATTGTCTACTGGAGTTCTAATGTGAAATAACATTTAAAATGGCATGTCCCTTCCATTTGAGAATAAATCCATTATTTTGTCATAGTCATATATTTTAAATATTATCACCAAGTTAAACAGCTCCTTGATAGAGAACTAAAGTTTTGGCTATAACATGATATATATACATTTATAATTTAATAATACTACATTTACTAAATTAAAATTAAAACATTTAAGTGTCACTGTATCTTGTTTCTACACATGCATAAGGGTGTTAGTATGCATACATAAATTTCTGTACCATAAAAAAAAAACAAAGTTAAAAAGCAAACAATGGGCAGGAAGAAAAATTTGCATAATATTAAATAGTTACAGGCTTGTGATGATTAAGGTTATGTGTCAACTTGTCTAGGTTCATGGGGTGCTCAGTCATTTGGTCAAACATTATTCTGGGTGTATCTGTGAGGATGTCTGGATGAACTTAACAACTGAATCAGTAAAATGAGTAAAGCAGATTGCCCTCCGTAAGGTAGACAGGCCTCATGATCGATTGGAGACCTGAATAGAGCAAAAAGGCTGAGTTAAAGGGAACTCCTACTGCCTGACTGACATCAGTCTTTTCCTTCCTTTGGACCCAAACTGAAACATCAGCTCTTCTTGCATCTGAAGCCTTCCAGTGTCCAGACTGGAACTTGTATCATCAGTTCTCCTGGGTTTCCAGCCTGGCAACTACAGGTCACGGGACTTCTCAACCTCCACAATCTTGTGAGTCAATCCTTATAATAAATCTCTTTCTCTCTATATATAAATCCTACCGGTTCTGTTTCTCTGGAAAACCCTGACTAATACAGTACTAAATATCAATTACATTTTAGAAAATCCTAAAAATCACTAAGACAGAATCCAACCACAAAATGGCCAAAGTGTATGATTTAGAAAATCACATAAGAAATATAAATGGTCCATAAACAGTGCTCAACCTTGCAAACAGCCAAATAAATAAAACTGAAATGGGTTGCTATGTTTTGCTTATATGACAGAGCAGAAAGACAAAAGAATGATAGTATACATCTTTGACAGAAATGCAATGGGCTGGCATTCATATATCTGTGGTGGTACCACAAATGCTACAAAGCTTTGTGGAGATTTCACAGTATTCATCAAATTTTAAAATGTGGATACTATGTAATAGAGAATTCCTCCTTAACAACTAATCAGCAGGAATATTCTTCCAAATATACAAAGATATAGATACAGATATATGGATTTCAATACAGCATTATTTGCTACAGTAAGAGAAATGTCTATCAATGGGGAATTGGTGAAATAAATTAATAATTTAAAGTATATTCATACAGATCATTGTTGTGCAACCATTAAATGAATAAGCATATCAGTAAATACTCAGTAAAAAAAATGTTATCATAATAAATTGAAAAACTATTAAGTAGAAAAAAACAAAAAACGATATGTATAGACCAATTCTATTTTTGTAACCATAGATATGGATTGTGTGTGTTTGTATGTGTTATGGTTCTGGAAAGCTACACATCAGGTTATTCCCAGGAGATTGGGAAGTGTTTTTATTTTCACACTTATGCTTTTGTTTGGTTTGTATTTTTAATCATAAGCATGAGAATTCCGAACTGTGGACAGGAAATTCTGCTAGCCAATAAAAGAAACAACATCTCCAACAGCAAAATCTCTTATATACGGACATTTAAAAAGCAGATAACTTACCCCAATGTAACAAAGCCACACAGAATTTTTGACAAATCATCTTACTTCAGAGAGTAGACCTGAAAAACAGCACATCGAAAACAAATACATACACACACACATGCACAAAAACACCTGACATCTATATAAGCTGTCTGGGAAAATATAAAAGGAAAAGGATTATGAACGAGTCTTTAAATTTAATCCTCTATAATACTCTGCATCAATATCAGAGAAGTGTCTCGCATTAAAGTATAGCTACACATTAAAGGTTTACTCCTGTGTACCTATCTTACACAATTAAAATATAAGCTACATATTCATATACAGCATAATCAAACATTTTTCAATGTTCCTTTATGCCATGACAAACGAGGACAGGCATCAAAGGATAAGACTATATTTTTAACTGAACAAAAGTGTTCATAATGTTAATGAAATATGTACTACCATTAATAGCACAGTCTTTTTTTTTATAGCTCAGTTCTTAAATTTCTCTTATTTTCTAAAGCCTTTATCTTTATTATGATACTACAAAGTCAAACAGTTATAGCATAGGTAATCACTGTACATTTGTTTCCAAAAAAAGAGGAGGAAATTTTCCAGTATGTTTTTAGAAACTCCCACCATTTATTTGCAGATAAAGCAATATTCACATTGGAGAGTTATTAGAGTAATTCAAGGAAAGGCTGACGGCTTAATATATCCAAATGATAGGGTGACTTCAAGAGATAAGCTTTCCCATGAAGTCTCCTCATTTTTAAATACATCATGAATGAGATTATTCTTACCAGTATATCATGAATGGTAGCATAATTTTAATATATTGGGATTCAATTTGTAATGAAACCATAAAGGCTTTTGTTGTTCCAGGGTTTTTTGTTATCTCAAACTGGGGATTCAGTTCACTACACAAAAGTTAATCTGAGTTAAAAAGTTCTGAATTAGGTGTCAGGAGTCTTGAATGTCAATCTGGAGTCTTTGACCAGCTGTAGGACTTGGCACTTCAACACTCTAGACCTCACGTTCCTCATCTACAAATCCTCCTGATGGATGAGCTCAACAATCCCTTTCAGAGATGCTCATGATTCTGAGAGATTTTATTTTAAAATAGAAATCACAGCTTTACACAAAGATATTTTCAAATATCAAGTAAGAAAGATGTCTCATAAGTCATTACTGACAATTGGTACCATGTGATGAGTAAACAGAAAAACGTACTTGTTTAGTTCACAACTTAATAACTCTCAGGAGGAAAATGGATGAGTATAAACATTTTGTAGTCTGGTCAATTTGTTTTTCAGCCTCTTGCTTTTTCATCAGAAGTTTGGTTCTTTATATACTGACATCACAGTGTGTCTTCAGGATTTCTAAAAATCAGTTTAGTGTTTGGAATCCTCATTATCTAATCATATGATTTTTTTTTTTTGCTACCTGTTTCTGGTACAACATTTTCTCATAAAATAAACCCAAGAGCAAGTTTCATAATCAGGATGTGTCATAGATACAACATATCATTTAACTAAGTGTTTTGAATGAACTGTCTGGTGACAAGTAATTCAGTCCAACAACAGATTTGACTCACTTTTAACTCAACTGATCTGCTGAGTCAAGTGACCAAACAGACCAGGGTTTTTTTGCTTATATAAGACAAGCATTATTTTCTTTAATGTTCCATGCAAAACACAAACTATTCTGATGGTTTGAATTCTGGTAGTCAGGTTTCACTCTTACATAACAGAGAAATAATCACAGATATGAAAAAGGCATAGATGAAACCTTGAAGAGAGTGTGAAAGGTGGTACCTTACACAGACCCAATGAGACAAATATTTAAATGACCGACACTGTACCAGAAATGAATAATAAGGAGATTTGCAAAAATACAAATAATACAGAAAAAAGGAACAGAAGTTTCTAAACTGTGAGAAAAAAAAATCAAGTAAAGGGAAAACTAATGGTAAGGTGGCCAAAATAAGTATAATACACAAAATGCCATTAATTTGAATTCGGTTTTTAAAGATGAGCTATTGGGGCACTTGGGTGGCTCAGCTGGTTAAGTTTTGGACTTCAGCTCAGGTCATGATCTCACTGCTCATGGGTTCAAGCCCCACATCAGGCCCTGTGCTGACAGCTCACAGCCTGGAGCCTGCTTGATTCTGTCTCTCTCTCTCTCTCTCTTTCTCTGCCCCTTCCCTGCTTGTGCTCTCTCAAAAATTAAAAAAAAGTTAAAAAAAATTTAAAGATAAGCTACTGATTTCCCTTATGCTTTCTTATGGTCAAATTGGTCAATTACAAATTCAGAGTACTCAAAATAAAACGTAACCAACAGCTTAGGGGAAATGTTCAAATAATCCTAACAGTAAGAACAGAAAGAAATTTTGCCTGAGTAACTTCAAAACAGGTAACATCCTCATGAACACTCTCACAATACCAGAGTTTCATGTGAACCTCAAAATCCAATAATTTCTCAGCCCCTCCATTGCCAATACCCTATTCTAAGTCACCATTATCTCTCCCTGGACAGTCGGAAGGGCCTCCTAACTGGTCTCCCTGCTGTTGCCCTTACTCTCCAGTTCAGTCTATTCTCAATGCTGCAGCCAGAGTGGTCTTGTTAACACATAGGTCAGATCATGCCTGTCTTACCCCAAACACGGTCGTACTCTCCTTTTCACTCTGCGTAAAAGTCCGAGCCCTGCATAGAACTACAAGGTCCTGGATCTCTACTGCCTCTCTGACCTCATCAACCACTGCTCTTCTCTTTGTTCAAGTCACCTTCTCAGAGGAGCCTTTCCTGACTAGCCCATCTACAATTTCAACCCAGCATGTCATATCTGCTGAATTTTCTTATTATTACTTCACACTGTCTAATGTGAATATGACTTGTTTTTCTTGTTTATTGTTTAACTCTCCCCACTAGAATATAAACTCCACTAGACCAAGGGATTTTTTTTACTATCCTTTCACCATTATATCCTTCTCACATAGAAGCCTGCCTCTCACATAGTAGGGGCTCTCTATACACTCACTGAATGCGTGAGTGAATGAATGCATGATATGACTCTTTCTTGATATATTCTTAAAAATAGGCTGGTAGCATCATACCAAGAAAATAACAGCAATCTTTAAAAGAGGTGTTCTGTGGAGAGCAAAGATGTGATACACACACACACACACACACGAATATTATACAACCATAAAAAAGGATGAGATCCTGCATTTGTTACAACATGGATGCTACGTGTAGTAAGTTAAACTGGGAGAGACAAATACCATATGATTTCACTCATGTGGAATCTAAAAAACAAAACAAAGGAATACACAAACCAAAAGTAGAATAAGACCTCTAAATACAGAGAACTGATGTTTGCCAGGGGGGAGCTGGGGGGATGGGCAAAATGGGTGAAGGAGAGTGGGAGATATAGGCTTCCAGTTATGGAATGAATATGTCACAGGAATAAAAGTCATAGCATAAGGAATATAGTCAAGGATATTGTAATAATGTTATATGGTGACAGATGGTAGTTACAGTTGTGGTGAACATAGCATAATGTATAAACTTATTGAATCACTATGTTGTACATCTAAAACTAATGTAATTTTATGTGTCAACTATATTCAAATTAAAAAAAAATTAAAGAGGCATTCTAATAAAAACCCATCTTTGAGAACCAGATTTAATTCCAGAGAAAATTTCAGAATGGTGATTCTTAACCATTTTTAAATATGCATCTTGTTGAGAAGTTGGTGAGAGCAAGGTACCAACTGCCAGGAAGAGACACATATACACAAAATTACACCTATAATATCAGAGGGTTAACAAATTCTCTGAAATTTATTCAAAGCTCCCATATTAAGTCCTGATGTAGCTAAATGAACAGAGTTCACACTCCTCCATCAATCCTCCATAAGTATAGCTCCTATGAATCGAGCCATTGATAGACACCGAATTGTGAGGAGTTTGAGATAATATTGCCTAACATTCCCCCTGGAATGTAGTCATTCTATGTTGACAGTTAAAACACTTAAGTGTTTTATTTGAAATCTCCATAAAGTATACAAAGATTCATCCACAGTCTGATCTAAATGATCCCTCCATAATACCTGGACGTGCAGTCAGTAATTCAAATTTCATCTTTTTCTATAATTTTTTTAATGTTTATTTTTGAGAGAGAGAGAGAAATAGAGACAGTGTGAGTGGGGGAGGGGCAGAGAGAGAGAAGAAGACAGAATCTGAAGCAGGCTCCAGGCTCTGAGCTGTCAGCAAAAAGCCTGATGCAGAGCTACAATTCATGAACCACAAGATCATGACCTGAGCCAAAGTTGTACACTTAACTGACTCATAATACAACAGAGTAAGCATATTATATCACTAACTCTTCAGCTATTACTATCATGGAAAATTCTTTGTGTATTTTTATGTATAAAATTCTACTTAAATATAAAGCAGAATAGTCTCAATTAATGTTTGAATGAGTGGGAAGAAAAAGAAATTATTTACAACTTGCTCTAATGATCTCACCAAGTCTCTAGTTTGTAGAAAAGTTTATGAGTAAGAAAAGCAATTCTGACAATTCTGTTGTCTTGATGAGTAAACTCAATGAGTTCCATCTGCCACTAATTCTTGCTTTTACTTTCTGCTAGAGAGGCACCCATCTTTCACTTAAAAAACAACATTTAAGTATTTTGTTTAAATATAAATGAAAAACACTATTTCTTCAAGTGTCAAAATAAATATAGCTTGGTCTAGCTCTACTAACCTTGTTATCTTAGTTCTGTTTACTTTTATTTCTTCACTTAGGACAGAAATTGGTCATGTTATTCCTTCCCATTATGTAGTTGTCAAAGACTTAAATTTTTCTTTAATTTTTATTTATTTATTTGTTCTTATTTTAGAGGGAGAAAGAGAGTATGTGCATGGGGGTAGAGGAACAGAGGGGAAGAGAGAGATAGAATCCCAAGCAGGCTCCACACTTAGCATGGAGCTCGATGTGGGGCCCGATCCCACGACCCTAGGATCATGACCTGAGCCAAAACCAAGAGTGAGTCACTGAACCAACTGAGCCACCAGGTGCCCCTGCTCAACTTTTAAAATCAAGCTTAGAAGATCAAAACATAATATAGGAGTGCCTGGGTGGCTCAGTCAGTTAAGCAACCCACTCTTAATTTCAGCTCAGGTCATGACCCCAGGGTCATGGAATTGAGCCCCATGTTGGACTCCTGAGTGTGGAGCCTGCTTGGGATTTTCTCTCTCCTCCTCTGCCCCTCTATCCCCAGCATGCACACGCATGCTCTCTCTCTCTCTCCACCTCTAAAATTAAAAAATAAAAAAAAAACTTTCATCATCTTGGCATAAGCATTTGTCACTTTGAAAACTTAATTTCAAGTGTTTTAATTTCTAATGACTCTGTGTGATCTTGTTGCAAATTAATTCCTTGAAAATGAAGAGGGATGAGCTATGATTCGCAGACTTAAGTGCCATAAAGTCAACAAAGTTCAGTCAGAATAGGCATCTTACCTACAAAGTAATTTAAAAATCTCTATATAAATTAACTCATTTAAATATTAACTAAATATTTGGTAAAATATGTTACCACACAGGGTACTAGAAATATAAAAATAAATAAGAAATCATCATATACTTTAATAAGTAACATTGTTTTATGACCTTTTTACATGTCAAATTTTATAATACCAGTATGAATAAAGTACCATGGGACTTCAGATTCAAGACGATAAACTGAATAAACTGATTTTCTTATTCCTGAGATGCCTTTAGAATTACAGAAAGTAAATCATTATCAACCCACTAGAACAGAGAAAATGAGAGGGGACCAGCAGCAAAAAAGAGATTTAAACACATTTCTGGAAGACAAAGAAAAAGTAGAATGATGGAAGTGACTACCTAGGATATTTGGGGAAAGAGCTGTCATCAATGAAAAAACAAATTTATTTAGAAAACTCTGGAGGTGTTCTGAATTGTAAAGGGCAGGGTGACGTGGGGCTGAAAGAAGAGAAGGCTTTGGTTTGTAGATGTAATATCTGACTTCTTTATCTCCTTATAAACAATTCACAGCAGCCAAATCTAACTCCCTATAATTGTCAGAGGAGTGGTTTATAAACAAGCAGGGTAGTTTAAATAGAATAAAAAATTATTAAAGATTATTGGGTACCTCACTGAGCCTCAGTGAGATCCAGTAAACCTAATAAAGCATTCAGCCAAGAACCACACCCAAAATCCCACGTAAATTGCTCTAGAAAAGACAGCTCTGCCACCACGCCAAGGCATTGCACGTTATGACTGAAATCTCGATGCCTACTACCTCTGAGTTCCTCTGAGGCCATCTGCTCCTCCATATCCCACACTTCTGATCTAAGATCTGGCATGAACACCTCTTATTGATAAAGAATAGTTCACAGTCTGTGTGTAGGCAGCCAGGAAATTTGGGAAAATATGGATTTATAAAGTGAGGAATTCCCCAAACATAGACAAAATACTCAAAGATGACAAATAGCCAAAGGACAAAAACTTGTTCCGTATACTTATATATGTTAAAGAGCTAAAACGTATAAGTTATTTGAGGATAACTTGGGCTTTTAGTACAGACTTCAAACCACACACACAAACTTACATGTTGTGACATTTAGGGGGACAGGCCTTCAGCACAAAAGGTAGCTCCCCACTCAAGTGCTTAAAAGAAAGCCTAACAGTTGACAAACACTGCCCATATGCACAGAATTCACATTCTTCCTACTTCTCTCCTTAACAGCCATGCTGAATGGAGACAGGAAGACATCAGCATCATGGAAAAATTGTGTAAAAAGAAGGAAAGAAAAAAGAAAACCTACCACAGGGACCTAGATAAATCAGAACAGAAAAAATAGCTTTAACAAATGTTCATGAGTGTCTTCAAGGACATCTCAGAAGACCTTGCATCCACAATTTCAAAGATTGTTCTGACAAAGGAATCATCAGAGGAAGAAAGAGCTTAGCTGTGAAAACATTTTTCAATAGAAATCTTAGAAAACACATTTGCATAATTAACTCTTCCCCCAAAAGAAATAAAGAGAAAAAAATGTTTTAAAAAAAGAAAAGTTCAAATGATCCATATCCAGTCAGCAGTATTTCTAGAAAAAGAGAATAAAGAGAAAATGATCAATGAAATAACATGAAAAACTTTTCCAGAGCTGACAAGAGACACAAGTCTTCAAACTGAAGGCAGTGGGGGGGGGAGGGGGGAGGAGGAAAAAAAAAGAAAAGTCCACCAAGTCCAAAGAGAAGGAATAGAAAAATACCCATTGCTAAATATATCACTAAGAAATTGCAAGAGCAAAGAAGATAAGATAGGAAACGTTTCCAGAAAAGAAAAAACCTCTAAAGGTATGAGAAACAGAATGGAAGCAAATGTTTCATACCAAAACAATGAACAGTAGAAGATAATCCAGTAACACCTGATGTAAAATGATTTACAGTGGAAAATGCTATCAGCCCGTCAAGCAAGTATCAGAGCACAGCAAATCTATTTTCAATAACACAATGACTTAGAAAATTTATATCCTATAAATCTCTTTCTCAGAAATAATTTTATAACATAGTCCAGCAAAATGAGAAGTAACCAAGAAAAAGGGATTCAGGGACTAAAGATTCAGGAAATCATGAGTACAGACTGGACAATGACCAGTACAGATAGCAGATGACTCTCGAAAGTAAACAGCCAGAAGGAAGGCGGGAATTGAGACAACTCAACACATCATATGATTCTGAAGCGGCAAAATTTGATTTAAAAAACAAAACAAAACAAAACAGGGACGCCTGGGTGGCTCTGTCAGTTAAGAATCCAGCTCTTGATTTTGGCTCGGGTCATGATCTGAAAGTTCGGGAGTTCAAGCTCCACATCAGGCTCCACGCTACCGGTGTGGAGCCTGCTTGGGGTTTTTTCTTTCTCTCTCTCTCTCCCCCTGCCCCTCCCCTGCTCTCTCTCAAAAAATAAATAAGCTTTAAAAAAAAAACAGAAACACAGAATAGCACAAGGGGAAAAAAGGAAGTCCTATTTCAAAATTGTAGCCACTAGGCCAAATAAGAATATGAGTTCATGGACTTCAAAAAGAAGAACGAAATGGATTCCAAAAAAATAAAGAGAATGAATAAAAAACTGAAAAATTAAGGATATAATAAAGTAGGCCCACCTACCTTGTCCCAATAAGAAAAAAGTTTATTGGAAAAGGCTTACAAAAAGTCCTGATCTAAATATGAACCAAAATAAAATATGGCATAATTTTCCGTTTTAAAGTAAGCTCTACACCCAATGTGGGGCTTGAACTCACGAATATGAGGTCAAGAGTTGCATGCTCTACCTACTGAGCCAGCTAGGTGTCTCCAAATGGCATAATTTTGACTAAGCGCTGGAATTAAAGAGTCCATTTGAAAGAAGGAAGAATGGCTTCAACCTTGATTCTAGGAATATTTGCCTTTGGGTAGCTAAGCAGTGATATTAAAATGAAATGAATCCTGGAACGCTTCTTGATTCTGTAGTGAGTAATATTTACGAGGTCATAATAACATTAATGGTATTTATCAATTTTTCAACTGTTTGGCTCAGCCAATACACAAAAACAAAAGATTTAATTAATTACAATACTAAACATGAAATATTAACAATATTCTCACTATACAGTTCCAAAACTTGGGTGGCTTATTTATATAAGGAGAGATAGTGGGAAGGCTTATGAAATATGAAATATCCCAACCTCATACTGTAGGAAGTCAACAGAAAATATCTGTAGTGAATAGAACAGAAATAGTGGAGGGAATTACAAATGTAACCAATTAAAACACTCAGAAAATTAATATAATTATATGTAGGAATGAAGAAAGAAAGAAGGCAAAATTAGTAGGCTAAATTCTCTTCCATGATGGTGTCTGTTTAAAGTTGATAAATGAAAAGAAGTCCCTAAAAGAATATTATTTAGCCCAGCATAGGTAGTCAGAGGTCTAAGAACCAAAACCAGAAATGGATAAAGTTCGTTGTTCTCAAGGTCAGCGCTGGCACAGTGAGGGTAGAGGGGCAGGGGGACTAGAACTTTTTTTTTTATTGCAGTAGGTTTTTGTCACCATGCGCATGGATTATTTTCATGTATAATTATTATTTAGTCCTTTCAATTAAATAGAGGGCTATGAGATTTCAGAGAAAATAGCTACTAACAAAGTCCTAGGGGCCAACAAAAGGTTCACAGAAGTAAATTTTAGTTGAACTCCAACAAATACAAAAGAAGACAGGAGTGTTGTATTTCTTCTTATTTTAAGGTTCACAATATTTTAAAACCTCCGACATCAAAATCTTTGTTAAAATCAATGTCATCTCACAACTACCGATAGCCTAGTAGCAGCTGTGATCTAGTTGTCATTGATTGCCTACAAACTGGGGCGCTTTCCTCCTGACAGACTTGACAATTTTAACCCATCAATATTTTGATCAACAAACTATTTAAAGGCCATTTGAGGAAGGAATAGGAGCCCTGAGCATTGTCTTGAAAACCTTATGTTAACATCTTATGGGAAGATCATATAAAGAGCCAGCATAAAATCTGCAAAATGGACCACACTGGTAGAAAATCTAAGAAACAACAGTGAAGCATTGTTTTATAAAGTGCTATATCACAAATACTCTTGATAACCCAGAATATGCTACCGTTTAGAAAAATATTGACATCAACAGCACTGAGTTGAAAAGCAATTTTTAAAAAAACCCACCAGATTCTGAATATGAAAAAGAATTCCTTAACCAATTTCTTTGATCTGTACTTTTCTTATGAGAGTGATATGAGTTAAACAAAAATCTTTATTTAAATAATTCTAAAAGAGCTCTTCCAGTAGACATAAGACAAAATTCTAAAGAAAGAGAAAGCATTATCAAATATATAGGCAGAGTCTTTTCTTTCTTGGACATACAAAAATGGTAGTATATCTTAAAAATCCATGATGTCTAGATTTACAGAATTACAACTATCTAGACAGAGTGGTAATTAGGAGAAATCAGATTACTTCTTGTATGGAGAAATCATAACCAGTGCCACAGAAGAGGGTCAAGTTGACTGCCCCCTTGAAGAACAGGAAGGCATATGAAACATATTTTAAGTATTAGAAGAAAGATACCCACAGGACCTTTGGTCCATAAAATCAAATAAGCCAAAGAATATCAATCACAGACAGTAGGAACTCCTATGTGAGAAGTGATTTGCACATTGAGAATCAAAAGACCAAGAAACTGCCTGCCCAGATGACTGTTTCACACAGAAAGAACATTTTTTACATCCTGCTTGTTCCGTGCAAAAACCTTCTCTCCCCGCAAATCAAATCTGTGACTAACAGTGCTGTTATTAGACACTCAGCTCACTAGAGATACAGCCAGCTACCTCCTGCATATGTCTAACATGATAGGTATATGTCATAATTCCAAAAGATAGCATCTTAATAATATAGCAACTACAATTACTGGGTGTGTATTATGTATACGTCAGTATGTTTTCTCTCTCTGCTTAGACAGTGTGTGTGTGTGTGTGTGTGTGTGTGTGTGTATCTATGTGTGCTTATAATTTATTTTCTCTCTCATCTCCTGACCACTGACCAGACTGGTTCAGAAATTTTGTTGGTGCATACAAAAATCTAATTGTTCAATGATCTCATGTTCATAGTTTCTCAATTTTCATAGGTTTAGACACCCAAATAACAGCTGCTAGTTAAAGTAAAATGAGAAAATATAATTCTGAGAAAAACTAAGTTGTCCTATGCCTTCACAAAACAAATATTTGGTAGCAGCTGTTCTTAAACATGAGTTCACATTTTTAAAGCCTATTATAATACCAATATAGAAGCTCCTGAAGCTCTATTTATCTCAAATCTTTAGCCACTATCTAGTAAAAACAGATAAAAATGTTTATGTTCCCATAAACCTTAAAGAAATTATTGGCCCAGGAGTAAAGCCTCTCTCTCTCTACCCCCTACTCCTTCTCTTTCTCTTTCTCATTCACTATTATACCCATATGAGTACACATTTATAAGTCTATATTGTTTCTGGATTTCTTCCCATTAATTGGCAAAGACTTTAAGATGAGTAACACAATGCCCCTTAAGAGAGTCTCTAGTTAGGTCATCTTCTTTTGCTAGTCCATAGTACTCTAGTGTGATTCAAATACATGACTCTCATCTTCAGGATCATCCACTCGCCCACCAGGCAGGGGCTTCCCAAGCTCTGTGCTCTCCTCGGCAAGTCTCCATGCTGTGCTAGCCAGGGCCACAGCTCACACCCAGTGGAGCAGATCACTGAGAGACTGCACTAACTGAAAGCAGACTATATTGACTTTGGGGAAGACTTTACTTGGTACCCATAAGCCTACTAAGTTAATAGAAGAATGTGTGACTTGCTGACTTTCATTCAATGAGAATCAATATCCACAAAAATTTCTTATAGTCTACCTTGAACATATTAAGTGTTCACAGTTCTGAAAAAGATTTTAAACTTCCAAGCCCATGAAACTTAAATTTGACAGTAATTTTCACTACGTATCCACTATTGCTATGTCTAATGAGCTTGGCATGTTGGAAATGTAGATTCAAGGGTCACACTGCTGGCGGAATATAAAAGGATGAAAGCTGCTCTGGCATACAGTTTGGCAGATCTTTAAGTGTTAAACATAGTGTTGCCATATGACTCAGCAATTCCACTCATAGGTATATACCCAAAAGAGATAAAAACATATATTCACATAACAATGTGCACACATATGTTAATAGCAGCATTATTCATAATAGCCAAAAAGTGGAAACTACCCAAATGTCCACCAACTGATGAATAAACAAAAAGTAGTATACCAATATAATGGAATATTATCTGGCCATAAAAAAGGAATGAAGTACTGACCCATGCTACAGCACAGATGAACACCGGAAACATGCTCAGTGAAAGAATTTGGTCACTAAAGGCCCCATGATTTTATTTACATGAAATATCGAGAGTAGACAAATCAGTAAACACGGAAAGTAAATCAGTGATTTTGAGGGATGGGAGGAGGTGGGGTTGGACAGTAAGTGCTAATGGGTACAGAGTTTCTGCGGGGAGTGATAAAAATGTTCCGAAATTAGATAGTGGTGATGGTTGCATAAATCATTTAATGTATTAAAAACCAGTGAATAGTATCCATAAAAAGATGAACATTATGAATGTGAATTACAGTCCAATGGAAATATTATTTTGAAAATCTGTTTCAAGGACAAGTTTATGTCTATATGGCATCAATAAACAGACAATGAATGTTTTAAAGATGTGGTTTAAAGTAATTTTTTAAATATGTGGTTCCTGTAATAAAGAAGATGTTCAAGAACTCCTAAGAAAAACATCAGACAAAATTTACATTTCTTATATCAGAGAAGACCTATTATACTAGGAGACAGTCATGGATTCTAGGACCAAATATTTAAGAGACATCAGTTTTGGAGCACCTGGGTGGCTCAGTTGGTTAAGCCATCCAACTCTTGATTTCGGCTCAGGTCATGATCTCATGGTTCTTTAGAGGAAGCTCTGGGTTGGGCTCCACACTGTCGGCAAGAAGGCTGCTGGGATTCTCTCTCTCTCTGCTCCCCCCCAAAAGAAATAAATAAACTTAAAAAAGTTTTTGCTTTAAAGGGGAATGAAGAAATGGCTTAATCTCACAAAGACATAATGCAAGAGAATCCATGAAAGAATGCCTCTTAAGTGAATACAACATTTTTTTAAGGTAAAACTACATTTGTGATCAGAAAGGAACAAGCAAGAAGTTTCTAGATGTTGGCATGTTCTCTCACTCATGATAAAGTATTTGCCTTATCATCGTCTGTTGGAATGATGTGCTATATTATTTGTCAACCAGCACATTTTTTATGTACCCCTTCTCTCTCTATATGTCATATATATATAGTCAAATGGTTAAAAAATTAAAGATGAATAAGATCACGTGTGTGAAAAGACAACAGATAATATCACCATTGCGTCACAAAAGGTTTAATAAAAAGTATGTGAGAGGAGATATTCCAAATTATAACCAGGCCAAATTTGAATTGAACCTCCAAAAGGTTACATGTACTAGGTCTGTCCAATAGGTAAACATTTGTGCCTTTCTGTTTTAATTAAAAGTGGAATTTGTAAATCACATAAAATCTTAAGAATTAGAGGAGACCATAAGCCCTTTTCTTCATTTTCAACTCCACAGGATACGGTTTTGGTTTTTTTTTTTTCTTTTTCATATGTGTGTTTGGTTCTCAGTATGAAAAATGCAATAAGTACCTGCCAAGACAAGTCTTCTTTTTTTTTTTCTGGATATTTTAGAGTTTTATTTCCAAGGCCCCCAGAGAGATTGCTTTTCACAAACAAAAACCATTTGATTATATAATAGTGATCTAAGTGTAAAGACATGACTGGTTTTTTTCTTGGTAAATTCATCACAAAAGATGAACAGTGCTTCGGCCAACCATGGGGACGCTCCCAAGCCGTGAATGAATTGGCTGTAGACCTTAAGCAGTCAGATCCATCTACTGTTTTCCAATAAGCGCCTAGAAGGCAGGGTATTTGAGTTCAACTACGCTCTATTCATTCAACAACCAATTCACGTAACTCTTTGAGCATCTCTCTTAAAGGAGATGATCATCTACTTCACCAGAGAATATGAGGGAAGACAAATGCCAGATTGACTGACGATACTTCCAGCCCACAGGGGAAAAAGCAATGAAAATAAGTGGCTGTGTTCATAGAAGAACAGTGTACTTCAAATCCATTCCACTCTCCCAAACTACATGCGCAGCAAGGCTGGGTGGGAACACATTATTTTATTTTACATCAAAGCCGCCAAAAAGAGGCTGAAACACTTTTGAGAGACAGAGTGAGACAGAGCACAAGCAGGGGACGGGCAGAGAGAGAAGGAGACACAGAATCTGAAGCAGGCTCCAGGCTCCCAGCTATCAGCATAGAGCCTGACGCAGGGCTCGAACTCACAAACCGTGAGATCATGACCTGAGCCCAAGTCGGATGCACAACCAACTGAGCCACCCAGGCACCCCCACTTTTAAATCTAACTACTGATGACTGCATCTCCAATAATTTGATATTACAAGTAACAACAAAAGCCCCTCTTTCTCACAGCCTTTGTGCGCTTAAACAGACCAATGGCTGTCTGCTGTTTGTTTTTATCAAAAGTAAACAAAAGGCTCACTGACATTGTAGCACACACTTCTCTGACAACTGTATGTGTGTGTGTGCGCATGCGTGTGTGTGTGTCAATTCCTAATTTCTGGTTTATCTATTTAGTTAACCTTTGCTATTTTCTGGGCTTCATTCCAAGACAACTAAAGTGCATTACTAAAATTGGCATCTCTGCTATTGAGTTTAATTTCAGAGAGGTTCTGAAATGGTCTGAAACCATTTTTTTAATATTCTGCACACAACTTTATGCTAAAAAGTAACAAATGTTGGTCAAGACAAGTAATTGATAGGAAAGGTGCAATTTTGTTTTCCTCCAAAACAATTTTTACTTCCTCCAAATATACTGAAAAGAGAGTAAGTGCAGTGCTAAGGCCACATGTTTCGGTTGCAGTGTCATAAATATTGCCTTCAAGTTGAACATAATTCCTTAGAGTGAGAGATGATCTAAATATTTACATATAAACCATACATTTCTGAACTCTTTTATAAGCCTTTTTCTCTTTTTTTCAAGTTTATTTATTTTGAGAGAGACAGTGAGAGCTCTCTCTCTGAGAGAGGGAGAATCCCACGCAGGCTTGCAGGCAGATCAGTGGGCAGAGCCTGAGGTGGGGCTTGAAACTCATCAAACTGTGACATCATGACCTGAGCTGAAATTAAGTCAGGCGCTTAACCAGTTGAGCCACCCAGGCGCCCCAAGCGTTTTTCTCTTGATTTGGGGTGGGAAAACCCTAAAAGCACAAGTCATAAATGCATATAAACAAATGCTCATGAAATTATGAATCTACTAATGTTTGTGACATGTTAAAGAGTCACAGAATTATACATTTTTAAGTTGGAAAATACCTGAAGTATTTTAAAAGGCCCCTAGAATATTAACTCAACCCTCTAATTCTACAGATGAGGAAAATGAGGCCCAGAGAGGTGAAGCTAACCACAGCTGTCACGGATAATAAATGGCAAATCATGTCAAAATGCAGATATTCTGACTCTGAAAGAGTATTTGTTTCAATATACCTTAATACGTACAGAAATTCGTGTTAACAGAGGGCATTCCAGGCAGCCCCTCAACAGAAGGAACTCTCAGGCTTAACAGAGCCAGCCTGTTTGCAAACACAAGTTCCAGACATAGCACCAGCAACAACCGATTTCTTAGACGGCCTCACCGTACCTGGGGTTCCCAATGATTCCTCAGTTAGGTCTATTTTTCTCACCTCTACGAATCCCTTTAAATAAGTGCTTTGGTCGGGATTGGGTTTATTTTGTTTCGCTTTTTACATTTGCTTGCGGAGAACGGGAGAGGGGGAAAAAGAGAAGCTGGCATTTAAACCACCCCTGAAGCACAAGTTTGTTCTTTGGGCAGCCAAACCAACAAACCCTTCCCCGAGCCCCAGGGCTTACTGGTTTACGTCGCAGTCCTTTCAGTTTCCAAAGTAGGAAGGAGACCTGGAAAAGAAGTTGGCTGGGTGGCGCAGCCTTTCGGTGGCGCCTGGCAGGTGCGCGCCCACGTGCGGCCGGCGACCGACAGCCGCGCGTCCCTGTCTTCCGCCCGCCCCGGGAGCCTCCCGCTCCCCGGTCGGGGGGGGGGGGGGGCCAGAGCCCCTGCCGCCCCTTCTGGCGCCGCCGGGCTGTCCCCTGACTCCCGGCCCCCAAGTGGCCCGCGGGCTCCCCGCCGGCCACGCGGGCCCCAGCGTCCCGCTCCTCCAGTGTCCGAGAGCGGGAAAGGTGGCAGTAAGGGGTGCAGGAGAGAGAAGCGGGTCCCACCTCGTTGCCGGGGTCCAACCCACACAGAAGGCAGAGATGGCGGCGGCGGGGCTCCGGCCCCTGCGTCGCTCGCGTTCTGCGGGCCGCGCGGGCTCTGCGGCGGGGCAGCTCCGAACTCCTCGCCCAAGGTGCCGGACAACTCTCCGGAGGGCGCAGGGCAGCGGAGTGTGGGGAGGAGGGGCCGAGGGGGAGCGCGTGGGGTGGGGAGAAGGGAGGAAAGAGCCCGCGGCCGCCCGCGCGCGCCCCGCGCCCTGGTCCCCAGCTCCGGGTCGGGGACAGCGGACCCCAGCGCCGAGGGCGGCCGTGCAGGTGACCGGAGCTGCGAAGAGGAACGTTGCTGCGCGTGGCCGTGGGCCTGGGGCTGGAGCAGCGACGAGCTTGAGAAGGAGGACCCCCTGCCTGAGGGAGGCGGAGAGGCGAGGCGATCCCAGCAGGAAGGCGGCGCCGCTGCTACATTCAGCAGTTAGCTGCTGCGCGCCCACCGCAGCCCCAGCTGGGGCTTCTCAGACTCCCGGCTGGGCCTAGGGGTTCCAGCGGGGTTCCTCCCACTCCCAGACTTGCGGGCCTCTGCTGCATCAGGGGCGCAAAATGCTACAGCAAAGATTGCAATAACTGAGAGGGGTAGGAGAGGAAAGCAAATTGGCAAAGGGCGGAGGTAGTGAGTTTCCTGTCACCAAGTCACCAAGGATGTTCCCGCCAAGCATGTTGGTCATGCCTGTCAGGAAGGCTGAAGAGGGTACTTACGCGTCTGTGCGAGGCTGGACTAAATGACCACTTTACTTCTCTTGCAGTCCTGAAATTTAATGGCGTTCGATGTAGCAAGCAAAAAAACCAAGCAAACAAAATCCGTCCTTGAACGGAATACAGCCCCTAAGTAATAGACATTTCATAAGTCTCCACTCAAAACGTTTACTCCCTAATCTGTCTATTTATTAATACACTTTTATTGAAGGCCTACTATGGGTCAGACAACATGCTACATACAATTATGATGTTCCTTCAACTTGGACTAATGACAGACTAGCAAGTGTTCATAACATTACCAGTTATGAGGGGTGATATGAAGGAACCCAACGGGGAGAGAAAGAATAAAGGGAAGTGGACATACTCTGGATTGGGTGGATGGTTAATTTTCAAAGGTCTCTAGAAATGAACTTGCCTAATACCCTCATAGGAAGATGCATCAGAGACACAGCGAGAAAGTAGCCCAGAGATGGGTAGGGCCAGAAGCAACGTGTCTTGGCTCCTGGCCCAGCCGCTTTATCAACTTGTGAGCTCTGTTAAATGAAACTTGACCCATAGGAATATCCTCTCAGAATCAGTGACACTTTTATGAAGAGCATTTAGATCTCTAGACCACTTGTTGAAGCCACTTCATTCAGAAATTTCCTATTTGTGGGGTGCCTGGGTGGCTCAGTCGGTTGGCTCAGGTCATGATCTCACTGTTGGTGAGTTGGAGCCCCACACTGGGCTCTGTGCTGACAGCTCAGAGCCTGGAGCCTGCTTCGGATTCTCTGTCTCCCTGTCTCTGCACCTCTCCTGCTCACGTGCTCCCTCTCTCTCTCAAAAGTAAACACTAAAAAATTTTTTTAAAGAAAAGAAATTTCCTATTTGCGCCCTGAATGGACTTTCTGGGGCACTGTGGTTAGAAGCATTAACCTTTGGGTTTTATCAAACCACAAAAAAGAGACAAATGTCTCCATTAGATAGAGACAATAATTGGAGTAGAGATACTGACTTCCCCAAATTATTGTGAAATGAAACAACACAACAGAATCCTTAATTAGATAATCCCCTATGAACTAGCATATTCGTTTCCTAGGGCTGCCTTAACGAACGACCAGACTTAATGCTTAAAACAAAGGAAATTTATTCTCTCACTCTTCTGAAGGCCAGAACTCCAAAATCAGGTCCACACTCCTTCCCAAAAGTCTAGGAGGGAAACTTCCCTTGCCTAGTCCAGCTTCTGGTGGCTCCAGGAATTCATTGGCTTATGGCTGCATCACTCCAATCTCTGCCTCCATCTGTGTATGGCCTTCTCCTCCATGTCTTCTTCTCTTCTGTCTCCTACAAGGACACTTGTCATCAGATTTAGGGACCATTCACATAATCCAGGATGATCTCAGCTCAAGATCCTTATTTAATTACAACTGCAAAGACCCTTTTTCTAAATAAGGTCACATTCACAGGTTCTGAGATTTAGACTGTGGACATACTTTGGGGGGGAAGCCACCATTCAACACACTAAGAGGGACCACATTCATTGTCTGCTGTGGTATCAGGGTGTCATTTCAACACCATTATACAAAATCATATTTATACTAAGTATAATCTATCCTTTCATTGCAAGCTACTGAAAATAAGTATCATCAAACCCGAGCATTACGTGGAATAACTACCATCAGGAAAAGAAGTACAGATGCCCAAGCCCGAAATTCATGTTTGAGTCACAGGTGATACTTAAAGGCCAACCGTGGCTCTCAGCAGCTACCATTGTTAAATTACTACAGAAATACACCCCACATCTGTAGGTATGGATTTCTGATAACGTGATCCAATACTGAATGTCTACTAGGCCGCAAGCTCTCCATCAGGGGCTCCTATGGAGCTTATATTCTAGGTTAGGGGGCAACTTTGAGTCTCATTTCCTCTGGCACAAAGCCTGCTGCATATCTGAAGCCTGATAAAGAGCTGTTGAATGAGTAGATGGGTATAAATAAATCACTACCAATCTTTTAGGCAATTATTACCACACTGAAAAACATGTCTATAATAAGATAGGATTTACTAGAGAAAACAGATTAACACTCTGACTCATTCAGCATTTTCTTGAGTGAAGGAAAAGTCCTTAAAGGAAAAATTTTGATTTGAAAAAGAAAATAATGAGATATCTATTTTCTCTTTTTTAATCAATAATATGCCTATTTACACAGAAACAGATCCTGCTGGGAACAGTCAATCATGACTGAAGTAATAGTTACTTAAAATGAATAAAATATTTTGTCTAAGTATTTGGTTGATAGTTTCAAAAACAAACATTATTCAACTAGTAATTTCATAATATTGATGCATTACTTCTTAAAACTCTTGCAATGATTTCAGTGACTCCACTCTCTCCTGGTTCACCTCTTCCCTTTTTGACTTCCCTTCTCACTTTTCCCCTCTTATAATTTTAGACAATCAACCAGCACATTAATAGGTACCAAATTGAGTCTTATTCTTGGGCTTCCTTGGGTCATAGGCCCATCCCTGCACCAGTCACAGTGGCTAATGATTTGGAATACGATGGCCATCCAGGTATGAGCCACCTGTGCACTCCTGGAAAACAGGGATTGGGAGGAGAGTTGATCTCACTCACCCTAACCAAATAACTTAGAATGGGGAAAAGTGGTATCCCAAAATAAAACTAGGGTGCCCTTACTGAAGAGGAAGCAGGCAAAAAAGCACAGATACTCAATACAATAGACATTCAAAAAGTTTTGCTGTTAACTGAATGTAGTTTTAATTAAAACAGTACTTCACCCTTTCTACGGTGTGCTAAAGGTTTCTATAAAGTTTTTAAAACTGAAGTGACAATCATAACTATTGATTATATGTGTAATTACCACACAAATCTTTAACACTTACATTTATAAAAGACTGTGAAAAATATTTTTGTATGCATCGAAGGCCATATAGCAAGTACATAGACTCTGGAATCTAATTGCCTGAGTTGGTTTTATTTTTTATGCACATTAATTATGAGAATTTGAGTAAGTTCTCTACCCTCTTTCTGTCTCAGTTTCCTTTTTTGTAAAATGGAGTCGATCATAATTACCCCCTCTGAAATCTCATGAAATGCAATGAGACAATAACTATGCCTTTATAACGGGACTTGTTACCTAGTACTCTATTATGTTTATTTATTGTTAACCACATTTATCTTTCACAGCATCGCTGGAAACTATTTTGGGTAGTCATACTCTGAGCATTTATTTTTCTCTTAACAAATAATCAGTATCTATTATGTTATCAGGTACAATTACCCAGATAAACATCATGGGTCCTTTATACCCTCAAGGAGTCAAGGGAGGATTCCCATGGTTCAGCCAGGTTGGTGTAGGGCACTCCATTCAGTGGAACATAGAATGGAAAGAAAGGCACAGAGAAGAAAAGGCATAGCACCTTACACATCACAAGGTATTACAATCACACCCAGTAGTGTAGCCCTGGGTGTGTTCAGAAAAGTGTACCTGGAAAAGTACACAGAAGTCTAATAGGAAGAACTTTGAAGGCCATGTGGATTTTGAAGGTCATTTGGACTTTAACCTCTATGTATGATGAAATATTGAAAACTTTTAGACTCCAGAATTATTTTCAAATTTGTAGAAGGAAAGCACATCCTGGGTATGTGAGGTGTGACAGAAAAAGGCAAATGTCAGGGGTAACAGTTAAGAAACTAGGCAATTGCAGCAGACCAGTGTTTCTCAAATTTTAACGTGCACCTGAATCAGATGAGAGCTATTTAAAACATATATTCCGATTCAGTAGTGCTGGGGTGGGGCCCTAGAGTCTGCATGTTTAATAAGCTCCCAGGTGATGTCAGTGCTGCTGGTCTCCAGCAAGGCAAGAGACTATTAAAACACTGCCAATGCTGTTTCCAACAAAAAGAAATTTATATCTAATGTACATTGAACTTTTAAGTCCTCATGGAGAAATAATTTGCAGCTCATAAAGCTGTCACCACTAATTGAAGAACTATTGTGTGCCACAAGCCAATAAAATAGAAATATTTTATCTTGATTCTTAAGATATCTCTGAGAAGAAATCCCTTTAAAGCCTGAACGCCCAAGTGAAAATTACTTTGTTGTGTGTATGAGGAGGCAATTGTGGTGAGTGAAAGAAGTATAATATAGGATACTGTGACGGTATTTTTTTTTAATTTTTTAAAAATGTTTATTTATTTTTAAGAGAGAGAGAAACAGAGCACAGGCAGGGGAGGGAGAGACAGACAGACAGACAGACATGGAGACCCAGAATCCGAAGCAGGCTCCAGGTTCTGAGCTGTCAGCACAGAGCCAGATGTGGGGCTCAAACTCACAGACAAGGAGATCATGACCTGAGCCGAAGTCAGATGCTTAACCAACTGAGCCACCCAGGTGCCCCTGTGATAGTCTTTTTGATGTTGTTAACTTGACTCAGCTACAGCGTCCAGTTATACAATCAAACACTAATCTAAGTGTTGCTATGAAGATATCTTGTAGATGTGATTAAAGTCCATAATCAACTGACTTTAAGCAAGAGAGATTATCCTAAATAATCATGGAGGGCCTGGTTTAGTCCATTGGAAGGCTGAAAAAGCAGAGCTGAGGATTCCCTGAAGAAGATATTCCACCTGTGGACAGAAGCCTCAGACCATGACTAGTCCAGCTTGCCTTTCCTGACAGTCTGCTTTCTGGATTTTGGACCTGCCTAGCTAGTCCCTACAACCACATATGCCCTGCAATAAATATCTTACTATGTATCTCCTACTGGTTCTGCTTCTCTAGTTGAACTCCAAAAGATTTTAGTGACTAAAAACAGAGTGCTGCTATAACAAAAACTCAAAAAATGTGGTAATGGTGTTAGAATTAGTCAGTGGGCAGAAACTGGAAGAATTTTGAGACACATGATGGAAAAAGCCTACCCTGTCTTAGACTATTAGTAGAAAGACAGTTGTTAACAACTCTGCTAGTGAGGACTTAAAGGAAGCAGGGAGTGTGTTATTGGAAATTTGAGGAAAGGAGATCCTTGTTATGTAGTGGCAGAAAGCTTAGCAGGATTGTGTCCTGCAGTTTTGTAGAAAGCATAACTTGGATACAATTTAATTGGACATAGAGCAGAGGGGATGTCCAAGTAAAGTGTTGAAGATGTGTCCCGGCTTCTTCCTGCTACCTACAGTAAAATTTAAGAAGAAAAAATAAATTGAAAAAAGAATTCTTAAACAAAAAGGAACCAGGATTTGATGATTGAGAAATTCTTGGCTCAGCCAGTCTCTGAAAGGTACAAACATTGAGAGATTTGTGGCCAGGAAGGCCAAAAATATGGCTGGTCAACCTTTTGCTAATACTTCAGAAGGAATAAAAAAATCAGAGTATTCAGTCACACAGTGGCTCTTTGAAGAGATTAAGTATGTGACTCATAAATTCCCTCATATCCCCCAAATAGAAATGGTATTATCTAGGGAAGATCTATGGATAAGCCTCTTCTTTTCTGGAGTGAATTCCTTGTAACATACATAGGACACCTATAAGGTTCTTGAGAATTTTATACAGTAGAAATTCTGCCAGCTTGTATTTAAAGAGATAGAAAAAGCTGCTGGACCCCCAAATTCTAGGTACAGGAAACAGGCTGATAAAACTACACAGCTTGTACTACAAAACAGACAAAAATCCTGGGGCCCATCATAGACCTAATGAACAAAAGTCTCTGGGGTAGGGAAAGAGAACTCTGTGCTTTAACGGGCATGCCAAATGAAATCAGAGATAATTAGCTTTTGGAGAAAGGCAAGAATGATAGTTTACTTCCAACACTGAACAGACAATGATGAAGACGTGATAGATTTTTCTATATAGACCCTGTAAGCCAACTAAAATCAGCAAGTGGAAAGCACAGGTAGCCAGATTTAAACCAAATCAAAGGAATCACTTCCAGCTATCATAGCCATTACAAGCAGAGTAGGCTACCAGTGAGACAATGAGCTCTTCATCAGTAGGTATTTTTAAATAGAGACTAAAGGATTGTCCATCAGAAATACTGCAGGACGACACTGGGTAGGAAAGACCTTAGATCAGAACGACGGTAATTAGGGCTGCACATATCAAAGAATCTAAGGCTTGGAGCTGCAACTTCAGAGTATTTACGTGAAGAAGTTTTGGGCTGTAAAAAACAAGTTATGTAGTAAAAATGTTACCTACTATCCAGGGAGTTGATTCACCATTCACAGAGCATGAACAATCCCTCCAAAAATGAGGATTGCTTTACCTATTGCATCTGCTATTTTTTTAAAATTTTAAAGTTTATTTCTTTATTTTGAGAGAGAGAGAGAGGAATTGCATGGAGGGGAGGGGCAGAAAGAGAGAGAGAGAGAGAGAAGAGAGAGAATCCCAAGCAGGCTCCATGCTGTCGGCACAGAGCCTGACATGGGGCTTGATCCCGCAAACCATGAGATCATGACCTGAGCCTAAATCAAGAGTCAGACACTTAATCGACTGAGCCAACCAGGCACCCATGCCTGCATCTGTTTTGTATTGCAATAAACAAGTAAATAGAAAGTGTGTGTGTGTGTGGTGTGGTGTGTGTGTGTGTGTGTGTGTGTGTGTGTGTGTGTGTGTCTTATTTTCAAGATAATTGGGGTGAATCAGTAAATCTGAAACAGAAAAATTAATTGATGTGGAGTATTATTTAAACATACATATGCATGTTTGACTTTAATGAGTTCAGTTAAGCAGCCAAAGAACTACTAAGTAATTTGACAGCTTATAATGTATATGCTCTGCTGTAACTTTCACATTAATTGTACATAAATCCTTTAAGTTTGGGGCACCAGTACTCTACAGGAACCATTAGTATCTATGGGTATAGGGGTATTTAGCAAATTTACCTTGATATTGATCAGTTATATATTCCATATCCCATTAGTAATGTCAAAGAGATATGGAATACTCTAGTAGTAAAAAGCAAAAAAGAAAAACACTTTAAACATTTAGAAAGGAGACTGAAGAACAAATAAAGAAAATCTGAGTTTCCAAATATTAATAAACAGGACAATGAGTATCAACTAGTGAAGTTTAGCTATTAGAAATGCTAGTAATTTTATCTTGAAAGGAATGATATTCAAAGTTCCTCCTACTAAAATGCTATCTCCGGGCCCAGAATTTAGTCCAAATTATCCAGAAGACAGTTTCTACAATCCTCATTATATAATACAATATTCTACTCATAAAGTTGCTCCATAAATGTTTTTTGAGTGAATAAATGATTTTATGAAAGACAAAGGGAACATATACAGAACAAATGAACATTATGTTGTCAAGTTATAAATGATAAGAAAACAAATACTCCTAATAAGGAAGTTTAGACATTAAAATACTTCAGTAAATTCTTATGCTCTTCTTTTTTTTTTTTACTTCTTTAACAAACTTTTTATTTTAGAATGATTTTAATTTTATAAAAAAAAGTTAGAGACAGCACAGAGAGTTCCCATATACACCATAACCAGTCTCCCCTATTGTTGACATCTTGTGTTAGTATGGTACATTTGTCACAACCAAGAAACCCAATATGATGGATTACTTATTCACTAGTCATTACATTATTTAGATTTTTAACATTTTTTACTTAATGTCCCTTTTCTATTCAGGATTCTATCCAGGATACCATGTTAATATAGTCATCTTGTCTCCTTAGCTTTCTTTTAGCTGTGAAAGTTTCTTAGGCTTTTCTTGCTTTTAATGACCTTGACAGTTTTGAAGAGCACTTTTTTAGTCATATGTTTTTTGGTCACGTACTTTGTGGAATGTGTCTCACTTTGGATTGGCTGATATTTTTCTCATGATTAAACTGGAGTTGTGGACTTGAGGTTTAGGAAAAACCACAGAGTTAAAGTGTCATTTTCATCACATCATATGAAAGGTATATGCTATGAACATGATTTTCCACTGTTGGTTTTAACCTTGATCATCTGGCTGTAGGTGTTTTTCAGCTTTCTCCACTGCTAAGTTACTCTTTTCCCCATTTCCATACTGTACTCTTTTTAAGGAAGTCAGTATATTTAGTCCATAGTTACAAACTGAAAAGTTATTCTCCACCTTCCTGAGAGGGGTGTGTCTATGTAAATTATTCGGAATTCCACACAAGAGATTTTTCTATTCTCTCCCATTTTAAAATTTATTCAGTCAGTTATTTACATAAGTATCAGTTCATGGTATATATTTTATACTTTCAGTTATAATACAATATACTACATTATTTAATATTTTATTCAAATTGTTCTAGTTTGGGCCATTGGGGGCTCTTTCACTTGGCTCCTGTGCCTCTTCCAAGTACACTTACCATTGTGCTTTTGTTACTTTTTCTTGTTTTTCTCTTTTTTTAAATATAATTTGGGGCGCCTGGGTGGCTCAGTCGGTTGAGCGTCCGACTTCAGCCCAGGTCATGATCTCGCAATCCGTGAGTTCGAGCCCCATGTCGGGCTCTGTGCTGACAGCTCGGAGCTCGGAGCCTGTTTCAGGTTCTGTGTCTCCCTCTCTCTCTGACCCTCCCCTGTTCATGCTCTGTCTCTCTCTGTCTCAAAAATAAATATACATTAAAAAATAATAATAAATAAATAAATATATTTATTTATATAGAAATATTATATTAAATATATAAATATATTTATTGACAAATTGGTTTCTATACAATACCCAGTGCTCATCCCAACAAGTGCCCTCTTTAATGCCCACCACCCACTTTCCCCTCTCCCCCACCCCCCATCAACCCTCAGTTTGTTCTCAGTATCCAAGAGTCTCTTATGGTTTGCCTCCCTCCCTGTAACTTTTTTTCCCTCTTCTCCTCCCCAATGGTCTTCTGTTAATTTTCTCAAGATTCACCTATGAGTGAAAACATATGATATCTGTCTTTCTCTGACTGACTTATTTCACTTAATATAATACCTTCCAGTTCCATCCATGTGGCTGCAAATGGCCAGATTTTATTCTTTCTCATTGCCGAGTAGTATTCCATTGCATATATAAACCACATCTTCTTTATCCATTCGTCAGTTGATTGACATTTAGGCTCTTTCCATAATTTGGCTGTTGTTGAAAGTGCTTCCATAAACATTGGGGTACATGTGCCCCTATGCATCAGCACTCTTGTATCCCTTGGGTCAATTCCTAGCACTGCTCTAGGGCATGTCATTTCCTTTGAGTCTCCCTGCCCCCATACACTTGGACTTCCAAATGTTCCCCTCTGGCAAGTGAGAGCAGGAAGAAAGATGGATTAATAGTTCCCAGCACACATGACCCTGACCAGCCTGAAGGAAGTACTGGATAGGCTGTCTTTCCACATATACAGTATAGTCCACCTGTGGCCTGCCATTTGATAGCTGTGTGGACATTGTCCCAGGCCTCTCGAGAGAAGTTAGGCAGGGGGTGGGGATCTGGCTCAAGATGCTCTGGGGACCCCCACCATTGGGTTTCCCAGGTGGTTGAGTTATAAAATCTTCGCTCTAGGCATGTCAAGTTCCTAACAGAGATGGTAGACTTTCTGCCCCACTGGGCAAGACAGTTTTTCCCAATAATTGAGCTTTTGTGGAGCCAAACCCCAGTAGTAGGACTGGGGTATTCTGTTCCACTATAAGGTTTGCAGGGAACTAATTCTCTAGCCTCCCAGGGCCATTGATTCTTCATGTTGGTACCAATGAAGCATCCTATCCACAAAGGGAAGGTGAGTGCTATCAGAAACCTCTCATCACACTCCCAACTGGCCAGGGTGGCCTCTGCCAATTCTGTGGTGAAAAGTAGAGCAAGAATCACAATAACAGTGAGAGACAAAGGGTGACAGTGCATCACAGTAAGGAAACAGATATAGAAAATATGGACAGTCTATTTGTTCCACCAGACCATCGACTCCTCAGGCTTTTGCCATGCGTGGATTAGTCAGCTTCCGGAGTGACTAAAACAGGGCTGCAGTCTCCCAGAGCCTCTGGAGTTGCAGATTGCTTCTTCTGTATAGTCAGCTTGCACAGCCTTGATGGACCAGGAATGAACTCCCAGTTTTGAGATGCTGGCTTCACTCTGCTGTGGTGAATCCAGGGACCCACCTCGGCCACCTTTACTGCCATTAGGGAACAGGGATGATGACCTTACTGGCTTCTTCAAGCTGATAAGGGATGGTGTGGGGGTACAGCAGTTAGAGTTTACCCAAGGGTCGGTTGAGTGGCCCACGGTATGGTTCTACAGGAAGGCTTTCTGGTTCAAACAGTGCTTCCAAGGTAACACGTCTGCAAACCACCTTCCATTCCTGGGGTGTCCATTGATTTTTTTCACACTTTCGATGGGAAATACACTCCAGAATTCTGGCAGCTTCCAGGATAGTGGTAGGAGCTAAGATGGGAAGCCGTGCTCATTCTTTTCCGAGGCCCATCCGTCATTTCCACCTGTGCAGCGCCCAGCTCTTCCCTGCCCGCTAACGCTACTTATCCCGGGAAAGCTCGCGCGGGGCGGTGGAGCAAACCCACAGACTAAAAGTGAAACTTGAGCAGCGCTGGCCCGGCTGCTGGCTGGTGCCTTTCCCCCTCCTGCCTCCCCGCCGTCGCCACCCTTTTGCTCTTCTAAGAGTTCTAAACAAGTATTCTTGGGGTGCAGTGAGAAAAAAACATAACTACAATTTACATTTTTAAAAAAAGATATTTTTCTAAATATCTAAACAGTTTCTAAATTTTCCAAACAGTTACCTGAACACCTACCTACACCCAAATGACCATATATCATTCCGTGTAGGAATTTTAGGTCTTACATAATATTCTTAAGATACAGACTTCATCATTTTATGGACTGCACAGAAGTATCTGTGGTTCTCCTCTGCCTACAGTTTAAAGATTAAACTCACTCTGGTATTCAAATTCATTCTGAGATTTAATTGACCAATATTTTCTCCCACTATTGAAGACAACTCCTAGTTACCTAAACACACTTTTGCTTTTTTTTTTTCCACTTCTTGCTTTTGTTCATGCTGTTCCATCCTAAATGTTCTTACTCCATTCTGCAACACCCCTCTTTCAACCATCACCCATTACCATCATCCATCTGCTGGGCGAAATCTTAGCCAATATTCCAAGATCCAACTAAATTGACTCTTCCCTATAAGCTCTCCAATTGGAGCTATGGTAGCTATGGTCCATGATCACTTAGAAATTTATTTTGTGTCCATTTTATCATCACCCAGTTAGTTGTGTATATACCTACATAAATGCCTTTGAGGGCAAATGATGTATTATTATTAATGTTTGGTTTTCTATCCCCTAAAAGTTTATCACAGTATCTTGGGTTTCTCAATGAATATGCATTGGACTAAAACAGAAGAGGCTTGGGGCTCCACAGTGGCTCAGTTGGTTACATGTCCAACTCTCAATTTTGGCTCAGGTCATGATCTCATGGTTGTGAGATGGAGCCCCACAGTGGGCTCTGGGCCGACCAGTGGAGACTGCATAAGAATCCTCTCCCTCTGCCCCTCTCCAGCTAATGGGTGCATGTGCACTCTGTCAAAATAAATAAATAAACTTAAAAACTAAAATGAAATAAATAAATAAAATAAAATAAAATAAAATAGACAAATTGTATATTTTCAATTTGTTTCATTAAAAAGAACAAAAGCAAAAAATGTTTTATTTTATGGATAATTACTGTACAATGAGTATTTACCTATAGTACTATTTAAAATTTGCATACCAGAAAGAAATTTTATTCTAAATTTCTGTAGAATATATATCATAGAAATTATATATGTAATATAATTTCAATGAATTTTAAAATATAAATTCACACGAAAAATGAGGAGAAATATGACAAAATGTTACCAGGAGGTATCTTTCGATTGAGAAATTGATGAGTTAGTTTAGTCATTAACTTTTACCTTTCCAAGTGATCCAGAATAATCATATGTTACTTTATAGCCCCCCCCCCCAAAAGAAAGCTACTTGAAAATATCTGTGTGAGATTACATGTTCTTTGGAAATGACTCCCAAGATCTAGATCCTTTCAGATACACCTTAAAGCCCAGGGCAGCCCAGTTACGGTTGGCTGTTGCTCACTGGGCAGTTGCCCCAGTTTGTAACTCATTTAGGCTCCTAATCTGTTGGAACACTTTTTCTTGTCCTTGGATGCTACTGGCTCCAATGTGGAGGAAATGTTATTATCCTGAATGCCTAAAAAGCTACATAACAGCAAGGAAATTCATAGTAGCTATTTCAGCTGTGATCGAAAAACTGTTTCGAGTTGAAAGGCAAGTTAATTGGATTGTTTGCTTACAATTTAGTACCAAGGATACAAATTACTTAACTCCAAGGTTAAAATTAGTACCAGAGCTTGGACTAAAATAGGACTTTTCTTCAAGGAATTTATTTTTTTGCATTGTCAGTATTTTTGTCAGGATACACAGTGTTATATTCATATATTTATCATCTATTTACCTCCTTATCAGAAATGGTACCAGGGTGTAAAAGAGATTACAAAATTCTTCAGACTTTATACTTAAGCCAAAGTAATTATTATTTCCTTGCATTTGAAAGAATATAATAAGAACTCAAGTTAAGAAAATAAATGTTGTGGCGCACCTGGCTAGCTCAGTCAGTGAAGCATCTGACTCTTGATCTCAGCTCAGGTCTTGACCTTAGGTTTGTGAATTCAAGCCCCATGTTGGGCTCTGCACTGGGTGTTGGAGCCTATTTAGAAAAAAGAAGAAGGACAAGGAGAAGAAGACATGCAGAGAAATTACTCCTAGACTATTGCCTGAAAAGGCTGCTATGAATAAACAGTTGGCTAGAATCATTTCAGAATTATGCAGCGAAATGAAGTTTTCATAGAAATGCATTTCAGATTTAAGTCCCTACGGACCTTAAAGAAAAGTGGCCAGTATTTCTGATAATCCTGATGATTGGTACACACATACTATAAACTAATTTTCACATAGCACAAAGCACTTTGTTCTCTGCAGGCATATAATGAGATTTGAGCGCAAAAACCACCAGGCCCATTCATGGCCTATAAGCCACATCTCATCGTTGAACTGCTACAGAGTTTACACACGTTTACAATGAAAAGGCTAAGTGCTTTTGTTGTCACTGTTGTTTTGTTGTATTCTGTTTCAGAGCCCAGTTTCTAGTTCTGAACCAATGGGTCATAAAAGACACAGTATCTTATTAATTATTTTATTTACCTTCATCATATCGATGTGATATTAAGAAACCTTAATTTTTTTCTTTTTTAAATTTTAGAGAAGGGGGGGAGCAGGGCAGAGAGAGGGAGAGTGAGAATCACAAGCAGGCTCCAAGCTCAGTGCAGAGCCCAGTGCAGGACTCAATCCCATGGCCGAGGATCATGACCTGAGCCAAAATCAACAGTCGGACACTCAACTGACTAAGCCACCCAGGCATCCCCAGGAAGCCTTTATTAGTGTGGTCCTACTAGATACCCAGCCAGTACAGACTGTGGGGGAGACTTACTATTTTCCCAGCCAGCTCCCCCTTTTCTCTTCCTCTGGTCACAGTATTTCCTTTGGTGGCAAACTGCTGCCCCTCGGATTCCAAGCACATGGATCTGCTACAGCATCCTGGCTTCAGAGGCCACCTGGCACATGGCTTTGTGCTATGTGAAAATTCATTTATAGTATGTGTGTGCCAATCACCGAGGCTATCAGAAATACTGGCCACTTTCCCTTAAGGCCCATAGGGACTTAAACCCAAGGAGGATTTGTCATAGTATATCACAGTTCTATGGGGTGGGAACACCAATAGAAGGGTAGTGAACATTGATCTCTGAAGCTTTTCAAACAGAAGCTGGGTCGGGAGGATCAAGGGGTGGGCGTCAAAGGGTTCAGCAGCATTTCCCCTCCTATGGTGGTGAATAAGTGTGGCTGTGAGCGGCAGCTTCCAGCAGCCAGGTTCTCTGCCACATGGAAGATCTCAGCCTGGGGGAGAAGACATAATTTGAAAATCAGGCCACGCAAGCAGGTGTTCAGCAAATGTGACAATTTTTGTATGCAACTGAACTCCATTTCTCCAGTGATATCCTGTTGTACCAGTGGATAGAAACCAAACCTCAATGAGTTCAGGTTCCTCTTTTTTCCCTTAACTTCTCTTCTAACTTCTAAGCAGGAGACAGTAAGAGAAACATCAGCTGGGCCCAATATAAGCAAAAGCTCTGATCCTTGGTCAGGTATTGAATTTCACATGGGACTCCTCATCCTGTCTGTTTTTCAGATGTTGATCTACATGGGTCCATGCCAAAGGTCACTTCAAGATCAATGACTCTCCCTGCTTTCCCCTAGTGCCTTTCTGAAGTGAATCGAGAAATATTCTCCAACCACTACCTGGGCTATGGCCACCTTGGCAAGGCTTTCTAACCCACAAGCACGCCCATGCTATTCTCAGGAATGATGCTACTGTCCCCACACCTCAGTGAGTCAAGTCGGAACTCTGCAAGGCTACTTCAGATTTGACTGCCTTCATTGCACAGACATGCTGCCCCATGCTATCCCAAGTTGCCAAGCCATTAGGGTCTTCTCTCCATCCCTACTTCTATTTAGGATAAAGGGCAACCACTCTTTCTACTCTGGATCCTCTCCACTCTTAGGTTTCCCCCACACATTGAGAGTGTCTGTTGCTCCCCCATCAAGCTCAGCCCTCAGATATAAACTTCATAGGATACTTCAAAAATTTGTTTCAACTATAGATTGGCTGTAATTGATATTATAAAACACATTCAGTTTAAGACACCAAACAACATAGACACTCACAGGGTGTTGATTAGTGAAGGATTCATTAACAGTATGCAGGGCCTCTTTCTCAACGGTGTACCAACTTAGCTCTCTTTGTTTCACCCTTGGCTTTCTTCTTTTCCCCTAATTTAGGATACTTCTCTTAGTCTTCAGAGTCTGAATTCACTCCCAGTCTGTGTTTCTGAGACTCAAGACACAGTCTATTATCACATCTCCTGTGGCAATGGACACAAAAAAATGCCCATGATGAAAGAGTGTTATAGGGAAAATAAACGAAGAGTACTGGGGAAAAACATAGCAAGTAATATATCAAAACATTCCTCCACAGAGAGCATGATGTCCAGGAAGAAGAGGGGCAGGGGTCACATGAGGGAAAAGTGAATCCTGATGGTACCCACCTCTTGGACCACGGCTCTGAGTCCCTCCCAGAGAGCTTTCTTCCGCCTTCATGAAGCTTAGTTGATCAACTCTGCCTCAAGATCTTTCCTTAATTCCCTCCTTTTGCCTAAGCTAATTCAAGTTATGCATGGCTGACTCAATATAATAGCTTAGCCAAGAATGGGCATTTTTATTTCATAGAATCAGGAAGAGTTGAGCAACTAAACAACCAGAAGAGCAGACACGTAGCTGGTCTTCATGAACTCTAACACTACCATTAGCCTTCTCCATCTCTTCTCTCTGCTGCTCAGTATGAGTGGGTTTCATTCCTTTTTACTATGTCTCTCCCCGAGGTGGGAAACATGGCTACTGATCGTTCCCCAGTTTTTCATCAGTGGGTTCTACTATCAGATAAAAGAAGAAATAAGTCAGTGTTTAAAGTCTCTATTAATTTGTTTCAGTAGTAGAAATGTAAAGAGAAAGAAAATTATTGGGTTCGCCAATTCTTCTTCCATGAAATATGGACAGTAGCTTCTGTTTGGATTATAACTGCATAAAAAAAATTCTCTCTATGACTAAGCTATCTGGCCCTTTTAAATTCCTTCTTAAAAGTGCATAAAGGAAAGGATGAATTTCAAAAGACTACTTTGTGTCTTTTTCTCAAGCTAAACACAGAGAAAAGAAGTAATGAGAACATAAACAAAAAATATATTTTTAAACAGACGAAAGCTAAAAAAGTCATGTGTTAATGTCTCTGCAGTCAAAATTAAATGTGATATGACACAACAAAAGAGGATATTACATTCCCAACAAAGAAGAATTTTAAAGTCAAGGAGACTGAACTACGATAAATAATGCCCTATGTTCTTCTACCCTGCCCAAACGTTGGGTACTTTGGAAATTTTGTTTCGATTACAAATTGGCTGTACTTGACATTATGAAACACATTGAATTTAAAACACCAACAAATACAAACATCCAAAGCCCGTTGCTTAGTGATGGAGTCATCTATAAATGAGCTTCTGCAATTATTTATAATAAAAAAGGACTTGGATTAGTGCAAATACAAACGTTTCTGGATCTGTGAACATAAAAGTTCTTAGTCACTCAAACTTCATGGAAAAGTCCTGTAAACGTCTTGTTGAAACTTCCAGGTGCGCTCTTACCCTCTCCTCTCTTGCTTCCCCCGTTGGAGGGACAGTGAAATGCAATACCGAAACATGCAGAAAACAACCATTTTGGCTTTTAAACCTCCTTCTATTTTCCCCTGATACTATTTCCCTCTTTACCAGGATTGAGACCCTGTTATGTAAACAACTAAACTTGAGTGCCTGCCTTGACATCGTTCACATTGGCCACTTGCCCCAGATTTGTAAGATTCTTGTGGTAAGATGAAATACAGCTGAATTCCCTTCATGTTTCAAAGTCAAACACTCACTTAGATCAATGGTTCCCAGGCTCTGGATTTCAAAAATGAAATTTCACAAATGAAATTTCAAAAATGTGTGGTGAACCAGCACAGGCTTGCCAACTTCTTCTTTTGCCAAGAAAGGATTTAGGGAAAATAATGCTCTCTACTATCAGTATCATTTTACAAAATAAAGAGCATTTTTAAGGCCAAAGAAGTAAGCAGTATATTATGTCAAGTTAAAAAAGTGGGGGGAGGCGGTCATCATTCCCAAGAAGAAAGAGTAGACAACAATACACTGATTGTATCACTCAGAATTCTGACAAGAAGCACATGGCACCCTTAGAGGGGTTTAATGAAAAGTACTTCAGTCAAGTGACTATTTACAGAGGTGTGGGCAAAATTTTAAAAATTCCAACAGGGGATATGAGTTACCCAGAAATAGCCACAGCAGGAAGCCATTACTTCTCTGGGGCCTGAAGGGGTGGGGAAAGGGAACAGTGTTTCTGGAGCCAAGTGAGAGCGGGAGACAACAGGAGCTGGATCTGGGACAAAGGCAGCCATGGCCTGCCATGATGAAGAATGGAGAGAGTGAAGCTAAAAAGACCACATCTATCTCCTCCATCCTGCCTGAACTCAACTGGAAATCAAGGGCAAGGGGCCCTGGGTGTTGCAGTCCACAGACAGCCTCTAGGGGCACGGAACAGATCAAAAAGGGTGAAATATGGATGGGGCTGTGGGTCCACTAGAGCATATAGACATTCTCTGGTGGAGGGGCCAGGGACCAGGCAGAGCAAAGTGTGTACATGTGAATGTCATTTTTCATTTCAATTGCAGGAAAATTACAAGAGAAATTTTATTTTAAGATATAATATTACTTGTAATTATATGCTTGATACACTGGTCATTTAGTGGCTCAGTATCTAATAGTGTAACGTCAAGTGGTGTTCAAATGGGCAACTTGTTCTAGTACTTTATTTTTATCACACTCATTAAAAATTCAACTTCACAAAGCTATAAAATAGAAGCAACACTCAACATTTTTATTTAGTTCAGAACATTTTGAGTGAATTAATGCCAAAATATAATAGCCTCCGGCCTCAGAGACTTCTCCTACCAGAGAGTTTCCCAAACTTTTGCCACACGTTGATATCATCTGGGATCTTAAAAAAAAAAAAAAATACTGATGCCTGGCTTACACCCCAGAAATACTGATTTAATTGGTAGAGGTAAAACTTTGCAAAGGATATTTTTTAAAAGTTTTTATTTTAGGAATTTTAGATTTAAAGAAAAGCCGTAAAGATAGAGTTCCTAGGGCATCTGGGTGGCTCATTAGGTTAAGCGTCCAACTTTGGCTCAGTTCATAATCTCAGGGTTCATGAGTCTGAGCCCCACATTAGGCTCCCTGCTGACATTGAGTCTCCCTCTCTCTCTGCCCCTCCCCTGCTCATGTTCTGTCTCTCTCCTCTCTCTCTCTCTCTCTTTCTCTCCTTCTCTCAAAAATAAACATTAAAAATTTTTTAAAAATAAAAAGATAGTAGAGTTTCCATATATGTCATACTTGATCTCCCCTATAATTAACATCTTACTTTAGTATGGTGTATTGATCACAGTCAATGACTCAATCTTGAAACACTGATACATAATTTTAAACTAACATCTATACTTTATTCAGATTTCCATTAGTCACCTTATGCTCTTTTTCTGTTCCTGGATCCCATCCAGGATAGCACAATACATTTTAGCATGTCTCCTTGGGCTCTTGGCTGGGATCATTTCCCAGAATTTTCCTGTTTTGGATGGCCTTATAGTACTGAGGAGTACTGGTCAGGTATATTGTACGACATCTCTCAGTTTGGGTCTGTCTAATGTTTTTCTGATGATGAGACTATGCTTCTATGTTATATAGGGAGGAAGACCACAGAGGGAAAGTGTTACTCTCATCACATCATGTCAAGAGTACATACTATCAATATGATTTATCACTGTTAATGTTGACCTTGATCACCTGAGAGACACAGTGTTTATTTACCAGGCTTCTCTGCTGTAAAAGTACTTGTTTGTTTTCCTTTCCACCCTGTATTCTGGGAGAAAATCACATGCACAGCCCACACTTCAGAAGTGGGAAGTAGGCTCCTCCTCCTTGAAAAAAAATTTTTAATGTTTATTTATTTTTGAGAGACAGAGAATGAGCAGGGAAGGAGCAAAGAGGGAGGGAGACACAGAATCCGAAGCAGGCTCAAGGCTCTGAGCTGTTAGCACAGAGCCCAACACAGGGCTCATACTCACGAACCACAAGATCATGACCTGAACCACTTAACCGACTGAGTCACCCAGGCACCCCAGGCTCCTCCTCCTTGAGGACAAAGGATTTACATAAATTATTTGGAGTTCTGCATGGGAAATTGATCTATTTCTGCCACGATTATTTATTGATTTAAGCATTTATTTGTATCAATATAGATTCATAGATATTTATTTATATTCTGGATTAGAATCCAGTGCCATTTTATTTATTTTGTTTGTTCACATTGCTCCATTTTTGGTCATTAGGAACTCCTTTCACTGGCTCTTGTTTCCCTTTGGTACACCCCATCACTGGGAACTGTTGTGTGTGTGGTTGTTTTCCTTTGTTTGGTTTTCTTTCTTTTTTTTTTTTTTTGGAACTTCCATACTTTCTGGCACCATAAGATGCTCCAGGCTCATCTTGTGTATTTCCTCTATAGTCAGCCGTTTATCCAAGGATTCCTGGTTCCTTTCATTGGACAATAGTATTAGAAATAAACATATGGGTATGTATGTGTCCTTGTTTCTAAGCCCTTTCATCTGACAGACCAAAAAGATATGCATGCATATAGCTAATCCCCATATAGATACATATCTATAAATATTTCTATATATAAACACCTATACCATAGAATTCATACTAATATCTCTAACTCTTATCAAGAACCAAGAGGATCATTCCTGCCTCTCCTCTTGCCTACCTGTAGGCTCCTAATATCCATTTACTTAATTGTTTAATTCTGGTATACGTGTATATTGGTTTCAGAACTGCTAGTCCATTCCCCCATGGGAAACTTCATCAACCAGACTAGAGTGCTTATGTACAATTCCTTTTTCCTCTGAGCTTCTAGTTGCTGCTACTCATTTCCAAGGCTATTTAGGTCAATGTACTTGTCCTCTAATCCTGGCAGTGAGGTTTTGTTCATACATTTGTAACATATTTAGATTGTTTTGTCATATTCTATATTCCGTCCTGGGGTCCCTTGACCTCCCAAATGATTTTTTTTTAATTTACATACATTAAGGTTCACTCTTTGTGTTGCAGAGATCTATGGGTTTTGACAAATGCATAGTATCAGGTACCCAACATTACGGTATCACACAGAAAGTTATCACCACCATTATGCTCATGGATACTTCACCTATTCAACCTTCCCCCTCCCTAAACTTCAATAATGACTAATCCATTCATTGTCTTTATAGTTTTGCCTTTCAAGAATGTGCTATAAACTCATACAGTATATAGCCTTTTTAGACTGCCTACTTTCACATGTGCATTTATCACTCATCTGTATCTTGAATGGCTTGATAACTTATTCTTTTTTATTACTAAATAGTATTTCACTATATGTATGTGCCACAATTTGTTTATCCATTCACCTACTGGAGGATATCTGGTTGTTTCCAGATTGTGTTGATTATGAGTAAAGCTGCTATAAATTTTACATGGAGGCTTTTTGTGGATATAAGTTTTCAAATCAACAGGGTAAACACTTAGGAATTTCTGGATCATATGATAGATTATATTTAGCTTTATAAGAAACTGCCAAACTTTCTTGCAAAGCAGATGTCTGACTTAGGGATTTTTAAGAGCTTCCCAGATGATTTCAATGTGCAATAAAGTTTAGGGGCTGATGCTCTATTCCGAAAGGTTTGAGAAAAGCGTCAGTTAGGGATAGGATGAGTGTCTACCCATGAGGGCTGCAAAAAGAGAGTTTCAGGGCATTCTCCTCCTCAAGGCTACTCATAACTCAAGATACTGATCACACAAAGAGCAGTCAGTAATTTTTGTGGTGGATAAATCACAGGTAAATCTGGTGATAAATCTTGGAACTATACCTTTCCACCTACTTACCTTTGTGAGAGGTCAGATAAATGTCCATACTGCTAAAGATGTCCTCTGAAATGCCACCTCAATAGAAGATGTAAACAAAAGAACCAAAACGGGTAAGAAGGATGGGTTAGTCAGATGCTTTGCATTCAAGTTAACAGAATCCCAAATCAGCATAAGGAGAAAAAGGGTATGGGGAGAAGGGGTGGTATCTATTCGCTTATGTAGTTGAAATGTGCAGGGGTAGTCGAATCTCAGCATGACACAAATGATACCAACAAATTGGTCTTTCTTCCATTCTTCTTTCTTCTTTTCCTCTTCTCTCCTTCTCTCCCTCCCCTCCTTATCAAACCCCGCCTTCATCTCTCTAATCTTTTCTGTATTAACATTCTGGGTGGTGTCTCTGAATGTGTACAAATTTCTTCTTATAAGGACACCAGTCAGATTAGATTATGGTCCACCCTAATGGTCTCATTTCAACTTAATCACCTCTTTGAAGGCCCTATCTCCAAACACAATAAAATTCTGAGGTATTGGAGGTTAGGACTTCAACATACAAATGTTGGAGGAGAAAAAAAATTCAGTAGTCCATAACAACTATGCTCCCAGTGGGGAATCATTTCTTGTTTTCTACGTGAAGGAAAAAAAGGTGAGGACCAGTGCATATCTATCTCATATAACTTTCACATTTTCAATGTTGACTTATTAAATTCTCTTCTTCTCTTTTTTAAAAATAAGGCTCATTGAATTTTTTTAAAGAATCCATCATAAATGTGCTTTGAAAGGAAACGCTAAGGGAAAGTAGCTGTAGTCTAGGAAAATACATCAGAAGACTATATCTTGAGCATCCTACTTGGATTCTTGGGTTTTGAGAGTCACCATATTGGGTGCTAAAAACTTCTTTTAGTTTTTGTCATTATTTAAATTACTGCTGAGAGAAGCCTAGGAAATCACTCTGAAGAGCCCTAATACTTTAAAAAGAGGTAAAAGATGGGAACCCCATTGTTATCAGTAAAATTGTTTTTCCCAGAAAGCTATGTCTTAACACCTAATACTTGTACATGTGACCTTATTTGAAAATAGAGTATTTGCAGATATAATCAAATTAATATGTGGTCATTCTCAACTAGGATAGGCCTTAATCCAGTATGACTGGGGCCCTTATAAGAAGAGAAAGTAGAGACACAGGAAAAGAATGTTGCAGACAGAGAAGATGTGAAGATTCAGTCCGAGACTGGAGCTATGTTGGTATAAGCCAAGGAAAGCCTGGGGCTCCCAGAAGCTGGAAGAGTCAAGAAAGATCCTCCCCTAGAGACTTCAGATGGAACATGGACCTGCCAACATCTTGATTTTGACTTCTAGAAGCCAGAACTGGGAAATAATAAATGTAAGTTGTTTTAAGCCATCCAGTTTGTGGTACATTTTCACGGCAACTTCTAGGAAACTAATACACCCACCGAGAAGACTGAGAAGGGGAAGCCAGAGAGGAAGTAAGAAACCCAGCTTTTGGAAGTCAAAAGAAGAAAATGGATGGGGAGTTGTTTGTATTGTCAACTACTCTAGACAGGTTAAATAATATCCAAATTGTAAGTATCTGTTGAGCTTAGCATTATGCAAGTGCATAAGCATTTACTATTAATATAAAGAATTGTTAAGCAGTTTCAGTAGAGAGATCACTTCTGGCTAAAGGATTAAGGAAAATTTCATGGATGGTATGGCATTGAAGCTGGAATTTAAAGCATAAATAGGATTCCAATATGTAAAAATGGAAAGTGTTGTAGTTAGAGGGGGGAAGTGAGTAAAATTATGGAGAGAAAAAATTCAAGACATGAAGAGGAAATGGACAATAGTACACAAGGTCTTTATAAAGGAGATGTTATTTGGAGTCAGATCACAGATGTCCTTAAATGCTATGCTAAGAAGTATGAACTCTACTCTGGAAATTGGGACATGGTACAATATTAAGTATAAGTTAAAGAAGATTGTATGGAAAATGGTATATAAATACTAATGAGTAAGCAAAATGGACAAATGAGAGGACTATAGACAAGGAAAACTGGAAGCTACTAGAATGCCCGGAAGAGACATTCCCAAGATCTAAACTAAAGTGACAATAAGAATGGAAATATAGTTCCTATTTTTGAAGCCCTATCATATACCAGGTGCTCAGCTGGCTGCATTATATAGGTTAATTGCTACATCTGATAATTCCTCTCTCTGGTAGGACTTACTGTCCTGATTGTACATTTGTGGAAACTATGACTCAGAGACATTAGGTATCTTATCCGAAGTCACACAAAACTAATAAATACTGGGGCTAATATTTGTACCCAGAAATCTGGTTTATTTTTAGGACTCTTGCCTCATCAACTTACCTATCCTACAGTTCATGTTGCAAATTCTAGATACTATTTGGAAAGTACATTAAATGAAACTCTGCACACTTCAATTTGGCAACACCTCCTTCAAAAAGGAAAGAATAGGGGCGCCTGGGTGGCTCAGTCGGTTAAGCGGCCGACTTCGGCTCAGGTCATGATCTCACGGTCCGTTAGTTCGAGCCCCACGTCGGGCTCTGTGCTGACAGCTCAGAGCCTGGAGCCTGTTTCAGATTCTGTGTCTCCCTCTCTCTGACCCTCCCCCATTCATGCTCTGTCTCTCTCTGTCTCAAAAATAAATAAACGTTAAAAAAAAAAAAGGGAAGAATATTGTGAAAACACAGCCACTCTCTTTGGGAAACTCACTGTGTGGATTGTATATCATTTGCCATCTATTTTCCCATATATCCTAGCTCCTAAAACACACTGTTTCACTATCATAAGCATTTAATAACTTTCCTTTTCCCACCAGTACCTGGGACGCCAGGTGCATTTTGACATAGTACCTTTGAAAAGTACCTTTTTGAACTATCTTTGAAGCACTGCTACTCAGTGCACATTGATTTTCCTTTTAAACTAGAATCACTTAGTGTTTCCCTGTCAGACACTGACTGATGACCATTTATCCCTGAGACATACATGAATGAATCAGACAATGTTCTAATGATACTGAATTGGAAAGAAAATGGTACCTTGATTCCTGTTTATAAGTTTATTGTATCAAAATAAAGATACAAACTTTTAAAGAGGGCATGCTTCAATGCTTGATGAAACAGAACACAGGCTATCCTTTGATGAGCTTTTAAAGAAATCCTTGATGTATTTATTTTTAATAATAAAATATTGGGAAGTCAAGTGTATTCCTGCACATCTCAGGCATTGAAGGAAATGATCAATGTCATTGCAAGATAACTGGCTACCATCTTTTGAGGATCTAAACTAAAAACAGGAGAACTGGAGGATTAGGAGAGAAAAGCACAGGGACCGAATAATTGCCTTTCCTCCTTCTGTTTATATAATAAATGCACTCATCGTTGCCATGGCAAAGGAGCCAGTCTGTTTTTCCCATTCCTCTGTTTCTACCGGTTATTATATCCAACACCAGCAAATGTCATATTTCACTATCATCTTTCTTCGATCATTATGTTTATCCATCTACTCTGCATTTACTACTCTATTCATAGTCTTTTTCATAGTGATACTGAGACAAAAAGTGATTTCAGATGAGGGAAGTAGCTTCAGATACAGTTAGAGGAACGAGGAAGCAAAGAGTGATGGAAGGGAGAAGGAGAAAAAGACCTCTGCAGTTAGCCTTCCTAACGTTGGAAAGCCCCGCGGGTCCAAAAGGAAAGAACTCTAAAAATGTCATATAAAGCAAATTCCATCTTGTTGACAAGTTGAATCAACTTTGTAGATGTATATTTTGGCTTTCTAAACCCAAACCACCATAATGATGGCAGTCATAGTCTCTTTTGTCATGATCAGGCTGAGCTCATCTCAGCATCAATTCTAAATTAGGGGAATTAATAATACCACTGTTCTCAGATAGTCGTGCAACATGTGGAGTATTCTTTCCAATCCATGATGCCACATCTTGTCAGAGAAAGTGACACATTAATGTGTTTTGTAAAGATGACAACCAAGGTCTTGCAACCACATTCCCCCACTCATTAATTCGTTTGTGTATCCAAAGATTACTTATTAAAAGCATATTATGTGCTAAGCAGTGATTTAACCTGAAATTAAAAACAAACAAACAAACAAAACACGAGTAAGCCTTCATCCCCTTCTCTCAAAAAGTTTACATTTCAACCCAGCCATGCAAGAGGCAGTTGAACGAACAGGGTGTTTTTAGTTTAGAAAAAAAGAACACTGAGTTTGAAGAACTATCCCTAAGAAGATACAAAATTTAGGAAAATGCCACAATCTATAGGAAACAATCAATAAGGGCGAGATAAGTGGTTGCATCCTGTTTATATGCCCTAAGGATTGAATGTATAAACAATCAGCTCAATTGTTCTTTCTTGTTCATTTCCATTCCACAGGCAAAAGGATGAGGTAGCCTGCCTTTGCTTTCATAAATCCTTCAGTTGCAGGCTCTGATATTCTTGTTGAAACAATTCTACAGAACAAAGGGACCATGGGAAAGCTCAGGACAGGCAAGTTTCCAGCCTTGCACAATTTAGAAAGAGTCCAGCCAACAAACAACCTGGATTCTGCCTCAAAGATTTGAACAGTTCCCATGTGGAATAACTTAGAGACTAGACTCACGTAAAGTTGCAAGAAACTAAATTGAGACTAATAAGTGGATAGTATAAAACTAAGCTTTCAAATCAATACTAAAAACAAAGAAACAAAAAAACTCTAGAGCAATACTTCTCAAACTATAATATGCATATAAATTATTGGGAAAGCCTGTTAAATGTAGATTCTGATTCAGGTCTGGCATACAGCTTGGGATTTTTAATTTCTAACAAAATCCCAGTTTGGGCTGATGCTACTGATCCTAGGATTAAATTTCATGTATTGCTGCTCTACAGACCTCTAACATTAGGGCTCACGAGGATGTACTGGGTTACAGGCACTAGAACTACTTAAGCAGAAGCTTATTTGTCAGGCATACAACAGAAAGGAAATCTATGCTGCATGAGAGAGTGGGCTAGATGTTCCTTTTTAAATCTAAATCATTCGATTCAGGGCTTTTTATAATGGACTTAATTTTACATGTGATTGCTTCTTTTTAAGTATTAAAACATTTTCGCATAGATAATGAAAGTAAAGTGAGACTTTTCTTACTACTTCAATAGATGTGGAAACAGAAGATCTTAGACACTGAGTGATTTGCTCAAAATTCACTCTGTCATACAATGAATTTATTAAGCACGTACTCTTAGCCAAGATCTAGCAGAGGGCTGGACAACCAGCAATGAACATGTAGAACCCTGCCTCCCAAAGATCACAGACTAGCTGAATAGCACATAACACATCTATGTGATCAATTTCATTTGCTATTAGCACACTGAGTTGCCAGACAAAGACTCTCAGATCAGGAAAACTGATCACTATGACAGTGAGACCAAGGGGAAAAGAATCCATCATTTGAAGTGCCATCATTCAAGTGACAGAGAAGAGCTCCACTGAATTTTCCAGCAGTTTGGGATCTATTAGGAGGGACAGCATGACTCTGGCACTTTGACAGGACAGCATTTCACTTAACTTGAAGAAAGTGTGATATAAGCAACAGTTAAGTCATCCTAACCTCTAGCAACAAAACAGAAACTAAAAATCCCATCTACTCACTTCTCCACCAGCTGACCTACCTCCCCACCCCCACTTTGTAGGATGGGACCGAAATCCTCCCATTAAGACCATCTAGAATCTTTCACACTGCAAAAATAGGCAGACTGAAACCTCACAGGAAATAAAAACCCACCAAGACGTTGTGTGCTGATTAGCATTTACACATTTAGTTTAGTGTAAAGTGAACCTGATAATTCCTTTCTTCATCAAGCTCGTCCATACAGCACCTCAGTATTACTCTCTTCCAATCCCCTCACTAATTTCCAGGATGACTTCCATCATACTTTATCTCTTTCTAAGACTCGGAGTACTGCTCAGTCCATTATGAATTATGCCTTCTGACTTCTGTTTCACTCTTACTACAAGGCTCCAATCCTTTCATCTTTTCTCTATGCCATCTTTATTTTCTTTTCTTCAGCCCACTATTCCTACCATTTAAGGTTTAAGGTAATACAGTAGAGAGAATGTTGAGACATGCTAAAATAATTTTGTATATCCTCAGGTCTCTTCATTGTGTGTCAGAGGTTGGGTTTCCCAGGAAACAGACTTCCAGATAGAGATTTGCATGCAGGTGGCTTATTGGGAAGTGCTCCACAGAACACCATCTCCAAGGGAGTAAGAGAAGCAGGACTGGACAGCTGGGAAAGAAGAAAAACAATACAGCTGCCACAGGTGCCTAAGACAATTTCACAAGGAATACTGAAGCTGGGATGACCCTTCTGAGATATCCCTAATTGAGGCCAGGGGAGAGGGCTTTATATCATCTACATTGATTAGTCAACAGTCCGAATAGCAAAACACAGCATCCACTATAATCCACTTCTCACGCTGCCTGAATCCATTTGCTTCACATAATGAATTTACCTCATCTGGGAAGAACTCTTCCAGAATTCTAACTGGTCTTTCCTCCTTGGAAAAACTTACAAGATGAAGAAAGTTGGTGGAACAAACTATAGCTTCTGCCACTGCAGCTGGTCCTTGAAACATAGCTGACTCTTTTTTTTCTTTTTTAATGTTTATTTATGTATGAGGAGAGAGACAGAGCACAAGCAGGAGAGGAGCAGAGAGAGAGAAGGAGACACAGAATCCGAAGCAGGCTCCAGGCTCCAAGCTGGCAGCACAGAGTCCAATGCGGGGCTCCAACCCATGACCTGCAAGAGCATGACCTGAGCCGAAGTTGGACACTTAACCGACTGAGCCACCCAGGCGCCCTGAAACACAATTGATTCTTATCACCTTCCTCTACTTCCTATTCTCTTATTTATTTGTTTGTTTCTTATTTTAATTCCAGTGTAGTTAACATACAGTGTTATATTAGTTTCAGGTGTACAGTAGAGTGATTCAAAAATTCTATAAGTTGCTCGGTGCTCATCAAGATAACTAACTGTACTCTTGATCCCTTGACCTATTTCACCCATCCCCACCCACCTCTCTTCTGATAACCATCTGTTTGTTCTCTATAGCTAAGTGCCTGTTCTTCTGTTAGTCTCTTTTTTTTTCTTGGTTCATTTGTTTTGTTTCTTAAACTCCACATTAGTGAAATCGTATGGTATTTGTGTTTCTCTGACTTATTTCACTTAGCATTATACTTTCTAGATCCTTCCATGCCACTGCAAATGGCAAGATCTCATTCTTTTTTATGGCTCAGAAATACTTTATTGGGTATATCTACACCACATCTTCTTTATCCACTCATCTATTGATTGACCCTTGGACTCCTTCCATATCTTGGCTATTGTATATAATGCTATTATAAACATAGGGGTGCATATATCCTTTTGAATTAGTGTTTTCGTATTCATTTACCCAGCAGTAGAATTACTGGACCATACAGCAATTCTATTTTTTACTTTTTGAGAAACCTCCATACTGTTTTCCACAGTGGCTGCACCAGTCTGCATTCCTACCAACAGTGCAAGAGGGCTCCTTTTTTTCCACATCCTCACCAAGACTTGCTGTTCTTTATTTTTCATTTTAGTCATTCTGACAGTTGTGAGATCATATCTCACTGTGGTTTTGATTTGCATTTCTCTGACAGTAAGTGATAACGAACATCTTTTCATGTGTCTATAGGCTATCTGGATGTCTCCTTTGGAGAAACGTCTGTTCATGTCTCCTGCCCATTTTTAATTGAATTATTTTTCTTTTGGGTGTTGAATTGTGCAAGTTCTTTATATATTTTGGATACCAATCCTTTATTGGATACATCACTTGCAAATATCTTCCCCTGTTCAGTAAGTTATTTTTCAGTTTTGTTGATTGTTTCCTTTGCTATGCAGAAGCTTTTTATTTTGATTTAGTCCCAGGAGTTTATTTTTGCTTTTATTTCCTTGTCTCAGGAGACATATCTAGAAAAATGAAATATGGCCAACGTCAGAGAAATAACTGGCTGTGCTCTCTTTTAGGGTTTTTATGGTTTTAGGTCTCACATTTAGGTCCTTAATCCATTTTGAGTTTATTTTTCTGTACGGTGTAAGAAGGTTATCCAGGTTCATTCTTTTGGATGTAGCTGTCTAGTTTCCCCAACACTGTTTGATGAAGAGACTGTCTTTTTCCCACTGCATATTCTTACCTCCTTTCTCAAAGATTAGTTGACCATATAATCATGGGTTTATTTCTGAGCCCTCTATTCTGTTCCACTGACCTATGTCTCTATTTTTGTACCAGTGCCATACTATTTTGGTTACTACAGCTTTGTACTATAACTTGAAATCTGGAATTATGATACCTCCATTTTTCCCCTTCATTTTCAAGATTGCTTTGGCTATTTGGGATCTTTTGTAGTTCCATACAAATTTTAGGATTGTTTGTTCTGGTTCTGTGAAAAATTCTACTTCTTATTCTTAATCCCCTTTATTCAGCTAGCATCTCTACTAGTCTAGGTAGCTTAAATGGTGGGTGATTAGGACTCACTTTCTCGAAATATATGACCCCTGATTACCATGCTGTTCTTCTCATGCCATTGCTACTTCACTTGTACATTTATTAGCGATAAGTAGTGATCAAGGTCAACATCAACACTGATAAGCCATATTAATAAAAAATCACTCTTTACTTACATCCGGGGTCTTCCTCCAAAAAATATATAACTCTAGTCTACTGAGGAGAAAAACATCAGACAAATCTCAGCTGAGGGACATTCTACAAAATACTCAACCATTACTCGTGAAAACTGTCAAGGTCATCAAAAACAAAGAAAGTCTTAGAAATGGTCACAGCTACGAAGAGTCTAAGGAGACAAGACATTGAAATGTAAAGTGGTATCCTGAATGTCATCCTGGCATTTAGGGGGAAAAAGGACATTAGGAAAATATTAAGGAAATATTAATAAAGTATAGACTTGAGTTAATAGTCATATGTCAATATTGGTTCATTGATTATGATAAATGAACCAAACTGATGTGAGATGCTAATAAGAAAACTAGGGGCAAGGTACATGGAAACTCTGTTTTTGCAATTTTTGCAATTATTCTTCAGATATAAAACGGTTCTAAAATAAAAGTTTTTGAAAAACTAAATTACTTTTAAGGAGATAAATATCTTTTTTAGTAAAAACGAACAAAAAATGTTTGTCATTATAATTATGGAATGACAGTCCTAGGGCATGATAGAAATTTGGACAAGATAAACAGTGGACTAAATTTGGAGGGAATGTGATATTCTAAGAACTGGCTAGCAGAAGGAGACTGAGGAGGAAATGGGAAGTAATCAGTGGTATAGCAGGAGACCATGGATACTGAAGAGTGAAGTCAGTCCCCAAAATACTTCCAGTGGTAGGAATGGCTAATGAAGTTTAAGAACAGTGTTCCGAATATCTAATTTAAAATTTTCTCCACCATTATGATGTAAGTAAGCTCCACCTTTGTGCTACTTCCTTTTTTCCACTTAAGTATTTCTTCTAGACAACACCAGTGCTATTTTTGAGAAATCAAGGAAAATGGGATGCTTTGGGGCACATGTTGGCTAGATAGAGAACAGCCACAAGAGGCAATAATGCAAAGCAAAAAGAAGAATTTCAGAAGTGGAAAATCAGAACAAGAGTGACCAGAAAAGACATAAGCTGGGGCATATGGGTGGCGCAGTCAGTTGAGCGTCTGACTTCGGCTAAGGTCATGATCTCACGGTTTGTGGGTTCGAGTCCCAGGTCAGGCTCTGTGCTGACAGCGCAAAGCCTAGAGCCTGCTTTGGATTCTCTAATTCTCTATGTCTCCCTCTCTTTCTGCCCCCCCCCCCCAAAAATAAATAAATGTATAAAAACAGTTAAAAGACATAAGCCCTCTGAGAGTCTTCAGAGGTATGAAGGGGAGCAGGAACACAATGGATCTCCCCTAAACCTGGAGACATTAGTCACATGCACAGTATAATTCTGTGAGGCAATTATGTAATGAAACATATGCCTAGAAGAGTGCTAATTTATAGGCCTTTTTTCAAAAAAGGAATTGTGAAAGTAGCTGTCACTTGGCAATTTCATGAGTGTAAAATGTTCAACTCCAGTTCCTGCCCACCACTTCAAACAAAAGGAAGTTGCAATTTATTTGTTACCATCTTAGTTAGAATAATAATATGCCAGCACAGAAACTTCCTTTCAATTATGTGGTCCTGGCTTTCTGCCTTCTTAAAATAAATAAAACGGCTTCATCCTACCTCTCAGAACAAAGACAACAGCACCCTGTAGCAGTTAAAGCAAAACCTCCTTAGGCCAACTTCTAACTGTGGACGTTCACCTCCCTTGCTCATGTAAGTGGAAATGTTTTCAAGTTGTTGTTTCATTGATGGCAGGATCCAGGTCTGTTAGCAGAGTAGGGCTCTTGTGGAAGGCACGTTAGGTGAGAACCTAGGGGAAACAGATCAATTCAACTTCATGAAGCAATTATTAATTGATCATACCAGGCAGTTTGATAAGGGATACAAAACTCAGTAACACTGCCCTATCCTCAAGAAACTTTCAGTCTAATAGGCAAGGTAAATAAAGCAAACAAGTAAATAGCTATTTAAAAATATAAAGAAGGACTGCAAGATGAAGAGTTCTGGAGATTGGTTGTACAACAATGTGAATATACTTAGTACTACTTAACTATATACTTGAAAATGGTTACAATGGTAAATTTTATGTTACATGTATTTTCACACAACTGAAACTTTTTTTTTATTTTAAAAAGGAAAAAAAAAGTGTAAATAAAGATAATTGATTGACCACCTCCCTCTGGCTTGGCCCCGGGCAAGACTGGATTCTGCCTAAGAAAATCCACTTTAGGGGGGCGCCTGGGTGGCGCAGTCGGTTGAGCGTCCGACTTCAGCCAGGTCACGATCTCGCGGTCCGTGAGTTCGAGCCCCGCGTCAGGCTCTGGGCTGATGGCTCAGAGCCTGGAGCCTGTTTCCGATTCTGTGTCTCCCTCTCTCTCTGCCCCTCCCCCGTTCATGCTCTGTCTCTCTCTGTCCCAAAAATAAATAAACGTTGAAAAAAAAAAATTAAAAAAAAAAAGAAAAAGAAAATCCACTTTAGGAAAAAAGGAAAGCACCATTTAGCAAAAAACTATGATGGAGAATCAATCATCAAATGCTAAGAGAACAAGTAGAAATACCAAAGAGCCAGAATTGGTGTGGAGATGGACAGAAAAGAGGACAGAGATGGGCAGAAAACTCACAGGGTCCAAGAAGTGGCAGAGTACCAGAGTGTATGCTGGCCCAATTCCTGATGACTGCTTTGGGCACCTCTGGCTCCCTTTTTAAGTTGTTAGGCAAGCAATTCAGAATGTGTAGGGGCAGAGACTGGATAGCTATATAGTAAGGGCTAATGCTGGAGAACAAATTCCAAGGACCAGACAAAGAGGAAGGAGGATTAAAATGAGCTTTACCCAAATAAGTCAATCAGAGAAGACAAATACCACATGATTTCACTCATATGTGGAATTTAAGAAACAAAACAGATGAACATATGAAAAGGTGGGGGGAAAAGAGAAGAGAGGAAAACAGACCGTAAGAGACTTGTAACGATAGAGAACAAATTGAGAGTTGATGGAGGGAGGTGAGTGGGGGATGGGCTAGATGGGTGATGGGTATAAGGAGGGAGCTTGCAATGAGCACCGGGTGTTGTATGTAAGTGATGAATCACTGAATTATACTCCTGAAACCAATATTGCACTGTATGTCAACTAACTAAAATTTAAATTAAAAAATAATAATAAAGTGAGCTTTACAAGATGAAGACATTTTGTCATATGGGACGAGGGGGGAAAAAAGCATTTCTGTATGAAATGAACAACATAACCACTGAAGCTGGGAAAGGCCAGGGATTGTGGTCACATATCTAATAGATGAATGTATCCAAAATTTAGAGAATTAAGAAAATTAAGAGAGTGGAGTGCCTGGCTGGCTCAGTCAATAAATAGAACATGCAACTTGTGATCTCAGGGTTGTGAGTTCAAGCCCCATGTTGGAGATAGAGTTTACCTGAAAGGAAAGGAAAGGAAAGGAAAGGAAAGGAAAGGAAAGGAAAAAGAAAGAAAGAAAGAAAGAAAGAAAGAAAGAAAGAAAGAAAGAAAGAAGAGAAAATTAAGAGAATTAATGTGAGATAACCCTGGGGGGGGGGGGGTTGGCAGGGAACTAAGGCCACACTATTAAGGTCTTTCAAACCAGAATGAAGCATTAAACAAAATTAAACTGGCAATAGTGTTTTTAATATAATTTAGAAAGAGAATACATAAAAGACCTACTTAAGGCTTTTGCAGTGACTCAGGCAGTAAGAAGATTGCACCCAATATGAAGTTTCATCTTGATTATGGCTGGTATTCCCAGAAGCTAAGGCCTAGTACACACCTGAGCTAAGATCATGACAATGGTGACAGGAAATGGGGAATAAACAGAAAAAATATGAAGACAAAATCAATAGGATTTAATATTAGATTAGAAGTGGGGAAAGAATATATGATCTTGAAATTTGGAGCTTGGGTGCTTTGGGAAAGGAGGGAGAAGAAAATGTATCTTCTACCCCTACCTGTGCATAGAAAAGATTTTTTCATGCAAATCTTTCTCATTAGAAGTATAAACTATGGTTGAGCTTGGTAAATACAGTACAGAAAGGAGCACCAATAAGTAGATTATAACGGACATGAAACTGAGTTTATAAATTATCTAGCTATACACGTTGAAACAGCCATGAACAGTATTCTCAGCTAAACTAAAAAGGATTCTAAGCAAACTATATGCTTTAATGAATGAACAGCTTAGATCCTACTCCGTTTTTCTCAACAGCAAATACAAAAAGAAAAAAAAAAGCTAAGTAAATAGAAATGCTGCCCTATAGCTCAGCTCACAGTTTTAGAAGCAATCCATTTACCTTAACGACTCCTAACAGATACCTTCTAAAAGGCAAAGATACAGGTAAAAGGAAACTCAATGTTCCCAGCTCACAATGTTTCCATCTCTGCCCGGATGGACGGTAAAATAAGCAAGATGATTTACATACTTCCTGCCATAATATCTAGCTATTTGCTAAAAAGGATGTTTGCTTTTTACACCAGAGATATCCTGAGGTTCCCCTGACAGTCAATCAGAGAAGAGAGTGGCTCTCTCCTAGCAGACAGTGTTAGAGAGTGAATTACATTAATATACCTGACTACATTTCTCTTTGAAATCTTAAACTACAGCATAAAGATGATGCTTGGTTACTTAATAGTCAGTTACTTAGTGGGATATTCACTAAGAAATCTCATCTTTCTTCAGAGAAACATGAGCATTTGAGATTTTTCTGAAGTTTTACAATCTAACAACAAATAGACACATGAACCTGTTAGCTAGAAATGGAGCCTCTTCTTAAGACTCCCTTAACCCACTTGATATAGTATGTATATATGGGAAAATAAATATATTGTAAATAATATTTACAATAAAGGTATTTTAAGTGGGGCACCTGGGTTGCTCAGTTGTGTCTCACTCTTGATTTTGGCTCAGGTCATGATCTCACAGTTTGTGAGTTGGGATTCTCTCTCTCCCTCTGTCTCTGCCCCTCCTCGGTTCTCTCTCTCTCAAAATAAATAAACATCCAAAAAAAGAGAGAGATTTTAAGTATATCACAAACACCAGCCACTTCACACCTGAACAAGCAACAGCAAATTTCTAAGGCCAACGACAGCACTTATTTTAGGTAAGGATATGGAAACACTTTGCACAACCATATGCACAACCGTATATTGCTTAGCCAACAGTGTTGTGTGTGTGTTTTTTTAAGATTTTTATTTACTTATTTTTAGAGAGAGGGAAAGCACAACCAGGGAAGGGGCAGAGAGAAAGGCGAGAGCAAGAATCCCAAGCAGGCTCCGACTGTCAGCATGGAGCCTGAAGCGGGGCTCGAAGTCACGAGCCATGAGATCATGACCTGAGCTGAAGTTGAATGTTTAACCGACTGAGCCACCCAGGTGCCCCCAGTTTTTATCTTAGAGTCATCACTTGGTGGGTGGTCACTTGGTCTACCTAACCCCCTGCTCCCCCAATAGTGTTGTACCTATTATTGAAAATCAATGGGCATCTGATTCCTCAGGCACCCTGCAAGTTTGGCCCAGTGTTCCACAAACCTGATCAATTATTTACACTTTTGGAATCAACTCTCTGCTCACAGTCCTTTCTACTTCTTAGTTGAAGTCTAAGGAAACTCACTCAGAAAGGAGGTTGGAAGGTACTTCCAAGTCATCCAAGAGGGCTGAGGGCAAAATACAAGCACTTCGGCCATGAAGGGCCTGGCAGATGGCTAGTAAGAACTTTTTCCTAGATTCTAGCATTAAACACACACAGGATAGGCCATTTCCCACAAAATGTCTAAGAAGGATGAACAGTTATTCTGGGTCTTAAAACACAGTGTTCACTCTGAAGAACTGTCATTTCTCATGTGCCTTTCCCCGAAATACCATTCTCACCACAGCCCAGATCGAAATTCCCAGGATTGGAAGGGGGAAAGTTGAGAAAACCCATGGTGCATTAGGGAAAACAGAATTTCTCGACCAAGAAAACAGAAATTTAAGAAGCACGAGGGAGTTTGTGCTCACAGAGAAAGAAATCTGGGATAGGACTCATAGGAACACTCATCCTCAGGACAGGCCTTTAAAGAAGTTGTGTTACCACTGACAAATTTTTAAGATTTTTCAAACTAACATCTGAATTCCCAGAAAATGTACTATGCTCTTAGGAAATGTTTCTCTCGGTCCTCTGCCTTGCACATTGTTTTCTGTATCTCTCTCTGGGGTCATGGACAGCAGAATCTCACAGTTAATACAAACAACAATAAAAGCTACCATCTATTGAACACTTACTGCGTGCCAGGCGCTACATGAGTATTTCATAGACATTGATTGTTTTAACCCTCACGGCAATTCCTGTAAGTTGGTAGTATTAACCTCATTTTAGATATATAGAAACTGAAGTGCAAAGAAATTAAAAGAGCTGTGGGAAAGTATGGCGTGAGGTAGCAGAGCCAGGATTCAAATCCCTTAGTTTGGCGCCATACTGTTTTTATTCCTCATGAAAACAGAGGATGGACCAAGTATAAACTTGGCTACCACACTGGCATTTGGACTACAGCAAAAAAAATGTGCCTTCTTCCTCATGTCCCTTCTCACCCCTAAAACTGAACCCACAAGGGACGAGGACTAAGGGAAGGCATACACACGTTGGAATTGGAGAAAGGCAGCTTAAAAGCACGTGTTTAAAGGTTGGTTAATTTGATTGAAGTAAGAGTGGAATGGAAGGGATGAATTAAGAGCGCCATGAATGGCCACGTCTAATCTCTGGTTTCATTCAAGATGCATAATTAGAGAGACAAAGTCCCAAGTACATCTGCCAGTCTAGAAATCTAACCAATTTTATTTATTTAAATGTCATCGAATCTTCTTCACTGTTGGATTCTGGTAGAAACCTTATTTCATTTTCCCTAGCTATGTACATATATTTAGATAGAAACTTACGTGAAATGTGTGTGTGTATACATATATATATACACACATAACACTCGACTTACCCAATATTTATTTACTACACCTTCAACAACCCAGAATCTAAAAGGAAAACAAAAAGCAGGCAAAATGTTCTCTTTGCAGGCAAAATAGATATAGTAAACATCATGTACTTTGAGCACTGCATCATCCCTGCACGTGCCCACACTAAGAGCTTAAGAACCTTTATTTTGCTGTTACTGTTCACAGCTTGGTATTTGGCAACCTGTTTGTTTTTTCATTTCACTGTTGATAAGAGGTAAATATAAAGGGATGATTATTAGAGGCAACAGTCCTTGTCAGCAGCAAAAAGTGACAACTGACAGGCCAATAGCTAAATGATAGAAAGTATATTCACATATAGTAGTTACTTAATATACTGTGGTAGAATGAATGGGTGAATGAATAAACGTTCTAAAAACCCTATTACACAACAAGTTTGACAGCAGTTCATGGGAAAAGATCTAGGTATTTTAGTTGTCCAAAGGCAGAATGTGAGTCAAAAATTAGTGTTACATTAGGTCAAATAAACTGTTCTATGCAATGTGTGTGCATATGTGTGTGTGTCCATCTGTAAAGGTGGAACAGGGATTATGCTAAGGATTCAGAGATCTCACAGAATGAAGGCAGCTGACCCTAGTGGAAAGTGGAGCCAGGCACTGGGAAACCATGTGGTTCACAGGCAGCCAAGGAATGTGTCTCTCCCTCTGTGTTTCTCTCCATGGACCTGCACTATTTCTCTTGCTTCTACTCCATGAGGCTGTGCCTACACATGCCTCTACCTTTAGCCTCAATGCTGGGCCTTTCAACTTCTCTCCCTAGAGACAGAACTTCCAAATTCCCAGGAGAGGAATCTAATTGGCCCAAATAAAATCGTATTATGTACCCTAATCCCAACCAGTTGTGGTCAAGCATGGCAGGGTCAGTGTAACACCATAACCACCTGGAGTAGCCTTTAAGCATTTATTCATTCAACCACTCATTTATTTCTTTACATATGACATGTGGTCCCCAACCACATGAGCTCACATTTGAAAAGAGTCACATTTCATGTTTCATATTCAAAGAAACAGAATCTTCTGTTGCAGTCGCTTTATGAAAGATATTAAGAAACTAGACCATGTTCATGGATGGATCACTAAGTCTATGAGAAATTTGGAAGCCCTGCCTCAAGAAGAATTGTTCAGGACTCTGAGGCTGCTAGTGTAGAAAAGAGAAAACTCATTCAGTCATTCATCAAGACATTTCAGGAGTACCTACTTTATTTCCCACACTGTTCTACACGCTATAGTTGTAATGGAGCACAAAATATGACCCGATTTTCTCACATAGGAAACCTGTCTCACAAAGGAAACTTGATTGTTGTCTTCAAATTTTAACAATTTGTCATGAATAAAATATAGACTTATCCTATGCTGCTTTCAAAGGCAGAACTCATCAGAGAATGAAAGTTATAGAACTGAAGACAGAAGAATGTGCTATCTAACCATTGGTGAGGTCCAGAAATTAAAACTCCGAGGAGATTATGTCTCCATCCCCAACTATGGTACATGGGAGAACTATCAGGAATATTGTCAGTGATTCTGGCAAAAAAGAAAAGATGGAACCAAGGTATTTGCTAAAGTCCCTTGTAAGTCTAAGACTCCAAAATGGAGCTTCAGAGAACAGAGTTCGGAAACATAATACCACATCTGAACCTCCAGTTTAGCTCAGAGAAAGGGCTTCCCACTAGACTTCATTATGTTATTTTCCACCCTCATTCTTCTCAGATACACTCTGTACAGATGGCATTGCAGGAATGTTCAGAGACACACAGTGGCTCCAAAAGAACATTTTTATAAGTAATGTTGTAGGCTGACTGTATAAATTGGCAATAGAAGCACTATAGGATCTATTGTTACTGATCTGTTTTTATAACAATACTGAAAAATGACACAACTTCTAACCAGAAAGGGAACTAAATAGTCTAGCTTGTGTGTGTGTGTGTGTGTGTGTGTGCGCGTGTGTGTGTGCGCGCCTGCATATGATGGAGATGAAGGATTTACGTAAGTGACCTTGAAGCTCATCTATATCTACCTAAGATGCTTTCTGTGGTAACAGTGGGAGACAATGAAGCTGAATTTTACATGTAAACTTCAGAGCCCACGAGATGTGGGTTTGAGTCCTGGCTCTCTCATCTCTACTTATGTCTGTTTCCTCATTTGTAGAATGAATATAATGACAATGTGTATGATTAAAAGAGATAATAGTACACACAAAGCACTTAGCCCAATGCAGTGCCCCACCCACAGTGACCAAACAACAAACACTAGATATAATATTTACATAACAATGAACATGCAGTGACTATCCTTCTATATGCCAGACAATGTGCTGACTGCTTTACATGTGTTTTCTCATTACTCTCTCTGTTTTATAGTTCAGGAAAGTAAGACTTAGAGGAGTTAAGCAAATCACTCAAAGTCAAACAGTGCGTGAAGGGGCTGGAATTTCAGCCTAAGTTTTAAATAAAGAGTTTAAACCCCAGTGGTTTCTAACTAGTGAATATAGCTCCACTTCAAGTTCATTCTCTCTGCCAGCATCTTGAATATCTGGCTTCTGCCTGAAATGGTATCTCATCGTGGTTTTAATCTGCATTTCCAAGATTGTTCATGAGTCTATGTTCATGGTTTTGTCTTTCTCTTATTGATTTGTATAAATACTGTATATTGTGAATACTAATTATGGAGTTTATTTGCCAGATACACACTCACACAGATATGTGAAACCTTCTCCACTTCTTTTCCTTTCTGCTGTCTTTATGGTGTCTCCTGATGAATGGAAATTCTTAATTAGGGCAATTACATTCATCAATCTTTATGGTTTGTACTCTTTAGATTTTGTTCAAATGGTATCTTCCTATTTCAAGTCATAGACATTTTCTTATACTTTCTTCTAAAAGTTTTATTTAGCTTTGACTTCCACATTTACATTTTTACTAGCTATGGAATCAGTATTTGTTTACTGTGAAGTAGAGGTCCAATTCCATTTTTTCTAATAATTTCAATCCATTTGTTGACCATTCCATTTTTCCACTAGTTTCTGTTATATATCAAATTTGTTCTGTTCCATTGGTATCTCGGTCCCTTAGTTCTTGCACCAATCACATTTCTTATTTAATATAACATCATAATAAGATTTGCTTCTTCTTTTTCAGAACTATTTTGGCCATTCTTGGGCCCTCAGTGTTCCACATAAATTTTAAAACCAGCTTTCAAACTTTGCTCTCTCAAGCCTTCAAGGACAGCACAAATAATTTTTCGATTTTTACTTTTATTTTTAATTTTTTAAAATGTTTATTCATTTTTGAGAGAGAGAGAGAAACAGAGAGCAAGCAGAGGAAGAGCAGAGAGAGAGAGGGACACCGAATCCAAAGCAGGCTCCAGGCTCTGAGCTGTCAGCACAGAGCCCAATGCAGGGCCCAAACCCATGAATGCGAGATCATGACCTAAGCGAAGTCAGACGCTTAACTGACTGAGCCACCCAGGTGCCCCTAGATTTTTACTTTAATATCATTGAATATGTCGTTTCATTTGAGTAGATGTTACATCTTCAAGATAGTCTATTTAATTCACATATATGGTTTACCTTCTATTAATGAATTTTAAAATTTTCTCCACAAAGATGTGGTTTTTTTAGGTTATTCCAGGAGTATGTTTGTGCGTGCCTGTGTATGTGTATAAAATTTCTAATGTAAATCAAATTGTATCTTTTTATTTCAACTATTTTCTAAGTTTTTGTTGCTGTTGCATAGACATACAATAGATTTTTGCGTATTACATTTTACCAACAACATATCTAAACTTTTTTTATCAATTTCAGTAATGTATCTCTAGATTGTACAGGTATTCTATGTAAATGATCATATAAATTTCTCATAGCTGTAATTTCCTCTCTGTAATACTTAATACTTTCTGTTTTCTTGTTAGTTTTGTTTTGTTTGTAGCATTAACTAATACCAGGGGAGCCTGGGTGGCTCAGTCAGTTAAGCATCTGGCTCTTGGTTTCCACTCAGGTCATAATCTCAGTTTCTTGAATTTAATACCCCCCCCCCCACCCGCCATCAGGCTCCATGCTGACAGGGCAGAGTCTGCTTAAGATCCTCTGTCTTCCTCTCTCTCTGCTCTCCCCCACTTGCACTGTCTCTCTCTCTCTCTCTCTCAAAAATAAATAAACTTAAAAAAACTTTTTTTAAAAATTAAGAAAAACACACACACAAATACCTGAAAGATCATGTGTTAAAGTTGTACCATTAAGTATGGTTTGCTGTAAGTTTGGGGGAGATACCTTTTCTCAGGTTATGGAAATTCCCTTTATTTCTAATTTTATATGAGGTTTTCTCCTCAATCATGAACAGATACTGAGGGGGTGCCTGGCCAACTCAGTCAATAAAGCATACAATTCTTGATCTTGGGGTCATCAGTTCAAGCCCACATTGGGTGTAGAGATTACTTAAAAAAATAAAAAATAATGATAGCATATGAACAGACACTGAATTTTATCAAATGCTTTTCCTACATACATTGAGATGATAAAATCATTTTTATATTCTAATTGGTTGCTGTGAATGTTATTAACAGACTGTTCCAAAGTCAAAGCATGTTTATATTCTGAAATAAATTGAACTTGATTGAGATGTATTAATGTCTTGGGGTGCCTGGGTGGTTCAGTCGGTTAAACACCTGACTTTTGATTTCATCTCAGGTCATGATCTCACCATTCATGAGATTGAGCCCCAAGTCAGGCTCTGCACTGACACCACAGAACCTGCTTGGGATTCTCTCCTCCACACCCCCCAGATCCCCCTCTCTCTTCGCTCTCAAAAATAAATAATATTTTTTTTTAAGATGTAATAATGTCTTATTGACATTGCTGGGTTTTTTTTCAAGTATACTGTTTGGGTTTTTTGTAGCTATGTTTTGAACATGAAGCCTATAATTTTTTTATACTTATTTTATCTACATTTAGAATGAAATAAGTTGGTCAACTGCTTCTTATCTTTTTTTTTTTTCTGGGAAAACTACATAATACCAGGATTTTCTGTCTCTTGGTTAATGTGTTTGAGCTCACCTGCAAAACCAACAAGGTTTCAATTCATTGATGAGTGCGGGAGTAAAAGAGGGAGGTTGATAACCATACTGCTATTAATGTATTTAATTTTCTGCTTTACCTTAGGCTAGTAGTCCCCCACCCCACCCAGAAATGGACTTTTCTAGGCTACTATGGGCTGAATCGTGTTCCCAGAAAATTCATACGTTGACGCTCTAACACCCAGTACCTCAGGATGTGACTCTGTTGGGAGAACAGGGCCTTCAAAGAGGTGATTAAGTCAAAATGAGGCCATTAGGGTAGGTCCTAATCCAATCTGACTGCTGTCCTTATATAAAGAAGAAATTTGGATCCACAGAGAAATATGACAGCACGTATGCTCTCACACAGAGAAAACAACACATGAGGATACAGCAAGAAGGCGGACATCTGCAAGCTGAGGACAGAAGCCAAGGGAAACCAAACTCAGAAAGACCTTGACTTTAGACTTCTATTTATTGTCCACAATACAACGGTGAGAAAATTAATGTCTGTCCTTTAAGTCACCCAGACTGTGGTATTTTGTTAGAGCAGCCCTGGAAAATAAATACAAATCTACTGAATTATAAGCTAGCTGTTGAAACTATTTTTTTTCTCACCCTTTTTATTGTGTATTTTGCCTCTTCATCTCTTTGCTTTTCTCCTCATCAGGCTTGCTAGAAGTTTTTCTGTCTTCTGAAGAGTAAACCAGACCCTCTGGTTTGGATCCTGGCTCTGCCATTAACTAGTTGTGGAATGTTTGACAAGCCACTCACGGGGCTGTTGTGGCGATTAGGAGCTAACATGAATAAACCACTTAAAACAGTACCAGTCAGTGCTAAGTATTAGCTCTTTTTGTTAGTATTGTGATGGTTATTATTCAAAGTATCATATTTCGGTATTGTTCATTTTCTCTATTGCTTTTCTGTTTTGTGTTATCTTTATTATTTGTTCTTGTTTTTTGTTGCATGGTGGTGTTTTTTCTTTTAGCTTACTCTTCTTTTTCTAGGTTAAGTTAAAAACCTTTGCTAACTTATTTTTCAGTATTTCTATTTTTTGTTCAGAAAATCTACTCAAACCTATAAATTTCCTCTGCTTTTAGCTACTTTCAGCAAATTTTGATACAAAATGCTTTCGTTATCATTTACCTGTAGGCATTTTGTAATTTCCTCTTAATTTTTTTAATGTTTATTTATTATTTTTGAGAGAGAGACACACACACACAGAGTGGGGGGAAAGGCAGAGAGAGGGAGACACAGAATCTGAAGCAGGCTCTGAGCTGTCAGCACAAAGTCCAACATGGGGCTTGAACTCACAGTCCAAGAGATCATGACCTGAGCCGAAGTCAGACGCTTAACCAACTGAGCCACCCAGGCGCCACTGTAATTTCCTTTATTTTTTTAAATTTCTTTTTAATTTTTTAAAATTTACATCCAAATTAGTTAGCATATAGTGCAACAATGATTTCAGAACTAGATTCCTTAGTGCCCCTTACCCATTTAGCCCATCCCCCCTCCCACATCCCCTCCAGTAACCCTCAGTTTGTTCTCCATATTTATGAGTCTCTTATGCTTTGTCCCCCTCCCTGTTTTTATGTTCTTTTTGTTTCCCTTCCCTTATGTTCATCCGTTTTGTCTCTTAAAGTCCTCATATGAGTGAAGTCATATGATTTTTGTCTTTGACTGACTAATTTCACTTAGCATAGTACCCTCCACTTCCATGCACATAGTTGCAAATGGCAAGATATCATTCTTTTTGATTGCCAAGTAATACTCCATTGTATATACATCCACGTCTTCTTTATCCATTCATCCATCGATGGACATTTGGGCTCTTTCCATACTTTGGCTATTGTTGATAGTGCTGCTATAAACATGGGGGTGCATGTGCCCCTTCGAAACAGCACACCTGTATCCCACGGGTAAATGCCTAGTAGTGCAATTGCTGGGTTGTAGGGTAGTTCTATTTTTAGTTTTTTGAGGAACCTCCATGAGGTTGTTGCCTGAGTTGTGAATATTAGCCATTCTGACAGGTGTGAGTCAGAATCTCATTGTGGTTTTGATTTGTATTTCCCTGATGATGAGTGATGTTGAGCATGTTTTCATGTGTCGGTTGGCCATCTGGATGTCTTCTTTGGAGAAGCACTGTAATTTCCTTTTAAACTACCATTTATTGCAAGGCTTCCTCAGAGCCCACTATTCTTTTTTAGTTTGTTTCTAGAAATTTTGAATGTTTTATCCTATTTCCATTATATTTAGCTTTATTGCAGTCCCTCCTTAATACATTCATCTCCATCCAGCTCACTGTCCGAAGTGCTTCTGTTCCTGGCACACAGATACCATATCTCCCTGTATTTTTCTGAGGATGACAAACTATCTCTTAAATAGTCCTCTGGATCCTAGAGTAGCTTGTTTTGAGATGTGTACTCTTTCCTCCAAATCTTCCTGATACTGCTTTTTTTTCTTCGTTTGCACAGTTTTTTTCCACCCAAGAAACCATTCTAACTGATTTTCTTTCTCTACTTCTTGAACAAGGCAAGACCTATTCAAGCTCCAGGTTCCAATAGCATAGGCTGGGTGGATCTCCCCTGGGTCCTACTTGTCATCTCTTGGTATGGATGTTGGCTACCTTTCTTACATCTGCAACCGAAGGGCAGATTCACTGCCACTGCTCTCATTCCAAAGTCTAGTTCCTAATCCTAGTCAACTTCCCTCTTTCTGGACTGCCTGTGCTCTACATGGTGAACATAGCCCGCTCACACAATTCCACAATCCCACTCTCCTGAGCTTTTATTTTTTTTTTATTTTTATTTTTTTATCTTTAAGCCATCTGAACTGATTAAGTACCCATCCACTAAGAGTGAGTTTCTTCTTTTCAACTCAAATCTTCAGGACAATATTCCTGGGAGTTAGCTGTTTAGACTACAGTAGCGGCTACTAATTTTCTTTTACTCTCTCCCCAGTTGTTTCAGGGGATTTGTAGTTTCATGTCCATCTGGCATGAAGAGGATGGTTGAGTTTGATGGTGGACACAAGGAAGATCAAGAAACATGTCCTTTAAGCCCATTTTCTGTTTGTCTGAGTGAATGAAGAGGTATGCAATATTGCCCTTTCATCAGGTGGATGTTTCTGGAAAAAGACCTGGTGTATGCCAGATGTTGCTTTGAAAATTACTTTCTGATGTGTCCTATCTCTGTCACTTACTTACAGGTAACCCTGGGTGCAAATTTATTAGCCCCTCTGTGCTCTGTTCTCCTCTTATTTTAAAAAATGTTTTAATTTTATTTGAGAGAGACAGCATGCATGGGGGAGGGGCAGAAAGAAAGGGAGAGAGAGAATCCCAAGCAGGCTCCATGCTGCCAGCACAGAGCCCAACGTGGGGCTTGAACTCACAAAACTGTGAGATCATGACCTGAGCCGAAACCAAGAGTCAGACACTTAACCAACTGGGTCACCCAGGCGCCCCTCCTATTATATAAAGGAGATACCTACCTCATTGGGTTATTATGAGGCATAAAAGAAACCATGCACATAAAGTACTTAGAATTATGCCTGGCTGTAATGAATGCTTCATCAATGGTAGGCATTATCATTATCACTCTTATTATTTAATAATGCAGTTGTTATTAAATGTGTCTTGAACTGTGAGCTCTGAGAGGTAGGTCCATTTCTATCTCTTCCAGCTGAATAATTCTGAGCTTTACTTTCCTTACTGTGCCTTAATTTTCTCGTTTGTAAAATTGTAGTGTTCAGATACATAATCATCAAAATCCTGCCTGCTCTGACATACTGAGATTCTGTGGAAACTATAGCAACGCTGCTTCGCACATCCTCTGGGGAAAGAGATCCTTTGTAAGAAGTCTGTATTAAATAAACACAGGTCTTTAAACCTCACCAAGTAGAACGGGGCCTGGGACAAGGACCTTAATACAAAGTTCTACTTGTCCTCAAGTGGCTCTGACCAAATATGTCTTTGCAGTGCGTCCTTCTTTTTTTCCTTCTTACTGACTCTCTGGGGTTCTTTCCCTCTGTCTTAGCTCAGGGCGCTAAAACAAAATACCATAGACTGGGTGGCTTATGAACAACAGGAATTTATATCTCACAGTTCTGGAGGCTGGGGGTATGAGATCAGGTGCCAGCATAGTCAGGTTCGGCTGAGGGCCTTCATCTGGGTTACAAACTGGCCACTTCTACTTGTGACTTTATGTGGGAGAGGGAGAAAACAGACCTTCTTGTGACACTTATAAGGACACAATCCTATTCATGAGAGTCCCACCCTCATGATCCCATCTAATCCTCATCCCCTCTGAAAGGCCCCACCTCCCAATACCATCACATTGGGGTAACATAGACATTCAACATATAAATTTGGGGGGCACATAAACACTCAGACCCTAACACTCTCCTTTCAAATTACTGGGTCCTTTTCTTTACCAACATTCTGTTCCTCTTCTCCAAATTGAGCTGGAACCTAAATCAGTTGGCTAATTCATTGGCTAATTATACTTTACGACATAATACGATACTTCATTATTAAATCAAAATCTTCTCCTTCGCTCTATAATGTAGAACGTTGCTTCAACCAGAATTCTAGGCATCATCAAATAGGTGTGAAAGATATTTGGGAATGAAAAGAGGTAAAAATAATCTTACAAATCGCATATTTATCATTTCTTCTACCGGGATGTGGCTTTATCTTCTCTATTACCTAGTCAGGACCATAATGGCAGAGTATTTTTTTTATTTTTACCAGGTTTGTGAACCTATCATGAGAATTCTCAACCAGACCCTACCTGGCCTAATCTGCCAGAGCTCACCTCTTTCCTTTCGCTACTTTACCACAGGTGGTACCACCATCCACTTCTCAGCAGCATAACTCAACTTTACAGCAAACTACTGTCTACCACAAGAATTCCAGACACTTAAAAATAGTTCCAGAGCCAAGAGTCAAAGGAAGGTCTATCTGATCCAGAGCTGGTACGCTTGACAATCATTCAAATGCAAACTTGAGAACAGCATTTACCAAAGTGTATTTGGCACAAATCCAGTGTCATGAAACATGAATGGGTTTTGTGAAGTATAGGCAAAAGTTACTAAGGTCACATAAATTTGGTTATCACTATGCTAAGCAAAATCAAATGATTTTATTTAGAACAAGAGTCCTCACAACCTTTAATACGGCATTGTATTTTGGAAACGTCTAAGATATTTCTAAGCTCTTTTAAGCATGTTCCTATTTTTTAAAGACATTTGTGAAAGCTTCGATTAATATTTAGCAAGCAGTCATTCCCTCTGCCCCCACTGTAGGTAAAGTATCCTTCCCAACCCCATTGACATTGGACTTGGACATGTGACTTGCTTTGGTCAATGGAATATTAGAGGCCTTAGATGTTCTGGCACCGATTAGTTTCTCTGTTACACTTCTGCCTCAGCCTGGAGAATCTGTCTTGGTTAGCCACTTGTACTAGAATAATGATAGACATATAGAGAAGATCTGAACCCAACCAGTAGCTTGGAATCAAGACATGGTGACCACAACCTTGATGCCTAATATGCAGTGGAGCCCAGCCTAGACCAGCTTCACTGTGGTTGAACTGCAGACAGTGAGCATGAAAATAAATGTGTATGGGAGATAAGCCACTGAGGTACTGAGGTTAGCAGTCATCAAAAGCTGACTAAACACGTCACTGAAGTGATGTTCCATACGAAACAGTTTGGGAAAAAAAACTCCAGAATTCTTCAGAATCCCTCTTTCTACTAAACTACCATCATTCTTCGGTATTTAAGATTAGCATGGCCTTTTCAATTGAATAAACATTTACAGTTTTCACTGTGATTCACATATCTATAGTTTCCATAACAGAGTTTGGAAATTAGGATGAGCAGCCTCATTTCCCAACTAAGTAGGGCACTAGCAGGGCTAATGATAGGCAGAGAAGCCCATGGGACCCAGATTTCCTGGGCCTTGGCCCTGGTGCCTTGCCACTACACTTCATTGCCCCTCTTAATTTTTATAAAAAGCCCTTCATGCTGTTCTTTGTATTTAGTTCTAAATTTCTGTTTTCAAATATACTTTCTGATTTAGAAATTCAGTGATTAAAAAATGACTTAAAAACAATCTCCAGTTGAAGAATATGAGTGTGGGTTGCATATTTTTGAACATTAATAATACCAAGAAGTCTTCCATTTATTCAGGTGCACAAAACCAGTCATCCAATGTCCTGTACCCAAAATGGCCCAAGTAACTTTAAAAGCTGTTCTAAAGGAGAGAGAGCTGTGAGAAATGACTAAATAGCACTGAAAGCAGTACTCTGCTCATAAAAAGTTTAAGAATTAGGCCATCTGGATGGTAGAAAGATGTGAACCAAAGGAACCAGGACAAAGTCCTGAACAAGTTCCCAAATTTGTTATGTAGACAAGTTAGGTGCTCAAGTACTGAAACCAATAGCTGCACATGTTTTTAAAAATATTCCTGTTGAGCCTGTTCGAGGGCAGGTGGGATCTTCAACATGGCATTTCCCTTGTGTATGGCATCTGCTGTTGGCCCAGTGGCCCCAGACATCACGCTTTGTTTTTGTGTTGTAAGCTCCTGATTCCCAATACCCTCCACAGATCCTAGGAAACATTTAAGTGGTGCCTCTAAGTCCTACCCATCAAAAATATTTCTCTGACACAGACACTGCCTTACATTTCTTGTAGGAGTGGAAATAGTATAGCATTATTGAAGGGCACTTTGTCAATTTCATTCATTCATTTTCCACATCCTCTCTGTGCCAGGCACACTTCTAGGGCTGTAGATACTGCAATGAACAAAGCAGACAAAACTCTCTGTCCTCTTGAAACTGATATTCTAGAGGGTTGGGGATAGGATAAGAAGATAGTTTCCTCTGGTGGAGAAAAATAAATGAATTAAGATGTCATGAACAAGTAGAAGGTCAGAAATTCTAGAGAAAACTTAAGCATAATGGGGAAAAGAATGGAGGTAGGTTATAGTTTTAAATAAGGTGGAAAGAGAAGATCTCAATGATGAGGCTATGTCTACCCCAATATTTTGTTTAAAAGTTTAGAGCCGCAAAATAGAAAGACCCAATGGAAACACACAAAGTGCTATTTGTGATTATCTTAAGAAGGTAGGATTTGGGGTCATTTTTTGTGCTGTGTTTTATATGTGCATGCTTGTGTATTTTTAATTAATTGTAATTTTTGAGAATGATGTACTTAGGCATTTCTGTCTTTCAAAAACTCCCCCAGGGGCACCTGGGTGGCTCAGTTGGTTAAGCATCCGACTCTTGATTTTGGCTTAGGTCATGATCCCAGGGTCATGGGATCAAGACCCGGGTTGGTTTTGGCTCTAAGCATGGATTCTCTCTCTCTCTACTGGCACAAAAACAGACACTCAGATCAATGGAAAAGAATAGAGAACCCAGAAATGGACCCACAAACGTATGGCTAACTAATCTTTGACAAAGCAGGAAAGAATATCCAATGCAATAAAGACAGTCTCTTCAGCAAATGATGCTGGGGAAACTGGACAGCGACATGCAGAACAATGAACCTGGACCACTTTCTTACACCATACAAAAATAAACTCAAAATGGATGAAAGACCTAAACGTAAGACAGGAAGCCATCAAAATCTTAGAGGAGAAAGCAGGTAACAACCTCTTTGACCTCAGCCGCAGCAACTTCTTGCTCAACACATCTCCAGAGGCAAGGGAAACAAAAGCAAAAATGAACTATTGATACCACATCAAAATAAAAAGCTTCTTCACAGCAAAGGAAACAACCAGCAAAACTAAAAGGCAACCAACAGAATGGGAGAAGATAATTTGCAAACGACATATCAGATAAATGGTTAGTATCCAAAATCTATAAAGAACTTATCAAATTCAACACCCAAAAAACAAACAATCCAGTGAAGAAGGCAAAAGATGTGAATAGACACTTCTCCAAAGAAGACATCCAGATGGCCAACCGACACATGAAAAAATGCTCATAACCATCACTCATCAACAGGGAAATACAAATCAAAACCACCTCACACCTCTCAGAATGGCTAACATTAACAACTCAGGCAACAACAGATGTTGGCAGGATGTGGAGAAAGAGGATCTCTTATGCACTGCTGGTGGGAATGCAAACTGGTGCAGACACTCTGGAAAACAGTATGGAGGTTACTCAAAATACTAAAAATAGAACTAGAACTACCCTACAGCCCAGCAATTGCACTACTAGGTATTTATCCAAGGGATACAGGTATGCTGTTTCAAAGGAACACATGCACCCCAATGTTTATAGCAGCACTATCAACAATAGCCAAAATACGGAAAGAGCCCAAATGTCCATCAATGGATGAATGGATAAAGAAGATGTGGTATACACACACACACACACACACACACACATATACAGTGGAGTATTACTCGGCAATCAAAAAGAATGAAATCTTGCCATTTGCAACTACGTAGATGGAACTAGAGGGTATTGTGCTAAGGGAAATTAGTCAGTCATAGAAAGACAAATATCATATGACGTCACTCATATAAGGACTTTAAGAGACAAAACAGATGAACATAAGGGAAGCAAAAAGAATATAAAAACAGGGAGGGGGACAAAACATAAGAAACTCTTAAATATGGAAAACAAACTGAGGGTTACTAGAGGGGTTGTGGGAGGGGGGATTCCTTAAGGAATCTACTCCTGAAATCATTGTTGCCCTATATGCTAACTTGGATGTAAATCATAAAAAATAAATAAATTATAGAAAGAAAAAATAAGATTCTCTCTCTCTCTCTCTCCCTCTGCCCCTCCCCTGCTTGCCTACATGTGTGCTCTTTCGCTCTCTCTCTCTTTCTCTCTCTCAAGAAAACCAAACCAAACCAAAACAAAAAAAAACCTTCCCCAGGCAATTCTGATGCACAGCAGATATCAAATTGTTTCCTTCCCACCTAATATTTCAGGTTCTATGGTCAAAAGAATCCCAGTAAACTGAGCATAATTAATTCAATATTTTAATTAATTAATTTGTGTGTATATATATATATGTATACACACATATATAATATTAAAATATAATATATACTATAATCATATAATATATATTAAATTTAAATATATGTATATACACATACATATACATATATATATATGTCTTCCTAAAATCCCATCAATTAGATTACTGCGGAGTCATACATAAATATCTCATAGTGCACCATGAGAAATAATGTAGTACAAATAAAGAGGTTAGCATCCTGCGCAATAAATGTTTAGCTACCATCACTGTTATTGTGAGAGGCTTAACCTTGAAAAAGGAATGGGATGTATGGGGAGAAGATAGGTAAAGGATGTGGATAAAGGTCAGCTATTAGATTTTCTAGGCAGGAGAAATACATGGCCAGAGCCCTGGGCAATGAGCTTGTTTGGAGCAAAGGCCACTCTTCCTCTCATTCTGAATACATTTACTGGGCTATTTGACCACAAGCTCCATGAGCGCTGGGCCTGTGTCCACCTTGCTCACTGCTGTACCCCAGAACATAGCTGTAGATACTTGTTGAACGTTCAAAGTATTTGAACCACAACTGAAAGTTTTCCATTTAAAATGTACCCTCAGGCTGTTTTTATGACATCAGTCATCATTTTAATGAGGAGCTAACCAGAGCCATGCTGAGACAAAGAGTTAAGTGAGACATACTCAAACTTAACAATAAAATGCAGTCTTTTCTTGGATTTGTATGCCATCACAACTCATTTATCTGGTGTGGTTAGGAAATGAGAAAATTCTTTAGAATGAAAATGGCCATTTAATGCTAAATAACTTAAAATTTATTTTAACAGAGTCAGATGGAAATATTTTAAATTTTTTTTACAAATACCTGGGGCTTTTTAAACACTGCATATGGAACAAAATTGAGCCTTTCCTTTAATGAATCTGTGTCGATTAGAGATCACAAACTGTGAGCAGCGTAAAAGTACCTTTAAGCTAAATATTTTATCAGAATGTTTCAGAGTAGTCCCCAAATTAAAGGAAAATTAGATAACCAATCTTGAAAAGGTCAGGAACCATTGCAGTTCCCAGGGTCTGTGTGGAAGGAAAAATAAAGTATCTATTCAGGGTCCCAGGATGAAGCACCCCCAAAAGCTATGAATTACCCTGCTTGACATGCAAATTCCTGTCCGAAAGCTACTGATCTGCTTAGACCAGACACTCAGCCTTGTCCAGAAGAGGAGAGGACACTTTAGGTGATGGGTCTTCTGAGACAGAGTACAACATGAGAAAGGAGTTTTCCAAAGGCCACAGTGCTGCTTCCAAAAGAGAGTAGAATGAAAGCTGGGCACGTGAAAACACAGAGGTCCAACACCGAAATCAGTGATCATGTTGAACACCACGGACAGTACTAGATTATAATCCAGTGATGTTCTTGGAATCTACTCAGCAGCTCAAGGCTGGTTTCCCCCTTTACTTAATGGTCTTGGATTTCTGTACTTCCGAGTTTCTAATTTGTGTAGCTCTTTTGCCTCTCTTTTTCTTTAAAAATGATTATCTGTTTCTTGCTACCTTCAACGTGCCTCCCTTTGAGACTTTCAATTTATCTCCCCAGCTATTTTCAATTTACCTACCTCTACTTGACTATGGACTAGGAAATGAAGGAGCCAAGCCTGTCAAACGTATGTGTGTAATGAAGCTTTAAATGAGTCCGGGTCCCCGAGTGAAACGCAGATGACAATCCCGTAGGCTTGGTGTCATCCACACTAGGTTGCTGTTCAGGGGCTTCTCCTGCCCACAGTTAGTGGTTTAGCTATTTTGATAGTGACTAGATGAGGAATTTATCTGTAAATGGTATGCCACTGCTTTTTGAAGAACGCAATGTTCTTTTACAACTATTTATTTCATGTTCACCATGGCACTGAAAGGAAGGAAAGGGCAAATATTTGCTCAGGTTTGTAAGTATAAAAATGGAGCCACAGAGAGCTTAAAGTGCGTAGATGGAAAGGCTAGTACGAACCCCAGGTGTCTGGTTTCCACTCTAGAAGTTAGTTAATAGATTCAGCTATGTCAATATCGGGAGACCTACAGCATCATAGGTCGGAGGCGGCTTAAAACTCAGGGGATCACGAGGGGATATAACAAGTGTATGATTTTTAAAAGGCACAGGGAAAATCCTACATGTAGCTGTTGAACATGTATTAAATCCTGAGAACAGTGGAAGCAAGTAAGTGGGAACAAACATAGAACAGTATAAGTTAACTAAATGGGAACATAAATTTCACTGTGTAATCACTTCTAGCAACAACTTTAATGAAATGCTGAAAATAGGTTTACCAATTTTCAGGCAACACAAAACTGGAAAGGATTACTAATATATCAAATGACAGAAACAAGATTCAAGCTGGAAATATTGGCCAGAATTTAACCATGATGAAATTCAACATAGATTTATATATATATATATATGTATATATGTATATATATATACATATATATATATATGATTCAACTTTACAAACATGGTATAGGGAAAGCCTAGCTTGATAACAGTCACAGGGATTTTGGTTTACTGCAAAGCAAGAAATAATAATAATAATGTTTCTCATTTATTGAATATATATAGTGCTGTGAGCCTCAGACTAAGTTTTTTAGCTGCATTATGTCAATTCTCACAACAATTATAAAAAGTAAGCATCATTATCATCATCATCCTCATGATATAGTTGAGAAAACTAATAATCAGGGAAGTAAAATGCCCAGAGTTTAACAGCTTGTCAGTATTAAAGCCAGGGGTTAAACCTACCTCCATCTCTATCTTAACTAATACGCCACTGTTAGTTTTTAAAAACAAATTTAATGTTTATTTATTTTTGAGAGAGAGAGAGAGAGGGAGGGGCAGAGAGAGAGGAAGACAGAATCTGAAGCAGGCTTCAGGCTCTGAGCTGTCAGCACAGAGCCCGATGCAGGGCTCAAACTCTTGAGCCATGAGATCATGACCTGAGCCAAAGTCGGATGCTTAACCAACTGAGCCACCCAGGAGCCCCTACTGTTACTTTTAAAAATAAATGCCATTCTCTGCACTGAGTACGGAGCCTGCTAAAGATTCTCTCTCTCTCCCTCTGCGCTTCTCCCCCACTTGCACTCTCTCTAAAAATATACATACATACATACATACATATAAATGCCATTAATAAAAGACTCAATAAAGGAAGTCTCTTTGCAAAACTCACATGTCAACTGTGTGCAGTTTTCTGGGCATGTATAACTTTTAGATTCATCCATATATACTTTTTATAAAGATCTAGTCATGTTTTATCCTGAGAGCAATGGAAAGCAGCACATGAAGTATGAATAAGGAAGCCAAAAAGAGTTTATGAGATGCCTTCAAATACACTATTCTGAAATCAGAACTACCATGGTGTTGAGGAAGGGGCCTAGGCACTGGATTTAGCCCGACTGGATCCACCTGTCTTGCCCATGTGACCATATGTTTCCCCATCTGTAAAATGCTCAGGAGGATCCTTCCGGCCACTACTGCTGGGAGCACTAGAAACAAGGCATGGGAAGCCTCTTGGCCCAGCTCTGCTATCTAGAAGTGTTCATGAGATAGTATTTTTTACTGCTCCTCATGGAAGTATGGAAAATGGACTTTACCTTGATATTAGGGAGAAACTTTTAAAATGGCAGCTGCTGGAAAGAGAATTAGCTGCCTCGTGAAATAGTGAACTGAGGGCAGTTAGTCAAATTTATACATGCACTTTAGGAAAATACTGCACTACATTAGATGAGTTTTAACATTAAATGCTCTCTGAGGTCCCTTTAAAAGTTGAGATACTACATACGAACTTATGTGCTTCCCTTCATCTACAAAATGTGCTGACCAACCAGCCATGGGAGCCATGTGTTGAAATGCAACAGTGGGTGAGTGTGCATGGAGACACCTCAGCATCTTACCCACTCCTCAACAGGTTCAAGGACATGCCCTTTACAAAAGCCTATCAAAGCAAAGGACAATTTGTAATCCCAGGTTGGCAGGCCCTTCATATTGCTAAGCAGGTGACTTTGGCATCAGTAATCATATATGTTTTATTTTTTTAATGTTTACTTATTTTGAGAGAGAGAGAGAGAGAGAGAGACAGCAGGGGAGGAGCAGAGAAAGAATCCCAAGCAGGCTCCACGCTGTCAGCGCAGAGCCCAATGCAGGGCTTGAACTCACAAACCATGAGATCATGACCTGAGCCGAAATCAAGAGTTGGACACTTAACCAACTGAGCCACCCAGGTGCCCCATACGTGTTTTATTTATAGTCATCACAAAAAGATCCAGAAGAGTAGAGTTCATTGAACAGGGGACAATAGAAATGGAAAGAATGAGTGACTGACTCTCAATAGATGCAGAGAAAGCATTTTACAAAATACAGCATCCTTTCTTGATAAAAAACCTCAAGAAAGTAGGGATAGAAGGATCATACCTGGAGATCATAAAAGCCATATATGAATGACCCAACACTAATATCATCCTCAACGGGGAAAAACTGAGAGCCTTCCCCCTAAGATCAGGAACGAGACAGAGATGTCCACTCTCACCACTGTTATTCAACATAGTATTTGAAGTTTTAGCCTCTGCAATCAGACAACACAAAGAAATAAAAGGCATCCAAATCGGCCAGGAGGAGGTCAGACTTTCACTCTTGGCATATGACATGGTACTCTATATGGAAAACTCTAAAGATTCCACCAAAAAACTGCTAGAACTGATTCATGAATTCAGCAAAGTTGCAGGATATAAAATCAACACACAGAAATCGGTTGCATTCCTATACACCAACAATGAAGCGACAGAAAGAGAAATCAAGGAATCGATGCCATTTACAGTTGCACGAAAAACCATAAAATACCTAGGAATAAATCTAACCAAAGAGGTGAAAAATCTATATACTGAAAACTATAGAAAGCTTATGAAAGAAATTGAAGAAGACACAAAAAATGGAAAAAGATTCCATGCTCCTGGATAGGAAGAACAAATATTGTTAAAATGTCAATACTACCCAAAGCAATCTACATATTCAGTGCAATCCCTATCAAAATAACACCAGCACTCTTCACAGAGCTAGAACAAACAATCCTAAAATTTGTATGGAACCAGAAAAGACCCTGAATAGCCAAAGCAATCTTGAAAAAGAAAACCAAAGCAGGAGGCATCACAATCCCAGACTTCAAGCTATACTACACAGCTGTAATCATCAAGATAGCATGGTACTGGCACAGGAACAGACACTTAGATCAATGGAACAGAATAGAGAACCCAGAAATGGACCTACAAACGTATGGCCAACTAATCTTTGACAAAGCAGGAAAGAATATCCAATGCAATAAAGACAGTCTCTTCAGCAAGTGGTGCTAGGAAAACTGGACAGCGACATGCAGAACAATGAACCCAGACCACTTTCTTACACCACACACAAAAATAGACTCAAAATGGATGAAAGACCTAAATATAAGATAGGAAGCCATCAAAATCCTCTAGGAGAAAGCAGGCAAAAGCCTCTTTGATCTTGGCCGCAGAAACTTCTTACTCAATATGTCTCCGGAGGCAAGGGAAACAAAAGCAAAAATGAACTACTGGGACATCATCAAAATAAAAAGTTTCTGCACAGAGAAGGAAACAATCAGCAAAACTAAAAGGCAACCGACAGAATGGGAGAAGATATTTGCAAATGACATATCAGATAAAGCATTAGTATCCAAAATCTATAAAGAACTTATCAAACTCAACACCCCCCAAAAAAATAATAATCCAGTGAAGAAATGGGCAAAAGACATGAATAGACACTTCTCCAAAGAAGACAGCCAGATGGCCAACCGACACATGAAAAAATGCTCATCAACATCACTCATCATCAGGGAAATACAAATCAAAACCACAATGAGATTCTGACTCACACCTGTCAGAATGGCTAATATTCACAACTCAGGCAACAACCTCATGGAGGTTCCTCAAAAAACTAAAAATAGAACTACCCTACAACCCAGCAATTGCACTACTAGGCATTTACCCGTGGGATACAGGTGTGCTGTTTCGAAGGGGCACATGCACCCCCATGTTTATAGCAGCACTATCAACAATAGCCAAAGTATGGAAAGAGCCCAAATGTCCATCGATGGATGAATGGATAAAGAAGATGTGGTATATATATAAATGGAGTATTACTCGGCAATCAAAAAGAATGAAATCTTGCCATTTGCAACTACATGGATGGACCTGGAGGGTATTATGTTAAGTGAAATTAGTCAGAAAAAGACAAAAATCATATGACTTCACTCATGTGAGTACTTTAAGAGACAAAACAGATGAACATAAGGGAAGGGAAACAAAAAATATAAAATCAGGGAGGGGGACAAAACAGAAGAGACTCAAAAATATGCAGAACAAACTGAGGGTTATTGGAGGGGGTGTGGGAGGGGGGATGGGCTAAATGGGTAAGGGAAATTAAGGAATCTACTCCTGAAATCATTGTTGCACTATATGCTAACTAATTTGGATGTAAATTTAAAAAAATAAAATTAACTTAAAAAAAAAGAATAATGAGTGACTGATTGTTAATTTCTTTGGCCACGTTGCACCCTTCACCCCTTTTCCCAAATGACAGCCCTGTTAATGAATCACAGTGTCTGGTCTGAGTTGCTTCCTTTTACTTCCTCACAATAGCATGCCATTGGTGAACTGATTTTCTTCTTTTTTTTTTAATGAATGTCTGATAGTAGCTCAAATTTACATGATGTTTGGAAGACCTGGGATGCTCTTTGCTTTACCTTTTGAACCAGATTTCACTGTAGCTTATTTATTTACAAAGGCAGGGGAAAAAAAGGTTTTATTATGTTACTAAAGTCTGGAAATTTATCCGGGGTGATGAAAAAGGGTAATTATAAACTAACCTCAAGTGTTGGGAAAGTGTTTTTTAAGCATTTTGTTTACAAGCCAGAAAAATGAAATCCACCTCTTTGAAGTTTTCTTCCTGACATATTTCTGGCCAGTCTAAAGTAAAGTGATGAGATTTGCTAATATCATGGGATGCTGAATTTCTATTTTGAACTTTGGAAAATTTTCACAATATGAAATGTATTAAAGTCACAATATACTCTGTTCTACATGCAGCTCCTCTTGCTTGGAAATCTCTTCCCCTCACCCTTGACCAGATTATTTTCTACTCATCCAAGGTCTCTGCTTAAAGGCATCACTTCCTCAGAGAGCCTTCCCTGTCTACCCTGCATTAGGTCTCTGTGTTCTCTCCCAGTTTTCTTCTGTATCTCCTCAAAATTTGTAGTTATGTATTAAACTGTAACATACCAGTTCTATCTTCTTTTCTATTGTGTCTCAATATTTAGGATAGTGTTTGGCATACATTAGGTGCTCAATAAATATTTGGTGAGTGAATGAGTGTATTCTAACTCTTTTTTTTTTTAATTTTTTAATGTCTATATATTTTTGAGAGAGAGAGAGAGAGAGAGAGAGAGCAGGGAAGGGCAGAGAGAGAGAGAGAGAGAGAGACAGAATCCAAAGCAGGCTCCAGGCTCTGGCCTGTCCACACAGAGCCTGATGTGGGGCTTGAACTTACAAACCATGAGATCATGACATGAGCCAAGGTCAGACACTTAATCACGTGAGCCACCCAGGCGCCCCTAGTGTATGCTAACTTTTTATGACATTAAATCAAAGAAAGATAACTCAATGTTAAATTTTTACTCTGGTAAGTCTCCTCTGAAAGTTAAAAGTTTAACTCAGTCCCTTACTACTGCTTTTTTTTCAACTTTAGTCCACATTTCGTACTTAAAAATTATGACACTATAGAACTTTGTAGGTAGGTCCTTTTTGAAAACATGATTCTCTGTTTGTTCATCAAAGGTTTGATCAAAGGTCTTTTGGAAAAACAGGTCAACCAGATCATTTTTTGACTGGTCACGTGGGCAAAAACATTCGTGCACAAAGGTCACAAGAAATGTAAACATTATAAAGGCATAAGACCTACCACAGTCTCATTACTGCACTCCCTAATACTTCCTAGGACTATAATGTTGTCAAGATAATGTTTTGGAGAAAAAGTAAAAATTTAACTCAAAATGTGGGCATGTTTAACTGATAGCAGTGGTTTCCAGTTGGTTTGCCTTGAAGATTTGTTTTTTGTTTTTCCATTCCCTGATCTTAAACCCCATTCTTACCATAGATCCATGAAAGCAGGCACCAAACCCACAGTGTTGTTCATCTTACCCTTAGTGCCTGGCATAAAAAAGGTGCTCAATAAGCAGTCACTGAATAAATGAATGGATCCTACCTTAATCATGGTTCTCCTCACACAGAGGCAAATCAAGGGTGAGCAAAACAATAAATAAATAGAAACTTTTATATGAGCAAAGGAAGTTTGATATAAAATAAATAGTTCATTAATCCAGCATTACTTGATTACCAGTCATCATGAGTATTGTCTTTCTTTACTGCCATTTACAAGAACACCTTTGGAGCTCCCCTGTGTGAATCACCTTCAGAAGTTGTTTTTGAAGTTCATTAAGGAAGACTGTCCTGATTGCTACTCGGGCCTGTTTACGGCCCCCTCCCCAAATGATTATCACGTGTCCCAAACATCCACTTTATTCACCACGCTTGACTTCAAATAGTCCTTGATTGGGACACCTGGTTGGCTCAGTTGCGAGTCCAACTCTTGGTTTCAGCTTGGGTCATCATCTCAAAGTTTGGGCCCCACATTGGGCTCTGTGCTGACAGTGTGAAGCCTGCTTGGGATTCTCTCTCTCCCTCTCTCTCTCTGCCCTTCCCCCATTCATGCTATATGCCTCTCTCAAAATAAATAGAGAAACATTAAAAATTTTCAAATAGTCCTCGATAAATGTTGAAAATTACTTATTATAAAACAATTTTGGACATTTTTGAAATAAGAGTAGGACCTTTCCCCATGCTATTGTTTGGATAGAAAAAACACACATTTGGATATCAAAAATGGTCATTGTTTAAGCTTTCACATAAAGTTTCATTCCTACAATATACACATAAAAAAAGTTTTCATTATAAATCTTAATGGCAAAGTCATAAGCAAATTTCCCTCTGTTTGCTTTGTTGGGAAGGGACCAGGGATTGGACAGGGTCCCAGTAGGGATTTACACTATATAACAACTTTTTCAATGTCACTGATAGTTTCTGTTATTAAGAAATGCTCTTTAATATAATTATGATTATATTAGAGCTACTCTGATTTGTGTCGTTGTACAGAACTAGAACCAATGGATAGAAGTAACAAAAACACCAACTTTAACTCATTGTTAAAAGGACCAGCCAACCATTAGCAACATCCTACTTAAAATAAGTAACTGGCAGTTTCTTGAAATCTGATTCCTGCTTTCACCACAGGGGGTTTACAATAAATCCTAGAAATGATATTTGATCTCCTTGGTGATGGTGGTAAGGTGAGGGTAGTTACTGCAGCCTCTTGTGGGCTATTAAAATGCCAGGATTAGAACAAAAGGAGTTTGAAATATAATGCTATTGTTTAGGGAGGAATGTGTTCATCTAGTGGCCTAGTGGAATTTGAAGCAATTCAAACAGACATTATGGACTATGTTTTTGGGGGGAAAGGATGCCTAAAGGAGAGTGAGAAAGAAGGGTGAGAAAGGACAGCCAGGCAGAGAGGGAAAAACTGCCCCCTAGATAAACCTTTTTCATTTTGCTGGCTGTGTCCCATACGTAAGAAAGCTTCCTGGCTGACTCTGATCTAATCTCACATTAAATATCACTGCTGTGTGCTGTGTGCACAGGTCAGGCATAGGTTTCTCCATTTCAAAAGCTCTGGATCAGTGTAATAATCCTTGGGGGTGGGGGTGGGGGGGTAAAGAGGCACTAAGACAGGAAAGAGAATGAGGATGAATCTAACCCTCCTTATTGGTACAAAGCTGGGGTGCCCATGGGAGCTGTTCTGATGAGCCCAAACAGGCCCACCTAGCTCAGTTAGAAAGGTTGTGTATGTATCAAACAACTACACAAGGGTATATGCATAAACACTCTCTGGCTGCTTGTTAGGAATGGTCTCTTTCACCTGAATCCAATTTTTCTAACTAGACTCAGTACACTCATTTACTCTGCCTTTCTCCTTCTGGCTGGGAAGTCGAGGTGTGGATGGCCAATTTCTCATTCTAGTTTCTGATTTCCACCTTGGGCTCTTTCAAGAGAAGCCAGAGATTAGTCACATGTTGCCAATAGCATAGTGTCCAAATGCCCAGGACCACCATAATCTAGCTCCAACCCAATTTTCTAGGCCAACAATTTCCCCTCTTCATGAATCTTCAATCATCCGATCTCCTAGACATACCCTGTGATGTTCTAAGCCTTGACTTTTTGCTCATGCCACTTGCCAGGGATGCCATACAGCTATTCTCTATATTATCAAAACTGCGAAGAAGGAGAGCAGAGCTCTTGTGAGAGCCCAGGACCCAGACTGTCTTCGCACTTTACACAAAGCTCTGGCTCCCCTAGATTGGTCCACCTGGCTCATCAGAGCTCAGGTTATAGACCATGTCCACAGAAATATTTCTTTCAGTATAGTTGGGGTATGCATAATGCTTTACAAAAAAAAATTTCTGAAAAAGTCACCAATGTTTTAAAAGTAGACTATTACATGTAATGTTTTTTCACCTGGATTCCCAGCTTCATTTGAAATATCAGTAAATAAGGCATCTGAACTGGCCTTGCTGCAGAGCAAAAGTTGGCCAGCACTGAGCAGCAGCTGCTCTTTCGTGTAAGGCTTGTCTCTCCTATTTGCTGCATTTCCGGGCCCTCCTACAGTTCTTATACCCAGCTTCCTTTAGTCATTTAAACCACCTAACTGGATGCTATGGGCATTTGAGTTTGCACACCACCACCCCCTGCACCAAGAAACTGTCAAATCTAATCTTCTGGTACACATGGCTCTGTGAAGCCATTTTTCTTCCCAGGAAGAGCCATGAGACAGCAGAGCAGAAACAAGCTGGATATCCCAATTTGGCTTAGCCCTTCTCTCAAACAAATGTCATCTCTTTCCTCCCATAGCAGAGAGGAATACAGGTCCTAGTACTTTGTGAATTTGCTCCAACTCTCTTTTCTCCTGGTTTGCAAGACGAAACTATTACTCTTCCTATGCCATCCACTATTTTAGCAAGCTTTTTACTTTAGAATAATTTTAGATCCACAGAAAGTTTGTTAAGATAATACAGATTGTTTTCATATACCCCAGACCAAATTTTCTGTTATTAACATCTTACATTATTAGTATGGTTCATTTGTGACAATTTTAATGTTTGTGACAATTAGTATGGTTCATTTGTGACAATTTGTAACAATGTTAATACATGATTTAAAAAAAATTTTTTTTAATGTTTGAGAGACAGAGCACCGGTGGGGGAGGGGAAGAGAGAGAGGGAGACACAGAATCAGAAGCAGGCTTCAGGCTCCAGGCTTCAGGCTCCAAGCTGTCAGCACAGAGCCTTATGCAGGGCTTGAACCCACAAAATGCGAGATCATGACCTGAGCCGAAGTCGGACACTTAACTGACTGAGCCACCCAGGCGCCCCTATTCATACTTGAATATTAACTAAAGTCCATGCTTTATTCATATTCCTTTTTTGCCTAATACCTTTTTTCTGTTCTCAAGATCCTAACCAGAATATTATGTTAAATTTAGTCATCATGTCTTCTTAACCTCTTCTTGATTATGAGATCAAAGATTCAGGGAGCTCAGAGAATACCAAGCATGATAAATACCAAAAAAATCTACACACAGGCATATCATATCCAAACTGCAGAAAATCAAAGACAAAGAGTAAATCTTGGAAGAAGATAGAATGGGTGGGGGAACACTTTACCTTTAGAAGAACAAGGATAAGAATTACATTGACTTCATTTAAAATCACATAAACAAGATGAAAGTGTGGTGATACATTTAATTGAAGTGTTGAGCGAAAAACAATCACCATCCTAGAATTCTGTATCTAGCAAAACAGATATATTTTTATCCTTCAAAAGTGAAGGACATAAAGACTTACCTGATCAACAAAAACTGAGGGATTTTGTCGGCAGAAGATCTGCTTTGAAAGAAATGTTTCTTCAGAGAGAAGAAAAATGACAGTGTAGGCCAGAAACTTGGATCTACATAAAGAAAGGAAGAACATTCAAGAAGGAATAAATGAAGGTACAGTTTGCCCTTGAAACATGGTTTTGAACTACAAAAGTCCACTTATATGTGGATTATTTTCAAAAAATACCATACAGTACTGTAAATGTATTTTTTCTTCCTTATGATTTTCTCAACAACATTCTCCTTTCTCTAGCTTAAACCACAGGCCCAAATTGATGCCACTTAAGTTAAGGCTTCAAGTCCATAAACCAAGACTAGCCTGGTCCCTACCCTAACTGTAATTTTAACCCCTCAGAAATGTAACCTTTAACCAGTCAACATGGGAATTTCCTGGTTAGCACTAGGAAATTTACTGATATGCCATTCCCCTTGAGAGGGCAACTTTGCCAAATAAAAAACAATAGATCCATTGCAAATAATTTCCTCTTTTCCACTCCTCTATCTTTAAAAACTTCTCCTTTTCTATAACCCTTTGGAGCTCCCCTCTACTTGCTAGATGGGATGATGCCTGATTCATGAATTGATTAATTTGATCTTTAAAATTTATTCAGCAGAATTTTTGTTATTTAGCATTACCTTATTATAATAATACAGTATATAATATATATGACATAAAAAATAAGTGTTCATTGGCTGTTTATGTTATTTCTGGTCAAGATCAGGCTACTTAACTACTTAATTGGTAGTTAATTTGGGGGGAAGTCAAAGTTATAAGCAGATTTCCAACTACATGGGGGTCAATGCCCTTAACCCCTGCATTGTTTAAGGGTCAACTCTACTACTATGGTGACTCTGGGAGGTAAGAGAGCTAAAGCACCCTCCAGAAGCTCACAGAAAGACTTTCCCTCCAGTATCATCCTAATGTGTCCCTCAGTGTGGATTATTTTCTTAAATTTTTTCATCTAAATTTGAGATTTAGGGATTATGTACAGTTATCAAAGTTGTTCTCTGCACTGTGCTTTCTTGGATGAAAGAATGTTGTTACTACCACAGTTCCAATCTCATGGATCAGAGCGATCACCATGAAGAATATGTTTGCAGTTATACCTGGCCCTATGCAGGCAAGCAGTATCACACTGTTGTCCCATTTCAGTTTGTTTGCCATACAAGTTTTATAAGCCCGAATTCTACAGGCATTCATATAATATAGGCTGTATAATACTATACAGCTCTACCCAATGCTGTATCTGTTCTAACCTGTTGATGGTGATGCTCTAGGCTAGGAATGCCTGAGGCACTCGCCTGGACCTGTATTACTCCTCGTGAGCCCCACAGACATTTTCCCCAGTGGAGCCAATGTTGTGGCTGGACCAACCCTTGAGATTCTTATGATTGAAAGACACACATCAGCAAAAGCCTTCACGGAACTTTGAGGAAGATTTTGTAGCTACAAGTCCTGGAGGGTACAGCACACCCAAAGGCCAAACCAAGATCATGGGTAGAGAAAGAGAGCATGGATCTGAGGCCTTTATTAGAGTCTGAGTGTAGAATGTCTAGGGTGTCATGGGTTCATTGGCTAATTTAAAGCATTAAGAGCATAAGAGCAGGAATTAGGATGTTGGACAGGAGACTCACAAAGTCAGTTATCTAGGTGAGCCAGGACTTTCTGTAACAGGGAACTTCATGGGTGTGTGGGGCGGGGAGCCCACTCCCTTGTCTGGTTGTTTTGCTGGTAACTGTGTCATACAGCTGACAACATGTTTATTCAAGACAGATATCCTTTGATGCCTCAGCAAACAAAAGCTTAATGTCAGGCATTTACACCAGATACTAGCATTTGAGATCTAAAAACTCAAGCTGTGGAGAGTTACTCAGATTGGATACAAATGTACTATCAACTTCAGTTTTGAAACTATATGAGTAGTTCTTTAACTCTTAATTTGGATCTGTTCTGCTATTCAATATCAAAAAAAAAAAGAAAAAGAAAAAAAGAAAAACAAAACCTGATTATCTCAAAAAGACCAAGCTAAATTTATATGGAAGCAAAGGGAAACTCTCTATTAGTTTTATGGCAAAAAAAAATAGATAGATAGATAGATAGATAGATAGATAGATAGATAGATAAACCTTAAACAGACTGAACAAAAAGAAAGGGGGAGAAAAGAGGGTATCACTCTATACCCTACAGGCATTAAGCAAATAATAAGGAAATCCAACAAACAATTCTAGATTCATAAATTTTATAATTTAGATGAAACAAAAAAATTCCTTGAAAAACACAAACTGACAAAGCTCATTCAAGATGAGATTACTCAAAGAGTCCTCTACCTATTAAAGAAATGATATTTAAATTTTTTTATATACAAAAAATAAAAGAAAACATAATTTGACTTCACCAAAATTAAACACTTTCATGTTTTCAAGGGCATCACCAAGAAAGTAAAAAGACAACACCAGCACACAGAATGCCAACCATTTATCTGAGAGAAGACCTGTATCTAGAATGTATTAAATTCCTACAACTCAATGATAAAATGATAAATAACCCAATTATAAGTGGACAAAGGATCTCAACAGACATTTCTCCAAAGAAAACATATAAATGTCTAATAAACATATGAAAAGATGCTCAACATCATTAGCCAGTCAAGAATTAACTTTGCCTAAAGAAAAATTTGGCTGACCCCTAGGAGGTAACCTCTAAACCTCTGGAATGTTCTGCCTGATAGAAGGGTCTTTGATTACTTGGGGTCATAGGTCAAGCCAGATAGTCTAGGCTAACTCTATGACTTACGGTGAGGGCCTTCTACTACATCAGGTGGTCTGGGCTAACAATGTGATTTTTGGTGGGAGTCTTGAGTCACATGGAATCATCCCCAACTCTAGAAGGGCTGGAGACGACATTAGTCCCACAGGGTTAAGCTGTGTCTACCCGGTCAATCTCCACTAAGAATTCTGGCTTGCTTAAGCATATTATAACATACTGTGGCTGGAAAAAATAAATGTTGTCCACACAACTCCACTGGGAGGGGATAGCTTGAAACTCTGCACGTCATCTCTCCTGACCCCTGCCCTATAAGCCTTTTCCACTGCTGAATTTAATCTATATCCTTTTGCTGTAATAAACCATAACTGTGACAATATTGCTGAGTTCTGTGAGTCCTTCTAGTGAACTATTAAATTTGAGTGTGGTCTGGAAGACATCTCAAACTCACAAAAGTCAGATTTTAAAAAATCCTATTTCTATATACTAGCAATGAAACATGGGAAATGGAAATTTTAAAAAATTAAAAGCATAAAAAACATAAAATACTTAGGGATAAATATAATATGTACTAGCTTTATACACTGAAAACAAAATACTAGTGAAAGAGATCAAAGAGGACCTAAATAAATGGAGAGACAAACCATGTTCATAGATCAGAAGGCTCCATATTGTTAAGATGTCAATTCTACACAAACCAATCTACAGATTCACTGCAATTCCAATAAAAATTCCAGCATGGGGGCACGTGGGTGGCTCAGCTGGCTCAACATCCTGCTTTTGATTTTGGCTCAGGTTCTGATCTTACAGTTCCTGAGTTCAGCCTCTGCACTGACAGCATGGAGCCTGCTTGGGATTCTCTCTCCCACTCTCAAAAATAAATAAACATTTTTTTTAAATCCCAGCATGACTTTTTGTGAAACCTAACATACTATCTGATTTTCAGATATATACATAGAAATATATTACATTATACATTTATCATACATAGAAATACATTAGTCAAGACAGTGTGGTATTGGTGAAATGGTAGTCATAAAAAAATCAATGGAACAGATTGTAGAGTCCAGAAACAGACTCGCACATATGTTGATTTATTCTTTATAAATACACAAAGGCAATTCAAGGAGAAAGATAGCCTTTTCAACAGATGGTGCTGGAACAATTGGATATCTATATACAAAAAATAAAAATAAAAAAAGAACCTCGATTCATAAGTCATTCCCTATGCAAAAAATTAATTCATATAGACCATATACCTAAATCTAAGACTTAAAAGTATAAAACTTCTAAAACATAGGAGAAAATCTCACAGCTTTAGTTTTGGCAAAGCCTTCTGAGATGATACCAAAAACATGATCAATCAAAAAAATTGATTAATTAAACTTCATCAAAATCTAAAATTTCTGTTCTTCCAAAGATGCTCTTAAGAAAATGAAAAGACAAGTCCAGGACAAAATTATTTTCAAAATTCAATATTAATGAGTCAAACAACCCAATAAAGAAATGAGTCAAAGGTTTGCTAAACACCTAACTGAAGACACAGATATGATAAGTAAGTCTATAAAAATATTCTCAACATCATTATTCATTAGGGTAAATGCATATTAAATCTACAATGAGATATCACTACATACCTATTAAAAAGGCTAAACTTTAAAAACTAACAATTTCTTGTACTATTAAGCATGCTGAACTGGGACTGTCTTACATTGCTGGTGGGAATGCAAAATGGTATAGCCACTTTGGAAAATAAAATGAGTTTATTAGAAAGTTAAATGCACATTTACCATTCAACCCAGAAAATCTGCTTCTAAGTATTTAACCAAGTGAAATTACTCATTGGTACTTCAGACAAGAATATAGTCAGCACTTCAGCTAATATCTCTGGTCATTATATATAATCTCATTTGACTAAATAGTATCTTCCCAAATTACTTGAGGTGACGTAATTTTTTTCTTAGTTGGAAATAAATGTTACCCTCAGAAAGATTTAAAATTAAGCATAGAAATGTTGAAGAGAATCAACCACATAATATTAATGTTTTTGTATTAAATCTGCATATTTGATGCTTTATATACTTACAATGTTAAGAGTTTCACCTGTTAGAGGGCTAGCGGGTTACTTTAAAACATGTAATTGAGCAATTGATTCAGCCTTCTATTTTAAGTTGAAATTTTCTTGTTTATTTGCAGAAATGGAACGTGGTTTTAAAAAAAAACTAAGTTCAACATCTTTACAAGTTAGTGACCTCTAACTTAAAATTGCTAATACTATGTATTGAAAGATTCGCAGTTAAAGAAAACCCTCTATTCAGTTAATGCAATCACCAAAAGCTTCACAGGAAAACAAGTATTGACTGTTCCTAGTAATGAGTTTACTCACAGATCCATTCATTATCTTCACATTATTAAAGACTTCAAGAAGAAAGATAAAATTACAGTCAGCTCCCAATGTTAGCTTACTCACACTGTGTTGGACATATGAACAAGAAATGTCATTTGGGGTTAGAAGGCCAAAAGGAAGAATGACACTTAACTTTGCCCCACATGCGGCATATTAACCTCTCCAAGCAGGTGGCATTCCTCTTACAAAAAGCAAACTTTAATTCTAAGCTGCTCTTTATTAAGTTATTTACTATTGACTTGGATCAAAACTCATTAAACGTAGCCAGGGGCAGCATTTACAATCTCCATAACTTGGTAAAGATCTTTTGACCTGTGCTGCCCAGAAGGAGGATTAACTTACACCCAGTTTTCATCCAGTTAGGGTGACTTCCTCTCAAATGTGCCCAGACCATCCTAATTTACACTTGTTGCGCCAGGGCAATGAATGGTGCCTACTTCCACTCTCAAAAGTGCCTCAGTTACGGCAACAATCCATAACCCACACATCTAACTCACTGTCCATTGAGGCTGGCATTTGTATAGTACTAAGTCACGGCCCCTGAAGTCAGAAAACTTGGATCTAAGTAATAGCCAGGTTATTTCTGATCTAAGACTTAGAGAACCTCCAGATTTCCCAGTGATGATGCTGGTTTTTCACAGTTGCTTTGTGAACTACATGAAAACATGAACTGAAACAGCTTTGTAAACTACAGATGACTGTACAAACACACATTATCACAGTGAAGCAAGTGGATGTTTGCAAATGTAAAATTGTAATAGAATACAAAGAATCCAAAATGTTTAACTTTTTTGACCCAATTCCACCCTTTCATTTAAAGTTATTCATCCTGGGGCACCTGAGTGGCTCAGTCAGTCAAGCGTCAGACTTCGGCTTAGGTCATGATCTCACGGTTCGTGAGTTCGAGCCCTGCATCAGGCTCTGGGCTGACAGCTCAGAGCCTGGAACCCGCTTCAGATTCAGTGTCTCCTTCTGTCTGCCCCTTCGCTGCTTGCACTCTGTCTCTCTCATTGTCTCAAAAATAAATAAGCATTAAAAAAATTTTTTAATTCATTCATCCTTTCCTCCTTGCCTCTCCTTCCTTTGTTTTCTTCCTTTCAATAATCTTGAGTCCCTACTGTGTGCCAGGTACTATTCCAGTGCTATGTGAAGAAAAGATACCGAAACAAAGGACTAAGATATGGTCCTTTCCAACATTAATGAACTCATTCAACCACATATCAATATTTACTAAGTGCTTACTCTTTAATCCCTTAATATTTAAACATAGTATATCTTTTTATTCATGTCATGCTTATATGTCCTGCCCAAAATTTTTGACATTTTTCTCTAAGGAGGCATTGCACATTTTTTGGAAAGATTTCTTTTCCTATTAGAAAATTGGGGATGCCTGGGTGGCTCAGTCAGGTAAGCACCTGACTTCAGCTCAGGCCATGATCTCACGGCTTGTGAGTTCGAGCCCCATGCAGGGCTCTGTGCTGACAGCTCAGAGCCTAAGAGTCAGCTTTGGATTCTGTGTCTCCCTCTCTCTCTGCCCCTTCCCTGCTCATGCTCTCTCTCTCTCTCAAAAATAAACATTAAAAAAATTTTTTTAATAAAAATATTTTAGAAACTTGTATTCTAATTAGTTGTAACTGGTACATAGGAAAGAAATAGCTTTTTCCTCTGTTTGTTTATTTAGAGAAAGAAAGGGAGACAGAGAATCCCAAACAGACTGCACACTATCAGCACAGAGCTGACATGGGGCTCAATCCCATGAACTGTGAGATCACAACCGGGGCGAAAATCAAGAGTCAGACATTTAACTGACTGAGCCACCCAGGCACCCAGCAATTGCTTTTTATGTTGATCTGTATAAAATAAGCTTGATAAATATTTTTTCTAATAATCTATAGATTTTCTTGGATTTTCTAAGCACATAATAGTACAACCTGCAAATAATGAGTTGTTCATTCTTTTTCACTCTCTCTAGCCCTTCTGTGTCTAGCAAAATGTGGAACAAGTGATAGAAGTTAGCATAATTAACCATGCTGCCAGAATCGGACTATTGCTATTAATGTTTACATGTCTATCCATCTTATAGTGTGAGGGCCTCAGGATCATGGCTGATGCCTCCTCCCTGTAAGTCAGCGATTCAGAGAGTCCTTGTACATCCATACATCACAGTCTCTAGTACATGGTCTCCTGTGCACGATAATCCCTCAATAGTGTGTGTTGAACTGAGTAGAATGTCCCTTCCATGAAATTTTTCTCAGCTTCCTTGGGCACACTTACTTGATCTTTGCATTCCCAAGGTGTTTGTTTGTTATTTGTTTTGCTTTTTATTGAGGTATATCATTTGGTGAGATAAAAGGAAAAAATAGTATCTTGGTCTCTGTCCCTGGTTCCTAGCACTGAGCTCCTAACACCTTGAAATGTCCTAAGTGGTAAGAGCACTAGCAGCATCTTTTTTTTTTTTTTAATGTTTATTTATTGTTGAGAGAGGGAGAGAGAGAGAGCAAGCGTGAGTTGAGGAGGGGCAGAGAGAGAGAGGGAGACAGAATCCGAAGCAGGCTCCAGGCTCTGAGCTGTCAGCACAGAGCCCGATGCGGGGCTCGAACTCACAAACTGTGCGATCATGACCTGAGTAGAAGTTGGACGCTTAACTGACTGAGCCATCCACAAGCCCCAAGTAGCATCTTTTATTCTAATCTTTGGCCTTTGACCCCAGTTCCTGACATGGAGCTCCTAAATCCCTTGGAATTTCCAGGGTGATAAGTGTCTTTTGTTCTAATGAGGTGACTTTTGGTGGGCTCCAGGAGGGCTCCTAGGTGGGCACTGGTCACCAAAAAGATCAAGCCATGATAAGAAGTGTGGCATTTTCAGTTTCACTCCCCACCCTCATTCTCCAGAGAGGGAAGGGGCTGCAAGTGGAGTTAATGATCCATCACGCCTACGTGATGAAGCTTCCATAAAAATTCCAGAAGTACGGGGTTTGGAGAGTTTCCAGGTTGGTGAACACATGGAGGTGCTTGGAGAGTGGCACTCAGACAAGGCACTGAAGCTCCATGTTCCTTCCCACACACCCTGCCCCACACACCTCTTCCATCTTATCCTTTGTTGAATCGTTTTATAATAAATTGATAATATATACTTCTGAGTTCTGTGACCTCCTCTGGCAAATAAACTGAACCCAAAGAAGAGATCAAGGGAACCTCTGCTTTTTAGCCAATCTGCCAGAAGCTGAAGTAATAACCTGGACCTGAGATTAACATCCGAAGGGGGTGGGACAATCTTATGGGACTGAGCCCTTACCCTGTGGGATCTGATGTTATCTCGGGTAGACCGTGTCTGAATTGACTTACATTGGAGGACACCCACCTGGTGTTGGCAGAAGTGGTTGGTGTGGGAAGTATTCAGAGTGTGGTGTCCCGTGAGAGTAGAGGAGGAGCACAGGAGGAACAAAATTGCCTTTACACATACACACAGAAAAGTGTACATACTGTCAATGTATAACTTCATAAACTTACACAAATTTAAAACTGCTCTGTCTCCACCACTAGATCAAGAAACAGAACATTTCAGTATTCCCAGAGCCCCCTTCCCAGTCTCCTGCTGTTACCATAGCCCCATAGCCCCCAGAGTAAACAGCAAGGGTTAGTTTGCCTGTTTTTGTGCTGTCTCTAAAGGAAATCATTCAATATGTACCCATTTGGATCTGGTTTCTTTCACTCCACGTTATGTTTGTGAGATTCATTCAGAGCTTCACATGTGGCTAGAGACCATTCATTCTTATTGCTGTGCAGCATTCTACCACATGAGAATTCTACAATTTACATATCAATTCTACCACTGATGGGTATTTGATTATTTCCAGGTTTGAGTTCTTATAAATAACGCTGCTAAGAATTCCATTATATTTTTAAGCTATATGTTTCATATAACAATTTTCAAGGCAGAGTCCCAAATCCTTGCAGGTAGCAAAGCGCTAGCTAATAATACACCCATATAACCAAAAGATCATCACCTCAGTGTCCCAAAGTCTATAAAATTTGGGGAATTATCTTTCCACGTTATAACTTTAAAATTTGTCATTATAATCATAATTTAAAACAAAACGAGACAAAATTGGCTTGATTCTCAGCCCACAAATGGCAGGGTCCTCCCCCAACAAACATTTCTGAGGCATTTGGGGTGGCTTACATTTCTCCCACTCACCTCTTGGTCATTTTGTTCTGAATTCTTTATCTTACCCAGTGACTCACACAGTGATGGCTGTCCTCTCTCTTAGCTCACATTGGCCACAACATTCATCCTCCTTTTCTTAAATACCCCCTCTCCTCTATATCCCAAAACACCAGTGTCAACAACAGTGTGCATCCCAGGCTTGGGAGTCTGGGTAAGGGAGAGGGTCGTGGTGAAGCAGGGAAGGCTTCACCGCTGCCCGGCAAAAAAACTGAAAGGTTATTATGGAGCCTTGGTTCTCAAAAGTTCTTGGGCTGGGGCAGCTGGGTGGCTCAGTGGGTCAAGCGTCTGACTTTGCTCAGGTCGTGATCCCTCAGTTCCTGGGTTCAAGCCCCACATTGGGCTCTGTGCTTACGGCTCAGAGCCTGGAACCTGCTGTGTTTGTGATTCTGTGTCTCCCTCTCTCTCTGCCCCTCACCCGCTCAAGCTCTCTCTCTCTCTCTCTCTCTCTCAAAAATAAATAAACATTAAAGATTTTTAAAAATAAAATAAAAACTAAATAAAAACTAACTAAATAAATAAGTCAGGCAGGCAAGCAGGCAGTCTTTGGACTGTCAGCCTCAAAGAAATGCCTCCTGGGCACTGTTTCAGCCTCAGGTCCCAGCCCTTCTAGCTGGATTTTTCTATCCTCCCCCCCTCCCCCCCCCCGCCCCCCGCTGCACTTCTTCCGAGTATTTCCCTACTCGCCACAACCACAGGCCCTTCCACATTCTGAGGCAAAGCCCAAATTCCTCCTGCTTTTTTATTGAAAACATTTCAACCCCTCTCCACAGCCGTGGGCCAAGGCTCCTGAGACTCAAAGGGCTCCTCTGAGTTTAAGTAAACAAAAACTAAACGTTGTGCTGCTGGCCTACAAAATGGCAACTTTCCCCCAGCTCGTTTAATTAATTAAATGAATGCAATCCAAGGGGTAATACTGAGAAATCACTTTTTCTTTTTTTGACCGTTGAAACTTAACCAAATATATGAGTCCTGGCGGCAAATGACTAAATTACACCAAAGTCAACTCCTGGAGTCGCCACGAGAGGGCGATAGCACCGAAGCGTCGGTATGCCTCAGGGTTTTTCCAACCCTCTCCCACCGCTGTATCCCTGCCCCTTCGGCTACATCAAATGTTAACATCTTCAATCTTAGCGCCTCAGGAGCCGACAAGCCAAGTGGTCCCTGCTGGGGATGTAGCTCACCAAAGGCAACACTATTAGGTTACAGTTTGGGTTATTTTGGTTTTACACAACATTCTTTGCCAACCGTTTTGGAAACATGTTTTCAAGAGAACTCATCTCATTCCACCTACCGCCTGCTAAATTTATCTCCACAGAGGTTAACAACGTGGATCTAATTAGGGAGGAAGCCATTTCCTGAGTACTTTGGACATAACTGATTCTATGCCTCTGATTCACCAGTCATTGCTTTAGCCCTCTGTCCCTGAACAAAATGCATTTATTTATGTTTTCTGTGCTTTGTTGGTCTCTTTTTTCCTTCTTTCAAAGACAGACACAGTTAATTTGTAAAAGCAAATTGGGTTTTGTTTTCTCTCTCTCCTTCTTTATAAAATAGTTCTAATTGAAACACAGGAATCCCATTGAGACTTAAGTCATAGCATGCTACTCCTGCTCAAATCCTTCTCTTGGCTTGTCATCTCTAGGTAAAAGTCAAAGTTGCAATAATCTGTAGGCTCTATCTTAACCCCGATGCACCCTTCACTCCTCCCCTGAGTGCTCCTTGCTAGCCAACAATGAGAGCCCCACCCTAGGACCTTTGCACTTTGTTTGTTCCTCTTCTTGGGTCGTCTTTCCCCACTGCCACCCCATAACTGTATGTCTTCTCCACTTCCTTCAAATGTCTTGTCCAAAGTAAGCCTTCCCTGGGCACTGTATCTTAAATGAGCACCACCAGGGCACACCCACAGGCATACTCACACACATCATCTTTATACTTCCTTTATAGTTTTGCTCTAGCATTTCCACTACATATCATATATTTGATTTGCTTGTATAGTTTATTCTTTGCTTCCCCTACAAAAAAGTAAACTGCATGGAGATGGAGGTTTTGCCTATTTTATTCACTAGTATATCCCCAGCACCTAGAATAACATCTGGCACATGCTCAGCAAAAAAGTATTGAAAGAATGAGTCAACAACAAAACAACAGAATTGTGCCCTAAAGATAGGCCATATCATGTTTGTTCCTTATTATTCCTGTCTCTGCTCAACAGTCCTCTGTCCACCCTATTTAAGTAGCCCATCCTGCAAGTCATTTTCTATGCCTTTATCCTGATTTATATCTTCATAGCATTCACCGTTTATTACTCAAATATCTGGTAGCTTTAAAAATTTAGTTATTTGTCTTGCCCATTGGAAGGTAAGCTCCATGAGGAAGAAGAATTTGTCCTGTTCACTGCTTGTCTTCTCAGGCTAGAATTTTTTTAATAAAAAATCATTTTAACCATATATGTGTGGACCTATTTCTGAATCCTTGATGCTGTCGCATTGATCTATATGAATGTCTCTTTTCCAATATCACACTGTCTTAACTAACTTTTACAGGCCTGGCAATCAGGATGTCTATTAATTTCAATCCCTTTAAGTCAATCCCTTAAGCAACAAGGACTCATGCCCTAATCCCTGGAAGTACCCTGTGAAGGTGGAAAGACCTGAAAGGGAAAGGAGCTTTCTGGTTTAAAGCCTCATTAGAGATGCCCTTGCACCAATGGTGGCCCCAAAGATGCAGAAACCACTGATCCTAAAAAGATCATGTAACTGGAGGCAATGAGTATCTCAGCAGTGACTCATGATGGATAAGGATCAATGACTGGAGAGGTAGAAAACTTGCTCCTTGCTTTAAGAGGAAGAGAGAGAATTCCAAGCAGGCTCCACACTGTCATCATAGAGCCCGATGTGGGGCCTAATCCCATCAACTGTGAGATCATGACCTGAGCTGAAATCAAGAGCCAGATGCCAACTGAGCCAATTATATCTCAATTTTTTTTAAATAAAAAATAGGCACACCTGAGGTTCTCTCTCTCCCTATCCTTCTGCCCACTCCTTAGCCCTCTCTAAAAAAAATGAAAATCAAAAATAGAATTACCATATGAACTAGTGATCCCACTTTTATACATATACTTTTGTATCGTATATATCCGGAGGAAATATACACTCTCATGTTTATTGCAGTATTATTCAGAATTGCCAAGATATGAAAACCATCTGAATGTCCATCCATGGATGACTAGATAAAGAAGATATAATGTATGTATGTATGTATGTATGTGTGTGTGTATATGTGTGTGTGTGTGTGTGTGTGTGTGTGTGTGTATGTGTATAGAAAGGTTGTTACCAGGTGCTGGGAGTAGCAGGGGAGGGTGAGAGAAACAGAGAGATGCTGGTCAAAGGGGTACAAGTGTTCTATTACGAGATGAGTACGTTCAGGAGACCTAATGTACGGTGTGGTGACTATAGTTAATAATGCATTGTATATTAAAATTCATGCATGGAATAAATCTCAAGTGTTCTCTCCACATACACACACAAAAATTATAACTACGGGAGGTGGTGGATGTGTTCATTAGTTTGTGGTCATCAGTTCACAATTCATATGTATATCAAAACATTGTGTTGTTCACCTTATCTGACAATTATTTGTCAAAAATAAATGATTTCAATAAATTAGTTGTCAATTTGACAATTTTTTGTCAAAAAGAAATGAATAAAAAATATTTTAAAAAAGAAAATGCCAACTATATTTTAATAATAACATAGAATAAAAAGAAGGAAAACATGCTGAGTGACAACAGCCAGTCACAAAAGACCATAAATTACATGATTCCATTTATGTGAAATGTCCAGAATAGATGAATCCATAGAGACAGAAAGTGGCAGGTGAGTGGTTTTTTAGGGCTCAGACATGAGGGAGTTGGGGAATGGGTGACTGCTCTCGGGTATAGATTTCATCTGGAATGATGAAAATGTTCTAAAATTGATGGTGATGATGGTCGCACAACTCTGTGTATATACTAAAAACTGTTGACCTACGCACTTTGAATGGATAAATTGTGTGGTATTATGACTACCTGTGAGTTAATTTAATTATCAGTTCAGACACTATTCCCATGTTGCTAAGAGTCGTGTCAAACCCAAACAAACTGAAAAGGACGAACTTGAGAATTTCCCAATGGGTTGAGAGAGGCAAACTTGAAAATCAATGAAACACACCTTTAATAAGACACCACATAGTCCTTAATTACCAAGGACTGAAAAGCAGAGGCTAACATATAGGTCATAATCTAATCTCCTAAACCTATGTTTAGCTAAAGCTATCTAAAATAATCTTACTACATGACTCCTTCTCTAAGAAACTCCCTATCAATTAAATTGCTATTTCATGTTCAGAGTTCCTATTATGTGCTACCTGTATTTGTCCTGATTAAAATATTTCTCAGTCCAAATACAGAAAGCCAAAGCAAAATCAATGTCACCTGATAAAACATGTTCATTTAAGTTCCTCTAATTGCTAATGCCGCCCAGAAATACAAGAGATTCGGCACCTACAGAATCACCTGGGTTATGTCAGACACAATGGGGGTTGTAATAGGATTGATTTGGTGTAGAATTAAAAAGCCCCTAACAATTAACTGTTTTCAGCAGTTTCCAACTTGCCTCAGGATAATTTCTCATAATGAAAAAATGTATTAAGAGTAGAAAAACAAAGAAGAGAGAACACAGAAAAGCCTTCCTGACATTGCCTTCATTAGTCTTCAAAATTCAGTCACTACAGTTCAGGTACAAACTGCTACTGCCTCAACCATCTAAGAGGGACGCTTACTCCCTTCCTTAGCAATGGCCATGACCTGGTCAGAACCCCAACTAACACATCCCTTCCTAGATAGATCAAGAGCTATTTTATTGGCACTTCTTCGTTCTCCACCTACAAATGCCAAAGGTAGCTGGAATTTTGTTTTAATGAAAAGAAAAATCACTGCAGACTTATTCTACCAAATTTAAAAACATATTATGAAGCTATACATTTTTATAAAATGTGGTACCGGTTCAGTTCGGGAATACATAGAAGTCAAAGAAGAACAGAAGAGAAAATCTAGAAATAAGCTAGGTGGAAATAAATTTTTATTCTATATGAAAGGTGATATTTGAAGTTGAACACATTACTTAGCCAACTTGTTAACCAACTAAGATACCTGGTAAAGAGATACCAGTCTTGCATCCTATCATTTACCAAAGCAAATTCTAGGCGAGTTAAAGATAAATGTATCTTTAATGAACCCATAAATGCTTTAGGGGAATGTATTTTTCTTCTCTTGAAATAGACAAGAACTTTCCTAGAACACACACAAATTCAGATCTTTAGGGAAAGAAATTAATGTATTTGGCTACACAAAACTCAAAAGGTTCTGTGGGTAAAAAAATTACATAAAGTTTAAAGTCACAGAACTACCTTTTTAAAAAATGTTTATTTATTTACTTATTTAGAGAGAGAGAGAGAGAGAGAGAGAGAAAGTGTGAGCAGGGAAGGGGCAGAGACAGATGGAGACAGAAGATCCCCAGTGGGCTCTGTGGGACAGCACAGAGCCCAATGTGGGGCTTGAACTCACGAACCAAACTCAAACCGTGACATCACGACCTGAGCCAAAGTGGGCTGCTCAGCCAAATGAGCCATCCAGGCACCCCAGGACTACGTTTTGCTAGATGATTATGTCATTTAAAAAATGCATTTGCAGAATAGAAGAAAAACAATACTTTGATTCTAAATATGTATAGAATTCTTACAAATCCATAAAAAAGAGAAATTCCCTGGGGCGTGTGGGTGACTCAGTCGGTGGAGCATCCCACTCTTGATTTCATTCAGCTCAGGTCATGATCTCATGGGTGTGGGATCAGATTGGGCTCTGCACTGAACGTGGAGCCTGTTTGGGATTCTCTCTCTCCCTCGGCCCCTCTCCCCTTCTCTCCCAATCACACCCTCACTCTCTCTCTAAACAAAAATTAAAACATAAAAAGATAAACGCCCTAAAATACATGTAAGTGATTCACAAAAGAAAGAGAATAATAAGTATGAAAAACAATTCACTATCACCAGTTTTTAAATGTATGTTCCATTTAAAATAACATTGAAGTTGGTTTTTTTCTGAATAAATTAGTAATTCTTTTAAAATATGAAAACACATATTTTGGCAGGGGGAGAATATTCTCAAGAACTGCTAAACAAAAGGGATGCCTGGATGGCTCAGTCGGTTGAGCATCCGACTTCAGCTCAGGTCATGATCTCACTGGTCGGCTCATGAGTTTGAGCCCCACGTCAGGCTCTGTGCTGACAGCTCAGAGCCTGGAGCCTGCTTCAGATTCTGTCTCCCTCTCTCTCTGCTCCTTCCCTGCTTGCGCTGTTTCCTCTCTCTCTCTCTCTCTCTCTCTCTCTCTCTCTCTCTCTCTCAAAAATAAGTAAACATTACAAAAGATTTAAAAAAAAAAAAGAACTGCTGAACAAGAAGATGATTTGGTACCACCAAAAAATGCATATACTTTTCAACCCACCTTAGGGTTTCTGGAAAAGCATCTTAAAGAACTAATTAAGGATGTGTACAAAGATTGACTTGCCCTCTGAACCCTTGCTCTCTTTCTCATCTTTTTTGGGTCTGAACTACCAATGGCTTCACGCCACCCTATCTAAAGCCACAAGGCCCCACATTCTATTTATCTGCCCTTCCCACTATATTTTCCCCACCATAGCACCTGTAGATTCATGACCCTCTCAGGAGTTTTCCTGGTATAATCTGAAACCAGCCCCCCTAATGCAGAGGGCAGGGAGAGACCAAAGAAAGAGGCAGCCACTTCAGGTCAGTAGGTGGCAATTTTAATAATAGCAAAGGGAACTTCCATAAAGGGTTGTCTTGGGCAGTAGCCAGAGAAATGGATCCCTGTACCCGACCTTCAAATCTTAAAAGCTTATAAAGAGGCCCTAACTGGGCTCGGTCATGTATAGTGTGTAGGTGTTTTCAACATCACATCACCATCTCAAGGCTATGTCCTTGGAGCAGCCACTGGGAGCAAGGAAGGCAAGTGGAACCCACATCCCAAGGGAAGGGGAGGGAGTGAGGAGCCTCCAAGAATCCGGGTCCAGCTTATGGGTCAGTTGTGGTCACGTCTTTTTTGATCATGTTCCCCAACAGCACCTACCATATATTTCATTTTTTTATCTAGTTTTAATTCTTCTTCCCCTGAAATAGAAGTTCTATATGGGAAGTATTTTTGTCTGTTTTGATCACTATTATGATCAGGGAGTGTCCTAAGGTTGGTGGGATCTGACACTTACACAATTTTGGGTCCTCCTTTAAAAAAAAAAGAAGTGTTTTAAAAATAAATTTTAAAATTTCAAATTTAAAACAATCTGAGAAATGAGACAAATTCTACAAAATCTAGAAAAGTGACAACACATGTTTAAATTAAAACCCCCTCATAAATTGAATTATTCTGGTGTTAGCTGGATTCCTGAAGATCTTTCCCCACAAAGCCAGGGAATAACAGAATAATACTATTTTTGTATTTCAGAGAGTTCATTCATTCATTATATTTTGCAACTTTATTGAGATATATTTCACATACCACAAAATTCACCTAAAGTATACAATTCATTTTTATTTTTCCCTCTTTATTTATTTAATATAATTTATTGTCAAATTGGCTTACATACAACACCCATGCTCATCCCAACAACTGCCCTCCTCAATGCCCATCACCCATTTTCCCCTACCCCCCCCACCCCACCCATCCTTAGTTAGTTCTCTGTATTTAAGAGTCTCTTGTGGTTTGCCTCCCTCCCTCTCTGTTTATAACTATTTTTTCACCTTCTCTTCCCCCATGGTCTTCTGTTAAGTTTCTCAAGATCCACATATAAATGAAAACATTGATATCTGTCGTTCTCTGACTTATTTCACTTGGCATAATACCTTCCAGTTCCATCCATGTTGCTGCGACTGGCATGATTCATTCTTTTTCATTGCCAACTAGTATTCCATTGTATGTATAAACAACATCTTCTTTATCCATTCATCAGTTGATGGACATTTAGGCTCTTTCCATAACTTGGCTATTGTTGAAAGCACTGCTATAAACATTGGGGTACTTGTGCCTCTATGCATTAACACTCCTGTATCCTTAGGTAAATTCCTAGTAGTGCTATTGCTGGATCGTAGGGTAGTTCTATTTTTAATTTTTTGAGACACCTCCACACTGTTTTCCAGAGCGGCTGTACCAGTTTGCTTTCCCACCAGCAGTGCAAGAGGGTTTCCCTTTCTTCACATCCTCACCAGCATCTGTAGTTTCCTGATTTGTTCATTTTAGCCACTCTGACCAGTGTGAGGTGGTATCTCATTGTGGTTTTGATTTGTATTTCCCTGATGACAAGTGATGAGCATCTTTTCATGTGTCAGTTGGCCATCTGGATGTATTCTTTGGAAAAGTGTCTATTCATGTCTTCTGCCCATTTCTTCACTGGATTATTTGGTTTTCAGGTGTTGAGTTTGGTAAGTTCTTTATAGATTTTGGATACTAACCCTTCATCCAATATGTCATTTGCAAATACCTTTTCCCATTCCGACAGCTGCCTTTTAGTTTTGTTGATTGTTTCATTTGCAGTGCAGAAGCTTTTAATCTTGGTGAGGTCCCAATAGCTCATTTTTGCTTTTAGTTTCCTCGCCTTTGTAGATGTGTCAAGCAAGAAATTGCTGCAGCTGAGGTCAAAGAGGTTGCTGCCCGCTTTTTCCTCTGGAGTTTTGATGGTTTCCCGTCTCACCAATTCAACAGTTTTTAATAGAGTTGTGCAAACATCACCACAATCCATGTAGAACCACTTCATCACCCATGAAAAGTTTGTACCGCACCTAACAGTTGATGAAACATTTAGGTTGTTCCTACCTTTTATTGTTTGTTTGACTGTTTTTTATGATTTTTGTAAATTGAGATGAAATTCAAATACCATGCAATTCACCATTTCAAAGTACACAGTCCAGGGCCGCCTGGGTGGCTCAGTCAGTTGAGTCTTCAACTCTTGATTTCAGCTCAGGTCATGATCCTAGGGTCTGGGATTGAGTCCCCACATCAAGCTCCATGCTGAGCAGGAAGCCTGCTTAAGATTCTCTTTCTCCCTCTCTCTCTTTCTCTCTCTCTCTCCCTCCCTCCCTCTACCCCTCTCCTCTGCTTATGTTAATTTTAAAATAAAATTTTAAAAACTAAAAAATATATACATTCTAATGACTTTTAGTATATTCAAAGAGCTGTGCATCCATCACCACTAATTCCAGAAGATTTTCATCACCTCCAGAAAATTCTGTGACCACTAGAGTCATTCCTCATTTTCCCTTCCCTCAGTCACTGGCAACAACATGCCTATAATTTATTTCTATGGATTTGTTTATTCTGGACATGTCAGGTAAATGGAATTATACAATATGTGGGCTTTTGTAACTGCCTTTTTCCACTTAACATAATGTTTTCAAGGCTCATCCATGTTGTAGGATGTATTGGTATTTCATCTCTTTTTATGGCTGAAAATATTCCACTGTATGGATATACCACTTTACCCACTCATCAGTTGAGGAACATCTGGATTGTTTCCACTTTTTGACTCTTACCAATAATGCTATGAACATTTGTGTACAGTCTTTTGTATGATGTATGTTTTCATCTCTCTTGGCAATATACCCAGGAAAATGGAATTTCTGGGTCATATTGTAACTCAATATTTAACATTTTAAAGAACTGCCAAAATCTTCTACAGTAGTTACACAATTTTGCATTCTCACCAGCAATTTATGAGGGCTCCAATTTTTCTGTATCTTCGCCAATACTTGTTACTGTCTGTCTTTTTTATTTTAGCCATCCTAGGGAAGTGTGAAGTGATATCACACAGTGGTTTTGATTTGCATCTCCCTGATGACTCATGATGTTGAGTATTTTTTTTTCATGTATCTATTCGTCACTTGCCTATCTTTGGAGAAATGCCTATTCAGATCCTTTGTTCATTTAACTGGATTATGTGTCTTTTTGTTATTAAAGTGAGATGGGAGGACACTGGGGCAGAGGAGTGACATCTGCTTTACATTTTACAGGCTCACTCTGACTGTGGTGTTGAGACTAGTCTGAAGGAGAAATCAGGCAAAAGCAGGGGACCCAGCAGTCGGGAGACTAGTGCAATAAGCCAGGCAAGATATGATAGTGTCCTTGAACCACAGTGCTAGCAGTGATGGTATAAGAAATGCTTTGATTCTGAACACATTCCGAAGCTAGAAGTGACAAGATTTCCTGATGGACTGCATGTGGGATGTGCAATATGTTCTGAAACGCTTCCAAGCCTTTTGTTCTGAGACACTGAACCAGGGTGTCTATAGTTTGATTTTGGACATGCTGGGTTTGAGATGCCTGCTAGGCATCCGAGTGGAGAGACTGTGTTGGCAGTTGGTTATACAACTCTGGGGTTTAGAGAAGTCTGGGCTGGAGATGAAATTGTGTGCCAGTTGCCTACAAAAGGTATTTAAAACCACGAGACAGCATGAGCTCACCAAGTCAGTGAGTACAGATACAGAGGATGGGTTTTTGTTGCATAAATGAAGTTTACTCCTTAATGTATTTTATACATATATAAATTAAACTTCCAAATTAAATTTGTGGGAAGTGTGTTAATCCTGTTGCTTCCCATGCCACTAATTAGCCCTCAAAAATATGTTTTATGTGACATCCTGCATATATCTCTGATGTGTCTTAGGGCCCCACCTTCAAAGTGCCTGTGTATTTGCCCCAGAACCTTCAATGTCCCCTTACTGTTAAGCTATAGAAAAAATAGGAGATAAATGTTGATAGAGAATATGGTGCTAAAATGTATTTCTTAACTGCGAGGGCATACTACTGAAGCAGAAACATAGATGCATTTATGCTTTAAATTATTAAGTAAAATAGTTATCCACCTCAGGTTGAGTTGATGGTTTCAAGCTATTCCGAGGATGGAAAAAAAATGAAGGCACAACTTTTGATATAATAATATCTAATAATTAATTTGAGTGTGTGACACATCTATAATTACCCAAATTTTGATAAAGAGATCACCTACAATAAAGATACTGTGCAGCCTCAAGATTAGGACCACTTTGCCTACATGGACAATATTGAACAGGGATAATTATTTCAAAATGATCATCTATTAATTTTGCACTATGCCTGATGACTACAGAGAAATTAAAAGGAATTGGAATTAATTCTCTACAAATTTACCCGTTTTAAAAAATGTGGGTTAAGTCTTGAAATTTAAATTCTTCACCAACTTTAGTTCTTTTTTTTTAAACAGACATTTGTTTTCTACTTCTTTTTGCAAAAACTGATAACTTCAGTGGAAATTTTTAAGAGCCATTTTAGGAAGTACAAAGGAGAAGATAACTTTCCAATTACAATTACCGGACAAGACCTTTTTATTCACATTTAGCTAACAAAAAACAAATAGGAAAGTGTGCTGTTTTTTGTTGTTGTTTTTTTTTTAATCTCAAAACAGGAGATGCTGATAAATACCAGGTGCGTGATTTCTCCAGGCACCCATTCCCAGCCCCAGAGGAATCTCCATGCATCCAGTGTGCTTTCTAAATGAAAATGCATATGTACAAACCCTTGGACCAGAGAAATTTCATTGGGAACTGTTTTTCTTTTTATCGGCATTTTATAGGTATGTTGGTATTATTAAATTTCTACTAAAACTTTAGCTTTACACTTAGTTGGGCAAAACAAAGAAATAACCAGCTCCGTTTGTCACCTAGCTGCCTAACCCCCACCCCCCCACCCGGTGAGAAAGACACCAGCTCTTCCCCAAACGTTCGGTGCAAAAGGATACATTACTCCTTAAGTAGTATTTTACATCAGTTCATTCTTTTTCTGTAGTGCACAAAAAAAAGACTCTTCAGGGTATGTACAGCGTGTTTTTAAAGTATCAGGTGCTCTCTCTTTTCCAATACAGCGAATTATTAAGCACGCCCCGACAGCCACGTCTCCCCACAGGATTGTGAGCCACAACACAGGTGTAATTAGAGCCTGGGTTCTTTCCAGTTTGTGCATATGCCTGGACGGCTTCTCTTCAACCGCAGTAAGTACAGGCTCAACACTAGTCACACGCACGTTAAGATTATCCAAACAAAAACACTGGGGAAATCAGTCTGCTAAAAATTAAACATTTTAATTTAATAACGTACATAAAAGTCTTTGTGAAAGTATAAATAACAAGTTTTATTTAAAAAATAATCGTCCTCATCATACATATATAATGCAACCTAAAGCAGTCCTGGAGATCGTTCACATCATGTTTGGGGTTACACGTATCACTGCTCTATTCCGGTAGCATGGCCACTACAAAGCACCTTGTGATCGTAATAGCATAATGAGCTATTATGCACTGGGATTTTTGCAAATAAGGTATTTCATGAGGCAGAATGGGGGAAAAAAATTAAAACACACAAGTTACATCCATTTACAGAAATAACAATTTCTAGTTGTGAACTAATTACTATGCTTAGAAAACGCTAGCATCCGTATAAAATTTGGTCAAATTATGGTGCAAAATCTGGATTTTTTGCAGACTTGTCATATTTTTGTGACATCTCCTAAGCACTTCCCTGAGAGTATAAGGAATGGTATTAACTTAATGAAACATTGTGGCCTCTAGAAGAGTCTTCATGAAGGGAATACCTCAGAGGTAAAGATTTCTTGAGGACTGTAAGAAAAATCTGTGAGTCCACAAGTGGAGGAACAGGAACAACCATGAAAAGTACGACCAGCTGAGAACCCACCCAGAGGAAGGGATGAGGAATGAGAGGTTTACCCCTAACCCATATATTACCCTTCTATAAACTGCTGGGATGCTTTTTCACTGTACTTGGAAACACTACCATTTTCTGTGAATGAGCCGTTGGGTTCCAAGGCATTCCCCTGCAGAACTGCAGCCGCCACAGGCGTGGTCACTACACATTGGGGGCACTGGTAAGGGCTCCAGATGAGGGGGAGATGAGCATAAGTCCTCCTTTCTTTCTGGGAAAGAGGTAGACCAGACTGCTTTCTTCTTCACACTGCACTGTATCAGCTATAATAAGAAAATGGACTGGGTAGAAGTAGAGAGGTGGGTGATCTGGGAAAATGAGGAGCCCCAGGAGGTGGGGCAGGCTGGGAGGAAGGCCCCTTGTCAGGAGAGGAGGCCAACAAAACTCAGGGGAATGTACTTGGACCCCAAGGGCATTAGGGGATGGAAAGTGCTGCAAAACTTGAAGACCTTTGTTCTTAGGAAAAGAGGTGGAAACTTCCGCTTTCCTTTCTCCACCCTGTCCACGCTACCCTGTTTCCAAGACCCAAAACTCAGGCAGGTACCTTGAGCATTGTAAGTCAACTACATCAGGGTTTAGCCTCCCTCAGAAGGCTTGGCCTGGGCACTCAATCACCAGCCTCCCACTTGCTGTGCGAAAGTGTTTCAAAGTCTGCCTGTAAACCAGTTGTTTGGAACATGATAAAGAACTTCCTCATAAGATTACTTACTTGTCAGCAATTCTTTATGTGTATTCTTAGTTTTAGAATGTAAGCAATGTGCTTTGAATCTCCAAAATATTTTCTATGGCATACAGGAAAAAAAAAAATGAACTTTTTATAAGGAAAAAGAAATGCCCAACATGTGTGTCATCAAAAGGAAACTTCTGTATTGTACATTCATAGCAATACTTCCCCACTGGCATTTATGATGACACTTAAGCACTAAAAATAAATGTTTGTTTTCAGACACAGAGCAAATTCAACAATCTATCACTTCAATAAACCATTCCATTATTAGGGAATGGCTACCAATATTCTCTATGTGTACTTTATATCATTCTGGAAGTACAATCAAGAGGCAATGCTTTATTTAAGGCTACATATTAAGGCTACCTTGGTTATCTGAAATATGAAATATGTATAAGCAATAAAGATACTTTTGTCAAAGGGAGTATAAATTAAACACTGTTTCCGTTTTAGGAAAAGAAATGCTATTACAAGCCAACTAGACATTCAAAATGATATCTTAAAATGTATTGCTATTCCTGTATTGCTCAAACTACCCATTTCAGAACACCAAGAGATTCTTACTTTATTTTTGTTTTATCTTTTAAGCAAGGCTACATCAGAATAAAGACTTTTGAAATTAAACTTTCTTTTGTGTTAAAGAGAAATTTATTACAATAAAGTAAGTGCAAGTGTTATTAAAAACGCTGGCTAAAATTATAAAGTGTTTATATAATTTTTCTAATTATAAATATTGGAAATAACGTCAACAATTCTACATGTACAAAGAACTTTGAAAACATAAAATCAGGTGATGGGTATTGAAGAGGGCATCTTTTGGGATGAGGACTGGGTTTTGTATGGAAACCAATTTGACAATAAATTTCATATATTAAAAAAAAAGGAAAACATAAAATTATGCACAAGGCCACAATATAACTGCACATTATCCTTTTAGGTTTCAATTTTATCTTCTCCTAGTCCCAGATCATTCCAGAATACGAAAAGATATGCTAATTCCTCAGATTCCAAACTTCAAAATTTTAGTGTTTTCAATGCGTGTCAGTTATCACACATTAATAATCCTTTAAAATCATTGTATTCTCATCAAGTGGTTCTAGTTTCCATATTTTTCTTTATAGATCTTGGACGAAAAGTTGAGCTAGAAAAACTGACTACAGGATCTAGCGTGGCACGTACTCACAATGATTCACTTAAAAGTGGCAGAGAGGTTTTATACATATATATAAAAAGATCTCCAAGGCATGAAAGACAGTAAGTAGCGTCTTTGGGCACCCTCTGTTTGCTTACTTGGCTCCTGTTCCTGTAGGAAGGAAAAGTCAGAGCCGTGAGGAAGTAAAGGCAAATCAGACCTGCTGGGAGTGTGTTGGTTTGGAGAGGGGATGGAGGTGGAACGCAGTACAGAGAAGGAGCTGGGGAGAAGTGTGTGATTATAAAGGGAAGTTAGAAAGTACTACCTATCTGCTCTTGCCCCCCTGCTAAAGCAGGAACTGGTTCCAGCCTGGCCTCCTTCGGTACAGCCCAGTTACTCTGTTACTTTGCAGTTATTCTGTTTCCCCAGCTCTGTGAAAAGAGCTATTGCCTTTCAGACCGTGAAGACATAACTGTTCCCTACTGAGAACAATTCCACAAATGTGAGGAACAATACAGGTTTGGACATTTCACAAATACCAGAGAGACTCTGAAGTAGGCCTCAACACGAAGGCAGGTGAAACAATTTTTACAAACGAGCAGCTAATACCCAGAGAGGTTAAGAGGTTCGGCCAAAGGGAAGACAAGGACACTAGAGGTGATACTTATTCCCCTATGACAGCACTTGTCAAACTTTAATGTGCGTGTAATTCACCTGGGAGCTCATCTAAAATGCACTGGATCTGTGGTGGGGGGTGGGGGGGGAACCTCTGATTCTGTATGAACTGGCTCCTAAGAGATGCCAGGTGCTCTATGGGCCACACTTCGAGAGGCAAGGGTCTACAACACAAAGAGGGAGCCGCTCTGTCTCTCTGGGCCACAAGTATATCTTGGAAGTCCTGAGTAGAACAGACTTGCTCCAGTGCTGTCTGCTTACCCACACTCATCCCCAGGCAAAATATGTAAATGCATCACACAAGTGAACGGCTGTGTACAAGACTGTGTTAATGTATCTTCTGAGAGCACCATGACTATATGAAGAGCCAAACAAATAAAAGAATTCAACTTGAGTGCATGGAGAGGTCTATTAGCTGGAAACAAAACTGAGCTTTCTCTCCTGTAGTCCTTCTTACAGTGAACATGATATAAAGGTATAAAAAAAATAGCATAGGAAATTTCATAGTAAAAGGCCACATGTGCACACAAATACACATAGCATGACTTCTAAGAAATAAAATGCAATTTATCAGAATAAAGTGCTACCACTGCTCCCAGCTAAAATCATCTCCTCTTCCAAACACAAGGAAAAAACCTTGAATTGTCAGGAAAATGACTGCATTGCCTGCCAGCACAAGGCCACAGGCTCCCCATTTGATCTGAAACACAAGGAAAGAGGATTAAATCTTTACTTTCTTCATATCATACTCTTTGAAAATCTGTGATTTTCTGCATTAGAATCATCCAATGAAATATTACATAAAACTGCTAAAAGGCTTAATAACCTAACAGGCAGGAGACAGTGAACTATTCAGTAATTAGCCTAATTACTTCGTGATGCTTGATAATTAAGTCTGTACCATCCTTATCATTTTCCCCATTAGACATATTTCTCAACATGTTTTCAGTAGACAATGATTGCCTTAAGTAAAATAAAAGCACCCAGAATATAAAGGGTCTGATTATAATACCGGGTACTAAAAGATCTATACCCATTGCCTCCTTTCAGGAAAACAGGAGTTGCAGAGAATTATGGATTAGCCTGTTTCTTTTCTAGGCAAGAACAGACTTTAAATAATAATCTGCATACAAATGAAAACAGCTTCCCAGCGTGGCAGATGGTTCCACAGAGGCGCAGTAGGGGATGAGAGTACCCTCTAGTGGGCATTTGTTTTAATTTAAGCAATAGAAAGAAAACATCAATGAAAGTTTCTTCATAAAACAGAAATCCTTACAGCCAAACTTAAATATTAGTCTACAGCACAAGGAGAGTAAGGTCTTGGAAGATTTTGCATTCAAAAAGCTCCAATGCTTCTCATCTAAATAGAGTTCAAACTGGCATAGCATTCAAGAGCCTGCGCAAGTGGGCTTCCCCAACCTTTCTAGCCTCCTTCTCAATCACGTCCTTTTGACTCCGCCATATTGAACTGCTATTTATTCCACATATTGCATTTTCACACTTGGGTGCCATTCCATAGAACAGCCTTCCCTACTTGAATCAAAACCTTATTTAGCCTTTGAGGCCTACATCAAATGCCAGTTGGAATTTCTCTCTTCCTGGTGCTCCTATGGTGGTGTGATCATGTTTCAATTATCACACATAATACATTCATAGTGTACTTACCCATCAGGCTAGTTTCTGTGCCTCTGGGACACAGACAATGTCTGGCTCTTACTCCTGGTATCTTACAAATAGCAGATGTCCCCAAGATCCAATGCCCCAAATAAGAGTTTCATGAAATTGAAACAGTATGTAGTTAGGGGGAATAAAAGCAAGTAGCATGAAAAGCAGTGAACGTTAAAAAAGAAAGAAGTGAATAAATTATACCCACAATGTGTGTTTTGGAGACAAAAAGAAAACAATTATACTGGATATGAAGATGGCATCTTATTCACTGTATCTTCTTGTAACCATGTAGGTGTCCCTTAAAATATGCCTATAGTATTGAGTTGGAAACTGTGTTCATGATCCTATATGCAGAAGAATTTGATGTGATGTTCATTTTGGAACCAGAAAAGCATTGCTATTACATTCTCTGTGGATCGCCCTAAGAGGCAAGGATTTGATAAGCACAATTCCAGAAAACAGTTTAAAGAGTGAGAAATCACATGCCCCGGCTAAAAGTTGTGAGAGAGAAAAAGAAAGCATTCTGAAAACATAGCCAAGGCACTGATAGGAGATCTAAAATGGAAAAGAGAAACTACAAACACATCTGGATTTGAGAATTAAGCCTAAGCAATGGCAGTGAAACTGATGTTCTGAAGTAAACTCAGCAACAACCGAGCAAAACAATAGAAAACAAAACTTACCACAGACACACGGGCAAGAATAACAGGAAATCCAAAGGCAGAAACAACAATTCCAGTAGTGAAAAAATATGCCAGCTCCCGACAGGCACTACTTGTGGCATCAGAGTCATACGTTGCTCTTTTGGCAATGAAATGGGGGATGGGAGAGATGGCGTGAAATATCAGGACAAACAAGGGCCAGTAAACGCTGTCGATGGACCCAGAAGAAACCCAAAAAGAAAAGTTACGGTTACATTGTAAAGACATGCTGCCATTTCAAAGTTAGAATTATCTTCAGCGTCTAGGACAAACAATTATTAATTTAATGGTCAATGCTCATACATGAGATGATTTATACCAGGAACAGGTAAGGTGCAATGATTAAAAATTACTAGTCCAGGGATGCCTGGGTGGCTCAGTCAGTTAAGCATCCGACTCGCGGTTTCGGCTCAGGTCATGGTCTCACAGTTTCGTGGGTTCAGGCCCCTACATCAGGCTCTGTGCTGGTAGCGTGAAGCCTGCTTGGAATTCTCTCCCTCTCTCCCTCTCTCCCTGCCCCTCCCCTGCCCATGCTGTGTCTGTTTTTCTCAAAATAAATAAATTTTAAAAAAATTTTTAAAAATTACTAGTCCATTAGTATGTCGATACCTTACCCTGTGTTAAAAAAAAAACTACACAATGTGTAATCAAGAATCTTTATTGTTTTCTGTTATTCCTGAGCTGTAATTTCTTGAAGGCAGAATCTTCACTCAGTCACCTTTGCTTTCCCTATAGAACCAAGACAGTGCACCCACTTTGCACCCACTAACTCAACAGAGATCTTCTGAGTGTATACACGTTGGAAACCCTTCAATGGCTTAGTAAAACCCAGATTCCTTTCCCTGGCCTACAAAGCCTTCCATGATCTGGCCAACTTCTCCCATTTGCATTGTGCCATCTTCTCTTTATACACTCAGTCAGTAGCCATGCCAGCCTTTTTTCTGTTCCTGAAACACTCTGAGCTCATCCCCATCTTAGGGCCTCTGCACTAGCAAAACCCTCTGCCTGGAATGCTCTCCTCCCTGTCTTCTCGTCGGCTGGCTCCTTCTTGTGCAATCTAAGCTGAGAGGCCTCCTAAAAGTGGCTGTACCTGATCATTCAATTTTATTTATTTTTTATTGGAGTATAGTTGATGCTTTAGTTTTTGGGGTACAACACAGTGATGCCGACAACTCTATGCAATATGCAATATTCACAAGTGTAGCTGCCATCTGTCCCCATACATTGCTATTATGATACCACTGACTATATCCCCTATGCTGTGCCTTTTATCCCTGTGACTTAGTCATTCCATGACTGCAAGCCTGCATCTCCCACTGCCCTCACATTCTGCCCAACCCCAATTTGTTCTCTTCAATAAATGGTAGTAGGAAAACTGAATAGCTACATGCAAAAGAACAAAGCTGGACCACTTTCTTACAACGTACACAAAAATAAACTCAAAATGGATTAAAGACCTAAATGTGAGACCTGAAATCATAAAACTCCTAGAAGAAAACACAGGCAGTAATCTCTTTAACATCAGCCTTAGAAACATTTTCCTAGATATGTCTCCTCAGGCAAGGGAAACAAAAGCAAAATCAAACTACTGGGAATACATTAAAATAAAAAGCTTTTGCACAGTGAAGGAAACCATCAATAAAATGAAAAGGCAACCTACTGAATGGGAGAAGAGATTTACAAATGATACATCCAAAAAGGGGCTAATATCCAAAATATAGAAAGAACTTTCACAACTCAAGACCAAAAAACACCTACATAATCCAATTAAAAAAGGGCAGAGGACCTGAATAGAATTTTTCCAAAGAAGATACACAGATGACCAACAGACACATGAAAAGATACTCAACGTCACTCATCATCAGGGAAATGCAAATCAAAACTACAGTGAGATATCACCTCACACCTGTCAGAATGACTAGTATCAAAAAGACAACATGGGGGTGAGGCGCCTGGGTGGCTCAGTCGTTTGGGTGTCCGACTTCAGCTCAGGTCATGATCTCACGGTTCGTGGGTTCAACCCCCACATCGGGCTCTGTGCTGGTATCTCAGAGCCTGGAGCCTGCTTTGGATTCTGTGTCTCCTTCTCTCTCTGCCCCTCCTCCACTTACTCTCCCTCTCTCTCAAAAATAAATAAACATTAAAAAAAATTAAAAAAAAAAAAAAGACAACATGGGGGCACCTGGGTGGCTCTGTCAGTTAAGCATCTAACTTTTGACTTCGGCTCAAGTCACGATATCACAGTTCATGAGTTTGAGCCCCATGCTGGGCTCTACACTGACAGTGCAGAGCGTGCTTGGGATTCTCTCTCTCCCTCCCTCTGCCCCTCCCCTGCTCATTCTTTTCCTCTCTCTCTCTCTCAAAAATAAATAAATAAACTTAAAAAAAAAAAAAAGACAAGATATAACAAGTGTTGGCAAGGATGTGGAGAAAAAGGAACCTTTATTCACTGTTGGTGGGAATGTAAATTGGTGCAACCACTATGGAAAATAGTATGGAGGTTCCTCACAAAATGAGAGTTACCATATGATCCAGGAATTCCTCTACTGCATATTTACCCAAAGAAAACAAAAAAGCACTATTTCAAAAAAGATATATGCACATCTATGTTCACTACAGCATTATTTACAATAGCCAAAATATGGAAGTAACCCAAGAGTCCATCAACAGATGAATGGATAAGGAAGATATACATGGAATACAGAATATTACTCAGTCATAAAAAAGAACAAGATCTTGAGACAACATGGATGGACATAGAGGATATTATGTTAAGTGAAATAAGACTGACCATCCATTTTAAATACTTCAAGTTACCCTTGAGCACATCACCTCTTGACTTTTTGCCAGCATTTATCCCTATTTGATATTCCCTTGCTTATGAGAACAAGAATCTAATTTGTCTCAATCAATCACCATTTATCCCCAGGGGCGAGATGAGGTATTCCATTACCACTTACTGAATGAACAAAATGAATTTTAAGTATGGAAATCATAAAACTAAATATGCTTACCAGTACAAACTTTAGATATACTCTAATCTTTATTGTAAGACATAATAATACCATAATGCAAAAAAAGTTTTCTTCCCAAATTTTAATGTTTTGTATTTATAAAAATTGTCATCTGCTTTTCAATTACATTTGCTCTATAAATACTTCAAAAATATTTTTCTCCATCAGTCAGATGTTTATTATGCTTCATTCCTTGAGAGAAAAAAAAAAAAGGAAAGTCTCTATTCACTTTAAAATATCCACATCACAGTAATACACGGATGGCCACCCCGACAGTCAGCACCTCTAAGCAGAAGTTGTGACAAAGATAGACTGTAATGAAAGCTTATTTCAGCCACAGATCTAGGAGTATGGGACGGCAACCAAAAAGCAAGAAGGGGAAATGCCCTTCATCAAGAGGACTCAAGATGTACACACTGAATTCTAACTCCTAATTCTAAACTATAGGGATTATAGTGGGTTTCAAGGATCACCAAATAATATTGTTGAAGGGGCTGTTAGAGATTATCTAGTTCAAAGCCTTTATTTTACCAGTGAGGAAACACAGATACAGAGACAAGAAGAGGTCTGGAAGAGACCCAGCTATGACCTGACATGCCCACAGCCAGGAGCTCTTAATTATTAACTTCCTAGAATATAGTGAGAGTTTTCTGTACAACAATCTAAGGCACTGTGTTCCCATTCATAGTAAGAGATCAATATTCAACTATGAGAACTATTAATGCAGAAGCAACCTTGTTTACATACAAAATTTGGGTATTAAATATACACTATTCAGAAAACGTGTAGGCCAGAGATTGGCAAACTTTTTCTGCAAAGGCCAAATAGTAAATATTTTAGACTCTGCAAGTCACGGGGTCTCTGCCTCAACTACACAACTCTGCCCCTGTGGTGCAGAAGTGGCCAGAGATGGTACATAAATGAGTGTGGCTGTATTCTGATAAAACATTTAATTTCAAAAACAGGCATCAGGCCATGTTTGGCCTGTGGGCCAGTTTGCTGACTCCTGATGTACAGGATAATCCTGGGTCACCATCATTAAATATAAAATTAATTTCTTTGTAGTACCAGTATATGGCTCGTTTTTTTTAAAACCTTATAGAGATCTTAGAGAATTAGAACACCTGGATTTAGAGTTGGTTGTAGAATAATGGTCAAGAGAGTGAGAACATGAGTCCAATCTCTGCCACTTAATGCTGTGCGACTTGGGTTAAGTCTTTGACCACGCTGGGCTTTTGTTTCCCAGCTAGAAATGAGGATAATACCTTATATCCTTAAAAACCAGACTCTGGTAACAGCTGCAAACACTCTGGACAAATAGAAGTTATTGCTTACAACCGGCTCCCTCTTGTGTTTAGACAATCTCTGGCCAGGACTAGGGTGAGAGATCTGAACTCATCAAATGTCCCAACAACTAGCTCCAGATGGTTTAAGTTAGTCCCAGCATCTCCTGTGCAGTTAGATGCTCAACCAATCACCTGGGAGGCATCCCAGAACCCTCTCCCCCTGCTGAACCCTGACATCAGTTAACAAAACCTGTTAGTTCTGCCACCTAGATCTCTCTCTTTCCTTTCGTTTCATTCCTACTGCCACAGCCCGACATTTTGCTTGCTTTATGACAGTAGTGCCCTACTGCGTGTCCTGAGGGCAGTCTCAGCACCTTGCTATCCACTCTTACATTTTGGCCAGACTGACTTTATTCAAACAGAAACCCCCTAACCCTCCAAACCTATTCTCAGGATATTTTTCCAGCTCCTATGGCTTGAAGTGTAAAATCTGACCTCTTTTACATGGCATACAGTGCCCTAAAGACTGATTGACTCTACATCCTTGACCAACCCTTCTATTGCTCATCCCAGCTACACTCTATGCTCTACCATAATGAACCACATGTGGTTTCCTGGAGAGTCTCTATGCCTTAATGTCTGTGGGCCTGAGCATATGACTTTCCTACTGCCTGAAGTCCTCCTTCCCCAGTTTCCGGCATGGCCTGCTTCCTTATTTTCTTTGCATTTCTGCTCACAAGTCACCCTCTCAGAGAGGCCTTCCCTGACCACCCTCTCCCCAATCTCTGTGCCCTTTATCATTTATTCTTCATAACATTTCTACCTCTGATAGAATGGACATTTTTAAATCTGTTTAGTGTCCATCTCCCTCATTGCAACACAGACTCTAAGAGAGTAGGACCTTTGTTCTTATTTCTTAATCTCCAGTTCCCATAACAGTGGCTGGCATGTGGTAAGCACTCAACCAAGAGTTGTTGAATAAACACATTTTGGTGAATGTTCCCACTGCCTGGAATGCCCTCCCCTAACTCATCAGCCCCACAAACTCTTATTTAGACACAAAGTCTCAGCTTAAAGACAACCGTTTCTCTGCAGCCCTGCCTGACTCTCCCAGAGAAACTCAGATACACCTTCTCAAAGCTCTCCGTGTACTGTGCACATGTCTCCACTACAGCTGTCATCTTCTGGACTAGACCGACGCCTGTCTGCCTCTCAGGCACAACTCAAATTGCAAGCTCCTTGAGGACAGGACTGTATCTCTTCCTTTTTATATCCCCAGCGGGTCCAGAGTAGGTGTTCAAGAAATGCTTACTAAATGAATACATCAAGTCTAAAAAGAGTTTTTCTCTGCACAAATATAACTGACCCACGAATGGACCTGGACTTCACTAACTCATTGGTTAGAGCCCGGCGCTAAATTCACTAAACTTGCTAACACTCACAGGAACAGTGACAAACGCACAAAAACAAGAATAGTTCTTTTTGAAATGAACACTTACCCATAATCTTCTAAGGCACATCCCAGCATAAGAAAAGTCAGCCCAATAGCCCCACTGAAGGATAATGCCACAAGAGCTGTGAAAAATAAAACCAAGAGTTAAAAGGTCCCAATCAGTGGTTGCCAGGGACCTGAGGGAAGAGGGGAGGAATGGGAGTGCCTACTAACGGGTATGGAGTTTCTTCTGGGGCATGGGGCGGGGGGGGGGGGGGGGGGGGGGTGTTGTGTGTGAAATGTTCTGGAATTAAATGGTAGCGACGGTTGCACAAACTTGTGAATAAACTAAAAACCATAGAATGTTCCACTTTTAAAAGGTTAATTTTATGGTATGTGAGTTATATCTTAAACAAAAACATTCACTTACAGAAGTAAAAGGTTCCCAATTTACGCAAATGTAGTGATTTATTTCATTAGTTGACATCACATTTGACTAGCAAATGACTGCCTGTGTCTACCACTTTAAAATCACTAGGTGAGAAAGGTCTCAAGCATTTTCCAACCCCTATCTAATATATAAATTCCCTCTATTTGTCACAAGAGGCCAACCAGCTTGTCTGCACAACTCCAGTGAAGAGAACTCACTACTGCCTGAGGCATATCATTTCCTTCTGATAGTATCTAAATGCTGAAAATCCTTTCTTCAAATTATATCCAAAACTGCCTCACTGTAATATATATATGCCCTTTGACCATTCTGTCTCTCCCAACCCCAGTACTTCAAGTATTTGAAGACTACTTTCATGTTTTCATAGAAAATGACTCCCAAGTAGTATCCACCAAATAAAATATTTATTCCCTGCATCTGTTCAACACTAATCACTGAGGGGGTAGGAACGTTATTTGTCCTTGTCATGCTGCTGAGTGGGAGACAGAGCATCAAGGCTGTTAAAAAAAAAATCCTGAGCTCTGAGTCACCAACAGGGTTCAAATCTCAACACTGCCACCAACTGGCTGTGTGACCTTGGAGAGAAACTGAACCTCTTTCAATCAAATTTCTCACCTATAAAATGGGAATAATGGTGCCACCTTATCATGCCGCTTATGAGAAGTAAAGGAGATAATCGATGTGAAGTGTTTGGCAAAAGAAGGTGTTCCATAAATAAATGCTGACTGATGAAGGTACTTGCTCATTTTAGCAATATTCTTTGCTAAAGGTATAAATTCAAAGCATCAGACACAATTTAGCCAAATTTTCTTCTGAAAAAAATCCCTAATACTCACAATTAGTCATTCACTAAATTAATTAACATTTTGATTGCTTCCTTTTACTTTAAGAGATTTAGGGAGACTGTTTTATAGGAAGATGCGAAGGTGCTTTTTAAAAACATCTGGAAGTATACAGACGTTAGGGCACAAGACTGCCAATTTTAATTTTTGTACTCTTCCATGTCGTACATGTCACTTTTTAAAGAAAAATGTACAAAAGGAACTTTTCGCATGTTGTTTCATTACAGATGGTCTTTTCTTGGCTGGCACTATCCCTTCCCTGTGCCTGACCTTTTGTATCACTCCCTTCTTCAAAGCTAGGAACCAGAGACCTCTTCTTTCCGGTCTGTGACACCCATCTCTCAACGTTCACAAATGTATCTCCAGTTGATTGATTCTTTTTTCTTTTTGGGGGGAATCAACATCCTCTGCCATATTTTAAAGTTGGAGCTAACAAGGAATCCAACTTCATTTCTTTAGACTGTCCTTCTGCTGAGACATTGCATTTGACCCAAAGTTCCCTAGTATCACGAGGGCCCAGCCACATCTGATGCTGCAGCCCAGAACAGGTCCTGGGACCTAGGCCTGCACCTCCAACTCCAATCTGGACTTCTCTGCCCAGGTAGCCAACAAGGACCTCAAAGTCGACATGTATAAAACCCAAACATCCCACCCTCTCCTTCCAAACACATTCTTCCCTTTAAGTTCTATCCTGAAAGACCAACCAACACTATCATCACCTTCTGTCTTACAGAAGATCACCAAGTTAAGGTGACTCAACCTCCCAGGTGTCACTCAAAACCACCTCTATACACTGAATGAGCGTGTTCCCTCCCCAAATTCATGTTAAATCCTCCTGCCAATGTGATGGTACTTAAAGCTTTTGGGAGGTGATTAGGTCATGAAGGTGGGACCCTCATGGATGGGATTAGTGCCTTCATAAATGATACTCCAGAGCTCCCTTGCCCTGTCTGCCATGTGAGGACACAGTGAGATGTCTATGAACCAGGAAGCAGACATTCACCAGACCCTGCATCTGTTGGCACCTTGATCTTGGACTTCTCAGTCTCCAGAATTGAGAAACAAATGTTTGCTCTGTAAGCCATCCAGTTTCCGGTATTTTTGTTAGAGCGGCCCTAAAGGACTAAGATACCCACCCTCTTCTCTTGAACCCTCTACTACTGCCCTGGTGCATGCCCTCACCATCTCATGCCTGCCTCCAACCTTGATTCTTCCAATCCATCTTCCACACAGCAGACAGCGATCTCTCAAATACACAACGCTGGTGTCACCCCTTCACAGCCACTTTCACAGCCTAAGAGTTGATCCGGCACAATTCTCCCCACTTGGAAAAACTGTCCTTGCTCCCTCCTTAGCCAGGTGACACCTTACTGATTTTTTTAGATTTAGATTTAGATTCAATTCAAGAACTGCCTTTTTCTCCCCAGAGCAGGGTTAAGTTATCCCATCTGTGTTAGTTTCCTGGGGCTGCCATTAACAACGTACTACAAACTGGACCGTTAGAACCACAGAAGTTTATTTTCTCACACTTCTGGGGGCTTGACGTCTCTAATCAAGGTATTGGCAGGACCATGCTTCCTCTGAAGGCTCTAAGGAAGAATCTTTCCTTGCTTTTTCCTAACTCGTGGTGGTTGCTGGCAATCTTTGATGTTTCCTGGCTTCTAGCTGCATCAGTCCAATTTTTGCCTCTGTCTCCACACAGTGTTCTCCCTGTGATTCCATGTGTAAATTCTGACCCCCCCCCCTTTTTATAAAGACCCTAGTCATTGGATTAGGGCACACTCTAATCCAGTATCATCATCAAGTTAATGATAACATCTGCCAAGATTCTATTCCCAAATAAGGTCACATTCACAGATACTGGAGAGTTAGAACCTTGAACATACCTTTTGAGGGATACAATTTAATCCATAACACCATCTTTGTGCTCCTCCTGTTATCTAAGGACACCTTGGACACTTCAACAGTAATATAATCATTTCCAGTTTTGTCACCCAAAAATAACTTTTATCTTTTTATCCCAAGTCACAGGCATACAATGGTCCCTCAATCTGTAAGATAGTTCACCCCTTAGTGAACTATCTGTAGCTTCCTTCCCTTAGTCCTTTTCCATTTCATGGTCTTCCTTTTCACTACATCACAATTTCTAACACATTCACACATAAACAGTATCATTACTTGATAGTTTCTGGGCATGACTAAGCACAGCGCAGTCCAGTACTGGGATACTATCGGTCACCCCTTTTCTGCATTGTCTTCAAATGGACACGTTACACACTGGACACTGTCCAAGTAAATCACATTTACTAAACTGATGGTGAATATAAAAGTCAGCCAGAAATAATGATACAATGTGTCTGCTAATAGCTCACATACTCAGATAAATTTCAGAGTGCACACACATGCATGCAAATATATCGTATACATGTTTATAACAGATGTTGATTAACTAGGAAGATCTTTGGTTACCAATTCCAAAGATGGAAGTTAACTCCAACATAGAAACAAGTTACACTACTCTATTCAAACATCAGAAATCGAATGGTTTCCTACCAAAATAACAGGAAGCCTTCCAATAGCCTCTCCTACCGCTGCCATCCCCCACTTCTCTAAAGTCATACAGATAAGGGAAGCGGCGTTCTTGGTACCTCCTTTTTCAACTGCCCCTGTAGTTGTACAAACACTGCTTTCTTGTCTGTTCGTAGATGAATAAACACTAAAGAAAGCAGCGATAACATTCCACCCAATCTATTCTCCACAATTATGAGAAATACAGCATTTCCGTGGGCTTTCTGTTGCCTGCAGTCAACTCTGCCCAACTAGGAAAACTCATCAGTACCGAAAGAATTAAGAACCCCGGGGCCGAGAAGACTGGAGACAATGGCTGCTCTAGAAGAAACTGGAAACTGCGGAGCCGCAGGAAGAGGGAGGAGAGGCGTCAGGGTGGACATGTCGGGAAATGGAAACCCAGTCCGTTTAAAACTGAGCAGAGATGCGGGCGGGGGTACGCTCCGAAGTACTGAGGAGCCTAGAGGTGATGCTCCTGGTCTACCCGGGTCTCCAAGAAGGGCACCGCTCCTGGCTCGCCTGGAAGGTCCCGGAGAGACCGGCAGGAGCGTGCAGACCAGTGAGGTTCCACCCGCATCCCGCGGGGCGAAGGAAGAGGGTGAGCGCCTCCTCCGCCCCCGGAGAGAAGGGGAGAGCGGCAGGCTTGGGGGAGGCCGTTCCCCGCCCACACGCTGAGAGCGCAGCTCCAGGCTTAGCCCGGGACGGCGGCGACACCCCACCGCAGGACCAGCTACCTTTAACGCCCGCCATGTCTCCCGAGCTGGGGCCGCGGCTGCTTCCGGCTTCCTGCCACGGCCCGCCGGCCGCCCAGACCCGGCCCGGGGTCGCACCACGGGCCGCGGGCCCGCCCCTCCACGCAGAACCCCGCCCCTCCACGCAGAACCCCGCCCCTGCCGTTTCCGATCCTTCCCGCCCCGCCACACAGAGCACGCCCCTGCGCGTTCCAGCTCCTCCAGCCCCGCCCCCATAGCCCCGCCCCTGCTGGTCTCATCTCCGCCTGCCACGCGATGTAGAGCCCCGCCCCCTGCTCGTCCGAGACCCAATTGGCAGAGCCCCGCCCCTGCCTGTCCCATCTTGGCCAGCCCTGCCACGCAGAGCCCCGCCCCTTGCCTGTCGCGATTCCTACCTACCCAGCCACATAGAGCCCCGCCCCTGCTTGTCCAAGCTAGCCACGCAGAGCCGGGCCCTTGCGGGTCCCTGTGGGCTCCAAGTTTACTCCAACCACGCACAGCCCCGCCACTGCCAGTCCCGATTACTCCCTGACACGCCACTCAGAACCCCGCCCTGAGGGTCCCGATCGCCTTTTCCCCTCCACTCAGAGCCCCGTCCCTCTAGGTCCTAAGCCCACTCCCGCCACGCAAAGCCCCGCCCAGATCGTCCACAACTCCTCCCCCGGCTCGCAGAGCTCCGCCTACCCCGTGATCCTGGTCCTGGGCTTGCCCCGGAAATGCACTCTCAGCCTGTAAACCGGGTCTTGTTCCCAGAGCCTTTCTCCCAGATCCTGAGCCCTACGCATAATCTCTTAACCTGCCCTACACCCATCCTTTTCAATCTGTCGTCTGGGGCCTCGGCTCCTCCGGGACTGCTGGGTCCGCGGGCCAAGAAGCTCCAAGGCAGCCAAACCAGTGCAGGTCCTGAGCTACAGAGGCCCAGCAATCGCGGTTCCTGGCTGCAAGGAATCTCGGCCTTAGGGTGGAGACCGAGAAAATGGGGAGAGGGAAGGGGGGAAATTACAACCGGTAGCGAAGGAAAGGACACTCGTTTACTGAGCAGCACTTTTCTCTGAGCCCCAAGATGCTTTTGTGTGTGTGTGTGTGTGTGTGTGTGTGTGTGCGCCTCCCCGTCTGCGTTTACAAGGCTGTGGCTGCAGCCGGTTTAGCTGGGGGTGGGAGCACCAGAGAACAAGTCCGTAGGAGACCTTTCTCCGAAGATGGACTTGCCTTGCTTGATATGAACTTTAGCACTTTTCAAACACTCGTTTTCTCTCTTACACCCTGGTTTATTTAGAGACACAAAGACCAATAACCTCTTTTGCTCCTGAAGCTTTCATGAACCTTTAAATAGTTATTATTCTTACACCTTGGGACCTCAAAGTCTGCAGGTAACTAAGACCAATTTAAACCTCAGAGGGCCATTTTGTACTTACTCTTCCTCACGGGAATAGAGAGTTTCTGTCTTGGTGGGGACAATCTGGAGGAGATCTTAAAAGCCATTTGATCCAAGTGCTTTATTTTACCTTAATGGAAAGAGGCTCAGAAAAGGTAGGGCTTGCCAGCTTTTTGGAGGAGGTTGGGTTACAGGCCACTTATGCCTCATTGTAGCCAGGAACTACTGCCCCCTTTCTATTGCTTTTTCTTAATTTTCAAAGAGACTGAAAGATAAAGGGGTTCCTTTGGCTGCTTGAGAAGTACAAATTCTCATCACCGCCACCTTTCAGGATCCCCATTAAGTTTACTTTTTCAAAACTGTACAGTCAAGTATTATTGTCTCAACATGTTTACCTATGAGTTCATTTTTCTAGCCCCTCCCATATCTCCTCATAGATGGAAGGTAGTTATTAAAAACATTGTGTTGCTAATACCCGGCTCATTGCAGACCCTTGCAGATCCAGAATTACATTGTACTCTGCTTTGTAGCCTGCAGTCTACTCAAGATCCTTCAGAATGTCTTTTTCCCGCTTTTGAGTATTACTCCTTTCTAACAGCAGTGAAAGTATTCAGGGGGAACTGCCTGTCAGCCTTATGTTCCTTCACTATAATGCCAAGCCTGTGAGTTGCTCTAGCAAACTAATCAAACGTGAGGGGAGGTCCTGGGAACCTCTGATGTATAGCCAGTCCATCAGACGTACAGGTAATAACTTGCCAGAGGGCAAGGTGTGGGGAGAGGGCACTGAGCTTCCAGGCCCTCTCTAGGTGTGCCCCCTCTACCCACATCCCCAGGTGTTCGCCAACTGGAAGCTCTCTGAACGCTGTCCTTTGGGTTTTCATGGAGGCTTCATTACATAGGTACAATGGATTAAATCATTGGACATCGGCTATTGAGCCAACCGCCAGTCCCTCTCTCCTCCCCAGAGTTCATGAGGTAGGACTGAAAGTACCAATCCTCTAAAAATGTGGTTGGCTCAATTGGCAACCAGCCCTGATCCTTAGGCGATTTCCAAACATAATGAAATCTTTATCACTCTCTACATTTACGGAAATTCTAAGGGTTTGGGGAGCTGTAAGCCAGGAACTGTGGATGAAGACCAAATATATATACTTTGGTCATCTGAATGATCACATACATAAATCACAATATTACAGTTCTCAACAAGGTTTCTGCCTACACCATCTGTCCTTTCCAGTTTACTAAACACTATGAAGAGAAAACATCTTTCCAGAAGTTCTAACCATCTCCTGAGAACATCTGCTTTCCTTTTGCCAGATGTTGCACTGAAAAGTTATTCTTCCACTTACCCATTCCATGTTTCATCAAGAATAAAAGAGTCCCCAAAAAAGTACATAAAACCTTAGAAGCTGAAACGTACCCCTGATTTGGATGTATAAGATCCATGTCCTCTACCGTGCTGCCTAGGACTTCTTTAAATCATCATATTCTCTCAGAACTACTTTAAATCGTCATATTCTCTCCTTGCATTCAGTTCTCTCACACTGTAGGTTATATTATCTCCACTTTACAGATGGGAAAACTGAGGCTCACTAGTAAGTAAAGAATCTGAGATAAAACTCAAAACTGTTCAACTCTAAAGTCAGACAGTGCGTATACTACTCCATATAAATCTGTTGTAGTAATTAGAAAAACAACAACCTCTTATGTTTAACAGGGAAATCAAATCCATTTGTTAATTTTGATTTTCCCTTACATTTCTATTAGTATCTTGCATACAATTTACACAAAATATTGGTTGAATTAACAGGTAAGTTCACCATCCATAGAACCATCTCTCCCTATCCTAACATCTAGCCTCAAACCCCAGCTCTGGGTAAATGTTTCCATGCTTCTGTTTCCTGAGGTGGGATTTACAAAACCTGCCTCCCAGAATTTTTTGAGAATTAAATGAGAAAACAAATCTATATAATAGCACCTAGGGCAGTGCCTGCCAGATAGATGCAGTGGCATTATATCTATACTGGGGTAGGCTCTCAAATCAGTGCTTAAGTTAAATCCAAAGGTGATGCTACTGTTGAAATTAGTGTTAGTGTCCCTCCCTAACTCTCAACCACTTCCCTTTTTCACACAGCCATTCCCTTTACAAAACCTACAATTCAAATCTCTGCCATTTTAGGGAGACAGAACTCTATCATTCCAAGGATATAGAAATAAGGGCCAAGACACAAGTTTCTTTTGATGCTTTTTTCTATTTGTGTTACTCCCTACAACCAACTGGAGGTTTCGATATAATTCCAGCCCCAATACTGATCTGCAAGGATACACTGTGTTCTACAGATCATTAACAATATCTACTATTTAATGAGTACTTGATAATAGTTTATATACAGTTCCTAATGCCTCCATTGTAGGGCTACTACCAACATCCCTATTATACATATGATAGGATTAAGTCTTAGTTTAACAAAGTTGTTGAATATGACAGCCCTGAAGTAAAAAACCAGGATTTAAATGTAGTTTTCTGGTCTCAAACCAATACCATACCATTATGCCAAATCATGGTTTATTTTAGAACAACCAAAACCTATTTACTTGACCTAAATTTCCCCATAGATGTTTCCAGTAGGGAAACTGTCCTGTTGCTGTGATAACTGTTTATGGAATTTAGTGTTTGTGTTCAGTCCTTATACAATGGTGTCTCATCAGTGGCATTAGGATCCGACTTGAACATTCTTCCAGACAGAGACAGTAAAAGAATGATTCAAATGCTTTTCCTTTGCAGCATGTGCTTCCAAATGAACATGCTGCTTCTATCCTTAAGAACTGAAATACAGTTGACCCTCGAACAACACAGATTTGAACCACACAGGTCCATTTATACGTGGATGTTTTTCAGTAAATACAGTACAGTACGGTAAATGTATTTTCTCTTCCTTATGATTTTCTTAACATTTTCTTTTCTCTAGGTTATCTTACTGTAAGAATACAATATTCTCGAATACAGAACATTATACTGTATGCAGTATATATATGTATACATGTATATGTGTCAATTAACTTTATGTTATCATTTATATGAAGTCAATCAACTTTATGTTATCATTGAGGCTCCTAGTCAACAGTAGGCTATTACTAACTAAGCTTTGGAGGAATCAAAAGTTATACATGGATTTTTGACTACATGTGGGGTCAGAAACCCTAACCCCTGCATTTTTCAAGGGTCAGTCCTGTTTACTATGACAAAGTCCCAGACTTCCAAGATCAATTTCTTTGCCTCAGCATACAAACGCAGCTTTGAAAATTCATTAATATTCTATCCAGGAGACCAGGATTTCTATGCCAATTCTTTTTGAAACATAGTGTTTATATAGCATGATCGTGTGTGTGTGTGTGTGTGTGTGTGTGTGTGTGTGTGTAGGGGAAAGGGTGGTAGTGGAGGTGGTTAATGTATAAATCCAGAAATCCTATCAGATTACGTTTCGGCGCAAATGTATTAAATGTTTTCATGCTCTTTTCCCGTTAATTTTCTAAAAAGCGAATCATGTCAGAAGGTATAACTCAAACCTGTCATTATATTCCCAAATATAACTTAGCTTATATTTAGTGCAAAAATAACTTAGGTTTCTACAAATATTTTTGAGCCTTTTAATATACATTACAAATATTTTAGACCAATCACATTTTGTTGTGTGTAACTTATTTACAAAACAAAAAATATATTACAATAACATGAATGAAACAGTGAATCTGATCAACAACAAGCTTTGTCACAACCAGATATTTAAAAGGAATGCAAAAATCTGTTGGTCTGCATATGTTAAGAGTTTTGAGATAAATAGGGGTCCAGAATTATAATGTATCTGGAAAAGAGATGAGGGAAATCCCAAATTTAATAAGTTAGGTAAGATTCTTTCTCATTGCTAATTACATAATGTTTAATGATGTTTTAAACTGTGAACATTGATGAATTATCCAAACATGATACAAAGCTAACAGAGTTCTATCATTTCAAAATGTACGTGACATTCACATAATATCCTTTTAATTATTATCATTATATACTGTAGTTCACACAATATCTACAAATGTGAATGAGAAAAAAAAAAACCAGGTCACAGCAACATGTCTCACATTCCAATTTTAAATAAGACAAGCACATACTGGTTCAAACATTATTTCATAATACGTTAATAAATAACACCTAGTTTGTTATGGTTACCTTGACGGTTTACAGCTGTATATTTAAAAGGAGAACATTTTCTGTGAGTTTCACATTGTCAGTAAAGGGTAAAATAAATAATAAATATTTATAATAAAAAAAAAGGAAAGGGAGGAAGAGAAAGAAAGCAAGCAAGCAAGAAAAAAAGAGAGAGGTTTCTATACAGAACATGAAGTATTTTTGACATGCTGCTTTTCTGGTACAGTTTGCCACAAGAAAATTAAAATAGGAACAAAAAATGATTGTCTTTTAAAAACAACTTTTGAAAGCTTTTCACCATATTGAGCATGAACCTTTTAAGATTAGCATGGAAATCTTTTTGCCCATCTGCTTTGCATATATATACTATGCACATCATGGATGTGCACACCGAAAGAGATCCCCCTCAAGTCGCGGGATGGCAACTGCTGATCCCTCAAAATGAGGAACAGCCAAAACACTGAAGTGCAATCCAACCAGTGTGAAGTCTGCAAAGGTTTCATTCTTACTTTGCTTTCACAGATGTCCCTGCATGAATGTTATTCCTGTAGACCCCTGACTACTTTTAAAACACCAACCCCCACTGTAATAATCCAAGGGATCCAGTTTCAACAGGTGGGGAGGAGAACATGGTCCCTCCAAGCAAATCCTGACCAGCCATCTGACTCGGTCCGGTCCGAAGGTGAGCACAGCTCTCCCGCTCCAACTGCACCTGTCTCGTCACTGGTGTTGTGTTGTTTTCTACTCTCTTACCACAACCACTCACAAAACTAGAGGACAGGGACTCCTTACTAGACACTGGTCCTGATACGTTGTGGTGTGCCAAACTGCTTTACAACCTGTTTCCAGCTAAAAATATTTCCTTGGCTAAGCAAAAGGAAGAGCATGAAGCCTTAGGACAAAATGATAAGTTTCTTCCAAATCAGGTTTAGAGTTGAAGTTACGTCCTTAAGACATTTTCTTTAAGCAACTACAGTTTTCTAGGGAGAGGAAGGTAGCAGCCCAACTTTCTGACCAGGAACAAAGATTTCTCTCTCCACAGAGTCCCTGTTTTCTTCAGTCAGCATTTGCACTAATTTTTAGCTTATCCAGGGTTGGCAATCACTGGATTGTAATACAATCACTTCCCACAATTTACATTGTCCTCTTGACCCAAAGACGTATACAGTATTATGCTAAAGACCATTGTAAATTTCCACAAAAATAAAATACTTGGTGGTTGTGTTCCTAAAGTCAATGTAAAGCCATGGCTTTAATGACATCTTTCCAAGAAAATCTAAAAACCATTAGTTAAAATCCACCATGTACTTCTATTATCATAGCTTTTGCTCATTAATCCTATTCTCATACAATGAGATGGGTGTTATGCCTTTGGTGGCCTCTGGTTTCCAGTTCCCCACAAAATGCTGAGTCTGCCCCCCAAAGGGCAGGCTGGAATGTAGGAACTCCACAAGGTCCTCTGACTAAAAGTTCCTTCCCTGCTCTGGACCTTTTATGCTGGGGACTTGAGGAAATAAACATCCACATTCCTTATCAATGAGTAATTAATTCACGAGTAATTTAACAGTTTAGTACTGGATACATGTTACTGGAGTTTTTGGTTCACCTGTGAAAACTTCAGAACTGTGACACACACTAAGCATTAGCACAGGTCTGCAGCAGAAATGGAAAAGCTCAAAAACTAATACAAGGGCTTTTGACCTTGGTTTTCAAACTCAGACCAGGCATCATTGAGCTCCATAAAAATCATCTTTGCGTATTGTTCATAGGGTTGCCCAGTAGCCTGTAGAAAAAAGAAAAAAGAACAGCAAAACACATTAGATACTACAGACTGAAATTTTATTTGTATTAAAATTTTCACTGCTAATATGTGGGCTCTAAGTAATTGAAATGTTTTTCTATTAGGCCATTTCTTATTTTATAGCTCACTCTATGTGATCCTAATTATTATAACCTCCCCAAAACTCTCTCCCCTTAGAAATTCACATATGGTGGCTCAGTCTGTTAAGCGTCCGACTCTTGATTTCAGCTCAGGTCATGACCTCATCGTTCGTGAGATCAAGCTCCGCATTGAGCTCTATGCTGATAGTGTGGAGCTTGCTGGGGATTCGCTCTCTCTCTCCCTCTCTGCCACTGCCTTGCTCGTGTGTGTGCATTCTCTCTCTCTCTCTCTCTCTCTCTCTCTCTCTCTCTCTCTCAAAAATAAATAAATAAACTTTATTTAAAAATTGGAAAAAAAACTAGTCAGTGATAAATCATATACCTAGGGAAAGCCCTCCCATTCCATTATTGTAATATATAGTTTAATTTCTTCTCTTGCTTCATAAAGTATAACTATTTTTTTAAATACTTGATGTTAGCCCATGGACTTTATCATTTAAATGGCCTAATAACCAGAAAATTGAGAGTATAATGTTTTAATACATGGTCATAAGCTAATGAAATAAGGAGCAGAGAAGTGCTCTTCCAGGGCAGATCATACTCACTTTATCTGGGTGCACCACCAGCACAGCCTTCCTGTATACCTTTTTCACCTGCTCAGGTGTTACCAGGTCAGCCATGCCAACTGGTTTCCACTTGGTCTCCCCAGCCCACAACACAGTGTGCATCGTGGACAGAAGTGCTCTGATATTTCTCTCTTTACCTTCAATCCATTCCAGAATCTGTAAACGCAGAGGGAATTAGGAAATAGAAATGTTTTCAAGTCCCTAAGGTCTCCACTTAGCCTCTGGAAATGGCTTCTGCCCCAACAACATTAACCACATGGGGCACTGTGCATGCTCCAAGCTGTTTTCTCTACCTAGGATAATTTTTCACCTCCTACCTTGGCTTTCCTGTTAACCCTTCATCATCCTTTAAAAGCCTGCTCAGGAATTTCATACCATTTGCCTTTGAGAGCTTGAATCCCTTCCTCTCTACCCCACCCCAGAGTTAATCTCACTCCTAAAGCATGAACTCCATGGGGGCACAGACCGTGTGGATTTTGGTCTCTGCTATCTGCCTCTGTCTGGTATAGTATCTGGCACACACACACTAAATAAATATCCCGGTGGGGGGGGGTGATTTCTCTGGGCTAATCCCTTAAACATGTTTCTATCTTAATATGTGTTATATTTTATCATAATCACCCGTGTGTGTGTGTTTTTCCTTGCCATTAGGCAGAGCTGTTTGAGAAGAGGTACTGTTTCTTACCAAGACTATAACTCAAGAGACAAATAACATGACTGCTTCAAAATACAGCTTTAAAAGAAAACTCAAAAACTGTTAAATGAATTAATCCAAGTAGTAATATGAATGTTCACAGTTTGAGTCTTCTCAGGTTGCACAAATGAGGTGATTAAGTTGAAGGGTTTATAAGAACACACCAGCATTTAGCACATAGTAGGAGCTCAGTGTGTATGTTGGTGAATGAATGGTTTAGCCAAGGTTAATAATGCCTACTCTCCCAAGCAACTAAATACCATGTACCAACTAAACAACCGAGCATCATTTAAAAGACATAAACTATTTTCTTCCATAGAAAAAACTGTCAGAGTTTGCCTAGTGAACAAATGTTGTCAAGATGGAGCACAGAGCTTTGGAAGAAATAGAAAGTCTCGGTAGTGTTACATGAAGCAAAAAGTAAATGCAAACCAAGGATCCTATATTGTATTCAAAAGAGAATCTAAGAATCTATGTATCCTTCACAAATGTTCAAATCTGTCTGGAAATATGTTACATTTTTTCAAAATGTGTAAGATGGACTGGCTGTGCTAGTCCTGGTTTTGGAAACCCTTTAATGAGGTAACAGATTAGAGCCCCATCTCCCAGTTCATTCTGGCATCAGCATACTTAGTATTTTGTCACATAGGAATTCAACCTCTCCGTCTGTCAAGAACATTCCAATTCTCTTGATCTTTACAAAAACTCTTCCACTACCTCACACAATACATCCACATAATGAAACCACCCTTTTCTTTCCAAGCTAAACTGGGAGTAGCTGGTTGGCAAATCTTTTTTAATGGGGAAATATTCTTTTTTCCGCAAATCCAATCTTACCTAGACTTCTAGAATCAAAACAGATAAAAGTAGAACTGCTCTGGCTGAAAGTGGATGGAGGGAAGCAGTGAGGAAGCTGGGAACCAGGAACACTGAAGGCTCCATACCCATAACCTTGTCACAGGACTTTTTCACACAGAATAATCACCCTGGGGCAGGAGCTCACACACCTTTAATTTCTCAGGATCCATTTCCTTAGCCATTTCTTCCTTTCTCATCTCAGCTATTGTTCGAGGCCCCTTTTTGTCTTTGTGTGCATTGAAACCTTGACCAGAAAGTAGGTCTTCAAAGTCAGCTGCTTTTTGTTTCCCTTCTGCAATATAAGTTTTAAAAAGAAATCATTATAATCTCTACTCTTAAAATCATATCACCTCATAACACTTAAGAGTCTTCAAGGTGCTTTCACATATATTAATCCTCTTACACTTAACCCAATGAGTAGGGTATGAGACTGTCATGCCCATTTGGCAGATGAGGAAAATGAGGCTTGAAGAACCTAAGAGATGTTTCCAGAATCATATACCATATCCACAGCAAAGCTAGAACTCAAGGCTGGATTGTTACAGTAAATCCAACTCCATAATACCATTTCCACCATATCATCTTTTTATAGCTGAAAATACTCATGATGCACCCCCACCCCACCCACCCCAGTTATACAACTAGTTAGTATCAGTGATGGAACTAACACTGGGTTTTGGTACTTGAAGTCCACGGATGCCACCATTTCCTGACCATGCCCAGTTCTAGTCCTACCCACTGACAGCTCTAGCCCATCATACTGCTCTTTTCCTCCAAGTCTGGCTGTGGCCTCACAGTCTTTCTCAATGTTTGGAGAGGCAGCCTAGCTTGATGGCAAAGAGAAAAGTCTCTATAGCTGGACTCCCCAGGCTTGAATTACACTTATCAGCAGTGGGACCCTGGGGCAAGTTACTTATTATCCTCTGGCCTCAATTTCCTCATCTGTAAAACAGGGATGGTGTTAACAATACTACTTACCTCACAGGGTTGTTGTAAGAATTGAGAAGTTAACATTTTCAGGAGTTTAGAATAGTGCCTGATTATTTAAATGTTTATTAAATTAAAACAAAACAGAACCGAAGCACAGCAGTCCATGCTTGTCAATGCCCATCAACCAAAGTTGACATCTGGATTGAAAGCCATTTGCCATCTCTATACCGTAAGACGTTCTGGACACACACCCACACATGCACACACTAAATGCAAGTGCTCTGAGATGAGGGAATCTGCCTGTCTTGTTCACTTCCATAATTCCCAAAGTTTTCTACACTTAAGATGCTACATAAATATCTGCCGACTGCTGACAATTACCCTACATCTACTCAAAATAAAAATAGAGTGGGAGCCACAAGACTCTATGGAACTGTGCAAGCAATACCCATCGTGAACCAAAGAACAAACGTGATGTTACATATTCCCAGCAAAAGAGTCCCTGTCATGTTATTATTTTGAGAAGGTACCTGTGTCATATCAAGTAGAGTGTGGCAGTTAAGAGGACGGGTTCTGGAGCTGAACTGCCTGGGTTCAAATCTTGGTTCTGTCACTTATAGCTGTGTGGGTTTAAGAAATTACTTCATTTATCTCTGTCACAGATTCTTCATCTACAACATGGAGTTGGTTTTGAAGATTATATGAAATAATGCGTGAAACTACTTAGAACAGCACCTGACATACAGCAAGCACTCAACGTTAGCTACAGTTACTAGGAAAAGTAGAATTTCCTTTTCCATGTTCTACAGAGAGAAAGGCCTGTTTCTTCACCATGCCCCTAAAGACTCAGCTCTTGAGTATGACCAAATCAATTGAGATGGGAAATATAACAGGACTTTTGACAAACTCAAATTTACCCATTGCTGCTATGCAAAATACAGTATTTTTTTACTTGTTACCAAGAATCTCATTCAAAAAAAAGAAAAAAGAAGAGACTGAATCCTATCCAGAGCACCCTCTAGCCTTAGCTGTTGGCCCATTTTGTGTTCTTTTAACTTTCTTCTCAGAAGAGAGGAAAAAAACATGTAGGAAACCCAGTGATCTGAAACATCTGCCAACCAGAGCATAAGCAAGATAAATGTCCCAAGACATACACCCTCCTCTGATGAGGATCCAAGGGCAAATGTGAACACAGAGCTTACAAGGCTCCCAACCTTTCTCCTCTCCCCCCTCTTCCAAAGGAATAACAGCTTCAAGATCCAGCCGCTCCACCACTCACATCCATTCAGTATTCGTTTAGTGCTTATTGCACACCAAGCCCTCAGCTAGGTGCTAATGATCACATGACACCATACCTGCTCTCCATCAGGGGTCAGTGTGGAAAGAGACAGACAAGTGCACTAGCCTAAGTCACAAAATGATGTGATGAGTGTCAAGAGCATGGTAAACCCAGGTGCTTCAGTCACAGAGTGGGAGGGAGGGATCCTGTTGTATCTCTACAACGAAAGATGGACTCAGAAAATACTGGAATTGTTTTCTGTCTCCTTCTTCAGGCATACATACAGGTAGCATGACAACACAGGCTACCCTATAGTCAGGCTACACGCCATCACCCTTACCCAAATTAGCTGATCCTTTCCCACGTTCATTCTGCCCCCCAGGCACGGCCGAGAAGCTCACATTGTAGTTGGGTCGGTTCTGGGGAGAGGAGTGGGGCATGCTGGGCTGTGGCTTGGACTGTGTCTGCTGCCAGTTGTAGCCACCTCCCTGCTGCCACCCTCCACCCATAGGCTGCGGAGATGCCTTCTGTGGTGAGCTGAGAGGCGCAAATCCTCCACCCAGTCCAGTTGGTGTGGTGGGTTTGCTGGCAAAGGAAGAACTACCTATGGAAACACAGAGAGAGAGAGAGAGAGAGGAATGCTGCTTTGAGTAACCTCTAGTTCTATGTCCCAAGTTTTTGTTTTCAGTGACTTTAGTGGAAATTACCTTGACTGATGGCCCAATTAACCTTCCTAATAATTAAAGGAATTGCAGGCATATATTTCCTTTAATCCCCACTGTGATGTTACTAGGTGTATATTAATAGCCCCATCTTTTTCTTCAGATATACAAACCGCAGTTCACAGCAGCTGAGTGATTTTCTCTAAGTCACACAGCCAGCAGTGGCAGAACTGGGACTTGAATCCAAGTCTTGGACTCCAAGCCAGAAAAGCCCTGTCTTTTCCCACACTGCCATGTCTCCTCTCCTTCCCACCTTATAAGCACATTCTATTTCTCACTGGGAAAAAAAAAATAACAACTACCGAATTGACAAGAAGAGAGAATAAAAGAAAATACATTCATTCATCAAGGTACTACTTAAACTTCAATGATCACGATTAATCATTGTTTGTTGTAAGTACAAACATGGTTAGTGCCCGTGAGTAAACAAAGACGTTTTGAAAATTCACAAGTAGGTTTCAATTTCACACTTCTTGCATTTCATTGCAGGGGTATAAACACAGCCAGCACTATGGCAACTTTGAACTGGGCAAAGGATCTTACTCAAGCTTTAAAAAAATGATTATTACTTTGTGCCAGGAATTTAAGTAGAATTCTGATTCCACAATCTCCTAACTTTTAAGTACTCACTGCATTCGTGCTGGGCTGTTTCCAAAATACAAAGACCAACAGTGTCTTGTGTTTAAAGAGGTAAAATGAGAAACTGAAACGTGGTGATCTCTAGGAAGCCTTTCGTGCACCAAACCCAAAATAACAGTGATAATAAAATAACTAATATGCATGTCCAAAATACTTTTGTGTCTATTACTTCCTTCAGTCTATACAACACTCTTAGGGAGGTAGGTAGTACTACTGACCGCACTCTAAAAATGAGGAAATCCAAAGTTCAGAGAAGTTTCCTGACTTGCTCATGATCTAGTTAACGGAGCTGAGTCTTGACTATAGGCATCCTTCCTCCAAATGTCATGCTCATTTGCTGCACCCATAATCCCTAATTCCTCCCCAAATCTCTGAGCCTGTCACTACAATTTATCCCTTACCATCTCTTCTTTCTAGAGATCTCTCCCTTTACTTTGATCTGGGGCTCCTCCTTCTTTCCCCAGTGGGAATTCTGTATAATGGACCCTGGAACTTGGAGTCAATCTGAGTTTGAGTCTCAGCTTTATCACCCATTCATGCACATACTTATTCATCCATTCGTACATTCACTCATCAGTATTTACAGAGCATCTGTGTGCCATATAAAGTACTGGGCATTGGGAATATGGTCTATGGAGAATCCCTGCTCTTCCGAAGCTCAGTGAAAAAACTTTACCTCCTTGAGTCTCGGTTTCATTTGTAAAACCAGAACTACATCTATGTTACAGGTATACCATAAAGACACAAAGGCTATATGAAGATATTTCACAAACCATGAATTAAGCAAATTAAGAGACATTATACATTATAATATAATGCAAGTTCATATGCCCAGAATACACCGAAACATCATAAGGGCTTAATAAATACTTAGTAACAGGAAAAGGTGACGACAGAAGCTCTGAGGCTTGGCATTGCCCCCTGTCAGTGCATAACTTAGCATGAAGCGTCTCTTCATGAGGACCTGGGCCCTCCTGCCAACAGCACATCAACATACACCTTAGGCTGGGTATTCATTCTGCTCTGGAATTTCATTTTACAGTCTAAGGATGCTTACTATCTTCCTTCTGATATATATACATTATTTAATTAAATAAATATGGAAACGCCTAAACACTAAAAAAAAAAGTTTCCTTATTCCCATTACACTGCCATTTACTCATTCATTTATAAAACATTATCGAACATCCTTCACACGCTAGGCTGCAGACACGGTGGTGAAAAGACAAATGCAGATCCTGTTATCAAGGGGCTCGTCAACATTGTAGGACTTTCTGATGCCCACTCTTCCAGAATCTTCTCTTCCCATGTTCAGAAATTTAATTGTTAATGCTACCGGAGCAGGGAACTGACAAAAATGCAAAGCAGCTGCTAAACCCAGAGGCCACTGCTATCCTCATTAAAAGCTACAGCAGTTGGTTATCAGCTGTGGTTGGGCATTACCATCACCTGGGGAGCTTTTAAAACTCCCTATATTCAGGCCACCGCCAGACCAATTAGATCAGAATGTCTATGGGAGGAACTAAGGCACCGCTGTATGGAACAGAATTGTTCAATGTGAAAACACCTTTAGGAGAAGGACCCTGTCTTTTGTCTTTTCTGAACTGCAGCTATGTAATTTGGAAGTTTGATTTTAATCTTCAAAGCAACTGCCTAGGTGTCAAAAATTCTGGCTTGTAGCCCTGCTTATACACCTGTTCACTGTGTGGCTTTAGGAAAGTCACTTAAGTTTCCTAAGTTATGTGACTTGAAACATGCAGGAATTTAGGAAACTAATTTTTCCCAGCGACTGTAAGAATTAATTACATTTCAAAAAATGACAAAGAGTTCCTGAACTCCTCCCAACAGGTTGGTTGTTGTAGTGATATGGGTGTCGCTATTCTGAAATTTTTGTTGTGTGGCAATTAATGTTGTTGAGATCCAGGGAAATGGAAAATACATATGTGGAAAAGGGCAAGGCAAAGGAGCCCCCTGTGTATTGGATGGGATTATATATGTAGCTGTATCCACGCATCTCCTATCTCTATCTAGCTCCTGAAAGGCAGAGCAGTGACTCCCACCCCAGTACCAATGAACACAGTGCACAGATCCTGGTTTCCGAATATCATTCTCCACAAAAAGGACTAAGGATTCCTTGGGGAATGACTGATTCTAGGACTGGGGAGAAAACATTTCACAACAAGCCTAGAACATCTTGTGCCGTTAAGAAAGTTTTCAAAAAATGATGAACTTGAGTGAAAAGAACACAGAATCCAGAAAAAAGGAGGGGATTTCACAAACCAAACCAAATCTTAAGCATGAACATTAGAGAAAATAATGACAGTAATGAATCAAAAAAGAATCTATTAGGCCATTCTGATGAGAGACAGAGAAAGAAAAGGAAATTTTTTTTACAGTGTCAATTAATATATGTAGAAAGAAGGGAAGAATCAGAAAAATCACAATTCTGCAAACATTGTAGTAATAACTGCTTCAGGCAAGAATCATTAATGACTGCTAAAACCAGTAGCTAAATCAGATAGAGAATAGAATATTCTCATATAGGGTAGTCGCAAATTATCTCCTCCAGCTAACTCATCAATTACAAAGGGAAAAAATAATAACATTATGATAAAGAAGCCTGGCAGATACCCTCTTAGGGAAGTGATCAAAGTTAATACCAAACCTAAATTGAGACTTTCTCAACTGGCCTCTATCCTTCAAGGATCAATGTCATGAAAGGCAAAAAAAAAAAAAGGGCAAAGGAATGATTCCGGATTAAAGTTGCCTAAAGTGACATGATGTCTAAATGCAAGATGTGATGCTGGATTTTTAAAAGGAACTTCCTATAAAGATCATCTCTTCAGAGAGGCCTTTCCTAACCACCTGATACCTGACATAACACCCCAGGCCATCTATCACTCACCATCCCTCTCTGCTTTTTTTCTTTCATAGCACTTAGCACAGGGCTTAGGAGTGTGAGCTCCAGAGCCAGACATCATGGTGCTGAAAACCCATGACTCGGGAGTGTGACCTAATCGTTTGTGCCCCAGTTTCCTCATCATCTGCAAAATGAGGATAACAGTCTCTACTTCAAAAGATTATTGGGGGGGGTTGTGCCTGCATGGCTCAGCCCATTAAGCATCCAACTCTTGATTTTGGCTCAGGACATGATCTCACAGTTCATGAGTTCAAGCTCCACATCAGGCTTTGTGCTGACAGCATGGAGCCTGCTTGGGATTCTCTCTCTCCTTCTCTCTCTGCCCCTCCCCCTGCCTTGCTCTCATGCGTGTGCTTTCTCTCTCTCCCTCTCTCTCTCTCTCTCTCTCTCAAAATAAACTTAAAACAATTGTTTTAAAGATTATTCAGGATAGGGGCAACTGGGTGGCTTAGTTGGTTAAGTGTCTGACTTCAGCTCAGGTCATGATCTCATAGTTCATGAGTTCGAGCCCTGCATCGGGCTCTATGTTGTCAACGCAGAGCCTGCTTCAGACCCTCTGCCCCCTCTCTCTTTGCCCCTCCCCGACTTGTGCTTGCTCGCTCTCTCTCTCTCTCTCTCAAAAATAAACAAACATTTAAAAAAAGATTATTGGGGAGATTAAATGAAACGTAAAACACTTAAAATAGTGCCTGGCACACCGTAAAGCCCCAATAAACATTAATTGTTATTTTTATTTGACATTATATCACATATTTATTCATTTACTATTTCATTCCTCTTCTAGAATATAAGCTTTAGGAAAGCAGGAATGTTGTTTTGGTTTTTCTTGTTTGGTTGGTTTTTATTAAGACAATGTTAACACACAGAAGGCACTTAGTAAATAATTGTGGAATGAATAAAAAAATGAACAGTGAATAAGATTTTATTTGAAGTAGACTTTCACCTGTTATTATTTTAAAATTTGAAACTTACATTAAGAAGGAAGAGAAAGGAAAAGGAGAGAAAGGAAAATGATTTTAAGAGTTATTAAAAGAAAAAACAATTCTAAAGAGGGCATGATGGAAGGTTAAGATTCCAATACAATTACTGGCAAAAATGGAGTCACGTTCTTATTCCCTTAAGACAATTTAGCTCTAAATGCCTCATAAGGGCTCTCTTGAGAATCTAAACTGTCAATATGGCCAATTCAAAACTGTGTGTGAGGGCTATCTCCACCCCCTTATTTAACTCTGCACTGCACGGAGAAGAAAGGAAAAAGGATGAAGAAAAGGTTTTTATAATATGCTAGTCCAACAAGCTGTTCCTTGAAAAAAGGTTCCTTGGTGAGATAGATGAGAACCCTGCAAACTGTATCCTTTTGGGGAACCTCACCACGAACAGGTACGCTCAGAAGTTTTTGCAATAATCCAAGTCCACAGAACTTAGCAACTTAGCGCTTCCAAAATCACTTGCTCATGGAACACTTATCCCTCAGAAATGATCAACATATGATGAAAAACACTTTGAGTCTATTTTCTGTATGGAATTTTACAAACTAAGCAGAGAGCACTGTGGTCGGTGGAGAGAAGAGGGATGCCAGTGTGAGGATCTCAGGGGGAACATCACAGGAAGGCCTGTGCATGGCTGGCCCTATACATCACAAATCTATATGACTGGCCTCTTCTCTCAGCATTTCCGTACACATTCATTACCTTTGCTGTAGCCAAACTGTGTTGTGAGGTACTCCTGGAAGTTCTGACTGTACTCATGCTACTAAACCAAAATTAGGCACTGGAGAAACGATTTAATAGGGGTTAGTTCCAACCCAGTACTTGGGGCCCATTTCCTTTTTTTAAAAAGCCAGTCTCAGATTTTAGAGCATTGCTTAAGGATACGTACTATTCTAGGTCCCAGGTAACAATACCAGCTTGTTGTAACACCAAAGATTTAGATGTGAGGCTTTGTAGCCATAAGTAAATGTTACTTATATCTTAACCTGCTGAGTTCATACCTAGAGTCCCAAGGTCAGCAAAAGGATCCAGAGTCTGCGGTTTGTTTTGATGCGTGGGCGTGCCATGCGAGGATCCTGTTGGGCTGGTGGCAGCTGACTTGCTTCCCATTCCAAAGCTTCCTGAAAAGGAAATAAAATCATTGAAAATGAGTTAGTTGTCGGAGGCTGAATTCTGGAATTCAGAAATCCAGGGCTACTGCTCATTTTACCTCTTAGGGGAAATTAGGACAGGGTTTGCAAAGATGTTACAAGTTGCTAGTGAGTAGTGGCCTGGAGCAGGGACAGGGAACAGAGGCGGCATATATCATTTCCTAGCCATCCCTGCAAACTACTACATCCAATGTTTACCTCTCATCTCACCTGACTCCATTCTTTCCTCTGGGATTTGGAGTCAGGCCTGGCTCTGAATGCCACTTCCTAGCTGAGTAACTTTTGGCATGTAGCTTAACTTCTCTGAGCTTCAACATTTTCTCCTTGGTTAAATAAAGAAATAGCAACCGCTTCAAAAAGTTGCTGTGATAAGCATATAGTGTGTGTGTGTGTGTGTGTGTGTGTGTGTGTGTGTGTGTGTTAACTCGCACAGCATTGGAAATGCAATCACATGAAGATGGCTCTCAAGAAATACCATACTAGCCATGAGAAAGAGAATTTATTTATTACAGACAAATTCAGCCCTAAAACAAACCTTTTGTTGAGAAAGACTATTCAGGGGCACCTAGGTGACTCAGTTGGTTGAGCGCCGACTTTGGCTCAGGTCATGATCTTGTGGTTCATGGGTTCGAGCCCTGCATCAGGCTCTGTGCTGACAGCTCGGAGCCTGGAACCTGCTTTGGATTCTGTGTCTCCCTCTCTCCCTGCCCCTCCCCCACTCACGCTCTGTCTCTGTCTCTCTCTCTCACTCACTCAAAAATAAAATAAACATAAAAAGTTTTTTAAAAAAGAAAGAAGACTATTCAGATTATTCAGTACCTACTCTATGCCAGAAAATCTCATATGAACTATTTCACTTATACAGGGGTGCCTGGGTGGCTCAGTTGGTTGCGCATCCGATTCTCGATTTTGGCTAGGTCATGATACCAGGATTGTGGAATTGAGCCCCACATTGGGCTCTGCACTGAGCATGGAGCCTGCTTAAGATTCTCTCTCTTTCTCCCTCTGACCCCGAGCCTCTCTCTTTCTCTCTCTTTAAAATAAAAAAAAAATGTATATTAGAAAAAACATGTAGCTGTGTGGGACAAGAATTATAAACCCTATTTTATGGATTTAAAAAACAGAGGTTCAGGCTTATAAAAAAATCCAAGTGTCACTAAGTGGTTGAGTTAGCTGTATACCCAGATTTGTCTAATTCTATTGTCAAGACAGACATTCAGCAAATGAAACTGAGAATAGTTATAAATAATGTATAAAACACACTGTTGTCATGCCATCAAAGGCAGTGTGAAAACCTCCATGAGAATGTGAGTCTTTAGGAAATTACATAGGTGAGCTATATGATACTCAATAAGTACTCATTATAGCCTCAGTGAAGGATTATGCTTTAGCAGTTGGCTAAATACGCACAAAAATAACCTGTTGACTTTTACCTGGTTTGGTATGCCAATCCCAACCTCCCGAAACATCTGGCTGAATGTTCACAGCAGGTGTACTAGACGCTGCAGAAGAAATGGGGAGAAGAGAAAGAATCGTCACAAAATAACTGAGAACCCACTTTTCTGAGTTCACACAGATAAATACTGTCCCTTCCATGAAGCCTGCGTGACCTGCCATGGCCCCACATGATTCATCTCCTTCTGAGCTCTCCAAACATTTTGCAATATTGATATCTTTGGGTCTCCATGTATGGTTACTTACGTGACAGTTGGTAGAACCCATATACTCTTTGTTACTCTTCCTTCTTTGGCTTACCTATATTTTACTTCCATCCACACTTTGAATTATAACTGTGCATATGTCTGTCTCCATTAAATTGTTAGCTCCTTGAAGGCAAGAACTATCTTATTCACCTTTGTGTGTCCCACCTCTACATTTAACACAAAGTCAGTGGCCAATAAGAAAAGATGAAAAGAAACTTAAGCTCAATTTGCCTTAAGCTGGTATTAATAAGTGTAGGAGAGTCATGATCAGCTTAGAACTGAAATTTTGTTTTCTCCTCTGCTGTGAACAAAGAATGATGAGTCAGTCAGAACATGTACTGAGCAACTATACATCATCCACCATGCTGGTGTCAGAGAGAGTCTACTGTCACTCAAAACAAATTTACTGCAGCTTCAAAAGAAATCATGCTGGCCCCTCTCAAAATTCCAAATGCAGGATTTAAAAGAAATATTCAGCTACAAAGAATCAGGTATATTAGAGGAATACACATTGGTAGAGTAAGTTTTTCCTGAACCTATAAAATCCAAATAAGAAACAAGGTCCCATAAGAAAGAATTTATTTCTAAGGCATCTGTAGGTTCTGTCCATAAAATCAGTGGGTAAAATGCAAACATTAAACTTACATGGCAAATAGTACTAAACACACACACACACACACACACACACGCACACACACACACCCCACCACCACCAGAGCACCAAAATTAGAACTACCAAGTCTTGTATTTGTCTGTACAAGACTTCTTGTACTTTCCCATCATTAAGTTAAAAAGAACATGTCCTTATCAGCCATAAGAGTTCTTTCCTTTCTATTCCTCTTCTACCATAGTAACCCACGAAAAATGTGATAGAAATCAAACAATTTCACTAACACTTGCTATTTAATTTCTTTAACTTCTGATCGTAGTCTTATGTTAAACTAGGATGTATAAATAGTTGTTAGAACCCCAACTTTGTTACTAATCAAGCCCACAAATCTTTATAACCATCTACCATATGCAAGGCACCATACAAGGGAACAGAGAACTAAAAGACATTGTCCTCAAGAAATTTAAAATCTGTTGAAGATATAGGAATATACAAATGGAAAGGTAATTACCTAACACTTTCAATCTCTATTTTGCTTTTAATTATGGTTATTTACTTTCTATTCCACACTATGCCCCAAGTGATTGTTCTCTTCAGAGTAGATGTTCAATAAATATCTGTAGAACTCAAAGGCAGGAAGTATTTCTTGATTTTCAGAAGAGATCAGTGGTACCTTATAGAAGTCAGAGGTGGGCAATTTGACCTCCTAATCTGACATCTGAGTCTGACCTATATGTTATCCTGTATGAAGACAATGCAACTGACCCGCTAACAGTGGAATAATTGTTTTTTCCAGAAAGGATAGTGGAAAATTCCTTTCAGTCTGGCATGACACAGGACAAAACAAGAAGTATAGCAGCCAAACAAAGAGGTGCTAACTGGCTTCGAGTGGGTGATAAACATCTTCTAACCAATTAACAAAAAACAGAGAACTGAATCCAGAATTGTCATGCTGAACTACGAACATCCATACCTATGAGACACAAAAGATAGTATCCTTATGAAAATAATAAGTTCAAAGTATTAAAGTCAGGAAAATACATAACCTTATTAACACTATCACTAACTATGTTTCAAAGAGACTTAGGAAAAAAATGAGTTAATTCATTTTATATTTACATATTATATGGTAAGATAGATAACATCTACTATGTACCAATAATTCTTCTAGGCACTAGTGAAGCATTAATGAACAAAACAAACTAAACTCCTTGCCTTTATGAGCTCATATTCTAGTGGGGAGAGATGGGAAACAAAAAAAGAAACAAAACATGTAAGTAAATTATTGAGGATTTTGGAAGTTTATCAATACAGCAGAAAGGAAAATCTTGAGTCCGGGCACAGGGATGAGTTGTGATATGAAATGGAGCAGTCAGAGCAGACCCCACTGAGAAGGTGCCAGGTGAGAAAGATCAAAGGAGGTGAAGAAGTTCATCATACCAATGCCTGGGGAAGAGGGGACAGCCGGTACAACAGCAAGAGGACAGTATGGCTGGAATGGAGAGGGCAAGAGGGAGGGGATATGGGTCACACCACTCAGGTCAAAAGCACATAGGGCCATAAAGGCCATCTAAGGACTCTAACTTCCATGCTGAGTGGCATAAAGACGCATTTTCAGCACAGCAATGACATGACTTACATTTTAAATAAGTGATCAAAAACAATAGGTTTAACCTCTATCTCTGCATCTTTCATCCCAAAGTAACCAGCTTCCAATCAGGAGATTCTCTTCATTGGGAACTATTCAAGGGTGAGAGCTGAATTTCTTGTATGTTGTCTGGTGGACCCACTTCAAATAGTTTGAGATTTAAGACCAACTGGAAATCACCCACAACAGTTATTCCTGGAATGAGTTCTCATGTTTAGTGAAGTTAGAGTCTGACCAAAGTTGTACAATTCATCTTCTGTTTGCGTTTGCATGGCTTCCAAGAAGTCAAGCTGATGACTAGACTGAATTCACCAGGCGAGCTCCTTCCACAAGATGCCTTCCACAGGACCTCACCCTCCAGGTTGAGGCCAGTACTGTTCCATAGCCTTCAACATCAGGTATAAGCTACAATTCTCTAGCTCAAAGCCATTTGTCCTCCACTTAAAAAGCTCCAGCTTTATTTTTTTTTTAATTTTATTTATTTTATTTTTTTTCAACGTTTTTTATTTATTTTTGGGACAGAGAGAGACAGAGCATGAACGGGGGAGGGGCAGAGAGAGAGGGAGACACAGAATCGGAAACAGGCTCCAGGCTCTGAGCCCTCAGCCCAGAGCCTGATGCGGGGCTCGAACCCACGGACCGCGAGATCGGGACCTGGCTGAAGTCGGACGCTTAACCGACTGCGCCACCCAGGCGCCCCAAAGAGCTCCAGTTTTAATCAGAGTTACCTAAATGATACCCTTTTGCACTTACAAGTAGATATCAGAGAAATATAAAGTGGGCTTCACATGGAATTCAAAATTTTCTAGTGGTCACATCAAAAAAGATTTTAAAAAAACACTGATGGAATTAATTTTAATACATTTTATTTAACCCAATATAGTCAAAATATTATCTTCTGTGATCAATATGAAAATATTAATGATATTTTACATTCTTTTTTTGTACTAAGTTTTGAAACCTGGTGTGTATTTTATACCTAGAGAGCATTTAAAATCAGACTAGCCACATTTCATGTGCTCAAGATATCCCAGAGCTTTTAAAATATTAATGTAACTACTTTATGGGGGAAGGGAAGGGGAAAAAAATAGTTACTAACAAGAGGGAGGGAGGCAAACCATAAGAGACTCTTAAATACAGAGAACAAACTGAGGGTTGATGGGGGGTCAGGAGAGAGGGGAAATGGGTTATGGACATTGAGGAGGGCACTTGTTGGGATAAGCACTGGGTGTTGTATGCAAGCGATGAATCACAGGAATCTAGCCCCAAAACCAAGAGCACACTGTATATACACTGTATGTTAGCCAACTTGACAATAAATTATATTTTTAAAAAATAAAATAAAATAAAATAATAAACTTTTATCCATGGTAAAAAAAAAAAGATTAAATTCTAATTGTTCAAATCCAGTGTCTACAATATGTTCTGCAACCATTCGAAGGCTATTAAAACTAACCTGTTTATTGATACTACTTTGGACTTCAATGTCCATATGGATCTAATTTAAGCAGGAGTTGTTGGTATTTTGCATGGGCACAGAGTGAGGCAGCAGAGTTGAGAAAAATATATATCACCCTGGGAATTAAGAGATAAAAGTTCTGGTATATTTTCTATTTTTAACTAGATACTTCATCTTAAGGAAGTCAATAGTTATCTGTCTCAGTATCTTTCTCTAAAATGAATAAAAATACTTGATCTACTTAGTTCAGAGGGTTGTGAGTTTTCTTTGTAAAGGTATCTAAAGATACCAATAATATTTCCCTCCCAAACATACCATCTTTTGACAGGCTGCTTTAAACAAATGTGTTTTCTCTCCTTTCTTTTGCAAAAATTATAGGCCTACACATTTCATTTTGAATTTAAATAGAATGATTGTATTCTGAAAAATAAAATAAAATGTTAACTTAATTGTTAATTTCCAAAAGAGAGGGGCGCCTGGGTGCCTCAGCTGGGTAAGCGTCTGCCTTGGGCTCAGGTCATGATCTTGTGGTTCGTGGGTTCAAGCCCCATGTTGGGCTCTGTGCTGACAGCTCAGAGCCTGGAGCCTGCTTTGGATTCTGTGTCTCCTTCTCTCTGCCCCTCCCCTCACTTGTGTGTGTTCTCTCTCTCTCTCTCAAAAATAAAGAAACATTACAAAAATTTTTTAAAGAAAAAAAAAGAGAGATGCATTATATAGGCTTCCCCAAACAAAATAAAACAAACACCTACTGGATGCTTTTATATCTGAGAACCTATTGTTATTTTGTGGAAAACTATGTTCCACTGAACACAATATAAAATATGTTCTTACCATGCACTGTAGGTGAAGGACTTCTTGTAGGCTGAAGAAAGGGGTCACTGGAAGCACTAGATGTGGTCAGAAAAGAACCCAGCAAATCCTGACCTGATGGTTTAGAAGGTGCTCCAAATGGGTCAAAGGTGGCACCTAGAAAAAAAAAAGGAAAAATGTGTTTCTTTGTCCTGTGAGTTCATTCATTCAATAAATATTCAAGAGCTGCCACTATTGCCAGGCTTTAGGCCAAATATTTGAAAAACTGGAATGAAGCTTGCATTCTGGGTTGCTCCACAGGCCCATCTTATCCTTAAAACTTCCTCCAGGGCCAACAATGGAACCTAAGGATTTTTGACCTCAGGAAGAATCCCATCTTTGTGGACAAAGGAGGACTGTAGATTTATCCATTGGAAGATCCGTCAACACTATAAATGAGGGCTTCTTGGGCCCTCCATAAGTGGCAAAACCATGTTTGGACCAAAGGAGATGCCCAATGAATAAACTGTATTTATATTCAATAAATTAATGGACAAATACCAGGCAGGAGGGGTTTGCTATTAAGGTGAACATTAGAAAACCTCACTGACCAGGCTTTGCTTAGTTTTATGTTTTTAGTGGTCTTTGGCTCGCTTGAAAGTGAAAGAGAGGAGAAATGAGTGTTGCTATGTAACTCAAATGCTGTTCCCAAAACACTGCCTCTCAATAACTTGCTAGAAACTAGATGCAGATTTAGAGAAGTGAGGACAAGTTTGTGAATATACTAAGAAGACTAGAACAAAGCCAGCAGCTGAGATCTCTGGCAACAACACAATAAAACTAATATTGTATCATTTCTTAGGGTTTACATTGCCTTTCATAAAAAATACTTCAGCTGATTCTCAGTCTTTCCCTATCACACAGTAGTATTATCTTCATTCTATAGACAGTGAAACTGAGGTTCAGAAAGCCAAGTCAATCAATATATCCAGCTTCAATTTCATTATCTACAACCTGAGGCACAGATTTAACTAATGTCTCTCAAAGATCCCTTCTAGCTCTGACACCAGAACATAACTATCTTCATGGGACTGTGATGAATTAAATAAAGTCACACAAGGTACATGGTCTTGAAACATGACTGAGTACTATGATAGTCTGGATCTTGCAGATTTTTCTTCCCTGACACCTTTAATTCACTGTGGTGAGTAAGAACTGGATAAAAGGAAGCCAAATATAGAAGAAATAGCCTGGGATTCAGGGCACCAGGATACCACCGTGGCTCCATCAATAACTAATGTAGGAGTTTGAGCCTCAGCAACCACATTCCAGGAATTTAAGACTCTCTCTTACAAAAAATGCCTCCAACTGAACTACTTACTACAAATCAAGACCACCCAGAGCCTTCTGAGAACTGAAGGATTAGCTTGGGAAAGGAAGTCCCCGCAGATTACCATATGAGTGAAGAGTTGAGACATTTCTCTTTACTCTTCCTCATATGATGTCATCTTGGTTAATAGTGATATCAGGTAAGAAGGGGCAGCTAAAATGCTTAGCCATCTACTGTGTTTTGCAAATTTCAAAAAATTGCGGACGATTAGTCACAGGAAAGGTCAAGTCTGTAGCAATGAGCAGAGTGAAGCTGAACCACGTGGGCACCAACTGGCAAGGGCTCATCTGCTACAGTCAGCTGTGCGGCTGGCATGAGTCCCTTAAATATATCTTGAGATAACCAAGTACTCCCTTGCATAACCAAAGTGGATTTAGAAAATTACAGTTCCAGGAAGACATTACAGAAAAACTAAGAGGGAGCTCTCAAGTCAAATGGCCCAGTTTTGGACCCTGGCCTCACCAATGATTAGCCTTATAAATGTATGCTACTAATTTGACCCTAAGCCTCCATTTCCTCAACTATAAATATAGGGATGGGGTGCCTGGTAGCTCAGAGGTTAAGTGTCTGGCTCTTGACTTCAGCTCACATCATGATCTCACAGTTCATGAGTTCAGCTCCATGTTGGGCTCGCAACTGACAGCACAGAACCTGCTTGGGATTCTCTCTCTCTGCCCCTCCCCCAGCTTGTGTGCTCTGTTTCTCTCTCTCTCAAAATAAATAAATAAACTTTAAAAAATAGGGATAATAAAAGCACCTAACTGCCAGATTTTTATAATAACTGAATCCGTGTTTAGTGTTAAATTCCATGTTTGGCAAATAGTAAGTAGCCCACAAATATTAGCTGTTATTATTAGTAATATTCATCAATCTACATTTCCAAGAAGAAGTAACTAAAGCAGCTCAGAGATTGAAGCTTTGGAGGAAAACAAACAAACAAAAAAACCAAAGAAAGGGCGAAGAGCTCAAATATTCACTCTTACACTGTCCTACCAAAATGGACATTTCCCCATTAACTGAAAACAGAGACCTCTAAGGGACTTTCAGGGAGACCAGAAAAGTCTAGCTTATTAGGAAAGTTCAATTCTACCTGCTTCACCCAAAGGTTCCAATTCAAAATTGAGAGGTTTAGTGTAACATGGAAAAAATTACCTTCTCCCACTCTTAGGGTTGGAGATGCAGAGGTGGAGGGGGCAGAGCGGCGTGGTGTCGACTGGGTAGACGCAGGTCCACTCGGATGAAACATGTCTTCCACCCCTGACTGTCCAGCCTGGGCAGCCCCTGCCGCACCTCCACCTCCAAACAGGTCACTCAGCAGTTCAGAATTAGTGGGAGGAGCCACTGGCGGAGAGAAGTTCTTACTCACTGCAGATCCTTCTAGACCCAGAAGGTCCACATCTTCAGGGGGTGGAGGGGCAGCTGGCTCCTGCTGCTTTTTGCTGGGCTTTTTAGCTCCATGCTGTTTGTCACCACTAGCATTGCCATGTGGACTGGAAAGGGTCAGAAGTTCATCATCCGATTGCTCACTTTCTGGATTCACTAGGGCAGCATGGTCCTCCTCACAGAATGATTTTTCCGATTTCTGATCTAAGGAAGGCCAATATGCCAATAAATAGTTAGTTACTGGCCCCAGCATTACTGATTTTTTTTGAGTTAGAGTTGGTACATAACTCTGAAAGAGAGAAGCAGCAGCCCTGAGCAAACAATGCTCTCAGACCCTTACCAATAGAAAACTGCTGGATGTATTTCCCATCATCCAATCACCTTTTGTTGAGCAGCTGAGAGGCAGTATCGTGGAGCAGGGAAAAGCAGGAAGTCTGGAGCCAGACAGGCTGGGTTGGAATCCCAGCTCTAATTACTGGCTCTGTGACACTAAGAAAGTTACTTTACTTCTCTGTGCCTTGGTTTCCTCCTCAGCAAAATGGGGGTAACCAATAGTACCTAACTCCAATGGCTATGGTGAGAACTACATGAGATGATAAACAAAAAGTGTTCAGATCAATATTAAGTAGTACCTAAGTGTTTATGATTATGATTATCATCTTCCACGTGCTCTTCTAGGTGCTTTGAAAAGAAGTCCCATAATTTCTTAATCCTTTGCTGATTCCTCTTTTTTTTTTTTTTCATGTGGCCTGCAGCCAAAAGCAAGGCCTTCCTCCCACAGTCAGGAGTAGAAGCCAACCACACACCTAACCAGTGAATAGCCACAGAGATTCCGCTCAGGATGGTCCCTATACCATCCTGGACGGCGATATATTCAGCATAAAGTGGGCAGCATGGAAGAGGTCTCTTCTGGGGAAGGGATGGAGAGGCTGATGGGTGACTTTCCAGGCCCTCCTTGAGACAGATCCTTCAAGGAAACTTGGTTATTTAATGTTAGGTAGACCCACATTCTAAATCAAGGGCAGATCCACATCCCTAATTCCCGATTCTGAAATGCAAAAAGCTATGAAAAGGGAAAGGTTTCCCTAAGTCTGGAACAAATTTGGCTGGTGGAAAAATCTGACCAGAACTGATACGTACATATGTATACTCTTCATTTATCTCACCCAAAGTGATTATTTTTACATGTTTCACTGCGGAAACATTAATACGCTCCATTACAAGTTGTCTGAGATGCCGCTGGGGATGCTAAGTAATATACCATTTATATCCCATATCACCTAAAATTAAAAAACTTTTGCATTCCTGAAATACTTCTGTGAAGTTCAGATAAGGAATTGTGCATTTCTGCTAAAACCTATTTCAGAGCCTACTAACAGGAATGACTTCTAAATTACTACAATGTCAGTGGAGACGAAAAAGTGAAGTTTAATTAAAAGCCCTTATGTGAGGAAGGGAAGATGTAGGGGACTTGTTACTGGGGGAAACTGGGGAGTCGACCTGTTATCTAGATTTCACTGGATTTTCCAATTTTTTTATGTATTGGTCCCATTTCCCAGGAGGAAATTCCCTGAGCTCTTGAATGTCTACCCCTACCCTGACTCCCACAACTCCCACCTATCACCCTGGCTTCAGCCATCCCTCTGAGTTCCCATTTCCCAGGAGGAAATTCTGAAAGTAAGGCTTTTAATTCAAAGGAATTCTGTGAACTTTTTTTTTCACGAAACATGGAAAATTCCATAGGCAACAGGAATACTGTTTCATGTTTGCACAGTGAAGAAAGGTCAACCAAGAAAACTCTAACCAGAGCATTGTCAAAGCTATTTTCCTACCCCTTTCTTACAGAAAGTCCTTACGATTCAATTCTACATTCAATCTTGGAGTTAACCTCAGCAAACTCTATAGCAAGGAGGCGAATGTGTATGGATAGAATGCCATTGCCAGTCTACTGATGGCAGCAATCTGAAGTGTTATGTTGGAGAGATTCTAAAAACATGTCCAGGTTTGGTGGAAAAGGATACTATTATTGAGACCAATTTTTGCCATGGCTGTTAAAGCATATAGCAGAGACATATGGGCAAAGTATTTGCCTTTTCTGCACCAGGAGAAGCTTAGATCTGCCCTCCTAGTGGCGAGATCCCTCTGGGGGAAATGCCAGATTTTATATTTTCAGAATATGTACTCAAGGGCAGGAGATAGAGTCTTTTGTTAATTTGTGTGTCAGCAGCATAAAGGGAAATCCTAGAAAATATCATATTGATTCATAAGTCCAGGAAAGATGTAATCCAAAAGACAGCATAGAAAGAAAAGGTAGAATTCAGCTTTAAATGGCCTTTTACATCAGTCTAAGAGTACCCATGAAGTTCAAAGTAGAGAGGTAATTTCAAACTGCCTGATTTGAAAAAAGAATGAGCAGGGAGGGTGTAAAGTAAGGAAGAACAGGGATGACTTCTAAATGCTTCTTTTTTTGAAGCTGCTTTGAGAACAAACCATTTTTACAGAATCACCACATGACTTAAGTATCTAACCACGTAACTTAGAGAAATGCTTAGAAGTACCTTGCCAACAGAGAGAGGAAAAGAAGCCACCTTGCCCAAAATGCCTGGGGTTGTCCGGAGGGATATCTATTGGAGCCTGTCCTGCAAGAGAAAAGGCCATGCAGCATCAATGAAATAGGAAATAAGTCAAAGTGATAATAACACAGAGGCTTTGTCCTGAAAACAAAACCACCAGGTGACTCATACCTCCTAAGACCAGAGTTTCTTGATGCTCCTGGTGAGAAGAGAAGAGGATGCTGGGATTGACATCTTTCGTGCAGTAATGTTCCCATGGTGGGGTTAAGTCTATCACTTTGTCGTGGGGCTGTAGTTCTATATCTAGAGTCACCTGAAATAGCTGAGGATATTTTTCTGGTACATCACATGCGTCCAATTCAGGTCTAAATAGCAATTTAAAAGAAGAAGATCAGTGAAAAACAATGGATCCAGTATGATGTTCAGCACAGAAACCATTGTATGTTGACTCAGGTTAACCCTAAGACTCATTTCTAGGGAAAAATCAATCACTAACCAGATAAGGTACTTTACTCTTCTGGCCTCAGTAGAGGAAAGGGGGAGAATAGTAAGTACAACTAAAGAATTTGGATATTACTGCATATAAAAAAACATGTTAGGAAGTAGGGCAATAGATCCAGCCAGTATGCCCAGGCAAGGCTAAATTAGTTGTTAACATAGTGAGATAGTCCCCAGCTGCCACCCTGAGCTCTTGAATGTCTACCCCTACCCTGACTCCCACAACTCCCACCTATCACCCTGGCTTCAGCCATCCCTCTGAGTTCCCTAAACTACATTATAATAAAGCAACTAAGGTTCATTCTCTGGTACAGAAGGGTACCCTGCTTTAGTGCTATAGCCTGGCATCCTGTCTCAAGGGTCATTGCTCATATCATACCACTGATTAAACTGCCATCACTGTTGAAAAACACAAAGGGATACACAGATGCAAAGGGTCACAGTATTGATACTTTGTTTCCTCTTTGTTCAGTCTTGTTCTCTCACATGGAATTTTAGACCTTTCTATTTGAAGTCCTTGATCCATTTGCACTCAAGACAAATTATACCCAACTGCAAGCTGTGAAATGCAACCAGGCTCTCTGTGTTGTTAAGCTACACTCAACAGTCCTGCAGCACAGGATTCCAGGGGTTGCTGCAGCACAGAGCAAAGGAACCTTGGGTATTTGGCTTCCAGCATTTCCCAGCTGCTTATATTGAAAACGGATTTCAGTCCAAGTAGCACTCACTTGGTGAACTTTAAAACTGTGGTTTCCAGTGGTATGAATCCAGTATGAAACTGAAGCTGGAATATCTGGGTGTTGGTCACCTACAAATACAGGAGAGAAGCACGTGACAATCAACCAGGGAAAGGGGACTAACTGCATCAAGAAATTATACTTTGGGGAGCCATGCACCTTCAACTGTTTCTACATTGGAGCTTCTGTTTATTATGAACACTAAGTGACCTTCCCATTTGGAAATGGCCCAGCATCATTTCTAGCCTCTCATCTCCATGAACTCTGCTTTGGCAAGCCATTGCCTCTTCCACTAATGTCCCATGTTCTTGCATACTGCCATACTTTGGCTCATTCCATTCCTTCTCTTCAGGATGCCCCTGCTGCAACCTAATGAACTCATCCTTCAACAGCCACCTTGAAAGTTCATATCCTCTCTGTAGCCACCAATGACTAAAGCAGACCACTCCCATTATAGTATCTCATCTTACCTCTACTATGTGAGTAGATATTCGTACATGTGGTGAATTTCTCCTGCTAGGCTGAGCTCTCTGAGGGCAGGGACAGTCTTAATCTTGTCAATCCTATACCCCTAAGGCAATGGCTGGCACAGAGCATGCACTTGGCAAATATTTGATGAATTAAAATACAATTACTTATAACATTATTCAAAATATCCCAAAAGAGGCAATGACCAAAATGCCCATCAACTGATGAAGAGATTAATAAAAAGTGATATAGCCACAATGGAATATTATTTGGCCATACAAAGGAATGAAGTACAGATACATGATATGACATGGATGAATTTCAGAAATATTATGCTAAATGAAAAAAACCAGCCACAAAGAACCACATATTGTATGAGATTCCATTTACATGAATGTCCAAAAGAGGCAAACCCTTAGAGACAGGGAGTAGATCAGTGGTTGCCCAGGGGATGGAAGAGGGGAGGGGCAATGGCCGATAATAGGTATAGAGTTTCTTTTGAGGATGATGATGTTCTGGAATGATATGGTGGTGCTGTATAACCTTTTGACAATACTAAACATAACTGTATTGTACACATTGAAAGGGTGAATTTTATGTTATGTGAATGTTATTCTAATAAAACATTGAAAAACTATAATTACTTAATCCTACATCCTTAATAGAAATATCTCCTCTCACACTGATCCAAATGGGACACTATAAAAAAGGGCATGAGCTTCTAAAGCTCAAGGTTTGGTACAAGTTCCAGAGCTGTCAGTTTCTGGCAAAGTCATCATGCCAAGGCCTCTGGGCAAATCACATTCTCTCTGAGTCTCGTTCCCTATAAAATGAGGGAAACAGACATAAATAATCTTTAAAGGTTCTTTCTAATTCTAAAACCACAAGTCACTCAAGCCCAAAGTGATACAGAGAATATACTTTAAAATCCTCCTCATATTAAGGGATGCCCGGTTGGCTCAGTCAGTAGAGCATGGAACTCTGTTGTTTTTAACTTCTATTTATTTATTTTGAGAGAGATGAGTGTGAGCAGGGGAGGGGCAAAGAGAGAGGGAGACAGAGAACCCCAAGCAGGATCGATGCTGTCAGCGCCTATCGCAGGGCTCCATCTCATGAACCAAAATCAAGAGTCAGATGCTTAACTGACTGAGCCACCCAGGTGCTTCGAGCATGTAACTCTTGGTCTTGAGGTCATGAGCTCAAACTCCATGCTGGGCTTATGAGCTTATTTTTAAAATAAATAAAATAAAATAAAATAAAATAAAATAAAATAAAATAAAATAAAATACTCTATTGAAGGCTCAGAAGAGTTTATGCCATGATTCTTCCTGAAACCATACCTTAGCCTGTAGTCGGCTCCCAATGGTTGACCTCAAGTGATACATGGAAACAACCACATCTCCTTGCACAGTGATGCTCAAGGGAATAAAGATTTTTCCATCTTGGACACGGTATTCTCTACAAACAGAGACAAAAATATACATTGAAAGAGTCCAATCTTGTATGATCACATAGGTATAGTCCTCTGTGGCTCAAGCCAAAGGACCTATTGCCCAAGACTGGGCCCAAGAACCATTTCCTATCTTAAGCAGAGTCAGGAGCACAGCCATGGGTGCAAACTGGTTCTGCCATAGGATGGTGTTGGTCTAATGGTAGACCCCCTCCCCTGTCCCATCTGGACTTCAGATAAATTGACTGCCCATCCCTACTCTTCAGATCTCATAATCCTCAAATACACTTAGCCCTGATATACTTGTTGTTTCTTAACTTTAAATTAATAGTAAAAGCAGAGACAGAGGGAACAAAAATGTCCAACCAAGATCAGTATAGAAACTGCAAAGCCATGCTCTGTGAGGGTCTTAGATACCAATTCCCAAATTCAACCTATTCCAAACTAACTTCATTTTATGTCACCATCTACTCCCTTCTCTCCATACCCCCTACCACCTCCTACTGGCACCTGCTTTTTATTTTGGATTCTGTAACTTCTTTCATTATATCACCATCTGCCTAGCTGCTCACCTAGAAACTAAGCATGTAGGTCCTCTGTCCCCACCACTGTCTTAACCCTCATAATTCATGCTAGTCCCTTAGCTTATATTTCCATTTGAGAGGGAGCCATAGCATCCCTTGGTTTACTTATGCTTTTCTAGGATTGAACCTACATAGAACTTTTTTTTTAATATCAGCCTTTTCACAATGATGTATTCCTCACAGGAAGAATATAATTCAACCTAGATAAGAAATGAGCAATTCCTAAGAAGTGAAGAAAAGTTCATGACCTACTTCATTCGTTCAAAATCTGCACAGGTCGTATATATTTTGGTTTCTCCAATCAGTACATCACAGTAAGGACGACATCCATTTCTCTGTTTGTTAAAAAAAGGGACTGGACTGACAGTGATGGACTTAATCGTGAGAGGCTTGAAGTGAGGGCGGTAGGGCTTGTCTGCTAGGAGGTCACACATATAGCCCAGGTATCTGAAACAGAAGATTGACATTCTGTGGGTCAGACCAAAGAAGGAATCAATCTTGGCTATGAAGTCTATTCTTGTAAATTACTAACTTATAATAACAATTTACTGTGTTAAATTCTTAAACATTAGCTACCAAAAGAGAATGCAACCAACAATTTATGAAAGCTTTTATCTAGTGACATGACTGTATTTCCCCCCCAAAGAACTGGTAAAGGGGTAATTTATTAAATGAAAAAGGCTTATGGGAGCTTTATACTAACTTCACATTGGCATATCTGTTCCTATTTGATCTGCCAGGTTAGGTTTATCAGCTAAAAGCCGGCTTTGGAAAAATTTTAGAATTTATCATCAGAAGCACTTTTAACTCAAAAAAAGTAAGAAGGGGAAATTATATAAGAGAAAAGAAGGGGTGCCTGGGTGACTCAGTCAGTTAAGCGTCTGACTCTTGATTTTGGTTCAGGTCATGATCTCATGGTTCTTGGGATCAAGCCCCACGTCGGGCTCTGTGCTGATAGCACAGAGCCTGCTTGGGATTCTCTCTCTCCCTCTTTCTCTGTCCATCCCCCACTCACACTTTCTCTCAAAATAAACATTTTTTAAATAAATAAATAAGAAAAAAGAAGAAACTGCAAGTAACAGAAGTATAATAAGTCAATTACCTAAAAAGGGTTTCCCTTTTCTTAAGGGCACAATACCAGTTAGAAATTGTGCCTACCCTGCATCTAGCTTACTTTACCTCCTGTGGGATGGCGACAGTCCGATTCCGGGTCGCTTTGCATATAACAATCGAACGGCTGGGCCAGGAGTAGAGTAGAGATTACAGAAAATGAACATAGCACCAACCAGAATTGACGATGCTGCCCGTCCATCCTGCCAAGGAAGATACATAAACCTGTCACAAACGTGGCCCAGTCAGCCACTCACCATAGAGAATGGCTGTACTTGCAGTTAAAAGAGGGAAGAGAGAATGCGGAGAATTCTTCTTAACAGAATGATTTTCAGTTCAAAATTATTCACCTGAGGGTGCCTGGGTGGCTCAGTCACTTAGGTGTCGACTCCTGATTTCAGCTCAGGTCATGATCTCGCAGTTCGTGGGATCAAGCCCTGCACTGGGCTCTGCACTGACAACACAGAGCCTCCTTGGGATTCTCTCTCTCTCCCTCACTCTCTCTCAAAATAAATAAATAAAGTAAAGTGTGTTCACTTGAAAACCAAACTCTGTCCCAAGCACTTCAAATCACAAAGCAGCAAGGAAGGCTTATTCTTAGGGTAAAACTGACTGTCTACTAACCTAAGAAACCAAGCTACATAAATTTGATCTGCATATATTTATGGGAAAATAGTCTAATCTTCAAAGTAACTTTGGACTCATAGGATCAGAACTAGTAGTTGAGGTCTCTTGGTTGCAAGCTGGAGGTAGAGTTCACAGATTAGGCAAATACTGCTCTTTGGAATATGCTATGTATATATTTTACCCAAAGTATGTTTCTAGATTCATACAAAACAAAGAAGCTTCACATGATTCAACCACATTCAGTGGAGAAATACATGTAACATTCCTAACAGATGGTGGCCCAGGCTCTTCTAGAACACTCTGAGTGACAGGAGGCTTGTTGCTACTTGAAGAAACCAAGCCCAGCTCAGCTTACAAAGTTCTTCTTTATCCTGAATATGTTGAGTTGAAGTCTATTCCACTCAATGATCCTCGTTTTTTATTCTGTCAGGATGGAGTAAACCTACTTCTTTCTTCCTGGGGTAGCCTTTCACATATCTGAAATACCCTCCCCTTCCACCAACCCTTTCATTTTACAGGTTAAAGGCACACCCAATCTGTGACGGTTAATTTTATGTGTCAACTTGACTGGGCTGAGCGATGCTCAGACAGTTGGTAAAACATTACTTCTAGAATTGTCTATGAGAGTGTCTCGAAAAGAGATCAGCATTCAGGGTGCCTGGGTGGCTCAATCAGTTAAGTGTCTGACTTTGGCTCGGATCACTATCTTGAGGTTTGTGGGTTCGAGCCCCACACAAGCTCTGTGCTGGCAGTGTGGAGCCTCCGTGGGATTCTCTCTCTCTGTCCCTCCCCTGCTCATTCTCACTCTCTCACTCAAAAATAAAATAAACATTTAAAAAATTTTTTTAAGAGATCAGCGTTTGACTCTGAGTAAAAAAAGATGTACTCTCACCAATGTGCATGGGCATCACCTAATCTGTTGAGGGTCTGAATAGAACCAAAAAGCAGAGAAAGGGTGAATTTTCTATCTTCTTGAACTGAGATGTCTACCTTCTTCCCTGGGACATCAGAGCCCCTGTTCTCAGGCCTTGGACTCAGACTGAATTACATCACCAGCTTTTCTGGTTCTCTAGTTTGCAGACAGCAAACAAATTGTAGGACTTCTCAGCTTCTGTAACTGTGTGAACCAATTCCTATAATAAATGCATTATATATTGGTTCTGTTTCTCTAAAGGACCCCAACTAATATATAATTTCTTTGATTCTTCCTCACTTGATATTCCATTTTAAGAAACATCATTTGGTGAAGTTTCTCTGAACAGACCCATTTTAAAACAACAACCTTAAATGTGCTACCCAGATGTGAAATGTAAAATATGAGGTGCACTCCAACCAACTAGAGAGGAAATACCATCTCCTTTAATCTGGACACTATGCTTTTACTAACATAATCCTAGGCCAAATTAGTTTATATGCAGGCTAAGTCACACCCTAAGCTCTTATTGATTTTCCTATCTACTAAAACCCCTAGCTCTTTTTCAAATGATGTGTTAAGCTAAGAGACAAATACATTTAATCTTTTACAACAAGATTCAGGACTTCACATTTATCCTGTGTTTAATTTCACATTCTTAGTTTCCGTTAAACAACCAACCTGCAAAGGCTTTTAAAATCCAGATTCATTATATGACCCTCCCATTTCTGAGAAATACTGGAAGCTTGATCTTCACATCCTCATCACTGCTTTTAATTAAAAGGGCAACCAAACGCAACCTTCTCCTGGGAAGATACTGATCCATTAATCACCTACCCTTGGAAGCAAGTACTGAGCCACAATCCAACTAGATGTATTATAACCTAGCCCAAATTTCTCTATCTTGATTATAGGAAATTGGGAAATACCTTGCAGGAATACAATAAGCTATCCCTACTAGTCTATTGGTCTTGTAAAAGTTCAGCTGTTTTGATATGCACATTCATAATGAACCAATGAAGACTCCTTTTTCCTAAGAGTTTAAAATCATCTGTGCAAAGATTTATATTAGACTTTTGCCTTAAAGTGCCATCAGGTTCACCAGCCTGTAACTTTCCAGGATAAACCTCCTCCGTATTTTGGAAAAACTCTCCTGTCTTTGTTTGCCTGGCACCTCTTCTTCCTGTTTCCTCATATTACATAAGGAATCCATGATTGCTTTTCCAAGTGCTCTCAGCATTCTGAGACATAATTTAAGTCTAGAGAGTGGATTATTTTTAAAGTACTGTGAGGCTCCTTTACTATCTCACTACCTATCAGCTCTGTCTTAATGATCATTGTTACTACCGTCCTAGCCTGACATTTGCTCCCCTGACAAAGAAAACAGAATAAAAGAGTTAAGATTACATCATGTGCCTCAAGCATTTGTTATTGTCCTTATTTCAAGGACAGGTTTTTCCTTTTTTTAAGACATTTTTCTTAATCTTAATTCTTTTAGATTTAGCCTTCCTGATACTCTTAACTGATCCATGGTTCTTGGATGTGTCCCCCTCCTTTTATCTACCATGCAAATCTTTTCAACAGTTTAATTAGTTTTTTATTAAAAGATGAGTATATGCTTATTATTTTTAATAAAACAGAAATATATATGACAAAAGTAAAAGCTCCCATTTCCAGCTTCAATTCCATTTCCCAAAGGCTTGGTGCAGATGTCTGACTCATGCGTACCCTTTTTTAGTGAGCTAGAGAGCAGCAATGGTGTCATAATCCTTTGCTTCTTTTTCTTCTTCATTGGCTTTTTATTCTTCAAGATTGTATCATAAGAACTGGAAGCCTCTTCTCTCTCTTGAGCCATCTTCCCTTACAAAGCTGTCAGACTTTGGCTCTCTGAACTTTTAGAAATTTCTTGCGTGAAGAGAAAATCACCAAAGTGCCTAAAGCTGCTTAGTCCCTGAAAGGAATCTGTTCTGTTGCACAATCTGTTGTGCCTCCGACAGGAAAACCCTTTGGCCGTTCGTGGACACGAAATTTTTCCTTTGTTGCCAAGAGTTTGGGGATGTGAGATGGAAAGAAGAAAATATGTACTTTCACTTTCCTCCTCTTTTAGCCAACTGGCTCTCAAGAAGGAGGGAGAAGATCATCAAGTAATCACATAGCAAAAAAAAAAAAAAAAATACACCCTGAAGTTTATAGAAGAATGAGTAGGGGTGCCTGGGTGGCTCAGTTGGTTAAGCGTCTGACTTCCGCTCAGGTCATGATCTTGTGATCTGTGTGTTCGAGCCCCATGTCAGGCTCTGTGCTGACGGCTCAGAGCCTGGAGCCTGTTTCAGATTCTGTGTCTCCCTCTCTCTACGACCCTCCCCCGTTCACATTCTGTCTCTCTCTGTCTCAAAAATAAATAAATGTTTAACAAAAAAACTTTTTTTTAAATAAATAAAAAAAAAAAAGAACGAGTAATTCCAGTATTTATGCTCAGATTCCACTTGTGTGTTCACTTGACCATGTATTCAATCATTTATTCAAGCCTCTCAGACCTGGGGTGCAAAGGTAAAGGAGACACAGTTCTTGCCTGTGAGATGCTCACAGTCTAGTAGGAAAACAGGCACACCACCAGATCATGATGATGCAGTATATTAGATGCCACAGAAGACATTCAGATATACAATGGGAATGTCCATACAGTGAAAATACTCAAGAGTCAGAAAGAGTTTTACCAGATGTTGACTTTTAAACAATAGGTAAGAGGCCACCAGAGAAGAGTTGGGGGAAGGGACTCTAAGAAGTCAGTGGTCGGAAAATTCATCAGTCCCACTAGGAATTGCTGTAAAATACAATCAATCTATGTGACTACTTACAAAGGCATAGGGGTCTTCTTAACTTCATTTTCACTCAAAAACAAAAAGATAAATATTCCAATGTGTTTATCAATTTCATTCACACAGAACTCAATGGTATTTTTGCCTGTGTACCCACAGTCCTCGTTTCTACCTCTTTTATAATATTTAGCACATTGTAGAGGCCCTGTATTACGTGTATGTATCTGCCTCTCTCACTATTACTCAAGCTTTAAGGCAAGAAGAATAAATTCTTCCCTCATTTTTATATCCCTCACATCCCCTAATTCCCAAGTAGGGATTCAAAAAGCTTATTCAGCTTAAATGTTACCTGTTCACCAGCCTCTATAGAGCCAGCTGGATTTGGCCAAACCAAACCCAACTACCACAAATGACAACAACAAAGGTTACTCACCAAGCAGTGGACAACACAGACGTTTTTGGGATTCTGTAGTAGCCAATTATACATATTCCGACACACAGCAAAAAGGTTGTGCAGACTGGGGGCCTGCCTAATGGGCCAACTGCATTCTGAGACCTAAGGGAACAGAGCAAAAGGAAATGAATTCCCCAAGTGACTCCTCTCCATACACAGCTATCACACTAAACAACTTCTGGAATATGATACCACATTCTCTTTTAATATAGCCAGGAAGAGGTGTGAACAGGGTTCAAACAGAAAGAAGAGTTGTTTAATATAGCAATTTCTTAGTTAAAAGATTCCATTCCAGTAAAGGTATAAAAACAAATTTTGAGGTATATTTTAAATTAAAAATAGACCATTTAAACTACATATTTGGATTTTTTTTTAATCCTGTAGGGTTACAATGCATTTAACTTCTATTAAGAATACAATGTTTTGACCTGCCTATTGGATACTTAATTATAGTATTATCTTATAAATCCTGCACTATCCCTAATTTTATTCCAGCTCTCATGAGAACATGAAAAGAGCTGCAGAGTGAGCCAAACTACACTTGCTCAGAGCTCTTATTTCTTTCTGTCTTACTGAAGAAATCCACAACACCATGGGGCAACCTTCAGTATTTTCACTCATCTAACACACGTGTTCATTTAACCCATTACAGAGCATCGGCAATGTTCCTGGAATTCTGTTTGGCTCTGAGCAGTATCACAATCGTACAAGACCGGTATTAACATGATGTCCATTCTGCAGATGAGAAAACAGACTCTCAGAGTCTGTCTTGTCTAGAGTCATGCTGCCAGTCAGGACCAGGAGAGCAACCCAGGTCCTCTGAGTATAAATCATTGCGGGACAAGACTATACTGGTAGAGATTATCATTTGCCTCAAAATACTAGGTATGAGTCCCAAATGATTAGATATTTACTAATTTAGATAACAAAAAATGAGAAGTTTAGACTTGAACAAACTCTGTGACCTCTTTTAACCTTTTTTTTTTTTTTCAAAAATGTGGTGAGTGGCACCTACCTACCTGCCTAATAGGGTGTGGTTAGTACATGAGGATGTATTTCAAGGGCTCAGCCCAGTACCTGACATGCACAAAGTGATTAAGGAATATTAGCTATTATCATCAGTATCAAATCCGGTAACTGCCAGTACAAAGCCCTGAGTTCAGATAAAGCCAGCTATGTTTGAATAAAATGAATAAAATCCCATATGGCAAAAAAGCACACTGAAGGGCCAGATCATTCAAGGTCCTGTTAGCAGCTGGGAGAATATTTAAGAAGGAGTGACTCTCATCTGTATTTTCCAAAGACCTCTTAAGCCAGTGCAGAGAATGGATGCGGATGACATGAGAGCAGCCGGGGGGAGCAGTCAGGAGGCTGCTGAGGAGCCCAAGTCAGGAATGATGGCGGCTTAGGCTGGTTGCTAATGTAGGGAATTCTGAAAAAAGACTAGATTTTATATGGATGGTGTCATCAGAAAGTACTCTGCAACACTACTGGCCTAAACAACAACAACAACAACAACAACAACAACGAATATCTCAAATCCCTAATGTTTAACAGTGGGCAAAGGGAGGCAGGAGCAATCTATTGGTTCACCCTTTTCTGGTAACCAGATAATCGCTAGTCAAGTTTCTCTCTCTGGGGATGCCAAGAAGGCCCATTTTTTTGGTTAATTTGTACCTTTTTCTACAAGATGATTGTAGGGTAATGGCAGGGGTGCTTCCAGGTACTCACTTACCTATACCTTTGGCAATGACAGGTATGGTTTATTAAACAAAGTAGTTGAAATGCTTGACACAACTACTAAACAATCTAGGGTGACCCACTACTGGGCCTCTGCCAGTTTAAACTCCAGAACAGCTTGCCCCTTCTACCCAACATGAATTAAGACTGTTTCTGGCCCATTCTTTACCACCAAATGGATTCCCTGCTGCTGTGTTCTCAAGGAACAGAAATGATATATTGGTTCAAAAAAAAAAAAAAAAAAGAAGAGTTGGTAAGATAAATTCTGCCATCAGGGAAATAACAAAATGTACACTTGTACAAGCTGCTTCTTGTCTGCAATGCTTTTCTTCCCTTAGTAAATTCATATTCATCCTTTAAAACCCAAGTTCAAGTGCTCTTTTGTTACTGACAGTTTCTCTAACACCCAGAGGCAGAAATCAGTTACCTTACTTCTTCATACCCATGCCCTTGTCCATTTTCATCTATTACAGCTTTTATCAGTAGAGCACCATGGTTAAACCCACAGGCCGGGTTTTCACCTTTGCTTTACCACTTATGATGTGATTAACTGTAGTCAAGTTTCTGATCTCTTGGAGCCCCAATCTCTTGTGTGTAAAGTGAAAATGGACATTACAAGAGTAATGAGAATTAAGTGGAGCAACATAAGCACAGTAAATGCCAGCATATTGTCAAACTGTATTCAAATTAATTGTTTACCTCTGTCGCCCCCTCTAGACACTAGGCCTCACCAGAAGAGACACCATAACTTACTCATTTTGTAACCACAGAGTTGTTGTGTTAGTTGAATGTAAGATGCTCAGTATTTGCTGAGTGAACGAATGATTGAAAGAACAAAGGAATGAACCCCATTTGGCAATCGCTTCTCATACTAAGATTTGTCTACAGGTACAATATCTCAAGGAAGGGGCAGATGAATCAAATTAGCTGTTGTTGTAAGTTGGAATTATGGAAAAGTATGGAACAATTGCTTTTCCAGACAGTATTTTTAAACCTTTTAGAAACTGTATGTCAACCATACAAACACTAAATGTCAATATCTGTAATGAGTCTCAGCTAAAAGTTGGCTAAATTGTTCTCAGCACAAAAGGCTAAAAGCTCCAGAATCATTAAATCAATCAAGTAAATAATATTAATTTAAAGTACTCCATAATTACATATTTACTTGATCTATAATTATACACCATTAAGCAAACATACAATTAGAATTTTTTAAAAGCATGTACTCTGTCTAAAAGGGAAAAAAACACTAAAGCATAAACAAAACCAAAAAAAATTTTTAAGGAATTCAATCACTGTAAGCTATTTTTGTGTCTCCCTGGGGTTCACAGGTTCAGGCAATAAGCAGCACAATCCTTGGGCATGTGACACTTCATGATGCCATCTCCAGTCTCTCTAAACACCTCCCAGAGCTGCCAAGCATCAGAAAATGCCATATGGATTACAGGCTGCCATGATACCACCCAGTTGGGAAAGAAGCCAAAACAGCACCACAGCCGGATGCCATTTGATTTTTCTCTCTCCATTGCCACAAGCATGGGCTCATCAATGGCAGAAGCATCCCACCTGCCAAACACAAGAGCAAAAGGTACTACAGAGAATCAGACTCAAGAGCCATACCACATTTTAAGAATCTACACCATTTTTGGAAAACAGGGGGATTTTAGTCAATCATTTACTGTGGCATTTTAGTATTACTAACATCAATCATAACTACCACTTACCGAATGCTTACTATAGGGTAGACACTGCTATCAAGTTTATTCGTTATGGCAAAACTACAGAAAAGAATTTCTAAGTATTTGCAAGGTAGGTATTCGTATTGTCATCCTCATTTCATACAGGAGAAAATGTATCTCGGGTGAAGTGAAGAGATTTAACCAGGAAGAGGAACAGCTGAGATGTGAACCTAGGGTAATTTTTAAAGCTTAAAATTGTCATCTCAATAAAAATTACTGATAAGACTCATGTACTTTGTATTATATCACACTGTCTGATGGTGATTATTAACTGCAATTCCACCTCACATTTGTGGGTGGTTATGGCTTCCAGTGATGGCCATATTTTCAGTTTCTTTAAAACTGAAGCATGGTGGGGGCGCCTGGGTGGCACAGTCGGTTAAGCGTCCGACTTCAACCAGGTCACGATCTCACGGTCCATGAGTTCGAGCCCCGCGTCAGGCTCTGGGCTGATGGCTCAGAGCCTGGAGCCTGTTTCCGATTCTGTGTCTCCCTCTCTCTCTGCCCCTCCCCCGTTCATGCTCTGTATCTCTCTGTCCCAAAAATAAATAAACGTTGAAAAAAAAAATTAAAAAAAAAAAACTGAAGCATGGTGGCAGAGGGAGAGATGAAGTATAACCTGTAAAGTCACCTCTCACCAACCAGCAAACCACAGCAGAAACAACTGGGAGCTCTGGTGACCTCTGGTGAGCTCTGGAAGGAAAAGGAAAGCAAACAAACAAAAGATGGACCTTTAAGTAAGTTCAAATTGATAGCATATTTCCCAAAAATCAATTTGTTCTCAAAAGGGAAGAAATCCTGCAAGATTATGTAGTTTAGAAACAATCAAAATGAAGGAAAACTCTAAAGAAATCAGCTGGGTTTATTTTTTTATGCTATTAACAGGGCTCCTTCAGCATACTTTTCTTCCTGGTTGAGAGGAGGAGGAAGGACACTCCAAGTGGTGCTGGAGTGCGATCAGAACGTAAGAACTTTAGGACCAGGCAACATGCAGTGGCCATTCACCTGGTTTTCTACTTCTTACCAACAGCAATACCAAGAAACGTGTAAAGCAGTGGTTCCTGATATTCTGAGCAGAGCTCAAAACCTGTGCAGAAAGTGAACCAGTTTACATGCACCTACAGAGTGGATGGGTACAGTGTTTATTTGGGAGATGATGGAAAAGGTTTGGGTATAGACAGTGGTGATGGTTACACAACATTGTGAATGTATTCAATGTCATTGAACTGTACTCTTATAGGCTGTCAAAATGGTTGAGTTTGTGTCACGTATAGTTCACCATCAAAAAAAAAGTGGGGTGCTAGAAGAAATGGTTAAACTCTCCGAAGCCCATCCATGGATCTAAATACACAGGTGGACCCATATTTCTTTAACTCAGATCAAGAATACCTGTTTTAGATAATGCATCTCATTGGTCTCCAGGACTTTACTGTCAACATTGGTAATTTTTATTTCCTCAAGGTGGAAACTGGCTAAGAAGACTAAAAAAACAAACAAACAAACAAAAAACTAATGTTCAATACCTCTTGTGCAGTTCTGAATAGGCACTCTAGCACATTGCTTTGAAAGCAGGGCAATCTGGCATATATTGAGTTGGGGTCTCTGCTAAAAATGGAGACTAAATATGAATCCTATTCTAACATTCCGTTACACATGCAAATCCTAAGAAAGCTGCTATTTGATTATTTCATCCAATTCCTGTCAAACCATGTGGCTTCTAAGCATAAAAGCTAATCAAAATATAGAATGACTCCCCTCAGCAAAGTGAAATCTTCATGGAAACAGCCTGTCTCTGCCACCACCACCGTATTCCAAAACACATATCACACAATAAAATGTAAAGTGATTTAGTTCAGGGTTCAAGACACAGGGATATAGACAGAGCTGGACTCCTGTGAGTCTACAAATAAAACCAGTCTCATGTTTGGTCTTTTCCAACACTGGTATTTATGGAAGAGTCTGCCACCTACATTAATTTTTAAATTTTTTAAAGAAGATTTAAGTAATCTCTACATCCAACGTGGCCCTTGAACTTACAACCCTGAGATCAAGAGGTGTATCCTCTACTGATTGAGCCAGCCAGGCACCCCATGCCATCTACATTTATTAAAATAAGATTTGGAAAACTTCCAAACTCTTTCTATGAAGCCAGCATTATCTTGATTCCAAAGCCAGACAGAGACCCCACTAAAAAGGAGAACTATAGACCAATTTCCCTGATGAACATGGATGCAAAAATCCTCAACAAGATATAAGCCAACCGGCTCCAACAATACATTGAAAACATTATTCACCACGACCAAGTGGGATTTATACCTGGGATGCAGGGCTGGCTCAGTATCCGCAAAACAATTAATGTGATTCATCACATCAATAAAAGAAAGGACAAGAACCATATGATCCTCTCAATAGATGCAGAGAAAGCATTTGACAAAATACAGCATGCTTTCTTGATAAAAACTCTCAAGAAAGTAGGGATAGAAGGAGCATACCTCAAGATCATAAAAGCCATATATGAACGACCCAACACTAATATCATCCTCAATGGGGAAAAACTGAGAGCTTTCCCCCTAAGGTCAGGAACAAGACAGGGATGTCCATTCTTGCCACTGTTATTCAATATAGTATTGGAAGTGTTAGCCTCTGCAATCAGACAACACAAAGAAATAAAAGGCATCCATATTGGCCAGGAGGAGGTCAGACTTTCACCCTTGGCAGATGACATGATACTCTATATGGAAAACCCAAAAGATTCCACCAAAAAACTGCTAGAACTGATTCATGAATTCAGCAAAGTTGGAGGATATAAAATCAACGCACAGAAATTGGTTGCATTCCTATACACCAACAATGAAGCAACAGAAAGAGAAATCAAGGAATTGATCCCATTTATGGTTGCACAAAAAACCATAAAATACCTAGGAATAAATCTAGCCAAAGAGGTGAAAAATCTATACACTGAAAACTATAGAAAGTTTATGAAAGAAATTGAAGAAGACACAAAAAAATGGAAAAAGATTCCATGCTCCTGGATAGGAAGAACAAATATTGTTAAAATGTCAATACTACCCAAAGCAATCTACATATTCAATGCAATCCCTATCAAAATAACACCAGCATTCTTCACAGAGCTAGAACAAACAATCCTAAAATTTGTATGGAACCAGAAAAGACCTCGAATAGCCAAAGCAATCTTGGAAAAGAAAACCTAAGCAGGAAGCATCACAATCCCAGATTTCAAGCTATACTACACAGCTGTAATCATCAAGACAGTATGGTACTGGCACAAAAACAGACACTCAGATCAATGGAACAGAATAGAGAACCCAGAAATGGACCCACGAATGTATGGCCAACTAATCTTTGACAAAGCAGGAAAGAATATCCAATGGAATAAAGACAGTCTCTTCAGCAAGTGATGCTGGGAAAGCTGGACAGCGACATGCAGAACAATGAACCTGGACCACTTTCTTACACCATACACAAAAACAAACTCGAAACAGATGAAAGACCTCAATGTAAGACAGGAAGCCATCAAAATCCTTGAGGAGAAAGCAGACAAAAACCTCTGATCTTGGCCGCAGCAACTTCTTACTCAACACATCTCTGGAGGCAAGGGAACAAAAGCAAAAATGAACTATGGGGACCTCATCAAAATAAAAATGTGAAGGAAATAATCAGCAAAACTAAAAGGCAACCGACAGAATGGGAGAAGATATTTGCAAATGACATATCAGATAAAGGGTTAGTATCCAAAATCTATAGAGCTTATCACACTCAACACCCAAAAAACAAATAATCCAGTGAAGAAATGGGCAAAAGACATGAATAGACACTTCTCCAAAGAAGACAGCCAGATGGCCAACCGACACATGAAAAAATGCTCAACATCACTCATCATCAGGGAAATACAAATCCAAACCACGAGATACCACCTCATACCTGTCAGAATGGCTAACATTAAGAACTCAGGCAACAACAGATGTTGGCAAGGATGTGGAGAAAGAGGATCTCTTTTGCATTGTCGGTGGGAATGCAAGCTGGTGCAGCCACTCTAGAAAACAGTATGGAGGTTCCTCAAAAAACTAAAAAGAACTACCCTACGACCCAGCAATCACACTACTAGGCATTTACCCAAGGGATACAGGTGTGCTGTTTCGAAGGGACACATGCACCCCCATGTTTATAGCAGCACTATCAACAATAGCCAAAGTATGGAAAGAGCCCAAATGTCCATCGATGGACGAATGGATAAAGAAGATGTGATATATATACACAATGGAGTATTACTCGGCAATCAAAAAGAATGAAATCTTGCCATTTGCAACTACATGGATGGAACTGGAGGGTATTATTGTAAGTGAAATTAGTCAGAGAAAGACAAAAATCATATGACTTCACTCATATGAGGACTTTAAGACACAAAACAGATGAACATAAGGGAAGGGAAACAAAAAGAATATAAAAACAGGGAGGGGGACAAAACAGAAGAGACTCATAAATATAGAGAACAAACTGAGGGTTACTGGAGGGGGTGTGGGAGGGGGGATGGGCTAAATGGGTAAGGGGCACTAAGGAATCTACTCCCGAAATAATTGTTGCACTATATGCTAACTAATTTGGAGGTAAATTTAAAAATAAAATAAAAAATAAAATAAAATAAGATTTGATTTATGTTGGTTAAGGGTCCAACTCTTGGTTTTGGCTCAGGTCATGATCTCATAGTTTGTAGGATCGAGCCCCACGTTGGGCTCCGTGCTGACACTGTGGAGCCTGCTTGGGACATTGGGACATCTCTCTCTCTCTCTCTCTGACACTCCACTACTCACACTTTCTCTCTCTCAAAATAAATACACATTTAAAAAAATATTTTAAAAATAAAATAAGATTCAATTGCAGACCTAGAACTCCATTATTCTGGAAGGAGGAAGAAATGGTTCTAGCCCTCATGCACTGGAAGATGAGAACCTAATGCAATAATGAGATGCAAATCAATTCACAGCATTAGTGCTGGGGAGAGAAAGGACTGTGGCCTGGAAAAGAGATGCAGCCAAATCCAAAACAGAGCTCAGATGAAAATACTAAGGTTTGGGGGCTGTCTTCCTGAGATACAACTGAGGGCTGAGAGAACCAGTTAGGTTGGAGGGTCCAGTTGCATTCTGCCAAGTTCTAGGACTATCTGAGAGAGGCTAAAGAGGTAGTGCAAGCCTGTGTTTCTGAGAAAAGAATTGGAAAAGACTTGTGGTATACTGAAACCCTCCCCTTAGCAAAGTTAGGCTGTTAGGATGGGTGAGGGGTGTCGCATGGGGGCCTCTTAGGAAAAGGGAGCAGCTCATGCAAAGAGACAGCATGTGTCTTCCCTGGTTGGAGTATAGAGCTTTTCAGGCCATGGAGAACAGTGGAAAAGAAGCTGGAGAGGCAGGGCTAAGACAAGATCATGAAGAGCTATGTAAGACACATTCTGTGGTTTTCACAGAGAGGAAATAACCCTATTCCTTTCACTTACACTCATAAGTAAGCAAGACTTATTCATGCCTTAAGGTCCAGCTCTCACTGCTGTCTCCTTTCCCCAAACTCTCTTAGTATGGATTGTATTATTTGCTTTTGTCTTTAGCATGTCTTGGCTTCTTTTTCAGCTAGGCTTAAGTGTCTTGAGAACCGAAACCAAATATTTATTTTATATCTATATGTTTAACAATTCTTGGCACATTCATTCTTCTGAGAAACCTGTATTAGCCATGCCAAGCATGCTCCTAGGTAGCAAATAAAATAAACATCCCTCCTGCTCTTCTAGAGCAAATGAGGGCAGCCCAGGACAAATGTTCAATATGTAAGTCCTGGTCTTTTGGTAAGACTGTTAAGACTGGTCACAAAATATGCAGTTGCACTAATGGATGCCTTGCTTTAAATATCTTTATAGAGATTGCTTTTACAAATACCACACAAAGGGCCACCTGGGTGGTTCAGTCGGTTAAGCATCCGACTTCAGCTCAGGTCATGATTTCACGGCTCATGGGTTTGAGCCCTGCATCAGGCACTGTGCCAGCAGTGCTGAGCCTGCTTGGGATTCTCTCTCTCTCTCTCTCTCTCTCTCTCTCTCTCTCTCTCTCTCGTTCTCTTTTCCTACCCCTCCCCAACTTGAACTTTTTCTCTCAAAAATAAATAAACTTAAAAAGAAAAAACAGGGGTGCCTGGGTGGCTCAGTCGGTTAAGTGGCCGACTTCGGCTCAGGTCATGATCTCGCGGTCTGTGAGTTCGAGCCCCGCATCGGGCTCTGTGCTGACAGCTCAGAGCCTGGAGCCTATTTCGGGTTCTGTGTCTCCCTCTCTCTGACCCTACCCCGTTCATGCTCTGTCTCTCTCTGTCTCAAAAATAAATAAACGTTAAAAAAAATTAAAAAAAAAAAACAAATACTACACAAAGAGACATCTTCATGTATATGAATGTTTCTACAATGATAATTATATCTTTATTTACTTTCAGAGGGAAATTTTTCCAGATTATCACAGATCTTCCATGATTTAATAAAATTTCTATGGAATATTGTGAAGGGTGTTCCACAGTTCTTCAGTTATGAAAATGATGACATTGACTCTCAAACAATAGAAATCAATCCAAAAGATTTGCATCTGAGTTAGAAATGGAATATCTACCCACATTCTGTTTGATGTTAATTCACTTGCTCTGAATCAGGTAATAGATGGGATAAGAGTGGGAAAGGCAGTTAATTATAGGGAATTTAAAAGAGCTGCATTTAAAATCTCCATTATAGAGCGGCAATTTAGACCAAACTGCTTCAGAATGGTTTTATCAGTGCTTCTCGAGAGTGGTCCCCAGGGCAGCAGTTGGAGCGGCGCCCAGGAAGTTGTTAGCAGGTGCAGATTCCCATCACTCTCCTATGCTGCTAAAGCAGAAACTCTGGGCCTGGGTGTCTGCCCGACCCTCCAGGTGGTTTGTTGCTCACTAACATTTGAGAACCACCAGGTTTCCTCTTGCCTATTCTGGGAACCTTCACGGAAAAGAGAGTCCTTAGCAAAACTGTCCCTTATGTCATTGAACATTAGGGCAGGTGAGGCTTTAGAGAACATATAGACCAACCTTCCTGTGTTTTTTACAGATCTGGAAGCTGAAACCCAAAGATTATCAATGGCAACTAAAATTGGAGCAAAATGTGTTCTAGCATCAAAGCTGAGATACACAGGATGGACAGGCAGCTATAATTTTGCTTACTTAAAATGAATTTTCACTTTTCAAGGGTCCATTGTGTGGAAAACCCTTTATATTTAGGAATAGACCCAGATGTAGTTGCAAAACCAATCACATCTAAGGCTAAATCAAAATATTTGAAAATGTTCTGGAAAGAGAAAAAGCCTTAATTCAGTGAATAAATCGAGAATTCCCTGACCAGAAAGATCAGACTTCACATCAGATTCAAACCTAAGCCAACACTCATGGCTTCTCAACCAGTCAGAAACTAGGAATATTTCCCTGCCTTATTCAAAAAGTTCCTTAAGAGGATAAGACAGCTTTCCCAAGTAATAGTGTCGGCCCAGAGCAATGGTTAAGAACACAAACAAGCCTTGGACCACCTGCTAGTGGTAATGGTCTTGGGCAAGTCACCTTAGTTCTCTGTGCCCCAGGTCTCCATCCACCTCAGAGGACAGTGTAAAAGCTCCAAATATTAGTAGCTGTATTACCAAACCCACAGTGTGGACTGTTTGTGTGCTATTTTCTACTTATGAAAAAAGCACCTTTACTGAATGTCAGAGAGCTATTTCCATTATACTGGGTGGTGTCTATATTGGTCTAGCGACACTGATGAATCATGGCACCTAAGTAGCAATAAGGGAAGGTTAAGGGCATAATTAGTGTTACAGTAGAAGGGTCACCAATTGTCCTCCATAGCAGCTCCATCTCCAACTGAGCCTCAGAGCAATGTGCCCTAACAACTAAGCAAACAGCCACAAGTGATTTGAGACCCCAAATTATATGGTATCTCATTGACAGATAAACTTTTCCTGCAAATGTCCTCACCCAAGGAAAATCTTCAAAATATTTTGTAGCAGCCTAATAAATACTTCGTGGCTAGAAGTGTCCAGAGTGTATAGTTTATCAGCTTTGTGTGTCTGAGGACAAATGCTTTGAGGATATCTCTTAAAGGGAAAAATACCCTGTTACATCTTCAACCATGGCATCCCAGTGCTAAAACCCCTTACCCTGCTGTGAAACTTGGCAGTTCGATAAGACTTGGGTGACAGATTGTACACCGTGTAGTGGTCAAGATGTCTGGAATCCAAAAAGCTTCGGATGTCATCCACCTGATTCCTGAATCCTATGTCAACGTTGTCCAGAGGAAAGGACATCACTAGGAGGGATCACAGAGAGAGAATATCGGTTAAATGGGTATGCTGTTGCAATGAGCAGCAACTGAAAGCTGAGCTGTTAATAAACATGAGAAACTTACCAATAATTCTGGAGGTAACATAAGTAAAGTCTAAATCTCCCTTCGTGTAGCTAAAAGCAAGACAGGAAAGGGTGCTCATTAGAGTGATCCAAATATGCCAGGATATCCCCCTCTCGATCACTTGCCCATCATGACTTGGACACTTCATCCAGTAGGCGTTTTTACTTAGCTCAAGGCCTTCTCTCTAACAAAGGATAATTGTTGAGAGAAGCAACCCATACCCTCAGGAGTGTAAATCTATCACTCCAACTGATGTACCCCAATACCCTTTGTAGGTGACACTTCCTGAACAGAATCAAGCTCAGAATAGAAACAGTGCTTATTCATTAACACTGATTATTCCAGCCTCTTTGCCTGCTTGAACATCTCCTGTAAGTGTGAACAGTGAGAGGGTAGGTAAGGAAGTGATGGAGAAACAACAAGGGATATCTTTTCTCTGTCCACCAGGCCCTGGTTGGCAATTGCTGGTAAGGGATAAATTTTGCCTTTGAACAAAGATTAAAATCTTGATTAATCTTTTGGGCTTGACATTTGAATTTATGATTCAAAACTGCACATTACAACCTAAAGTGATCTTAGAATTTTCTAATACCTAAGAATAAAATAGAATTCATATGGCCTGCTTGTAAGAATTTTCATACAGCAGAAGGGTAGAAAATGTCTTCCACTAAACAAGATTCAAAGAGCTACTAAGATACAAAAAATAAATGTTTCCATTATAATCCAATGAGTATTTTTCAGATTGCATGTGCATTATTATCTCATTTAACTTCTCATTTAATTCTCAAACCAACCAAAGATATGAATCCTACCAGAGTATAAAAGTCAAGCTCAGAGAGGTTAATTAAATTGCCTAGATCACATGGTTAACAAGGGCAGATAATGCATTAGAACCCAGGATGCTGGATTCAAAAGACAGGGATGGCAACCAGTATATTTTAATATAAAAATGCACTGAGTCCTCCTGGCCTGTGCTTGTAGCTTCCGAAGGCCTCAACTTTATGGCTTCAATGACATTGCTTGGTTGATCAGATTCCATGCAATTATATCACACAATTGACAGTCCTTGAGCCAGAAAATCAGTTGGCTGGTAACCAGGTAACCAGATCCTTTGGAGGCACGGAGGTCCATTAACTTAACTGGGAAGAATGCACATACCTGGTAACAGATTGTATAACTCTGGAAGATGTGTCTTTGAGGGTGTCTTTCAAGTTGTCCTTTAAGTTACTGAAGAGCCTCCCTGCACCTCCTTTCACCATGTCGAAGAGACCTCCCCCATAGCTGGGCTCCATGTCTGGGGATGAGGCACCTGCCAATGAAAAACAGAAATGGAGCTGATACACAGACTACATGATCTCTCTTCATTACCATAACATACGCAGACCAGGAAAGATATTCCTGTAAGTTATGCTCGCTCTCAGAACTTACTGACTCTGGGTTACTGCAGTGCTGCTGGGCCTGGGAGACCAAGGGAAGCGCTTTGCTAAGTCTCACATTTTTTAACATGAATATTAGAAAAAATGTAATTGTCCATGTGGCCTTCATTATACTTCTCTGAGACAATGCCCACATCAGAGGAAGAGCAGCTTAGCTTAGAAGTGTGTGCAGGGGCCTCCTCTGCCCTGCGAGGGAGTTGAATGTGTTAGAAGATTCATCTCATGCCTCTCCCGCTAAGTCATTCTTCATGTCCATCATGGAAAATAACCTCTCAGGGGCCTTTTAACAGTTTTTAGGATGCATGGTGATCATCAGTATTATTTATCAAGTATTTCAGTTTTTCATTCCTTACAGCTTCACAAAATTGTACCTTCTGGTCCCTTGTGGTTAGCTCAACCTTGGCACCATTGACATTTAGAGCCAAATACCTCTTTGCTATGGGGGTGGGGATGCCCAGTACATTGTAGAGTATTTAGCAGCATCCCTGGCTCCTAGTCACTAGATAGCACCAGTAGCACCCCACTGCCACCAGCTGGGACAACCCAAATTGTCTCCAGACATTGGCACATATCCCCTGGAAGGCAAAACTACCCCTGGTTGAAAACCACCACTCTAGTCTATGATATGTCAGTGAAGGTAGGTACTGTGTGTCACTCAGGATACAGCACTTAACTGTGAGTGTGAAACTCCCCATAGTTCTCATTCCCTCTCTGTGTTTCTGTCCCTGTCTCTCTCTCTTTCTTTGCCCTAGCGACTGGCAAGGTTTGAGATCATGGCTGCTCTGTCCAGGACTCCCAGGTCCTGGAATAGGAAACTGTGTGGCAGAGCTCCCAGCTGACCTTCAATGAACATGCAGGATGAGTGATGACCAACCCTTTATTATTAGAAGCACCCCCATTCCATTTTGGGAATGTTCCTCATCATAACACAACTTAGCTTACAAAGGCTGATACAGGAAGAAAGAAGGAACCTGCATAGAGGAGGCTAATGTAAACAATGGCCAGGTAGCCTCTTCAGCCTAGCAGTCAAGAGCAGGAGTCATTCTCAGCTGGGTTCTAGCTCAGCCTTGCTACTCCTGTGTGACCTTGGGAAGGAAGTAACAGTCTTTTTTTTCTAAGTTTATTTATTTATTTGGAGAGAGAGAGCAGGGGAGGGACAGAGAGAAAGAGAGAGAGAGAGAGAGAGAGAGAGAGAGGGAAAACAGAGAATCCCCAGTAGGCTCTGCACTGCCAGGGCTTGAACTCACAAACTGTGAGATCATGACCTCAGCTGAAATCAAGGGTCAGAGGCTTAACTGACTGAGCCACCCAGACACCCTGGAAGTAACAGTCTTTATAAGCCTCTTTCTTCCTGACTCTAAAATTGGGATAAAAATAGTGCCTTCTTCATAGGGAAAGGTTAAATAAGTGCATATAAAACTATTAGCATAGAACCTAATATATTTAGGGGCCAACAGACTGCAGCTAACTATTATTATGCCACACCCCGAAATTCTTATGTTATTTTTAATCATTATTCACTTTTCAACTATATGATGACATCTCTTCTTTTTTAAAAATTGTAATATTTATTTACTTTATTTTAAACTGTAATATTTATAATGGACTTTAAAATATGTTAAGGAGGGGGGTGGTGCCTGGGTGGCTCAGTCACTTAAGCCTCTGATTCTTGATTTCAGCTCAGGTCATGATCCCAGGGTCACAGGACCAAGCCCCACTTCAGGCTCTGCACTGGGCATAGAGCCTGCTTGAGAGTCTCTCTCCTCCTCTCCCTTGCCCCTCCCCCACTTACATTCATGCTCTCTCTCTCCCTCTCAAATAAAAAATAAATAAAATATTTCAAAAAGACAGATTTCATGTTAAGTATTCATATAAAAAATACTTCACAAGGAGATTTTTGGAGATTGTGGTAATAGTATCGTAAGTATACACACATATTTTTTTTCAATATATGAAATTTATTGTCAAATTGGTTTCCATACAACACCCAGTGCTCATCCCAAAAGGTGCCCTCCTCAATACCCATCACCCACCCCCGCCTCCCTCCCACCCCCCATCAACCCTCAGTTTAGTCTCAGTTTTTAAGAGTCTCTTATGCTTTGGCTCTCTCCCACTCTAACCTCTTTTTTTTTTTTTCCTTCCCCTCCCCCATGGGTTTCTGTTAAGTTTCTCAGGATCCACATAAGAGTGAAAACATATGGTATCTGTCTTTCTCTGTATGGCTAATTTCACTTAGCATCACACTCTCCAGTTCCATCCACGTTGCTACAAAGGGCCATATTTTGTTCTTTCTCATTGCCACGTAGTACTCCATTGTGTATATAAACCACAATATCTTTATCCATTCATCAGTTGATGGACATTTAGGCTCTTTCCATAATTTGGCTATTGTTGAGAGTGCTGCTATAAACATTGGGGTACAAGTGCCCCTATGCATCAGTACTCCTGTATCCCTTGGGTAAATTCCTAGCAGTGCTATTGCTGGGTCATAGGGTAGGTCTATTTTTAATTTTCTGAGGAACCTCCACACTGTTTTCCAGAGTGGCTGCACCAATTTGCATTCCCACCAACAGTGCAAGAGGGTTCCCGTTTCTCCACATCCTCTCCAGCATCTATAGTCTCCTGATTTGTTCATTTTGGCCACTCTGACTGGCGTAAGGTGATATCTGAGTGTGGTTTTGATTTGTATTTCCCTGATAAGGAGCGACGTTGAGCATCTTTTCATGTGCCTGTTGGCCATCCGGATGTCTTCTTTAGAGAAGTGTCTATTCATGTTTTCTGCCCATTTCTTCACTGGGTTATTTGTTTTTCGGGTATACACACATATTTAAAGTCATCAAAATGTATACATTAAATGTGTGTAATTTTTATATATCAACTATACCTCAATAAAGCTAGAAAAAAATAAATTGGAAGAAAAAGGAAAGTTGGAGGAGGAATCTATAGATCAAAATATATTAAGAGACAAATCAGCCAATGGGGCATCTGGGTGGCTCAATTGGTTGGCTGAGCATCCAACTTCAGCTCAGGTCGTGATCTCACTGTCAGTGTGTTCGAGCCCCGCGTTGGGCTCTGTGCTGATAGCTCAGAGCCTGAAGCCTGTTTCAGATTCTGTGTCTCCCTCTCTCTCTGCCCCTCCCCCACTCATGCTTGCGCTCTCTCTCTCTCTCTCTCTTTCTCTGTCAAAAATAAATAAACATTAAAAAAAATTTTTTTAAAGACAGATCAGATCTTGTTTGGAACTTAATCCAAGCAAACTATAAAAAATTAATCACATTTATGGGGCGACTGGAATTTGAGCACTTCCTGAGTATTTGATATTAAAGGTTTACTGTTACTTTTTTAGGGGTAATAATACTGTAGTTATGTTCAACAACAGTCCTCACTTACCAGAATAAATACTGAAACATTTAAAAATGAAAAATTGCAATATTTAAGGTTTTTTTAATAAATAAAAGATAAAAGATTCGTGTAATGAGAACCATAATTACGAATGCTCATGTAACACTGAACTATCTGCTAGGTATTATTCTAAGCATTTTACCAATATTTATTCATTTAATCCTCAAAGCATACCTGTGAAGAAGATATTATTATTATTTTCTTTCACAGATCAGAAAACTGAGGCAGAGAGCTTAAGAAACTTGTTCAAGGGTGCACAGCTAGTGAGTAAATGGTAGGGTTTGGATTTGAGCCTTAGGCAACCCTTCCAATCACATCCCTCTTTCTTTCCCTAATACTATTCTGATTTTTATATGTATCATTCCAAATTTCTTTAAACATTTATTATATATGTAGTTATCCATAAGCAATATATTAATGTTGTTTTCCATGTTTAAAGCTGTTTATAAATGGTTTTGTGTTTGCAATTTTCTTTCTTTCCTCACTATGATTTAAAATTATTCTATGATGGTGCTACCTGTAACTTTATCTCACTTAAAGTATGATCCATTACCACACTGATGGACGGTCGGGTCATTTACTATAACAAACAATGTGGTTATGAACACATTGCCTTGATTATATACAGGAGATTCTCTCTAGGTTATATGTAGGAGTAGAATTTACTAGCAAGAAGGATATGCACATTTTTAGATTTCTAGATATTGACCAGTTATTTCCCAGAGTAGTCATATCAGTTTAAACTCTTACTAGTAGTGCTGTACAACACTTGGTTATTGTTTGACTTTATAATTTTACCAACCTGGTGAGTGTGAAGCAATATCTCATTTTGGTCTTGTTTTATGATTTTTCCCCAGTTAGCGAGTTGTGTATCTTTCACTGTGTTTATTGGCCAGGCAGCTGTTCTTTATGTTTTTTTAAGCTCATTTACTTATTTTGAGAGAGAGTGTGAGTTGGGGAGGGGCAGAAAGATAGGGAGAGAGAGAATCCCAAGCAGGCTCCACACTGCCAGCATGGAGCCCAACGCAGCGCTCAATCTCACGGACGGTGAGATCGTGACCTAAGCTGAAATCAAGAGTCAGATTTAACCGACTGAGCCACCCAGGCAGCCCCAGGTAGCTGTTCTTGAAATCATACTTCAGGTTCCCACTAAACTCTTATGTGCCATCTGAATGGCAATACATATACCTATAAATACTTGCTGACTATTGTGTACTTTCATCCTCATCACAAAAGCCATTAATGCCTAAGTCACCATTAGGCATCTGCTTGAAAATACGGCTCTATTAGAAATTGCAAAGAACAATCGATGCTGGTGAATAAACAAACAAGTGGACACATGGACAAATATGAATGATGTCTACCACTAACTGAGTTCCCCTATGTACAGGAACTCTGGACTTTTTTGTTAGCACAATTTCACATAGTGGGAAAGAGGTAGAATGTTTATTATCCCCATTTTATAGATGAAGAAATGAACTCTCAAAGAAAGGAAACAACTGTCCTAAAATCTCAGCTGACTAGTGGCAGAGCCAGGGATTCAAAGCCAGATCTGCACAATCCAGGCTACTTCTACTATCTCCCACTATTTTACAGCTCCATAGCAGCTCCGTTCTAACAGCTGTACTTGGGGTGGTCTTTACCTGCCTTACACACAACCACCCCTCCCCTGTTCCTTGCCCTCCTCCACCTCCCGCCTGTATGCCTTTCACCTGGCTCCCCTCGGCAGCAGATGTCCCCACAATAAACACTCCCATAAATCACGGCATCTGTCAGACCAACCAAACCAATCTCATTATTTAGGCAGACAGCCTGTGTTGACCCCACTGCCTCACGGCCCTAAATAAAATGCCAGCAACTGATCTGATGGACAGCCCCACAGATTAGGACTATAACTACAGATCAGAGAATGTCCTCCTGGGTTCTGTTTCTCTATGACATAGAGCATATTATTTCCCTTTAAACACATCCTCACATAAAAAATCTGTACTGTGTTTTCATTTTAAATATATTGAGGATAGAGTGGTATAAACTGTTTGTAATTCCCCCATTTCCATCGAAAGTTTCTACTCCAGCCTGAATACCCTTGTTATATACCATTGTTCTAAGAGATGACACCAAATTGGTTGTTCAGACCTCTCTTGGACTCTTTTTTTTTTCTTTCTAAATATAATTTATTGTTTTGTGCCGTAACAGAACTCCATGGTACCAACCCATTAAAAGATATAAATATCCTTGATCATTTAAAAATCAGACTCTCACCATCTCTAAGGCTGCACCCACTGTTGATTAGAACCTTAGAGCCCTGCAGAAACCAGACCCACTTGGCGGAATCTACCTGTAGCCTTTATATACCCATATTATATGTCAAATTAGGACACAAAAAAGAGAAGAAGGACGTTATCTGAATTTGCCCTAATGGTTCTTTTAGGTAGGTATTCTGGCTTTCCCTGATGAGCTACATGAGGGCCAGAAGAATAGATTCTCCAAAGGCTATGTAAGTCTCAGCTGAGAGAAAGCACAGAGGGGCTTCAAAAAAAATGACACAGTAGAGGGAAATGGTGAAATCAGAAAGTAATACACAGAAGGCAGAAGAAAAATAACGGCTGTTGCAGATCAGGGGTTGACCAACTATAGCTCATGGGTCAAATCCAGTCTGCTGCCTATTTTTGTACAGTCTGTGAAATAAGAATGGCTTTTACATTTTTATATGGTTGGAAAAAGTCAAAGGAGAAAATGTTTAATAAGGTGAATATTATTTGAAGGTCAAATCTCAGTATCGATAAGTAAAGTTTTATTACACTCATACATACAACCACACTCATTCCTTTACATACTGTCTGTGGCTGTTTTAATGCTACTATGGCAGAGTTGAGTCACTGTCACAGAGACCTCATGGTCCACAAAGTTAAAGTATTTATTATCTGGCACTTTTTAGAAAAAGTTTTCTAATCCCTGCACTAGCTGGTTGAAAATACTTGCATTCTGAGGAACCCAAACCTTGCCACCTCCAACATACTTCTAAATGCTATGACTAAATGGCAACTAGTGGGAAAACACCCTGAGTTTACTAAAGGTTCCTCAGGGATTTGTGGGTCTTAGAGGGTGGGAGGTGGCAAGGTTAGAGCTGATAGAGCATGAGAGTGCCATCCAAAGAGAAAGATCCAGGTCTGTGCCTGGAAGGCTCCAAGTAGATTCTTATTCTATGCTGTCTTGTCATTTTAAAATGTAAACCCACCAAAGACCAGCGCTAAAAAAAAACTGCACCCTGTCCCTGTGTCATTTCTAAGGATACACAAGTTTTTCCTAGGATTCCTAATTTAGGAGACAAGACACAGCATCCCACCTGCTCCCAAGTCATGGGAACTCACCACAGGTAGAATCTGAGTGGTTCTCCCTTGGAGAGTGAGTGACACAAAGCTTGTATCTCTTGGGAGAGAATCTCTGCTTCCCACTGGACTGTGAGTTAGCTATCTGTCTGTATTTATATCATGCTTCATTCCAAAAAATATTTGAGCTGGTTTAATACTTATTTGGAATAGAATATATTTTTAAGAAGACTAGCACAAGCGTTAAGGCTGGTCTTAACTGACTTTATGAAATAGGATAAGTAGGAGTGGCTACTTTTCATTAACATCTTAATGATTTGTCAGCCATAAGAAAATACTATTATGAGAAGTATTATGAACTTCTTTATTCTATGTAACTTTTTTTGTTGTTGTAAAACTTAATAATGTAAATTATAGAAAATTTAGACCTGTATTATGTGCTAGAACAGAGCTCCATGGTACCAACCTATTAAAAGATACAAATATTTGATCATCTAAAAATCAGACTCTCACCATCTCCAAGGCTGCACGCACTGTTCATTAGAACCCTGGAACATTCCCCGTGTATGCTCCTACTGCTCACATAAATATGTATCCATGGCACCCTAGGCTGCATACAACTTTGCTTAGTGACCCCCAAGAAAGGAGGCTCCCCCATAAAGTACTGCCATCAAAAGAAAAGGATGGTATGCAAAGATTTAGCATATTCACTTCATTTAGCAATATCACCAGATATTCACTGAGGTATTGTTTATAAAGGCGAGAGACTATAAATAATGCACCTCTCCCACAGTAAGAGAAGTGGGTGAGCACCTCTAACAATGCCACAAAATTAGCTATTGAAACCACTTTGTAGAAAAGTACAGAGGCTCATGACAAAGAATTAAGTAAAAAACAAGCAAGATACAAAACACACAAAGTCAAATCTCATTTTTGCAAAAGAAGATTATTTGAGTTTAGAGAAAGAATTTAGACAATTCAATGAACATAAAATAAAAATAACAAGTCAAGCTTACTGAATGCCTACTAGGTATCAGGCACTAATCGAAATTCTTTATATTCACAACCACCCTATGAAGGAGATACCATTGCTGTCCCTATGTTCCACATGAGGAAACTGAAGCAAAGACACATCAGTGACCCCCACCCCAGGTCCCAGAGATAGTAAAGCCAGAATCTGTACCCAGGCAGGCTGCTCCATAGTCTAGGCTCTTAGCTGCTACACTTTCAAAATAATTACAGCAATTGATATCTAAGTAAGAGAATGATAAGTTATGTTTTGTTGTTGTTGAACTAGAATGTCTAAATTTTCTATAATTCACATTAATAAGTTTTACAGCAAAAAACAAGCTACATAAAATAAAGACAACGGCCAAATGCTATGCTGTTAAGCTTCAGTATGTCAGTTCTCAGTGGCTGTGGAGACCTCCATCCTCTGTGTACAATTCATCAGAGTTCATGGCCACAAAACGGTTTCTCAGCCTGTAAGATGGAGGCCAACACTGTCCACAAGCCCTCGAAGAGCCCTGTGTGGAGCCTTCACTCTCCAAGTGGGATGGAAACTTGCCAGGAGTATCCTTCAGTACCTGATTTTTTTTCTAAGACCCAAGACCCTGCTTCTTCAGGGTAGTAACTGTCTCAGCTCTGGTGAGAACACTCAAGCTAATCCAATACATCAGGACAGGAAAGAGATGGCAAAGGACCCTTGGCAAAATTGAAGTTCTTGGGCTATCAGCCTTTCTCATTAGGTCCTCTGAGCCTCCACAAAGACAATCCTGTAGAGCATCACCTTCTCAATTCTGGAACACCTTTGTCATCCAGGTCTAGTCATGTTGAGTTGTCATAGCGTTCAGCCCATTTGAGGGGTGACTGATAACCTGAATTTTGACATGATGATCTATCTGTTCGTGTTCATGCTCCTTTTCACCAAGGGGACATGATTTTCTGTACTTATTTGTTATAATGCCACAAATGTCCTTTCCTACCTTCTACAAAGTTGGGACCTTGCAGAGATGCACTATTAGCTCCTATCCTAGGAAAACACTATTCCTTCTCCAGGACACTCAGCAAGAAGCAGAGAACCAGTGTCATCATCACAGAAGGCTTCATCCTTCCTTGTTTATAGCAGACTTTTCAGCTCTTGGCTTCCTGCAATTAGAGAAATGGATCACATAGGGGATAATAACTAGATCTACCATGAAAAAGCCCACTGCCCTGGCTTCCAGAATCAAAGGCTGCTTACACCTTATTCCTCTTACACCCTAGTTCAGGACAGCTTAGAAAAAAGCCTGACACTGGGGAGACAGGTCTTGACTGAACACTTCACTTTTCTACCTAAAAACTCTGTGGCCTTAAGCATGATATTGTACTCCTCTCAGACCTCTTCTCCCTCTGTAAATGGGAACAAATTGAGAACAAAAACTTTCCTACATGTCTCATGGCATCAAAAGGATCAAGTGAGACCATGCATGTCAACATGATTTTTTTAAGTTTATTTATTTAAGTAATCTCTACACCCAACATGGGGCTCGAACTCATGACCCTAAGATCAAGAGGAACATTATCTACTGACTGAGCCAGCCAGGCACCCCCAATGTGATTTTTAAATAGTGAGATTTTCTAAAACAACCAGGAATTTTTATTTTAATTCTTAGAAATTCAGCTCTCATGTAAATGAGTCATTGGATTGCCTGCCACAAAATACACAAGAATCCAATTAAATATAGCAATTTCACAGAAAAATAAATAACTTCAAGCAAAAACAAACAAAAAAACAATATTCCTTGTGCCAACAAGAGGCTAGGAATGGAACAAAGCCACCACAGTCAAATATGGTCTTTAAGCAGCTAGACCTGGTTTGGATTCAACTTCTGCTACAGCTGGCTGTGTAGCCTGCAGAAGTTAAGCAACTAATAAAAGTCTTGGTTTCCTTATCTGTAAACGGAAAGCATTAAGAGAATATCACATAGGATTGTGGTGAGGACCATACAAGAAAGTTCTATAAGCCCTTAGCATACTGCCTGCTGTGTTGTATGCCCTTAGTAAATGATAGCTACCAGGCGGCTCTGGGGAATGGAAAGAATTAAGCGGTGAAAAAGGCTGTCTCCAGCAAAATTTCACAGGCTCAGCAAAAAAAGATCATGCCGTTCAGTGTCAGGGTTGATAAAGCCAGACTGGACAACAAGGACAGAACCTCTTTCCAGAGCTTCAGCTACAGCACATGTAAACTCCTCACTCGCAGTAGTTCGGTATCCTGAAAGTTTAACAGAGGTGAACTTCTTCGTAGTTCTGGGGTTTCCTCGTCTCATCTTGAAGTGATCTGGTGGCTGGTATGGGAAACTATTATGTGCTATGCGAATATCCAGGTTCACACAGATTCAGTGGTACTGGTTTTTGAAATACTGAAATACTTCCACACTATTTGGCACACAGTATGAACTATTAAAACTGTAAGTCACTTAGAAAACTACAAGTCACTGTACGGCAGCCATCCTAGACATGGACAGATCTGGCAGCTGCTTTAATGAATGGGGGCAGAGGCCTGGGCATGTGCAGCACCTACTAGCAGTTCCAGAGAGCTCAGTGCTGGCAGGCACAGGCCACAGAACAGGTGGTGCCAACAATTCGGGCTTTGAGGGCCCAGACCATGTAGGAAGAGCTAGTATCCACCTGCATCACGGCCCTGACAAATCAATGGTACACCCAGCCCTTCTTTGACCGGAATAAGGTCCTGGGGCTCTTACGACAATCAAATTAATTGGGAAGCCGCTGGAAGGATCTGATGCCATTCCCTATGTCAAACAGCGGCTCAGCAATGGTGAACATTTAGCGACAGGGACACTCTAGAGAATGTCCAAAATCAACAACAAAGAAATGAAAATTAGAATAATTTGTGTTATAAATATTATCACCTGCTAAATAGCTATATGTGCACATATTTGTTTAGAAAATAAAAGGGAGCTATACTTCCCCCCCCAATTCTAAAACTCTAACACTATCACCATTTAAAAAACATTTTTTGTTTGACTGAGCCACCCAGACAGCCCAGACACTATCATCATTTTTAAAAGGTCATGTATTAGAAAAAGGAACCTTCCTTCACTGTTGGTAGGAATGTAAACTGGTGCAGCCACTGTGGAAAAAGGTTTGAAGGGCCTCCCAAAAAAAAGAACTACCATATGACACAGTAATTCCACTGATATTTACCCAAAGAATATGAAAACACTAATTCAAAAGGATACATGCACCTTTATGTTTATTGCAGCATTATCTGCAATAGCCAAATTATGGAAGCAGCCCAAGTGTCCACTGATAAATGAATGGATAAGGAAGATGTGGTATACAGACACAGTAGAATCTTATCCATAAAAAAGAATGAAATCTTGCCACCTGCAACAACATACATGGATCTAGAGAGTAGTGCTAAATTAAATGTCAGTTAGAGAAAGACCATATAGTTTCACTTATATGTGTAATTTAAGAAACAGAATAAAGAACAAAAGAGACAAAACCAAAAAACAGACTCTTAACTATAGAGAACAAACTGATGGTTACTAGAGTGGAGGTGGGGGGGGGGGATGGGTAAAACAGGTGAAGACCTATTAAGAGCACATTTATCTTGATGAGCACTGAATAATGTAGAGAAGTGTTGAATCACTATAACGTACACCTGAAACTAATATAACACTGTATGCTAACTAGACTGAAATTTTTTTAAAAGGCCGTCTATTAAACACATACTCCAGGCACTCTGCTGAGCAGTTTCCATAAACTATGGAGTTAGACCTTCACACTAAGCACAGTGGCAGGTAGGAGTCCCACTGAGGAAACTGAGGCTTTGGTGAAGTTTAGTCCCAGCCGTGGCAGAATGAAATGGAACCCAAGTTTGGCTGGATCCAAACAAAGCCTCTGCTCTTATATACCTCCCATCCTGACATCTTTTAAAACAACTTTGTCTCTCATGGCCCCATTCTCCCACCTCACTTTGGACCCCCATCCTAGAATTTAGGCAGTCTGACTTGAATAAGAATTTATTTATGAGTGAGTCTGACCCACCACACTCAATCCCAGTGATTCTGAGTCTTCAATAACATGGAAAATATTTCACTTCTTTACAGCCCCCTAAAATCTTGGCACAATACCTGATACACAGAAGGCGCTCAATGAATGTATATGAAACCGGGCTGCTGTGGAATACAGGAATAAGAAAGAAGAAGGAAGGGGTGGCAAGAAAGACCAAGCAGCTCAACTTGGCAGAGACTTGGCCTTTGACTAAATGTAGACAGCAAATAAAACCAAATGCTTTTACTGTCCCCTCACACTTCTCTGAATTTCTGATTGCAGGACCTTATCTTCAAGCACCCACTGAGCATTCTTGCCTGAGAGATGGGAATTTCATGAAACTCAACAAGAGCTTTACTGTATGGAAGGCTAATACTTAAAAAAAATTTTTTTAAAAAGGCCAAGGAGAAATTTTTATCTTCAGATAGATAAGGGGAGATAATTAAATAATCATCACTAGCTACTCTTTACCGAAAAAATCCAACATATAAAAGAAAGAATGATGAGAGAAGAAAGAATGAGAAATGCAATCAAAATGAAGACTACCATGAAACCAAAATTGACTTTGTGTAGAATAAAAGCAAGGCACAGGGTTGATGCTGGGGAAATTCCGGCTAAATGGATGTAACACATTTTGTTCCGCATGGATCACTGGAATCAGGCTACAGCTGTCAGTCCAAATTCTATATACTCTCATATAAAACAACGGATACGTGGATATTGCCTAATTTGATTCAACAAATATTTTAATTACGGTGTGCCAGAAAAAGAGATCTATGTGAAAGATTTTGTTTTATTACTCTCAAACACTTACTTGAACCAAATAAAGAGGTTCACCATTATGAAATAGTAACGATCAAATCTATTTAGCAAGATCAGAACCTCTAAAAGAACTCTGAAGAAATAGAAAGGGTTCTGCTTACCACATGGCCTCTCAACTCCAGGAAGTAAGGGGTTATCAATTTTTTTTCTCCCTTCTCTAACCAAAAGGTCAGAGCTAAAATTGCATTAAATGGACTATGACATTTCCCTTAATGACTAGCCTTCTTGTTGAGACAGAGAAAACATCCTCACTGTTATCTGACCCTGTCTGTGAGGGAGGACAGAGATAGCAAAGGACTGATGGCCTGCTTGAAGAATACTGCAAAGCAAAAGTCAAACAACACTGAAATCAACATTTCAGTTCTCCTTTTGGAAAGAGGGAAGACAACAGAAATCTCAAAAGGTGGCTAAGAGAATTCTAACAGTCCTCCCAAATAACCCCCAGATATTCACAGAATCTTAGAAAAGCATTGTTTGCTGTTCAAATGCAGCTGTAAGATGAGTTTCTCAACCCCTTTCCTTCCCATGAGGCTGTCTCATCTTAGCCCCTCCTGGATGGAGATCCTGGAGTTCCCACTGCAAGTGGACTTCTTAAACAAAGATCCAACCATTGTTCTCCAGAGGTACAGCAACTATCGTAGATGGATATTGTCTGTTGTTTACAAAATCAGGGTCGATGTGTATATACTACACACTACACAAAACACACACATATGTCACACATAGCCAAAGGAACCTTACTACAATCTAAGCGCTAGGCTAGGAACTTACACTATCCCACGCAATACTGAGAGATATTTTTGCTCTTGTTTTTCAGATAAGAAAATGTGTCTCAAAGAGGCATTTTCATTCACAGAGGGTTACTCAGCTAGGGTATACAAATGTTTATCTAATGACAATACCCATGCTTTTTTCATTTCATCGGAACATAAGTGGAAGTCCTGCTTGGGCCATGAAAGGAAGCAAGTTACACTCATAATATTTCAGTACTCAATGGGATATTAGCAATGTATTCCCATGCCTCAAATAGATATATCAGAAAGATAAAATGATTTTCTCCAAACACCATTACAATTAACTTTAAAAAAAACAGCTTTATTGACATATATAAAATTGAAATACAATGAACTTCACATATTTAAAATGTAAACATTCAATAAGTTTTGATGTATATGTGTGTGGATGTACACACACGCGCACACACACACACACACACACACACACACACCACCACACACCCCTTTAGCTCTAAAGCTTATGTCCCCATTGCCATATACTTTAATAGCATCCAGACTGTCTGGAAAAAGATAAGGAATCACCACAAAATACTATCCTTGGTCCCATAGGATTATCTGCCTTGCCATGGCCATTCTCTTCTCAAGGGCAGTGCTGTAGTAAGAAGTAGGGAGGGAAGCATGCTCAATTATTCAGGACAAGTCAGAGTGAGAACTCTATGCCTAACCATGTAGCACAGAGCTCAAGGGAGGGATCAACTAATATGCAGGATAAAGAATCCTGGGGTTTTAGAGCTGGAAGTACAACTGCTCAAGAAATTTTCTTTTGCATGTGTGTACGTGATGGTGAGGTTGAAAGAAAGGGAGGGAAAGGGGGAAAAAGGTATGAGACAGAGGATGTGAATTTCAGTTTCCGAAGGTTTTCATTCAGATTTAAATATATATATCGTATATATGTTATATATATAACTTTTTGTTATATTGCATTTTGTTATATAGCATATAAAAGACATGTTACATTGTATTTTGTTATATAACATACAAAATATACGTATATAATTACATAATAACGTAAGATGTATGTAATACAGAGGTCGGTCATATTCAACATGGAAAATTTAGGTACACGCAAGGTACACATATCCAGAGCATTAGAAAAAGAACAGATGGCTAAAAAATGAGGATGGGATGGGGAGGGAAAAAAAAGAAATCTAGAATCTAGAGTCAAACCAGAGAGGCATCCGTGCAGTTTAAAGACCACAAAGCAGTATGATTAATTCACTTCTCTGCACCCGAGGTCCACTAAAACAAAAACAAAAAACAAACAAACAAACAAAAAAAACCCAAACAAACAGAATTAAAGCAGAGGGGAAAATAAGAAAACAAATAAGGGTAACCACTGTTAACATTTTGGAGAACCGTGTATCCTTGCATTTTTAGTTCTACATTTTTATGTACATGCACACATACATATTGTATGTTCTGTATACACGTACACAGAAGTAAGCTCATACTATCTGCATTTTGGGACCTCCATTTTTTCCACTTAACACTGAAACATAGTCTTGAAGTCATTAATGTGTTTTTCTCTAATATCTCTCATAGAGCTGCACCAGAATTGTTAACTGCTTGTCTCTTGCTCAGACTCACCAAATATTATTTATATATATACATATAAAGTGGACAGGAGTTCAGAAGTGCTTATGCCCAGCTTAAAGAGAGGGATGCTTGTCACTGGAAGTAGGAAAGAAGAAGGCTTTATGGAAGATGTGGTATTTGATTTGCAGTTTGGGTGGAAACAGGCTAAAGGGACATACATAAAAAGGAAGCGGATCTTAACTGGGCACCAATTATAACAGACCTGGGGATCCACACTAAGAGCACAAAGACATGGGTATCCCAGGGTCCACCAAACAGTGAGGAAGCAAGGGGCACTGTGAGATGGTGAGTAACGTATCTGAGGCAAGTCCTGGAACGGGGACATCCTGCAGGGAGCTGGGAGGATGTGGAGGGTGTGCAGAGGCAGAGGGAGGAGAGACTGGGAAGGGGGGTGGGGGGTGGTGCTGAGATCCCAGAATACTTGAAAGTCAAGCTAAAGAGGAAGAACTTTTACCTGCTCTCTGTATAGCTGCTTATGGAATCTGGTCCTCATGCTTACATAACAAATGATAAAAAATAGTTATCAGCAGATGGCCAAGAAGCTGTTCCCAGAGCAGATTAATATTGCCTCAGACAAGTGGAATCCCCCAGGGATAGCACATCCTTTAGGACATATTTCAAAAGCCATAATTCTGTCTGAGGGCACCTGAAGGAAATTTCAGAGCAGTACCTCCGGCACCTAATTATCAAATAAATGTGTTAGTGGGAACCTCTGTAGTTAAGTCGTGCCAAGCATAAAGACTCTCAATGAGGCTAACGTGAACTCAGAGTAAGGACACATCTAAATGCTAACTAAATAGAGAATGCAGAAACATTCTGAAGGTGAATCCTGGGACAAACAAAAGACAAAACAAAACAAAGCAAAAAAAAAAAAAAGGCAAAGAAACAAAACCAAACCACAGCAAGCATTGGGAGGAACATCTGTTACCTAAGGGCAAAGAAAACCCACAACCCTTCTGTCTCACTACTGTCAAGGACAAAGCACCTGGCATGGAATTGGCTTGTGAAGACATTCTCATAAAGGTCTGACCACTCCCCTCTCATGTAGGAAAACCAAACACTGCAAATTCAATCAAAGGCAATGACAGGGCTTGGCTTCCAGTACTTGGACAGACCTGGGTCTGGACTTGGCACACAGCAGATGTGGGCTAAATCTCAAGAGCACACGCTTACCTATTAGACAGTAGGTTGGTTCCAAACCTCTCTTTGGACCTTCTGCTTTCAAAAAATGGCCCTCTATGTGCTACTTATCCCAAAGAGTGTCAACCCAACAATAAGCACTCCTAGAGAGCAAGGAAAAAGGAAGAAGCATTTGGTACAAATGATGTGACTGAAAGGAGCTAAGCTTTTGCAAATCTGGATTCATGACACTGACCTTCCTTACTTCCTGTGTAACAATAGGCAGACTAATTAATCTCTCTAAACCCCAGTTTCCTCAACTGTAAAAGGGAGCAGATAATACCTTCCTTCAATTTGTGTTATGAGGTTTAAATGAGATAATGACATTATGTCATAAAAGCATCTGTCACTTGGAAAGCAATCATAAGTAGTATTTGCCCATGCATGCCTATCTTCTTTTTCCCATAGGGGAAAGTGGGCAAGATCCTATTGGGCAAACAACCATGAGAAAAAGAGAGACACAAGCACTTAGGAATGGTCTGCATGTAGGAACTGCCAAGTTCTTCCACCAATTTAGTGGAAAGGCCATTTACTATCTGTAGAAACTTTAGGCAAAGAAAAAGCCTATGACACCTTCCTCATAGAATCATCACAAAGATTAAAGCCACCATTTGTAAAAGCCTACTGTTCATTACACTTAAATGATAACTTAAGGTGGAAGTATATGTGGTGGCATTAAATTAACTAGAACACTGCTCACAATGGATCACCAACTGGGACAGTGGAATCGTTTCCCTGTCTGAAGATTTACCACATGGGGATTTGAACTAAACAAAGATCAGAAATCCAGGAAATGGTTGGAAATCCAGTTGGAAATCCATGCTGCCCGAGACAGGTTTACCAAGCAAAGGAAGGGGTCCCTCCTGGCTCTATTAACTAGCTATTAACTAACTATTAACTATTAACTAGCTGTTCTGGCTGCCTTTCTGGCTTAATTATGCTCCTATAACCCTGACAAGACTGGCTGAACTTCACTATAAATCATGACGGTGGAAAGCCTAAGATAAAAGCAAGATTAATGATATGATCTCAATCTTGGCATAAAGGCCCATTAATTGGAAATTATGGACTTAATTGAATTCTAGGCATAGCGCTGGCAGCTAGATTAAATTTTCCAAGACCTGTTTCTCTACCCGCAGGAAGACAATTGAAATACACCAGTGAAAACTAAGCCAAACATTGGCTGTTGCTTAGAAGACAGACATAATATTGGTATTTCCCTGGCATACTAGCTACCCAACCATGAAAAGAGTCTCAAGTCAGGTTTGGAGGAACCACAGGCATCATTTCAGCTACCTTCCCTGTCTTCTACATGCTCAAGGGTGCTATGTAACCTCTCTGAACCTTAATTTTGAGATAATCATTTTAACTGCTACACACACACACACACACACACACACACACACACACACACACGAAATGCTCAGTAAGTACCACCACCATCATCCCATCTTTGCCACCATCCACTACTATAAGGAGCCTGGAGGGGACGGGAAAGAGCCATGTGCTTCTCTTCTGCTGGCTGCAGAAAAGGCACCACAAACAGCATAGACAAGTCACTATACACCCAGGACCTTCCTGAGTTCAAAGTAGCTTCTGTCTCTGCTTGGCATTTGGCAGCTGCAGATTCTTGTATGTCTCTTTCCTGTAGTCTGGTCTATGTGAGTCCATCTGCTCTTAGGACAAAGATTTACAGGCATGAATCCTCACCCAACACTGAGAGATGGGCATTACAGTCTCCTCTATAGAAGAGAAGGAGGGGACTCTAAGATGGTGACTAACTAAGGCACCAACTGTGGTATGTGTTGGAACCAGGATATCATGCTGTTTCCTTGGGGAAGTGGGAGGATGTGGAGGGTGTGTTAGAGGGTGGGAGGTGAGACTTGGAAGGTGAGTGGTCCTCAAGTCCCCAAAGGCTTGAAGGTCAAATCAACCTTCAAAGGAGCAGACAAAGTTGCTTAGAATTACTGGGAGGGGTGGGGGAATGCCTTTGTTGAAGCTGCAACAAGACAAATTAATTGAGAATCAGCAAGAAAAGCCTAGTGAAAACATAGACAGTGCTTAGCTTGTATCTCTGTACCAAGCACCCAGTAAGACACCTACCAGGGTAAACAGTGCAAAACAGGCCAGTGAATCAAACTGAATTAAGTCTATCAAGAAATCAAGAGCTCCACTTCACTCTTAAACCTGCAGCAATTGTTCCGAAGCTCTGCAAGGTAAAAAAATGGCAGTAGCTATCATTTATTAATCACCTTCTGATTGCTGGGAATTGGTCCTACAAGCGTTATATCCATTATCTCATTTATTGCTCACATCATGTTGCCAGGTAAACCTTACTATCCCCCTTTTACAGATGTGCAAACTGAGGACCCAAGACAGAAATACGGTCACACAGCCACAGCTCTTCCCCAAGTCTGTCTTCCTCCAAAGCCCACGTTCATCTCATGATATTTTGTTAAAAGCATAAGACACAAAAGGAAATGGTCAAACCGGAAAACACTGTTGGAGAATAGAGAAGCCAGATCCAGGCCTGATGTGTGCTCTGGTATAATCGAAGGATATCTTTTAACACCAGATACTCAGGAGGGAAAAACTGAGAAAGATCAGGTGATGAAAAGGCACAAATAAATGAAAACTGCCTTCTGAGACTTTGATAGGAGAGGAAAGCCAAGGTCTAGCTGTGCTTATGGTCTCTCATGCGACCTTGGTGGTCATATAAAGGGATGCTGGCAGTGGCTTAAGATGTTCTTTTCTTGAGCACCTGGGTGGCTCAGTTGGTTAAGTGCCTGACTTGGCTCAGGTCATGATCTCACGTTTGTGAGTTCAAGCCCTACATCGGGCTCTGCACTGACAACACAGAGCCTGCTTGGGATTCCCTCTCTTCCTCTCTCTCTGCCTCTGTCTTGCTCTCTCTCTCAAAATAAATAAATAAATAAACTTAAAAAAAAAAAAAGATGTTCTTATATGTGGAATCTAAAAAAAGCCATACTCATAAAAACAGAAAGTAAAATAGTGTTACCAGGGCCTGGAAGGTAGAGAAGGTAGAGAAATGCTTCCGTTTGTCGTTTAAAAAATACAAACGTGCAACAAGTAGTAGGTGGGTCCTAGAGATCTATTGCACAGCATGGTGAATATAGACAATGACACTATTATAATCAAACTTGCTAAGGGACTAGAACTTAATTATTTCAGTCACAAAAAAGAAATGATGATTATGTGGCATGATACCAGGGCTATGGCTATAATGGCAATCATATTACAATATATAAATGTATCAAGTCAACATACTATATGCCTTAAATTTACATAATGTTATATGTCAAATATATTTCAATTTAAAAAAATGCCCTTTCTTAAAGAGCCCCTTCTAGCTGCCTAATGCTACTCGCCCTACAGGCACACACAGTGTTCAGGGTCAAAAGCTACTCAGACTTTGCTTCTTGTGTTCACCAACCACATGCACAAGTGTTCCAGAAATGGCAGCCAGGGCACCCAGAAAGGGAAAGAGTAAGAGCTCAAAGAGCTAACCTGCAAACATGCTCTCTATCTTCCCCAGAGAACCATTCTACAGACTTTGTCAAGGTGCTTTGAGGTATAAAAGCACATTAGCACTGCCCATTGTCAAGGTGCTTTGAGGTATAAAAGCACATTAGCACTAGCAAACCCATGGTCACAGCCTTCTTTGAGAAGGCTATGGCTGAGAGAGAGGATAAATCATTAGCGGTGCCTGGTCTCCCTTGGTGCCTTTTAGATCCCAGATAACATAATCAGAGTTCACAGGCTCTGAGATTTCAAAGATGGGCACTGACAACCACAAAAAACGAGTCTTGGTCAAAGAGGGACAACATGAGAGGCTGAAAGCAGGTGGCCTTCCATCATGAATAATATGTCCTCCGCAAAACCCAAAGAATGGTAAAAGAGTGGGTTAGTGGATGCATTTGAAAGGTTTGGTTTCCTTCTTTCCAAGGAGGAAATGAGATTACAGCCAGCTTAAACAAAACCTTCATACATGTTGGAAAAGGGTGATAACAGCTTTTTGTTATCTGATCTAAGTCCCCACCTGACCACTGGCAAAAGCCTGTATATAGCACAGTGGTACATGCAAATGTGGCAACCCTGGGGGAAACTAATCTTCACTGGGCTCCCCCTATGTCCCAGATCTAAGCCACATGCTTCACACACACTGATTCATTTCACCCTTACAGGGACCCTACAAAAAAGGCTGAGTTGATCCCACTTTACAGGTATTGAGATGAGGCTCACAGAAGTTACATAACCTGCCCAACATTGGAAGCCTAGTATGCCAAACTTCCTCACTGAGGATAAGCAGCTTTAAATGAAGATGGGTTGGGGGAGACGGAGGCAGGAAGGGAGGCAGGAAGAGAGGGGGAGAGAAAGTGAGACACAGAGAGAGAGAAAGAGAGAGAAGGAGAAGGAGGGGGGGGGAAGGAGGAGAGGAGGGAAAAGAGGGAGAAATGGAGAGGGGAGAGAAGAAGGAGCTATCATTTACTGAGCATTTTTTATCTGCCAGGTGCTTCAAATAGGCTACCATATGTGAAACCTTACAGCAACCTGCTGAAGGGGATATTATTATACCCATTTCAAAAAGGAGAAAATAGGGGCGCCTGGGTGGCTCAATCGGTTAAGCGTCCGACTTTAGCTCAGGTCACGATCTCGCGGTCCGTGAGTTCGAGCCCCGCGTCGGGCTCTGGGCTGATGGCTCAGAGCCTGGAGCCTGTTTCCGATTCTGTGTCTCCCTCTGTCTCTGCCCCTCCTCCATTCATGCTCTGTCTCTCTCTGTCTCAAAAATAAATAAACGTTAAAAAAAAAATTAAAAAAAAAAACAAACAAAAAGGAGAAAATCGAGGCTCACTGAAGTTAAATAATTGGATAAAAGTCACATCGAACAAACAGCAGCATAAGAACACGCATCAGGTCTACCTGGCTCTAAATCCCAAGTCCTTTTACTACCACATTCTTCATTTCCCCTGTTCGACACAAGAGTAGAAGTCTCAGTGCCATCACCAACAGTGCTTGGGGGAGGTACATCTGAAAGGGCCCCAGGAAGACCTTGTCCAACACAAACCAGGCACCAGAGATGGCTACACCCTAGGGCTTCCCGACTGTTCCCTCAGCAGCCACTGTCACTGGGCTCGTCACAGGGGTGGAAGCCTGGACTGGCCAAGGACAGGATGATGGGCACAGCACAGGGGTGGAGCCAACACTCTCCCACGCACGTCCACATCAGGGTCCACTCCCTCACTGGCCTGAACCCAGGCATTTGGGAATCTGTATTTTCTGGCTCAGGAGGAGAAACAAAGGAGTTCAAGTTCCAAATACCAGTGTGCCCTGAAGCAGACAGCGTACTCTCTCTGGGCAAAATCTCTTCCTCTGTAAAACAAGGAGATGGGATCAGCTGCTCCACAAGGTCTCATAACACTGGTGACTCCATAATTCACAGACTCTATACAACATGAGTGTGCAATTCGCTACCAGGCAAGGAACCAGTAGGGCACTACCAAATTGGACACGGAGTTGAAATTTAACTGCCACCAGGGGCAGCACTGGTCAAACAAAAGCATTCAAATGTGGATCCTGGCTCCTGTTTTCTATTTCTGTCTGGGAGGCCCTGCTGGGGGCTGTTATGTAACAGACTGGCCAGCTGCTAGCTCCTTCTGTCCTCTTTCCCTGCATTTGGCACTAATCTCAAACTGACCATTCCCTTGGTGCCCTTTTTTGTAACCTTTAAACATCTGCATCTCACCTTTTTAACTAACTGTAAGCTCCTAGAAGTCCAGCTGGGTGGATTAGACAAGACTGCATACACAGTGCAGAGAATATTCTAGCATCCTGCTAGTAAAAATACACAGTAACAAAATCAGCTAACATTTGAGTGCCTACTATGTGCCAGGGATTATTCTAAAAGTTTTACAACCCTATGAGGTACATAATATTACCATCTTGTGTTCTGTAGATGTGGAAACAGAAAGAGGCAGTCTTCCTTGCTGAGGTCACACAGTTAATAAAGGCAAAGTGCTGACAGTGTATCACAATGATTTCTTGAATGAATACATCTAGATCCAGACTAGACAACAGGTGGGGCTGCGTGCCTCTGGCATCAGACAGACCTGGGTCCAAACTCCAGCTCAGCAATTTACTAGCTATTATTTTAGATACACTGCTTGAACCTTTCTGTGCCTCAGTTTCTTCATCTGTAAAAGGGGATAACAACATCTACCCTGTGGAGTTATTCTGAAAATCAGACACAAAACCTGTAAAAGAACCTAGTGTCGCACCCAGTCTACTCATTTACTTGCATATTTATTAAGTTGCTACTTAGGGAAAGGCTTTGTATTAGGTGGTGGGAAAACAGAAGAAAGCATGATCCCTCTGCCATCAAGCTGCTGCCAGTCTACCGATCACATAAACATAAACAAAAAGAGTATATACCACATGGGAAGGCCAATGTTATACAGGAGATATGTAGATATATCTATATATCTATATATAGATGTATAATGAATACATGCGCGCGCGCGCGCACACACACACACACACACACACACACACACACGCCTCATATTTGCAAAGGAAAAGATAAACTCAAAACTACCTATGGAGTGGAAAACGGTATAAGGAGCAAGGATAGAAGCTGGAGTTCTTTGAATACAACTTTTTTGATAGATTTGAATTTGAAACTAAGTAAATATATAATTACAAACATGAATTTAAAAGCAACCCCTAAAAAGTGAGAGCAAAGTGAGGCAAATGAGCCCAATAACCACACAGACAGAAACTACCTCAAATGACTTGAAGACACAAAGTAACTGTCTTAAAGTGAAATATATCCAGACCAAAACACAAGACAAAACAACCAAACAACCTTTTACAACCTTAAACTGGTTTGGTGGTAGTGTTGGTATTGTTATTCTGTGACTTTAAATTATGGCAAAAGGCAAAATAGGTAATTATATTGGTATAACTGAGAACCAGGATTTTTGAACAGGAGAAAAGAGATACAGACGTAAGACATAACGATGTAAAAAGCTGATGGAATTAAGTAAAAATTCCACAATCCTGAATTTGAGTTGGAAATATCATAAGTAATCCATGATGTGTTTTATCTTTTTAAAAAATCTGTTTCTAACTCTGTCCACTGAAGAGGGCTAGACACGATGACTAACTAGGTAGCAGTGAGCACCCATTACAAGAACGTGGTCTTGAAACATCATTTCCCTCTATATAGAACTAGACCCTTTGCACTTGTTGGGATGAGCACTGGGTGTTATATGTAAGTAATGAATCACTAAATTCTACTCCTGAAAAAAAAATTTTAATAATACATTTTTTAAAAAGGAAATCCTACTGAAAAAAAAGGAACTAGAGCCCTTCGAAAAATGTCTGATTCAAAGATTGGAGCAAAAAACAAAAAACGAGGATTGGAGAAGAAAATGTACACAATGAGCCTGATTTGTGATATCAGAAAGAAAGGAAAGAGGGGATGACTACCACGGTGTGTCAAAAAGACTCAGACACCAACATAAGAGGCTGGCTTTGGCCAAAGATGGGTCTACTTGAGCATCAGTAAGAATAGTAACTGTAATGGATGGAAACATCATATGTTTACAAACAGGAGTTCATAACAGTAAGATAAAGAGGAAAAGAGAGAGAAAAACTTCATTCGTCACCCTTGGAGAAGACTAGGGAGCCAGTTCTTTATTTTTGAAAAATAAAGGGAAAGAATTGAGCCTTTTCCTGCCTTTGCTGAATGAACTGTATTTCAGGGTCACCAAATATCTGATGAGGGGAGTTTCTTTTCATAGAAATATGCCAGCTAACAAATAGAGAAGAAATGATAGAATTCACTCTTCACAACTCCTAGAAAATGGAACTAGACAGTGATCAGGAAAACAGAAACAACCACACATTATGTACCCCCAATGGAAATACAAAACACAACCTGTGAGACAGTCTTGTAAGAATCTAATCTGAATCTCAATCTGATCAAACCTCTAGATCTAACTACCAGGGAACACAGGGACAGAGGAATAGGTTGTATACCACACGGATGCAGCCAGTAAAATCAGGGTGTTGAAACAAATCTATAGTGCAGATAACCTGGTTTTTTCAACAAAGACATTACAAAAAAAGAGATGGAGAAGAAATTTCAGAAGGTAAAGAAAACCAAGAGATCTGTCAACCAACTTCAATGTGTGGACACTATTTGGGTCCTTATTCAAGTGTAGAAAGGAAAAAATAAGACTCCTACTTAAGAGTTGGGAAAATTTGAACACAATGGATAGTTGATGATATTAAGGAATTACTATTAACATTCTAGATTTGAGGAGGACACTGTGATAATGTTTTTAAAGGAAGACCTTATATTTTAGAGACACACTGAAATGTTTAAAGATGAAATGACATTACAGCTGGGATTTACATCATAATGATCCAGAGAAGCGGGTACAGGTAGAGAAGAATGAGATTGATCATGAGTCAATAACTGTTGAAGCTAAGTGACAAGGACATGCGTTTCCCTTTCTACTTTTGTTGTTTCCCCTTCCTACTTTTATATATATTTACAGTTAGGAAGCTGTATGTATTTACGTATTATATACATAACATGCCATAATTATAATGCAATATTTTATAGACACACATGAATATAAAAAAGGGGCTGCTGGGGACCTCGGTCAGTTAAGTGGCTGACTTCGGCTCAGGTCGTGATCTCAGTTTGTGAGTTCCAGCCCCAGGTAGGGCCCTGTGCTGACAGCTCAGAGCCTGGAGCCTGCTTTAGATTCTGTGTCTCCCTCTCTGCCCCTCCCCCACTCACATTCTGTGTGTGTCTCTCTCAAAAAAAAAAAAATTAAAAAAAGAAAAAGAAATAATCCACCTTTCTTCACTACCTATGTTGCTACCAACCATAGACCTAAGTCACCATCAATTGTTACCTGAATTATTACAGTGGCCTCTTAACTGGTGTCTTTGCCTCCACCCTTGCCCCCCTGCAGTCTGCTAAACTAAGAGCAACAAGTTTCTAAGGAATAAGGCAAATTATGTTACTCTTCTGCTTAAAATCTTCCATTGGTTTCCCACCCCACTTAGAGTAAAAATCAAAGTTCTTGCAATGGCCTGCATGGCTCTGTAAGTGGAGCTCTGCACACCCTCCGGCTTTATCTCTAACGTCTCTTTCCCTGTCTCTTCGCTGCAGCCACACTGCACCTCTGTTCAACATAGAGCTGTCTCAGGGCCTGGGTACTTACTATTCCACTCTTCCCCCAGATATGCACCTGGCGTGCTTCCTCACTTCCTACAGGTCTCTGCTTAAATGTTCTTTTGTTTCAGTGAGACTCTAGATCACCCTAGATAAAGTAGCACCCCCAATCTCCATATTCTAATTTATTTTTCCTCCTGGTGTGTGTATTTATATATATATATTTTTTTTTCTGTCTCTGCCTACTAGAAAAGGAGCTCCATAAAAGGATAGACATAGTTTTTGGGGACACCGTTATTTCCCAAAGTGTCTGGCTTAATGAACATGTTAATTTTGTTTTTAATTTCTGAACTATCAACTAGTCAGCAATATTTCACTGAGTGTTGAGCACAGGGTAGTGAGGTAGGTAGGAAACACGCTATGGAATGCTTGTATGCCCCTTTAAGACACTTGAATTTTGTCTTGTAGGTGATGGGGAGCCTCAAATTATACATAACAGGCCTTCAAATTTTAGTGATAGACCTCCTTACCACTTTTGTTATTATCTTTAAAGAAACACATGTGATTTGGTGTTTCTATGGTATATACATTAGAAGGTCTATCACCTTCTAAAGCTGAACCACTATACTTCTAGTTAGTCACTTAAGATAGATGTTTCCTCCTGGATTAGAATAAAATGTCCCTGCATAAAGATATGGACACACACAAATAAAGCCATTTGCCCACAAGGTTCTTTGAATTAAAAAAGCCCAAGGGCATTAGCAGCTTGGGGTGGGAGTAGTTATTTGGAAAGACTCTGTTCAAGAATCAACAAAACTCTGTTGATTGACCGCAAAAGCCCCAGTGGCAACAAAGGTTTTGTGTCAAAAATGGGTGAATACAAAGAGATCTGAGCAGAACCTTGTCTCCTCCTCCTGTTCCTACAGGCGAACACCAACTCCATCCCACCTTGTACAAACCCACAGCTGGCTAGCGCCTTAGTTGAGGCCACCTCCATCCCCAGCCTGTGTCCTACTAAGCAGTCTCCCTACTGCCAGTCTGGAACCCTTTCAGTCCTCTCCAGAGAGACATCATTAAAACACAAACTTAATCTTATCACAGCCCTTCTTAGAAACTTGTAGGTGCTCCAGGAAACAGCAGCTCAAATGACCTGGGAGCTTCATACAGTCTCACCTCCTACATTCCTCCCTAATTCTCCAGCTCCTTGCTCCAGTCCCAGGAATCCACATGCGGTTCTCCAAAGAGCCCATTCTCTGGTTTTCTTCTGAACACTGTACATGCTTTTAGAGATTCCCTGTGCTGTCACAAGAGTATTTTGCTGTCTCCTCTCCGGCAACAACTCTGCATATTTTACATTTTGTGTTTTATCCCCAAAAAAGCCATTCTAAGAGACCTCACATGATATACCACCTTGCCAGAGGCTGTCAGGCTTAAGGGTTTTGTAGTCTATGTTCTCCTAGTTCTAGCGTCAAACATGATTGCACCTTACACTTGCAGTCTTCCTGTCTGCCTAGAAAATTTTGCAAGTATGATCTCATCTGGGAGTCTTCTTTTAGGTCATGCAGTTCCCGTCTCTTCCTCAGTGCTGCCTGCACAAGTGGCAGCCTTGTCTTACCCGGCATCATGGCCACCCTCAGACCTCTGGTGAAGCCCAAGAGGGTCAAGAAGTTCATCTGGCACCAGTCAGACCCATATCTCAAAATTAAGTGCAACTATGGAAACCCAGAAGCACTGGCGATAGGGTGAGCAGAAGATTCAAAGGCTGGATCTTGATGCCCAACATTGGTTATGGGAGCCACAAGAAGAAAAAGCACATGCTGCCCAGTGGCTTCCAGAAGTTCCTAGTCCACAACATCAAGGACTTGAAGTGCTGCTGATGTGCAACAAATCTTACAGTACAGAGACTGCTCACAATGTTTCCTCCAAGAACCGCAAAGCCACTGCGGAAAGAGCAGCTGGCCATCAGAGTCACCAACCCCAATGCCAGGCTACACAGCAAATAAAATGAATAGACAGCTTATGTGCACATCGTATTTATATTAATAAAACCACAGGGGCACCTGGGTGGCTCAGTCGGTTAAGCGCCTGACTTCGCTTAGGTCATGATCTCGCAGTTCATGGGTTCGCGCCTGGTGTCAGGCTCTGTGCTGGCAGCTCGGAGCCTGGAGCCTGCTTCAGATTCTGTGTCTCCCTTTCTCTGCCCCTCACCCATTCACATTCTGTCTCTCTCTCTCTCTCTTTCACTCAAAAATAAGTAAACATTAAAAAAACTATATTAATAAAACCATAAAACTACCAAAAAATAAAATAAAATAAAAAATAAAATGCCATGTAAACAATCAACAAATCCATAATAATGATTCTCCAGGCTCTGCCTTTAATGTGGTATCAATATTAAAGACCGAAGCTTTGGAAAAATCATATAGTCCTGAGGAATTCTAGACCCAGGAACATTACAGAAAGTGTTATCAAGGTTAGCATGGAACAGAATTTGCAGTTATTTCCTTAAAACATTTGAAGCAATATTCATGGAGAAAAGAAATCCTTAAGCCATTGTTCTAAAAGTGGCACTGATGTTTTTTAAGATTTTAAAGGTACAATTTTTTTTAGAAGTTGTGCCTATAAACACAACATCTGGTTTATAGTCCTGATTCTGTCACCTGCTAGCTATGCTGTGACTTTGGGCAAGTCACTTACCCCTTTGAGCCTCATTCTCCCCAGCCACAAAATGAAGATAATTATACTCAGCTCACAAGGCAGTTGTAAAAATAAAGTAAAATGATGTCTGTGGAAGCCCTTCATCAACCAAAAATAAGGCACTGATGGTTTATACTCGTGGACAATGCCAAAGAGCAATGCGATTAGAAGACAGAGCTCTTCCCAGAACATCAGTTCTCCACCTAAGAGTCCATTTATTTCACCAAGCTGTTATTTTTATTGTTACTGGAAGTACATCAAAAGGATTTCTGCTGAGCCTAGGCAAACAATAAGTCTAGAATGTACTATCAAATTCCCACAATTAATTACTGGGATTGTGGAGGGTTTGCTCGCTTTTTTGTTTAAGAACTCTTTGGTATGCTACAAACCTTAATACGAATGACTGAATTAACATTACGTTAAGAACCTAAGTGCCCAAACTGGAACCATGTGCAAATCTGCTAGCAATGGATGGACTGCTGCCAGCTGATGCACATCTGTGAGGCTCTAGTCACTGTAAATAAAAGAATCTGCCATTGTTTTCAGAGCAGCTCAGCACCTCTGCCAATAGAACACCCTTTGAGTACGCTCCACTTTTCTGTAAGTCACAAGTTTAAGGCTCTGGTGTAATCATCTGATTTTCCATCCTTTACAGGCTTGAGTGGATTTTTAAAGCAAAGGGCGATCCAAGTATTTTTATGAACCACTGCTAATATCAAAAACATCACTGCTTTCTATATTCAAAGCCCCTGGGAGATCCCTAAAGAATTCAGAAAGGAACACTGCCAATGTAACTACCTCCAAAGGTGAGTTCAATGAAGCAAAAACGAACAACACTTCATCAAGGAAACTGCTGATCACTCTTCCGAAGATACCTAAGGAAAGTAAAATTTGACAAGCACGATCGCATTTACCCCAACATCACTGAGGATACTCTCCAAAATAGCCATTGACTCTCCCCTGGGGGTGGGTTGGGGGTACCACTGAAAATGAGCTTCCATCTCCCCTTCTGTAACAAACTCTAAAATATATAAGGCTCAAACAAGATCCCAGTTTATTTCTTGCCTCTGTCTCACTCAGGGCATTTGCTTTTGCTATTCCTCCTTCAGGAACCTCTTCCTGGCTCTTTAAATGATTGTAAGGAATAAATGATTGGTCCTCTCAGACCAACGTGGAGTCAAATCCCAGCCCTACCATAGGTAATAAATCCTGTAATCTCTGCACCTCAGTTTCCTCATGCAAAAGAAAATATCCCAAGGAACACTACTGACATCAAGATGGAGCACAGGAACAACAGCCTTTGCCAATTTGGTCACCAATTTTTTTTTTCTTTACTGAGCTCAGACTCAGCAAAAGGATGTAAGACCCATCCCTTCAACATGAGGCTCATAACCTATTTAAAACAACAGTTCCTGCTCAGGTTATAATTAGAAATACCTGATTATTATGAAGAACATGAGAGGGCTTTATGAAGTGTTAATGAGCAACTCTGCTTTGCCGGGCATCAAAGTGGAGAGGGCAATGACCTCGGGCCACTAGCACACCACCAGAGGTGGCAGTTTTACCACATATTTGTTATGCAAGCTTGGGGAAGTTACTTCATCTCTCTGAAAATGTGATCTGTAAATTAGGGATTAATAACGGTACTTGTCTCCCAAAATTCCTCTGAGAATTGAATAAGATAATGCATGTTAAGCATTGACACAAGCATAGCAAATAATTAGTAAGTTTGAATAATGATAGCCATTTTTACCATTGTGACCTCCTCACCAAAGACTCTGAATTTCAATCTTTCATGAAATCCTGAGAATTTCTCTTAATTCCACTGGGGGAGCCCTGCTTTGTCATCTTTCCTAGAAATGGAACTTCAAAAGCCCGGAAGCGTAGTGGCTTTGGAGTACCAACGTGAGGCCTGTTTTCCTGGAGCTGAAACATGAGGAAAGGGGTGGCAGAGACTGCTATCTGCTAAACCAATATCTAGTTCCCCTTCCCCTTCCTTAGTAAGATATTTTAGCTGGTCATGGGGCCTCCCAAAATAAGACTACATTTCCCATGCTTCCCTTTAGCAAGGCGTGACCATGTGATTAAGTTCCACCCAACAGGATGTGAATGGAAGTGAGAATGTAACTTCCAGGGTGTTTCTTAGAGGGAAGACGTAGGCTGGAAAACAAACGTGTTGGTTGGCCATCTTGGAGAAGGAGGAAAAGAGTAATATCCTAAAAAACATAGTAAGATAGACAAGCCTGTGACCCTCATTATTTCATAGAGTAGAGCTGCCATCCCAGATCAGGCTTTTATATGGGCAAGAAATAAGCTTCCATCAGTTTTAGCCATAGTTATGATGGCCTTTGTTACATACAGCCGAAGCTCTGTAGCCTCATAAATATTGTAGAGAGGAAGAATAATGGCAGAATGTGGTGGAGAGTTATGAAATGTGCCTGGCACAAAGTATATGCATGATATTTGCACCATAAGCATTTTTGCCATAGATTTCTTTGTCTCAAGCACTTTTGCTGCAAACATTTTCATCATACAACTAATTGGCCATAAGGCAATTCTGCTGTAAAATATAAAATCATGAAAAATAAAAGACATTCACTTAAAATTACATAATGAAATATGAAAAACAAAAAGACTTCATTGCAAAATACAAAAGAATTGAATGAATTTAAGATGCGTGTAGATTCATGTCAATACTGCGCAAGTAACTGATTTTATTTTGTGGATTATACCTAAGCACTTGCCTTTGAAGTTGTTCATTCATCATTTATACATTTTTTTGCTTGTTGACTCATCTCTTCATTTGACATCACACTGTTTTATTTTTTTGCTAAAATTTCTTCATTAAGGGAGGTACTCATTTCCAAATATTAGGATGCTTATTTGTAACCAAGCTTTTTATTGCATTGTGAAAGCCTTCTATACTGTTGTTTGTTTTGGCATACTGTTACAAATCTATTTATAGACATTCCAGAACTCTATGGGAAATGTAGGACCAAAATTCTATGCCACTATATAGACTATTATAAGAACTAAGAATTATATGATATGAAAATGGGAGTGATGTGTCAATAGAGAAATGAATCCAAACTGTCAACCAGTTTGATGAAAAAGCCAAACTGTCAAACCAAACTGTCAGCCAGTAATTTTTTTGTCTTTTATGGAAAAATTGCCTTATAGCCAATTAGTTATGTGGCAAAAATGTTTGCGGCAGAGATCTCAGTGGCAAATGTAAAAGTAACCCACAGAATAGGTTCTCATAATTACTTGCAGAATTAATCTTTAGGGTTTTAGGCAATCAACTCAAATTTAGAATATTGAGGTCAGTTCCAGAAACAAGAGGACAGTGGTCAGCTGAGGAGTGTCCACAAGACAATGACTAGGGCAATGAAAGGTCAGAAAAACCCATCTCAAGAGGAAAGAGTGTAAGATCAAGAAGGAGAAAGGTAAGCCAGAGCAACAGAATTAGATTTCAAGTAACTCAAGTGTAGTAAGTTGAACAGGGCTCCTCTCTTTGCACTCTAGTTTCCTCATCTGTAACAGATAAGACCAGAAAATCATTAAAATACCTTCTGGCCATCCCACAAGGGATCTACAGATTCAAAGGAATTTACATTGTACCACAGGACAGAACTACAACCCACCTGGACACAGCACTGTGAAAGTGAAGGACAGATTGCCACTGAACATCAAAAGACAACTTCCTAGGGGTGCCTGGGTGGCTCAATCAGCTAAGTGTCTGACTTGGGCTCGGGTCATGATCTCATGGTTCATGAGTTTGAGACTCACATCGGGGTCTGTACAGTTAGTGCAGAGCCTGTTTGGGATTCTCTCTCTCTCCCAGTCTCTATGCCCCTACCCCCCCAAAAATTTTTTTTTAAACTTTAAAAATTAAATAAAGGGTATTTAACAAGAAAAAAAGACAACTTTCTAGCAATGCTTCTCATCTAGAAATAGAATGGCTGCCTTCCAAAGTCCAGAGTTACCTGACTAGAAGGATTCAACCAGAGAGTTGATAGGTTTCCAGAGGAAGTGCTGAGTTTGGGGAGGACCATGGAGTTAAAACAGACTCAGCTCCTTCTTACAGATTGGTCAGGCCAGCAGGCTTTATAGTAGACGGTCCTGTATCTCAATCCAATTCTGTTACTTACTTGGTTATATGATCCTGGACAAGTTATTTGCCTGTTTTCAAAATTTATTTATTTTGAGAGAGAGACGGGGAGGGGGGTGCACGAGCAAGTGGGGGAGGGTTAGAGAGAGAAGGAGAGAGAGAATCTTGAAGTGTGGAGCCCTATGAGCAGTTCAATCTCCTGACAGCGAGATCGTGACCTGAGCAAGTATCAAAAGTTGGCCGCTTAAGCGACTGAGCCACCCAGGTGCCCTAATTCACCTTTTTTTTTTTTAGTCTCAGTTTCCTCATTTTAAAAAATGGGAATAGTAAAACATAACTTAAAGTATATGGTAGGAAAAGAGATAATACATGGCAAGCACAGAGCACTGTGTTAGGCCCCCAGCTCTTCATAGCAGTTATCATCAGTATCACATTAGCTTTAGAAACGGAGGAAGAAAAGAGAAAAATGTGAGGAGTACAGAAGATGGGAGTCAGTCATCCTGGTGGAAGCACCAGTAGGTAGAGGGCTGGAATTTGTGGACAGGGCGCATAGTTGCGCAGCCCAAATTAGCCAGGACTTGGTGTGACATGATGTGTCATGCAAGCAGGATCAAACGCAATGCAAAGAGTAGAAGAAGAAGGGCAGCTGGCAGTTGGAGACTCATCAGAAACGGAAAAAGAACTCTTATCCAAGCCTCATCCACCCATCCAAAATTTCTTGGTTATCTACAAGCAATTATAAGATGGTAAGAGTATCACAAGATGTTAAACACAGAGTATAATCGGGGCATGGAGGAGAACCATCTGCCCCAGAGGTCAGATAAGGGTTCCACAGAAAATTATAGCTAACTTAAGACGGACATTACTGAGGAAAAGGTGTTTGGGGCAAAGGGTAGAAAGAATTCAGGTTGATAATATATTTGAAGAAGGGTGGAGAATCATGAAACCTTTCAAACCTACAAAGCTCCCACATTCTGAGTGACTACAGGACTGCTAATTGTCCTAGTCCAAGGTTCCACAATTATGGCTTCAGATGAAAAAGCAAAATAAAATACATGCTCTGCACACATTTTTAAGAGACTAGTAGTGGAGTGGGTGTGATGTGGTTACAAAAGGCAACAGGAGGGCTCCCTGTGCTGTTGGAACTGTTCAGTATCTTGACTGTGGTAATGGATTCATGAGTTCACACAACTGATAAATACCACAGAATGTGCACACGCATGCACACACACACACACACACACACACACACACACACACACACACATGCATGCCCCAAGGAAATGAGATGGAATGTATCAGCGTCAATATCTTAGCTGTGATATTATGTTACAGTTTTATAAAATATTACCGTTGGGAGAAATAGGCAAAGTTTGCAAGGCTCTCTTTGTATTGTTTCTTACAGCTACATGTGAATCTATAATTATTTCAACACAAATTTCAGTTATGAAAGTAGCAACAGAAAAAGAATATAGTTATATAAAATTGCAGTTACGAAATATCAATTTACTATTGAAACATTAGCAAAATGCATAAAAAATAAAATGTTGGAATTACTGGTACCCTATGACCCAAATATCCTTTTGTAATATTTTGATCTCATTCTTTCATTTTTAGACTAATATACACCCTTACAATGATTTTCCTGTATGTATATATAAATATATATATGTGTGTGTGTGTGTGTGTGTGTGTGTGTGTGGTTTTATAGCTTAATTAACATAGTTTGCTCCTTGTTAATCCACATATTTTATATTTAAAAGATCTTCCCATTATAGTAAAAATTCCTTAAGCAATTTTGTTTTTAAATTTTTTTATATATTTATTTTTGAGGGGTGGGAAGGGGCAGAAAGAGAGGGAGACAGAGAATCCAAAGCAGGCTCCATGCTGTCAGTGCAATGCCCAATGTGGGGTTTGAACCCACGAACCATGAGATCATGACCTGAGCCAAAGTCAGATGCTCAACTGACTGAGCCACCCAGGCACCCCTAACAATTATGTTTTGATGGTTACTTAGTAATACCATATAGGTATATCATAATTATCTGAACCAATTCCCTTATTTGGAACATTTTAGGCTGTTTTTAGATTTCTCCTATTATAAGTAATTCTACAATAAATTAAATCTGACTGGTTGCTGACATTACTGAGATGAACGAGAACAAGTCCTTAAATACCAAAATGTTGGAATCAGCAAGCATTTTAGAAATCATCTGCCCAAACAGTCCTCCTAAAACAAACACACAGTCACATATAAATCATTTTATAATTATGAAAACTATGTGCCTATTCTCACTTTAGGAAGCAAGGACACAGTACAATTTCAAAAGCTGCTTAGAAAAAAAAAATGAGCCACCAATCTTGCTCTAAATCATTTTTGACCTTGAAGAATAAAGTAGAAAAAGCATAAATGAAGAAATTATAGAGAAAAAAAGTTTCTAAGACTTTGGTACATTCTAGGGGCACCTTGGTGGCTCAATCAGTTAAGCATCCAGCTCTTGATTTCGGCTCAGATCATGATCTCACAGTTCGTGAGATATAGCCCCATGCTGGGCTTAGTGCTGAGTGTGGAGCCTGCTTAGGATTCTCTCTTTCTCTTTCTCTCCCTCTCTCTCTCTCTCTCTCTCTCCCACCCCCCCCTGCCCCTTCCCAGTGCATGCACACTCTTGCTCTCTCTTGCTCATACTTAGTTATAGTTGCCTAGATGCCTGTCTGCACTGATGTTAAAGGAACAACGCGAGGATCAGTTCTGTTCCTTTTTCATCCTTGAGTAGGGCTTCGCCAACCATGTTGACATGACAAGACAGGTTGCTCACATCCCCTACTGTGGCTACAACTACTGGATGAGAGGTACACAAGTAATACCTGCTAAGCCAACTGGATTCTCCCTCTTGGAATTTAGAGCTTGAGATTCAGAGACAGATGGTCCATAGAGACTGATTGTTTGAATTAGTGATGTATAAACTTGTCATGTTTGGGGTATCCATGTACACAAAGAAGACAGGAAAACTGGTCTACAGAGAGAGAAAGAAGAATGAAGCAAATGTACAGGTGAGGGTAAAACAAGAACCATGAAGCACAAGAAAGAGAGAAGCTGTCAGAAGGCTCTCAGCAAGTAAAGCTGAGTTCCATATCCTGGTCCTGGGACCCAGAAGGTACCCTGTGAATTTTCAACAGCCCCCTTCCTTTGGTTTTCAATTTAGATGTTTTGAAATAAGCTTTTATTACTTGCAACCAAAGACAATTTACTAAGATATGGGTAAGAACTCCAATGCTTTTTCTTCCATCCCTTTATCACTCTATTTTTCTCCTGAAACCCTATTTCCTACCTAATCTAAAATTTAAAAATCCTACCCAATCTTTACACTGACTCTAAATACAACCTAACCAAGGATCCTGTCTCTGCCCTCTCTGAACTCCCTCTTAGAACATTGTTTCTGTGCTTGAACATGTACATGAAAGTTATTCGTATATTTGCCTCATGCTTCATTTAAATCATTTCTTCTCTCCAGACTTCAGGTACCTCACTCTTAAAATGAGTGAACTGTTTGGGGCACCTGGGTGGTTCAGTTGGTTAAGCGTCCAACTTTGGCTCAGGTCATGATCTTGCAATTTGTGAGTTCAAGTCCCGTGTCGGGCTCTGTGCTGACAGCTCAGAGCCTGGAGCCTGCTTTGGATTCTGCGTCTCCCTCTCTCTCTGCCCTCCCTTATTCACGCTCTGTCTCTTAATAATAAATAAATGTTAAAAAAATTTTAAATAAAAATTTTTAAAAATGAGTTAACTGTTTGAGACTGGAGGTTGTCAAAGTGTAATCTCCACAGCCTCAGCTTTGGCAGTTATGAGAGAGAGGAGAGTGGTCCCAAGAAAGCAGTGTCCCAGCCTCCCATCCTTACTTTAAAAAGAGTTGCTCTGTTTTCACATATTTCATATATTGGTAGTCTGGGTAATGCTTTATTGAGAAAAGGAATCTAGTACTAATCAAATTTGAAAATCCTGAACTAGATAATCCATAAAGCTCCAAGACTCCAGTAGTAGTAGTAAAATAAATATAACAAAACCAACTAAAATTTTATTGAGCTAGACATTGTTCTAAATACTCAGTTTGCATGATGAGATACCACAACACACCTGTCAGAATGGCTAAAATTAACAACACAAGAAACAACAGGTGTTGGCAAGGATGTGGAAAAAAGGGAACCTTCTTGCACTGTTGGTGGGAATGCAAACTGGTGCAGCCACTCTGGAGAACAGTACGGAGGTTCCTTAAAAAGTTAAAAAGAGAATTACCCTAAAATCCAGCAATTGCACTACTAGGTAATTACCCAAAGGATACAAAAATACAGATTCAAATGGGTACATGCATCCCAATGTTTATAGCAGCATTATCAACAAGCTATGGAGACAGCCCAAATGTCCACTGATAGATGAATGGATAAAGAAGATGTGGTATACATGCAATGGAATATTACTCGGCCACTAAAAAGAATGAAATCTTGCCATTCGCAATGACATGGATGGAGCTAGAGTGTATTATGCTAAGTGAAATTAAGTCAATCAGAAAAAGACAAATACCATATGAGTTCACCTACATGTTGAATTTAAGAAATGAAACAGATAAACATATGGGAGGGGGGAAGAAGAGAAGAGAAGGAAACAAACCATGAGAGACTCTTAAAAATAGAGAATAAACTGAGGGTTGGAGGGAGTTGGGCATGGGCATGGGCTAGATGGGTGATGGGTACTAAGGAGGGCACGTGTTGTAATGAGCACTAGGTGCTGTATGTAACTGATGAATCACTGAATTCTACTCCTGAAACCAGTACTGCACTGTATGTTAACTAACCAGAATTTAAATAAAAATTTGAGGAAAAAAATACCCAGTTTATCAACATTTTAATCATCACAACAATAAAATGAAGTAGATGTTCTTAACCTCATCTTAAAATGAGGACTCAAATCACGTAGATTACAGATGGCAGAGGCAGGAACCTAGGAATCACAGATCGAGATCTGAGTTCTTAAACACAATAATGTCTTCTAAGCTCCTTTAGGGGAGATACTATGGCTTTTGTTTCTTTTTCTTTTTATCTCAGAGCACACTACTTGGGCTAATAGTTACTTTAATAGTGTCTTCTGAATGAATAAATGCTTGAATGAACAAAGGAACTGTATCTTGGGTTCTGAAAAAACTGAGACAGGAACTTGAACTCTCTAGGACTTCAGGGGTTTTTAGGGAATAGCCCTAGGCAAAGAACTATTTCACAACTTAGACCTTTTCCACACCATCTCTCTGAAAAGTGAAGGATCTCCCTGAAGCCAGGAAGAATTCCTTCTAGATACAGTTTAATATGTAGTGCTGAACAGTACCTGATGGGTCCATGGACACATACTTCACCAAGTTCACCATCTTCAACTCATAATCAATATATTCATTTCTTTTGTATGAGGGTTTCTCAGTCATTGCACTATTGGCATTTTGAGCCAGACAATTTTTTGCTGTGGGGAGCTGTCCTGTGCATTGTATGATGTTTAGCAGCCTCTCTACCCACTAGATGCCAGTAACAACCCATCACCCACCCCTGCAAGTGTGACAACTAAAAGTATCTCTAGGCATTGCCAAATGTCCCATGTTGGGGGAGGTATAAACTAGCCCCTCACTGGGAACCATGTCTTTACATGAATTAGCTTTTGTGGAAACACTGGGGAGAAAAAATAAAGATAAAAATAAGCAACGCCTAGTTATACTTAGAACATAAGTGGTAATTTCCTTTCATCCTTAGAAAGTTCCTCATTTCATCCTTACCCCCCCCCACACCAACAAAGAAATTCTCCTTAAACTGGGCTATTCTGAGCACCCCATCATGTATCAAGCCTGCAAACTGCCTCAACCAAGAGTTGTAGTAAGAAATACGCTACACATTTATGAGGACTATATGGTGACCACAAATTGACTCAAAGCTTACAAACAATCCCAATATGAATATAATGAGGAAAATGCTCAGAACCTTGTAGAATGAAGACAGAAACATGATCTACTTTGGAGAAACCCCAGGATAATAAAATACTGCCAACATGGTCTTACTTTCTTACTTCACGCCAACATCTCGACACAGCCAACATTTATGAAGCATCTACTATAGGGCAGGGAATACACTAGGTACTTTTCTACTCCTTACCCCATCTGATTTTCCTACCAATCTGATAAGAAAGACATTATCTGTTTTGCAGAGGGGCTCAGAGGAGTAAAATGCCTTGCCCAAGGTCACAAAGCTCATCAGTGATGTCAAAACTGGGGTCTGAACAAGCACTAGCTCCAAACCCAGTGCTGTATTGCAATATTTCACAAGAAAACAAGTAGCCACAGTCAGTGAGGAACAAAGAAGGTAACACCATCGTTTCATTTATACTTTTTGCACAGATAAGAGACAAAAGGACATATTTCAAAATGTCAATAGTGGTCACCTACAGAAAACAAGCTTACCAGTTATTTTTTCCTTGGTGCTCTTCTGCATTTTCCAAATTGTTTCACCCTAAATATGTATTACCTATGTAATAAAAAGTAATTAAAACCCAATTCCAATGACAAAAATAACTCAAGGAAGTATCAAAATGTAATGCCAGTTTCAATGAACCATTACCACAATTTCTCACTTATGAGACTGCCAATGATTAAGAAGTTTCATGACAACATTCGGTTTTAACAAGGTTCTGGGAAAACAAGTAGTTGTATATACTTTTAGTAGAAATTTAAGTTAGTAGAATTTTAAGTTAGTACAAAGCTCTTCAGACAGTAACCTGGCAAGATCTATCATCATGTGATGTGTGTGTGTGCTCTTTTTCTTAGCAGCTCCACCTCTAAGAATTTATCCCATGGGTGTACCACATATACCATATACATAAATACATACTCAAAAGATATTTGCTTCCCACCAATAGAATTGGGACAGTGGATTCAAAGCAGTCATTAGAGAAAATGAGGTATATCCCTAGATACTATTGCACGAAGTTATCCAATACATAGTGTTAAGTAAACATCGAGTTCTATAATAGCATGTATAGAAGGGTTCAAGAATATACAGGTATTTATTATGTATGAATGTGTATGCAAACATGTGTCAGTGTGCAGGAATCTGCATGTGTCTATGTGGTTGTGTATAAGCTTAAAATGCATAGAAAGTTCTGTAAGTACATAGAAGAAACCATTAATGTTAATTATACCTGGAGAGTAAAACTAAAAGGTGGGAAGGAAGGAAATGAACTTTTATTTTCATTTTTATACGACTTACTAAATTGTTTTATAATTTTTCTTCATAAATATGTATCTTGCTGTAAACAAAAATAGAGCTTTTGTTTGGGTTTAGTTTTGCTTTTTAAGAGACAAGGGCCCAGCTCTCATGCAATGGCCTGAAAACAAAGCAACATATGAAATAGAACTGTCCTCTGTTACAACAGCAAATGATCACAAAACAAGACAGTGTGTGAAAGCCTCCCAGGCTCTGTGTGCCAATGAGGCATAATGGAGACAGTTCTCTCCTGGCACACTGAGAGACAAAGCCAGGCTCCTACCCCATTAGGGGATTTAGTGGCTGGATTTTAAGACCAATAATTAAAGTGAAATGCTGCTACACATTTCTCTTTTTTTAAGTTCATTTATTTATTTTGAGAGAGAAAGAGACAGCATGTGCAAGTGGGGAAGGGGCAAAGAGAGAAGGAGAGAAAGAATCCCAAGCAGGCTCCACACTACCAGTGCAGAGCCTGATGCAGGGCTCCAACTCACGAACGGTGGGATCATGACCTGAGCCAAAGTCAGATGCTTAACCAATGGAGCCACCCAGGTGCCCCACTGCTATCCATTTCAAGGCAACCTAAGCCAATTTTCTTAGCAGTTAAAATCCAGTTTTTACTGTTATATTCCTCCAACTTGTCTCCATTTAAAGTAGCTGATAGATCTTGGCCACAGGGTGCCCAAGACCTCAACTCTCTTCCTCTGCAAATGTGTCACTCTTCAGTATGTTAGAAGACCTGGAGGCTGCTGCTGGTTTAGATGCACATCAGCTCACTGACCTCTACAGAGCTTCCCATCTCTAAAATCTTGTTAATGCCACCGATTTCACTGGGACATTCAACATTCTAAGAACTAAGTAGGATAGAGTATAGAAAAACATGTTGTCAACACTAAGATGCTATGAGAACATTAGTTCATTTGAATTTTAAAAAGTTGACCATTAATGTTGAATAGTAATAGTCACTGATATCATCTCTGGTATATAAATCCTCTTTACAGTCTCGAATACCTATGAAGCTATGAAGGAACCTCAAATCCTTTCCTGATGCAAGCAGACAAAATGGTCTCTTACAAATACAACTCACACTTCACTTGTCCCCCTTCCCTTCCAGCTCACTAAGTGCTGGTTTTAACAGTCACATATCCTTTTGCAGACCGTGGCCCCTCTTCCAGGTCTTTGCATTTGCTGAACCTAGTACTTGAAATGCTCTACATACAGCTCTCGCTCTCTCACTCTCTCTCTCTCTCTCTCTCTCTCTCTCACTCTGTCTCTTTTTCCTGTTTGTGTCTGTTTCTTCAGATGTCACCTCAAATACTACCTCCTCAGAAAGGCCTTACTGGATTGTGCTCTGTAAATTAGGCTTCCCTCCTCCCCACCACCACCTTGAGTTCTTCTCTCCCTCACTCTAGCCCCTCCGTGGCATTTAGCATACCTTATAATCCTTTATCTTGGGTTACTGGTTTATGGTATGTCTTGTGCTCTACAATATAAGCTCATAAGCACCGAAGTCTTATCTGTCTCGTCCTCCACTGTATCCCCATGGCTAGAACAGTGCTGGCATATAACAGGCAGTCAGGAAACATTTATGAAATGAGTGAATGCAGAATTACCCACCACAAAGTGTTTTCCTCCACATTCCCACATTTCCCCCTTGCCTATGAAACTGGCAGGGTCAGTCTGATTTTTCTCATTTGAATTACCTGCCCAACATCACAGGCATAAATGACAACAACGTCTGGCTTATAAATGACAAAGCCAGACCTTACATCTAGGGTTTCTAACTCATGGTTCCCTAATATCACCACTGTTCAATAGCATCCACAAATTTGGACTTGAAAGGGTTGAAAATACAGCCATTTATCTAGGCTTTAGCAATAGGGGAAGGGAAGAGAAAGATCTGCTTTCCTGCAGGGGTGAGGTAGGAGAGACAGGGAGGGGGAAATGGTGTGTTATTATCTTGCACTCCATAGCTGCAAATTAGTAAGTAAAATTCTTTCCTTCATCTGAATGAAATGCAGCTACCTCTGGGATGGAGGCTTATGAAACCTCTCATCACCAAGTCACAGTGCAGAACACTTGGCTAATTGAAATAGCAAGTGAAATTTTAGGTAGGTCAGATGCAATTACCCAATTTGGAAAGTGACACCAGTGTTCACACTCATTGGATCACAAGCAGCAAGCAGCCTGGAATCTAAGTCACACATGTACACCCCCACACAAATACCCCCCGAACTACAGTCATCCACACACCTTCCTACAGCATGGGGTTCCAAGTCTCCCCAATATGCTGACTCACTTACTGGGGAAAAGGGGAGGACATGGAAATAGGAGAGGAGAAGAAGAGAGAGGGGGGCAAGGAAGCTAAAGACGCAGGAGAAGGAGGAAGAGAAGGCAGAAGGAAGAGAATATTGGGAAGAAGGATCACAGAAGAGAGAGACAGCAAAGGGAGAATAAGCAGCAAAGAGAAATGTCAGCCTGCTGATTTTTGCTGTGATGCTCAAGTGACCAAAGGCTGACACAAGGCAGTCCTTGAGAATTTCTGGGGGTCGGGGTGTTGTTGTTTTTTTCAGGCATTTGTCTGCTTCCAAGAATTCCTGCTTCAATAATCATCCTGCAAGTTCCTCTGGTGTTTGAGCTTTCTTCCCGTGCCCCCATCACCAAGAAAGGGCCCAGAGCCTGGGGCTTGCCCCTGAGAATGGGCATAAGGGCAGGCTGGCTACTTTACACCATCCTGGCCTCCGGCCACTGGCCTGGAGTCAGCCCAGTGCCGCACAATTTCAGTTCTAGCATTTCCACCGATTACCTTACTCCTCCGCTAGGCAAACACAGGCCCTCCTCCTGCCTCCTACCTCCTCCACAGCACTCCCATGGAGATCTGCACAGCCTAATGGGCAGCCTACCACAAAGCTGAAAGCCTGGTGAAACCTTGTGCCAACCTGACAGCATATCCAGCCCTCTCTCTAGTATGCTCACGATGCATAGAAAACCCCTGGTCACATTTTCCACTTCCACTTTTTAGCTGTCAGTCTGTCCATTCTTTTGTGCAATGCTTTCCAGACCTACTTCTTTCTTTTTTTCACCGGGCTGTCATTATTTCTCAGGTCATCAACCTAGTGGGCATTTACTTATTCTCCCTGTCCCCCAGGTACATGCACCCCCTCTGTCAGTATGCCCCCTCCCTAAATCATAAATCCCTGGGGCCCAGGAACCTGTGTTTTCAACCAGCATCTCAGGAAAATCTAATGCAGGCAGGACACACTTGGGAACCACAGATGGGGTCCATCTTTTATGCAGCTGCAGAATGTCTCCAGTGCTCACTTATTACAGCCTTCTCTCTGGAACTGCAGCAAGACCTTTGTGGGCCCTAGGCACTTCTGCCCCCATGTGCTCATTCCTCCATTAAAAATATATATATATATATATATATATATATATATATATATATATACATATTATATATTTAAATATATTTATGTTTATATATTTAAATATATACATTAATGTTCATTTATTTTTGAGAGAGAGACAGACATACAACATGGTGGGGGAGGGGCAGAAAGAGAAGGAGGCACAGAATTCAAAGCAGGTTCCAGGTTCTGAGCTGTCAGCACAGACCCCAACACAGGGCTCAAACTCACAAACCATGAAACCATGACCTGAGCCGAAGTGAGATGCTTAACCAACTGAGACACCCAGGCACCACTCACTGCACTGGTATGAAAATGAATTCCTTAATTCCTTACAGTTATACTCATTTATTTTATTCTGCTTTGTAAAAGAAATTAAAATTAAAACATTTTTCTTGGCCTTAAAATTATTCTGATCCCTAGGTGCTATGCCTGTGGATAACTCAGCCCTGCCTCAGCCCCTCTCCCAAATCTGCAGGATCCTCCCATTGCCTACAGAATAAAGTCCAACCTTCTCAGCTGGCTCACCCTGATCTAGGTTCAATCTGTATTCCCAATGCCATCCACTGTAGCTCTTGCAACCCATACAGGCTCCAGCTTCCAGGCCTAAATGTAGTTCTTTCAACATACCATGCATGTATGATGATGCCACTATGCCCCAGCTCTCAGCCCAAATCAATTTTCCTTTCCTTGTCTACCTACTGACCTCCCGCTCAAACAGCACTTTCTACTCTGGCCTTCCCTAGTCGCACTGGTTGAAATTAAGCATCATTCTTCTGCACTCCATAGCACTATATGTGTCTATTATTATACCACTTATTCGCCCTGCCTTTTGCCAAATATACCCAATTCTGGAATGCACTTCTTTTACGGTATAACGTGTCTTTCTTTCTTTAAATTTAGTTATTTATTTTTGAGAGGGAGAGAGAGTGGAAGAGGGTCAGAGAGAGAGAGAATCCCAAGCAGGCTCTGCACTGACAGTGCAGAGCCCAATGTGGGGCTAGAACTCACAAACTGTGACATCATGAGCTGAGCCAATCAAGAGTCGGACGCTTAACTGACCAAGCCACCCAGGCTACAGCATAACATTTCTAAAATCAGAAAGTGGCTGTAACACGTGCCAAACTCGCCAGCCACCAGGTATAGTACTACACTTGAACATGTCAACAGTAATTTTCTGCATGTGCAAACCCAACCTGCGTAGCAAGCACTGAATCATCTGATTGCTTCCTTGTGGGGTTATTTGCATTGTTAACATCACACAGCTGAATTTTAATTTTTTATCCTTAGTACCTTTTTAAATTATGCTTTGATGTATTACTGAAATAAAAAGCTATTTTGGACTAGGCTATGGCCTGTAGATGTCAAGTAAAGCCAATAAACGAAGTAGAAATTGCCAGATCTCGTGGCACATGTCATGAAATTTCCTAATTCCTTGGACCATGAAGAACTTATTATTCAGACATTGAACTGCTCTGTCAGAAGCTTCTAAGTAATTTCAAGAGATGTTGTTTAGTATACAATAACTATAATTTAGTTTTCTCCTGAGCCAATGAGGAAATGTACAATTTAAACTCCAGGATTCTTGCACGCCTGGGTGCCTCAGTCAGTTAAGCATCTGACTTTAGCTCAGGTCATGATCTCACGGCTCATGGGTTTGTGAGTTCAAGTCCTGCATTGGGCTCTGTCTTCCTCTCTCTCTGCCCCTTGTGCTCTCTCTCTCAAAAATAAAATAAACATAAAAAAATAAACCCCAGGATTCTTTAATTCACCTCAAAATTATAGACTCTTTCCAAAAGGAGTTCAAAATGGTGAGTACAGGTTATAAAAGGTTACCCTAATGCTTACCTACAACTGCAGATGACCAAAGGTGAAACAAAGAATTTTTACTTTGAGAGAGAAAGTGAGAGGGTAAGCAGGGGAGGGGTAGAAGTAAAGGGAGGGAGAGAATCTTAAGCAGGCTCCGCAGTCAGCATAGAGCCCGACACAAGGCTCCATCTCATGATGGTGAGATAATGACCTGAGCCAAAAACAAGAGTCAGACACTTACTGACTGAGCCACCTAGACACCCCAAAAATTTTTAATAATAAACCTGAAAATAGTGAAGATTCCAAACTTGTGATACTGATGAAGAAACACACAAATCTACAGATAAAAATCATCTATTGTTAGTTCATTAAAAAAAATTATACACATTTAGTTCTGGTTTTTTTCTGCTAAAAAATTATCTTAATGATGAATGGCATAATACAATGCATTTTTTTTTTGGTCAAAAAAGCAGTCTTTTGGTAAGCTTATTATTTCTTTACATTTCCACATTAGAAATCTCTTGGGGGTCTGGGACTATGTATTAATTATCTTTCTCTCCCCTCTAGTGTCCTTGCATATGAAAAATGCTCATTACTGAGTTGGTCTAGCTTTCTGCCAACAGTTTAATTTCTATTAAGTCTGGCCTCGTTTCTATTAAAATCTAGCTGTATGCTTATTTTTTGAGTTGGATGGGTACATTTCATTAAAAATGCCCTTTTTAAAAATTCAAAATCAGTTCATGCTTTTATTCATTCGAGTATTTATCAGTGCCACGCAGTGACAAGAAGACAAAGGTGAGTAAGACACAGCCCTGTTCTGAACTTTACTTACAGTCTAGAGGGAAAGATAGGCCAAGCAACATATCACAAACCAGTGTGATGAGAGGTATGGCAGGGACATACAAGCTGCTGGAGGCGCAGGGAGAATGGTCATCCCATGCAGCCTCCAGGGGTAAAGGAGCTGAAGAATGAGTCAAAATAACCTGGAAAAGTGGACATCTAGGTGGCTATGGGAGAAGCTTGCCTAACCTGAGAGAACAGTGTACATTAAAGCATAGAAATGGGGGTGGGAGGACCCACCAGGGGAGAAAGGACAAGAAGTTCTACTGGGCTGGCTTGCAGAGGTACCATGATGGGCTTCCGATGTCCAGTTAAGATAAAGTCCAGTTCTGGGCTTTATCCTGAGAGCAGTGGGGATATATTTTCATTGGCAAGATATTATTCCATGAAGTCATAAAGTGGTACCAATTATATTGTTCTCCAATCTCTATATTGGTGTCATATAAGGATGTAATCAGTCTTAGTCAATACTGCTTTTTTTTTCCTGCTTTCCTTTACTTCTAGCATTTTAAAATTCTTTATGTTATATGTAAGTCAAGAGAGATATCTTATTTATAAGATTCAAAGTGAAAAATAACTATATTCATTTCAGTTACCTCAGACACCCCTATTTCTCCTTACTGCAGAGAAAGAAGCAAACAGAAACATTCACCACTAAATTCTTCATTTGCAATCCTATGGACATTTATTTTTATTTTTTTAAATTTTTTTAACGTTTATTTTTTTGAGAGACAGAGAGAGACAGAGCATGAGTGGGGAAGGAACAGAGAGAGAGAGAGAGACAGAATCTGAAGCAGGCTCCAGGCTCTGAGCTGTCAGCACAGAGCCTGATGCAGGGCTCAAACCCACGAACTGCAAGATCATGACCCGAGCCGAAGTCGGACACTTAACCAACTGACCCACCCAGGTGCCCCTATTTTTATATTTTCCATTGCATTCTTTTCTGTAACCCTTAATTCTTTTTTTAACAAGAGCATGGAAAACCTATATAATAAAAACTTTTATAATAAAAATTGACTAAAAAACCTTGCTAAAGTTAAAAAAATTATATATTATATATACACACACGTTTATATATATGTATGTGTATATATGTATGCATGTATATGTATGCACGTATGTATGCATGTATGTATATATGTATATGTGTATATGTATGCATGTATATATGTATATGTATGTATGCATGTATATGTATGCATGTATATATGTATGTATATATGTATGCATACATATATACACATACATATACACACACACATGTATACACGTATATATATATACACATATATATATATGTATGATTAGAAATAAACTGGACTAAGAAGAGAAACAGGATATGTTCTCTAATTTTCTAAGGGTGGCCATGTGGGTAAGGGATTGGATTTATTTTGTATCTAGAGAGCAAAAAGTCCAATTTTGCTTAAATAAAAGGATGAGAACAGTGGAAACGTATAGCCTCAAAGGCAGTGATAGCTCCATCACAGAAGGTGCATATCATAGACTATATGGTCATCTTTCTAAAACTCGATTCAAAAGATTCCCCTTTTAAGTCTATGAAACCTGGCAGTCTCCAAGCAAATTTGAACTTTGACACAGATGCATCCTTAAACGGCTATACAGAAACATTCAAACTTTAGCCACACATTAAATAAATTAGTAAATCACTTTCCCTTTACCTTACAAGACCCTTAAATGCACAGGTATTCCTAAGAAAGGGATATTAGCACATATATGCTTATATTATTTCAACGGAGGATGAAGTTATCCAAATAAATACTTCATAATGTTAAAGCCTGATTTTTTTTAACATTTACTTATTTTTGAGACAGAGAGAGACAGAGCATGAACGGGGGGAGGGGCAGAGAGAGAGGGAGACACAGAATTGGAAGCAGGCTCCAGGCTCTGAGCCATCAGCCCAGAGCCCGACGCAGGGCTTGAACTCACAGACCGCAAGATCATGACCTGAGCTGAAGTTGGCCACTTAACTGACTGAGCCACCCAGGCGCCCTGAAAGCCTGATTTAAAATGTAGATGCTGTGTTTAAACACTACATCCTACAGGATAGGATTTTTTAAAGGTAATTTTTTCTTTCAATCAGATTTATACTAAACAGGAAAGTATTTTATTTTAGCATTCTTCATTATCTTTATACTCTTAAGTCCCATTAAAATCTGGAAACAGTTTTTAATTGGACTTCTGTTTTATGGCTTGTCATTACAAACTTGATAAGTAAAGCCTAATGTTGGAACAATTGAGTGACTCAAGACTGGGAGTTCTACATTTGTGGATTCTGCTTTCCATGGTAGGTGAAATGCGCACAAAAGAAATATGGGGTTTCTGAGTTAATGAACTGGGAAAGCTGCAGTGCCATCTGGGAAATGAGAGGATGACCTTTGAATGACAATCTTTTCTAAAGAATAATTCAAATGAAGAGAAAGTGAGCCAGGGCAGGCAGACAGCTCTAGAAACAGTTCTGGCTTAGGGGCTGCTCTGGAATCTACCACTTGAGAGTCTGTTGACTTAGAAAGTCATTATACTTCTGTGAACATCTGTCACTCTTTCATCTAAAAACAGAGGGGAAATCCAAGGAGATAATATTGTTTCCATCTCAATAATTAGTTGATATTATTACCTACACAGGAAAACAGTTCCCTTCAATGGAGAAAAACTTAAAGCTCAGAGTCAGAAAACCTGAATCTTGCTGTCAACTAAGTAGCTATTTTACCTTGAACAAGTCTCCTACCATCTCTAAGAATAAGCTTCCTCATCTAATTGGAAAGACACTGACAGCAACACAAAGAAAAACTGCAATTGTATCCTAATGTTGTTTTAAGCCTCAAACTAAAAGCTCTATTTTAAGAACAACTATTATGATTCTTTTATAAATGGGGAAGAGGCTTAAAATTTTTCTAGGTTCTACAGCTAGTTACAATAGTGAAGATGGTTGATATCAAATCTCTAAGACTAGACATATGCCACTTACCCTACCTAATAGATTTCTGGGGAAACGAAATAAGATAAGTGTCCAAAATGAACTACTGGGATCTCATCAAGATAAAAAGCTTCCACACAGAGAAGGAAACAATCAATAAAACTAACAGGCAATCAACAGAATGGGAGATGATACCCGCAAATGACATACCAGATAAAGGGTTAGTATCCAAAATCTGTAAAGAACTTATCCAACTCGTCGATACCCAAAAAACAATCCAGTGAAGAAATGGACAAAAGACATGAACAGACCTTTTCTAAAGAAGACATCCAGATGGCTAACAGACACATGAAAAGATGTTTGATGTCACTCATTATCAGGGAAATACAGGTCAAAACCACCATGAGATACCACCCCACACCTGTCAAAATGGCTGAAATTAACAACTCAGCAACAAGAGATGTTGGCAAGGATGTGGAGAAAGGGGGACACTTTTGCAGTGTTGGTGAGAATGCAAACTGGTGCACCCATTCTGGAGAACAGCATGGAAGTTCCTCAAAAAATTAAAAATAGAGCTGCCCTACAACCCAGTAATTGCACTACTACGTATTTATCCAAAAGATACAAAAATGCTGATTCAAAGGGGCACATGCACTTCAACGTTTATAGCAGCTCTATCGACAATGGCCAAAGTATGGAAAGAGCCCAAATGTGCATCAACTGATGAATGGATAAAGAAGATGTGATGTGATGTGTGTGTGTGTGTGTGTGTGTGTGTGTGTGTGTGTGTGTATGAATATATATATGGAATATTACTCGGTGGTCAAAAATAATGAAATTTTGCCATTTGCAACAATGTGGATGGAACTAGAATGTATTATGCTAAGCGAAATAAGTCAGGCAGAGAAAGACAAATATATTATTTCACTCATGTGAAATTTAAGAAACATGGGGCACCTGGGTGGATCAGTCAGTTAAGTGTCAGACTCTTGATTTCAGCTTGGGTCATGATCTTATAGTTTGTGCATTCAAGCCCCATGTCAGGCTCTACACAGAGCCTTCTTGGGATTCTCTCTCTCCTCTCTCTCTGCCTCCACTCCGTCATGTGCTCACGCTCTCTCTCTCAAAAATAAATAAACTTCAAATAAATTTAAAAAAAAAAAACAAAACAGATGAACACAGGAGAAGGGAAGGAAAAATAAGGTTAAAACAGAGAGAAAGGCAAACCATAAGAAACTCTTAAATACAGAAAACAAACCGAGGGTTGCTGGAGGGGTGCTGGGTGGAGGATTGTGCTAAATGGGTGACGGCCATTAAGGAAGGCACTTGTTGGGATGAGCACTGGGTGTTACATGTAAGTGATGAATCACTAAATTCTACTCTGGAAACTATCTTTACACTATATGCCAACTAACTTGGATATAAATAGATGGATAGATAGAAAGATAAAGATAAAATGTTCTACCTATTATAAATAGTTATACAAGCATAGGGTATTATTAAAACTAAGCTTTAAGTCCTCTAGATTTATTTTTAAATCCTCTAAACATACTTTTTCTACTCATAAACATTTCTATTAGACCAAAAGCCCCATGAACCACCTATTCTATCTAGCATGTCACAGTACAATGAGTTGAATAAATGGGTAGATCACTGCTGCTTTAGAAATGATCCATGAGTTTAATTAAATGTCTTAAACAAATGGATACATTTACACTGCACAAGGCCACTCTTTGAGGATCTGAATAGAAAGAACTATAATTAGACAAGATAGATATAGTTGCACTAATCAATGAAACTTGCTACCCACTAAAAGAAACCCCACTCTCAGGACCCAATCGTTCATCCAAACTGAACAAAGAGCATCCTCCCAGACTTCGCTCGATTGCAATTATGCATCAAAATAGTCAGAAGATAAATAGTACTGCCCTAAGGCAGCCACAACATTCCCCTAAGCAGAAAGAGGAGTGGGGAAAGGGAGGAATCCCTGCAACCTCTTCATACAAGGCTAGTTTGATCAAATTGAAGAATCAACTCCTAGCAAAGCGCTTTAGAGATAACAATATTCTTAATAAAATGTTTTCCCATTATAAAAGTTTATCAATTCATTTTTATTCTCTAAACCTATTGAAAAAGTGATTTGGTAAAAAAGACAATCCTCAAAAATCCAGAACTTACTATATAGGCTGCTGTGTGTTTGAGTTACTACTACTATTATATGAGCCCCCTAAAGGCCAGAAGTGTCCTTAGCACAGTACCTGGCATATAACAGACTCAGGAAATAGGTGTTAAATTTATTCTAGGATGTAACAAACTTTAAAAACAAATTCCAATTCTTAAAACAAAAATCCCTATGAAAAGTGAAAACTACACAAAATTTCATATTTCTTTCTCCAGAAAAATTTCCAGAAAATTTCATTTTCCAGAAGTGGGGCTCTCCCTCACTCATTTGAAAACTGTTCATTCCATTTCAGTCATGCGTGTACTTGTCCACTACGTTCCAGAAAGGATTATGATGGCATCATTTGGAATGCATGAATCTTTTTTTAAGATTTAAAAGAGATCACATCCAGGCAAAAGATGCTCTGGACTTTATCAAAGATTTGAAAATCATAAATCAAATACCCGTGTACAACATCAACACCAAAGCTGTTAGAACCATTAGTCCCTTCGGGTAACTTTAGCTTTAATTTAAAATGGTCCTGAGAAAACACTGCACCAACACCTTATTTAACTTCAGTAAGAGCTTGTATGGGTAAAATATGTTTTCAGGCCAGGACACTTGAACATCTGTAAACAATATTTTATCCCACCTATGGGATGAGGAAAATAGAAAATGGTAGTCCAGGGAGAGCCATTACACGATTAAAAGAAACAAGCATTTATTTCCAAAGTGCAGGAATTAAATTCAGTTTCTTTTCATTACTTCCCAAAAAACCCAACATGAATCTTTCCTCTGGATTCCTCAGTTGTCCAATATATTAAAGTTACCTGTGTAGAACAAAACACTGAGCACTTCAATTATAAATTATCTCTATGTAAACAATCCTCTGATCCTGGTTCCTTGAAAAGGTGAGCAAACAGCTATAATAATACCCCTGGTCCAACATACGTATATTAAATGAAATCACTATGGAAATCACTAAAAGAGCATTTTTGCTATGGAAATCACTAAAAGAGCATTTCCAACAGAGAGAAATCCAACTTGTCAAAATGCTTTATAAACGAAGGTTGCAAGCCCAGATACAAAGTTTAGAGGCATTTTCATTTTCCTTACATGTAAAGTTTATGATATATTAGTACACTCAATGCAAAAAAGATAAGATCAAAGTCAATAGCCGATGAAATAAATTTCATCGTACAAAGCCTAAAGCTGTGTAAAAGATCTCTAGATAAAAATTTGCTCAAGGTAAAAATTGCTCAAGAAAGGTAACAGCATTAACCCTAGCAGACAGCCAAATTGAGAAGAGGCACAGCTTTACAGAATTGCAAATGACATCAGCATTACGAGAATAATAATTGGAATAAATACCGTCTGCAGGCTGCAAAAACATTCAACGCACTTGCTCCTTCACCTCTCCCCCTCATCCAGCTGGGTAGTGAAGGCAGCTGCTCTCCCTGCCCTCCTTCCCAGTGGCTCCTCGCGCCACCCTCTCCCTTCTCGCCTCCACCCCTTCCCTCCCCTTTCCCCTCCTCTCCCCGCCTCCAGCTGGTGTATTCAGCAGCCTAGCGAGATTAAGAGGCGCTCGCTACAGTCACTGGGCCTCAAGACAGATCTAACGTTTCCTAGCTCCAGGAACTAGAGAAATTAGAGACGCGGCACCCTGGTGGTATTAGATGCCTTCGCTCCATCCCGGCCCCTCCCAGGCCAAGGCTGAGGTGGGAGCCTCGGGCTAGCGGAGTGGGCCGCCTCTTGGAGGACCCAGTGGAGTTCAGCAGGGCGCACCCCGCCGCCAGCGCTACCTGAGCTGTCCATGGTGCTGGCGCGTTCCTGAGGCTGCTGGGCGGGACTCCGCGCCGCCGCCGCCCCGGCGTTCACTCTCTGCTTGCCGCCACCCGCGCCGCTTCCCGCACTTAAGTCCCGGTTACTGTCCACCAGCTGCAAGGATTCGTAACCATCGTTGCTGGTCTTTTTCCGGTAGCTCCCGAGGAGACTCATGGGCAAGCCCAGAGAAGAGGGGGGAAAAAATCAACCTGGGAAACGAAGGGGAGGTGGAAGGTGGAAAGGGCTCGAAGGAGGAATTAAAAAAAAAAAAAAAGAAAGAAAGAAAAAGAAAAAAAAAACCATCAAGTGTCCGACATGACGCATAGATGAGTGAAAGAGGGAGCGGCCACCAGAGAGGAGCTTGGCGGGGCGAGCGGCAAAGCCACCGCCCTGGGCAAAGAGAGGCTCTGGGCGCCCGGCGCGACCGAGGTTGAAAAAGAGGGCGCGGGCGGGAGGGCTAGCGGGTGCGCGCGTCCTCGGCGCCGCCGCCGAGCCGCCGGCCCTGCCGAGCTCCGGGACCCGGGCCAGCCACCCTCTGGCTGGGGAGTGCCCGGAAGCAATCCTATAGGTGTCGCCGCGTCGCCCCGCCGCGCAGCAGGGCAGCTCCAAGCGCGGCTGGCCCACGGGGAGGGAAGAAAAGAGACAGAGTAAGGGAGGGGAGACTCTGAAGAAGGGGGGCTGAGGGCTGAAAATGGGGCGTGGTGGAAGGGGGAGGGAACTACTACGACCCGGGTAGTGGGTGTTTTCGGGCGCGAGGTAAAGAAGAGGCTGGGTGTCTGTGTTTGGTAAGCTTTGGAGACGAGGGGGTCTCTTGGTAAAATCCAGACACGCCCATTTTGTATAACTTAGCCTATATTTGCTGGAAGATTCGGCATATCAAAGGTTATCGTCCTGGAGGACTGACTTGTAACTTAATTGAACAGAAAAAGAACGCATGTTAAATGCCAGTTATATGTATGCTAACACAGAAAGAAACAGCAGTATTTTGCACATTTAGGATAATGGGAATGATCCCTAAGTGAGATTTCAAAAAGCTGGCTATTCTAAGTACGAGACAGGGTCCATTCCACCTTGGGAGTAGATGTGACTGTTTCAGGAACTATTTGTTGAACGAATAATTGGGGGAGGAGGGGAGGTCGAATCAGGTGCAATTTAAGTTCTGACATCATTTACCTTGGGACCCGGAGAAAGGACTATACCACTCAGTTGGCTTGAGGGGATGGTTAGGAAGCAAGCTAGACAAGGATTTTCTTTCCATTCTCTAGCCCCTCCCCCTTTTTTCTTTCATAATTTTCAGAAAACAAAGAAAGCAGTCACTCATTATCAGTGCAGAATTAATCACAAAGTTAATCAAGCTGAAGGGTCAGAGCCCCTTTCTTGCAGAAGCCCTTTGTAAGGCTATGCACCTAATTTTATATTTGTGATTTTATATTCTTATTCTTAAAGAGAACCCCAGCATTATATGTTTCATGGCTTGCAAAACCTGGACATAACTCTAAGTCTCAAAATGCAATTACCAAATGTTCATTTTCACCTGAATTACTAATACTGCAGAAGTATCTCTCATTTTTATCATTTCAAGTAAAATCCTGGTTTAAAATGATACTTTTCCCTGTTAGGACTTGCAATGACTAAGTAAAGAAAGAGCTTTTCAAAAGTCATTTGGCAGAGTTTCATCACGGATCAGCAAGAAAAAAGTGCATGCATATAAAATTTGCTTAAGCCCATACACAAAGGCATTTTTGCCTTCTCACCTTTCGTGGCTTTCTTTTGCTGTTACTTTGATCACTTAAGGACATGAAATCAAACGTCTAAGAGGCTTGGGTCCAAATGACTTGGGACCCTAAGTTTCCAAGAAACTCTAGCTCTACATGGATCTACATAAAATAAATTAATTGTATTGAAAGACATTTGCCTATTCAAGGACCACCCAAACACAAAGTCTTAGAAGAATAGGACGAATCAGTAGAGGCCAAGAATGCTGCAGATTCCTCCAGTCCCTCTGGGAAGACCTCAATTCCCTGACCAGTTGCTTTCCAAAGTGCAGTATCTGAAAAAGGTCTGGTGTGACCCAAATCACAAATTGCAGTTAATGCTCATTTACAAGATCAAACAACTTGAGTGAGAGCAGTTAAAACTGTAATAAAATTTTAAACACAGATTTCATACTTTTAATTTTCCAAATCTGTCAGATTGAGCTATTTTATGTACTTGACTAAAGTAATACTCTATGAAGTCTAGTAAATACATATTTTCCAATAACATTTTAAATCATCTTTTTCTGCACTTTTCCTTCTCTCTTAATTCATTACTGAGACACAGGGAGAGTAAATACCTAGTATCCATCATATGCCTTGGCAAATTCTGGATTTATAATCACTGGATTAAGAGAATTTAGACATGACCACTTTTCAAAAGTGAAAAATAATTATTTTCAAAAAGAGCTCTCTCAGTTCTTTTTGTTCAACTGTTTTGAGAGTTCCAGACATACTGCTGGAAGAAATTAAGATGAAACATATGCCATTGTATTTTTGGATATCTATCTCCCCAGTTTGCAAATTTAAAGAAAAACATGAATGGGCTAAAGGGACCACTGAATTTTTTTCTTGACATTAATTTAACATAAATAAAATTAACCAGAATAACTGTTGGGGCACCTGGGTTGCTCAGTCAGTTAAGTATCCCAACTCTTGATTTGGGCTCAGGTCATGACCTCATGGTTTGTGAGATGAGCCCCACGTCAGGCTCCATGCTGTCAGCATGGAACCTGCTTGGGATTCTCTCTGTCCCTCTCTCTGCCCCCCCCCCAAAACCCTTGATCTCTTTTTCTCTCTCTCTCTGCCCTTCTGCTGCTGCTCTCTCTCTCAAAATAAATAAATAAACATTTTTTTAAAGGAGTAACGATTAATGACCCTACAAAATTAAGGATATGAAGAACATACAAAGGCAGGAAAATACAATAACTATGTTAATTTACAACAGTCTAAAAACTAGTTTGGGGCTTAAATTGGAATACACACCAATTTTGACACTAAAATTGTCTTTACTATCCTAAAGATCAAATTCATAAAGAGTTCACTTATGCATAAGGAGCTTACTTTTCTACTCCATAAAATACAGCATAGTAAAAACACCATCACTGTATAGTTGAAGTAAGAAATTAGTACCTAACACATAGAGAGTAAGTACTTAACAAATATTCACTATTATCACTATTATTGGGCTGGCTTGGGCACGGCTGTGTCCTCAGTGCACAATAGTCCTAGTTCTTCCCTGGGGGGATGCTCAATAAAGGACAGTATTACTTTTTCCAGGATTGTACTAATGGAAATTTGTCTGTGTTATTCTGAATGAGGACCTGTGCTTAAGGAAGGGAGATGGCACTGGTAAAATCCAAGGTGAACATTTAGAGCCAAACTTTCCTGCTTTTCCAAAAGCAAGATTGCTCCACAATTTATTTTATCTCGACAATATTACCTCACATATGGAACAGAGCCAAAGAATTAGATGCCCTCTTCAGGGATCTGGGGGTAGCATTCTTTCCCTTTGCCTTTTCTACTGCTGACTTAGTAAGTCACTTGTACTAACTTGGTAAAGGTTATCCACACTGAGGAATGTTCAGGCCCTATTCCTGCCCATCACGTCCACCCCCTCAAAATACTCTCCCATCACAACAGATGTCACAATATTTTGTGGTGGGAGTAGAAGATGATATATGCCATGACCCATCTGGGAATATGATCCGTGCTTTTAAATTTCCAGGTATAACATACCGGTTAAAATTGAGGTTCTAGAACCATATTTCCTAGGATTGAACCCTATTTCTACAGACTCTTTTAGCTGTATCTCCTAAAGCACTTAACCTCTCTGCCTCACTTTCCTCCTTTGTAAAATGAGCATAAGAATAGCACTATCCGAATAAGGCTGTAGTGAGAATTAAATCAGTACCTAACATATAGTTAGTGCATAACAAATGTTATCTATCACTATCATTCTACTGTTTTTATAAGGATAAGTAACTTTTTTATTTTTTTTAACGTTTATTCATTTTTCAGAGACAGAGTGTGAGCGGGGGAGGGGCAGAGACAGAGGGAGACACAGAATTCAAAACAGGTTCCAGACTCTGAGCTGTCAGCACAGAGCCCGACACGGGGCTCGAACTCATGAATCGTGAGATCATGACCTGAGCCGAAGTCTAATGCTCAACCAACTGAGCCACCCAGGCACCCTAAGGATAAGTAACTTTTTAAAAAAAAATTGTAATTTCCCATCTGTAAAATTAGGCTAATATAAAAACGTTATGTATAATGTAGAAATTGTTCTGCCTTGACATTTTAGATATTTTTATGCATCTCTTTCCTATTAGATTTCAGACTCCTTGAGGACAAAATCCATGTTTTCTAATGTCTGTATCCCTCATGATGTCTAAAGGAGCACCTCACACTCACTAGAGATTGAATAAATATCTACTGAATTAATAAAGTAGTGAATAAATTAACAAATAAAATGCATTTTTGTCACCTAGTCTAGTGATTTTTTAAAAACTGTACATTGTGGTTTACTAGGTTATAAAATAAACTTAGCAATTCATTACCATTATTAAATGAAACAGGTCAGAAAACATCGGTTTTTGGCATATGGTAAGATATGGTTTCTTGAACTACTGTTTTGAGTTTGTGTGGTGAAAGTATGTTTGTGTTTCTCCTCAATAATGACATAAATGTATTTTTCACTATGGGTTCTAATTATAAATGTTTGAATGTCTATGTATAGCAGTAGTAAGGGGTCCTAGGGTCCCAATTGTAAATGTCCTACCCACTGTGACAACTGAATGCACTTGCCTACATAACTGGACAACAAAGAGTTCTGGCTCTGTTCTCTCTGTGGCAAAATGCAAAAATTATTATGTATGATCAGGTTTCTAAAATGCATTTCTTGCAATCCCTATCAAAATAACACCAGCAGTCTGCACAGAACTAGAACAAACAATCCTAAAATTTCTATGGAACCAGAAAAGACCCTGAATAGCCAAAGCAATCTTGAGAAAGAAGAACAAAGCTGGAGGCATCAAAATCCCAGACTTCAAGCTGTATTACAAAGCTGTAATCATCAAGACAGTATGGTACTGACACAAGAACAGACACTCAGATCAATGGAACAGAATAGAAAACCCAGAAATGGACCCACAAACATATGGCCAACTAATCTTTGACAAAGCAGGAAAGAATATACAATGAATTAAAGACAGTCTCTTCAGCAAGTGGTGCTGGGAAAACTGGACAGCAACATGCAGAAAAATGAACCTGAACCACTTTCTTACACCACACACAAAAATAAACTCAAAATGGATGAAAGACCTAAATGTAAGACAGGAAGCTATCAAAATCCTCCAGGGGAAAGCAGGCAAAAACCTCTTTGACCTCAGCCACAGAAATTTCTTACTCAACACGTCTCCGGAGGCAAGGGAAACAAAAGCAAAAATGAACTACTGGGACCTCATCAAAATAAAAAGCTTCTACACAGTGAAGGAAACAATCAGCAAATCAGAAGGCAACCAACAGAATGGGAGAAGATACTTGCAAATGACGTATCAGATAAAGAGTTAGTATCCCAAATCTATAGAGAACTCATCAAACTCAAGACCCAAAAAACAAATAATCCAGTGGAGAAATCGGCAAAAGACATGAATAGACACTTCTCCAAAGAAAACATCCAGATGACCAACTGACACATGAAAAAATGTTCAACATCACTCATCATCAGGGAAATACAAATCAAAAACACAATGAGATACCACCTCACACCTGACAGAATGGCTAACATTAACAACTCATGCAACAACAGATGTTGGTGAGAATGCAGAGAAAGAGGATCTCTTTTGCACTGCCAGCGGGAATGCAAGCCGGTGCAGCCACTCTGGAAAACAGTATGAAGGTTCCTCAAAAAATTAATAATAGAAATAGAACTACCCTATAGCCCAACAATTGCACTAGTAGGTATTTATCCAAGGGATACAGGTATGCTGTTTCAAAGGGGCACATGCACCCCAATGTTTATAGTAGCACTATCAACAATAGCCTAAGTATGGAAAGAGCCCAAATGTCCCCCGATGGATGAATGGATAAAGAAGAAGATGTGGTATGTATGTGTGTATATATATATATATATATATATATATATATATATATATATATACACACACACACACACACACACACACACACACATACATACAATGGAGTATTACTCGGCAATCTAAAAGAATGAAATCTTGCCATTTGCAACTACATGGATGGAACCAGAGGGTATCATGCTAAGCAAAATTCGCCAGAGACAGACAAATATCATATGACTTCACTCATGAGAAATTTAAGATACAAAACAGATGAACATAAGGGAAGGGAAGCAAAAATAATATAAAAACAGGAAAGGGGACAAAACATAAGAGACTCTTAAATATGGAGAACAAACAGGGCTGCTGGAGGGGTTGTGGGAGAAGGGATGGGCTAAGTGGGTAAGGGGCATTAAGGAATCTACTCCTGAAATCATTGTTGCACTATATGCTAACTAACTTGGATGTAAATTAAAAAATAAATTAATTAATTGAAATAAATAAAATAAATTTAAAAATAAATAAAATAAAATGCATTTCTTCAATTTAATGCTTTAATATACATCAATGAATAGCATTGAAACTCTCTTTGGCAACATGCCTCAGGTATATAATTCAGATTATGTCCTTATTGAATAAAGGTCTATGGATATAAACAATGCAAAGTGCTCAAACTGAGGACCAACAGGCCATGTCTGGCCCCCAAACATGTTTTGTTTGTCTTTTTTTTTTCATTGTAAGCTTACATGCCTCCACAGAAGGTACATAGGCTCCAGCTTGAGTGCCATAGTTCACCACCACTTCCCCATGTGAAATACCCAGCCTGCCCCACTCATTCTTACCATCGGTCAGCCCTTGAAGGCATTTGAATTTGAGACTTCTACAGTAGTGGCCAGAACTATAGGAGTAACAGCACCAAGACAGATGCCAAAAGCCACATCTTTAGGCCACAGTCCAGGAGAAAGAGCAATGGGCTGGAACCCTCTCCTGACTCTATTATTAATCAGCAGAGTAGCCTTGATAATCATTCTCCTCTTAGCAGTAAAACTCAAGGTGTTGATTACAGGATTCTTGCTAGTTCTCAAATTTTCCTATCCTTCTCAAAACTTTAGCTGTCATTTCCTTCCTTCTCCAAATGAAGCCCAGAGGGAAAAACCATGACCGTTTAAGTGTTCCAGTTTTAAGTCCCAGTTAATCAAGGTTTTACTACAGAACACATGCTTAAATAGCTGTCAAGAGTTACACATAGAGCAATACACAAGAGAGATGAGGAAGTATGCTGGAAAAACTGAGTGAGCTGGTAATATTTAATAGAAGAAAACCTCAACTATTCCTACAATAGTTCCTTGGAAATGAGGTTGTCTGTTCCTGATGCCTGATGGAATGCTGGGTCTCCTACAAGACAGGACAAATTTTCCAGCCGGGGCATTTTTTTTAAGATAACTCAATACCCCCAAACCTGTGGCTCCTTGAATCTCTAACAGTAATAAAAATAACTGTCACTAGTTACTTTCCGTTTGCCAGGTACCTTATCTACCATAATTTCCACCTTCCCAACCACCTGCAAAGGTGTTACCCTTTTTTTTAAGGCAAACTTGGAGAGGTTAAGTTACTCGCCCAAGCTCATACAGCTAGCGATCAGTATTCAAAATCCAGTCTTTCTGATTATGCTTTGGCCACTGCACCAGTCTGAGGGAACAATTCCAGTGGTCAAAGTGAATGCTGGATGGCTCTTTGGGTCATTTCTTGGATCTGACCTAAGAGTGGCCAGTGAAAAATGGCTGGGACACCTTACCAGAACTCCCCTTGCTTTACTATCCACAGGGTAGGTTCTGCTCAGTGAAACCTGCAAGTTTTCAATGTATGTGGCTTCCCAATAGGCAATCTTGTTTTGTAACTATCTGGCTTAGAGGACTTGATATATTGTGCTCCTGAAAACTGATACTTGGCTACTCTTTGGCCTAGTTTTAATCACTAGAAGGAAAAATAATCTTCATATTCATTAAACGAAAGCCCTTCACTTTGAAAGAAGGTTATCCCCCCATTGTGTTTGCACATGTGTACATGTATAAATATATGTGTATGCAGATTAAAAAGACATTTTTTCTTTGGGAAGAAAAATACAACTATGAGTTCAGGACTCTCCACATGTAGGTGTTCTATAATCTAATTTCCCACTCAGAGCCACCACATTCCCTTTCCATGAAGTTGAAGAGACTACTTGTCCTCCCTCACAGAAAGAGTCAAATGAAATAAAGTCCATGAAAGCACATAATTAACACTAAAGCCCTACTTAAATGCTGCATTTCATCAAATCTAAGAAATCGTCCATTTTGAAAAGCATTAAGAAAAATACATGACTTATGACATATATTTGACATCTTTAAAAGGTTTCAAGATTGCACAAGTGTTAATATATTAAAAGCTGTTTTAGAACTGATGCAACAAATTTTACTATTATTTGACTATCTGTTAACCTGAGAATATTATCTGTCTATTTATAATTCAGGTATTTTGAGCACCTCTGGTAGCTAAAGACAACATTCATCACATTTTACCAGGCCTAACGTCGTGCTTGCCAAGTAATTGGTGTTCAGTATCTGCTAACCAAATGAAAATGCAAAAAAAAGAAAGTTTGAAAGGCCATCTTTAACTTACAGAAAAATTCACCATGGGTTTCTTAGTAAGCTCACTTAAAACGCAGCTCCACTTGCTAAGATTCAATTTACCCTTGACTTTTCAAGGACGCGCTCATGCTTTAACAATGTAACACCTACATTACCATTTCAAGAGTAACTCATAGAAGCACCTGTTTCTTTCATTTGTCATTTTATGAGCAAGAAAATCAGCTTCTTAAATGGACAGACACTGACAGACTACCTTAAACTGGCCCTGTGTTCAGTCTAAGGAATTGCTCTCAGTCTAAGGAATAACAAACTGAAAATTTTCATGTGGTAAATAGCTCCTCAAAGCAAGTACAAATCTACCCTGAAGTAAAAGTTTCCCTAAATCTTAGATATCCCCATGTTTGACCCTGAGTTCATTATATATGATTTTATGTTCAAGATCCTTAACATGTAGGTGCTTATTCTCTGTAACCACCCTTTGGTGCCTAAAGGTTGAGCCCTAGTGCATGTGACAAATCCTATATGATGGTGATAAGGAAAACAATGATCACCTCAGATGTGGGTAGAATCCATTCTTTGGGTGCTGAGTGTCCAGGGCACCAAACCACTGCTACCCACTTAATCATATTTCACTGAAGGGGGAAAAAACTAGCATTTCCTGGGCATGAAATTGCCTGGGGTTTTATTATTATTATTTTAATCTATTTACCCATTTAAACCTGAAAGGTCTTTTGAGAAGGATTGCCATACCCATGGAGACCAGAGCTCTACACACAACTGAGCGTGAGCTAAACAGTGATTGTCCGTGATCCTCAATATTCTTTTCCATCTTCTTCTATGCTAACCTTGATCTTTGGGTGGGCACATGGCCATCTATTACAACAAATATATTTCTCAGTCATCTTTCATGTCTTGGACCTGCCAGAAGCAAGTTTTCTATAATCTGCTAGGTATACACATGAGACTAAGTTGTGGTATAATAATAATGATTTTGTGATATAAGTATAAATGATATGTGCAATTTTTAGTATGCATCCTTGAAAAGGAGGTGGGTTTCATGTTCTTCTTCCATTCCTTTCCCTTTCTTCTGGTTGGAATATGACGCTCCAGCACACATCTTGGACCATGAAGTAAACTTGAGGTTGGAAAACTTCCACATGAAGCAATAGAAGGAACCTGATTCCCAGAGAACCATGACAACCCTGGACTGATTATCTCTGGACTTCATAAAGATAAAACTATTTTGTTCTAAGCCACTGTTACTTGCTTTTTTCTGTGCTGTGCACCCAAAGCTAATCTTCACTGTGACACAAAATGCAACCTAACCATTGGATTTCAGCTGTTTTTTTGCCACAACATTTACTGGCAATTAGTCTATGGGACTGTGGACAAATAAGTTCTCTATGCCTCACCTTCCTCGTCTGTAAAATAGTAGCATCTAACTCATAGAGCAGTCATTAGAATCAAATGATATAAAGTACATAAAGAGCTTAGCACAATACAATGAACGTTATCTATTTTGTTATTTCTTGTCACTATCCTTCAACTGACACATAGCTGAGTCTCTTACGCCTAACTCCAAAGCCAGAGATTTCTCCACCTCACCTTGTTATCCAGAGACTGCCTTCTTAGACCCAGCCCGGAGCTACAGAGCTCTGCCCGTGTCATCAATGAAATCCCTAAAAGAAGTGCTCCTTCTGTGGGGTGTAATTCTCTTTGATCTGCCCACATAATCTCAATGCAGTCTGTAACATTTTAAGCCATTAAGGTTGATACAAAACTTAAAGCAAAGTGTCAGTGCTATGATATAGTAGTCCTGAGTCTATTTCAATATGAACAAGTGAGAGAGAGTCTGATTCTTTCTCCATTCATGCTAAAAATAATAAAGAATTTGGATAATAAGTCAGAGCATCTTTATTTTATTATTTTATCTTTTACTATTATGGAAAATTTCAAACATATACAAATTATGAATTTATATAATTGATCCCTTTGTACCCATCATTCAGCATCAACAATTACCAAGTCACAGCCAATCATGTTTTATACGTATAAATCCCTAACTACCTTTAAGCAAATTCCAGACTTTCTGTTATTTCATCAGTAAATATCTCAGTATGAAGCACTTTAATTTTTGGGACATCATATTTCACTATATTGTAATGGGGCAAGGTGCCCTTCCACTGTGTACTGAGAAATTAAAATCACCCACCAGTTCCCTTTCAGGAGACTATCAGAGGAGCCTGCCTAACCTTTCTGTCTCCTTATTTCCCAGTGGAAATAATATATCATCCATTCAGCTTCCTGTCTCTACTCTCATTCACCCCTATCCCCACATACCTCACCTCTTCAAGTACTAATCATAATCTTAGTAAGGACTTGCTGCCCAAAAGATGTGGAAATCAGCATGAAATTAAGTTTTTCCAGGATAGCAGAAATTTATGGAATATTACAGTTGGACGGAGCTATAAAGGGCAGGATATTCCTTTCAATTTAAAGATAAGAATATTGAGACCGGGAAGTGAACAAATTGATTCACTTTTGGCTTTCTGAAATGCAAATCCAATTATGTGACTCAGCTGCTTAAAACCATTTGAGGGCTTCCAGCTGCCCTCTGTCTAAGGTATTTAACATCATGAACTCCTCACATTTTAAGATAAGCTACTCAGCCCTCACCACTTGCCCCTCTCTCCATTCTAAGTCTAAACATAAAGCTTCTTTATGATCCCCTGTCTGGCCAATTCCTGCTTGCCCTTCAGATCCCTGCATAGATAGCACTTCCCCAAGGAAACCAACGAAGTTCTCAAAACCAGAGTTCTCAGAACACTGTACATCTAACATAGTACTTATAACACACTAATTTGTGTTGAAATTTCCTGTTAGATTTATGACTTCCCACATTAGATTATAAACTTCATGATGGCACAGCCATGTTTGCTCTAACTCCATGCCTGACACAATGCCGACACGGATATATACATGTTAAATAGAAGAATGATCACTGCCACCGAGAAGAGTCCATGAAAGACATAAGGGAAAGTTGCTCTGTATACTGCCTAGCATCCAATGAAGATTAGTCACTGCATTTGTTACTACGTCACACATCAGAACTACATATAAGGGACTGGCTGGCTTTCTGACCAGCACAGGTCAGAGCTCTTAGCTTTCCACCGCACTGCTTAATATGGATTCTGCCAGTACTGTCACTTATTGCTAGTTTCCTATGTAAATAAAACCATTTCTACTGAGTAATGGAAAGTGCCTAGATGTATAGTATTTTGAAATATTTTTGTTTGGGGGCAGCTGGGTGGCTAAGTAGGTTAAGTGTCCAATTCTTGATTTCTGCTCACGTCATGATGTCATGGTTCGTGAGTTCTAGCCCTGCCATCGGGCTCTGCACTGATAGTACAGAATCTTCTTGAGATTCTTTGTCTCCCTCTCTTTCCGCTCATGATCTCTTTCTCTCTCTCTCTGTCTCAAAAATAAACATTCAAAAAAAAATCATTTTTGTTTGAAATGTACTTTTTAACCTGACTAGGAGATTCACATACTCAAGATCATCTTCTTGCAAGACTTATGGATCATCATTTTTATTTTTTATTTTATTAAATTTATTTATTTTGAAAGAGAGTGCATGCATGTGAGAAGGAGAGGAGCAGAGAGGGAGAGAGAGAATCCCAAGCAGCTGCTGCAATGTCAGCCAGCACATAGCCCAACAGCAGGGCTCAATATCACGAACTGTGAGATCACAACCTGAGCTGAAATCAAGAATCAGATGCTTAATCAACTGAGTCACCCAGGGGCCCCTGGATCATCATTTTTAAAGAGTATTTCCTTTGGGCCAGGTATTGTTTATAAATAACAGAAGATGGCCCTTCCATCTTTGCCTCTGAAATCACTATGCCCATATTGTATAGACTGTAGGAAATCATGTGTTGGTGAAAAATGAGATGGAAAAGTTCTCAAAAGAAAGTATGTGATTGGCTGCACAACTCTGGTATCAAAGACCACTGAATGATACACTTCCTTTAAAGTTTATTTATTTATTTTGAGAGAGAGAGAGAGAGAGCAGCGGAAGGACAGGAAGAGAGAGAATCCCAAGCAGACTCTGCACTGTCAGCACAGATGGGGGCTCAATCCCACAGACCGTGAGATAATGACCTGAGCCAAGATCAGGAGTCAGACACTTAACTGACTGAGCCACCCAGGAGCCCTGAATGATACACTTTAAATGGGTTAATTATATGGTACATAAATCAGGTCTCAATAAAGCTGTTGCAAAAAATAATAATGATATTAGAAATGTTATAAGGTATAATTGGATATGATTTTTAACAATATAGTAGCTAATATGTATTAATGTAATCAACATAATAGCTAACATTTATTAATGTAAATATAATAGCTAACATTTGCTAGTATGGTAAATACAGTAGCTAATATTTATTGCCAACTATGTGACAGGCACCAAAAAAAAAGAAAAAAGTGTATGATCAAAAATTACAAAAGCAAATGCCCAAGTGGTGATAAATATGTTTTAAACTCATTACTACAAAGATAATTATGGTAGACCTTTTTTGTGACCTTTAAAGCTTTGGATACAAGATTGGAGAGCACAGGAGTATAGGTTTCAATTCAGGAAAGATTTACTGCATGTTACTGTGGGGCCAGTTGCCTTACCCTCATTCCTATCACAAATTTCAGCGGAAAACAGTTTGGTCGGGGAGAAAATAGCAAATTGCTAATTCAGTAAAACTTAAGTCAACACAACCCAATTTTCTCAAATTCTGTCAGTGTAGTGGTTAAGAACATGGGCTTTGGTGACAGATCTAAGATTCCAGCCTGGATGTTTAAACTTGGACAAAATATATAACATCATTGAGCCTTAGTTTCCTCATTTATAAATTGAGGTATTACCCCACAGAATAGCTGTACTTATTAAATTACCTAAGGTAGGTGCATTATACACTCAATCTCTTATTAACCAAGTCTTTCACCGGGAAATCTTCTTCGTCTGGCATTTGAATTAGAGCCATGGCCCAGGGATAGCTAACTGAAACCAAGCTAGGTCAACCTGGCCTTTTCACAGGACTTTTCAATTTAAAACCAGGGAGACTAGGTCTGAGTCCTCTCCTAGAATAAGGATGATGGTCAGGAGTAGTAAGAGCCACACTTTGTGAAATGTGGAGGGAGATAAGTCAACTGAGAGAACACTGTTGTCAAGAAGGAAGAAGTAAATTTGAGAGGAAGAGAGATGGAAAAAAAAAAAAACACCAGTTATATCCTAAGAATTCAAGAGGCCCACACGTACCAAAGGAATCCCACCTAAGACAATACTTAGCACAATGCCTGCATCATCTTAACGTACTGGCGTTACTGTTTGCTTACATAGCTGGATTATCACTCCTCTCTTTTCCCTGCTACACTTTAAGAGGAAAAATTAAGATGCCTAAATAAAGCTTGCATTAGAAATTTAGTAAAATAATAATCTTATGCTATCACTTAGAATCCCTACCCATTCAAACCTTCCATACTTTTTGTGGCTATAGCTCACACTTATTCTGTACACTATGTTCTACAGGGAATTTCCAGGCAGTGTAGTGCTGACCAGTAGAAATATAATGCAAGCCACAAATATGAGTTCTATTTGTAATTTTTTTAATGTTTATTTATTTTTGAGAGAGACAGCAGGAGCAGGAGAGGGGCAGAGAGAGAGGGAGACACAGAATCTGAAGCAGGCTCTAGGCTCTGAGCTGTCAGCACAGAGCCCGACACGGGGCTTGAACTCATAGAGTGTGAGATCATGACCTGAGCCCAAATCGGATGCTTAACCAACTGAGTCACCCAGGCACCCCCATATATATAATTTTTAAATCTTTAGTAGCCACATTTAAAAAATTTTTTAATGTTTATTTATTTATTTTGAGACAAAGAGAAAGAGCAAGAAAGGAGCAGAGAGACAGGGAGAGAGAAAAGAGGGGGAAAGAATCCCAAGCAGGCCCTGTGCTACCAGTGCAAAGCCTGACGTGGGGCTTGATTTCACAAACCATGAAATCATGACCTGAAATGAAATCAAGAGCCAGGTGCTTAACTGACTGAGCCAGGTGCTTAACTGACTGAGCCACCCAGGTGCCCATAGCCACGAAGAAGAAGAAAAAAGAAAGAAGGAAGAAGGAAGAAGGAAGAAGGAAGAAGGGAGAAGAAGAAGAAGAAGAAGAAGAAGAAGAAGAAGAAGAAGAAGAAGAAGAAGAAGAAACAAGTGGATTGATTTTAATATATTTTATTTACTTCAAGGAACACAATATATCACCATTTCAATATGTAGTCTACATGTTGAAATCAGTAATCAGAGAGATACTTTATATTTTTTCAAGCAAGGCTTCAAAACCCAGTGTGCATTTTACACTTACAACACGTCTAGATTTGGATGAGCCACACATTTCAAGTGCTCAAAGGCCACTGGGAGCTGGTGGCTACTGTATTAGTGCAGATATAAATTGTCTCAGTCAATCTCCACAGTAACTCTAAGAAGACTGAAGCTTTTATAACTATAGATGAGACAACTGAAATTCAAAGAAATTAAGTAATTTTCTCATAGTTGACAGCTAGAAAATAGAAAGCCAAGGCTTGAATCTTGGTCTTTGGCCTCCAAATTTTATGCTCCTTATCACATTATGCTAACTGCACAGTAAGAACCGTTGCTCAACATGACTCTGAAATACAGCCAGATCAAATAAGTAATAATGATGTGGCCTCACCTATAAAATGAAAGGGTTGGACAGGTGGCCTTGGAGCATGGGTGCTATATTTTCTGATTGATCACTCAGGACACAGAGCCTACCAATGGGACAGAGGTGCTCATATGGGAACAATCCCAACTTCTCTGTATCTATTGATTCATGAGCATCATGAATCTCTTACTATCACAAATGGAAGTGTTCCCTCCACTACACCTTTTTGTCTAACTAGCTATCACTCTGTTCGCAGAATCAAAATCAAAATTTTGCAAATAGAATTGTTCACCAAAACAGTCTTCAACGGCCAACAATGTAACTTTAACACCTGAACTAGTCCAGCAAACTGGTGTCTTTAAGCATCAGCGAGAAATGCAGAGCACAAACTTTCATCTGTTGTCAGTGTCCCAATCTTCCCACCATTTACAAGGGGGAAACTGCCCTTTCCTCAGCAGTTATAGTTGACAGGCTAAGCTTTCACAGGAAAAATCGGAATTGCTGATAATATCTTAACTATTATAATTTTCTCTGGATCATTTCATCACATAAAATGCATTGTTTTTTCACTGAAGCAGCAGATTATAAATCCTGGAAATTAACAAGAAACTTGCTTCTAATCAAGATAACTGTGAAAGTGCTTAACATAGTGCCTAGAACACAGAAATTTATTGTTGGCTTCCTATGCATCATAGATTAAACCACACTGTCAAGAAATATTTAATGCTTGGGAAATACCTACAATATAATGTTAAGGGAAATTATCAGAACACAAGTCAGATTCTAGATATGAATCATATTCTTTTTTACAAGAGAAAAAGGTCTGTCTCTATATGTGCATAGACAAAACAATGGAAGGAAATACACCAATATACTAACAGTAATTATACTTTCATAGTAGTATTTAGAATTATTTAAAAGATGCTTGCTTTTGTATGTTTTGGAAGATTGTTTGCAAAAATGGCTGCATTCATCCCCCACCTCCCACTGCCACTCCTTGCCATCTATACCACTTTGCAACATTCCTTCACATTTCCTCTTATCAAGAGGTAGAGTTTACTTCCTCACTCCTTGAATCTGTACTGGCCTTAAAACTTCCTTTGAACAACAGAGGGTGTTATGGACTAAATGTCTGTGTCCCCCCCCCCCAAATTCATCTATTGTAGCCCCAAATGGTATGTGGAGGTAGGGGCTTTGGGAGGTAATTAGGTATTGGTGAGGTCATGAGCATGGGACCCCAGTGATTAGTCCCCAGTGAAGGACTAATTTCCTTATAAAAAGAAGAGAGATGAGAGCTTTTTCTCTCTCCATCATGTGAGGACACAGCAAGAAGGTGGACTTCTGCAAGCCAGGAAGAAGGCTCTTACCAGGAATCTTATCTCCTGGCACCTTGGACTTCCCAGCCTAACAACTATGAGTAATAAATGTCTGTTGTTTAGACTACCCAGTCTATTGGAAGGGACTAAGAGAGGAAGTGGCATTGTACCAGTTCTAAGCCTAGACCCAACCAACAGGCCTGGTGTACTCATGTTTGCTCTCTTGGACTCCCCTCCCCTTCCCTAGGGAGAATGACCTCAAACTAGTCTGCCATAGGCTGGGAGGCTTCATGGAAGAACTGGCCCAGTCATCCCATACATGACAGCAAGCAAGCCTCACTGACAACAGCCAAGATGGGCCCAGATCAGAACTGCCCAGCAGAGCCCACCTCCTGGCCAAAAGAACTGTGTGCTGAATAAATATAGTCTTAAGCCACTAAGTTTTGAGTGGTTTGTTATGCAGCAAGCCTAAATGATTAATATGTGTTTTATAGAGCTTCTACAATGAAAAGCATAGCATGCATTTAAAAAACAAAACAAGGGGCGCCTGGGTGATTCAGTCAGTTAAGCGTCCAACTTCAGCTCACGTAATGATTTGGCGGTTCATGAGTTCGAGCCCCAGGTTGGGCTCTGTGCTGTACTGACATCTCAGAGTCTGGAGCCTGCTTCGGATCCTGTGTCTCCCTCTCTCTCTGCCCCTCCCCTGCTCGTGCTCTGTCTCTCTCTTAAAAATAAACATTAAAAAAAAATAAAAAACAAAACAGAATACAATCTTCATCATAAACAAGAAAGGGAGGGAGAGAGGAAAGGAAAAAGACAAAACACAGATCTGGGTTCAAATCCTGACTTCACCATCCAGTAGCTGTGTTAGCCAAATTATTCAAAACATGTTGAACATTTCTAATATTACCTACATCAAAGAGTTGCTTTTTTAAAATTAAAGGTGATATTTATAGCATTTAGCAGAGTAGTTTAATGGGCACTAAGTACATCTTAGATCCTTTCCTAACCCTCTCCTTCCTTATAGTCCCAGCAATGCCTTTATTTTATGGAAATAGCTCAGCTTTATCCCACTCAAGGTGGCAATACTTGAATTCACATTTATTCTTAATACATTCTCATCTCCTTTCTAAGAGAACAAAGTCAATTACTTAAAATCCACTTAACTATGTCCTTATGTACTTTTAGCTTTGGGGAAAAAATGTTAAATAATAGAATGCTACAACTTTTTTTTTTGAGAGAGAGAGACAGAGAGTGAGAGAGAGAGAGAGCATGAGCAGGAGAGAGGGGTAGAGGGAGGAGAAAGAGAGAGAATCTTAAGCAGGCTCTATGCTCAACACACAGGCCAACATGGGGCTCGATCCCATGACCCTGGGATCGTGACCTGAGCCAAAATCAAGAGTCAGATGTTCAACTGACTGAGCCACCCAGGCACCCCTGCCATAACTTCACTAATAACTAACTTTTTCCCTGATCATTTTATTATGAAATTTTCACACATAGTACAAAGTTGAAAGAATTTCACAATACCCACATATCTAATACCTAGATTCAACAACTGAAAACATTTTACCAGTTTGCTTTATCTAGATATTTGAGGGTTTTTTCTTTTTGTTGAAATTACTGCAAATGAATTGAGACATCGTATTACTTTATCTCTCAATTCTTCATCATGCATCTCTGAATAAGGACATTCTCCTACACAACCACAAAATTAATAATAATTCCCCCATGTATCTAATACCTAATATTTATTCAAATGTCCTAAATTGTCCCCAAAATGTCTTTTATAACAGCTGAATTTTTGTTAATACCTTACATATAGATGTATACATATACATGTGATGCTTACAACAATACTTTTAGGTAGACACTATTAATCCCATTTATAGTTGAGGATAAATTCAGAATGCTAATCTACCTTGCCAAAGATCATACAGGTAGGGAGTTTGTGGCAAAGTCATTATCTAAATTTATTTAATGTTTTTTAAACATCATCTATTTAGTGATTTTAATAGATCAGGCTGACATACGAACAAATGAATTTTAAAAGTTTTTAGATAAAAACACTCTAAAATAATAAAGCCTCTAGAAAAAAGCATAAAACAATATCTTTATGATGTTAAGACAAGCAAAGATTTCTTAAACAAGACCCCAAAAGTATTAAGTATAGCAAAAATTAATAAAGTATACATTAAAGAATTTGTCAAAAGACATTATTAATTTATCCAAGGATACAGGTGTGCTGTTTCAAAGGGACACATGCACCCCCATGTTTATAGCAGCACTATCAACAATAGTCTAAGTATGGAAAGAGCCCAAATGTCCATTGAGGGATAAATGGATAAAGAAGATGTGGTGTATACACACACACACACACACACACACACACACACACACACACACACACACAATATGGAGTGTTACACGGCAATCAAAAGAATGAGATCTTGCCATTTGCAACTACGTGGATGGAACTGGAGGGTATTATGCTAAGTGAAATTAGTCGGTCAGAGAAAGACAAAAATCATATGACTTTATTCATATGAGGACTTTAAGAGACAAAACAGATGAACATAAGCGAAGAGAAACAAAAAGAATATAAAAACAGGGAGGGGGACAAAATAGAAGAGACTCATAAATATGGAGAACAAACTGAGGGTTACAGGAGGGGTTGTGGGAGGGGGGATGGGCTAAATGGGTAAGGGGCATTAAGGAATCTACTCCTGAAATCATTGTTGCACTATATGCTAACTAATTTGGATATAAATTTTAAAAAAGAAAAAAGAAAATTTTAAAAAAAGACATTATTAAGAGAGAGAAAAGGCAAGCCACATGTGCAAGAAACTTTTGCAACACATATATCCAAAGGATTCACTTCCAGAATATGTAAATCAATAAGAAATTTTCAAATCAATAAGAAAATGGCAGACAACACAGCAGAAAATTTGGCAAAAGTCATAATCAGGCCTTTCACAAAAAAACTATACACAAATGTCCAATCAACTACTGGAAAGATGTTTAATCTCAGATTCATCATGGAAATTCCAATTAAAACCACAGTGATAGACCACTACACACCCACCAGAATCACTAAAATAAAACTAAAAATAAAACAGGTAATATCAAATGTTGGGAAGATGTTGAGCAACTAGAAATCTCATACACTGATGATGGAAGTAAAACTTGGTGCAATCACTTTGTAAAACTGTTTGGTGGTATTTACCAAAGCTTAATGTACATGTCCATTATGATCTAGCAATTTCACTCTTAGCACACAGCCAGCAGAAATAAGTGCACCAAAGGACACAAAGAGAAAGTTCATAGCAGTACTTTTTGTACTATGCCAAAACCACAAATTACCTAAATTTCTGTCAAAATTAAAATGAAAAAAGTAAAGTGGTGTATTTACTCTCTGGAATACTGTATAGTAATGAGAATGTACTACAATCACCACACAGCACAGATTATCTCACAAATACAACACTGGGGAAAAAGAAGCCAGAACAAAAGATTCGGTACTGAATGATTCCATTCGCATAAAATTCAAAAACAAGCAAAAGTAATCTATAGTGGTAGACCTCACATTAGTAGTTACTCTTCGAAATGGGTCTTCAAAAAGAGTAGATCCCTGGGCACCTGGGTGGCTCAGTTGGTTAAGTGACTGACTTCAGCTCAGGTCATGATCTCACTGCTTGTGGGTTTGAGGCCCGTGTCAGGGCTGTGTGCTGACAGCTTGGAGCCTGGAGCCTGCTTCAAATTCTGGGCCTCTCTCTCTCTCTGTCTCTCTCTGCCCCTACCCCACTAATGCTCTATCTCTCTCTCTGTCTCAAAAATAAACAAAATTTTTAAAAATTCGGAAAGAGTACATTTAATTGACCAACTGAATTGGGAAGAATCACTTCATACATTCTCAGCAATAAAAGACTCCCCCAGACCCAGAGGAGGAAAACAAAACTGACCAATCAGTATATCTATTTCGTGGCTTTAAGGAGTGTTGGGGTGGGGACGGGGGGAGTGGAGAGCTGAAATGGTTTTTCACATGCACTAAATAGAGCCTTCTACTTAAAAGCCTGAAATACTGAAATTGGTTTACCTCTCAACAAACAGTACAGATAAAGAAATCTATTATGGGACTTCCTCTAGTAGTCTGATCAACTTTTCTTCCAAGCCTGGGGGAAAAAAAATTCCTAAAATGCTTGACCAGAAAGGAATGAAGTACTTATCCATATGAATAAACCTTGAAAATACTATATACCAAGTGAAAGAAGCCAGACACAAAAGACCACATGTTGTATTATTCCATTTATATGAGAAGTCAAAGAAAGGCAAATCCATAGAGACAGAAAGTGAACTAGCAGTGGCCAGGGATTGCAGAAAAGGGGAAAAGAGGGAAGAGCATGAATGGGTACCAGATTTCTTTGCAGGCAATTAAATTGTTATGGAATTAGCAGTGATTGGTTGCACAACTTTGGGAATATACTAAAAAACCTCTTTATTGTATAGTACTGTAAAAAGGCAAATTTTAGGGTATGTGAATTATATCTCAGTAAAAAAAGAAAAAAGAAAAGAGCTCATTGGAATATTATTAGAAATGTTCAACTTAAATTTTTTGGTGTTTGTTTATTTCTTTGTTTGTTTTAAGCCGTGCAATTCTTTCCTCAGAGGAAATCTTACCCCATATGAAAAAAAAATCTCCACAGAACTCTAGCACTCGAGAAAGCCCAGTTTGAAAATCTCTATATCAAAACCCACTCTCTCATTTACGTAGATGGGGAAAACAAGACCCAAATGTGAAGTCACTGAGTCAAGTTGCGCTGGGAACTGGACTGTAAGTAAGAAAAAATTCAGGCCTCTGAACCTCCAGGTCAATGGAGTTTTCATTCTCCCTGGCCTCCTCATTTATTGAAACATCTCAAAAAATCCTCCAATTCACCAAAATAAATAAGAAAGGTTATGTAAACAAATATATACATATATATATCAATTTGTACCCTATCCCATATATGATTTGTCTACCCTGCCATTTGGATTATTCTCCTAAATTAAACATGGTTCTGTTAAAAGGAGAGTCTGAAAGGTGAAAGTGCCAGTTTCTAAATATTCTTTTTTTTCTTTTTTTTTTTAAAGTTTATTTGTTTATTTTTGAGAGAGAGAGCAAGTGGGGGAGAGGCAGAGAGAGAGAGAATCCCAAACAGGCTCTGCACGGCCACAGCAGAGCCTGATACAGGGCTCGAACTCACAGACTCATGAGATCATGACCTGAGCTGAAATCAGGAGTTGGATGTTTAACCAACTGAGCCACCCGGGGCCCCCTAAATCTTCTTACAACAACTGAAGGCCTATCTATTATTGTGAAATATTTTGAATGTTGCAGTATTTTGCAGATACTAAAAAGTGGAAGATGTTTGAGCAGTCATATAGGAAAAAAGTAAATATGACCTCAACAAGATAAAGCACATATATGGAAATATAAAGATACGCACAGAAAAGGGATACATCCAAATTTTTATAGTGGTCTCTAAAGTATGGATTAATAGATGGTTTTACAGCTTTCTCTGTGCTTTTCTGAATTTTCATACTTTCTTTTGAGAACATATATACATTTTAATTACACTGAATGGAGTCAGTCCTGTGTCCGACTATGTGTCAGGCACAGTCCTAGGTGCTTTTTATGTATTATTTCTAATTTCACAACAACCCTATAAGTTGGGTATTACTATTTCAGTTTTAAAATGAGGTAACTAAGGCTCAGAAGTTAAGGAACTTGCCCACTTTGTTAGTCTAAGAGCAGGGACAAAACATGGCTTTCTTTTTTCTTTTGTTTTGTTTTCCTGCCCCTCTCTCCCTCCCTCCTTCCCTTCTTCCCTTTTCTTTCCTTCCTTCCATTTTACAGTATGTACGGAGGGCTGATGGTGTGCCAGAACTTAATCTAGTAACTAAAACTATGAGAAGTGACATGAAAGGGAAAACACAGGATGCTCTGGAAGTATGCTATAAGGCAGGGCATGCGGAGGGGATGTGGAGTTAAAGAAAGCCTCACAGAGTAAGCTATTATCTGAAAGAGTAGAGCTAAGCCTGGAAAGAGGAGGGTAAATACATTCCAGACAGAAGGAACAGCATGCTGGGAACTGAAAACTCTAGTCTTTGAGAAAGTAAAATGAATCCAGGATGATTTAATGATCCACTATCAATTCCAAGGGCTACGTATCTACGTGTTTGTGTGTGTGTGTGTGTGTGTGTGTGTGTGTGTGTGTAAATAAAACATCCTCACCACATCTTCAGTAGGCCAAATCTTGCAAGAGTAGGAAGGAAAGAGGAGATACCAACCACTGTTCCTTCCCCTCCTTTATCCCAATTAAGGCAATTTCCCTCCCTTGCAGCCCCTTCTTTTGAAATCCTCTCCTTTTAACACTGGTTCCCATATTTTCCCATTTATTCCAAGCAGCAAGAGTCACAGCTGGGTTCAATCTCTGCACCCCCACCCCCAGTTTGGAAGAAGTATTCTAAATTTAAACCACAGGCACCAAACTAAAAATGGCTTAAAAGGGAAACAAAGTACCTTGTGCTGGGATCCTGTTAGATTTCACAGACACAAATTACCTTTTTCTAAGCATATGTAGTCAAGTGATTCTTAGGTAATAACCATCTTCAAGGTCACACGAAATAAAAGTGTCTGTTTTTTAATGACCAGGGAAGAGGTTGAAGAGGGCAGGAAAAGGGTGGGGAGTTAAGTGTTGACTCATGTGAGGTACATTTGGGGTTCTGAGAATGTCATCCAGCTCCAGTGCAGGCTGGATCTTTCCTTGTCCTCTTTCTGAATCAACCCCCTAGAAAAGCAAGACAGAACCAGGAGTAAGAAACCTAGCTGACAGTCCCTGCACACCCCCAAGCAGCTTCCCCTTTCCAAGCTTTGGTTCCCTCCTTCCTAATCATTTTAGGGATTTGGAGGACAACCTTGATCAGTGATTCTTAAGCTCTTCTGTCCTTGACACTTCCTTTTTTGTATTTAACATGAAAACGTTAGTTCTTTCAAAAATTTTTATTCAAGTACAGCAGACATACTGAAAAGTGATCCAATCACGTTGGGCTTTATGAATTTTTACAAACTGAATGGACCTAAAAAAACAGTAGCCAAAATAAGGAATAGAACATTACCAGTACTGGAGTAGGGAAACACATCTGAAAAGACTAAAAAATGTGTGCTAGCTTGTTTGATTTTAACAGGAAATTTGAGGAAACATGAAAAACATTTCCACAAATGGGTAATGCACCAATCACTCAGTCACCCTTCATTTTTATGCCACATTTGAGGAGAGCTATTTATTGCCCTGACCTATTTCCTAGAACTATAAAAATGTGTATTTGAGAAGGAAGGAGTCTAGTGCACAAGTGTTCAAAAAATATGAGCGAGTGAATGAACTGAACTTGAATTCGAGAAACTGAGGACACGGGCAGCAAGATAAAGCTCATGGGTGTGGCCAGCACTGTGCATGACCCTGCATCTGGACAAGGACTTTGAAAAAAACACCTACTCAGCTATAGTAAATTATTTGAATCAGTTTTTCTAAAACTTACGGTAATGTAAGCATTCAAATTATTTTGTGAATTTTAGAATCACAGAGAACTTGGGAGGTAAGAGTTAACAATTCCAAATCATAAAATCACAAAAATATTAAACATCTGGATGGAGGACCAGACTCGGGAAAATGAAAAAGTCTTTTAGTTACACATATTCTCTGGAACAAGGCACACAAATGTATACACATTTCAGAGAAAATATGGGGAAAGAAGATACTGACACGCTTTTAAAAAGCAAGAAACTGTAACTATCAATTGCACCCACCCTTTATTATTTACAGAAGATGTTTAGAATATCATTGATATCTTGGGGGTTTTTTGCTCCATTGTTTTTAGTTTTTAATAGAGCCCACATTAAAATTAAACAGAACATCACCTCACGCCAGTCAGAGTGGCCAAAATGAACAAATCAGGAGACTATAGATGCTGGAGAGGATGTGGAGAAATGGGAACCCTCTTGCACTGTTGGTGGGAATGCAAACTGGTACAGCCACTCTGGAAAACATTGTGGAGGTTCCTCAAAAAATTAAAAATAGACCTACCCTATGACCCAGCAATAGCACTGCTAGGAATTTACCCAAGGGATACGGGAGTGCTGATGCATAGGGGCATTTGTACCCCAATGTTTATAGCAGCACTCTCAACAATAGCCAAATTATGGAAAGAGCCTAAATGTCCATCAACCGATGAATGGATAAAGAAATTGTGGTTTATATACACAATGGAGTACTACGTGGCAATGAGAAAGAATGAAATATGGCCCTTTGTAGCAACGTGGATGGAACTGGAGAGTGTGATGCTAAGTGAAATAAGCCATACAGAGAAAGAAAAATACCATATGTTTTCACTCTTATGTGGATCCTGAGAAACTTAACAGAAACCCATGGGGGAGGGGAAGGAAAAAAAAAAGAGGTTAGAGTGGGAGAGAGAGCCAAAGCATAAGAGACTCTTAAAAACTGAGAACAAACTGAGGGTTGATGGGGGGTGGGAGGGAGGCAGGGGTGGGTGATGGGTATTGAGGAGGGCACCTTTTGGGATGAGCACTGGGTGTTGTATGGAAACCAATTTGACAATAAATTTCATATACTGAAAAAAAATTAAAAAATTAAAAAAATTAAAAATTAAAAAAATAAAATAAAGCAGAACAGGGGCGCCTGGGTGGCTCAGTTGGTTAAGCATCCAACTTCAGCTCAGGTCATGATCTCACAGTTAATGGATTTGAGCCCCACGTCGGGCTCTGTGCTAACTGTTCGGAGCCTGGAGCCTGCTTCAGATTCTGTGTGTGTGTGTCTCTCTCTCTCTGACCCTCCCTGGTTCATGCTCTCTCTCTGTCTCAAAAATAAATAAACATTTTTTAAAAATAATAAATAAAAAATAAATGAAACAGAACAAACGGTCTGGTTCAACTTTCAGCTATAACAGAGTGGAATATAGCAGATCAATAGTTCTGTTGAGGGCTATCAGAAAGCCAGATAAAATCCAAAAACATCTGTTTGAAGCAAAGGTAGAGCTACTGATCAGTCAAGATTTGAGGATCCAGATCCTGGGGAGACATGAGGCACACTGAGGTAAGCCCAGCTTTCTGAAAGCCCATTTTTCTCTGTAGGGTATTTGCCAGTTCTTGGCATGGGGCAAGAAGTTGAGAAGCCAGGCAGAGGGCAGCTGCTAAAAGGCAGAGAAGCCTGCAGAACTTTTGACATTCTTATGGGGCTGCAGCAACAAAAAAGCGGAGTTCAGGACTGAAAAGGCGTATCCTCGAGAGGCTCAAAGAAGTGAACCTGACATGAGCTTTCTCCTTGAAGTATTGTTAACTGAGCTGCACAGGATAAGAGACTCAGAAGCCAAGGAAATCAAAGGCAGAACCAGCACTTTGGGTCGTGGAGAGTATTCGGTGGACTCACAGTATCAGGAAGACAAAAAAATGAGTTTAGGACCTGCTGAGGGAAACATCTCAGGCTCTCAATCAGTATTCCCGGGGGCCTAGGAAACCCAGAAGTAGATCAAATCTTAAAAGTCTGCAAAACACACTTAGACTGAGTGCTTGATTAGATTGAGGTGATCTTTCTACTGTGGGCAAAGAATAGGGTAAATGCTCTCATAAAGGAGATGACATCATCCAGAACATCTTCATACACAATATTAGACATTTAACAAAAAATTGCAGGGGCGCCTGGGTGTCTTACTTGGCTAAGCGTCTGACCTCAGCTCTGGTCATGATATCACAGTTCACAGGTTCCTCACAGTTTGTGGGTTCATGCCCCACGTCAAACTCTGTGCTGACAGCTCAGAGCCTGGAGCCTGCTTCAGATTCTGTGTCTCCTTTTTTTGTTCCTTCTCTACTCTCACTCTGTCTCTCTCCCTCTCTCTCAAAATGAATAATTTTTTTTTAATTGCCAGGCATATGAAGAAAGAAAACCAAGAAAAAAAAGCAGAAAATATAAACAGACTCACAAGTGACCCAAATATAGGAGTTAATAAGCATGGTCTTTACAGGGCACCTGTGTGGCTCAGTTGGTTAAGTGTCCACCTCTTGATTTGGGCTCAGGTCATGATCTCACAGTCATGGGATAGAGCCCCAAAATAGAACAGAGAAATGAAGAATAGGAGTATAGGTAATAGAATCGGACACGTATGGAAGAGAGTAAAAAGTTCTAACATAAAAGTAATTAGAGTCCCAAAATGGGAGAAGAGAACAAAGCAGAAACAATATTTGAAAAGATAATGGCAGAGAATCATGAGAATTACAAAAAACATCAAGCACATAGATTCAAGAAGGGCTGAAGGCCCCAAGCAGGATAAACAGAAGGAAAATCATACCTAGGACAACTGCTGAAAACCAAATACATGAAGAAAAGTCTTTAAAAATTGCCAAGGAAAAATGATGCAACATCAACAGCAACAATAAAACTAATATCCAGGGCTCCCTGGGTGGCTCAGTTGGTTAAGCGTCCAAATCCTGATTTCAGCTCAGGTCATGATCTTGCAGTTTCATGAGTTCGAGACCCGCATGGGGCTCTGCTCAATGACCATGTAGAACCTGCTTGGGATTCTCCCTCTCCCTCTGTCTCTGCCCTTCCCCCACTTGTGAGTGTGCTCTCTCTCTCTCTCAAAATAAATAAACTTAAAAAAAAAAAAAGCTAATTTTCCAAGAAAGAAAGCCAGCAACAATGGAATGGCATCTTTAAAAAATTTTTCTTTAACGTTTTTTTTTTCATTTTTGAGAGACACAGAGAGACAGAGTTTGAATGGGGGAAGGGCAGAAAGACAGGCAGACAGAATCTGAAGCAGGCTCCAAACTCCAAGCTGTCAGCCCGATGTGGGGCTCGAACTCACAAACTGCAAGATCATGACCTGAAGTTGGACACTTAACGGACTGAGCCACCCAGGCGCCCTGGAATGGAATCTTTAAAGTGCTGGGGATGAAGGGGAGGATCTTTTTCCCCAGAATCCTATACATCCATTGAAATTATCTTCAAAAGTAAAGGCAAAACTAATCATTTCCAGACCAAAAAACTAAGAATATTCTTTTATACCAGATATGCATTACAAGGAATACTAAAAGAAATGTTTTTTGTTTGTTTGTTTGTTTGTTTGTTTGTTATGCAGAGGAAAAAGATACCAGAGGGAAAATACTGCACTAATGAAAAGCAATGGCTAGGGTAAATATGTGAGTAAATCTCAATGGAGAGTGACTAAAAAACAATATGTCTCATGGAGGATTGAATATATATATGTATATATGTATATATGTATATATATAAAAATATATATAATAAATATACATACATACATATATATAATTAAAATTAATTATAATAAAGACACAAGAGGGGAGGGGGTATTGAGAAGGGAAGACAGGGTAAATAGAGTTAAAGTATCCTCAGAGCCCACCTTTGTCTGGAATGTGATTAAGTAAAAGTAGGATTGGACTAATCACATATACACAAAAAGTAAAATAGAAATAAACGGGTAACATGCTAGCAGAGGGGAAAAAGAGAAAGTTAAAGTAAGGCTTGATCAATCCAAAAGAAAGCAAAAGGAAAAAAAATGGTACATAAAACAGATGGGACACAAATAGAAACAAATAGGAACACGGTAGCCATATAAACCTTAATATATCAATAATTACATTAGATGCTTTAAATAATTGAACTAAACTGTCAGACTGGAGTTTTAAAAATTCATTTATACGCTGCTTACAAAAGATGCAGATTAAACATAAATGCAAATAAATTGAAGTGTAAAGATGAAAAAAGATCTACAAGGTTGCCTGGGTGGCTCAGTTGGTTAAGCATTTGACTCTTGATTTTGGCTCAGGTCATGATACAGGGACATGGGATCAAGCCCCACATTGGGCTCCACACTGAGCATGGAGTCTGCTTAAGATTCTCTCTCTCTCCCTCTCTCTCTGTCCCTCCCCTGTGTATGCATGTGCGCACATGTGCACACGCTCTTTCTCTCAAAAGAAAGAAAAAAAGAAAACAAAAAACATATACCATATTGTATATATAGCCCAAAAAAACTGGATGGCTCCATTAATATTAGAAAGATAGACTTTAACATAGGAAGCATTACTAGATATGAGAGACATTTCACAATAAATATACAACAATTCTAAATGTATATGGTACATACTTAAAATCACAGCCTCAAAGTTAAATAAAGCAAAAGTCAGCAAATATAAAAAGACAAACAGGCAAATCCAAAGTCATAATGGGACAGTTTAATCTCTCTCAACAAACAGAATGAGGAAAAAAAAAAAGGATACATAAGATCTGTGCTATAAGATTTTAAAAATTGAGACAATTGACATATACAGAACATGGAACCAAATAACCTCAATGTGCACATTTTTTTAAAGTAGACATGTAACATACATATATAAAGTCGACAATATACAGGGCCCAAAGCAAGTTGCAACAGATTTCAAAGAACTAACATCATCCAAAGTATGTTCTCTGACCACAGGTAAAGTAAGGTAGAAACAAATAGCAAAGAAAAAAAAAACAAAAACAAAAAACAAAAAAACTAGAAACTCCACAAGTGCTTGGTAATGAAGAAGTACATTTCTAGGTGGGTGGGGGATGCGTGAAATAGGTGATGGGGATTAAGGAAGGCACTTCTGATGAGCACTGGGTGATGTATAGAATTGTTGAATCACTATATTGTACACCTGAAACCAATATAGCACTGTATGTTAACTAACTGGAATTAAGATAAATAAATGATTTTTTTAAAAAAGAAGTACATTTCTACATGACCTTGTGTGTCAAAAAAAAAAAAAAACCACAATGGAAATTAGAAAATATTTTAAACTTAAACAATATAAATTTAAATAATACAAAAATTATAAAATATTTTAAACTAAATGACAATAAAAACATGATATAACAAAACTAACAGCATGCAGCTAAAGCTATTTAGAGAAAAACCAAAACACTTAAATGAAAATATTTTTTAGAAGAAAACTGATAATCAGAGATGCAAACTTCTATCTTAAGAAACTGGAAAAAATTTCAGAAAATTGGAATCAAAGAGTGTAAAAGTAAATAATCATGATACAAGTAAGAAATGAGATAGAAAACAAATTTATAATATAAAAGAACAACCAAATTAAAAATACTAGCTTTTTGCCAAGATAAATAAAATTCACAAAACCTTGGCCATATGCATCAAAAAAATGAGAATTACAAGTATAAAGAACAGAGAGATGGGAATGCAAGCTGGTGAAGCCACTCTGGAAAACAGTACAGATGTTCCTCAAAAAACTAAAAATAGAACTACCCTACGACCCAGCAATTGCACTACTAGGCATTTATCCAAGGGATACAGGTGTGCTGATTCGAAGGGACACATACACCCCCATGTTTATAGCAGCACTATCAACAATAGCTTAAGTATGGAAAGAGCCCAAATGTCCATCAATGATGAATGGATAAAGAAGATGTGATATATATATATATATATATACACACACACACACACACACACACACACATACACACACACATACATACACAATGGAGTATTACTCGGCAATCAAAAAGAATGAGATCTTGCCATTTGCAACTACGTCGATGGAACTAGAGGGTATTACGCTAAGCGAAATTAGTCAGAGAAAGACAAAAATCATATGACTTCACTCATATGAGTACTTTAAGAGACAAGACAGATGAACATAAGGGAAGGGAAACAAAAAGAATATAAAAACAGGGAGGGGGACAAAATAGAAGAGACTCATAAATATGGAGAACAAACTGAGGGTTACAGGAGGGGTTGTGGGGGGGGGATGGGATAAATGGGTAAGGGACACTAAGGAATCTACTCCTGAAATCATTGTTCCACTATATGCTAACTAATTTGGATGTAAATTTAAAAAAAATAAAAAATAAAAATAAATAAAAAAGAACAGAGAGAAATACTGACATCAACAAAAAAATAGGAATAAACCACATAACCTACAAATATTAAGATCTTAAGAGGATATAAAGAAAGCCTTTTACCAATAAATTTGAAAATTCAGATAAAATGGACAAATTCCTAGAAAAACACAACTTACACAAAAAAGAAATAGAAAATCTGAATAAATACATATCTATTAAAATAAATGAATCCATATTTTAAAATCTTCCTACAACAAAATTTCCAGGCCCATATGGTTTCACCAGTAAATTCTTCCAGACATGTAAATAATAATACCATCTTACAAAACCGTTCCAGATAACAGAATAAAGAGGAAACATCTCCTAACTTGTTTTATAAGGTCAGCAAAATCTTGATGTCCAAACCTGGCAAGGGGCCACAACAACAGAAAACTGCAGATTAATCTCTCTTGTGAACAAAAATATTCCTCAATAAAATATCAGCAAGTCAAATCCAGCAATATGAACAAAGGATAACATATCACAACTAAGCTGAGCAAAGTTAATTTAATACTCAAAAAAGAAATCAACGTAGGGGCACCTGGGTCAGTCCATTGAGCGTTAACTCTTGATTTTGGCTCAGGTCATGATCTCGAGGTTTGTGAGATAGAGCCCCAAGTCAGGCTCTGTGCTGATATCCTAGAGCCTGCTTGGGATTCTCTCTCTCCCTCTTTCTCTCTGCCCCTACCCCATTCATGCTCACTCTCTCTCTCTCTCTCTCTCTTCCTCTCTCTTTCTCTCTCTCTCTCTCAAAATAAATAAACAAAAAACAGGTAATTCATACTAACAAATTAAAATAGTACAATCATATGATATCACAACACAAAAAACTTTCGATAAAATTCATGATAAAAATTTAGCATACTAAGAATAGAAGATAACTTTCCTAATCTGAATTTTAAAAATGCCCAACTGGGACACCTGGGTGGCTCAGTCAGTTAAGCATCTGCCTTTGGCTCAAGTCACGATCTCACAGTTGGTGAGTTTGAGCCCCGCATTGGGCTCTGTGCTGACAGCTCAGAGCCTGGAGCCTGCTTTGGAATCTGTGTCTCCCTCTCTCTCTGCCACCATCCCCCCTCAAAAATAAACAAACAGAAAAAAAAAGTTCCTAGGTAAATCCTGCATCAAATATTGTATTTAAGTAATGGTCAAATATTGATAGCTTTTCCTCTGAGATGAGGAACAAAATAAGGATAATCACCATCACCACTTCTATTCAATATAGTGAGAGAGACCCTAGCTAGTGCAATAATGCAAGTGATGAAAAGTCTAAGGATTGGAAAGGAAGATATAAAATTGTCATTATTCACAGAAATATAACTGCCTGTAAAAATCTAAAAACTATTAAAATTAATACGTGAATTAGTCAAGGCCACTGAAATAAGGTCAACAAATAAAAATCAGCTATATTTCTTAACAACAAGCAATAGAGAATAAAATTTTAAAATACCAGTTACAGTAGCATAAATAAAAGCAATTACCAGTGACATCATTTCTAAGAAGACTTATGACATCTATATCCCAGTATTTCTGCCATAAAGAGGGAAGTTTATGCTCAGCTCAATCCCATTGTGGTAGATTGTTCTAATTTTTTTAAGGAACCAGAAATATAGAATTGAATATATAATCTTCAAAAGTTGTAATGTTGGCTCAAATTCTTTAAAATCACTGAGGTCAAAATAAAGTCATTTTATATAGTCTGAATAACACAAATATATGTAGATATAAAAATATTTTGTATTTCCCTGTGTAGTATCTCAAAATGAAACTGAAATTAAACAAAATTCAACAAAAATATACATAATACACAAAATTAAAAATATATATAATATGCCAACTATAATGTAAGAGAAGTAAAAGAAACTTTATAATAAAACAGGGGCGCCTGGGTGGCTCAGTCGGTTAAGCGTCCAACTCTTAGTTTCAGCTCTGGTCATGTGAGCCCCACATCGGACTCCGTGCTCACAGTGCGGAGCCTGCTTGGGAGTCTCTCTCTGTCTCTCTCTGTCTGTTCCTTGCTCTCTGCCCCTCTGCCCCTCCCCCACTTGTGCACTCTCTCAAAAATAAATAAACTCAAAAAAAACCCCAAATGGGGGCGCCTGGGTGGCTTGGTCGGTTAAGCGTCCGACTTCGGCTCAGGTCATGATCTCACGGTCCGTGAGTTCTAGCCCCGCGTCGGGCTCTGTGCTGACAGCTCAGAGCCTGGAGCCTGTTTCAGATTCTGTGTCTCCCTCTCTCTTTGCCCCTCCCCTGTTCATGCTGTGTCTCTCTCTGTCTCAAACATAAATAAACGTTAAAAAAAAATTTAAAAAAAAAACCCAAATGGATTTCAATATGCAAATGCTCAAGCAGTACTATATTATAATATATAATAACGTAGTCACACACATGTACTTCTATGTAGACTGAACGAGACAGGTGCGTTCTACTGGTTTCTCAAATACAAGCAGCATTGCTTTGGGTAAGTAGTTTTTCTGAACAAAATTAAGCATAATCTCTCCTCAATTTACACAGCATTTGTAATCCTGGAAATTTCAGTGTATATATATTTCAGAGTAAAACCAGTGCATGTTCTAGGCTTAGAAAAGTATAGAGGGTTTTCACTTACCTGTTCAGCAAAACATTCGAAAGTCGCACAGGACACAAGATAATTGGTCACTGAATGCAACAGTCCGGAGCATTGCAGGACATCTACCACATTTCTGGTTTCTTCCCAATGAATGCTTCTAGAGCCCCTATTTACTTCCAGTGTGTCCCCCAGAAAGCAGTACTGTGCCCATTTGAAAACCACTGGTAGAGACCAGCCTTAAAACCCAGTTTTATCACATGCTAGCCCTGAAAACTAAGAAATCAGTCAACCATTTACAGATCATCCCAGCCAACATATCATTTCTCCAACCTACCCAAGTCACAAGCAGCAATGACAAAAATCCCTGAAGGAATCTGAGTTTCCTCTAAAAGTATCAACACAGTCATAGTGGTTAAGAAAAGTCACAACATTTTTTACACTTACTGTATTTGGATTATGGACTGACGGGATGTACACCACAGTCTTCTTAATATTTAGCACCCAGAAGTCTAGGTCTGTCCATATTCAAACACTCAATCAGATTTTATAATAACTTTCACTGAAAAATCAGATTCTTTCAAGAACTGCCCGCATAGACAATGCTCTAGACAATGCTCTACACCTGGTTTAACCACATTAAAATGTTATGTATAACTTCATTTGCTCCAAAAATGTCATGCTTGTTATTCTGAGATAAAATATGGAAAAATAACAAAGTTTAAAAGAACTTTTTGCCCTAAACTCTTGGAGAAAAAAAATTTTTCCCAACCAAATTTTCAAACTCTCCCCTCCTATTCCTTCATATCACTACTTTTAAAACCTTGTTACATAAAATACTCAGAGAACTTACTAAAAATAAAAGGGAAATTTCAAGCTGACTTGGAACGCCTATTTTCCAAATAAACAATCCAGAAAATTAGTCAAAAGCCATCATTTTTCACGCTCTCCTATGCCTTTTTATAGTAAGTTAATTCTAATAATAGACGACGTTGAAAATTTTAGTAGTAAGTATGCAATTTCACCATGTGACTTATGCTCAAGCCCTTGACTACCATGTGTATGATTTGGGAGGTAAAATTATCTGGGTTTGAATCCTAAGTCTGCTACTTACTATGTGTCCCTCTACAAAATTCTTAATCCATTTCTTTACATGTACAATACCCCCTGCCTTACAGCGTTGTGACAATAAAGCACCTCACAGAGAGCTTTTCACATACTAGTTGTTCATCAAATAGCAGCTATGGTTATTATTATTAATTAACTGTCAAGTTTGCCAATATCTACTTATTAATGCATTCAACTATTTTCTTCTTAGGTGCCTCGTACAGAATATTTTCTTTTGGCTTACAAACCATTTTGAGATATGCAGGGCAAATGTTATACAATACCTTTTGTATTTAAAAGCCTCACTGAACCATCTTAAGACAAGATGTCCCAAAAGGAGAAGAAAGAAAGGCATTTGTTAAATCCCAACTCCGCATTTACTGAACATTAGTCATGTGAGGATAGCTTATAAAAATTCGGTTTCTGCCTACCAATACCTGGATAATTTATTTTCCCCTGACAATCTCTTCAGATTTTATCTGATTCTTTGTTTTCAGTCTTCTGAAACAATTCACAACATTGTAATAGTTTTTCTGTGGTATTTTCAGCATAAACACTAATTTTTAGATATTTACGTTTCATATTCAGGTCACCAACTGGTACTCTGGAACCTAGAAATAGCTCTCATGGTCTGGTTACCATGGTCACACCTTTTCCTCACGACCCGGCACAGATGCCACGCACACGCACACGCACACGCACACACACGCACACGCGCGCATGCGCATGGCCACCTCACACTGTATACTCAGCTGGTCTCTGTCAACACACACCTATTTCCCGGCCCTGGAAAGAGTCTATGATCATTAATAAATTGGCTTGGAAGGGTCTTGGGAGACCTTAAAAAAACAATCATTCTGAACCTGTTGGGGATCTTAGAACTTTCTGAAAATCTGAGGAAAACTCTTGACGTTCTCCTCAAACATAAACAAAATGGACATGCATAGAGAAGACTGCATTTCACAGACTCCCGGAAAACCATGTTAATACGCTGTGCTGTATTTCAGCGTTTCTCAAACTCTCGGCTGGGATTCACAGTAAGAAACAAACCTGATATCAAGGCAGCCCATACCTACATACATAAACAAGCACAGAATCTAAAACAAGTTTCAGAAAACAGTGTTTACCCTCACTGGGTGCAGTGGTGTCTGATACCTTCTGTGCTACGTCATCTTTCTAAAATGCTGCTGGAGACTCACTAGATTCTTTTCTTACCACCCACAATCGTAAGAGCAGTGATCCAGTCTAACATTTCTTCATTTTAGAAATAAGGAAACTAAGATGCAAAGAAACAAAGGGTCTTGTCCTTGGTCACATTTAATAAGTTAGGTGGTACAAGCCCGAACCTAACTATCCTCAAAGCTCTTTCCAAAACAAAGGGAAACAAAAATTCTAAATACCACCTCCCCTCAAAAAGCAGCGAGAGACGTGAACCTTAAAACACATTGACACGCTGAGAAACTGAGTGTTAAAATTCCAAACCATGCTGAATATTAGCCTCATCCTGAGCGTCCAATTGAGGCAGTCTTAACTTTTCTAAAACATGAGTATGGCCTAGCATGACATGGCATATAAGCAATTTTTTTTTTCTTTCCAAAAACCCTTTCTCTGGCCACTGACTGAAATCAACACAGGGGAAGCCAACACTCTCAAGTTCATTTGAAATACTTTAATTACATAGGCACAGGTTTTATTTGTTCACCAGAGGCTGGCTTAGGAAACAGCAGTGGAGAGGCCCTCTTTCCACTGGCCAGGCCCATGCTTACATAGCTCTTTTCCCTCACCTATGGCTGCTTAATTAAAATTTGAACATCAAAACCACACAGATCAATACATGGATGTGAATGATCCAGAGCCTATTAGATGTTGATAACTACCAACATCAGCTACCCCTGGCTTTTTTAAAGCTTCACTACAGAAAGCATTGCTTGGAGACTTCATTACAGTTTAGTGGATTAAAATGCCAGTCTCCTCACTGGCCTCAGGCTGTTTATGGCTTTTTTTTTTTCCTTTTCATTTTTTGGTGTGTAATAAACATCACTGGCCACCACACGGTAAGAATCTTGTAACAAGCCAGAGAGCAGCTGGGAACTGGTCTGGGGAAGCCCAAGCCGGGCGGCCCTGCGTACAGGAAGGAAAAGGCTGGGGGCATGTGTCGTCTCCCCCGTCACCCAAACAACTTCGCGTGGGAGAGAGACCCAGTGGAAGCAAGTAACCTCCCCGGGGCGCGGCATGCCAGACTCCACCTGCGCACCCCAGCCCGGGTGCCCAAGGGCAAAATGCTGGGGCCTCCTTAACACAGAGCGCACAGAGAAAACAGGGTAGGGTGCTAACTGCTGCGCAGTGGCTCTGGCTCTGGTGAGAGCAAACCGACAGCCCGCGGGGGGAGCAAAGGGAGGCCGGCAAACCCTAAAATTAGCGCTCGGGAAGCAGGGGTTGGGTACAGTGGCGCGGAGATGGCGTCCTCTGCTGCGGCGGCTTCCCAGGAGCTTTCCTGGAAGGGAGGCGGGGGGGGGGTGGGGGGGGGGGGGGCAGGGGGGTGTGCTTCCCCAGGAGCCTGGCCCCTCTGCGCCTTCCACCGGCACCCTGACAAGGAGCAGGAGCAACGCAGCATGAAGGAAGGGCTCCCTCCGGGAACAGGGTCTGGGAACACGTGGAGCCTCCGGAGACCTTGGGGTCTATCGCTCCTCCCCCAACTGCGGCAGAAAATTTAAGGAGCCTCGTAATTTAAAACATCAGAATCCTCCAGAATCCCTGTTGTTGAACTAAAAAATTGGTTGGCTCATTTTAGTGAGCCCTGCCCTTCCCTGAGTTTTCATTTAAATCCTTTTCTCTCTCCCTCCATGGCTCAGACAGAATTAGAGTGAAGGGCTGGAGGGCAGGGGGTAAGGTACCTGGGACGTCTCTAGGCTGGAGGCTGGAGGGGTGGGGATAGTTTGCATCCAAATATCTCTGCAAGATAAACAGTTCTGAAGGTCAATGATGGCTCTCCGTTGGGTCCTCCCAACGTTAAGGATTGACGTTAAGGAATTATCTGTCAACGTTTTTCTTGTGAACCCAAACTGCAGAAGTCCGAAGTATTTCAGATATTCCAATTGCAATAATGCATGGAAAGCCTACATATTAATTAACTATTGTGAACTCTCCCAAAATAAAATTGTCAAAATCCTGGGAGCTATTATAGAATCTGTGAAATGGAAGTATCTGTAACTCAGCCAGGATTAAATGAAGAATGCAAAAATATTGTTCTATTTGGTAGCACAAATATGGAAAACTGAATGACACAATATTTGGAAACTAAAAGCCAGTCATTAAAAAAAAAGTCATGTTTATTATATAACTAGAATTTTAAACTAACATATACACAGTAATTTATAGTCAGCCATTAATACAAACTAAATATATCTGCGGAGTGACATCTCATCCCTAGCATCTTTTAGCCTCCCCTCTGCAGTTGACCCCTTACCTTTATTTTCAGAATCTTTCATTCTCTCTTTCCTCCCTCTGCTGCAAATGAGCAGGAAAGTCGGGCTGGTTCTCCAAACCTGACTTTTGATTTGTCATTCACAGAAAGTCAGCGATCTCAGGGGCGAAGTCCCTCAACGGAAGAGCACCCGAGCTCTGATAATTGCATGCAAGTCAGTGTGCGGGGTGATAATTTTGCTTATGCTGGAGCTGAAAGGATGGGGATGAAGGCCGACGTAAACACAAATTCCAAAACATGGCATGGAACTGGATCTGGAGTCTAGGCTTGCCTTTCCTTCTCTAAGGTTAGGGAACTAACTGCTTAGTGCCTCCTCGGCTCTCTAGAGACTTGGTTCCGGTTGAAAGGTGAATGTCTGTGCCATGTGCCATGTGCCCAGCATATTCTCAAACAGAGACCTTAATTTTGGAGGGAATTAAGAGACCTGTGCTTTCTCTTTCATATTCGTTCATTCAACAAATATTTCTTTCACCTCTCTGTGGACCAGGCTTTATGCTAGGTAGTGAGGATACAACAGTGAAGGGGACCAGTCCCTGTCCTCAAGCTGCCCACAGGCTGTTACAGTACAGAGACCTACAGTGTAGTATGGTGACCTGTGTCTGCTGCATGGACACGTATTATTGAACCCAGTTTATCCAGGTGTAAGTTGATTCTTAAAGCTGAGCCAGAAATGGGGATGAGACCATAAAAGCCCTCTCTTAGAGACCAAGGAAGATTCAAGCAAATCTTTCAATCATCCAATTCAATCATTACATAGCTAGGATTCATTCCTTCATTTCTTCGTTCAACAAATGTTTATTTGTGCCAGGTAGAATTCCATCTGTTAGGGATTCAAGAGTACAGAAAACAGACCAAATCCTGCTCATAGCTGTTACATTTTGGTGGGGGTATTCAAACAGACACTAGACAAACAAATATAAACATATAATAAATAAAAATAAATGCCATGAGGAAAAATGAAACATGGTAATGAAGTAACACACATGTCATTTTAGACAGGGTGGCTAGAGGAGGTATTTATTTTATGAAACATGGGTCAGTGTCATCATAGTCCCTTTGGAACATCTTCATTCAGACATTGTCCTTTTTTTTTTTCTTTAACGTTTATTTCTTTTTGAGAGAGAGAGAGAGAGAGAGGGACAGAGTGTGAGCAGGGGAGGGGGAGAGAGAGAGGTAGACACAGAATCTGAAGCAGGCTCAGACCTGCTTCAGTGGGACCGTGAGATAATGACCTGAGCTGACCTCCTCTGCCGTAGTTGCTCTGTAGGTGATGGGTAGTGGTTATTCCCCACTATAGATCAGTCAGCTGATCTCCAAAAACATTAACTGACCCAATTCAGGACCTCACTAAGTTGTGAGTAGAGCAATAACAAGAAATACACCTACCTGTTGCTCTCATCCCCAGAAATTGCTGGGTGAAACACAATATTGACATGGAAAATTTGCTGGAGCAGGAGTCAAGATAAGAGAGTTGAAGACCTGTCTCCACACTATTAACTGAGTGGTGTAGGGTAGGTGACAACCTGTCTGGCACCAGTTTCCTCATCTGTAAAGTAGGGCTAATCATATGTGTCCTGTGTGTGTGCAAGGCTTTTCAGAAGATCAAAAGGGAGAACAGATGTGGTACTTGGTACACTAAGTCCTATATAAAAGCAAGGTATAATTAGCAACGTACTTGGGCTAAGAGAACTAACTGCTAGTGTTCATCTGGTCATTGCAGCCCAAGAGTCAAATATAGCTGCAGAGTAAAAACCTGTCCTGGCCACTAGGGGTCCTGGAGTTGATTTCTAGCTACCACACTGTAAAGACTCCTTGAAAGTTGGGGGAAATTTTTAGTGTTTGGTTTTTGCTCCCATCTTTCCTTGGCAGTGAATACCTTTATGCTCCTCTTTGACAAGTTAAGACCAGAGAGGAAAATCTGCCTTCACTGGAACTCCTTGCTGGCCACCAAATGAACCATGTTGGTGCACTGACCACGTCAAAGAAACGGGCAACTCCATTGCCAAGGACCAAGTCCAGGACAGCCAAAATGTGCCCAGTTAGGAGCACTTTAGGGCCAGAGAGGGGAGACAAGAAGTAGGTGGTGAGAGGCCACCATTTGTGCACTCTTTCATTCAATAAATAGTCATTGTGCCAGGCACTGCCCTGAACACTGGGAATGAATGACACAGCTGCTGAGCAAAGCATTCTGTCCTCAAGAAGCTTGTGGCCTCAGGGCAAGAGGTTTCTACAAGGTATGCTGATTTAGTGATTAAGCAGAGGAATGCCAACGCCTGCCTGCCTGGGTTTCAATAGAAGGGCAGGGGCCATAATGCAGGAGAGATGGTTTAAACATGGGCTCTGTCATTTACTGGCCCCTAAAGTAAGCCAGGACACTTTCCTACACCTCTCTCTGTCTACATTTCCTAATCTGTAAGATGCAGATAATAATGGAACCTATCTCCTAGGGTTGGGTGAGGCTGAAAAGAGTTTATATATATACACACACACACACACACACACACACACACATATATACACACATGTATATATACACACACACACATACACACACACACACACATACATATACATACATATATATATATATATATATATATATATATATATATATATATATAAAGTACATGGCACAGAGCCTGACACATAAAGTGAGGGCTCCATAAATGCCATTAGACTAATATTACTACCTTGTGACCTGGGTCAAATTTACCCCTCTGCGCCTGATGCAGAAAATAATAACTAGCTTGTAGGGCTACTGTGAGAGTTACACATCAGAAAGAATATAAAGGCCTTGGCATAAAGGCCTTTGTTCCCTCCAGGGGGTGAGCTTTAATCAAGTAGGCTTCCCAGGGAAAAACACAAGGAAGTGACAAAAGGGCTGCAAGGTTTTCCAACATTGCAAAGGAAGCAATGTTTTCCAAGAGTGTGGTCATTTCTAGGGTACCCAACATTTTACCCAATATTGAATTTTGAAAAGTTTCAGGGACACCTGGGTGCCTCAGTCAGTTAAGCATCTGACATGGGCTCAGGTCATGATCTCACCGTTTGTGGGTTCAAGCCCTGCATCCAGCTCTGTGCTGACAGCTGGGAGCCTGGAGCCTGCTTCAGATTCTGTGTCTCCATCTCTCTCTGCCCCTCTCTCACTCACACTCTGTCTCTCTCTGTCTCAAAAATAAATAAACATTAAAAAAAAATTTTTAAAGTTTCAAACATACAAAAAAGTTGGAAGCATTGCATGGTGCATTTTGTTCTATTTGCTTTATCACTTATCTGTTCATCTCTCTATCCATCCTTAATTGAATTAAAAGAAAATTAAGTGGAAAGAGGTTCAAAGTCCTTTTCAAAGGCTCTTTTTGAGCCTTTATTTTCCCCTCCTGCTACAATATTTATAGAAGCCTTAGACCTCTGATTCTGGGGCCAGTCCAAGCAGGGTCAGGTGAATTCTCAGAAGCCTTATCCTACCCCACAGTAAACCCCAAGGTCCCACCCAGACAAGAATGGGCTCAAGCCTTGGAGCTTTCCAAAATAAAGCAATGTCTCTGACAGACCCCACACTTTAAATAAGCTGGTACCAAGGAGCACTGTAAACAACCATTAATGGAAACGATCCCCTATCTCAATAACTGGATTTAGCGAAAGCTCAGACAGGCTCCACTGGCCACCAAGTCCTTTCACAGCTCTGCACAGGCCTTGTCTTGGTTGATGCCACTTCTGAGTCACCAGACCAGTGACTCATGCCCAGTAAGGGAGGCCATCTTGAGAGCAAGACCAAATGGAATTTTCAAGAACAATGAGTGAAACCCTGAACTGAACAAGAATAAGGCTTTTTATTGTCCCTTTCAAACAAAAGCGAAAGAGAAAATGTGGCTGTTAATATTGTGGGTTCAACTTCCTAGCTGGAAATTTTACTCTGACGAAAAACTGAGCAAAAAAGATCTTTTACGTTCTCTTGGAAATTTGAGAGCAAAAGAGACTTGAAGCTTATGTTCCAAATTAGGCAGACCTAATGACCTTTCAATGACTTGCCCCGACCCTCTTCTAGCTTAGTCATCCATTCCCAAAACATGCTGAGGTGGTGATGGCAGGCACTGCCACATTCAATCTTCCTCCATCCAGCCAAGCCCCTGTATGGTTTGCGCAGAGCATCTGTCTGGCCATAAAGGAGGTGAAACAGAGAGAGAAAAATTGCTGACTGGGGGTGGAGGAAGGTTTGTGATGAGGATCACCACAGAGGAGGGCAGCATGACTGTAAGAAAAGGTAGGTAGGCTCGCATGAAGCCAAGCTACAAGACAACGAAGAAGGAATTGCTACTTGGAACACCAGCTCTGTCCCAAGCACTCTTCTTAACATCATCTTCGTACATTTATTGGGAATTTATTTGCCAAGCATTGTGTTTAAAGCAAAGACTTTCACAGAACACTGCCTGGCTTTGCATCCCAGTGCATAACTTTGGAAACGTTACTTAACCTCTCTGTGCTTCAATTTTCTCATCCGTAAAACAGAGGTGGTAAAACAAGGTTACCATCAAAATTAAATAACATAAAAATATGCACATGTTTTGAACAGTGGCTGGCACACAGCAAGCAGTGCAGTTGTGTTAACACTTGCTGTTCCATCTTTTTTAGAGGAGAAAAAAGTGAGGCAGAAATGAAAAGTGACTTGCCAAAGGATACATAACTAAAAAGAAGTGCAGCTAGGATACTTTTTTCTCAAAACAACATTGTGAGGGAGGTGATACCATCTTCCTTTTATGGATGAGAGTTTGCAAGCCCAAGAGAGGCCCAGTAACTTGCTCATGCTGGAAGTTACTCATGGCAAATGGGATAGTTAACATTTAGAACCCACATTTGCTGACTTTAAAGCCTTTGCAGATCCCACTGGGCCAGAGTTTCTCAAACTTTAGCATACATCAAAATTACTGCAAGCCTTGTTAAAACAGATCTCTAGGGGCGCCTGGGTGGCTCAGTTGGTTAAGCGTCCCACTTCAGCTCAGGTCATGATCTCACAGCTTGTGAGTTCAAGCCCCTGGTCAGGCTCTGTGCTCACAGCTCAGAGCCTGGAGCCTGCTTCAGATTTTGTGTTTCCGTCTCTCTCCAACCCACCTCCTGCTTGCACTCTGTCTCTCAAAAATGAATAAACTTAAAAAAAACAACTTTAAAACATATTGCTAGACCCTACTTCTGGTTTCTCATTTGGTAGCCCTGAGGTGGGAGCCAACAATTTGCATTTTTAACAAGTTCCAGGAGATGTTGATGCTGCTACTCTGGAGACCACGCTTGGATAACCACTGTTCAACAATCATGCACCTGTATGCAGAAGAGATGCTAGGGGGAGAAAGAGAGCCTAAAGATCACAGGTCAGTGAGTCTTTTCCACTCTGTCACAGTGTTGATTACTTCACAGAGCCTAGCAAATATCCTCATATTTACATAGACCTTTCATATTTATGATCCCATTTGATCTTTCCAATATCCCTAGGTAGTAATCATTATCTCCACTCAATGTGACTTTTTTAGGGACATATGGCTAGAAAATGGCAGTGAGGAATTTAACTGAAGATCACCTGTCCTCCTCTCCAAGTAACTTGTCCTGGAAAGCACATATGCTGACAGAGACTGGCTATAGTGCCAATCTCTGTCTTTCCTGGGGAAGACTGCAGCTCAGGAAAGGGCTCTTTGCCCCACCAAGGCTTGGGGGGAGGTAATTTCTGGTGGGAGAAACTCAGAGCCAGTTTTCTTCCATTATTTCAAGGTCTACTTCTTAAAAAATACTTTCACCAACTATTCACTTCCTTCTCTGTAACCTAATAGTTTTGATATTTGCCTAAAATGTAGTTCTTTTAGAAAGGCTGGAAGCATTTGGAGGGTTAATTTCCATTGGAAACAGCTTCTCCATATTCCCATTAGGAAAAGCTTGAATGCTTAGGTATATTTTTTAAAGTTGTTTGGACATATAAGCCAACAAATGATTAATATCCAGAGTATTTACTTATTTTTTTAACGTTTATTTATTTATTTTGAGAGAGAGTGTGGGGAGTGGGGAGGAGAGAAAGAGGGAGAATCCCAAGCAGGTTCTGTACTATCAGCACAGAGCCTGACCTGGGGCTCGAACTCACAAACCATAAGATTGTGATCTGAGCTGAAACCAAGAGTCAAATGCCTAACCGACTCAGCCACCCAGGTGCATCAGTATCCAGAGTATTTAAAGAACTGTAAGTGAATAAGAAAAAGACAAACCATCAAATTAAAAAAAAAAAATGGGAGGGGTGCCAGGGTGTCTTAGCATCCGACTTCGGCTCAGGTCATGATCTCAAAGTCCATGAGTTCGAGCCCTGCGTTGGGCTCTGTGCTGACAGCTCAAAGCCTGGAGCCTGCTTCAGATTCTGTGTCTCCCTCTCTTTGCCCCTTCCCTGCTCATGCTTGGTGTGTGTCTCTCTCTCAAAAATAAATAAACATTAAAAAAAACTTTTTAATAAAAAAAATGGGAAAAGAGATGAATAGGCCTTATTCACACATAGCCAATATTCATGTGAAAAGATCTTCACTTCATTATTTGTCAAGGAAATTTAATATAAAACAACAGTGCAGTACCATTTCACATTCATGAAATGGGCAAGCATTAAAAAGTCTGACAGGATGTAAGGAATCAAGAATCGTACACACTCCTGGTAGGAACGAGATTAGCACATGTATGGAGATCAGCTATCTTTCCAAATTAAAAAAGGATATACTTCTAACCCAGTAATTGTCCTTCTAGGTATTTATCCTACTTACAGTCACAAATGATCATATGGTAAATTTCAGGTGCATTCTCTTTGGATGTACCTCCATATCCGAAAGGATCTTTTCATTAAAAACACAATTTATTGAATATCTGCTGCATTCAGGACACAGTGTTAGGCTGAAAAGATGCCAAGAGTCCCCCAAAGCTAAACTACTTCTCACTTGCAGCCCTGGTGGAATAAAAAAGGGTCGTGTGGAAGACCTCCTGGTTAGTACAGAAGGAACAGCTGCCCCTAATGAGCTTCTGGCCATGTTTTATTCCCACAGGTTACTGAGCTCTCCAGCCTCGTGACTAACCATCATTGGGATGTGATTGTATGGTAGACTATCTGAACTAATATTAATAAAAATAATAACTACCACCTTGTGAGCTGTATCCCAGGCACTTTATATACATTAACTCATTTGATCATCACCGTAACTTATGACATAGGAATTACCATCTCTCTTTTGTTTATGTTTATATCATCTCTATTTTATTTACATATGTGATACATGACTGAGTTTTGGAAAGATTTAGCACCTTGCCCAAGATCATACGGCTTATTACTGTGCCACTTACTGATGGCAGATTCAAATCAGAGTCTGGCACCAAAGTATATGATTCTAGATGCCCAAACTGGTGGCTATCAATTATGAAATGATGCCCCATCATTATGAGAAATTCAGACCACCTTTAAAAAAGATATCAAATAAAATTGGGATATGGATTTCTTTCATTGTAGGATATTTATTGATTTTACTTCTCTGCATTTCCTTGGAGGGAGATGTGGCAGAAAGAATGTATGGGCAGTCAGGCCTGACTCTGCCACTCACCAGCCATATGGCCTCCCGCAAGTCACTGTCTCTTGGTTCACCTTCTCATCTATAAAATGGGGGAAATAAACACCATCTGCCCTCCCTCCTTCCAGGGTGCTGTCAAAATGAAACAAGATCTTATAGTTGACCTATTCTATAAGCTGTAAAGTATATAATGTAAGACATTACAATGGTTGTAGAGGAGAGGGGGAAATAGAGAAATATAGTGATCAACCAAGATCTTACTTAAGAAAAAAGAGGTATGGCATGGCAATGAGCCCCAAAAAGCCATGGGTGAACTCTAGGACAGAAACAGAGAAGAGGGAACAGGACAGCTATGTACACAGTATAGACCTGGCTTTAAAAACCATAGAACTAGAGGGGCACCTGGGTGGCTCAGTCGGTTGAGCACCAACTTGGGCTCAGGTCATGATCTCACAGTTGGGTTAGTGAGCTTGAGCCCTGTAGGGATTCTCTGCTGTCAGTGTGGAGCGCACCTGGGATCCTCTGTCCCGCTCTCTCTCTGCCCCTCCCCTGCTGGTGCTCTCTATCTCAGAAAAATAAACATTTAAAAAAAAAAAACTATAGAACTAGAAAACTTATTCTAATCCATTTTACTACAGTGGGAATGTCCATTTAGTCCTCTTTCGTAAACGTTCACACAACACCTGGATTTACACTCTGCATATAATTATCACTCAAGGAATACTTGTTGCAATGACCCTTCACTTTGACTCCTCAGGCAAACTAAAGAAAAGGGGTGGTCAGCCTTCAGGCCTATGAAGTTTCAACAACAGTTCAATGGCAGTGTGGAAGGAATTTAATTGTGCATTGACTAAAAGTAATAACCCATTCTTTGAAAGCCAGCAAGATGACCATACCAAGCCAGTGTTGCTCTAACGACCGACAACAGAAAAGCTTGTTTTCTAATGCAATAAATAAATATTTAAAAGACAATTCTTGCTCTTCAACCAATTTAGTTTCAGAATGTTTACTGTGTGCCAGCACTTTACAATGATTAACACATTCAGCTCATCAATTCATTTAATCTTCAAAACAATCCTGCAGTGGAGATGGGTGGGGTGACCACTGTATCTATGACAGGGCCCTGGTGCAATGTAGTTTCTGCCCTGGGTCAGGTCGGCCATTTTAGAAATCAAGACATGTCAGTCTCTCAGAAAAAGAATCCTCAGATGATGGAAACAGAAAGAACAAGACAGAACCTACCCCACCCCCACCTCCCCCCCCACACACACTCACACACACACACACACACACACACACACACACACTCACACACACATACTAGCAAACAGGTATCTAGAAGGTACCAAGCCCGGACTTAGCCTGGTAGGGGATATAAAGATGAAGTAGATGAGAGCCTGCCCACGTGGAATCTAAAATACCAGATGAACAGTGACAGATTCCGTAGAGGTGAGGACATACTAAAAGAAGAGGTTACAGGTGGCAGAAACCTGAGGAAGGCCTTCACAGAGAAAATGGCATTTGTGCACCCCTGATGGACAGGCGGGCTGAGAGAATAAGGAATGGATGGCCATTACAAATACGCACAAGGCAGCGAGCTAGCAGATCAAGTCATGTCCCGGCTTAGAACACTTCAGTAGCTTCCCGGCTCACTTTAGAAAGAAAAACCAAGCTCCTCCTCATGTCCTACCCAGACCCTGATCCAGGTCCTGCCTCCCTCACCTTCCCCTTGCTAGGCTCAGGCACAATGGGAATGTTCCCACTTGTATTTCTCTCTGGCAGGAACACTCTCCCCAGGCTCTGTGCTGGAGTAACTCCTACTCAGTCTTCAGGTCTCCGCTTAAATCATGTTGCCTCAGAGAGGTCTTCCCTGTCCATCCTTCGGCGGTGTAAGCCAGGGCACCTCTGCCTTTTTCCCTCTCCCAGCAGACTGTGGGATTCCTTCCCAGCACACACAGCAATTGGTAATGGGGATGTTAAGCCGTTTTATGTGTGTCATGTCTGTTTCCCCCTCTAGAAGTAGTGCCAAGAGCTGGGCCTTGCCTACCTTGTTCATTCCTGGCCCTGGCACACGGCAAGAGCGCAATAAAAACTGTGGCCACAATGAATGGAGAGCATCGGTGATTGAATAAATGTGAGTTAAGGCCCTCGTGGGGACAGGGTGGAAATGCGTTTGGGAAGTAGTTTCTTAGGAGTAGAGCTCAGGCGGTAACAGGGAATCACCGCAGACAGGTTGGAAAGGGGGTGGGTCTAGATGGAGTAGACCTTGAAGGTAGCCTTGGGTCCGGATTCATTCCCCCAAAAGGCTACTGCATTGCAGGCACCCGGCCAGGTGTCGGGCGAGACACAAACCTGAGTAAACCGTGTCTCCAAGGCACCCTGAATTCCTTCTGTCCAGGGTCAAACGCACACACAGGGGCTTCTGCGGGAAACAAGCTGCAACCACCCGGCCCAACAACAGATGCCTAAGGGGCCAAGGGGTGGAGGGAGAGAGGGGACAGTGCCAGACCGGCCCCCGCACTTCGGCGAGCAGCCCCGGGAAAGCTGGGGGCGGGGGGTGGTCTTGTCACAGGGGCCGAGGGTCATCCTGGCCGCGCCGCCCCGGTCCTCAGGTCCCAGGGGCGGAGAGGTGGGCGCGAGCCGCCGCCTACGGCTGCGGGAGCCACCGCGGCCCCCCTGCAGTCGAGGCCGCGCCGGCCGCGCGCGGTAACAGGTCCCCCGGCAGGACCACACTCACCCTGCGCCGCCTTGGGAGCCGAGCGCGTCCTCCACAGCCGCCGGGTCGCCTTCCACGGCCGCAGCGAAGAAAACAGCCTCCGGCTCTTCTTGCCGCCCTTCTCAGTTGCTCCCATCTGTGCGCCCGCGCCCCTCCCCCGCTGCCGCCGCCGCCGCCCAAGGGTGGCCTAGCGCTGCCCCCGCCGCCGCGCTTCTGCAGGTGCCGGGCGATCGCCGGGGTGGACGCGGCCGCCGGGGGAGGAGCTTGCGGCCGGGGTGGGGATGGGGGGGCGGGGGGCGGCGCCTTGCGCCCAGCCTGCGGGGTGCGGCGGCCCGACGCGCGGACGCTGCTTCGAGACGCCCCCCAGGGAAGCCCGGAGTGCCCGGCGGCTTTGCAGGTGAAAGCTTTAGTTTCCCCGTCCTTCATTCAAGAGACGTCGATGGAGTGCCAGGTCCCGCGAGGCATCATTGCTTAACACCGGAACCCCCGGGGAGGTGCGCTGATTTTATCCCCAAATTGCAAATGATCAAATTGAAGCTCGCGGAGGTTATAAGTCGTCTGCCCAGAGGTAAATGGTGACGTTTCCCAAGTTCTGGGCTCTAGCTGTATTTTTTCATACCTTCCTGTTGCCTCAGAATGATCCCACATTGTATTTAAAAAAATATGTATTTTTTAAATCTAACAGATGTTCCTACTTTCCTCTTACAACAGCTCATGATTTTTTGAGAACCCATTCTATGTCACTTTTGGCACTTCTACATACATGCTATTAAACCTCACATCATCCTGTGGGGTGGGAGGCATTTTCCCATTTTACAATTGAGGAACCCAAAATGGCAGAGCAGAGACCCCCTGCCCCACACTACTTTGCCTCTGTCTCTATTTTACTTGTAATTGGAAGTGTCTGGGAGGAAGCTCCAAATCAAGATCCCTTAACGCTTGCCTGGCTGCAGTAAGAATAACTAATATTTATGGGGTGGTTTTTATGTGCCAGATTTTACATACATTACCTTATTTAACTCTCCCAAAGATACTCAGGGGGAGAGAAATTATTAATATCCACACTTTACAGATAAAACAAACAGCATCAGAGAGGACAGGTTACACATATAAAGCCTTAATAAAAGTTGTATGCCTGTTGAATCATGAAACTGCCATTTTTCAAGGCCCAAATAGCATACACAACTTCACCAGGTGATCAAAATTAAAATCACCAAAGGAGGCAGATAAAATGTAAATTCCTCCAGATGTGTTACACTAGAGAAAGACACATCAGCTTTGTAATATTTTGGCCACAAATGCACAACCTGAATCTAATCATAGGGAAATCTAAGGTAAACTCCAAATGAGGACTGTACTTTAAAAGTGGGAACGGTAGGGGCCCCTGGATGGCACAGTTCATTTGTTCCTTCAGCGTCCGACTTTGGCTCAGGTCATGATCTCAGGGTTCATGAGTTCGAGCCCCGCATCCATTCTCTGCTGTCAGTGCAGAGCCTGCTTCATATCCTCTGCCCCCCCCTGCTCCTCCCCTATTCACTCTCTCTCAAAAATAAATAAACATTAAAATAAAAAGTGGGAATGGAGGTGGTACAGTATTCTTCCAACATCTTAAAAGATGAAGAAAGGCTGTGGAGATGTTCTAGGTTAAAAGAGGAGACCTGGCCACAAAAATACCTGGCCCTAGACCACACCAAGTACTGGAGGCTTTTATCATCTGGGCCAACTTTCAAAAAAAAAATCGAAATATTGATAGCAGAGTAGATAAAGCGTTTACCAATGAGAAATTGATTGGAGTTGATAAGTACACTGTGGTTATATGAGAAAATATCCCTAAATACACATTAAGGTATTTAGGAATAAAGGGTCATGATGCATTCAACTTAGCTTTAAATGGTTTAGGGGAAAAATGTATCATATATATATATATATATATATATATGCGCGCACACACACATTTGTGTGTGTTTGTAGGGGGGCAAGTAATAAGGAAATGCAGCAAAATGTAAATAATAGGTGAATCTGGAAAGATACGTGGGTATATTTTGTAAGTTCCACAGAAAAAGAAAATAAAGTGGTAAGAATTACTCTACCTGATATTAAGGCCTACAATAAAACTATAATTATCAAAACAGTGCGGTGTTGTCAGAGGGATAGACACATAAATCAATGAAACAGAATAAAGAACCCAGAAATGAACCCATAGACATAAATATGCCCAAGTGATTTTTGACATTGTGTGAAAGCAACCCAATAGAGGAAAGATAGCTTTTTCTACAAGTGATGCTAGAACAACTGGACATCCATTGGCAAAAAATGAACCTCAAAACTAAACCTCAAATTTCATACAAAAATCAAGTCAAATGAGTTGCAGGCTTAAATGTGATATGTAAAACTATAAAAATTCTGGGAAAACAAAGTAGGATAAAATCTTCTAGTATCTAGAGCTAAGCAAAGAGTTCTTAGACTTGTTACTAAAAGCGTGATCCATAAGAGGAAAAATCAATAAATTGGGCCTTATCAAAATTAAGTACTTTTGGTCTGTGAATGACTTTGTTAAGAGGAAGAGAAGACAGACTACAGACTGGGCAAAAATACTTGCAAACTACATATCCAACAAAGGACTCGTATTTATAATAAATAAAGAATTCTCAAAACTCAACATTAAAAAAATCCAATTAGAAAATGCACAAAAGACATGAACAGATATGTCACTAAAGAGGATATACAGATGGTAAATAAGCACATGAAAAGATACGCAGCATCATTAACCATTAAGGAAATACAAATTAAAACCATAACGAGATATCACTACACACCTATTGGAAGGCTCAAAGGAAATATAGTGACAACACCAAATGCTGGCAAGGATGTAAAGGGAGAAGCTGGATTAGTCATACGTTGCTAGTAGGAATGTAAAATGGTACAGACACTCTGGAAAAGTTTAGCAGCTTCTTATAAAACTAAACAAACAACTACTGTAAGACCAGAAATTGTACTCTTTGGGTACCCATCTCAGAAATTAAGAAAACTTATGTTCACTCAAAACCCTATACACAAATGTACATACAAGTTCTGTTCGTAATAGCCCCAAACTGGAAACAAGTCAGATGTCCTTAAATGGGTGAATGGTTAAACATGTTGTGGTACCTGCAGACCACAAAATGATACTGAGGAATAAAAAGTAACAAACTACTGATACAGGCAGCAAACTATATAAATCTCCAGAGAATTTTCTTGACTTAAAAAAAACAATCCCAAAAGCTTGCATACTGTGTGATTCCATTTACAGAACATTCTTGAAATGGAGAAATTATAGAAATAGAGAATATATAGTGGATGCAAGGAATGAGGGAGGTAGTTGTGGCTATAAAAGGGCAGCACAGGGAATTCTGTGGTGATGGAACTGTTACTGTAACCTTGACTGTGTCAGTGTCAACATACTGGTTGTGATTTTAGATTAGAGTTTTGCACAATGTTACCATTATATTAAAAACAAGTGATTGTGGGATCTCTGTTTTAGTTTTTACAACTGCATGTGAACATATAATCATTTTTAAAATAAAATTTTAATGTTTTAAAAAAGTTACATATCTACAATTTAGTATAGTTTGCTCCAATATTGAAAAAAAGGTTGAGCCAGGATTCAACCTAGATTGCCTTCATGGCTACACTCAACTGTATCATGAGCCCTGGCTCACTGTGGGAAGCCAGGGACCATCTGCTAGGTCTCCAGGAGGACTTCGAAAGGTCACAGGAGCACAGCGACTCAGGTCGGTCAAGAAAGGCTAGATTAACATTTCAGTTTCGTATGAGGCCCTTAGTGGTCTAGATAAATGACACTCAAAAAGTACTAATGTGACAGTCCTATATTATTCTTTTTCTAATCCAGAAGAATAGGAAGATACACAACAAGGAAGGGAAAGTGGAAGAGACCGGGAAGAGCATGGAAACTGCGAGTATCTTCTCTATCAGCAACAAGCTGACTTTTCTTCTGCACCAACCTTCACTCCCCATGGCATCCAGACTAAAGTCTAAAGAAACAGGCCCCAGAAGAAGTGATCTAATTAACAGTGCTACTCAGGAATAGTGGCCACGTGCCACCAACTCATAGCCTAGACTAGGATTGCCCTTTGCTCCTAGGTCCTCTTACCTGGCCCTGGGGTTAGGACACCTGGAACCTAGTCTTGATTACCCCAATAATCTGTAAAATATTGGTCCCTTCTCCTAGCTTATACTTCTTTAATCACCACAACCACCCTCACTCCCTTTAGTGGAGGGGACTTAATCAGATAATCTAAAAATTTCCTTCTGGGATCTGCCACCATCCTTCCCTGTATGTCCTGACTCTCACTCACTGGTTTTGGAATTGTGCCAAGTGACAGGAGCCCCAGTGGGCCTGTCTTAGAGACTCATCTTTTCTTCCATTGTGCTGGCCTGTCCAGTGGACCGAAGCAGCAACTTGGGGCCCACTTGCTCACTGCTTGGATTTCACTGGCCAGGGCAGGATGAGAAAGACATTCTTTGGCTTGCCCTTTTAGTCCAAACATCATGTGATTTCATGGCACTCTTCCAGCTCAGAGCTGAAACAAGGCCAAAAGCCTCTGGCTCCCACAGTCACAGCTTGCTCCAGGCAAATCCAGTGGGGAGCCTTCTCCCCAGTCCCTGGAGTCCATGGGAAAAGAATGCAGCCTGAAGGAAGATCTAAGTAGAAACACCCAAGTGCCCTCAGGCACGTTAATGAGCACTAGCAACATGGAATTTCTTTTCAAATGTCAAAAATGCAAAACAAGCCCACTTATTTGTACAACTGGATCACTGGGTGTAGGAACAAAAACAAAAAGAAAAGAAACCTTGAATTCCATTCCTGTCATTGTGTTTACAAAGCTAAGTCCAGAAACATGAAAATGACAGTCCTCAAAGTCAATGGAATACAAGATTCTCCTGTGTGTGTGTGTGTGTGTGTGTGTGTGTGTGTGTGTGTGTGTGTGTGTGTGTGTGTGTGTGTGTGAGAGAGAGAGAGAGAGAGAGAGAGAGAAGGGGGAAAGGGGCTGGTAGAAAGAACCTAGGCTTTCCAGCTAGGCAGAGTTGTGTGAATCCTAGCTCTGCCACTTAACCAATTTGCCCAGCTTCTCTAAGGCTTAGTTTCCCCATCTGTAAAATGGAGGCAGTAAATAGCACCTAACTCAGAGGTTTGCAGTGTTTTATTATTACATGTAATGAACCCAACAGGCAAAATATATGGTAGCTTATTATAATACTGTGTCCATTTAGAGAGTCAATGACAAATTTTAACAGAATGGCATCTTCTTTTTCAATGAAGAAGTGTGTGTATGTGTGTGTGTGTGTGTGTGTGTGTGTGTGTGTGTGTGTGTAAAGAGAGAGGGATGAGAAGGTCTTGATTTTTGGTGAAAGTCACATCTTTTAAACTTCATGATTTAATTCTATGTCTCTCTTCTCTTATGCCTGAGGGGTCCTGTTGTCAGTCCTCCCTTACAGAAGGCTCCAGAATATAAAAGAAACTGTCTAGCCTAAAGGCATCTCAGGTATCTTTGGAACCAGTAGAATTAATGGTGTTGTTTCTAGTTACCCTAGTGGCAATTCTAACAGGACTATTGTTAGTATAGGAAACAATTAAGGGCAGTCCCCACTTAAACTTATTTTTCAGTCCACAGTTCTCCAAGTTTATGGCATTATGATGTAGTCAAGATTTAAAGAATAATACCTACATAAAGCTTCCCAACCATGACATTTTCAGCAGTGGGACCTTATATGAGAGGAGAAACTGCTCATGTAAAATGTTTTCAGGACTTCTAAGAGAGTTCAGTTATCTTTTGCTGCATAATAAACCACCCCAAAACTTAATGGCTTAACACAACAACAATCATTTATTTTGCAGTTTGGGCAGGGCTCAAAAGGGACAGCTCACTTCTGCTCCACATGACGTCATCTAGGGTTGTTCGGGGCTTGTAGGTCGACGTCTCAGGTGGCTCATCCACGTAGCTAACAAATGGTGCTGGCTGTCAGCTGGGTGCTTAGCCAAGAGCCTCGATTCTTCTCCACATGGTTGCTCGGACCTCCTCACAGGACAATGGCTGGTTCCAAATGGGAGAAGGCTGAAACTGCTAGGCTTCTCAAAGACTTGGCTGAAAAATCTCCAGATGCCTTGGCTCAAATGTTCCCAAAAAGTACTTCCTGCTTAATATTCTATTAATCAAATCAGTCGCAGGCTCAGCTGTTCTAGAGAGGTGTCATAAGCTCTGCCTCTTAATAGGAGGACTGGTGAGCCCACACAAGGAAGACAGAATTATTTGAGGTCATCTTCAGGGACGAGCTAGCCCAGGCTCTCACCAGCCAAAAAATAACTCCAACCAGCAAGTGAATGCCCAGGATCTCCCAATTAGTGATTAGCTTACTCTCAGGAAATTGGGGTTCTGCAAGAGGCTCATGAAATGGCAAAATGGGCACAGAAAGGGGTAATCATTCAAGGAAAAAACCATAATATCACAGATCAAAACCATAAGAAACCTTTTTTAAAGTACCTTCAGTGCTCAAACTAAACCTTGTGTTTCTCTCTCCCATTAATATGAAAAGAGGACCATGCTTGGCCTCAAAGACCTGGGCTGAGTCTAGTTTACTTGGCAATTTAATGTTCTTGCACAGGGCACCTGGGTGGCTCAGTTGGTTAAGTGTCTGACTCTTGATGTCAGCTCAGGTCATGATCTTGCAGTTTGTGGGATTGAACCCTCCATCGGGCTCTGTGCTGACAGCATGGAGCCTGCTTGGGATTCTCTCTCTCTGTCTCTCTCTCTCTGCCCCTCCCTGCTTGTGCTCTCTCAAAAATAAATTAACTTAAAAAAATTTTATGCTGATTCACTTTTAAATTGATCTAAAAATATAAATGATGTCTATTGAGAGAGATGTATGGCATAGCTATTAAAAGGCCCGACTCTGGTGCCACACTATCCTGCCTCAACAATTTACTGGCAGAGTGATGTTAGAAAGTTACATTAACATCTCTGTGCCTCATTTTCTCACCTAAATGGAGATAATAGAGCCCACCTCCTAGGTCTGTAAACACTCAATGGCAATGAATACGTGTGAACTCTTGTTTTGTTACTACTCCGTACTGGGCACAGTGATAAGAATTTTACAAACATGACTTATTTATTTATAGCACTCTATAAGCATCAGCTACTGTATGTCAGATACTATCCTAGGCTCTTCAGATTCATAAGGAATGAATCAGATAATGATTCCTGTTCTGTGGACCTTACATTCTATTGGAAGATGGGGGAGACAGATAATAAACAGTAGGCAAAATAAGTAAGTAAGCTTTGAAGTTTGGTAGAAGATGTAAGTGTATGGATAAAAGAAAAAATAGAGCAGGGTGGGGGGACTAGGAATGTTGGTTGGGGAAGGAGGAGCAGGGATAGGTCGCAGTTTAAATAGGGTAGTCATGGGGCGCCTGGGTGGCTCAGTCAGTTGACCATCTGACTTTGGCTCAGGTCATGATCTCACAGTTCGTGGGTTCAAGCCCTACATCAGGCTCTGTGCTGACAGCTCGGAGTCTGAAACCTTTTTCAGACTCTGTGTCTCCCTCTCTCTCTGCGCCTCCCCTGCTTATGCTGTCTCCCAAAAATACATAAATAAAAAGAAAAAAATAGAAAAAAAATTATAAATAGGGTAGTCATGGTAGTCCTGGTTAAGAGAAAAAATTTGAGCAAAGACCTAAAGGGAGAGAAGTCAACTAAGTAGGTATTATAGGCAGAAGGAACAGAGAGTGAAGGGGGTTTGGAGGAACCCCCAAATCACCTTCCCTCAGCTCCTGAACTGTGAGATCATGACCTGAGCCAAGATCAAGATCGACATTCAATCGACTGACCACCCAGGTGCCCATGGTTGGCATAGTTACAGAATTTCTATTGCAGAAACTTCTATTGGACAGACAAAACAGAAACATGCTTCACGCCCATTAGGCTCATCGCAAGAACCCTGTGTGTATTTTATTCCAAAGCCTATTCTTTTTTTTTTCAAAGCCTATTCTTATTACACTATGTTTCATGCCCATTTATGATGATTCTTTTTTATTCAACTCATGTACACTGAACATTTACTGTTGTTAAACTGTATGCTGGATATTCAAACAAGCTGAACTATTATTTTGCTAAGAAATTTTAATGATTAGAGCAAAAAGTGTTTGAAATATAGACATACTAGACTGTCCCTTTTGTGGATTTGTGGGATGGGCACTAAAAATTTGGGCAATTTACTTACTTCTCTGAGCCTCATAGCAGTGTTGGAAGACTACATGAGATGCTGTGTGAAAAACAGTAAATAATAAATAGTAACCATTATTGTTCACATGACCATCATCATCATCCCAGCTGGCAGGGAACACAGTGGAGAGGGAACTCAGCCCTATCCATAATGGGATAGTTGTAACCGTTACAGGCCTGCCTTGTTCAGATTTCTCTTCTTTATAGCATTTAGTCCCACGCCTTAGTTCTTTCTGCCTTGGGCTGCTCATTACAGCTCTTTGATATCTAAGGAATCTGCACTCTTGTCCCCTTTGGACACCCAGCCCCAGGTCCTTCACCTTCACACCCTCCTTTTGCTCTTTCTCTGCCCTTTTCACCATCCTCTGAATATTTTCTTCTTTCATAACATCTTTATAAAAAGTAGAACCTGGAATCTTCCGAAATATTTCATATACGGCCTAAATATGGATATTCAATGTCTACAAAGATACATGGCCATGAGGAGGGAGTCATTAAAATTTTCAAAATTATTTTAAAAATTCATTAAAAATGAATGAAATTCAATGAAATGAATGGATAATGAAGATGTGGTGTGTGTGTGTATATATATATATATATATATATATATATATATACACACACACACACATAATAGAATATTACTCAGTGATCATAAAGAATGAAATCTTGCCATTTGCAACAATGTGGCTGGAACTACAATGTATTATGCTAAGCAAAATAAGTCAGAGAAAGACGAATATATTATTTCACTCATATGTGGAATTTAAGAAACAAAACAGATGAACATAGGGAAAAGGAAAAATAAGAGAAAAACAAAGAGGGAGACAAATCATAAGAGACTCTTAAATACAGAGAACAAACTGAGGGTTGCTGGAGGGGTTGTGGGTGGGAGGATGGGCTAAATGGGTGATGGCCATTAAGGAAGGCACTTGTTGGGATGAACACTGGGTGTTATATGTAAGTGATGAATCACTAAATTCTGTTCCTGAAATCATTATAACACTATATGTTAACTAACTTGGATTTAAATTAAAAGCAAAAACACATATGAAGATTTTACTTCTGCAACTAAATTTTGATACGTAAATGTAAGACTAAGTTCATGTGTACCACACACACACAGTTTTAACCTAAATGGTATTATAATCTACATATTATTCATATTTTTTATTAATGTTATATCTGGAAGCATGTCCAGTGCCGAGAACAATGATATGATGATCTCCATTAATCTGAACACAATACTACATTTCTATTATAGGAGCTAAGCCCATTTCACTTGTTTTGCAGGGAGTAAGATTTTTTTAACACTAGGATAGTGTAGAGTCTGGTGTACAGTCATCTAAAATCTCTGAATTTTTTTATAACAATTGCAACTAAGCCAATTCCTCTCGTTCTATATTTCTGCAAATGAATTTTTTAAGCTTAAATGTGGAAGTTGGCATTCATTTCCATTAAAGTGCATTTTGTTGTTTTGACCTAGACTCAAGGTCTTTTGAAATCTTGATTCTTTTATCCAGACAGTGCTTCTCTCCTAGTTGTAAATGTAATCAATATGATTTTACTTCCAGGTCACTGAAGCATCCAAGGCCAAGAACAGAGTCCTGTGTATGATGAAAGCAGTGTGAGCTCGCTCCACATACATGGATCTGCTTCCCCTTCCACCAATGTCTGCAGGAGCCTTGATCTGGGACTACATGTTCTACTGGATCCTGACCCTTTGCTTTCCCGCTTCCTTCATTTTAGGTTTAGACTTCAACCAACAGACAGTCACACATGGTAAAAGAGAATGTATCAATGGACTTTACTACTCGCTAACAGCTTTGGTGACAAAATTCAACACAGGACAAGTTTGAAACAATAGAGATAAAATAGGGTTTGGGGTCCACTGAAGAATACTGAAAATTAGATATAGATCAGAAACTCATTTGATGAACCCATGACTTACTAATCATATCCTTGGTCTGAAGGACATGAAAGAGAAGTGATACCTACTCTCTTTATAAAGAATCAGCAAACAAGGAAGAAAAGGAGGAGTCTCTTTTGTACATGTCACTTGCTTCAAACCTCTAGTTTGTGGTTGTGTGGAGTCATTAACAGGATTCACAAATGTCAGGCTCTCTCCTTGCAGACATATGGCAGGGTTGAAGCTTCCCACATTTCACAGCCCTCCCCACAGAAAGCCACTGTTAACTATTTAACAGATACCTTTCCAGACCTTTCTTCTACATTTCCAAATATGAATAAATACAAGCAAAAAATATCACAAGAGGGGCACCTGGTGACTCAGTCAGTTGAACATCCAGCTCTTGATTTTGGCTCAGGTCACGATCTCATGGTTCGTGGGTTCGAGCCCCGCATGGGGCTTTGAGCTGGCAGTACAGAGCCTGCTTGGGATTCTTTCTCTCCTGTCTCTCTCTGCCTTTCCCCTGCTGGCTCTCTCTCTCTCTCTCTCTTCCTCAAAATAAACAAACAAATAATAACTTTTAAAAATTATCACAAGAAAACATTTAGAAATATTAACCAAATTCCTTCCTTGTCATAACTCTCCAATTCAAACACTTTGGCTTTTTTTGTGCTCATTGCCATGGTGACAGCAGGAAGAAAAAAACAAGTATATGGGTTATAAGGGTCTTCCCCTGGCTTTGCTTTTCAAAGGTTTTGAACCCTTGGAATGAGGATGAATCCCAGTATATGCAAAGCCTTTAGAAAACATAATAAGTAAAGTAGAAGATTTGAGGACACAGGAATGGCCCACGTGTCACTCTCCCACCTTGGAGGTCATTCCCTGGTAAGTGGGGAATAGGGAGACTGAAAGAAAATGGTAAGACTATAGATTTTGGAGGGTCCTGAAATGAAGGGCTCGGTGACCTGTCTCTGAGGCAGCATCCTGAGCAGCTGCCTGTAGACAGTTTCTCAGGTACTCCAGTGCCCTGACAGACAGCAAATGCAACAAAACAAGTCCTGGGCCTGAAGAATGCTATCGTGCCCATGGGCAGGGTGGAGCAGACAACAGAACCTCTGGGGCTGACAGGACAGGTACACTCATGTGAACTGGATGAACAAGCATCAGACAGGGAGATGAATAGCTCACTAGATGCCTGCATTGACAGATGGGCTGACTGCTGTCCCTTTGGCTATATCCTTGGAAGTCAGATACAGACCTGCAGAAAAGGAACAAGACACTTCAGATTCACTGAGAGTGTAGCTACAAAGTCAATGTGGTGGGGATTCAAAACAGAAATTAGACTGAAGTATAGACGAATAAGAGAAGTTCTATGTCTCCTACACCTGAGTTACGGACTTACTATCCACCACATGGACATACAGTATTGTTTACATAAATGGCATCATAATCTACATATTGTTCCTATTTTTCATTAATAATATATCTGAAAATTTTTCTGATGCATAGCATTCCATAAAAGTGTAGATTATGATTTATTATTATTACTTAATCATATCCTTACTGTAAGATATGTAGGTCATTTCCAATTTTTGCTCCTTCAATAAAGATTTCAGTGGATATCATTTGTATATAACTTTATGCATATGTGTATTCTAGAGGATAGATTCCTTGAAATGAAATGATAGGATCAAAGGAATGTGAATTTTTAATTTTAATATGTACTGGCAATTTACCCTGCAAAATGATTCTATCAATTTGTGTATCATGTGACAGCATATGAGTTTGCTTTTACATCATAACCTCACAATCCTAAATATTATTAATATTTTTAATTTTGAGAGTTTGATAGCTAAAAATGGTTTACATTGTTCTCTTTGTTTTTAAGTCTCTACCTGAGGGCTTTATTTTTTTATATGAAATTTATTGTCAAATTGGTTTCCATACAACACCCAGTGCTCATCCCAACAGTGCCCTCCTCAATTCCCATCACCCATTTTCCCCTCCCTTCCACCCTGTCAACCCTCAGTTCATTCTCAGTTTTTAAGAGTCTCTTAAGGTTTGACTCCCTCCCTAACTTTTTTTTTCCTTCCCCTCCCCCACAGTCTTCTGTTAAGTGTCTCAGGATCCACATAAGAGTGAAAACATATGGTATCTGTCTTTCTCTGTATGACTTATTTCACTTAGCATAATACCCTCCAGTTCCATCCACGTTGCTACAAAAGGCCATATTTCATTCTTTTTCATTGCCAAGTAGTATTCCTTTGTATATATAAACCACAACTTCTGTATCCATTCTGGACAGCAACATGCAGAAGAATGAAACTAGACCACTTTCTTACACCATTCACAAAAATAAACTCAAAATGGATAAGGACCTGAACGTGAGATGGGAAACCATCAAAACCCTAGAGGAGAAAGCAGGAAAAAATCTCTCTGACCTCAGCCACAGCAATTTGTTACTCGACACATCTCCAAAGGCAAGGGAATTAAAAGCAAAAATGAACTATTGGGACCTCATGAAGATAAAAAGCTTCTGCACTGCAAAGGAAACAATCAACAAAAGTAAAAGGCAACTGATGGAATGGGAAAAGATATTTGCAAATGACATGTCAGACAAAGGTCTAGTATCCAAAATCTATAAAGAACCCACCAAACTCCACACCCGAAAAACAAATAATCCAGTGAAGAAATGGGCAGAAAACATGAATAAGCACTTCTCTAAAGAAGACATCCAGATGGCCAACAGGCACATGAAAAGATACTTTACTTGAGAGGTTTAAATGACTTTCGTGTTTCTTTACCATTTATGTTTCTTTTGTGTATTATCTGTTCATATCTTTCACTCACTGTTCTATTGGCTTTCTCTCTTACTGATTTGTAGGAGCTCTTTATGGATATCATTATGGATATCAATATAAATACTGTGAGATTTTCCTCCACATTAGTCACTTTTCTTTTAATTCTTTAGAGTATTTTCCTGTACATGAAATTTAACTCTTTATTGTAGTCAGGGCTCTTGATCTTTTATTTTATAAATGTCTTAATTATGAATGGCTTTACACTTCAGTATTCTAAAACTAAATCTTTTATATTTTCTTTTAATACCATTATAGATTTAAATGGTTAAGTCAACTTAAAGCACACTTTTCAAAATTTCCAATGGACGCTGTTTACCAAGTTTTTTCCTCATATCAGGCCCTGTGGCAGGCTGGCCCCCACCCTGCTTCAGTACTTGCTCAGAATGTGCAGTGTGATAAGGCAAAAGCAGAAGTAGTACAAAGTGGTACAGGAATATTCATAGGAGGACTTTAGAGAAGCCTGCATGGATAAGGTGATGTGAGTTGGACCATGAAAGATAAAGAAAGGTTTGACAGAGAAGAGAAGAAGAAACCTTTCAGGAAAATGGAATAGCATATACAAAGACATAGAAGCCCCACAGAGCAAGGCATGTTGGAAGAATGATGTGGCCACATCTTAGTTTGAAATAACTTAAGTATCAGGCTCATGGGAATGTGGCAAAAGATGCAGTGGGAAAGTTAGACCAGATTACAAAGGGTCTCAAAAACTGTGCACGACTTTATGAAGTTCTGAGTCATCATTAAGCCTGGGATTCAATTAATAAGCACAGATAATCTGAGAGTGGGGAAATGGGTGAGGATATAAAGGAAATAGGATTGGCCAAGAGTTGATAAGTGTTGAAGATGGATGGTGGTTACATGGAATGCATTGAACTGTTCTCTCTACCAATACCAATGTTTGGAAATTTTCATATTACAAATTTGAAACAAAAAAAATTGTCATCTTATACAAGGTCATTCTTTGGTGCAAAATAATACTGGAAGGGTTTTGTTGTTATTGTTAACAGCACTGTTGAGTTGTTTTGTTTTTTTTTTTAAGGCTATAGGGGCATCTGGCTGGCTCAGTCGGTCAAGCGTCCGACTGCAGATCAGGTCATGATCTTGCAGTCCATGAGTTCCAGCCCCGCATGGGGCTCTGTGCTAACAGCTCAGAGCCTGGAGCCTGCTTCAGATTCTGTGTCTCCCTCTCTCTCTGCCCCCTCACACTCTGTCTCTCTCTCTCAAAAATAAATAAACATTAAAAAAATTTTTTTAAGGCTATAGGTTAGTAAACTGTGATCGCATTTATGATAAGTAGGGAGATACAGGAAATTGGGTATGAAGATATTAGCAGAGTTCACCCTCTAGGTGAAAGAATTAAGGGCATAATTTTATATTTTTCTGTACTGTGTGAATGTTATATAGCAATTTGTATTGTTCATAAATTAGAAAAACAGATTTTCACTTGGCAAAAGTGTTAAAAATCCAATCATAGAATAGATATGTCCACATGTGAAGGTACTAAAAACAGTATTTAGGAAAATAATATGTTAATATATGGAAATTCTTTCCCTATAATGTCAATAAGAAAAAAGGATATAAATTCATAATAATTATTATTATAACTATATGTGAGGAAAATGTATACACAGATGAAAAGAAATTGGAATACCAAACTGTCAACAATGGCTATACTTGGGCAATGGGACTATTATTAATTTATACCCCACCTCATTTTTCTTCACTAAACACATATCATTTCTGTAATTTTTAAAATGTAAGAACAAAGACAAAAATGAAACTTCACATCACTCTTTGAACTGTCTTTTTGACTCCAGAAAAAAAATACAACAAAGGAATAAGTGGTAGAGCATAAAAAAGAAGAACATTTCAGGATAATTTTAAAATATGAAATTTTCTTCCTTTTTCTAGTTTTGGCCAACTGGCACATCCCATCTTCTTAGGACTTTGAGAAGTACAGACTTCTAACAGACAAAAGTAATCAGCCAACTAGAGTTCTAATAGATCTAAAAAGTTATTAGATAATGTTAATATATTGCAGTATAATCCTGAATAATACTCTCATTTTTCTCAGATATAACACTTAAATATAATAATTGAACTTTTTAAAGCTTTCCTTAAATGAAGATGTTCAATAATAGAAAACACACCTTCTTTTCAAGTATTCATGAAAAGAAAATGTTCATATAATTCATATAAAGAAAAAATGTTACATTTCAGAATTTGTGATACATCAGTATAATAATTGCACAAAAATTTTATAGCCTTAAATTCATGTAAAACTGATACAATTAATAAAAATGAATAAAATTCTCAACTCAAAAGGCTAGAAAAAGCCAAGCTGACCCAAAAGAAAGTACAAAGAAAGAAATAAGATAAAAACAGAAATCAATGGAATATAATATAGTCATGTAATTATAACTCCTTAGGAAAAAATCAATGGAAGAGACATATACAACTTTTGAAGCAGAGGAAATTTAAAATTTAAAATTCCTATTTAATGGAGAAACACAAGAAGCATTCCTTCTAAGATCAGGAACAAGGTAAGGATGTCATTGTCTCCACTACTATTTAACTGCATTGAAAATATTTGCCAATTCAATCAGACAAGAGAAGACAATTAGAATTAAGAAGTGGAGGGGTTCCTGGGTGGCTCAGTTGGTTAAGCATCTGACTTTGGCTCAGGTCACGATCTCACAGTTCCTGAGTTCGAGCTCGGCATCTGACTCTCTGCTGTCAGTGCAGAGCCTACTTCTGATCCTCTGTCTCCCGCTCTCTCTGCCCCTCTCCTACTCTGTTTCTCTCTCTCTCAAAAATAACAAACATTAAAAAAAGAAGTGGAAAATGAGTAAAACTATACAGATATCATATGCATAAGGCCAAGAGAATCAATGTTTGTGGGCTCAAGCTCAAGCTGTCGGCATGGAGCCCACTTTGGATCTTCTGTCACCACTCTCTCCTTGCTCCTCCCCACGCAAGCTCTCTCTCAAAAATAAATATTTTTTAAAAATGCTTAAGAAAAAAGAAAATACTGTATGAATGAACTTGTAACTTAAATAAATATATATATTTCTTAACTCTGTCGAATGTCACCACAATAACCATGAGCATACCTGGTGCCAAGATCTTAGTGGTTTTGCAAAAGAGTGAAACGGGACAACTTTCTAACACCATACACAAAAACAAACTCAAAATGGATTAAAGAGATAAAACTCCTAGAGGAAAACACAGGCAGTAATTTCTTTTCATCAGACATAGAAACGTTTTTCTAGATAGGTCTCCTGAGGCAAGGGAAACAAAAGCAAAATCAAATTTATTTGGGACTACACCAAAATAAAAATCTTCTGAACAGTAACGTAAACCATCAAGAAAACAAAAAGGCAACCTATTGAATGGCAGAAGATATTTTCAAATGATATATCTAATAAGGGGTTAATATCCAAAATATATAAAAAATTTATACAACTTAACACCAGAAGAACCCCAAAAAATCCAATTAAAAAATAGGCAGAGGTCCTGAATAAACATTTTCCCCAAGAAAACATAGAAGTGGCCAATAGACACATGAAAAGGTGCTCAACATAACTAATCATTAGGGAAATGCAAATCAAAACCACAATGAGGTATTACCTCACACATGTCAGAATGGCTAAAATCAAAAACATAAGAAATAACGAGTGTTGGAGAGGATGTGGAGAAAAGGAGCCCTCATGCACTATAAGTAAGCAAATTGGTGTAACCACTGTGGAAACAGTTTGGAGGTTCCTCAAAAAAAAAAAAAAAAAAAGGAATTGCCATATAATCCAGTAATTCCACTACTGGATATTTACATAAAGAAAACAAACATTAATTTGAAAAGATATATGCACCCCTATGTTTATTGCAGCATTATTTACAGTAGCAAGATATGGAAGCAACCCAAGTGCCCATGATAGGTGAATGATAAAGAAGAGTGGTACACACACACACACACACACACACACACACACAGGAATATTACTCAGCCATAAAAAAGAATAAGATCTTCCCATTTGTAACAAAGTGGATGGACCTAAAGGGTATAATGCTAATGAAATAAGTCAGATGGAGAAAGATACCATATGATTTCACTCATATATGGAACTTAAGAAACAAAACAAATGAACAAAGAGAAAAAAAACAAGAACAAAAAAAACCAGACTCTTAAATACAGAGAAAGACTGGTGGTTGCCAGGTAAAAGGTGGCTGGTGGCATGGGTGAGATAGATAAAGGGAATTAAGAGTACACTTAATTATGATGAGCACTGAGTAATGTATAGAACTATTGAACCATTATATTACACCTAAACTAATATAACATTTTATGTTAATTACACTGCAATATAAAAAATAACAAAAAGTAAAAAACAGAAAAAATATATATACAGTGAAACCTTGATTTGCAAGGATAATTCGTTCTGGAAACATGCTGGTTAATCCAAAGCACTTGCATATCAAAGTGAATTTCCCCATAAGAAATAATGGAAACTCAGATGATTTGTTCTACAACCCAAAAATATTCATATAAAAATGATTACAGGGGCGCCTGGGTGTCTTAGTCAGTTGAGCTTAGTCAGACTTCAGCTCAGATCCTGATCTCACAGTTCGTGAGTTCAAGCCCCACATCGGGCTCTGTGCTGACAGCTCAGAGCCTGCAGCCTGCTTTGGTATCTGTGTCTCCCTCTCTCTCTGCCCCTCCCCCACTCATGTTCTGTCTGTCTCCAAAATAAACATCAAAAACATTTTTTAAATGATTATAATGCTGTAATATAATACAAAATAATAAAGAAAATACAAAATACATGAAAAATAAACAAATCAACCTGCACTTACCTTTGAAAACCTTTGTGACTGGTTTGAGAGAGACAAGAGAGAGGATTATTGTGTAGGACGACTTTCACTATCACTAACGGAATCACTGCTATCTATTGGCTCAATGGAATCTTTTTCTGCAAGGGGGCCATTATATATGCTCATACGGATGTTGACTACAGTACATTATTAATAAACTCTTGCCATATATTGTATTTAATGTAACTGGCAATAAGGCAGCAGACCTGACCTAGAATGAAGCAAAGCATTCCTAAGCTTACTCTTGTATGGAAAAGCAAAGGACTGTCCATAGATGCTTTGAAGTGACAAAAAATACACTAATGCCAGTTGTGGGCACCTTACAATATTCTGAAAAATCACTGATTTCTTCCAAACACGGAGACCAAGCATCTGAGCATCACCCACAATCCTGCCATTGGCTCAGTTGTGATCATCTGATATTCAGTGTCATGTATTACTTGTATTGCAAGATGTCACTCATTTATCAAATTAAAGTTTATTAGAAATGTTTGTTTGTCGTGTGGAAAATTTTCAGAACAAGTTACTTACAATCCAGGGTTTTACTGTATTCTTAATTCTGTCTAATGTCACTACAATAACAATGAACACAGCTGGTACCAAGATCTTAGTGGTTTCTAAATATCATACCCCACTAAAAGAAACTAGAGCTCTGTGGAGAAATGGCTAATACCAGGTCTTAGAAGGGAAATGCAAGATATCTCTGAGATCTTATACCAAAAATCAAGTAAGTGTTCAAATATGGATGGAGCTATATCAAAAAGAAATAACATCTTGAAAAGGATCCTACTTGCCAAGTTTGGGACAATTTGAACATGAAAGATAATAATTACTAGAGCTAAAAAAGAATTTCAGCAGTGTGTCAGGATACAAAATCAATATACAAAAATCAATTATATATCTATACACTAACAATGAACAATCTGAAAATATTAAGAAAACAATTTCATTTACAGTTGCATCAAAAGAACAAAATACTTAGGGAGAAAAAATTTTAAAGTATTTAAGACTTATACAGTAAAAATCATAAAATATCACTGAAGGAAATTGAAGAATAGAAAGACATCGCATGTTCATGGATTGGAAGACTATATTGTTAAAATGGCAATATTCCCCAAATGTATCTACAGACTAAACACAATCCCTATCAAAATCTCACCTGTCTTTTTTGCAGAAATTGGCAAGGACAAGCTGATTGTAAAATACATATGGAAATGCAAAGAACCCAGAAGAGCCAAACATTCTTGAAAGAGAACAAAGTTGGAGAACTCATGTTTTCTATTTCAAAATGTACAACAAAGCTACAGTAATCAAGACTGTGTGTATTGGCATAAGGACAGACATACAGATTAATGGGATAGAATTAAGAGTCCAGAAATAAAATCATATATCTATGGTCAGTGGATTTTCAACCAAGTTATGAAGACAACTCCATGGAGAAAAAACAGTAATTCCAGCAAGTGGTGTTTGGATATCTGCACATCATGAAAAAAATTGTTAGACCTCCTGCCTCAAACCATATGCAAAATTAATTCAAATTAGATCAAAGACCTAAATGTAAGAACTATGAAATTCTTATAAGACAGCATAGATGTAAAATCTTTGTGACTATGGATTGTTTCTTAAATATGACACCAAAAACACAAAAAAAGTATGTAAATTGGACTTCATCAAAATTAAAAGCTTTGGTGTTTCAAAGTACACTATCACAAAAGTGATAAACAACCCATACATATATGGGAGAAAATATTGCAAATGTTACATCTGAAAAGTCTAGTATGCAGTATATATAAAGAACTCTTAAAACACAACAATAAGAGACAACCCAGTTTTTAAATGGACAAATACTTTTTTAGTGTCTATTTATTTAAGAGAGAGAGAGCATGAGAGAACCAGTAGGGGAGGGTGGGGGGTGGGGTGGAGAGAGAGAAAAAGAGAGAGAGAGAGAGACAGAGAGAGAGAGAGAGACAGAGAGAGAGAATCCCAAGCAGGCTCCACACCATCAGTGCAGAGCCCAATGCAGGGCTTGATCCCATGACCATGAGATCATGACCTGAGCTGAAATCAAGAGGCAGTCCCTTAACCAACTGAGCCACCCAGGCACCCCTGGGCTAAATATTTAAATAGATATTTCTCCAAAAGAGATATACAAATGGCCAATAACAAAATATGAAAAGATGCTAGTCATCACTAGGAAAATATAAATCAAAACCACAATGGGATAACACTTCACATCCACAAGGATGGCTATAATCAAAAAGACACAATAACAAGTGTTGAGGGGCACCTGGGTGGCTCAGTCAGTTAAGTGTTCAACTCTTGATTTCAGCTTAGATCATGATCTCATAGTCATGGGATCAAGCCCCATGTCGGGCTCTGTGCTGAGAGTGGAGCCTGCTTAAGATTCTCTCTCCTTCTCCCACTGCCTCTCCCCAGCTCATATGCACTTGCTCGCTCTCTCGCTCTCTCTCTCTCTCTCTCTCTGTCTCTCTCTCTCTCAAAAAGCGAGTGAGAAGAATGTGCAAAAAAATGAAATATTCATTGCTGGTGGGAATGTAAAATAGTGCAACCACTTTCAAAAATAATTTGGCTGTTCCTCAAAAAGCTAAACATAGGTTTACCATGTGACCCCAGTAAGTTTACTCTTAAATAGATACTCAAGAGCATTAAGAACATATGTGTACACAAAAACTTGTACACAAATGTTTATAGCATCATTCATGATAGCCAAAATGTGGGAAAACCCAAAGTGTTACCAGTTGATGAATTTAAAAAATGTGGTATATCCACACAATAGAGTATTATTCAGCCATAAAAAGGGATGAATTATTGATCCATGCTACATGGATGAACCTTGAAAACATTACACTAAGTGAAAAAGCCAATCACAAAAGGCCACTAATATGACTCCATTTATATGAAATTGTCCAGAATTGGCAAATCCATGGATAGAAAATATATTAGGGGTTGCCAGAGGTGGGGGAGAGGAATTAAGAGAGCAATAAATAGGCAATACTTTTTTAAACTTAAGACATTTTCCCCAACTTAATATTTAGAAAAGTATCTATCTACAGAAAAGTTAAAAGAATACTATCCTTGGTACCCTTTACTCAGAGTCAGCAACTATAAACATTTTTTTGCCACGTTTGTTTCATAACTGAAAGTCAGCTTGGCTGTACATAAAATCCTTAGTACACTTTCTTTCCTTGACAATGTTGCCCCATTGTGGTTTTAATTTGTGTTTGAATCACTTAGTCTCTTTGCCTGGGAGCCCAGATATGTTTTCCTAGGTATGGTAGAATATGTCTTAAAATTGACTCTTCTAAGTTCCCACAGTTCCACAGTGTACCATTTTAATATGTAGATTCAGGATTTCTTTCATTTATTTATCTTTTGATATGTTTTTATTAGACTATGGCTTTAAACATTGGTTTTGACTTATTGTTGTTTTTCTTTCTTAGAAAATTCAATTATAGGTGTGTTAGATCTTCTTTGTCTTCTATAGCTATTATTTTTTTTCTGAGGTTTTTACTTTTTCTTAGCTTAATTCTCTTGGAAAATTTCATTTCATGTTCCGATGTATGCTTTATTGAATCTTTTCTTCGTGCACCTTGCAGTTTGGTCCTAATTTGGAAGACCATTGTCTTTTTCTTCACTCCCTTTTCTGTAGTCAGGCAATTCTTGTTTCACAAATTTTTTGTTCTGTGCCCACTTTTCTTCTGCATTTGTGAATTTCTGATTTGTAGGGTTTTTTTTTTTTTCAAATCTGTTATTGATTGTCTAACTGTATTTGACTCATATTGGAGAGCTGTGATACAGTTTCTTCTTGCCTCAGGGTTGAGGCTTGAGTATTTTCATCAGCTGAAGAATGTTGATTCTAATTAATTTCCTTTTCAAAGTAACTTTGTGTGGGCGTTGGCTGCCTTTTCCTCTTCATTTTTAAGACTTCTGGATTTTTCTGAATCAGGTGTATTTACAGATGGAGTTGAAGGATCTGAGTGACTTACTAGTTTCTTAGTTCAAGAATGCCCTCTTCAGTTGGTACAGTGAAACGCAATTTCCTCAATGAAAAGCATCTCTTATTTGGGGTGTGCAGGGGTGTTAGGGAGAGTTTAGTATGTCAGATTTCATGAAGATCTTATTTCTGTAGAACACTGAACTTCCACAAACTTCTTTATTCTTCCCTCTTAATCACCAGATCTCTTAAGAGATAGCTACTCCTTTCAAGTTCTTTTGTTGTCTCCCAGAAGCTGTGCCCTCTCAATACTTTCCCCAAATAATTCCTACCTCTCCACTTCCACACAGGTCCATAGCTGGTGCTGATTTCAGATATCTATTTTCCTACTCAAATGAAAAGGGGGTTTGCAGTCTTCTATTTCCTGCTATGTGCAGTAGATATAATTGTGTTGTGTGGTGAGTTAACTGCGATTTTATTTGCCGTCCTTGGTCTATGTGGTTTTTGGAAGATGTGCAGAAAGATTAAGGTTTAGACATCTGACATCTATGTTCAAAGAGTCCTAGCTATCTAACCTCAGTTGATAAATGCCAACATTTGTAAATTTTTAGGTGAGGCTTTCATGTGAGCATTAGACAATTAGGCTGGGTTTTTTGTTTGTTTGTTTTGTTTCAAATGAAGAAACGCAACGGAGGGTCTTATACAGATAAAATACAGAAGATGGTTCATTCAAGTCTCTAAGCAATTTTAGCCTGCACCCCTTCTCTCTGACCCTGTCACACTGATACATTGTTTCCATATTGCAGTGGGTGCATATGATATGTCCAGGGCAGTTGTTATGTCTGGTGGCCAACATGTCCGTAGTAGTCCGATACGGTCAGTGCACCCAGGATGGTTGATGCATATGACATAGTGGATCTAGAGTGGTCAGTGTATGTGGGCCATTACTGTGACAAGAGTGGCTGATCTGTTCCGACTGATCTAGATATGTAGCATTCATTTTGGTATCACTGATTTTTCCTTGTCAGGAAACCTTATTCTTTTCTCAAGGTACATGACTCTAAACGGGGGAATGCAAAGTGTCAGCTCCTGGTGTAATATGAGATCTAATCTTCCATGGGAGGGAAGTTCCCTTATCAAAGGGACTGGCCACAGGATTCTGGCTAGGAGAAAAGCTGGCCACTAGAGAGACTCAACACTGCTCAAGCCTAGTTACATCCAAGTGGAGGTGTACCCTGACTCCTGGAATTCCTGCCCAAGGCCACAGGTCCCTTGATTGCACAGCGCTTAACTGTGGTCCCTTTGGGCAACGAGAGTCAGAATGAGTAAGAACAACTGAGTAATCATAAGTGAGCACTTGGAGTGAAGACTTCATTCTACCACTTACTGGGTGAGTGATCTTGAATAACTTAATTTCTCTGAACCTCAGGTTCATTACTTCTAGCTGTACATAAGGCTTGGCTTATTGCCTGGCACCACAGAGCAAACCCTCAATAAATTTTAGCTACCTCCTATTACATATGCATATATACACATAGATATAATTGTTTCACACACGTGTGTTATATATACATATATATATACATACACACATATTTAAAATACACATACACAGTTTAAGGAGGTTTCCTTAAGTATAGGTATGGTTTTCATTTAATTATTGGATGCTTACATATTCACTGGCTGAAAAGGATTAAGGGAAAAAAATCACACTCAGTTGAACTCTAGGGTAAAAAACTCAAGTGATTTATTTGAATAGGTGGTATCCTCTGACAAACCACAATTCTATACAACTACACAATTTTTTTTTTTTGTTCCCCAAAGTTAGACAGTCCTCACCTTCATACTCCTTTGCCTTCACATATCCTACCTTCTTACTTCATAGACATCTATCGAGCCACTATGACCCTCATTCCTAACCTCCGGTATGTCTCTGTCTAAACCATTAGTCCCAGATTGGCTTAATATAGTTTAGCCTGTGCAATGTATTTGTTGTTGTCATTGTTTTAATTAAATTGAATGACCGGGTAGCATTGCCAGCATTCCCAGGAACAACAATTGGCTGGAGCTGAGCAGTGACTCTCCCTTGAGAAAAAGCAGTGCACTGCTGTCTCCACAGCTTCTGTCACTTCCTACGGCCTTATACTCACCCCCCGTTTCATTGTTGTTTCCAATCTCTCCCTGGAGACATTTTTTTTTAAGTTTATTTAGAGAGTGCATGTGCACATACGTAAATGAGTGGAAGAAGGGCAGAGAGAATCTCAAGGTGGCTCTGCACTGCCAGCATGGAGCCTGGCACAGGGCTCGAACATGTGAACCATGAGATCATGGCCTGAGCGGAATGCTTAAGGGCTGAGCCAATCAGGCACCCCTCCCCTGGAGACATTTAACCCTTCTTTACTCATTATTTTTTTTTTAACGTTTATTTATTTTTGAGACAGAGAGAGACAGAGCATGAACGGGGGAGGGTCAGAGAGAGAAGGAGACACAGAATCTGAAACAGGCTCCAGGCTCTGAGCTGTCAGCACAGAGCCCGACGCGGGGCTCGAACTCACGGACCGCGAGATCATGACCTGAGCTGAAGTCGGACGCTCACCCGACTGAGCCACCCAGGCACCCTATACTCGTTATAATCCAACCATCCCTTTCTGTTAAACTCAGTCACACCTTACTTCACATCTGTAGTACAATTTTATCATGTAAATCTCATGAGTCACTTTCTGGCATAGACTCTGTACTGTCTACCAGAAACAAAGTTAAGACCAGGTCAGTACAACTTCCCCAAACAACTCAATCTTACCTTTATCTCCCCAGTCCTGCTCCATACCTGTCTGACCTCCACCTGGCCTATGTGCTCATAATTCTGCCCACATACCATTCCCTCTGCTTGGGTTCTCTCTTTCCTCCATCACTTAGCTCAAATATTAGTTCTTCCTTGGTCTAGTTGGCTGGCTGAAAAAGTTACTACATCTGTATATTCTCAATTATAATCCAGTGAATAATCCCAACAGTTATGTATAATTATCTAAATATATTTCCATCTCCTCCAGGAGACTAAGGAAGTCAAGGGCAAAAACTGGGTCTTATTCATCTTTGCATCCCCAGAGCCTAATAGTGCTTGATAAGAGAATCAAAGTTATAACTAGATGACATGATATACTAGTCTTGGGCCCATTTTCTATCAGTCAGCTTGAACTAAATTATGCTGTTGTACCAAATCCACCCAAATCCCAGGGGATGAGAAAAACAAAGGCTTATTTCTCATGCACAGTACTAATCCATCATGGACTAATCTTGCTCCACGTCCATTTTAGGATCCCAGTTGAAAGAGCCCTAGGAGACTGACAGTCTCATTGGAGAAGGAAAGAGATTGGTGACCATGCTCTGGCTCCTGAGGCTTCCGCTCAGAAGTGGCACACTTCATTTTTGCTCGTATTTCATTGGCAAGTCAGTATGCCCAAACATAAAGCCAATGGGGCAGAAAAGTAAAATTCTCCTAAAGAGTGAATGGCTTTAACTTTGATACAATCTACCACATAGCCACCATATCCGGTTCACCTTCTAGGGGCATGGAGGCCTGTGGGACATTTCCTCAGGCTTCTAGGTCAGTGAGCTTTGGAACGCAGCTAAGGGGAAGCCCCTGCAGGAGACAGGAGAATGTGAGGTTGAGAGAAGCCAGGGCATCCCCCATCTCCCCCCCTCCCTCCCCCCCCCCACCCCCCAGTTGCAGGAAGGCTTCTGCAGAGGCTGGCTGTATTTCCTCCATGACTCTAGCATCCAGCAGCCAGGTCTCCTGAGTTTCCTGCTTCTGCTGAGTTGGCCCTTGACACTATGATCTTAGACTCACATCCTCTGATCCAGTCTCCTAATCTACAAGGTAGGGGGAGAATCTACTCACATCATCCAGTTGTTTCAAGAACAAAACTAAAGAATGTTTATGAAAATATGCAAAGAATGAAGTGCTAGATAAAAAAAGTGCTTGAATGTATACAAAGTGAGGCAACATGGTGTTGCAGAAAAGGAGACTGGGGATCATAATGCTTACGTTCATGATCTTGTTCTGCCACCAACTGTCACCTCATCCAGGCAACACTGTGTTCACTATTTTCCTCATCTGCAAATTGGAGATAACAATGTTGATAATGAAGCGGTCACAGAATAGCATAAATGTGAAGAGCTATGAAGATGTATACTCTCAAGTGTAAAAGCAATACAAATGTTAAATTAATTCACTAGTTATAAGCAGGAAAAAAAACTTTATTTCTATCAAATTAAAAAGTAGGAATCAATCTTCAAGCAAGATAATCAAAATAGTCAATAACAATTAACAGTTAGGAGAGCATGTACAGATTAGACTACAGGTTTAGATACTCTGAATTAAGCACATACACCCAAATCAAGAAGGCTGACAACTTTCACTGAAGAAAAGCACTGACTCATCATAAACACACAACTTCTGGGAAACTGGAGCTGACTTTTCACAGGACAGTAAACCGAAGTGACAAGTTGTCATTGGCTTAACAGAACAGATTTGAGCTTGAGAGGGGTCACAGTGAAACGCCATTGTAATGCAACAATCTCCCCAGAGATCTGTTCATCTCAAAAACAGGAATATATAAAAATCAGTAGTACAAATTCTCATAAAACTAGAAAAACCCTCTAAGCCCTAACACCTTGGAGCTTACATAAAGACTGAGTTTTTTTTTTCTTCCCTTTACCCTTCTCTAAATTAAATACAAAACAGTTTGTTTTTATTTAGCACATTTCTGACTTCACAGCCAAAGCTTTAAAATGAAGAAAGGTTTTATGAAATGGAATTAGACACACACCAACCCCAGGGAGAATCACAAGGTGCACTTGGTGTAACTTGCAAAAGTTACAGACAGGAAATCTTTATTTCCAGGAAGACACATGCTGTTTCCTGGAATAGCATAATTATTACCCGGAAGGAATACACATCCATGCCATCCAAGGGCTCTTGTCCCCTTGGAAATGTTTCACCATTTCTCCCTCCCTCTCCACCCCCCCCCCCCCCCCCACACACACGCTCACTGATCAAATTGGGGGAATTTCCCTGAAGCATACAGAATAATGGCATTTATTTTGGCAAGAATTGTGCAATTTGTTAAAAGAAAGATAAGGTATGGTATTTATGAACAACTGTAATTATAGTATATCTCAACAGATGCAGGAAGTATATTTTTCTTCATAGTTGAAATACGGCTTCATGGGTTTCCCAACATCTGGCTCTTGCACATTCTTCATCTAGAAACCAGACTGGATCAGTTATATGTGGAAAGGGATGATAACTTATGACTAGACCACACTCCCGTATTAAAAAAAAAAACAAAACAAAACAAACAAAAAAACAGGCTGCATTGCTAGGGTTCTCCTTTTGAGACACCAAATAGACCAGGGAGTTACTAAAAATGCAGGGGAATTATAAAGCAATTCATACTAAGAACACAACTTGGCCTTATGAATTGCCTCTCTGGCAAAATTAAATGCAGCAAAAAAAGATACTGTGTTTTAAATGAAAGGTAATAAATGAAATTCATCAGGTAGATATGAATGTCTCCCGAGATCCTGTAACTCAGCAGAGTGCAGATGAGATATATGCTCTCTGTATATACAGTGTGCAACTACCACCAAGACCCACTGAGTGCCCACTTCTTGCCTCAGCACCAGAGTGCCAAAAGCAAAGATTCCAGGTACAATCAAATAACACTGCTTTACCTATTAATTAGAATGGGGAACTCAAAGGAGGAAAAGGTACAAAAAAAGGCCCTTTTGGATTTCTTGATTAATCCCTATAGATACATGAAAATACAAACTTAAGTGAAGAGAATGATTGCAGTTTTTACACAGAGGCAAGATAACTAAAACATCTATTACGTTAGGGTAACTACTGCAGATTTAATTAGACAATGCACATAATGCACTTAGCATTAAGTACCAATAAACAGGAACTACTAGGAATGCCTATGCCTTAATATATTTGAAATTTGTGGTCTTTATGACCTAAGCAGGACCCCCAGCAGGCTGGTAAGCTGTTTAAACTGCTAAACAGCTAAAGTCAAATACTGAAGTCAGTTTAGTGAACTAAATTTTCTAACAGTCCTATTTATGGTTTTGCACAGGCACCCATCTATCTAAAACCATCCTGTCTCAACAACATTTTTAAGTGGTAGGTGGGCGAAGCCACAGCAGTAGCTCTTTCCAAGAATCCCCCTTATCCATTGGCTGTTATTACCTTTTTCCTTCCCCACCAAAGGGAGGGGCACACCCTGGGTAAAGCTGGAGCTCATCTGAGCTTGGCTGCTGGAGGGTGGTGGGGAGTAACCCTGGGCAGGGCGGATAACACAGGAAGCCAATCTCCCCTGGTTTCCGCCAGAATTGTGCATGACAAACAGTGCCACATCAGATGGCAGGCAAAGGTGTGAATGTAGCATTCAAGATCATGTTAATATGCAATGTGACATAGGCAAGATGGTATGCTGGGGGCTCCATTACCTGCCAGCACTTCAGGAAGGATGTTTATCATCAGGGCCTTATTTGGGGGTGGGAGTGAGGGAGTGATTTCTCCTGGTATCAGGGAAGAAAAGTGAGTAGCATCTAACTCCCAGAAGCCCAGATCTACAGGGAGCACTATAGTTGAAGGCGGCTGAAGTGTTAAGGTCTCTTAGGGGTACAATACCATGGATACCAAAAGCATAGGTAGGTGAGGAACATGAAGGAACCTGACCCCTCCACAGATTAGCCTGGACCCAAGCCCAGCCTATTTCAACAGCCTTTCATTTTATAAGTGAGAAGTTAGGAAAGAAGATCAAAGGCTCAGATCTTCCTCTAGCAGCTCCCTTTGCTTAAGCAAAGTGGGGAGGGGGAGAACAGTCCCATATAGAGCTGAATGTCACTTCTGCTACTTTTGATGAGGCCACTTGGAAATACGAGCAAAATCAAGCAGGCTCAGCACCCTAGGTTGGTTGGGACAGGACACAGATAGTTAACATCCAGGAGCAAACTCAGGCTGCAGAATCAGGAAAACCTGGGTGTGAGTCCTGGCTGGACTGTCTGTTGGCAGCAAGAGCCTGGGCAAGATGCTTCACATCTCTGACCCTTGTCTTCCTTGTTCATAAACATGGCCTCATGCCTATCTCAAAGGATGCTTGAAAGATTAAATGAGTGTTTGCTAAGGTCCTAGAACTTTACCTATCGCCCAAAGGCCTTCAGTAAATGATACTTATTTTATGTCTGCCTTAGTGTTAAAGGATATTAAACACAGCAATGTCTCCAAGTTCTAAGTAAGTGGGAAGCCTGTTCAGACAATGAAAAGCAAAATTAATTCACAACTGGCTAAATCACAGAATATGTGGACCGGTAGGAATCTTACAGACACCCAGATTACTCTCTTTGCAGAACTGTGAAGGAACCGTATCTGTGGCAGTAGAAGAAAAACCAAGAAAAGATGTCCCTTTAGCTTTTATCAAAATATTTTCAAGAGAATTTTAATTTTTTACAAAATTACTGGAGAAAATGCTAGAGAGCTTGTTGAAGAAAATCTGAAATAGACTTTTTAGGCCACTGAACATGAAATAAGTATCATCTTTCAAAGACGCATGGAAAAGGTGTTTGTCTTTTTTATTGGTCTCACCAAGCACAGGGCCCTCACCAAGCACAGAAACAGCAAATGCCGTTGAGACACTGAGAGGCTCCCACACTGACTATAACTATCTATTCTGCTGGAGGAGAGGAGGGAAGGATTGAGAACTAGAGTATGGCATCAGGGACCAGCCATTTCCCATAACTCTCTCAAAAACTCCAAAGGGAGTCTGTTAAACACAAAGAGAAATAAAGGAAGAGTCATGTAGATTTTTCTACTTCCAAAAGGACACACACTTTCCTCTCTTGAATTACCCATAAAACAACCTTAACTCTCTACTTTTCCTAGTTTTTAGAAATTGTCTCCATGGCAGTACTAGTCTAAATTGTGCAACTTTCTTCATATCAGGTTTGTTTTCTCCGTACCTGGTTCCCCAGGAAACCTGAGCTTTACCTACAGGTCTGATTTTCACCCTGTCCCCACCAACCGGCATTCAAACATGGCTCTTCTAAAGCACTAGAAGTCCATATCATGCACTGATGTTTCACAGACCTGAACTGGGCATCTCCATTGCATACACCCAAAAAGTAACATGGTGATTCAGAGAATGAGGAGGAGACCAGTCTATGTTTCCACTAAGGTAGTCAAAGAACATTCTCACGAAGATATAGAGGAGAGGAACTGTCAAGAGCGGGGCAATATTTGTAAGGAAGATGCAATCATTACCACACAGAACACATCTGCCAGGGAATTGACTGGAGATTCTCCAGGACATCTTCAGAAAATAAACAATGCATTGCAACACCAGAGGCGTGCTGAAATAGGCTCCTCGCCCCCCCTTCTCTTCAGTATGAGGAGTTAGAAGTCACTCTCAGGAATAGCAAAGAACCCTCCTTAGGGACAATCACGATGCATGAAGAGGGGTATTTATTTTTAAGGCAACAGGAATAAATTTCATTGTCCTTCCCAGAGGAGAGCCAGAATTACATTAGGTGGCCACCAAGTCTGGAAACCAGGCAAATCTTTAATAAATGGTTTATTGATATTACATTACAAAGAATGACAAAATTGTATCATCTATATTTCTAGACTTAATGGCCACCCCACAGAAAGCATCTTTGGAATAGAAAGAAAAAAAATTAAGAATTTGTTTTCCCATAATCACAAAGCTGTCATACTCAGTCTGGGCACAGCTAGTGCAACATTTTCCTCAACCCACAGGCCCCATTCCCTTTACCAACTATTTATAATATGTTTGGGTCACTCACAGGAGAAAAACACTGTCAGCATCAATATTTAGCAGCATTTCAAAATACATTTTTTTTGTCTTGAATAAAAAGCTAAACTATTCTTTTAGTGCAGTAATTCCATATGGTCTTATTACTTCTATACACAAGATATGATTCTTTAACATGTATGTAGTATCTCCCATTTTTCTGAAGACTCCCAAAGACTTTGAGGATTTTATTTTTTCATGATAAAAGAAAAGAGCAGTGTCAACCCATGAGGGTCAGCCCAGCAGCGTAAGTAGACCCTCTGCAGAGCTCAGTTCCTGCTGCAAGAAGCATCTGGACACCCTCCCCTCGCTCTCGGCTCTTAGAAAGGAATCTGAGAGAGATAAAAGCAGTAACTATCTATTACTTCATAGTCTAGGAAGGGAGAAAACAGATGTACCAAAATATAGTCTAATAAAAATACTAGAAGCCAAATCCTTTCATTCCAGGATGTCTGAAAAAGGAGAGACTCTACAGAGCATGGAGGCAGAAAAAGGTATCACTCCGAACAGAAAAGCTAATTGTGGACAGTCACTCAAGGCCAGAGAAGTGACCACAGAGCAACTGGCTTCAATCGCACGGTCACCAGGAAGGGCACATACCAGAGAACTTGGGACAAGGCCGGGGCTACTGCCCTTGGCATTCTCAGGCCACCTGGTGCTGTGGTTCAACAGCCTTTGGAGGGCAGGGAGAACCAGAGGCCAACACCATCACATGTTAAAAGGCTACTATGGCAACAATGTGATGGTCAGAAATCAGCTAGAGTTTGGGTTATACACCCTTTGAAATCCAGCCTGTACGTGCTTTCTTGTGAAGGGCTTGAGACGTGCAGAGACATCCTAGACATGTGTGGGTGACCCTTCATCAGAAAGGCAGAGAAGAGCCTCTTCATTAACTCTTTCTCCTCATTTGTTTTCATTTCAGTTCACCATTTAGACTAGAAAAGACGCTGCAAGCTATCCCCGCTAGCTTCTAATTTGGACACGGCACCAATACTACACATACAACTGAATGAATGACATCTTCCTGGTTCTTCATTGGGCGGGCTCAGTATGCTTCTTTGGACTGAATAGGTGTGATCTTGTTTGAGAAAAGCGTGTAAACATAGGGCCAGATTTTGTTAGTCTCCGTCCCAGAAAATTGGTGAAGCACTCCTCGGCTCCTGAAAAATAAAATCCAACACATAAACGCATTTTAGGTTCACTTTTTTTTTAAATGTTTATTTTTGAGACAGAGAGAGAGAGAGAGAGAAAGAGAGAAAGAATGCACAGGGGAGGGGCAGAGAGAGGGGAGACAGAGGACCCAAAGTAGGCTCTGCACTGACAACAGGAAGCCCAATGTGGGGCTCGAACTGACAAACTGTGAGATCATGACTTGAGCCGAAGTCAAAGTCAGATGCTTAACCAACTGAGCCACCCAGGCGACCCTTAGATTTCTTTTTAACATGATATTAGGGCAGGTGAAGATCCTGGGTATAAAGCAAACATGATCTCATGGTCTATCACACACACTGCTAAGTGCCAAAGCAGCCCCCGCAAATGTATCAACACCTGCACTTGGGGATACTTAAATAAGGCCACAGCTTTTACAATTCTGGCATGCCTAGCATGATGCCACCTCTTCTTCTCCTATTTAAAACATATCAAAGAGGGGCGCCTGGGTGGCTCAGTCAGTTGAGTGTCTGACTCTTGATTTTGACTTGGGTCACGATCCCAGGATCGTGGGACTGAGCCCCGTTGACAGGCTCCACACTGAACATGCAGCCTGCTTAACATTCTCTCTTTCTCTCTCTCCTGCCACTCTCTGTGGCTCACATGTTCTTAAAAAAACAAAAAAAGAGGGGTGCCTGGGTGGCTCAGTCGGTTAAGCGCCCGACTTCAGCTCAGGTCATGATCTCACAGTCCGTGAGTTCGAGCCCCACGTTGGGCTCTGTGCTGACAGCTCAGAGCCTGGAGCCCATTTCAGATTCTGTGTCTCCCTCTCTCTCTGCCTCTCCCCTGTTCATGCTCTGTCTCTCTCTGTCTCAAAAATAAATAAACGTTAAAAAAAATTAAAAAAAAAAAGAAAAAAAAGAAAAACATATCCAAGAATAACATTATATGGACAATACCAAATTTGCCTCAGTACACACTTTCAAAAAACAGATCACTGGGGCACCTGGTGGCTCAGTCAGTTAAGCATCTGACTTCGGGTCAGGTCACGATCTCAAGGTTCCTGAGTTTGAGCCCCGTGTCCAGCTCTGTGCTGACAGCTCGGAGCCTGGAGCCTGCTTCGGATTCTGTGTCTCCCTCTCTCTCTACCCCTCCCCTCACTCTGTCTCTCTCTCCCTCAAAAATAAATAAACATTAAAAATTTTAAAACAAAACAAAACAGATCATTGACAAATTTTGGTACTATAAAACCCTTGTTACTTACAACAGATCACAAAACACAGGATAGATCATAGTAACATGATCAGGAACTTCTAATCTAAAGGCCTGCTAAATTATTTGGGAGCTGAAGGGTCAGAAATTGATTTATAGCGGAGGCTGTAGACAGCTGTCCTGAATGCAGTCTGCAAATGGGTTTTGTTTGGTTTGCACGCTGTTAAAAATGTTATCTGTTGCTAATAGTTTTAAAAATTGGGATTTACACACACACACACACACACACACACCCCGCTCCCACATACACACAAAGCCAGATTTCTGCTTCTCCTGAGAAATAGGTATCACTAGCCACTCTGGGTCTGAGTGCCCCTGTGGTAATAATTGGCTGAACATCATACAGCAGCTGTACAGTTCAACTGTCACTCACCTGCCCAGATTAACACAGCCATACCAGGTTTGACACTCATTTCCAATACCTGCCTGGCCCCCGGAACCATATGAATCTGCCATCTGTACCTTATAGTTTTAGCTTTTTCTTTTCCTTTGGTTAAATTCCCTCCTAGACATAGCTAGTCAAGAGGTCCCTTCTAATCTTCCATCCAAATGACATACGTGGGAGTGTCAAAATATAAACCATTATTTCAGCTCCTTAAAAAGAAAGATGAATATAATTCTACACGTAATTTTACAACCAGACAGAGAGGATCAGGTTTCGGTCCTTGTATTACAAGAATTTCAGCATAAAAGAACTGGACTATATCTCCCATGTACAACCCCCAACATTTCACCTGACCTGCAGGGAGGAACTGGGCCTTTAGGATTTATCTAGCTTAAAGAAACACTACCCTACCTCAGTCCAGTGTCCTTCCCACTGGGCACCATACTGTTTTAATTGGCCCTCCGCCATGAAAATGTTGAAGCACACTCACTTGTATAATTCAATGACTGGCTTTGCCACATCCTTGTACTGTCTTAGCCGGGCAGCAACTGCTTCAGGTTTATCATCCTCCTGCTGGACTAATGGTTCACCAGTAATGTCATCAATCCCCTACAAATACCAGAGAAACCAGTTAATACGGCCAATAGCTGGGCCATTCCATAGATGAAAAACTTTCCTATGCAAAACCCATGTATTCGCCTTTGACCCCTCCCACATGATGAATTAGGCCTGATGACAATGGTAATAGTGAAAGTAGTTGAAAAAAAGAAATAACATTTTTAACAGTATGTTAACCTTATCCATTGAGAGCTGACATGAAATCGTTATTAACTTCTCAGATCTTTCTGAACATGTTACACTGCTACTGATAAATGATGTTTTCAATTTATAGTTTAAAACTCCATGCTGCCTCCCCCAACAATAAACGACCTTTAGACACTATTACTCTGGCCCTCTAAATATTCCTAAAACAGCCTTGCTTTCTAAAGTTTGAGCTGTTAATAAGGAAAATAAATCATCTCAAAGAACCAGGTGGTTTACTTAGGAGAACACTGATCTAGGAGAAGGTATCTCTCTCCTACCTCTGCTAGCTTTCAAATCCTTTTCTGAGATTAATCTTACTCAGGCTATTTTACTAGATCACATAATGACTTGCCTAAAGGTAGATTAAATAGGCATGAATCATATACCTATGATAAACAAGAACAAACATTCCGAGAACTGAAAAGCTGCAATTCTAAGAACCTGATTTTTGACATATTTTAACCTTCTCAGGAAACATATCTACTTAAAAATGGCAACGTGCACATAAGAAGATCTTGCCTCCTGTGTCCACGGCTATTACCCACCAGGGGAGATAGTCACATGAAATAAATCTGCCAAAAGGCAGGCTAGAGCAGAACCAAAAGGTTCAGGCAACTCAACTGGATAATCAGAAACCAGCTATAAATTTGAAACACACTAAAATTCCATTACAGCTCAGGGCCTTGGGTACATAATTTATGCTTATGATTTGTTGGTGAGCCCCATAATCATCACATGTGTATTCCATGGCTGTTACCCTGACACAACAGGAGAGATGAGGGTGGGGGAAAGCTGTACATCACCTCTACTTTCATCTCCTTTACTTATGGTTGCAAAGCTCAGAAGTCATTTCTAGGACCTCAGAGCACCAGTGAATACAACAACTACTTCTAGAACGAGCAGAATGATGCTGGGGTGACAGCATCCCTCCTTCCAGGACAGCCTGGCCACAGTGGCTGGTAGAGGTAGCCCAGACTAGCACTTCCACTGCTGACTTTGGGGGCAGCACTGTAATAACTACAGGTTTGGAAAGCAACTTAATATTAAAGGTTCTCAAACTTTAAGAGAATCTTTGCTTCAGCAGGGCTAGGAGGAGCTAAAATGTGAAGCATCTGTGTTGGACTTCAGTGCAGATTCAGAACCCTCTTTTCCCCTCCATCATTTTTCCCCCTCTACTAGCTTCTTGAAAAAGAAAGGAGGAAGGGACCTAATACAGGAATTCCAGAAGTATTTACTATATTTTTAAAAAGATTTCTGGGGCACTGGGGTAGCTTAATTAGTTAAGCACCGACTTCAGCTTAGGTCATGATCTCATCGTTCGTGGGTTCGAGCCCCTCATCAGGCTCTGTGCTGACAGCTCCGAGCCTGGAGCCTGCTTTGGATTCTGTGTCTCCGCTCTCTGCCCCTCCCCAACTCATGCTCTTTCAAAAATAAACAAACGTGAAAAAGAAAAAAAAAGACTTCAAAAGGCAACTAGTTCATTTCGCCCAAATGAATAAGACTCACTGGAACTTTATCAATGGCGCTCATGAGCTGGGAAGGCATCCTTACTCTCTTGAAGATGGTTTTCTGCAGTAATTATTGACTCTATTGATATTCAGGTCTACCTATTCCATACACATTAATCCAATAAGATACAACTGTCACCTTTTTCACATTTGGAGGATTAAAAATAATACTATCTGCCTCCCCATAATTGGAGTTAAGAATCATATTGAACTAATTCCTATCATTACCAGAAAGAAGAGTAATTCTTTAAATGAGTTCATTAACTTAAAAAGTTTCTTGGGGCACCTGGTAGCTCAGTCGGTTAAGCGTCTGACTCTTGATTTTGGCTCAGGTCATGATCTCACAGTTCATGAAATCGAGCCCCACGTTGGGCTCTATGCTGACAGCATGGAGCCAGCTTGGGATTCTCTCTCCCCCTCTCTCTCTCTGCCCCTTACCCACTGCACACACACTCTCTCTCTCTCAAAAATAAAATAAACATTTAAAAAAATAAAGAAATTTCTTTAAACATGTACCTTTATACATGCTTATTTTATGTAAACATGCTGTTTTTTTGAACTTGCTATTCCTCTAGTCTTCCCCCTTTACATCCTTACTCCCATCTCTCCCATGACCCCGCCCACTTTAACCCCAGTTCTTCATCCAGACCCAGTGTTAACCATTTATCCCTGGTCTTATGAAGCCAGAGAGCACTTATAAACACACACACAAACAGATATGTGTAAAGAAAGACAGCCACTGTTTTACAAAAATGGAATCATTGTGCTATTTGCTTTTCATATTCAGTAATACACCTGGAGGAAATGTTTCTTCAGGTCAAAGTATATAACACGAAGTCTTTCTTTTTACTGACTACAAGACGTAGATATTCTCTAATTCATTTAATCATCCCCTGCAAATGAGCATTCATTTTTGTTTTCAGATTGTTTTGTTTTTCCCTAAAATCAACACTGGAATAAGCGACACTGTGTACATGATCTTACCTGCTAGTGCTTTCATTTCCATAACCTACTGCCAGTGGTGGGTTGAATGAAATAAAAATTTTAATGTAGGGGCGCCTGGGTGGCTCAGTCGGTTCAGTGACGACTTCAGCTCAGGTCATGATCTCACAGCTTGTGAGTTCAAGCTCCACATCAGGCTCTGTACTGACAGCTCAGAGCCTGGAGCCTGCTTTGAATTCTGTGTCTCCCTCTCTCTCTGCCCCTCCCCCACTCACACTCTGTCTCTCTCTCTCAAAATAAACATTAAAAAAAATTTTTAATGTACATTGCTAGATTGCTTTTTAAAAAGACTACAAATACTAGGTCTGATAAAGATGAGAGTATCATTTTTCTCAGATCCCCACCAGCAATAGATGTTATAAACTTGAATTTGCCTTCTTTGACCACTAGTGAATGAGAAATTTCAAATACATTTGGCCATGTAGATTTGTTCTTTTTTGAATCATCTATTCATATCCTTCCTATACTTTACAACCGAAATGCTGTGCCTCTTTCTTGTCAGTCTGTCAAAGGGCCCTGTATAGTCTTACATGCACATGAGGTGGATTGAAGTCCAGGTTATACACCCTTCCACTGGGAGGGTGAATCCAACGTCGGCTGAGACGGTCTTTGAGTGTTTCAAATGGAATGTTCAAAGTGATCACTAGATCCAGCTCGCAGATTCTGTCCAGGGCTTCAGCCTGTACTAATGTCCTAGGAAAACCTAAATGCCAAAAACAAAACATATCAAATGCAAGACATTTCCCAATTCCAATGAGTCAGTGAAATATTTTCAGTGACAGAATAATCAAATCTATACATATGTCACCCAGAATGAAGTTTTTATCAGACATTTATGTCTACCTCCTTAAATTTAACGCTAGAAGAAAATAGGCTACTTTAAAACCCAGTTTTGGCATTTGGGACACTGAAAGATTAAGGGGTCACATGACACAAGCAGAGAGTATACTAAACTAAAAAAACACTAAACCAGTTCTAGCTTTGCTCTTAACTACTCATGTAACCCTAGGCAAGTTATATCACCTCCATTTCCTCTTCTGTTAAAGAAGTGAAGGAACAAAATTATATTTGTGTCCTTTTATAGCTTTAACAGCTGATAAGTATATTATTCATAGGCTATCCCCAAAATTATATATACATATACACGTATATATTTTTTTCTCCATTCCCCACTCTTACAAAACTCAACATGTGGTCTGCAATCTAGTACAGTAACCACAGAAATGAGAAAAAGCATTTAGGAATTTTATAGCAATTCCACAGTAATTTCAAGCCTAGTGAATCTAAAATTTATGGTTGAATTTGTGGTTTTCTTTTAATTTTTCTAGTAATTTGCTCTTGTCGTATTTGATAAAAGGATTGCTCTGCAGTAGATGGGGGAGGGGGGTGCGAGAAACTGGAAGCTCCACGCTTCCCTTGGAGCTTATTTTCTAATTTCTCCAATAAGGAAAATTATCCAACTGTCCCCATAGTGTCTAACCTGTGATGTTGTTTATTACAGAAGATGAAGTTACATCTTTTCCAAAAAGACACAAGAATAGAGAGCACCAAACCTGGGGCATGTGTTCAACTCTATTGTTATGACAGGGAAAGAAAAGGCAAGTTCAAACAGAGGTGGGAAAAAGCTTATCTTGCAGGGCAGATCTCAGTTCATTAGCTATCACATGGCTAACACAAGGTAATCACAGGCTCCCAGAAGAAACTGCCTTCACATTCTTGTATGCTGTCCTCCCATGACCCATTAATGCATTTGGACTGGCTTCAACAGAGAAATAGGTTATTTCTAATTTTTTTAAATGCTTATTTATTTTTGAGAGAGAAAGAGACAAAGTGAATGTAGGAGGGTCAGAGAGAAAGGGAGACAGAGTCTGCAGCAGGCTCCAGGCTCCAAGGTGTCAGCACAGAGCCTGGCGTGGAGCTCAAACCCACGAGCCGTGAGATCATGACCTGAGCCAAAGTCAGATGCTTAACCAACTGAGCCACCCAGGCACCCTTAGAAATAGGTACTTCTAATCCTGCAGCCCAGGTGTTGCCTGAGCCAATAGCCCAGCATTGTCTCCCTCCTCCCAGAGTGACTCTCTGGCTAAGCATCCTCTTCACAAAAAAGGCACCCACACACTGGGAAACTATACAAGAAGTACGTTCATGGTGGTTTTCTTTGCAGTGGGAAGATGGGGGATTCCTTTCTACTCTTCTAGTTTCTCATTTTTTTTTTAATTGAGCATACAGTGCTTTCAGAATGGAAACAAAATTCTGCCCTTAAATCCACTGCTAAGTGGATTTTTTTCAAATCTCAATATAATTTGTTAGACCAAGTTATGATTACTTAACATTTAGGGAAATGAAAGGTCAAACTGTATCTGCCTAAGGTCAAGCACACTGTGGAGACGTGGCCTTAACACTGGCACACAGTGGGCAAACATTTCCATGTAACACTAGGGTAGCTGTCTTCTAGTCTTCTGTTCAGTGGCCATACTTATTTGACCAGTTGCCTTACTTTAAAATCCCAGTTTAATTCTGTGAAATTATAGGACTCTGTCAAGCTCTGTAAACTCATTATGTAATTTTTTCTTTCTATTATGGAATGGCTTGACTGCTTACATATGAACTTATTAAGCGGCCTCTCTTTTGATTATTAAGTTCAAAAAGAAACTTAATTTTAGAATTGGGGCTTCACAGCAACTGGATGTATCCTGGAGCTTCAAATATATGATAACTACCAGGCAGATAATAACGTGATACTCTCTGGGTCACCAAGGAGCAAGATTTGGCCCCAAGTGGGCCCTCATGGCTCAATTCAATCTATGGCTACATAGGCTGGATGGTAGGCAAGGAGTCTCAGAAGAGTCCAGATAAAACCATGCCTCCTTTACTTTTCCACCAAATTCCTTATTGAATACTACACATACCCTCAACCAGGTCCTTTTTTCCATCTCCCTTTCTCCAACAGCTCACTCTAGGTCAGACTGGGGATGCTGCAGAGAGAACTTTGGTAGCAAACCTGGAGCCCCAGACTTAAGTCCATTAGTCAACTTTAGCCTAAGTTCCCCTACACTGTGCACCACAGTCTGCTTTAGAAGATGGGTTTCCTGAAATGGGATTTAAGATATGCCTTACTCCCTTTGTTATTCTCTGGCACTGTACCTGGGACATTCTAAACTGAAATTCCAGCAAAGTGAGGGCAGTGAGCCTTCCCCAGAAGGGCACTCTTTCCCTGACTGCCAGGTCCTAGCTTTCCCTGCAGAGCCCACTCTTCATGAAGGCTCCAAAGTGACAACTGGAGGGGCACCTGGGTGGCTCAGTCAGTTAAGCATCCAACTTCTGCTCAGGTCATAATGTCATGGTTCGTGGGCTTGAGCCCCATGTCGAGCTCTGTGCTGACAGCTCAGGAGTCTGGAGCCTGCTTTGGATTCTGTGTCTCCCTCTCTCTCTGCCCATCCCCTGTTCATGCTCTCTCCTCTCTCTCAAAAATAAAAAAAAATTTTTCAAATTGACAACTGGAGTTAGATTTAGAGGCCTGCAGCCAAAACAACCCCAAGATCAATCTCTATGCTTTCCCCAAATCCTTTTTCAAGGAAAAGTCATTTTCTAAATCAGTGGCTTCCAAAGGGACCCTTGCTAGAGTATGAAAAGAAAACAGAGCCTCTGTTGCATTGTTTTGTTCACTGTTTTTCAGATTCTAGTTTGGAGAGTGCATTTTATAAGGTATATGGTAGTAAAACTGTATATGCACATAATTCACACATATCCATATACTGAAGATACAAAGTAAACATTTTTACTGAAAATTGTGCACAAAGAATTTTAGAAATCACTCCTCTGAGGACCTGAGTTCTCAGCCTCAGTCCCTGTCCTGGGGTTCTCAGCATCACTAGCCACTATCCTGACAATAAAACATTGTTCTTTATCCTTTGCATAAAATATAGAAACTGAGTACAGTGTCAACAAAGAATAGGAAGCTCTGAAAGAGAATACACAGTTCCTCCCACAAATAAAAGGTCAAATCTTATCGGCTAAAGTTTCTAGCCTAAAGACCAGTCTGTTCAACTCCCCCACAACTGTTTCTGAACTCTGGTGCCCTCTGGAGGAATGGGTGGAAAATGCAACTGTGTACCAAATAAACTCGAAACAGATTTCAAAAATGTTAGGTAGTGTCTACCTTCTAGGCTTTCATATTCAGACCCACTAATGACCAGAGAATCATTAATTCTTGTGGCTTAGAGGTTTTCTGTTAGGACAGAAAACCTCCCATCCTCAAAATGAGGATAGCCTCCCATCCTCAAAATGTGTTAAAGTTGAAAGAACCATGGAAAATACAGAAGCCTACATAATGAAAGCTAAAATGTAAGAGTTATATTTTAAGATGCTAATGTTGTTGGAATGCAACCATTTTTATGGTTCAGAAGTACCAACAAGAGAAATAAGTCATTCCACAACTTTAAGGGTTGTCCATCTGATGGGGCACATCAACATTATCAGAGAAGACTTACAAGGGGGGAAGAAGAGCTTACGGGTACTCAGATTCCATACCATTCTTCCTAGAATGGATCATCTGGGAGCAGGAGCAGGACTTAGGTATTTTTTTAAAGTTATCTAGGTGACTCGGACTGGTTAAGAACCACCAAACTTCTCAGTGACAGCAACAGTGTAAGTGCAAAACTAACTACTTGTATCTATCCCATTCGGGGGAAGTTTCAACACTTCTTTTAAACAGGTACAAAAGCACTTTGCAGAGAATCCTCTTTACCTCAGTTTCATGGCAAGAGGAGAACTGGGAAGGAAATTCCCAGAGACAAATCTTTCCAGATTCACTAAGCCCCTAACTCAAGCCACCTGTTTATGCTATTCCTGTCCAGGATCTTACCTGTAAAAAAAAGTGGTGTGGCAAGGGAAAGTACAGTATAACAGAACAGTGGGCAAAGATCTGGATGCCAGCTGTGGTTTCAAAAGCGAGGAGAAGCAGCAGTAAGCCAGAAACCTCAGGGCTCAGTGGGACGTGTCTGGAACCACACACACCTGGACTTCATTCCCAGTTCTCCCTAGCCAGAACTGCAAGAACATCCACCAGCTTTGTGTAATCTCTCTGGTCCTTAGTTTTCTCAGATATAAAACAAGGGCGTATCAATTTGCTGGGGTCGCCATAACAAAGTACCACAGAATAGGTGGCTTGAACAACAGAGATTTAAGGTCTCATGGTCCTGGAGGCTAAAAGTCTGAGATCGAGGTGTCAGGGAGGGTTGGTTCCTTCTGAGGCCTCACTCGGCTTGCAGATAGCTTCCTTCTCCCTGTGTCTCCCATAGGATTTTTCCTCGATGTGTGTCTGTATCCTAACTTCCTCTTCTTATAAGGACATTACACTAGTCATTGCAGATTAGGGCCCACCCTCATGACCTCATTTAACTTAATTACCTCTTCAGTGACCTTATCTCCAAAAAAGAGTCAAATTATAAGGTACTAGGGGTCAGGACTTCCAACAGATGAATTTAAGGTGGCGGGGGCAGGGGACACAACTCAGTCCATAACAAAAGGTAATGCCTACTGCATGGCTGTTTTGAGGATTAAGAGAGACAATCTTTCTAGAATGTTCAAGATGTAAAGTGTTACGCACAGAGTGAGCACTCAATAAATGGCCGCTGCTGCTCTAGGTAGAGCTCTCCTGGGGGCTCAACTGGTTTCCCAGTTCAGCGTGAAGGAAAGGTCCTCATCCCCCAGCTGGCTTCTATTTAATTCCTTTCCTGAGATTTGCTAGCTTGGGGAGTCACTGGTGCTCTGTGCTCTCTACCATAACTAGAGCCCAGCACCTCTAGTTATTAGCCTGCACAGACTGCACATTCTGGAACCCACCCATCAAAAGGGTGCTGTGCCAGGCAAGCTCTGAACCTGGCACACCACCTACCTCGTTTTTTGAATAGTAAAGCACCTTAAGTCTACTTTCCTGATCCAGTTCAATACGTCATCATGATGAGCTCTGATCTGGGTGAAAGTGAAACTGGTAAATTCAGTGCAAAGGTTCAGCCTTAAGCTGCTGACAACACATGTGTACCTTGATGTGGCAACGGGACATTAAGTTCCAAGGAACTAATCCATTTGCAGCCTGCGTTAACTATAACACGGAATCCAATTGAAGAAATGTGACGGCCTGGGGCGCCTGGGTGGCTCAGTCGGGTAAGCTCAGGTCACCATCTTGTGGTTCGTGGGTTAGAGCCCCGCGTTGGGCTCTGTGCTGACAGCGCAAAGCCTGCTTAGGATTCTCTCTCTCTCTCTCTCTCTCTCTCTGCCCCTCCCCTACTCCCATTCTCTTTCTCACACACACAAAAGTAAACAAATAAACGTGAAAAAGAAATGTGACAGCTGTGCAGTCTTTCTCGTTAAGTGAGTGCCTCATTTTGGGGAACATTCGCACAGACGAGGCAACTGTCAGTGGCTCCTGAGTCCATGTCCAATCAGCAAACACACCATGTGTGCTTCCTATGTATTGTAGTCTGCTGTTCACAAAGCATTTATAGACATTTACTTCTCTCTTACTCTGCACATCGGCCCTATGAGGTGGGCAGAGCGGGAACAATCACCCTCCGTGTAACAGATGAAGCTGGCATTCAGTGAGGATCAGCAGCAGAACAGGATTGAGGACCAGGTCTCTGGTCTTGGAAGTGCCCCCTCTCTCTTACACTATGCTGTTCTTCCACAGGTATGAAAAATAATTGTTGAAAGAATCCTAAACGTCACCCCATCTATCTTACTTCCACCCCAAGAGCAGAGCATCCTGGTAGCATCCTCATCATCACGGCCACTATTTGCTGTGCCAGATAGATTTTATGCAGAAGGAAATCTGAAACTGTGCAGGGGCCTAAACGGCCTACTCTCACTCCTGTTACGTCTCTCACCTAGCATCCCTGTCCGTCACCCCACGTCACCTGACATCCTTGCTGTTCTCAAACCGGTAAGTCCATTCCCACCTTGGACAAGTAGCTTATGTCCCCTCGGCGTGACAGGCTCTTGCTGTAGGTATCTCTGTGTGCCCTCGGCTCCTACAAGTCTTCGCTCAAAACATGCCTTGTCAGTGAGGACTTTTCTAACCATCCTGTTCAACTAAACCTGCGCCCCACCCACCGCACCCCTATTCACACCCGCCCCTCTTTTTCGGTTTTCTCTTCATAGATTTCAACATCTTTTATAGCACATGATCTACTTTATTTTGTAAGTGTTTCTACTCTCACTAGGATGTTACCTAAATGAGAGCAGAACCTTTAAAGCTGTTTACTGCTACATCCTTCGTGCCTAGAACAGTGCCTGGCACATAATAGGTGCTGAATAAATATTTGTTGAATCAATGAATAAATATCATCTGAAAAGTCACAATTATTCTGCAAGATGGGTATCATCCCCATTTTAAAGTTGTAAAAACTGAGGCTCAGAAAAGTTAAGTGACTTGCCCAAGACCACACATTTAAGAACCGAGTGCTGACTCCAGAATCACACATCACATACCACATGATGCTGTCTTCCTCCCACGGGGCAGCCTGTGAGAAATACCTGCTCGTGACAGCTACAGTAGTCAATAGTCTACTATACAGTATACAGTATACAGTATACAGCAGTCAGTATACAAAACGACTGGAGAAATCCAAATCCTGCGTGGCTTCGGGGTGCTGCAGGCACAGACATGTCAGATTCTCTCCACACATACACAAATGTTCTGCACCTTGCTTTTTTCTTTTCATAGATCTTGGAGATTCTTTTCTATACATACGCATTGCTCTCTTGCTCTAATAACTGTGGAGTACTCCATGGTTTGGATGAACCACAATTTAACCAATTCCCTACTGACAGGCATTGAAGGTACACACGACATGAAGCACACTAGGGAAAAATATCTTAGCAGACAGAAATACAGGCTCCAGAGACACACTGCCTTGGTCTGAGGTGCAATTATGCCACCTGCTCACGTTGCGACCCTGGTTACCCACCTCTCTGCACCCATAAAGTGAGCCTGGTAATGCCCAATCCAGAAAGTTGTGAGGAACAAACAAATTTCTGTATGTAAATCCCAGCACAGCGGCCGGCACAGGGTGGGAGGAGGTGTGGCAAGTGGGGCAAAGAGCCAACACTGGGGGAAAATGAAGACCATGTGGGATCGGAGGTAAAAGGACAGACAGCAAGTCTGATAACAAGAAAGACATGACGGGTAAGTGTGAACCTTTATAAAAGTATGAAAGGAGCAGTGGGGAGACAGGATAGTGCCATCACCATCACCAAACACAGTATGTTCGTATAAGAGAACAAGTCTCCTCAATAACAGGAGGTGTGACAGGAAGGTCACACGTGAAGGGGAGACCCAGGTTTACTTTAAGGCAGAAGGTAGGGTATTCTGCAGAGTCAGAGTAGGTGTGAGGAGGAAGGTGGAGAAGGTTGTAAGGAAAGAGAATCCCAGAGGGTACAGTGGAAAAGTAAAGATTTGGGGGGGAGGAAGAGGAGAATCAGTAATGGAGAAAGAGAAAAGGATAAAGAAGAAAAAAGGACACTGAGGGATGGCTTACCTTTCCCTTAATAACCAAGTATCACAGACATAAAAGACCCAGTTGGAAGTGACTAGCTTCAAATAGCGTAATTGTTAGGGCAGGTGTGGTGTCCTAATCTCTGAAGATGTCACAAAGGCCCTGGCAGTGGGCTGGGGCTCTCACAGAAGTTTGGGGTGCAGAGTCAAAAACCTGGGGGATCACAGGTCCTAGAGAGGGGCTCTGTGTCACCCTGGTTAGGCAGAAGGCAAAGGCTCCACGAAGTAAGGAGAGGAGGTTATCTGTCTACAAGACTCTTAAGATATGAATATTCTTCAGCTTACACATCCTAATGTAAAGCTTCAGGGCACACAATATGAAATGGTGTCCTAAAAGGCAGCATCCTTTGAAGTGATTTATATCAGTGTCTCAAGTTGGGCTGAACAAATCAAAGATGTAATTCTCACATCAATCAGCTGCCAAGAACAGACTGTCGGATAAGGTACAACCTGACCAGGACATTTTAAACCATTTTTAGCGAAGAGTCATTATCCAACCACATACATATGTTTTTTTAAATGAACATATTGTCAGAGGATCACAATATGAAGACTGTGAAAACTGTTTATCAACCAAGAGTGTCCCAGTATCAGGGCATGAGATGTTCACTTTAACTTTGGTGAGGAAACATGTGGGTATTTTGCTCTTTAGTTAACATCTGACATCCACTGATCCGTGTTCTCTTCCAAAGATCTACTCATGGTGTAAGATTTAATTCCTTGGTGTCTCAAATTGCAAGGATATTGGAATCTGAAAGGAAACAAATAATTAGCAGATGTATGGAATTTAAAGCATGATCCGTAAATCTTGTAATGGAAAATCTGCCTCTAAATAAGAATAGCCATTCTTGACATGAAAGTACTTAGATGCACGCATACATAAAGCATTCAAAAGTATATTCTAAGAGGTTATCTTCTGACTAAGAGATTCAGACTAGACAGGCTATGGTTACACAGGTGGGCCCAAGAGAATTTGCCACTCTAGCTGTGGGTGCGTATTCTTTAAACATGCTTGCTTGTAGCCCCTGTTCCATGTGGAACAGTCAGATTCCACAGAATAGTCAGATTTCATGTGGATTTGGTATTCTGGTAGGCAGGGATTACTGACCAAGTAGACTAGATGTACACTCTAATTCTGTCAACAGGTGGCAGCATGAATAATTCTTCAATTTAGAAAGAACTGCAATAAATTGTGGTATACTTTTATTTTCACTAAAAGTAATCCTGAAACACATATTTTCTAAATGACTAACAAGCAGAATCCCAGTCTCCCTAGATAACCTAATCCAAGTGAATATATTCCATTAATTGTTGAGGAAACCAGAAAATCCAACAGGCAAAGCAAAATATTGAACACATTTAAGCCCAGAGAGCTTGCTTTCCTCCCTGTAACGATACATAGGAGACTGCTCACTCCATCACGTGGTTTCTCACCAGGAGTACAGAAAACCTACCTCATGCTTCCATACTAAGCTGTCCCCTCTCCCTCATAGCCTAGAAAAGCTACCATGTCCTGCTTAATCAAATAGCCAATCCACGTTGAAAGCTGAAATTTCATACAGTTAAATTTCTCCCAAAATCCGCCATGCTATATCACTAATTATGGTGCCTACAGGTTATTTTTTAGACAGCCTCCCTCCCAAAAAAGATTCACCATGTGCAGGAAGATGTCGCTAAATCCCTGACGTGCCAGCCACCGGGCCTTGGCATCTGCTCCTCTCAGCCATGCCAAGAGCCTGAGGGAGGGCCGGTGAAGCAGGAGGTGCCACAGCAACAAGCTGAGACAGTGGAGGGGAATGGGGAACTAGGACACTTCTGTTTTTCTAATTTGTTGTGCATTCATTCCAGAGGAAGGGCAGAGAGCCAGAGTCCACCACCACATTCCCAGGCAGAAAAGCAAGCCCTCTGCTTGATGGAAATAGAAGCGCAGTTTTAAAGGGCAACTTCTAGCATCCGCCTGGGACTGGCAACGTATGAAAAGGCCACACAACACCAGGCCCCCTTCCTATGTGCATTAGGATCTGGGGCCAGCACGGTTGCTTCTGACCAGCCATCTCTTCCCAGCTGTTGGGAAAGCAAGAACCAACTTAAAAATATGTAAGCCATAATCCATCACAATTAATCACTGAATGATTAACTGAAGTTCAAAGCAGGTAGTTATTCTACCATAGTCTTCCCTAACACAGGGGCATTCAAACTATTCATACCACCAAGCAGAAGCCTCACTAGCAACTTAAAATTAATCACCGTCAAAACCTGCTCGATGAAGGCCTTTTCCGTCTTACATATTATAACTACCTTATCTGTTTGCACAATATTTACTTGTATGTGTATCCAAGACCTCCATATTCCACTTCTTCCAGTTTTTATTAACAGATGGTGAAAAGACTAAGACACAGCTGTGCTCCAGATGTTGGCAAACAAGAGCTTAAGCTACATCATATCACTTTGTGAGCTCCACATTTCCCACTGTGCTGAGAGCTTAGGACCTACTTCCTGCTCACTGAAATCTTCCAGGGACACTTGGAACTCTTCTATTATGTATCTTAGAGTTGTAATAAATAGTTCCTGCTCTCAAGGAGCTCATAGGTTAGTAGTAAATGATTTAAAAACCTGGACATGCTATAATCACTACTTCGGGATCCACTGATAGAAGACATACTACAGAAAATTTGGGTTTAAACCGTAAGTTTGGATCTTCTAAGTGGCTTAGTTAAAAGATGAATTCCTGGGGCGCCTGGGTGGCACAGTCGGTTAAGCGTCCGACTTCAGCCAGGTCACGATCTCGTGGTCCGTGGGTTCGAGCCCCGCGTCAGGCTCTGGGCTGATGGCTTGGAGCCTGGAGCCTGTTTCCGATTCTGTGTCTCCCTCTCTCTCTGCCCCTCCCCTGTTCATGCTCTGTCTTTCTCTGTCCCAAAAATAAATAAACGTTGGAAAAAAAAAATAAAAAAATTTAAAAAATAAAATAAATAAATAAAAGATGAATTCCTATTAGGCAGGGATTCTTGGGGAAATCCCCAAATGGTGTTGAGGTCCTCTGGCATCAGTGCAATGATTTTTCCTGTTTAAGGATATAGATGAAACTCATAGCTTATAACCTGTGTTCTTAAACAAGTTAAAAATTATGGAGCCCTTTTGTCAGTAAAGGAATATGCATACTGCATTGAAGAAGGAGCTGTTAACTGTAAATCCTTTGCTTAAAGGCCCTTCTCTTTAAGAATTTTGTTTACCTATTATATGGGGACCCAAGTCCCAATATAAACAAATTAAAGGAAAACTGGTCCCACTATATCTCACTTGAGACAAAAGGAACTTGTAAGTGATTTCACCACAGGCCCGTATTTTTGCCCCAAATAAAAGAACAGAGGCTGAGTATGGCCCACCATGGGCTCAGCTCCCAGGTATATGGTGTACATATACATGGTAGGTGAGACCTACCATCAGACAAGTATTTATAAGCTTTTTCTACATGTCAAACATAATTGTAGGTACAAGAAGGTATAAAATATCAACATTCAGATCAATCTGTAAGTTACATGATTATAAGGTAAGAAGAAAGAATGAAATGGGTAGACAGGATGGTACCAGAAGGACTCGGCAAGGAGGGGATATCTGAGTAAAGATGTGAATGGAGCATCCTCATGACCATCTCAAGGCACAGTGCTGCAGGTAGAGGGCACAGGGAGTGCAAAGGCCTGGCAGCATTAGCACATACAGCACATAAATGTAAGGAAACTGTCACGTCATTAGGGAATAAAAACAAAGTTTTGCCCTCCCTTGCCCTCAAGAAAAGAGGTCTGAACATAGATGAAGGCAAAAGGAAACACAAAAAACATGAAACTTTAAAATATGATAAAGACAAAGAATATTCAATAATATCCACTGTAAGTGGATATATTTTCTTAAAATAGAAAAACTGAACAAAAGGACAAAAAAGATATAATACAGGAGAACTTTCCTGAAAGGAAAAGAACTGAATTGGAGATCAAAAGGACACAGTACCTATAGGAGGGAGGACAAGAAACAACACTGAGATGGTCTATTTACTTCAAGTATGAGGAAACAATTCTTCAGGAAGTCTATACAGGAAGAAAAAAAAAATCATAGTCAAAAGTCACACTGGCCTCAGGGCTTTGCAGAGCAATAATCCAGGTCGGAACAAGATGAAACAGAGGCTGCAAAGTGCCGAAGGACACAGGGGTCACTCAGGAATATCATGGCCAGCTGAACCTGCTGAATGATGAGGAGACGTTCTCAAACGTGAAAACTCAGGGAAGAGGGCATCACATGAGCCCCTCTGTTACAACGGAGGGAAGGAAGGAGGGAAAGAACAGCAGGAGGAAATTATCCAGTAAGATCCAGCTGACCACGGTAATGATGAATGGAAAAGCTGTGGTAAAAAGTAGCACAGCTTTATTCAGACATAATTCATATGCCAAACAATTCACTTGTTTCAAGTGTATAATTTGATGGTTTCTAGTCTATTCACAGAAGTAACGAGAAGAATCGTCAAAATAAAAGAAACAGAGATGTGGTACTGTGTGAGAAAACCAGGCCACAGAATTCATTTAAATCTTTCAGATGTAAGACAAAAAAAAAAAAAAATTGGAAATTCAGGTTACAGAAGAAAACTTATAATAGATTTTAGCAACAAAAACCATTGAAAACTGAGACGGAGGGAGGGGAAAAGAGGTGGGAGGAAGCCTAAGTACATTAATCCTCTTACTGTTCACTGAAGAAAGACAATATCTCTCTGTCTCAATTTGAAGTATGAAATAAAAAAACAAATATGTCAACTCCTAATGGCTTTCATAATCTTAAAGAGCTCTCCCAAGAATATCCTGGGTGATGAAGAAAGATTTTATCTGAAATTCAGTAATAATTCCTTCAGGTTCACTTTAGCTCTGCTATTGTTAAACTTAAGTAAAATTAAATATTTTTAAAAGTACATCAAGTATGGGAGCCGCACTTACACACTTTCAGGTACCTATGTGCGTGAGGAGGGGTCTAGAATGACAGGTTCTCAACTGTTAACCCTGATTATTCCTGGCTACTGGGATTTTAGGTGACTAGCTCCTTTCCCTTATATTTTGCCATATGGCTTGAATGCTTTATAGTAATCATGTACCATTTTTATAAAGTCAGTGTCAAATGATTAAATTCTCTGCACTTTTCCCACATCTTACTCTCCTCTTAACCCTAATCAACTTGTTACCTTCACAAAATCTGGGTTTTTCTTCCTAGTACTAGGGCAGTCATCAGAGTTTTATATTGTTTTGTTTTATATTAGTAGGTAAGGTTTAATGGAGGCTGGGGAATTTTGTTTAGTTCTACTTTCCCCAGGTGTACTTAATGAGGGATGAATATGATGATCTTTGCTTATTAAAATGACATTTTTAAGTTTATCAGCCATTTATTAATGAAATGCTAAGTTCTAACATCTGTATCAGCATCAACATGTGGTTGTATGTATATACAACACTGGTACCTAATAACACGTACTATCATGTGACCACCTACTACGTTTTAGGATTCCACTAAGAGTGTCATATTTGTTAGCCAATCCTCGCGAACCTATGCCATACATACTGCTACTAATTCTATGGATGAGGAAAAAGAATCCAAGAAAAGTAAGTTTGCTTGCTCAAGACTACACAGCTAATAAATTACATAATGATATTCAGTTATAAGTCCGAGCTTTTTCCACCACATTACTGTTCTGATACAGTGCTGTGTATTTAGTAAATGCCCAGCAATTGTTTCATTAACAAACTAGAAAAAAGGGTGCCTGAGTGGCACAGTTAAGCATCTGACTCTTGACCTTGGCTCAGGTCATGATCTCACAGTTTGTGAGTCTGAGCGCCACATTGGGCTTTTGCACTGATGGAGCAGTGCTTGGGATTCTGTCTCTCCTTCTCTCTGTCCCTCCCACACTTGTGCTCTTGCTCTCCCTCAAAATAAATAAATATTTTTTTTTAATTTGGGAAAAAAAAAAAACCTAGCAAAGTATGCTTTAGATGCTTTGGATAAAGCTTTGCAATGAATGTTCTCAATCCATCCAATTCCCAAGATACCTGTTTCATAAATTAGGGAAGGAGGCTCTCCTTCCATCTAAAATTAGGATTTGAAGACAGCTTCATCCTATGCCTTACTTTATAGACTTCTAATTAAGTGGCAACAGCAAAGGGGCTAAGTGTATCTTAAAGTGTATGAGACATGCCCAAATAGAGAGAAATCACAGTTTAATATCTAAAGTAGATCTAAACATGTTAAAAATTAAGTTAATTTTAAAGTGTTGGTTAAAAAGTTAAAAAATAAGTTATTCTTTCAAACTCAAAGTTTTACATTTTAAGCTTCCTAACTCATTTCTAATATTAACTTTGATGTTGGGGCGCCTGGGTGGCTCAGCCGGTTAAGTGTCCAACTTCTGCTCAGGTCATGATCTCGCAGTTTGTGAGCTCGAGCCCCACGTCGGGCTCTGTGCTGACAGCTCGAGAGTCTGGAGCCTGCTTCGGATTCTGTGTCTCCCTCTCCCTCTGCCCCTCCCCGGCTTGTGCTCTGTCTCTCAAAAATGAATAAATGTAAAAAAAAAAAAAATTAGGATTGACTTTGATGTTTATTCAATGCCCTGTATTTGAATTTCATGAAGTGTTTAACTTTTGCCCCCACCCACTTTTCTGACCTCATATGCTCATATTTTCAGCTCTAGAATTATCCAATTACCTGTGGTTTCCAGAATACACCATGCTGTTTTGCATATAGTGATCCCTCCACCTAGAAGATTAAGCTTTTATTCTCACTTTCAAAACTTAGTTCTTGCTGTCACCTTCTCCAGGAAGCCTTCCATTTAACAGCTGCCTCCCTCACCCCTAAGATAGGGTCAGTTCCTTTCTCCTGGGTGCTACCTCTCACCTTTTACCCCCTCCACTGGGGCTCCCAAGGTCCTAGACTGCAGTTATTTATTCAGCATTTGCTCCTCCTGGACTAAGCTCAGAAAATATGCTATTCCCTCCTCAGACAGACCAATGCCAAGCTCATCAAGATGCACCATAAAATGTATAACTCAATTTGCGTTTTGATCTCTGAACCAAGTTTTTCTAGGGTGTGTTCAAATATCTGTATACATATGTTTTCCATATGGCCCTAATGCTTACTTGTTAAAATCTAGTCACTCTCTGGAAACACAGAGCGAATAAACAAACTCAGAGTTGCCTGCCATATTAAAATTGTTCCCCATCCCAAGACAGCAGTCAGATCACGCAGAAGAAAAAAGCCACCAGAAATGGACATGGGAACAGGGTCTCAGGAGAGAATCCAACCAAATGAACAAGAGAAGATACCCAAGGCTTTATTTTACCATGTTTTTCAGTCCGATCCTCTGAGCTCATACAGACACCAAGGACACTGAAAGTAGGGAAGTCATAGAATAAAAACAAAGTTCTTATAGGTTAGATTTAAATCACAGAAATCAAAGGCAATCCTCATTGCCTAGGGCAGCATAAAAGCTGAATCACCAATAGATTCTAAATGCCAAGAAGGCCAGTCCCACCTAGTATGTTGCTCTATTGTGGTGTCTTGACAGTGCTTGGCACAGAGTTGGTGCTCAATAAATACTCAGTTGTAGGAAAAATTATGAAGACTCAGAACCGAAAGAAATTTGCACAATCGCCTGGGACCATTAACAAAGAGGCTGCACTAACTTTAATGAAATCAATAGCTAGACATAAAGTCTGAACAGGCTCCGCTCTTTGGATAAGGTATATCACAAGATGAGAGTGTGCTAAATTTCAAGTCAGGCGTGACCAAAATGACTTTTCATAACCTAACCTTGCTGAGTAATGGTCTTTTCCTGTGTAACTCGACCAATATTATTGTTTAGTTTCATTGATTTATTTTTTAAGTTTCATTTAAAGTATACCCAGATACCATTTCTTCTTTTTGCCCATCTTCCCCTGGTGAAGTCATGTGTTCTCCCCTAGTACAATATTCAACCTGAAACTAATGACATGTCTACAAATCCTTTCATTTAAGAATATCTGAATATTTAGTAATGATGTTACAAAGTATAATCAAAAGCAGGTATAATTCCTTCTTCCAAGAAGATGATAAAAAATGTCAAGTTTGTTTTAAAAACAGAATTTTACAGATGCTCTATTCTGGAGGTGACTATTACGGCTACATGGCTATCATACGTAGTTTGGTTTCCTACCATCCACCAATTACTTGGTTACCAAGGGCTCTGAGTAAGTATGTACCTTGGAAATACTGCAGATCTGAGATCATTTAACTCTCAGGGCAAACAAACACACACAAACACTGCACACATTCAAGCAACTCTGACTTCTGGTAAAAAAAAAAAAATTCCAGAATTATCTACAGAAAGCCCTAGTTATTAGCATTCGACACTGCGCTGAACCACAAATGAAACATACAACCACAGACTGAATGATAACTCTCATTCCAAAGGGATCTTTATTCCGATGAAAGGCTTAAATTATATTCCACTCATTATTCTAAAATTTAATATTTTTTTATGAAACCAAACTGTGACAACCAATTTTAAATTTTTTTTTCAACATTTATTTATTTTTGGGACAGAGAGAGACAGAGCATGAATGGGGGAGGGGCAGAGAGAGAGGGAGACACAGAATCGGAAACAGGCTCCAGGCTCTGAGCCATCAGCCCAGAGCCCGACGCGGGGCTCGAACTCACAGACCGCGAGATCGTGACCTGGCTGAAGTCGGACGCTTAACCGACTGCGCCACCCAGGCGCCCCTGTGACAACCAATTTTAAATATTTTGATGCCTCACCTAAAATCGTATGGTGGACAATTCTGTTACTTCTTGTTACCTGTAGATAAATTAGGAAGGAGTTTGAGAACTTGCAGGCTACTATTTAAATACACAGGTTGGCAGTCAAATTTAGAAATGAAAACCCCTATTACCAACACATCTCCCTACCGGCCCCACCCAGCTGCCAGCCCTATTTTTAAAAAGTGAAGAATTTATATTTGTTTTAAAGAGATGGTTACTGTTCTCTAGCTATTTCACCTAATAAGTAGTAAATACTTTCTTTATATGAAACTAGAAAAAAAAAACATGCATGGTTTTATAACAAAATTAGAAAGCTTGCAGCACATTCCATTCTTCTAGTAGAATATTTGTCTTAAAAATTAAAGAAAACTTTTAGAAACTGTTCTCACACATTCAACTTCTAAGGACATAAAAGATAGAGGGAGAGAAAGAAAAAAGGAGAAAAGCCCCCACAGATGTATACAAGTATTAACACATAAAACAGTGTTTCTTACTCAGCTGGAGAGAAAACTGCAAAGGTAAGATAGAGCTGAACTATCTTTAGCACGGACATAGCTGACCAAACCACACAGCACTCAGGCACCCCATCCACCAACCCCTCCTGGCCTTCCCTTGGCTTGCGTCCACTCTACTTGTTTCCACCCACCATTTGCAGATGCCTCTCTACAGACATATGGACCAAGATGATGAGTCATCTGTCATCCAGAATTCTTTTCTCGACCTTTGCACATTCAATCACCTTTAGCACACGCAACAGGCACGTCCTCCACAGAGCATGTGCCCTGTAACATAAGGAGTTTAAGGCTGAACACAGAATGAGGCATTCTTAACACTCCTCACTTTGCCAAATGGATTTATTCCAGAGCTTTAAAGGAAAATCACAACTGAAAAAGTGACCAGATGGGTCTTCAAGGAGAAAGATACAAACTAAATCAGCCATGATACTGACGCACTTCACTAAAAACAGGCCTGTGATGTAAAAGAACTTTAGTTATTCTCCCTGAGAGGAATAGTTATGGCAAAAGCAAAACACAGAAGCATTCCATAACTAAAACTGACCTTCAATTTCACATGGCTAAATATTTTTTAAATTATTCCTGTACTTAACACTTCATGTAGTCACCAAAAAAACAAAAACAAAAAAAAACATTCAGGACCTGTATACCACTTAGGACAGATAATAATAGCATATCTATATAGCACTTATTATATGGCAAGCATTCTTTTAAGAACATTACATATATTCACTTCATCCCTACAAACCCTTTCCTAATCCCTGTTTTCCATAAGGAATAAAATGCCCACAGAGGTAAAATAATTTGCCCAAGGTCACAGACTGTCAGTAAATGGCAGAGCTGGGATTCAAACGGGCAGTCTGGCATCTAACTGGGGTTAGTGGTTATTACACTAACCACCTTTCCAAAGGAGTTTAATATAGACAATCCTTTTTTAAAACAAAGTTTACACTAAAACTACAGAAGTTTGCTTTGCAAGGTGACAAGCTTTACAATTAAAGAATTTAAACCAGAGAAATTATAGTCAGGTGGTGGCAAAGTCAAAGTTTACCCATCATGGCAAACACCTACACACTGTGGAGGACTACATTTTGTGAGTCAATGTGTCGCGCCTGGAGAAATTAAAGTGGCCTAGAGAAGCGCAAAGCAGGTGATGACAGTCAAGAAACAAAAAAAGTGCAAACCTCCGTGAGCAATAAAAGCCAGGAGGCACCTGGCTGGCTCAGTCAGTAGAACATGTGGACTCTATATCTCAAGTTGTGAATTGGAGCCCCACGTTGGGTATAGAGATTACTTGAAAAATTAAAATCTAAAAAAGAAAAGAAAACTCCAGGGGTGCCTGGGTGGCTCAGCTGGTTAAGTGAGTTTGGCTCCTGATCTCAGCTCAGGTCTTGATCCCACACTCTTCTTGAATCCAAGCCCTGTATGAAGACAAAAGAGAGAAGAGACGAGACGAGACGAGACCAGATGAGACGAGACCAGATGAGAAGAAAGAAAAGAAAAGAAAAGAAAAGAAAAGAAAAGAAAAGAAAAGAAAAGAAAGAAAAGAAAAGAAAAGAAAAAAGAGAAAAGAGAAGAGGAGAAGAGAAGAGAAGAGAAGAGAAGAGAAGAGAAGAGAAGAGAAGAGAAGAGAAGAGAAGAGAAAAAAAGAAAGGCAAGGTAAGGGAAGGAAGGAAGGAAGGGAGGGAGGGAGGGAGGGAAGGAAAAAAAAGAAAACCACAGGGCTGTAGTAGCTAACCTCACTCATAACTCCTGTCAATTTTTCCCCCTCAATCCATTCTCTCCTGGATGGTGCCTCTTTTCCATCCTACCACCAATGCCCAAATTCAGGCTTTCAACATCCCATGGTCCAAATATTCCAACAGTCTTGTATTTGGCTTCTAGCCTCCACCTCGTCCCTGCCCCACCACCTACTCTCTCCTCTGCTAACAGAACAGTCTTTCTGAGACACAAATCTGATCATGTTATGGCCCTAATTAACTTTTCAATGGTCCTGGGAGCAAACAATTTCTGGTTCCACCATCTTTGTACTGAATCAAACACCATCCGCTCCAGGATTTCCCCTGCCTGCCTCTGCTTGCAGGCCCAGGAAAATACTAAGCTATGCCATCCTTTTCTTACCTAGTTCACATGCCCTTCTGCAGAGAACATCTGCCTTCCAACCCCCATTCATCAACCTGCGGAACCTCTATATATCTCTTTTTCCATAACGTTGTTCCAGTACCTCCTCTCACTACCAGAACATAATTTTCTTCTCTGTGTCTGCGGGGTACCCATATATATGCTTCTATTCTGCTATCAATAACTATTTTACTGATTCCCCTATTGTGATAGGGACAGTGTCTTAGCATCTTATCAACAGCACCCAGTAATTTCTGACACACAAGAGGAGCTTTATTCATTATTGCCCAATGAATAAGAGGATGCCTTTTGTAGGCCATTATAGCCTTTCTCTCAGCAAAAGTTTTAAATTCAATCCACCAGTTCCCTCTAGTCCCATGAGAACAGAGTTCCAAATTTTTAAATCCAAAGTCTAGAAAGACATGATCTACTTTATAGTCAACTGTTCAGAAAACCTACAAAGTGAGGAATACATGTTAAATAATAGTTCACAATGAATACTCCACAGAACAAACCTTGTAGGTTCTTGGTGAGTGTTGGGAATGAGGTGGGGGATTCTAAAATCAAATAAATTCAGAAAATGCCTCATGATGTCTCCTTCTGTGAAGAGTTAAATTGCATTATATTAAAGTTTCAATGAAGTCCTAAAGTAAAGAAAACGTGTTTAACTTTGGCACTTACTACCTTTGAGCAGTTAGCTAAAGCCTACTTTGCCTCAGTCTTCTAATCTATTAAATGGGAATAACAGTATCTACTTCTTACAGTATTGTAGGGATTGAATGAAAAAATATCAGGTGTTCCAAACAATGCTTGCACACAATAAGTACTCAATAAATGCTAGCAACTTTTAATATTTAACTTGACACATCTGCTTTCTTGTCTAGCAATTACTAACACTGCACACTACACACTTTGAGAAACACTGATAGACAATAAAGACCGCACCATACTAGTCATTTTGGAGACTCATGGTTCCAGACTTTAGGAGAAATATAGCCGATCTCATAGTTTAAATGTAGGGAATTCATCTGGCTTCTCTGTGGCTGGCAAACATCAAGGTTTCAACTGTCACAACTTCCTGAAGCTTCAGTTTCACAAAATTAATATGGGATTGAGTGCCTTGTGTGAACTAAAAACCGCTCTGCAATGGAAACAAGTTCCTCATAGAGAAATCTCATTCTCTGCCATTCTGTGGTCCTAGAAAGTAGCATGCTCATCAAGTTTCTATTTTTATTGTACCCAGGAATCTTGCTATTCAAGAATAAGAAATAATCCACCCAGTCCATTGTTTTTCTTAAAATTTAAAGTAGAAGATTCTGAATTTCAGCTTCATGGAGAATTGTGTAATATGTTGTGTGTAAGCATCTGCAGGCATTTCCTAGGAGAAATATCATAGTTGTCACCAAGGGGCCTATTTGCCTAAAAAGTTTAGGAACCTCTAATAGAGGTCTTAAATAAGGTCCAGGTGTTACTTAAATACATACTCAAAAAAAAAAAAAAATCAAATAGTATCAAAGACTATATCAGTCTTTTTAATATCCTTTCAAAGAGAGCTTATGCATGTATTTCTACATGGAGAGAGTAATAAATACCACAGCATCCTTCCATGTTTACATAAATAATAGTATATGATATAGACTCTACTGCAGCTAGCTGTTCTCACTCGGCAGTGCATCTTAGAGATCTATCCATGCCAACACATACGTACACATTATTCGGTTAACAGACATACTAATTTTTAAGGCATCCCTATGATAGATACTTAGGTTGTTATCAGTGTCTTGCTAGTTACAAATAATGATGAGAACAGATAACCTTGACAACCTTTCTTTAGGAAGAAATCCAGCAGGGAACTGCTGAGTCAGGAAATATAAAGAATGCTGGGGTGCCTGGACAACTCAGTCAGTTACGTGTCCAAATCTTGGTCTCGGCTCAGGTCATGATCTCACAGTTCCTGAGACTGAGCCCTGTGTTGGGCTCTGTGCTGACAGCTTAGAGCCTGCTTGGGACACTCTCTCTCTCTCTCTCTCTCTCTCTCTCTCTCTCTCTCTTTCCCTCCTGCTCTCCCCCATGCTCTCACATGTACATGCTCTCTCTTTCCCTTTCAAAATAAATAAAAATAAACTTAAAAAAAAAAGTATAAAGATGGCTAAACTGTCCTCCAATGGTTGCCTGTTTTATACTCCCAATAATATTTATTTCTTTTACACTCAATAAAAGATCTTCAGATTTTCTATCTTTGTTAACCTGACAGATGAAAAATGGTAACTCATGGTGTTAATTTGTGTGGCCTATTATGAATGAAAGAACCTCTGATTTAAGATGCGTCATACCTATGACAACTTAGTCATGGAAACAATGAGCACCATCGAAACTGTAACAGTAAAGGGAATTCAGTAAAGGTTTGCTTCAAGTCAATGGCTCTAGGGATGGTAGTCTGGAGACAGAAATGAAAAGGCTTTATCACAGTGAGTTTCTATCATTTTGCCAAACTGGAATATGCCTAAATAAATGACTGAAAGCTTGAAGAAAAAGTATTTTGCAATGGGTCAGAAATTAAGGGAGTGTGCACAACCAACTAGTCACAGACATCCAGCTTACCCACAGGTTCAACTCACCATCTAGTAGCCAGTGCTGGCCGCGCCTATTCTCCAACTCCGACATCATTAGGCGTGTGATCACATGATCTGGAACCAAAAGACCCTTCTCTATGTACTGCTTTGCCATATCACCAACTTCTATTAAAAAAACAGGAAAAAGAGACACTCAAAAAAGCTTCAAAAAAAGAAAAGCTTACAAACTCCTTTTGCCTTCTCTACCATTCCTCCCTATTGGTATGAGGGGAAAGTTATAGGTAGATGTTTTGGGGGTAATTTTTAGAATACTGGTTTCAACAATGGTAGCCTTGTCTCCCAAAGAATTATAAAAGCAGCTTTCGAAGATAAATAAGATATACACAAACAGAAATAAAAATAAAAGAGTATTTCTATAAATTAGAAGAGAAGATAAAAGTAAGAAACAAAAGTTGGGAGTCCAGAGGAAGGGGTGTTCGTGAAAGGCCAGGACAGAAGTCCTGGAACTTCCCAGAGGTGAGAGCCGCGAAGTGGACACTGAGCCCCCCAACGGTTTACAACAGCCAGGAAATGTGATCAACTATATGGTTCATGGGATGCAGAAGGCTGAAAGAAGCTGAGGAGCACAACCATTCCTTAGAGACCAAAGGAAAACATTTCCACTGGTCTTAGAAAGAATGCTGGATAATATAAACAAAAACTTCTCTTCATGAACCTCAGTATAAGTAGATGGCACCTTGCTGATATAGTTGTAGAAGCAACTCAGTGTTATTAGAATGCCAACTTTATCAAAAGATGTGAATTTATTTTTATTATTATTATTTTTTTTGAATTTACATCCAAGTTAGTTAACATATATAAAAGGATGTGAATTTTCCAAAAAAAATTTTTTTTCAGAGAAAAAATGTTTCTATCTTATTTTAAAATAATTTCTTATATGTGGAAATTGTGGGTTAGGTTCAGTGGAACAAATTATCAGTTTAAATCTGTTAAGTTTCTAGGAACGGATTTTTTTTTAAACCAAGATGAAGTCCTCTACTCTTCAGAGAACTGATAATAAACCATTAAGAACCACGTTTTTGACAGGCCAATTATGTTCTTTTTTTTCATTTATTTATTCTAACTTTATTGTTTTTATTCAGTTGGCTGCATTCACAATGGTTATTAAATAGGACCATATTTTATGCCTTTATAATAAATATTAATTTACATTTCAAGTGACTGATACAATTTCAACCACCAGTGCCCCCAAGAAGATATTCACTGCACTGTTATCTAGCATATTGCCTATATTTGATGTTGACTTTAAGAAAGGCCAATTATGTTCTTATAAAAACATAAAGCAGAATTGTTACTGCAAAAAAGCTCAAGAATCACTTTGTCCCTACCTTCACCTTGAATTCAAGGTAGAACCTTCCTTCCCCAAACTGAGTCAAAACTGCTAACTCCAACTCTGAAATATGCACTGTCAAGAGATTCATATCACTCTGATTACTACTACTGGCTCAAACTATTGGCTCTGATTGCTACTACTACAAGCTCAAAGTTAGATCCAATGATGCTGATTCAGTAACATGCTGCAAAGAACAACAGCAAAAGACAACCACTTTGGCAAATGTGGCTAACATGCATATGAACAAAAACAGATTCATTACAAAGTATTTATTAACTCTATACTAGGTAACAGGTAATAATGCACAAAGGGAGTAGTGAATAAAAGTTGCAGCTTACCTACCAATGTTTAAGCAGTGTTGTTTTCATGAAGAGCAACAATATTGATCACTAATAAAGTAACATACTATGTTAACATATTAAGAAACATATTATACCAGGCACTGTGCTTTAACCACTTTGTATGTGTTATTTCATTTAATCCTCATAAGATCCTCACCTTCAGATAGAAAGTAATACCCATATTTATGACAGCTTTACTAAGATACAATTCACACACCATTAACATTCACTAAACTGTACAACTCAGTAATTTTTAATACATTCTCAATGCTGTGCAGCCATCACCACTACCTAATTTCAGAACATTTTTATCACTTCAGAAAGAAACGCTGTACCCATTAGCAATCGCTCCCCATTCCCTCCTCCCTCTGTCTAGCCCCTGGCAACTATTGATCTACTTTCTGTCTTTACAGATTTGCCTATCGTGCACATTTCGTATAAATGGAATCATACAATATGTGGTATTTTGTGTCTGGTTTCTTTCATTTAGCATAATGTTTTCAAGTAGTACTTCATCCATTTTCATGGTTGATCATTCACTGTATGGGTATACCATATTTTGTTTATATACATCAGTTAATATGCATTTGCATTGTTTCTACTTTTTGGCTAATATGAGTAACACTACAAGGAATGTTCATGTACAGGTTTTTGGGTGAACATATGCTTTCTGTTCTCTTGGTAATACCTGTATACTATGTATATTTTATATCAGGAAAATCACTGTCGGATGGTATGCTTGGAGTAACTGACGAGATTGGTGCTGTCCTACTCTGCAATGGTCAGGCCAACCGCAGAGCCCTGTTCTTTTTTTTTTTTTAATGCCAGCTTCCTTTTTATTTTTTTTAATATGAAATTTATTGTCAAATTGGTTTCCATACAATACCCTGTGCCAGAGCCCTGTTCTTAGTCCCATCTGCCAAACATTAAGACAGATTTAAACAAACAAACAAAAAACAAACAAACAAACAAACAAAAATATATATATATAGACATCTTCCACGATAACAGACCAAGATGTGAATTGTCTCCAAATATCCCATGAGGAGACAGTGAAAGCATAGGAAACATTTTATTTGGAAAAGAGAAGACCCAGAGAAGGGCATGAAAACAATTTGCCCATATCCTGATACTTGACACATGGAAAGGGCATTATCTTACTTAATCCCCAGGGCTTACAATTAGGACTTGTTATGGGAATTACAAATGGATAGAGAAAAAATGGCCTAAGGAATGTCTGAATGGAGATTCAAAGACTGCCTAAGACGGGATATTATAGAGATTCGGAAAACTGGTTGGGGATTGGGCCACTTAATATTTAAGGTCCTTTTGGGTGAGGATTTATGGTATTGGGATACTTTTGGACTCAGGAGTTTAATGCAGAACAGTAGCCAAATGATGCCCCTGAGGCCTTTAAATACTTGCTAGATGGTGCAATATGTACCCCCTCTAATACCTCAAACTTATCATGGCCAAAATCATACTTTCCCTCCCACATGCTCTTGCCCTGGTATTTACAACATTACTCTCCTCAGATGTCATGTAAGAGTAAACACCAGTTGTCTTGATTTTCTTCACTTCCCCCATTCTTTATATCTAATTGAACATGAAGTTCCTGCCATTACATTTCTACAGCATCTGTCATATCCAAGCCAAATGATCAAAACATAAAAGTGCAACAGTAACTGTTGTGAAGATGGCTGCAGAGCAAGCGATGACACTGTGAGGAAAGAAATCACAACCATGGCCCCGGATGGCCCTGGTGGTTAAGCGGAGGCCACAGATTAGTAAAAAGCAGAGCTGAAAGAATGAAGCAATGGAGGTGCCTGCGTGGCTCAGTCGGTTAAGTGCTGGCTTAGGCCCAGGTCATGATCTTGCGGTTCGTGAGTTCCAGCCCCGCATCAGGCTCTATGCTGACAGCTCAGAGCCTGGAGCCTGCTTCGAGTCCTCTGCCTCCCTCTCTCTCTGCCCCTCCCCCACTCATGCTCTGTCTCTCTCTCTCTCTCTCTCAAAAATAAAATATACATTAAAAAAATTTTAGGGGCGCCTGGGTGGCGCAGTCAGTTAAGCGTCCGACTTCAGCCAGGTCACGAGATCGTGGTCCGTGAGTTCGAGCCCCGCGTCAGGCTCTGGGCTGATGGCTCAGAGCCTGGAGCCTGTTTCCGATTCTGTGTCTCCCCCTCTCTCTGCCCCTCCCCCGTTCATGCTCTGTCTCTCTCTGTCCCAAAAATAAATAAACGTTAAAAAAAAAAAATTAAAAAAAAATTTTTTTAATATATTTGGGGCGCCTGGGTGGCTCAGTCAGTTAAGCATCTGCCTCTTGATTTCAGCTCAGGTCATGATCTCACAGTTCATCAGTTCAAGCCCCATGTCGGGCTCTGTGCTGCCAGTACAGAGTCTGCTTGGGGTCCGATCTCTCTCCCTCTCTCTGTTCCTCCCCTGCTGTCTCTCTCTCTCTCAAAATATATAAACTTAAAAAAAAAAAAAAAAAAAAAGAAGCAATGAGTTATACTCCAAGAACACTGCACAAATCTTTACATAGTGAAAAAGAGACAACTGGCCAAAGAATCACACTGATAAAGAATCTCTGAGATAAGATCAAAGTGGGTCCTTTACTCATAGCAATCTGTGACCTGCCACAAAATCAACAGATTGCTTCTGGGGTCTTCTGCACACTAGTCAACCAAACAAATCATTACATTACTTGAACAGCCAATTCTCAACTCTTAGCTTACTTCACTTCTCAGTAGCATCTGAGATGGCTCCTTTGCATAAATGATAGGAAAGTGAACCTTTGAAAATGCAAGCCAACTGCAATCCTCCAGGACCTTTCCATCTCACTCAGAGTATAAGCCAAAGCCCTCACCTTGGTTTACAAGGCCCTGTGTAATCAGGCCCTCCTTCCCTGAAGCCATCTCCTACTTCCTCTCCATTGTCCACTCTACTCCAGCCACACCAGCTTCCCTGTAGTTTTCTGACAATCACATTCATGTGCTCACTTTAGGAACTTTTCATTTGTTGCTCCCTCTGCCAAGAACACTCTCTCCCCAAGAATTTCACATGGATCAAGCCCCCACTTCACTCAGATCTCTGATAAGTCTTACCTCAAACAGGCCTTCCACCCCATCTAAATAGCACAAGGACAGACCACACATCCCTATCACCCTCTAGTCTCTTATCTTGCTTTGCATTGTCTTCTACAACCCCAGATCTTACATATTATATATTGATCTATTTATGAATTCACTTTTTACCTCCCAACAAGAATATTATTAATTCATTCAGAAAAACTGAGGTACTTTGTTCAATGCCATACCCTCAGTACTTAGAATATAGCTTGGCATGTATGAGATAACTCCATAACAATTTGCTGCATGAATGAATGAATGAATACCTAAAGATGATAGATAATTTCCCTCCACCCCCGGCAAAAGCAATCTAATCTTTCTGTATATCTATTACAGAACCATGATCCTAAGATCAAATACGGCTCAACCTTGCCATGTGCCAACTTTTTCAAGGGAGATATGAGACAAAGTATGATCAGTACTAGTTGAGATGGCCATGTCAGGTTTCACAGCTCAGTCTTATTTCATCAGTATTTTAAACCATGTATAGCAATGAACAAGGTCGAATAGGGAAAATGAGGAGAAAGAAACACCATGAGCCAATAATGCCACCAAGCAGGGGGCTGCTTGGCATACCTGGAGGAACTTCAAGTACAGAGAAAAGCATCATGAGAGATGCAGCTAGACAGGTGGGAAAGATTTTTTTTTTTAACATGTAGTTTTAGAAATGCCATTCCCACAGCCAAGACCAGCATTTACAGGGCCCAGTGCAAATGAAAATATGGAGACTTCCTGTTCAAAAATTAGAAATCTCTAAATGGCAACAGCAAAGCATTAAACTAAGTGCAAATCCTTGTGTGAGTACACAGGTCACGTGCCCACCACACTGTGACCTCTAGATTGGGTTGGTGTGGTGAAAGCCAAAGAGCCTGTGACAATAATCCAAGCAGGAGACAATAGACTGCACTAAAGCAGAAGCAACCTTAGAAGACATTCTGCCCCTTGAGAAAATACCTTTGAGACATGGAGACTGAAGGTACCCCATAAAGGACTGCTTTTTGCTACCTCTATTCTTCTCAGGACCCGCACCCCTGCCTTACACATGCCTTATTATGTCCTGCTTGTAAAGGTCAAGGACTTAATGATTTCTTTGAAGCCTTCCAGCACAATAGATAACATCTAAGGAGTGATTAGGTGGGGTTGTCATGAAGGTTTTCCAAGACCACTGACTCTACACACCTTGACAGCAAGACTCCTGGGCATAAGTGACTTATGAAGGGCACCTGAGCATTCCCAGCTCTGACCGGTTCCTGGATGCCTGAGGACAGGGACACAAGACCACCATCCTCAACTAAAAGCCCAGACCCCAAGTGTGAGAAATAAGCCCACTGCCCCAATCAAATGAGGGATGTGAAGACTGGAGCACAGAGAAGCTAGGCTTTGATCAACATTTTTTGCAAGAGCTGGTGTCTGGTTACAGCAGGCATTTATCTCCTAGAGCGAAGTCCCTTCCCTGATTCCTCACTGGCTGAGTACTACAGAGGTTACAGTCTTACCCAGAAGTCACCGATGCCCATGTGAGGCTGAAAAGTAGTCTGACTGGAACAAATGGACATCTCTTGAGGTGATGCAGAGACTTGAGTTCTTTGGCACATACTCATTGCAAAGCCCGCAAAAAATAAGCCCACCAAATGGAGAGGGGAAGAAGAACCAGGAAGTGAAGTGTCTACGGGTTTGGGGACTCCATTGTGCAGTGGGGAAGGGGTTCGTACATATTTCCAATAGATTGTAAACCTATTGTTAACTAGACAGCACAGCTTTTATTTGGTATTTTTGAAAATGAATCATCTCACTTCTCACACCAAGCAAAGATGAGACTCATTATGCTTTTCCTTTCCGAATCTCCCAGAAGCTCCGTCTGCTCTCTCTGTATCTTCAATAAACTCTGCTCTCACTTCCTACCAGCTTGCATTTGATTTCTATCCTGCGCAAAGCCAACCAAGGACCCTCTTGGTCACTCCTGCAGGATCCCCTCTGGATCCTCAGGCCCAGCCTGCCTACATCACCTTGAGTTAACCCAACATAGACTGTGCAATTCCAAGTTTAAAATAACCCTGTGGAAGACTTCCAGAATCATTTTAATCTAATTTACTAAGTAAGAGAAAGATCTAAGTTCAACATACTTTCCCAACTACTGGCAGTCTTGGATCTTCTCTGGAGCAGGACAGACAACACATCTATCTAATCTGATACAAAATCAAACTTCTACCCCCCACACCTCAATCCCCACCCAAATGAAAACCTGGAAAGTTTAAAAGCCAGAACAAAACAGACAGTGTATCTGCATCTGAATGAAGATCTCACTACAACAACAAATGGAGATAAGATGTTGATAAAGACAGAGGCCCATTCAGAAAACCGGGACCTTCATCTGCCTTTGTCAGCTTGCTTGAAAGTAGTATCATTAAATAGATAACACACATACCAGCTCCAATTTGTCAAGTAGTATTCCAAAGAAAGGCTGTGGACACACACAGTCTTACGCAGCTTCTGAATCCTCAGTGTATATATAGATGCGCGTATGTGCACATGCGTGCACACATGAGTAAGTCATAAACCACCAGAAAATTTTCAAAAATAAACAATAAATTTAGAGTGCCAAAAACAGGCCAACAGTTCTGCATTTTTTAAGCTTCATAACAACCAAAAAGAAAATCCATCATGTGTTTAGAAGACTGAACAGAACACGAGTGATTAAGACCACATTTGAAAAAACTTTCCTCAGAAAGGAAAAGAGAAAGTGTCAGATTACAAAATGGTAATATATTACAAAATTATGTGAGTATATCTATAGATATATATTATCATTTTCAATGTTAAATACATTATAAAAAATCAATATTCCACCTATTTTACAATATAAGTATTGTGGCAATGCAGCTTAACCTATTTCATTCAATTGCTACATGTAAATTAAAATAAGATATAATCTTAGTAACCTTGAAAAATATATATTTTCCATTCCCAACTAGATCAGGTAATATACAAATTGTCAGAATTTAAGACTACCTATTAAGTTGTGTATTTAAGAAATACCAAACTTAAAATTTTAAGATAATATGCAACTTAAGACTATCTGTTAACTTGGTCATCTGTCTAAAATTTATACTTCCAAGATACAGAAAAGGTATTTTTATTGGCCTCATTTCTTTCACATTAAAATTGACCACTTTCAGGGGTGCTTGGGTGGCTCAGTCCGTTAAACGGCTCTTGATTTCAGCTAAGGTCATGATGATAGGGTTCCTGAATTCGGGCCCCACATGGGGCTCTGTGCTGTGAGCACAGAACCACAGCACAGAGCCTGCTTTGAATTCTCTGTCTCCCTCTTTCTGCCCCTCCCTGGCACACGCTCGCACTCTCTCTCTCTCTCTAAAATAAATAAACATTTAAAAAAATTAAAATTTACCACTGTCACATTAACAGAGTGACACAGATTATTGTACTCAGGGCAGTAAATATAACAAAACATTGTCAGCTGCTCAATGGGGAGGATGTTAGATTTATAATGAATTGTCTTAAGACTAGTTAATAAGAAAATATTTTTTTCTGAATAACTAGGAGAGCCAATTAAGCAAATGACATTTCTTTAGAAAATCCATGAGAACACACACATGCATATTTAGGTAGTACAAAATCCATTCAACAGGACCCTAAATACTCAGGACAGCCAGCTTAAACATTCCAGAGACTGAATGACCTCCAAACAGAAATCAACTCAACATGGGAAAAACAGATAGTGTCATGAAACAGGAAGTAAATGGTTCCCTATTCAGGGAGGGGATAACTGGAGAACATGGTATGGTGGGTTTTGTAGTTTAAATACTCTGTGAGGGCGCCTGGGTGGCTCAGCTGGTTGAGTGTCAGAGTTCAGCTCAGGCTCACGGTTTCGAGACCCACGTTGGGCTTTGCACTGACAGTGTGGAGCCTGCTTCAGATTCTCTTCTCCCTCTCTCTCTCTGACCCTCCCCTGTTTGTGCTCTCTCTCTCTCAAAAATAAGCATTAAAAATAAATACATAAATACATACATACATACTTTCTGAACCCACTAAATATTCTTTCAGTTGATACTGATTAAGCATCTACCCTGCGGCAGACTGTACCAACCTGATATTTGAGCTTAGAGCTTAGAACCTAAACACTGGAATTGGGTGCTAACCCACTGAAAACTTTAAACAGCCAAATTTTACAGAATTTCATTCTGTCAGGCAGAAAAACTAAATAACAGTTATCACAATTAAGTTATACGGGCTCTTACTTGCTAGTACAGTTCCATATAAATATATTGTGAAATAGTAATAGGTTATTGGTCACACACTAAATGAATTTGGTCAAACCAAATGCCAGCTCATTCACCTTTGACCAGTAAGGAGTTATCCCTGAAATACCAGTCCAGAGTTGCAGAAAACCAACCAGACTCCCTTAGTTCTTAACAATGGAGACAAAAATATTTGTTTTAACAAAGGCAAGGATTAGAACTTCAAGATAATCAACTTACAGGATCAAACCTCAATTACTATTAATACTTTAAGCAAAAGCAAATGAGGTCTTTTTATTTCATTTGAATATCTGTCGTACCTCTTATCTCAATGACCAACCTGGAAAGTGCCAACATCAGGACAAAAATGTCAAGTGTGTTTGGTGCCACAGGCCTCTAATCAGCTATGCAATGACCCCACCAGTATCCTGTAAGAAGCCTCCCATTTTACCCCAAGTCCACCCAGGTGACTCCAATCACGGACAACCACACGTGAAGGTTCTCGTCTCCCGGAACATACCACTTACCAACCAAAATTTTTTGTGCATCCACTACAGGCCAGGTACCATGCAAGGCACTACAAACACAGATATAGGAATGACCTCAAGGAGCTTATTAATTAGGAGAGAAGTGGAACAGACTCATGAACAAATAATTACTTGTTAATAAGTATGTGCCCTGAGGGCACCTGGGTGGCTCTGTTGGTTAAGCCTCTGACTTTGGCTCAGCTCACAATCGAGGTTTGTGAGTTCGAGCCCCACACTAGGCTCTGCGCTGACAGTGCACAGCCTGCTTGGGATTCTCTCTCTCTGCCCCTTTCCCACTTGCATGCATGCTCGTACTCTCAAAAACAACAACAACAACAACAACAACAATGTATGCCCTAGTGTGCATGTAAGGAACTTGGAAACAGCCACTTTGTCCTTAGAGGAAGAAAAAGTTGAATAGATTGAAAAACAAACCACAAACAACTCTCTTGGATCCATAAGAGAGGGGAGGACACGGGGCAAACTACTGCCCCCAAGATTAGAGGGACAGACAGGCAAATAAAGGAGTCACATCTTACCTGAGCAGAGACTCACGAATGGAAAGCACCTCAGGAACCAGTGCTAGGTAGGAAATCCTAAATTGTAATTGAGGAATTGCTAGAAGCATAGACATAGTCATAGACATAGACATAGCAGGGGACATAGTCATTGGAGGGGGCCGGGGGGGGGCACAATATTATGAGAGTACCTCCAGGAGATTGACCAGGTTCCCATAGTAATAAATACTGGAGATGGGGTCCCTAGGTGGCTCAGTCGGTTAAACATCTGACTTCAGCTCAGGTCATGATCTCGTGGTTTGTGGGTTTGAGTCCCGTGTCGGGCTCTGTGCTGACAACTCAATGCCTGGAGCCTGCTTCAGATTCTGTGTTTCCTTCGCTCTCTGCCCCTCCCCCACTCGTGCGCGCGCGCGCGCTCTCTCTCTCTCTCTCTCAAAAATGAATAAACGTTAAAAAAATTTTTTTTATACTGGAGAAAAATCTCCTTAAGCTTCCACAGTGGGAGCTGGAAAGGAACTATTCTGAAATAGAGCACTTTGTTCTTAGCAATCCATGACACATGTGCAGATGAAAGGAAGAAGTTTAACCAAAGGACTCTGCATTTAACCTCAAGTTTAACCTTGGAAAATAAACAGCATCAAAGAGAGGGCTCATAATTAGGCTACTGAAATTCTAAATGTCACTTTGCCTCTGGTATAAATCTCAAACTGATTTTATTTCCCCTTTAAGGCTAGGCTTTGATCAAAAGATAGGATTTAATAATCAGTAGCTTCCTCCTAACACTATTTTCCCCCACATCCCACAACCTCATGCCATTGTTTTCCACCCTGCAGCCAGAATGGACCAACTTGTACCTCTGATCATGTTGAGTCTCTACTTAAAACGAATCAGCTCTACTGCCCATTCAGTGGCTTCTAAGTCCCTCTAAGACCTGGCCCACACCTACCCTCAAGCAGCCTGGTAGCTTTTCTCCCTTCACTCACATGCTCCACCCCAGCCCATCTCTACCGTCCAGCCCCAGGTCTCTCTTCTCTCTTCAGCTTCCCCAAACTGAGGTTAGGTCCCCTCTATATACTCCATGGCATCCTGTCCTCCAGCTCTGTAGCATTCATCACGTTTGTATTTCTCATGCCAGTCTGCACCACCATACAGTATGGAATCTGTCTGGTACACCAACCACTGTCTCTGCAGCACCTTTTCAAAACAGACATTCAATGTGCACTTGAGGGGCACCTGGGTGGCTCAGTCACTTAAGCATCTGACTCTTGGATTTCAGCTCAGGTCATGATTTTACAGTTCATGACATTGAACCATGCTGGGCTCTTTGCGCTCTCTCACAAAATAAATATATAAAGATTTTAAACAATATATGCACTTGAAAATTGATTGGTCCTTCCAACTCCATTCATTCCCTAGAGGACCAGAGCTAACTAAACTTTTGTAACAGAGGTAGCTACTCATGACATAACAATCAGATCTGAGTACAAATACTTCAGCTACTTATCTGCACTCGAAATTTAAGAATTTACATTGGAACAGATTTTTCCCAGTTAGGACTTCCACATTCAGTTCAGTTGCAAAGAAATATCAAAAACAACTACATGGAAGTTGTCCTAAGTTCACTGATCTTGCAATTATAATTCGGCCATTCACTTAAAAGTATTTACTAAGCAACTATACTCTGTGCCATGCTATAGCATATTTCCCTACATGTCAGGCAAACAATGGAACATCAGAAGTAATCTCTCATATGCTTCTGATGGCTTGGCCAGGCATCAAACAGTTGACAACTTGGCCTATTTCAAAACAAAATCAAGCTCTAAGAATGATCTCCTATCTTTTACCGACACAACCAGAAAGAAAAATAAACAAGGTTTAATTTTATGTTTTCTTGCCCAAATGATCTGCCCATTTTTATAAAAGTCTAAAGCTCACAAAATTAAACTTGCGTATTCCTTGAAGTACTGCTGAGGGATACATGCATATATGGCAAAAATATATAAGCCTGGGTGGCTCAGTCGATTGAGTGCCTGATTCTTGGTCTCAGCTCAAGTCACGATCTCACCGCTCATGATTTTGAGCCCCACACTGGGCTCTGCGCTGATAGTGCCTAGCCTGCTTGGGATTCTGTCTCTCCCTCTCTCCAAAATAAATAAATAAAAACTATATATTATATTTTCATGGTAAAGCAAGAGAATAATAATTTTAAGATGCAAGATAGCAGTTGTGAGTAATGGAGAAAGGGCATATGGGAGGCTTCTATGGTACTGGTAATGTTCTATCCCTTAGGTTGAGTCGTAGATAAACAACTGTTATCCTTTGAAACATATACACACTACATACCCTATTTTGTTCTGGTTGCCTATAAAGTGAGGGCAAACTGGATACAGAAGACAGAGCAGGACAAATGTCCACATAGCAGCAAATTCCCAAGATGCCTGGCTAATCACCAGAAACAGATAACTACTCAATGTTCTTTTCATTGTTCAAGCTAGAAAATGCTGAGTGTAAGGCCCCTGTAAAAGAGCTTGATTTCTTCATAATGCTACCTAAAATCAGTAGAAACCATTGCCTGCCTCCAGTATCATCCCTTCTCCAAAACTTTTGTCACTGAGAATGCCAACACATACACACACACACACACACACTCCCTATATAAGGCATGGTCAGATATGAACTGTAGTATTGTGATTCTTCAAACCACAAGTTCCTTATCTCCCCTACTTGGTAGAATATTTTGGCACTAGAGTAGTTACAAAATGAAGAAAATCTTCATTCCATAAACTGTTTATCACTGATATCACTTTGATAAATCTCTTTCAGTAAGAAAATAAACTTTACAAAAAAAATTTGTGAATAGATATGAAAGTCCTGGGGCACTTGGGTGGCTTAGTCGGTTAAGTCTCTGATCCCCGATTTCAGCTCAGGTCATGATCTAGTGGTTTGTGAGATCAAACCCTGAGTCAGGCTCTACACTGACAGCATGGGATTCTCTCTCTCTCTCTCTCTCTCTCTCTCTTTCTCTCACTGCCCCTCCTCTGCTTGTGCTGTCTTTCTCTCTCTCTCTCTCAAAATAAATAAACTTAAAAAAAAAAAGATATCAAAGAGCTTTAGAGAAACCATGGAAGAAATTCCTAAATATAAGGCATTTTGGCACTAATTCAAATGACTCATTTCAGATGTCCGGTATCCACCCTTCAATTGGCCTTGCTCACAGCCAGGCTTTCTTTTCCTTCACAACAAAAAGACATGATTTTTAATTACTCCCTGACACTTGCTTTTGGTAACTATGAGGAAAAGTCTGAACCTAATATAATGGCCAAGAGTATACACTTTTGAGCCAGACTGCCTAGGTTCAAATCCTGGCACTGCCACTTAAAGGCTAGAAGACTCCAGTCATGTTGTATGTCTCTGCTCCACACCCCATGCAGGTCACAGTCTGCACAAACATATTGTGTCTACCTTTCACTCTTCTTGTTAAGTGGGGTTGTTTACAAATCCTCCATACAAGACTGTAATGCCCTTGAGGCTAGAGACTATCTTATTTTAACCATCAATAGGTACCACTTGAGATGAAAAAGTATCATATCTTTAAACTCTCCATCTTCCCGTCTCCAAGGTCCTACGGATTATTGGTAAACTTTCATCTCACTTTACCCCTGCCATATCTTCTGTGGACTGTATTGTACAACAGTCCTACTAACCACAGTCACGACTTCTAGGCAATTAAGACTCAGAAAAACCTTCTCAATCACACAGTAAAAACTATGTGCAGCAATGCTTCCTTTAAATGTTATCTTACCATCTAATTCTTTGGCACTGAATAACTGAGTAAAATAAATCACTAAATTAAGCAAAACACTGTTATCTGATTTAGCTACATAAATGGACATTCCATCCCTTTTGTCAATGGTTCTCACACCTATTGCTTAAGTCTACTCAAGCTGGTGCAGCAAGATCATTACCACAGACTGCACTTGGATCCCAAGCCTGACCTCTTAACGAAAAAGGATCTGTTCCAACAAGTGGATGTTTGCTCCTCCTAACGCTATCTGACATTCTTAAACACCCACAAAATGTATATGAGTCAACTCTTATAGATTTCTAAGATTAAGACTAAAAATATTCTCTAAACAGAAGAAGCAGAAAGTTTAACATGAGGAAAACAACTGATTTTGAAACTAACAGGCAGGTGCATGGAAGTCACCCCAAGTGAGAAGCTGTACTAGGCTAGACTACCCAAAATCTGATGTCTCCTTTTGAGATGAAACTGGATGTCTGTATGACACAGATAAGCTTTACCAAAAGAGTTTCTTTGATAAATCACAAGACATTAGGGATTGTAAACTATTGCTAAAGAAGTTCTATTTCATTTTATATAACATAATACAAAACTTTGAAACTATGAAGTAAGACCTCCATCCTATTTGTTCTTTGTTCTTGTGGACATAATGAGACTAAGACCCCGAAGAGATCAAGTCATTGACCACAGGTCTCTCCTGAGGAACAGTGACTTGGCACGAAGTACCCATCTTCAAAGCTTGTCCTTTGCCATTTAGTCTTAAGGTACAAAATCTAGCTTATCATGGGGATAATTAGTATTGGTGTTTTAACCACAGAAAATTGTAGCTAACATTATTTGAATCTATGATCTATATAATCAATCATTCCCTAGATCGAAAGAAGGTTAATAGTAAAAAGATTTTTCTTTTAACCTAGATTTGAACCCAAAATTATGTAAAGTACAAATGTGCACCTCTTTACCACTAATTGTGAGATTGAAAGTGAAAAAATATGTAATGTGATTTTTTTCATGGAGGTAAAACTGACATATAACATATTAGTTTCAGGGGTCCAACATAATAACTGGATATCTGTAAATACTATAGAATGATTACCACAATAAATCTAGTCAACTTCCGTCACCATACATAGTTACAAATGTTTTTTTCTTGTGATGAGAGCTTTTAAGATCTATTCTGTTAGTAACTTTCAAATATGTGACACAGCATTACTAACCATGGTCGCCATGTTGCACATTACGTCTCTGTGACTTATTTTATAACTGGAAGTCTGTACCTTTGGCCTACATTTGCCCATTTCACACCTCCTCCGCACCCTTCACCTCTGGCAACCACCAATTTATTCTCTGTATCTATGAGTTCAGAGTTGTTTTGTTTTGCTTTTATATTCCACATATAAGCGAGATCATATAGTTTACTTATTCTATCTGCATTTTTACCATGGGACAATACCCTTTTAAACACACTGGAATGGCTCCATTAAGAGACAAAGAGCCAATATGATACAAGGAACTGTATCCGGCTGAAAATTGTATTAGGCTGAAAATCAGAAGCCTTGGCTGTTAAGAGTTCTGCTCCCAAGGACTGCCCACAGGACTGAACATATCAATGTACTTCACTTATCATGGCCTCAAGTTTCCTCACCTACATGAGGCTGTTGGACCCTTCTAGCTCTGCCATCTTGGAGGTGGAATTTCAATTTCCTTTACCTGACTCTGTGTATGTGTTGGGGCTGAAGGATCAGCTTCCCCAGTATGCGTCCAACCACACCAGTGTGCTTTCAATCACCAAGATTCTAAGTGAGCAGAGGAGATGGACTTCACAGACTAAGGAGCATCTCCCTGCTTTCATGGTCATTACACCCATTTGAGATATGAGGAGTGGAATCCCGACCAGACCTCAGGCCTACGCCATCTCTTAGTGTTCCATCACACCTTGCCTGCAAGACATCCTGAGAATAAGGGCCAGTGCTTTGGCCTATTTGCTCTTTTCTCTCTAGCCAGACTGCATATGTACATTCACTTAGTCTAATTCTGTACCCTGGGTCCAATGGATGTGTTTCTATAACAGCCAAGATTAAAAATATGTATGGACAAAAGCCATGACTTTGGGTAGGGGAGGGGCTCACAGTGCTGAGAAAAAAGGTGATCCGGTATCTAAGCACAAAGGAAATCCAGCAGATTCTTTATCCTTAAGCTTTCTGTCCACACCAGCTTATCAATTATTATTTGACACTCCATACTGATTCAAAGAATAAAATAGTGCAGTAACCTCATTTTAAGAATTTAAATAAATCGTGAAAGAAAAAGATATTGGAATTTTATAAGCCAAAAAATTTTGGATGTCCTATGTCAGGAGAATGTTTTTGGCCCAGAATAGGAACACATGCATTTATAAACATACCATGAACATCTGGCACGGTACCACATGCTGGCTTATATAAGCAGCAGAGGAGAAAAAAGCAGATTGGGATGGAAGAACAGAAGTTGGGCAAGGGAACAAATGGGAAAAGGCAAGTAATCTGAAAGGTTTGCCAAAATCATAGATGAGTTTTAGACTCACAGTGTTTAACCATCTCAAGCTCACGTTCTTCAAGTCTGCCTTGGTACCCACCATACCAGGCACTTTCAGCCCTGAGCAGGATCATACTTTTCAAATCTCATGACTCTCTAGATTTTCTCTGCCTCCCTTGTAACCTTATCACAACTCAATTACTAGGTGCATTCAGAGGACAGGGAGGAATTTCACTTTTAAAGCAACAGAAAAAGGAATTCCTTCCCATTGCAAAAGGCCCAGGGTGTGGATCTGGCTGCACCACGCACCTTGCTGGCTGCCTCTCCATGCAGGATCTTGGCTGCAGGTCAACATAAGGGAAGCTGCTGTTTCCTCCAGTGCCATCTGTTCAAACAGGGTGCACTGCTATGCTGCCCATGGGGGATTCTTTCCTCTCTCCCCTCCTCCCTCTCTGTCTTTTCCGCACCCTTCCATCTCACAGCTTCCTGGCAGTGCTCTGGTGGAGAACTACAGCAACACCAAAGATGTGCCATGCTCACCAGCCTCCATGGGCTGACAGCAGACAGTCCTACAAAGACAAGGAGGAGGGAAACAACTGATGCTAACACTTCTATGACAGGGCTCCCAGGAGGGTCATAAGGTAGGGTGACATGCAATCATCCTTGAACACCCAGGAAGAACAAGAGCAGTAGTAATGCCAGAGGGAAGCTACTGTAAAAAACAGTATGGAGGTTCCTCAACAAATTAAAAATAGAATTACCATATGGTCCAGCAATTTCACTTCTGGGTGTTTATCTGAAGAAAATGAAAACACTAACTTGAAAAGATATCTGCACCCCCATGTTCACTGCAGCATTATCTGTGATAGCCAAAATATGGAAACCATCTAACTGTCCAGCAATGGATGAATGGATAAAGAAAATATGAGATATATGTATATGTGTGTGTATATACACATACATATGTACATATGTATACACACACACACACACACACACACACACACACACACACACATACTGGAATATTATTCAGCCATAAAAAAGAATAAAATCCTCCCATGTGTGACAACATGGATGGACGCTGAGGGCATCCTGATAAGCGAAATAAGTCAGATGTAAACAGAGAAAGACAAATACCATTCGATCACACTTACATATCCAATCTAAAACAAACAACAACAACAACAACAAAACAAGATCATAGGTACAAAGAAAAGATTGGTAGCTGCCAGAGCAGAGGCAGGGAGGAATGCAGGGTGAGGGTGAGCAAAATGGGTGAAGGTGGTCAAAAGGTACAAACTTTCAGTTATAAAATACATAAGTAATGGTGATAAAATGTACAGATTACTCATTATAGTTAATAATAGTATATTGCAGTGTTAGTGGGAATGCAAACTGGTACAGCTACTGTGGAAAACAGTATGGAGCTTCCTCAAAAAGATAAAAATAGAACTACGCTTCCATCCAGTAATTGTACCACTAGGTATATATCCAAAGAATACAAAAAAACTAATTCAGAGGGATGGGCGCTTGGGTGGCTCAGTCTGTTGAGCGACTCTTGATTTTGGCTCAGGTCATGATCCCAGTGTCATGGGATCAAGCCCCACATCGAGCTCTGCACTGAGCATGGAGCCTTCTTGGGATTCTCTCTCTCTTTCCCTTTGCCACTCTCTCCTGCTCGCGCTCTAATTAAATTTTTTTTAATAAGGGGACACATGCACCCCGATGCTTATAGCAGCATATCTACAATAGCCAAATTATGGAAACAGTCCAAACGTCCATCAGCTGATGAATAGATAAAGAATATGTGGTGTACATATACAACAGAATATTACTCAGCCATAAAAAAGAATGAAATCTTGCATTTGTAACAACATGGATGGGGCTAGAGAGTATTATGCTAAGTGAAATAAGTCAGTCAAAGGCAAATACCATATGATTTCACTCATATGTGGCATTTAAGAAACAAAACAAGCAAAGGGGGGGAAAAAGACCAACCAAGAAACAGACTTTAACTACAGAGAACAAAGCTGGTTACCGGGGGTGGGGGGGGGTGGGGGGGGGCAGGTTAAATGGGTAGTGGGGATTAAGGAAGGCATTTGTTGTGATGAGCATGTTGTGATGTTGCATGTAAGTGTTGAATCACTATATTGTACCCTTGAAACTAATATTACACTGTATGTTAGCTATCCAATTTGAATAAAACAGGTAACTAATTTAACTAAAGAATGTAATAGGAAAAAAATACCAGAAGCATCACTCGTTAAATACTTATTAAGTGCTAGACCAGTGGTTGTCCAACTGCTGTCAAGATCACTATTTTTTTTGAAACTGAAAAAGTATTTTGTGTACAAAAGCATTTTGCACACAAAAAAGGGAGAATATTATAAAATTTAGGATGTGTGTCGGTTTTTATGTATTTGTATGTATATACTCAATTGTAAGCTTAAGCTAATTCCTACTGATTAAAGAAGACAATTTAGGTTAACAGCACATGGACAGTCTCCTTTCCGAGAACTACAAAAAGAGGTGGAAGGTAGGAAGGTTTTGTAGGATAAAGCACAAGAAAAAATAGAAAGTATCTGATTGGGTGGGGCCCAGAATCAACCATCTTTGGGAAGAGATGCCCCAGAGCTGGCATCGAGTTTGGGGATTAGCTGACTGGAAACACTGCTTTTCTGGTCAAGTGGAGCATTTGTAGGGGCACAAAGGTTACCTAAGTTTCATTTTGCTGACGTGGCACACCAGACAGGACAGGTTCCATCTTGGGCCTCAAATTTTATGTCAACACTATTACAGGTCACATTAAAAAAAATTAAATAATGGACCAAATTTTATTCTAATCTCATATATTCATTATCTCATTTAATTCCTACAACACTAGGAAGCAGTACTATTATTATTCTTGGTTTGTAGTTGAATAACTGGAGATACGAAGTGATTCAGCAGCTTGCAGGCTGGCTTCCCATTGAAGGGGGATCTGAGAATCTGCACACATCACAGGTCAGATCAGTGCGGGGCTTTCTACCCCCAGCTCCAGAGCCTGCTACCACTTCCTTAAACAATTTGTCTCTCCCTCCAATACCTCCCACCCTTGAATCCTTTGTTCAACCATCTGCCCTCCCCTTCTGAATGAGAACACCGCAAGGGCAGGTCTTGTTCAGCTGAGTGACTTAAACTGAGCCTCAGGGAGCAAAGGATTCCTTCAATAGTTTTTAAGTTGAATGAGCAAATAAATAAAGATGGGGTTTTTAAAAAAGGAAAAAACGGAGTGCTTGGGTGGCTCAGTCACTTAAGCGTTGGCTGAGGTCATGATCTCAGGGTGGAGAGATGGAGCCCCCCATTGGGCCTGCTTAAGATGCTGTCTCTCTGTCTCCCTGCCCCTCCCTTGCTCTCTCTCTCTTTCAAAAATAAATAAATAAATTTTAAAAAAAGAAAAAGGAGGAAAGAAAAGCAAAATAAAATGTAGCAAGAAAAAATAATAAACCCTGACTCTTTGGGGTCTGTCCCCAAATAACACTACTCTCTTTCTTAGAGCTACTAGAGGGGAAATAAGGAACTTTATGTAAAAATTAAATCAGATTACACACACACACACACACACACACACACACACACACACACACACACATACTGAAGTTTTAAAGCATCTGTCTATGCTTTGTTCCAGGTCCTTTGTTCAGGAAAAGCAATTTAACGACTTTTTAGCTCAACAAAGGTGGGACTGTGATTTATTTTGGGAGTAGATGGTAATGAGGTAAACTATTCTAGATAAGCAAGTAACAGGTATTAGAGGACTGAAAGCTGGGCAGACAGAAAAAGAGCAAATTCTCCAGAAAGGAAAAGAACAAGAAGGTAACAAATTAACTCTAAACTAGGGTATGGGCAGGTGGAGCTAATGAAGCGTGTGAAGAATGGCTGACAGGTTTGGGCACAGTGGTGTCTAACATGCCACATCAAGATGCTGCTTGTGGCAGACTCTAATCATCATGCCAAAACTTCAATAGGACCACCTCTCCTTTGGGAGAGGAAAATCTGGGTAGTGTCCAATATGGGATGAAAAGAATGCTGAAAAGGGAGGCCCTTACAAGACTGAAAAGCAGAAGTGAAGAATCCTAGAGAAGCATGAAATCTGAGAAGGAGGTAATTAGGGACAGTGGCCAGTACCATAAGCGGTGGAGTAAAGAGCTGTGTGCCCACGAAGCAGGTGGTGAGAGCCCAGGTCTTTCTGATTCAATAGAAAATGATGGAGTACCAGTCCATGACCACAGACTATTACCCAGTGTTACTAATCACCCTCACAGGGAGAGAACGCCTGTCCCATGCACTGCGGTCACTCCCACGCCACACATCATGACTCAACACCAACCACCAGGATTTGTGGTTCACAAGTCTCTTTAAAACTCAGTGCAAGCTGGCCTAGAAGCAGAAAAGAAAGTGAAGACGAAGAGAAAAAAACATTGCATTTTCATCTTAGGACTCTAAAAGTCTTCACCTAATTTAAGTCTAACCAATCTAAATATGAGCTGGTAATGAGACAGAGAAACTGAAGGGATCTTGTGAAAAGACAAACAAAAACAAAAACCTGGGATTTTGGGGGCTCATTTTCCTGCTTCTATTCTTGCTAGGACCTGTACCCCACCCTACACATGGCTTATGGTACTGATAATGTATGTTCTCCCTAAAGGACTTAATGATTTCTTTGGAGTCTTCTAGCAAATAGGTAACATCTAAGGAGTGACTGGGCAGACAGGGATGTCATGAAGGTTTTCCAAGACTACTGACTGCAAACATCCTGACCCCAAGACCTGGGGCTCCAGGGCATAAAAGACTCATGCAGGACCCCTAGCTCGGTGCCTGAGAGGGCACATCCACCAAGCCACCATCCTCAATAAAGACCCAAACCTCAAGCGAGACTACAGTCTCTCTCCTTTCCTTTCAGAGGCTCCCACATGCTCTATCTGTATCTGCTCTCTCTATATCTTCAATAAACTCTGCTCTCACTTCTTCTCATTTGATTTCTATCCTGCACGAAGCCAAGGACCCTCAGGCCCAGCCAGCCTGCATCAGTAAATTGCCCAATAGGAAATATTAAACTCTGCCCATTAAACCAAGGATCACTTTCCAGGTAAGACGACTGACTCCCATAGTTGCCTCTATTCCAAATATGAGTTCCTAGAAATCTAAAGATGTTTGCCTCGTATGTTGCCAGCAATGTACTGGCTGCTCGATTTCAACCCCTAAGTCTCAAGTCTCTACATCTTCTTCTGCCACACACTGCTATTCCAAACACCGTATACATGAAAGTGAATGCTCCACCAGACCTTCTAATTTTAGAACTCACTTTGAAATTTCCATGCTTTCTCCACCTGCCAAATTAAAGGAGGAAAACAAAGCAGCTGCCACAGCTGTTCTCCAAAAATTGGTACAGAGGTGACATACACTTTTTTGAGACAAGAATTTTCCACCTCTTGGGGCGCCTGGCTGGCTCAGTCGGTTGAGCGTCCGACTCTTGATTTTGGCTCATGTCATGATCCCAGGGTCATGAGATGGAGCCCTGTGTCGGGCTCGGTGCTGAGTCTGGAGCTTCCTTGGGATTCTCACTCTCTCTCCCGCTGCCCCTTTCCCCGACTCGCACTCCTTTCTCTCTGTCTAAAATAAAAATAAAATTAAAAAAAAAATTTTTCCAATTTTTTTTTTTAACTATAAAGCCAGAAGGTATCTGGAGTCTCTAAAAATGACCAAACTCAAAACAACAGAGCCACCTCGCCACAGCAAGGCAGCAATGTCTGGCAGCAACCAGCAAAATAAGGTGATGTTTTCAAGTCACTGCACTTCTCAAGTATATAATTGGATTCTATCTCTTCGCAATCTCAGAACAAAATGATAAAGTCTTCGGGTAAATTTAAACCTAATCAAAGCAAACAATAACTGCTACCGTGATTATTCGTTTACTTAACTCCACATATTTTACGCAAAATATCAACACCCAGTTTATACGACCTTTTAAGAGCAATTACTTCTCCTTTGTGTAGAAAGCAACACTGGATGAATCTATATCAAAAAGAAAAAAGATGGAAGGAAGGAAAAAAGAAAGAAAAAAAGCAAGCAAGTAGGCACTTTAAGAGGGATGATGTCCTAACAGACAGCTGCCTTGCCTTGTGTAACACTTCAACTGTTAAGAACAACACGCTTTAAAAATCAATCCTACAACTTTTTTTGCCTTTCACTGGCCAGTAACGATGAAACAGTTTTCCAAAACATGTTTATAATCAGGTCTATATAACTAAAGGCAAACTGGATCAGAACCAGAATTACGGAAAGATTCTATCATCTTAATTTCACTTCTAGAAACACCACTTCCCACCCGCATTGGGCTCCTGGCTTCTGCCACTTAGAACATCTCACGCCGACTAACAGTAGTTCCAGCTATGGCTCAGCCAACCATCTGTGGCTGTCTTTCACAATCCTGGCCATTAAGGAAATGCAATGTTTCAGTGCTGTTTGGTTTGGCTAGATTCCTCTAGACATAAGCTAAGTGCATGCATTTTTTATTCTCCAGGGTTTGAGCTCCAGCAGTGTTTGTAACATGACATTCAAATCTAAAACTAACCTTGACAAGATAGATTTTGACTGGTGTTCTGAGACAACCTAACAGAAACATATAATCTGGGGGGGAAAAAATCCTTCCGCAAGGATCTTAAATGTATTTCCTTAACAAAACTAACACTGCAATCAACTACTAACAACAAACACCAACACACTGGCCTACAACTAGGATCAGCTGGGTGAGGCACTCACCTTGGGCAAAAAAAATGGAAGAGGGCAACAAAAAACCAAACTCTAGTCATTAAGATAATATTTTAATGCAATATTTCAAAATACCAAAATTAGTGCAAAAAAATCTATGATGAAAATCAATCCAACCCTGCATTTAAACAACTCACTCCCATCCATAACAATTCTTTCTCAATCTGTCAGGTCTGGTTTTTATTTTAAATTCTTGTATTTTGTTCATTCTATTGCACTACCACTGATTTATTGAGTTTAATGGGCACCCCTTAAATTTTTCACTCGAGGACAGTGCTTTACTCACCTCACCCTACCACAGCCTCAGCCCTACCAACACACATTAACTTAATACTCACGAGGAAATCTAGTGAGGTAGTCTCACCATTACTTTCATTTATAAATGAATAAACACAAAAAAGTTAGTTACTTTGCCCAAGATTGTAGAGTAAGGGTCGCCAAGTCAGATTCCAAACCCAGCTATGTAGTTCGGAGCCCACACTCTTTTTCTTTTCTTTTTTTTTTTTTTTTTAATTTTTTAAAATGTTTGTTTATTTTTGAAGGGGAGAGAGACAGACCATGAGAGGGGGAGGGGCAGAGAGAGAGGGAGACACAGAATCCGAAGCAGCCCGATGCGGGGCTCAAACTCATGAGCCATGTGATCATGACCTGAGCTGAAGTTGGATGCTTAACCGACTGAGCCACCCAGGCGCCCTGAGCCCAAATTCTTAAAGACAAACATACCACCTCTTAGAGTTTTGTATCACAAAAGCATTCAGCATAAAATCATACAGTCCTAGATTTTAGGATATAACAGTATGTAGAAACTATCCAAATAAACTATAATTAATGACAATCTGGGCAAATTTAGTCATGATCTATTCATCACTGATCAGTGTCCTGCAATATTTAGGCTAAGTGGTAATTCCACCAAACTCCCAAATTTTTCTAACTTGTCCCTAATACTTTAAGCCATCTCAGTGCTCAGAATGAACCAAGGGAGAGACAGAGTATCTGACCCCTCACTCAAAGGACAGGGCTACAGATCTGAGTAGCCTAGAGTACCAGGTGTCTGTGCTTAGGTTCTGAGATACCCTCAAATACTGTCGGCTTTTCAAAGCTAACTGAGCCACAGTGTGCACTGCAGGACAATGTTCAGAAATACTCCCAAATAATGTGTTCATTTGAAAGAGAGTAGAGGGGTGCCTGGTGGCTCAGTTGGTTGAGTGTCGGACTTTGGTTCAGGTCATGATCTCACAGTTCGTGCGTTCAAGCCCCTCATCAGGCTCTCTGCTATCTGCACAGAGCTCCCTTCGGATCTTCTGTCCCTCCCCTGCTCTTCCTCTCTCTCTCTCTCTCTCTCAAAAATAAATAAACTTAAAACAAACAAACAAAAAAAACTTAGAAAGACAGTAGATTTAGAAGTAAAGCCACTATAGCTACAATGATCCCACCATTTTAGTCAGTTGTTTGTTGAAGGTAGCCATCAGAGTTTAAAAGGGTCATAATGAAATCAGGCTGAAAAGAATTTAGAAAAGTTATCTTGGAAAGAATGGTTGAAGTAACCAGAGCTATTCTTCTGGATGGGAGGCCGGGGGGAGGACAACTTAGGTCCGGGAAGTGGTGCCTAGCAACTGTTTTCAATTATCTGCAGAGTTAGTGGATTTAATTTGTGTGACACCAAAAGACTCAAGTTGGACAAGTGGATGACAGCTTATGGATGATGGTTTCAAGGACTGGCTTTCATCTCAGTATAAAGAAAAAAGTCTTCCAACAATTAGGCCCATCCAACAATGAAAAAGCCCTTCTCCAGTGGGGGAGTTGGCTGTCAGCTCCTAGAGAAGGGACCCAGCACAGAATGGCCACTTGGACAGAAGAACTCAAATTCCTTCCAATTCTAAGGCATTAAGAAAAGGAACAAATAATTAAACTTAACACATTCATTGTTGTGCATAGTGTTTAGTTACCAAAACCCTAGAAAACTAAAACAAAACTATGAGCTCAATGGGAAGGAGGTCTTGCTCTTTCTTTGTATTCTAAGCTAGATTCTTGATTTTTTTTAAAACTAAGCCACTGAAGTAATACAAGTTAAAAATCAATCTCCCTTATAGAAAAAATAAACTGTGTCCTGAGACAGTATTTATAGTTACCATTTAAGAAAATTAGGAAGCTGTACTCATATATGCAATCAATATTTTATAGTTCTCCTGCAAACTACATTAGCTATTCTTACCAAGATCTACAGAGGTCATGCAGAAGAAAAAATACAGAAGCAGTTAAGTCAGAATTTAGAAAAACAAAGCAAAGCCAAAGTCAAATCAGATACATCAGCAGCCCAATACATTAAAAGACCTTGAGAAAATCTATCCAATCGGACACACAGGTAAAGTTAGAAAAATGTCCATCTTAATGATGACAAAATTTCTAAAAAGCAATTTTGGGTCTTCCCAAAGGAGTCTTCCAAAAGAGGCACACAAAGAAATTTAGTGGAAGTATTTTTGTTTGGACAAGAATGGAAACAAGACAGTTTTAAAAATTAGGTCAGCACAATTAATAGTTTAAAAACAATGAGTGCTTGTAGCCTCTGCTGAGCAGCTGAGTGGTGCACGCGCGTACACACACACACACACACACACACACACACACACCTATATATTGCCTAAATCCCACTAGATTATGCCAGTGATTCCATTCAAAGCACCACATTTACTGCAGAAGATTTTAAATGAAATCAAAGTACTACTACTCCAGGGAAGGGGGAAGAAACCACAGAGAGAACCCTCCTACTTGTCAGGCATTTTACACAGATGACCCCATCTGACCCTCCCAAACAGCCCTGTGAGGTGGGGTTCTTACAACTGAGGAAATCAAGTTAATTAACTCTCCCCAAAGTTAACTAAGCCCATAAGAAGTTTAGACAGAGGTATGACAGAGGTATGACTCCAAAGCCCAACCTTATTTCCTCTAGGCCACAGAGCCAACTGCCGGTGCCTATTATTCGCTATGCCAAAATCCACTAGACACTTGCACCTGGAACTTCCTGCAGGTATGTTAAACTTGTCATTATCATCAACCGTGGACTATCTTCCTTTTAACTAGGTCCACTTTCCCCCACAATCACTGAAACTCATCCCTTTAAAGAGTTGCATTTGGCGCTGCCATTCCCATGCACAGAGTCATATTAGGTATTGCAGCTTCTCCCAAATTCCCGTTTTCATTACTTTTACCTTATACCTGATCTAAACTGTTTGTGACACCACCTTAGCTGTGCTCCACTTTCTCTCCCCTACAATCCACTCCTACTTTGCTATGAAAAACAGCCATCATACCCCTAAAGGAATCTGAGGAAGGAATTGATTCCGAACCACCTTCCTATTTATAAACTCAATGTGGAATTACATGAAAGCCCCAAAGGACAATTCTAACTTTCATGCCTGTAATTGTTCCACCTCTAGGTTTCAATCAAAATATCCTTAATTGTAATCACCTCCTCTCATATATGATCCCTCCATCAAAAACACCCTGCTCCCATTTTTCTACCTGCCAGTACCTTACCCATCCTACAAGGCTCAGTTCTAACACCATCTCTCCCACAGCTTTCATGGACTTTTTCATCCAGAAATAGATCAAACAACTATTAAGCACTGTCTGACGGTATGTCAGACACTGGAAATACAAAAAGAACTCTATAAGTTTATACAAATGACTTCAGTGTTCTTTACACAGAGCCCAACCTGGGGTGGCTCGATCTCACAAACCAGGACATCATGGCCAGAGCCGAAATCCAGAGTCGGACACTTAAACAACTGAGCCACACAGGCACCCCTTCAGTGTTCTTATAAAAAATTTGTCATTCTTTTATGGTTTTTTTAAATGTTTATGTTTATTTTTTGAGAGAAAGAGTGCAAGCAGAGGAGGGGCAGAAAGAGAGGGGGACAGAGGTCTGTGCTGACAGCAGAGAACCCGATGTGGGGCTCAAACTCACAAACTGTGAGATCATGACCTGAGCTGAAGTCAGACACTTAACCAACTGAGCCCACCCCAGGTGCCCCTCATTCATTTTTTTTAATAGCACTCAGTATAATCTGCCTTAATAAACAATTAATTGGGTGTATGTTTTACCTTGTCATCTCCTTAAAGGTAGAGACCATTTTTGATTCCTACTAACAGGATGCTACTGGAATATGCCGAATTTAACAAGTAGTTACTGATATTTGAAGTCTACCCATTTGTTGACATTTTAACATCTTAACTGTTCTCCCTACTTTCATTCTAGAACCTTCCAATCTAGTTTACAAATAGCCAGAGTGATCTATTTAAAATGTGAATGGAGGTGCCTGGGTGGCTCAGTTGAGCTTCCGACTCTTGGTTTCGACTCAGGTCATGATTCCAGGCTCAGGTCATGATCCCAAGTTTGTGGGATGGAGCCCCGCAATAGGCTGTGTGCTGAGTGTGGAGCCTGCTTAATATACTCAGTCTCTCTCCCCCTACTCCTCTACACCTCTTGCATGCACTCTCTCTTGCTCTCTCTCAAAAAAACTAAAAATTAAAATAAAATAAAACAAACAAAAATAGTATATTTCTTCAAGCAGAACAGAATATGAATCAGATTGTCAGTACCATATTTAAAAACAAGGGCTTTACCTTGGATTAGGCAATGACACCAAAAACCTCAAGCTACAAAAGAAAAAAAACAGATAAATTGGACTTCATCAAATTTTAAAACTTTGTGCTTCTACGGACAACATCAAGAAACGTAAGAAGGCAACCCACAGAATGGAAGAAAATATATGCAAGTCATATATCTAAAAAGGGACTCATGGGGTGCCAGGATGGCTCAGTTGGTTGTGTCCAACTTTGGCTCAGGTCATGATCTCACAGTTTGTGGGTTCGAGCCCCGTGCCAGGCTCTGTGCTGACAGAATAATACTCAAAATAATAAATAAACGTAAAAAAATTTTTTTTAATAAATTAAAAAAATAAAAAGGGACTTGTATCCAGAATATATAAAGAACTCAACACAGAAGGAACATATGAGGCCATCTAAAAAATGAACAGGATAGACATTCACCAAAGAAGATGTACAAATGGTCAATAGCACATGAAAAGATGCTCAATTATCATTAGTTCTTAGAGAAATGTAAATCAAAATCACAATGAGATACCACCTCATGCTCATTAGGGTGTGAAAATCAAAAAAGACATACAATAACAAATATGACAAGAATATGAAGACATTGCCACCTTCATTCATTGTTGGTGGGAACATAAAATGGTTGAGCTGCTTTGGAAAACAGGTGACAGTTCCTCAAGATTTTTGAAAAACTATTTTAATGTTTTTTAAAAAAATTTTTTTTTTAACGTTTATTTATCTTTGAGATAGAGAGAGAGACAGAGCACGAATGGGGGAGGGTCAGAGAGAGGGAGACACAGAATCCGAAACAGGCTCCAGGCTCTAAGCTGTCAGCACAGAGCCCGATGCGGGGCTCGAACTCACGGACCGCGAGATCATGACCTGAGCCGAAGTTGGCCGCCCAACTGACTGAGCCACCCAGGCGCCCCTGTTTTTTTTTTTTTTTTTTTTTTTTTGAGAGAGAGAAAAAGAGAGAGTGCATGCACGCAAGGAGAGGGGAAGAGAGAGAGGGACACACAGAATCCAAAGCAGGTTCCAGCCTCTGAGCTGTCAGCACAGAGCCCGATGCGGGGCTCGAACTCGTAAACTGCAAGCTCATGACCTGAGCCAAGGTTGACTGCTTAGCTGCCTGAGCCAGCCAGGCACCCCAAGATGTTAAACATAGTGTTACTATATGATTCAGCAACTCCACTCCTAGGTATATACATGACAAGAGAGATGACAACATATATTCACATAAAAATCTGTATATTGGGGCGCCTGGGTGAGCAGTCGGTTAAGCGTCCGACTTCAGCCAGGTCACAATCTCGCGGTCCGTGAGTGCGAGCCCCGCGTCAGGCTCTGGGCTGATGGCTCAGAGCCTGGAGCCTGTTTCCGATTCTGTGTCTCCCTCTCTCTCTGCCCCTCCCCCGTTCATGCTCTGTCTCTCTCTGTCCCAAAAATAAATAAACGTTGAAAAAAAATATTAAAAAAAAAAATCTGTATATTAATGTTAATAGCAGGAAACAACCCAAGTGTCCATCAACTAATGAATGAATAAACAAAATGTGGTATATCCATACAATAAATATTACCTGGCAATAAAAAGGACTGAAGTAGTGATACATAACTACAACATAGTTGAACTTTGATTTGAAAACATGCTTAGTGAAAGAAACCAGAGACAAAAAGTAGTATCTTGTATGAGTCCATTTACCTGACATATTCAGAGTAGGCAAATCCATACCAACAGAAAGTAGATTAGTGATTGCCAGGGGCTGGAGGGAGGGGAAATGGGGAATGACTACTTATGAGTGCAGTTTCTTTCTGGGGTAATGAAAATGTTCTCAGATTAGGCAGTAGTGATGTGATGGTTGCATGATGCTATAAATATACTAAAAACCACTGGAACCACTGGTTTTATACACTATATAAGGATAAGTGCTATTGTAGATATCTCAGTAAAGGTGTTATACATAAAAAATAATGACAATAACAACAAAACCCCAGTCACTCTTCATACAGTTACATGGAAGCCCAAACTCCTGATTATGCTTCAAAGCCCTATGTCAACCTTTGCAGCCTCCCCTTCTACCATCTCCTTCTTACTCACAGTGCTCCAGAAACACTTGCCTCCTCTCCTCCAGGAAAAACTCACTCCTACTCTAGGGTCTCTCCACATGCCCTTCCTCTGCCCCCAAATCTTCACACACCTGGCTCCTACCCTCACTCAGGGCTCAGCTTAAACATCATCTCAGAGAGGCCTTCTCCAACCCACAGTCTAAAGTGGCCTTCCCAGGCACTCTCCATCACTGCACCATCATATTTTGGGGGGAATACTTATATAGCATGCAAGGCTTAAAGCATAAGGTATACAAGGTTACCTTGACTATTTTTCCCTTGTTTATAGCCCATCTCCCCTCCTGCCATAACAAGCAATCAAAACGTTTGTTGAACTAAACTGACACTAGTGAATTTACTATTGAGATGGTTAGAGACTATATAACTGATGTTACAAAACAGATCACCTTACAGGGAGATGATAATGAATGCCATATTACAGATACAGATGGGTATAAGAGAAATTGCAGAGAAAAAATGATATGTAGCTGCAACAGCTGTGGAAAACTTCACAGAAGTGATGAGACTGAAAATAGACTTTGAGAGATTAAGTGTGAAAGGCATTCCAGGAGAAAGGTGCACCTGAACAATGCCCTCCCCACCTTGTCCATGACCTCACAACACTTCACCCACACACATCCCACCATGACTCATGGGAACATAATGCGAAACCTAGAATTTGAACCCGAAATGGTGAGTGCCTCAAGGGTTCTTCTGCATGCCTCCTCATACCTAATGTAGGCATAGAAACATCTGCCAAATGACTAACGAAACAGCAGGCTCAGGTATTATTCCAGAAGTCTTACCATTACAATGAACGGTAATTTGTACCTCCTCACAGTTGCATAAAGTTTCTATTTTAGACCTTTTGGGGTTCTCTTTTTGGGGAGGGAGGAGGAAGTCAGCATTTCCTTAGATTTTTGTTTTAAATGTTTCAGGAACAGAACAACAAAACACATACCTCTAGACTACCCTGGAACCTGCTGACCTCAGTGTACTTGTGGAGAGCTGAGCTGCAATGATGCCCTGGCCATCCATTGTTCCGTGTCCTGTTTATAAGACATGAAGTGGATATTTCACTATGTACTGGAGTACCTGGATGGCAGCATGACATAATGGGAAGTTTAACCCTACCTATGGAATCCCAAGTTTGACTACTAGCTTCTCTACCTTACTAGCTATTTGACCTAAAGCAAGTAATCCGACCTCTCTGAGCCCATTTCTTCATTTGCAAAAGGATGTAGTAACAACTGCTCTGTAAATTTGTGTGTAGACTAGAGAATAAGACACATCCATTAGCCAGTGCAGGGCCTAGCACATGCTCGACCAGTGCAAATGTTAGTTATGATGACCAAGTGGCAGGAATTATAAAGTGCCAAAGTCACAGTCGTAGGTCAATAACAAAGTGCTGAAGAACAGAAAACAATTGATTTCTAGCTTGTTGGGAATTTGATGAACAGGAGTGACTATGCATTATTTCAATATCATCAGCCTCTCTGGCTAAATAAGGGATGCTTGCTGCCAGGTCTGTCATTTAACTAGTACCAAGAACTCTTGGAACTTGGACATGAGACTGTTAAAATATAACATCAGCCATCTAATTGTACTTCATGAAACTGTACCAATGAGACCTTTTGGACCATGTCTTAAAGGTGAACTTGAGAACTAAACATTAAGGTGGGGGGGGGGGGGCACACAGTAATTCAAAGCCTCTACTACCTGATCATGCTTTAAAAAACAATCTAGTTTGCTAAAAGAGCTGAGCTATCTGACCCACTGTGTAAAAGAATACTGTCTAAAAGTTTACAAGAAAAACAATTTCCTAGTCCTTAAATCTTACAACATGCATTACACAGATTGCTTAAGAGCAGAGTAGCCTAATACCATTTAACAATTTACTTGGTAGATTTTAAAGCAAATAGGCAATTCAATATGTCCTCTATAATGGGTACATTTGTAGCTAATAGTCTGGTACCCAACTTATGAGTTTCATGATCAGGTGCCATCACTTGAGTTCTAGGAAGTTTGGAGCAGAAGTGTAAAAGCTTCATAAATTATGATGCTAATATATTTGTGTGTATCTTAAAGATAAGCACCAAGTAATGAAAACCAGAAAAAGTGATATGTAGCAGGTACAGCAACCTTTTCCTTTAATAGCATAATAAGAGATGAATAAAGGCCAAAATGGTAACACACAGGTGTGATCAAGCCACAAGAGCAATGATCTCTTGTGGACCATACACGAGCTCTGAAAGGAGTTCCAGTTATATGGTGGCAACAACCATCCCATCTCCTCACCTGGCAGCTGGACTCATCCGTCAAAACTTAGCTCGGGAATCATCTCTAGAAACCCTTCCATAATCTCACCACCTTCTCAATGCTAGGTTGGCCATACTACCCCATATCCCACAGGACCTACACATGTACATCTTTCAGCCTCTATTACCTTATCCTTGTTTACCTGCCTCAACCTCCTTCAGGAAATAGACTTTGTCTCACTTCTTTGTATCCCACAAGCCAACACTGCTTGGCATTTACATATTTGCTGAAAGACATAGTTACTAGGACATTCAAGTCCTAGTCAAGCATGCTTTGTATACCAAAGGACAGTAAGTAACCTAAATTCCATCAACAGAAGATTAGTTAAATCAGCAGTTCCCCAAGTGAGGTCCAAGGACCCCAAGAGTCCATTAACACCCTTTCTGGGGTCTGTGAATTCCCCTTTTCTCTAACTACACATCTATGTGAAGCCAAGTATTCTTTCTGTACTTTAACCAAAACAACACAGCACACAAACTGAACGAAGAACCAGATAGAAGAATCCAGCTTTCTTTTACAAAGCAAGACATTGAAGAGATTTGCAAATAGATGAAAACAACACTATTCTTCTCAGATTTTGTTTTGGAAAATAGTTATTTTTCATAGAAATGTTAATATGTAATGGATTTATCGTCATGTTTAATGAATTCACAAACATTTTTTTAAATTTCCCAGTTTTAACTTCTAATATAGTTAGTAGCTAGAAGTATAATCCATCTAAAAGGCTCTATTGAGACGCCTGGGTGGCTGGCTCAGTCAGATAAGGATCCAATGCTTGATTTCGGCTCAGGTCCTGATCTCACAGTTCATGAAACCTGAGATTGAGCCCAGTGTTAGGCTGGGTGCCAACAGCGTGGAGCCTGCTTGGGATTCTCTCTCTCCTCTCCCTCTGCTCGAGGGTGCTCTCTGAAAACAAATAAATAAATTAAAAAAAAAAAAAAAGCTCTATGGAGTGCTCAGTGAGTTTTGTTTTGTTTAGAATGAGTGGGGGAGGGGCAGAGAGAGAAAGAGAGAGAATCTTAATCCTCCACTGAGCACAGAGCCTAAGGCAAGGCTTGATCCCATGACCCTGGGATCATGACCTGAGCCAAATCAAGAGTCAGACATTCAATGGACTGAGCCATCCAGGCACCCCTCAATGAGTTTTGTTTTGTTTTTTTTTTAAGTGAGTATGCATGGGGGAAGGGACAGAAAGAGGGAGAGAAAGCACAGCAAGCAGGCTAGGGTCCACACTGTCAGCCCCAGGCCAAACTCAGGGCTCAATCTCAGGAACTGTGAGGTCATGACCTGAGCCAAAATCAAGAGTCAGGTGCTTAACCAACTGAACTACCCAGGTCCCCCTCAATGAGTTTTAAATGTGAGACCAAAATGTCTGAGAATGGCTGGTTAGAAAAACTATGGTACAACTGTAACATAAAATTATGGGTCTGGGCACCTGGGTGACTCAGTTGGTTAAGCGTCTGACTCTTGATTTTCTGCTCAGGTCATGATCTCCTGGTTTGTGAGATCAAGCCCCACATTAGCCTCTGTACTGACAGTGCAGAGTCTGCTGGGTATCCTCGCTCTCTCCCTCTCTCTCTGCCCCTCTCCCAGCCATTCTCTCTCTCTCTCTGTAAATAAACTTAAAAAAAAAAAAAAAAGAGTATGTGGCCATTTTTCAAAAAGAGTAAGATAGATTGATACCTGCTAACAGAAACCATGTCTAAGCTATACTGCTAAGTCTAAAGAAAGATATGAAAAACAAAATATAAATTTGTACTTTTTAAAAAAGAGGCTACTGCCATCTATATATATGCTATATATGTATGCATAAATTCTCTGGATGAACATTCAAGAAAAGTAACTACTAGGTATCCTGGTAGAGAGAGGAACCGTGGGTCAGGGAACATGTATTCCTGTAGAGAGTAACTGGGGAACCACCGGTCAAGGAGGGGAGAGAGACTTTCCACACCATTTCTGGTGTAGTTTGAAAATTTTACCATCTGCACATATTACCTTTCCAAAAAAACAAAAGTGGGATAAAACTTATATTAAAAGAGTACAGGGGCACTAAGCTCATATTAAAGAACACATTGTAATGGCACTAAAAAAACAATAAATGATATGTTGTGCAATAAAGCAAGCAATTTTCAAAATAGTAATACAAAGTTTATTCTTGAAATTCAGTCTGGAAGGATATACTGTTTTTAAAAGTATTAACAGTATTTTTCCTCCCAGTTAGTGGGATTACAAGTGTTTGTCTTATTTATTTTTGTTTTTTTTAAACCTTTGATAACTTACACATACTATTTTTATAACCAGAAAAACAAGGAGAGTTTAAATACATATGTATGAATGTATGTGTACCCATGTCTATACTTAAATATTTAGTAAGCCAAAAACTACATGAATAATTTAGAACCTTTTATCTACTTTTCAACCAAGCCCTTGACTAGAGGCTTGTAAGCTAATTTTTTTTTTTTTTAAGTAGGCTCCCCACACAACATGGGGCTTGAACTCATTAACCCTGAGATCAAGAGTTGCATGCTCTACTGACTGAGCCAGCCAGGCACTCTTGTAAGCTAAGTTTAAAATTCCTTTCTTCTACAGTTTAAAAACTACTCTGATCCAGTCATTTTATTTCTTTTCCTTTAAAAATTTTTTTTAAACTTTTATTTATTTTTGAGAGAGAGAAAGAGTCAGAGCACAAATGGGGGAGGGACAGAGAGAAAGAGACACACAGAGAATCTAAAGCAGGCTCCAGGCTCTGAGCTGTCAGCACAGAGCCAGACCCGGGGCTCCACCTCACCAGCCATGAGATCATGAAGTGAACAGAAGTCTGACCTGAGCAGAAGTCGGACGCTTAACCAACTGAGCCACCCAGGTACCCCTAGTCATTTTGTTTCTAGTAACCTATGCCAAGGAAAATATATTTGCTGAATGATTTACATGCAGTGACGTTCATAAGAGCATTATTAAACAGCAAGTAACCCAAATGTTCCACATCAGAGTGGTTAGGCACACTCTAGTCCAACCCTAAGGCACATTCACCCAAAGTGCTAAGGCCAAAATCCTAGGACTGATCTCTGGGCTGCTTTCTCTCCATCACCGCTCACCACCAGCTCATTCATCCCCTGTAAGCTCTGCCTTCATTTGCATCCTAAAGCCCTTCATTTCTCTCTGCCTTCACAACTACCCCCCAACCCAAGCCATGGTCCACTTTCATTTCTCTCTGCCTTCACAACTACCCCCCAACCCAAGCCATGGTCCACTCTCCTCATCTACATTGGTCTTCCTGGTATCACTCTAGCTTAACTGGAGTCACTTCACACAGCATCCCAAAGTTCAACTTTTAGAGTAAATCCTTTCATGTCATTATCTTATTTAAAACTCTTCAATAGCTTTTTAGTGCCCTTTAGATAAAATCTAATTCACATTTTCCAAATTTTCCACAAGGTACAACTAAAGCTCCTTTTAAAAAATGACCACACTGGGGACACCTGGGTGGTTCTGTTTGAGCGTCCAACTTTGGCTCAGGTCATGATCTTGCAGTTCATGAGTTCAAGCCCCACATGGGGCTCTGTGCTGTCAGGGCAGAGCTGGCTTCAGATTCTTTGTCCCCCTCTCTCTGCCCCTCTCCTGCTTGTGCTCTCTCAAAAATAAATAAAAAATGACCACACTGGGTGCACCTGGGCAGCTCAGCTGGTTGAGTGTCTGACTCAGGTCATGATCTCATGGTTCACCAGTTCGAGCCCCTGTTGGGCTCTATGCTGACAGTGCAGAACCTGCTTGGGATTCTCTCTCCCTCTCTCTGCCCCTCCCCCACCCATACTAGCTCACTCTGTTTATCAAAATCAATAAATAAACTTAAAAAAAAAAAAAAAAAGACCACACTGAAGACTGCTTAGATTCAGCTGTTCATGTAGCCAAAGCAGATGTACTCTCAGGGGACACCTTACTCAAGTCACAAATTGTTCTTTCAACACCCATAAAAACCCTCAAAGAAACCAGGCATTGTAGAGTGGACCTGTGGAATAGACAGATCCTCCAAAATGGTCAGACCCTTGACCCGAGCTATACCCCAAGTCTTACCAAGCTAGAAAAAAAAAAAAATGGAACATAGCATATCCCAGAAATCCTATTAATATCCTACAGAACAACTATTTAAATTTGTTTCAGCTATCTTGTTCAACTCTGTCAAGTCTCTAGATACAACCTCTCTATCCTCCAAGACTCAGAAGTTTTCACTCTTACATAAGATATACATTTATACTTAACAAATGCAAAAAAAAAAAAAAAAAATCCAGAGCCCTCTGAACTAGGTCATCTTTTCACAGAAAAGAGGCTCAGGCCATAGTCTAATTTGAAATGCTGGTCCCATATGCAAACCCCAGCAAAAGCTGCAGTTAATATTAATTAAGAGCAGAAACATGTTTGTTCTCGAACATTCTTTCACCCAATCAAGTCCAGGATGCTTCCAAATGGAAATCTGCCAATTTTCCTGTACTTGAGATAGGAGATCCAGTTCAGAATAAGGTGATTTTTTTAAATGCCACTGTTTGTCCAACCCTTAAAACGGGATTCTCACATCCTTTCAGAGGGAGGTTTCAGCCACTATCACTCAACAAATGGAGACTAATGTCTCTAGCAAACTTCTAATAAAGTTTTAATAAGACTCACTACTAAGCACCAGCAGTGTGTGTGCACCCACATTCATACACATATACACACATACACAGAAAAGCTAATATTCTTTATGACACAGTGTAGGACCCACCTCCTGGCAATCTATAATTCTCCCTTCTATTTACTCATGCAATGCATGCACTAAAGAAAATGAGAAACTTGGGGCGCCTGGGTGGCTCAGTCGGCTGAGCAACCGACTTCGGCTCAGGTCAAGATATCACGGTTTATGAGTTCAAGCCCCCGCGTCGGGCTCTGTGCTGACAGCTCAGAGCCTGGAGCCTGTTTCAGATTCTGCATCTCCCTCTCTCTCTCTGCCCCTCCCCCACTCATGCTCTGTCTCTGTGTCTCAGAAATAAACAAACATTAAAAAAATAAAAAAAATAAAAGAAAGAAAGAAAGAAAGAACGAAAGAAGGAAAGAAAATGAGAACCAAAGACTTGGGTGTGAGTCTTCAAATAAAGTCTTTGATTAAGTCTCAGCCTACACTGCTTCAGGCCAATTAGACAAAGTCAAAGGGTGACAGCTATCATGAGACTGACTAATCTCAGATCCATAGTAGGCACAAACTTTTACCATAAATCAAAACTGAACAGAATGGACTCAATTGCTGGAGACTGACTCTTGGATAGTAGACAGAATTTGTGACCCAAAGACCTGTTGAACTCTTTCTATGCATTAAGTACTTTGCCATATCCCTGACCTTGAAGTCTCTTCAGAGGGTACTAGAACATGGTGAAGTTAGAAGTGACAAGTGACACATGATTATCTTAAATACTGCTACAGCCCCCCAGTACCTAGAACACTGTCTGACACATAGCAGGTACTTGGTAAATACAGGATGAATCAGACAGACATTTGCTGTAATGCATTGTAACTGTATGTGACAGCAGCAACAGAATCAACAAAGCCACGCACAGAGGAAAGAAATGAATTCTGCCAGGGCAGGTAAGGGAAGACTTCCAGAAGCAATGAGTAGTCCTTCCCTGGAAGAGCATTTTTTCAGCAGGCAGTGGTTGCAGGAAAGCCATGTGGACAGGAGTATTCCGGAATCAAGGTTGGAGCAGATGGCCTGAGCTACTTTCCAACTCGAATTCCTACCACGGTTTTCTTTCCGGGGGTTCTGTTATGCTTCCTCATCTTCTTCAAATGTTCCAACTATAAAGGTATACATACAGAGGAGCTGTTGTGTTTCTCTATCAGGAAATTAGCTAAAAGCAAACAGGCAAAAGAAAAATACCATGGAATGTTTTGTTTACCAGGCAATGAGCCTGTGAAACTCTAAGAAACTTCTGCGAGAAAAATAATCCAAGAAAACCCTCTAAGTCCACTAGAAACAAGCCACTTTGAAAACAAATTGCTGTCCTTCATTTTTCTTCTCTTTCCCTGATAAACAGTTTTTAAATTGGTTTATAAAAAAAACTTGGTACCCAACAGAAAAAGAAAATCTAAACATTTTGTAGTCATGTCATACTGTAGGGAGAAACACTTGGAGAAAATGAAGCTGTGTGAAAGAGAACAGAAACTAAAATCCAAAAACCAAACAAAGTTAAAAAAAAAAAGTGAGAATAAGGGAAAACAGCAAGTGGAAAGTTTTCAAAACCTCTAAGAAAGTTCTGAAGTAAGCCACTTCCTATCACATTCTCTTTAAAAATGGAAAGGGCACTAATCCAGTCTGGGATGGACAGGGTGAGGTCTTCCAGGCCAGAAGGAAACGAGTCCCCAAGTCAGGTAGAGAGAATGCTAAGAAACGGGCCCAATGCCACTTAAACGTTTCCTCCCCTGACCAAGTCTCTGGCTCCCTACCACGGAGAAGCTGGAGCCAATCACAAAACCCTCCGGCTGAGAGCCAGCCTTCCCTCTCACACTGCTCTTCCCCCAAACTGCATTCCAAAACAAAAAGAATAAAATGCATTGAAAAGTGGTATTAAAATTAAAACAGACCCAACTGAGGCAAGAGAAAATTCAAGGTGCAACTGGTACACACAACTTTTCCTTCTGGGAGATGAGGGGCAGCAGGCGAGTCTTCTTGAAAATCAAAATAAAAGCTTGCTTTTGCAATCTGTTTAAGAGATAAATAAAACTCTGCCTTTGAGATACTTCCTAGATACTTCCTAGATTCCTAGGTTTTACGCTGTTTTCCAGCACAGTCCTCTTGAAACTAATCTGCGCTTCTGTAATGAAGATCCCTGGGTAATTAGCCCACGGATGGGCATTAACCACCCCGGACACCGCTGAGGGTGGTAGAGAAGCTCCCGTTTGCAAATAACAAGTTTTCATAAAGGAGTTGCTTATTATGAGAATATGCATCCCAGAAAGGTTATGTACCAGCGGCGCAACAGCTACCTCTTGCCTGTCAATACCAATTCATCAGGAACTGGGGTTGCCGTGGGGGTGGAAGGAGAAGGGTGAAGGGCCCTATTGAAAGACTAAGCGATCAGGCGACTTACATCCCCAAATTCACGACGCCAGCCAAGGGAGGCATTCTCAAGAAGCCATTTCCAGGGAAGCTGGATTCAAAACGTAATTTCTCAGATTGAGTCTCCTACTACGTAGTCTCCTAACGGCCAGGCCCCGGCTTGCGAAGGAGGGGTGTTAGTGGTGAGAGTTTACCTTAGAAGGCGGCAGCGGACAGACAGGCCTTTCAAAGCCACCAGGGCTCTGCCCGGAGGCCCAGGGTGACGCGGAGGGGCAGGAACAGTGCGCAGCTGGGGGCCCCGCGGCGCCACAGGTTCCCCAGAGCGCAGCGGGACCGGACTCCCACAGGTGGGCGGCGAGAGCAGGGGGACGCCCCAGTTCCCCGGGGACGCGTGGGCTGGGAGGGCTTATCCTTAAGGAAGCAGGGCGAGAGGGAAGCTCGGGGTTTTCAGCTGTCTGGTTCTCCCTCAGCTGGGTGGTTACAGGCTTTTCCCCAAGGCAAGAGGAGTCCAGGCGAGGAGAGGAGAAGCATGCACCTCCCACCCTCCTCCCGGCGAGCCTCGGCACCCTCCTGGGGCGCGGTTAAGCCGCACCACCGCGGGCCACCGTTTGCATGCTCCCAGGCACGTAGGAGCCTGCACGACCACATGCGGGCGGGGGAAGGGCGCCCGGGGACCGAGGAGACCCGACCCAACCCGAACCCGCTACGGCTCACCCCCGCCCCTCGCCCCCGCACCCCTCACCCGTGTTGGCTTTGATGTTCTCCCGCAAGAAGTGGCCGCTGGAGAGATGCTGGAGACCAAAGCTCTGAGCGATCCTCTGGCACACGGTGCCCTTGCCCGAGCCGGGCGGCCCAAGGATGACCGCGCGCAGGAGTTTGGAAGCCATTGCCTTCGCCAGGCAGGGAGGGGGCGGCCAAACGGACAACCCGGACAGCGGCCTCAGAGAAGCCCGGGGAACTTTATGGCTTCTGCTTCTGCCTCTGACACTCTCCGCTCGCGCGGGGACTCGCCGGGCGCCCCTGCAGGGGGAAGGAGTGACTTTTGAGACAACCCCTCCCTTCAGCCCCGCGCCGGGGCCGGCTCGAAGGCGGAGAAAGGCGCCACGCTACCCATCCCCGCCCTCCTCGCCCCCACGCCGCGATTCAGGACAAGTCCGGAGTCCCCGCCCCTGGCGAGGTCGGACTCGGGGGCTCTGAGGGCGGCCCGGCCAGGCCCACCTCTATCCCTTCCTCTTTCGTTTCCCACGCGGCGTTCGAGGAAGGGGCCGGGCGGCCTGGCATCCCCGCGCCAGTCTCCACCGAGGGGGACGCCGGGAGGGGCGGTGACTCCAAGCGCGCCCCCAGTCGCCCCACGCACCGGTCGGCCTGGGGGCTGAGCCCCTGCCCCTACCCTCGCACGTGGGCAGCGCTGAGTCTGCGCCGCGGCCCCTCCCCAGCGGCTGTCAATCCCCGGGAGTCGCCACGGCCCCCGCCGCCCGCGCGGACCGCCCAGCGCCCACCTCCGCCGAGGGCGGACGGATGCGCTCCCCGCCGCGGGGAACCCGAGTCCGACGCCTCTCCACCCCAAGCAGTCAAACACACACCTCGTCTGGGACGCGGCGCTCCGAGAGGCTTCCAGCCCGGATCCCGCTGGGCGGCGCCGCCTCCGCCCGCCCCCACTCAGAGCCCCAGCCGGCCGCGCGGGACTCGCGCCTTACGTAAGCCGGGGAGACCGGCTCCGCGCGAGCTGTCGGCCGGCGCCCCCTCCCTTTCCCGCCGCTCGGCTCCCACCCCGCCCTCCCAGCCCACGTGCTCCCCACCACCCTGCGGGGGGCGCCAGGACTCAGACCCACCTCTTGCACTCGCCCGGGGACCCCGTTTTTACTGTCAAGGGGAAGGAAAAATACAACTTGTTGAGTGCCTACTATGCGTCAAGTTCAGGGCTAGTGGTTTCCTTACGCAACAACCGTTCCAGATATTCACAGATGAGGAAAGGAGGCTTGGAGTATCGCCATTCATTCAACAAACGTTTGTTGATCTCCTACCGTGTTCCAGACACTGTTTTAGGCGCTTGGCATATAGCTGTGAATCAAAGAGGTGGAATATTGCCCAGAGTGCAGCGGGAGTTTTGAACCCTCATCTGCCTGGCTCCAAAGCCCAGGCTCTTTGGGGAAGAAGGAAGGAGGAAATGGTCACTCACCTGGGCTCGGGTTTTTAGAGCCTACTAATTTCAGGACTTCAGGGCCCAGGATGTTGGCACTACAATTAACAATTCACTCAGTCCCAGGGGCACTATCTCCTCCCTCCCTTCCCCTGCGTATCCCCATCCATATTCTCTTAAATCTGCTCCCACTCCCCACATGGCCCTCATTTCCCACTGAGACTAGTGTGATAACTGCCAGCCCATGTAAGCTGCTAGCTTCCGCTAGTCTATCCTCAATGCAACCGCCAGAGACATTGGTAAAGTGCAAATCAATTTCTATTATTTCCTCACCTCGGATAAAAATCATCCCTTCAGGATAAAAAATCTTACAAAGGGACACACAGGTGCCTGCCAAAAACCTTTGCAAATTCCCCTGCCCCCTCCTCTTTCTACAGGCCTCCTGCCTTTCAGGAAATCAGTGCAGGATTTTCAGTGCAACTACCCATGGCTCACAGACAGGGAGGGAGAGCGTGGAGAAGAACCTCCTCTAGAGTCCTGGCTGCACTGTTTGTGTTGGGGGCTGGGTGAGGAAGAGTGTGGCAGAGTATTCCTTTCTGCCCCTCCCTGGCATCTTCAGCCCTTCTCCTTTAGTAAGTTCTCCATAGACAGACAGCCAGACAGTGCCTAGTCTCTGGCTACCTGGGAGCACACCCAGGCCACCCACTTCAGGCCAGTGTTTTTTCCATAGGCTCATCCCCTTGTCAAAAATATCTCAGAGTTTCTGTGGACATCAGGAGGTTGTTACCCTGAACCCCTTCAGCCCTTCACCTGGGAACAAAGAGAGAGAAGAGCTTATGGGAATGTGGGAGTGACTTCAATCTTGCCTCTTCTTCCCTCCATATGCTGTATAATATATAGCAGATACTTTGCAGTCCTCCTCAGACATGAGCATGCTTCAGAATCACTCAGAGGGCTTGTTAAAATAGATTGCTGAGCTCCTTCCTCACATTTTCCGAATCTGTGGGTCTGAGGTGGGCACTTCTAACAAGTTCCCAGATACTGCTGAGGCTGTGGGTGTGGAGATTAGCGCTGGAAAACCGTGATTTTCACACTTTGAAAACCAATGGTCTACCACATTGAGCATTGAGACGTGGAAGATGTGTGGCTCTTAATTCCTCTGCCTGCTATGGGACTTTTGGCTCTTAACCTGTTTGTTTGTTTGTTTGTTTGTTTGTTTCTTTTTCTTTCTAAAATGAGGACATTGGATTTAGTACTCCCAAAGATTCCTTTGTATTTATCAAGCATCAGGATTGTGTGAGTTCCCACAGGAAATAGTTTCTAGTCCTTACAAACTGGATGAACCTTCCCTATCACCGAGTTCTTTTGCCTACTTTTGAAATGTCTTTACCAACATCACCTTATAATATCATGGAGCAGTGTTAGCCACTCATGCAGTCCTAGCATTTAGTGGTTTAGGAGTTTAGGAGATTATATTATGAAACAGAAGGAGTTGTGACATAGGTGAACTCAATAGAGAAACCCAGCTGAGATTTGAACCTAGCATTTCACAAAAGAGCCATCCATGGACCTTCCCCGTGCACCGCCAACTCAGGGTCACACAGCTCAGCTGCTTATTGGAAGCAGTAGAACTGGAAGAAATGGGTTTTGGAATCAAACATCCCTGGGTTTAAGTTGCAACAGCACCAGTCACTAACTCTGAAGTCTCTTGATTGCTGTGAGCCTTGGTTTGCTAATCTGTAAAAGGGAGCTAATTCTTACCTCTTAGGCTTGTGGGGAGGCTTAAATGAATTAATGTACATACAGGATTTAGCACAGTGCTGGGCATATAATAAGGACTCAGTCATGAACATCATCACTATTATTAACTTTGGGACAACTATTTAGCTTCTCTGATCTCAGTTCCCAAATTGCAAGGAATAAATGAGCTAATGTGACAAAGTTATTTAGTAAACTTCCCGGCCCTTGGAAGATACTCTATAAATGGTAGCTATTCTTATCACACATACACTCCTACCATCAACTTCTTCCTATTTCCTTTGCCTAGGGTTTTAAATCTGTTTATATATATTATTTATCATAGTGTACAAAAGAATATACATCTACGTGTCTGTCTCCTCTAGAGACAAACTGTAAACTCATTCTGCGAGTAAGTCCAAATTTTATTCATCTTTCTATCCTCAAAAATATACAGCACTTTGCCTGCAATAAGTACTCTGTCAATGTTGGCAAACCTCCCCCTCCCCTTCTCCTAACATACTCAACCTCAAACCCTGGCACAGAGCTCTCTGTGACTTCACTGGACAGTAATACAAAGTCTACATTTGATCACATTTTACACACTTCTTCCTCAGATTCTCTTATCTAGACTGCAGTGTCCTTGTTTAGTAAACTTGAGTCATTTCCATATTACTTTCGCAGTTTTGCTATGACCTTGTACTGCCTTGGTTCTTATCTGCTTATCATGTTTCTTTATATCGACTCAATTTGTTTAAGTAATTTATTTTAAAAAACTGAATATAACTCACTAACCATAAAGGGACACACTAAAATAATATGAGAAAAATAAGGCTAGCAAATTCTAGCTGGAATCTACCAATCTAGCCTGTTGAATTTCTGAACTTAGTCCTTATTTAAAAAAAAAAAGTAAGGGGATTGTTCACCAAGTCATAGACAGGCATTTAAGACATACAGCATCTAAATGAAACTTTTTGTAATGAAACTTTATCTGTAATCACATAGCTCAAAATAGAATTAGAAAGAGAATACTGAGAAGAATTTCTTAATATTCAGTTTAATTGTATTAAACTGAAGCCAGTTTAACGGAAGCCAAATCCATGTGCCACCTAGAATCATCTCTAGTCTCATGTCATATTATCTTTTGCATAATCAAGGATGTATGTCACATACTCTAATGTACTTAGAAGTGTACCTTTGAGGGATGCCTGGGTGGCTCAATCGGTTAAGTGTCCAACTTTGGCTCTGGTCACAATCTCACCATTCATGAGTTTGAGCCCTATATCGGGCTCTCCTGTCAGCACAGAGCCTGCTTCAGATGCTGTGTCCACCCCTCTCTCTGCCTCTCCCCCCACCCCCCCACCCCCGTCTCAGAAATAAACATTAAAAAAAATAAACTTAAAAAAGCAACAAATAGCACTGCACAACTGACTCACTGCTGAATGAATGAGTACATAAAGTAGCTTCTCTTTGCCCTCCATGAAGCTTCACTGAAGAGACGGAAGAAAGGCTAGTTACTTGGACATGTCAAGATTCAGGGAAAAAAAAAAAAAGCTGGAAAATAATGGGAAGAAGAGACAAGGTACCAGTTCCAGTATACCTGCTGCCTTCTCCCTGCAGGCACTTATTAAATACTCAAGAAGTCATAAGGTTGTATTGAGAGAATAAATGGTGAATAAAAGACTAACATGGCATTATCTGTGACTATAGTGAATTCTTAAGAGTGAAAGAATCATCCCCAAATTTTACTAGCTCACATGCTTATTAACCTATAACATCGTAACAGTTACTGAAAAGAGGCAGCAGCATTTATTCTACAAGCTTGCTCTCTCGGTCACACACACCCATGCTCATGTGTGCACACATGTTCCCAAGCCAAGAAGTTAAAAAAGGAACTGGGATGAATGAAATCAACATTCTTGCAATTTACCTGGCATGACCCATGAGCAACAGACCCTTTACAAATCGTTCCTGGGTTGCCTGGGTGGCTCAGTCGGTTAAGCATCCCACTTGGGCTCAGGTCATGGTCTCGTGGTCGGTGATTTCGAGCCTCTGTGCAGACAGCTTAGAGCCTGGAGCCTGCTTCGGATTCTCTGTCTCCCTCTCTTTCTCTGCCCTTCCCCTGCTCACACTCGGTCTCTCTCTCCCTCTCTCTCTTTCTCTCTCTCAAAAATAAATAAACATTAAAAAAAAAATCGCTCCTGAAATAACAGTCTGTAATGGAGGGCCTCTGTCAAAAGATGAAGATGGGAAACTACCATCTTTGGTCTTTTCACTGTGAAATCCTGGAAAGCACAGTAACCATCAGTTATGCTCTACCCTCCAAATATAATGATACAATGATGGTGTCTTGCTCAGAACTTTACTCTGATTTATACATTTGGCAGTGGGCAGGGACAAGCCTGTGTCAATCCTCTCTTCACTCTACCTTCCTCACCACCATCAACAGCAGGGTTCCTTTTAGAATTTGCCTCTGGGTTAGTAGGCGTGTCTGGAGATGAAATGCCTTTGGGTGTGTCTTTCCTGTGTGCTAAGTTAACTGCCTGAGGGAATGCATGTTCTTCCTGTTCCAACAGAACTGAATACTAAGTTTATTCCGCCAAGGCAGGGTGGGTAAAGGGGATCCCACTTGTGGGAGCCTTTTAACTTTGATCTTCTGATAAGGGCAGTAAAGACTATATATGTTATATATCATATTAATTCTTACAAAAGTCCTATGTCACGCCCATTATTGTGTGTCAATTTTATAGACCTTAAAACTGAAGCAAGAGATCTGGTAACTTGCTTGAGGTCTTATAGCTATAAGTGGAAGATGAAGGACATAAATCAAGCATCTTGACTCCAGAGCCCATACTCTTTAATCACTGTGCAACGCTGATTCGGAGATCTCTGGAGTAACATTGTTATCTTTTTATTTTACAGATAAAGAAATTGAGACACTTTAAGGTTAGGTAATTCATCCTCCAGTGTAATGAGTCAGTAAGTGGCAGAAGTGGGATTTGAACCCAGATATCAGGGTCAAACCACATAACCACTACACCCTGCTCAGTCTCCCTAGTACTTGAGTGAAGAGAGTCCAAGGAGGCTGTCAGGAGGGTTCTGCACCAGATTGCTGGTCTATAGAGAAATACTAACAAAGAGAAAGTCACTCATGCCCTGACTGGCTTGGTTTCCTCAAGAGCCAGATTGAACAACCAGGTACCTATGAAAGGCTCTTCCCACCAGGACTTCCCTCTCAGGAATCTCCTCGGGTTTTAACTTACATCTTCCCTTCCTGAATCTGCCAGTTCATCCGTCAACGTCCTTGCTGCCAACCTGTTGCCAAATCATTGCTGTATCCCAGGTTTTGGTCTTGCTGCCAGACCCATTTGACCTGACACTGGGCTCACTATTGACCTGGCTCGCAAATGGCATTCCCACTTTGTTCTTCACCATGACCGCAGGCCAGCCTGCCAACTCTAGTGTCAAGTTCCAGCTGTCCTCGCCTGCCACTGCCACACCTCTCTACCATACCAGTCCCAAACATGGCTCCTAGATCCCCAACCCAGATCATAGACCCCACTTGTCTGAGAGGTCACTATGGACAAGTCATTTTGAGAGATAAACCAAAAAGATAGAAAGGGAGTATAATTTAAAAGGTGTGTCTTGGGGGTGCCTGGGTGGCTCAGTCAGTCAAGCATCTGACTTCGGCCCAGGTCATGACCTCATGGCTCATGAGTTTGAGCCTCGCTTCTGGCTCTGTGCTGACATCTCAGAGCCTGGAACCTGCTTCAGATTCTGTGTCTCCCTCTCTCTCTGCCCCTCCCGATTCACACTTGTTTCTCTCTCTCTCAAAAATAAACATAAACAAACAAACAAACAAACAAATAAATAAAAGGTGTGTCTTGTTGGAGAGTTGCACAGAAGACCCAGAGGAGAAACAAAGATCAGAAATGAGATGACCAGTTCTAAGATAGACTGATCAAGGGGCGCCTGGGTGGCTCAGTCGGTTGAGCGTCTGACTTCAGCTCAGGTCACAATCTCGCGGCCCGTGAGTTCGATCCCCACATCGGGCTCTGGGCTGATGGCTCAGAGCCTGGAGCCTGCTTCCGATTCTGTGTCTCCCTCTCTCTCTGCCCCTCTTCCGTTCATGCTCTGTCTCTCTCTGTCTCAAAAATAAATAAAACGTTAAAAAAAAAATTAAAAAAAAAAAAGATAGACTGATCAAATAGATAAGGGTTTCCAAGTGAATTCCAAGTATAGAAAGGCAATTCAGCACAAGGATTAAGACAGTGGACTCTATAGACAGATTGACAGGTTCAGTCTTTGGCTCAACCACTTATCAGATGTGTGACCGTAGCAGTTCCTTAATCTGTGCTTCATTTTTTCCACCTGAAAAATGGGAATAGTTGTAGTTTCGATCTGATAGGGTTGTTGTGTATACATGAGTTAGTATATGCAAAGGCTTGGAACAACACTTGGTATGGAGTAAGCATTATATAAGTTCGTTATTAATCTTTCTTCAACTCCCACAAAGCACAATGTGCTTCATGGCACTAAAGACAGGTCCCTGGAAGAATTAAGCCATACCAGACAAACTTATTCTACTACCAGGGCTATCTTCTCAGGACCCTCACATTATTTGTGTGTGTAATTTGTTTTCACGTAGACTTTCATATATTAGAAAACAGAGGTCTTGGGTGTCTGGGTGGCTCAGTTGGCTGAGCATTTGACTTTGGCTCAGGTCAGGATCTCTCAGGTCTTAAATTCGAGCCCCACATCAGACTCTCTGCTGTCAGTACAGAGCCCGCCTTGCATCCTTTGTCTCCCCTCCCTGTCCGCCCCTCCCCCTACTCTCTCTCTCAAAAATAAATTAAAAAGTTAAAAAAAAAAAGAAAAAGAAAACACATGCTTGTCCTGTCTGAAGCATCTCTTCTTTATGCTAAATATTCTGAATTACTCAGCCATTCCCTAAGTAATATGGTATCCTACTAGCAAGTAACAGACCAGTGTGTCTTTTGCTGCTTGAGTAAGGAATACTAGGAAGTTCTCCTGTTCATCCTCAAAAGATTTATAGATACACAACATATGGAAAGAATTTTTCCTTCTCAATGAAATGTAATAATAACAATACTAGCTAATATGTATTTATTGAATATTACTATGTCATCTACTATATCTTGTTTTGAACTACACAAATTCCTGGGAGTTAAGATGATCCATAGAGGATCCCCAAACAGAATGATACGGGACTTTCCACATGATCTCTGATTTCCCTCCCCATCCTGTTATCTCAGGAGTGACCACATAACTTGCTTTGAAATGAAAGCAGAAACTTTAAAAGCCAGCGTTCCTATTGTTCCTTTCTTTTTTGCCACAATGGCCAGCAAATGGCTTAGGTCCCACAGTAAAGATGACCTCACCTCCCTACAAAAGACTGAACCATGATGGACATGTAACATGAGGAAAATATAAATCTTAATTGTTGTAAGCCACCAAGAGTTTTTTTTTAATGTGTATTTCTTCTTGTGAGAGAGAGAGAGAGAGAGAGAGAGGGCAATGAGTATGGGGGAGGGGCCAGAGGAGAGGGAGAGAGAGAATCCCAAGCAGGCTTCACGCCGTCAGGGCAAAGCACAATGTGGGACTTGATCTCACCACTGCAAGATTATGACATGAGCCAAAATCAAGAATCCTGGATACCAGACAGAGCCACCCAGGCACCCCTTAAGCCACCAAGATTTTTGAGGTCAGTCACATCATAAGCTAGGCTATCTTGACTTTTACATTCTCAGCCTAGGATGCTGAATGTTGTACAGAAGTCTTATTGATTATACTCACATAATGTGATTCAGAATCCCTTCACACACTGGGTATTCTTTGGATGAATATGTTCCTTCTAAGGTGACGTACACAGCAATACATAAGACATTCCAGATGTAGTCTGATAAGCAGCCTCTTGTTCTGAACACTATATTTCTTCTGTAGCAGGATAGTGTATTTTTTTCTTTTAGCTTTATTGAGATATAACAGACAAAAAGCAGTATGCAAGTTTAAGGATATAGCATATTGACTTGACTTACATATATTGTAAGATGATTACCACAATAAGTTTAGCTAACCTCTCTCATTTCATATAGGTAGAAAAAAATGTATTTTTCCTTGTGATGAGAACTGTTAGGATCTATTATCTTGGCAATCTTCAAATATACCACATAGCAGTATTAACTATAGAGCAGGATAATATTTTCCCATATTTCCACCCATGATCCTTCTCCCTCTTCATGTAACAGCTAATCATTTGATTTTGAATGACTTTGAGTGGAGCATACCCTCTCTAGGTTCTTCTGTCTTTATTCCCTGTTATCTTACACCTGGTCTATTTTACTGACTTGCCTCTGTAAAGGCAATTGAGTTTAAAATCCCTGACTAGGCAGATGGACATGGAAAATAATCTCACATGTGCCTCAGCAGAGTAATTCCATTTACTCAAGAGAGTGGCATGAGAAGGAGAGAAAGAGAGACAGATCCTGTGTGATTGAAAACCAATGTAAACAACGTCTCAGTGAATGCTGATGCGGATAGGTGACAACCAGACCAAAATGCTTCCTCAAAGTTACGGCAATTCCAAATTCCCACTCTCCACCAAAACCGGGGCAAAGCATAGAGACACTGAATTGACTGAAATGAGGTTTTTACCACCTACCAAAAACTGATGTTTTGAGTTGGACATTGTGGTTGGCTCCCCAGAATCTGTTCCTTCTGTCTCATTGAATACCACTAATGAAGCTTGAGGAATTCACCTTGACTCCAGTGTTGTATCTGATTGGTCCCAGAGTATTTCAACTACCCTTTGCTATTAATTAATTCAGGAATGGATAAGTGACCCAAATCTGACCAATTATGCAGAAGCAATCGCATGGAAGTTTCTGGGAAGGTTCACAGAAACCAATGGGAATCAATCAATCTTTCTTTCAAACAAGATGTCTTTGTAGCCCAATTAATTTTGACAGCAACCCTACAGTCATGAGGGGGACTAGCATTAGTTTGAAGCCAACAGCGTGGATGGCAGAGCAGAAAGATGAAAAGAAATTGGTCCTTGATGGCATAATTTAGCCTCTGAACCAATCCTGAATTCTTCCCTACCTTTGAGCTTCCTCTTACATTAGCCGATAAATTCTATATCATTTAAGGTAACTACTTCCTGTAGTTAAGGCATTCTAACTTAAGCTCAAAATAAATATTAATTTTAGTCACAGAAGAATTTGAAAGTTACAATTTTTCACATTGTGGTTGAAAGACTACAATTTTTTTTGCTAAAATTTCATATAATCTAAACTTGAAATTGTTGCTTTTTTTGGCAAACCCAGTAATTATGACTTCATACTGACCTAAAACTCTGAAGATGTCTTTCATAATTGTTCATGGATAATCACTGAAAACTAGACAGTTCCTACTCTAATTCTGCCTCATTCATTAATTTAACAGTGTTTACTGCAGTCTCCATTGCACGCCAGGCACGAAATCAGCCCTGATAACACAACAGTGCTTAAGAGTCCCTATTTTCATTGACTTACAGAGTATCAGATACAAGGAATTCAGGTTCAGAAGTTGTTTATTTTTCTTTTTAAGTTTATTTATTTTGGTGGGGGAGCACGCAAGGGGGAGGGGCAGAGAGAGAGAGAGAGAGAGGGAATCTGATAGTGCAAAGCCTGATATGGGGCTTGAATACATGAACCAGGAGATCATGACCTAAGCCAAAGTCAGATGCTTAACAGACTGAACCACCCAGCTGTCCCAGGTTTAGCAGTTCTTTAGATGCCTCTGGTCAGGAACGATTTAAATGAAAGAAAGAGGGGCACCTGGGTGGCTCAGTCAGTAAGCATCTGACCCTTGATCTCAGCTAAGGTCTTGACCTCAGGGTTGTGAGTTCAAGCCCTGTGTTGGGCTACACACTGGGCATGGAGTGTACTTAAAAATAAATAAATAAATAAATAAATAAATAAATAAATAAATAAATAAATAAATAAATACACAAATACATAAACAAACAAATAAATGGGTTATATTCTCAGATGAAGGAGAATTCAACAAGGAAGGCATTCCAAAAACTAAAACTAGTCAAATGGCGTCCAGGTTGAGTTGGTTGTGAAGTTAAAATCTCAAAGGAATTTTAATTGGGAGCATCCTAAGAATGACTTGCCTCATGCTATATTCAAGACTTTTCTTTAACTGGCTCCAGAAAACATCATTGTCCTTTCTTCCTTAACATAAGTATATATAAATAAGCCAGGTTTCACTTTATTCATTCAACAAAGATTACTGAGTTCCTACTATATTCCAGGATACAGACTTGTTAAGTCAAGGATACAGACTTGAACGGGGTTCCTGCCTTTAATAAACTTTAAGTTTAATGAAGGAGTCAGACATATAACAATAAAAGTAAAGCACATCAAAACCAAAATTTTGAAAGAATGGGCTCTAGTGTCAAAGGGACCTTAATTAGAAACCAGGTCCACCATTTACAACCTGGTTGATTTGGATCCATTGATTAATCTTTAAAAAAAAAATTTTTTTTAGCGTTTATTCATTGTTTGATAGAGACAGAACATGAATGCGGAAGGGACAGAGAGGGAGGCACAGAATCCGAAGCAGGCTCCAGGCTCTGAACTGACAGCACAGAGCCCAACGTGAGGCTCGAACTCACAGACCTTGAGATCATGACCTGAGCTGAAGTTGGACACTTAACTGACTGAGCCACCCAGGCACCCCTCCATTGGTTAATCTTAATGCTCTCATATCTGCAAGAGGAATAGTAATAATACCTATTTCATAAGATTTCTTGGTGATTAAATGCTTTCTGAAAAAAATCATTTATCAAGCACATAGTAAGCACTCAGTAAATACTAACTATCACTACTATTTATTCAACACTGTGATTTAAGCACTGGTCTACATGTTTGTGATATATCAGTGAATAAGAGACAAAACGCTTGGGGCATGTGCATGGCTCAGTCGGTTAACGTCGGACTTCTGCTCAGGTCATGATCTCACAAGTCTTTAGTTCAAGCCCCGCATCGGGCTCTGTGCTGACTGCTCAGAGCCTGGAACCTGCTTCGGATTTTGTGTCTCCTTTTCTCTCTGCCCCTCCCCCACTTGCACTCTGTCTCTCTCTCTCTCTCTCAAAAATAAATAAACATAAAAAAATTTTTTTAAAAAGAGACAAAACGCTTGTCCTTCTGCAGCTTACATGACTATTTTCATGCAAAGTAATAAATGAAGGTGTGTATGATGAAAGCTCACTATTGTATTCCTGGAATCTAGTTTTCTTAGCTTGGGATTCTCCCAGATCCTGAGAAAAAGAATTGGATACAAGTAATTTCTTTGAGAGGTCATCCTTGAAATCATGGAGAGGGAGAGGAAAAGTGAAAAAGGAAAGGATAATGGAAACCAATTTGACAATAAATTTCATATATTTAAAAAAAAAAAAAAAGGAAAGGTGGATAGCCAACAGAAGAAAAGGGGAAATCACTTAAGTCTGTCTGAGAGAGGCAAGGGAGCCTACTCAGCAAGAACAATAATTCTTGAAGTTAGGTTTGAAAGATGCATCAGCCAACGGGTCAGAAGCACAAAAGTGCATGTATCCCAGACAGAGGGAATGACATCAAGGATATGGGATATAGAGGGAGAAGAGCACCCAGAATTACTAGAGATTAGGGAACAAAGGAGTAAGGATAAAAAAAGCAAGAAAGGTAGCAGGAGTCAATCACAGAAGACTTCTATATAGTCCTAATGAGTTAGATTTTATTTTAAGAGAATGGAAAACCACTGAGTTATACAAGAGTGACATAATTGATTTTGAATTTTAGGAAGATAAATTTGTCCTGCTTGCAGACACCCCAGCAGAATGGATTGAGGCTAACGTCAGGCAAACTAATTAAGATGTTAACAATATTCTAGGAGACACAGAGGCTGGGGAGATAGAAGCGATGAATCTAAGAATTACTAAGAAATAGCATAAATTGGTCGGATGTAAGAAGAGAAAGAGAAGTAAGGATGCTGCTCAGGTTTTATGACTTTTATGGCCAAGGCAAAGTGGCACCCCTCACTAAGCCAGGAAACACAGGAGGGGGTGGAGCTGGTGAGGGGTGAGGGTTTCTTTTCACATATATTGTTTCAAGGGTCTTTGAACCTTTGTGCCCCAGTATCTCCTAAAATAATTTTGAAACATGTAACCCCAACACATGTTGACATCAACTATTAAAACTGTACATCACAAATGCAAAAGTGGCAAGAGGTGTAATTTCCAGCCATATTATAAGACTGAAATTTTAAAATATAACGTATATCACTCTTAAATGTATTTGAATGTAAATACCATAGCATATCAATAGCCACCATCATCCTCTTGAAAATTATGGGAACAAGCTCTTCTACTCAATTTTTTACACCAATTCTTTTGCACCTCAAACCAACATGTCCCTCCTACTTTCCCAATTTTATTGTGAGGTAATATATTTTCATTTTTGGAAGTTTTTTCTCAACTACCCTAACATATTTGGTGATAAAAATATCTATACAGATGGAAATTAATTTTGATAATTTCCTGTGATCTTACACTCTATTTTATTGTATTTTTAAAAATTTTTTACATTTATTTATTTTTCAGAGACAGAGCGCAAGTGGGGAGGGGCAGAGAGAGAGGAGACACAGAATCCGAAGCAGGCTCCAGGCTCTGAGCCGTCAGCACAGAGCCTAACGCAGGGCTCAAACTCACAGACTGTGAGATCATGACCTGAGCCAAAGTTGGACGCTCAACCAACTGAGCCACCCAGGTGCCCCCTTACACTCTATTTTAAAGAACTGGCTGGGGTGCCTGACTTCAGCTCAGGTCATGATCTCACAGTTAGTGGGTTCAAGCTCTGCGCAGACAGCTCAGAGCCTGGAGCTTGCTTCGGATTTTGTGTCCCCCACCTCCCCCTGCCCCTCACCCGCTTGTGTTTGCGCGCTCTCTCTCTCTCTCTCTCTCTCTCTCTCTCTCTCTCAAAAATAAGTAAATAAACATTAAAAAAATAAAGAATTTGGTTATAGGAACTAAGTTGTCAAAATTATTAGTCATGTACTACTAATCAAAATGACTAATGCATTACTAATTTTGATCAAAAATATGAGATAAAAATGTTTTATTATAAAAGCCTCTTTTACTAATATAAATTATAATTTTTAAAACTATAGTTCATATAAATATTATTGCTAGACTAAAACACTAGTCAGCATTAATTTTGTTCTATTTTCCATTTTTATAGACATAAGAATTGAGAAAACTTGTTTACAAAAGTCAAAGGATGGGAATTGGAGGAGTTTTGCTGCAGCAATACCATTCACTTATTTGAACTCCTTCCAAGTTATATTCCAAAAACCACAGAGTGATCTGTCATTAAAATGCATTTGGCGGGGGGGGGGGGGGGGGGGCGGTGCACCTGGTGGCTCAGTCAGTTAAGCATCTGACTTAGGTTCAGGTCATGATATCCTGGTCCATGAGTTCAAGTCCCATATCTGGCTCTGTGCTGACAGCTCAGAGCCTGGAGCCTGCTTCAGATTCTGTTTCCCTCTCTCTCTGCCCCTCCCCCTTTTATGCTCTGTCTCTGTCTCTGTCTCAAAAATAAATAAACATTAAAAATTTTTTTGCAATCTGTATCAAAATAATACCAGCATTCTTCACAGAGCTAGAACAACAATCCTAAAATTTGTATGGAACCATAAAAGACCAGAAATAGCCAAAGCAATTTTGGAAAAGAAAACCAAAGCTGGAGGCATCACAATTCTGGACTTCATGCTGTATTGTGAAGCTGTAATCAACAAGACAGTATGGTACTGGCACAAAAACAGACACTCAGATCAGTGGAACAGAATAGAGAACCCAGAAATGGACTACAAACATATGGCTAACTAATCTTTGACAAAGCAGGAAAGAATATCCAATGGAATAAAGACAGTCTCTTCAGCAAATGGTGCTGGGAAAACTGGACAGCGACATGCAGAAAAATGAACCTGGACCACTTTCTTACACCATACACAAAAATAAACACAAAATGGATGTAAGACCTAAATGTAAGACAGGAAGCCATCAAAATCCTAGAGAAGAAAACGGGCAACAACCTCTTTGACCACAGCTGCAATAACTTCTTATTTGACATGTCTCCAGAGGCAAGGGAAACAAAAGCAAAAATGAACTATGGGGACCTCATCAAAATAAAAAGCTTCTACACAGCAAAGGAAACAATCAGCAAAACTAAAAGGCAACCGACAGAATGGGAGAAGATATTTGCAAACGACATACCAGATAAAGGGTTAGTATCCAAAATCTATAGAGAACTTATCAAACTCAACACCCAAAAAACAAATAATCCAGTGAAGAAATGGGCAAATGACAGGAACAGACACTTCTCCAAAGAAGACATCCAGATGGCCAATTGACACATGAAAAAATGCTCAATGTTACTTATCATCAGGGAAATACAAATCAAAACCACAATGAGATTCTGACTCACACCTGTCAGAATGGCTAACATTAACAACTCAGGCAACAACAGATGTTGGAGAGGATGCAGAGAAAGAGGATCTCTTTTGCACTGCTGGTGGGAATGCAGACTGGTACAGCAACTCTAGAAAACAGTATGGAGGTTCCTCAAAAAACTAAAAATAGAACTACCCTATGACCCAGCAATTACACTCTAGGTATTTATCCGAGGGATACAGGTGTGCTGTTTTGTTTATTTTTTATTTTTTTAAATTTTTTTTTTTTTTTAAAAATTTTTTTTAATGTTTTTTATTTATTTTTGAGACAGAGAGAGACAGAGCATGAACAGGGGAGGGGCAGAGAGAGAGGGAGACACAGAATCCGAAGCAGGCTCCAGGCTCTGAGCTGTCAGCACAGAGCCCGACGCGGGGCTCGAACCCACGAACCGTGAGATCATGACCTGAACCAAAGTTGGACGCTTAACCAACTGAGCCACCCAGGCGCCCCACAGGTGTGCTGTTTTGAAGGGACACATGCACCCCCATGTTTATAGCAGCACTATTGACTATAGCCAAAGTATGGAAAGAGCCCCAATGGCCATCGATGGATGAATGGATAAAGAAGAAATGGTATATACATACAATGGAATATTACTCGGGAATCAAAAAGAATGAAATCTTGCCATTTGCAACTATGTGGATGGAACTAGAGGGTATTAAGCTAAGCAAAATTAGTCAGAGAAAGACAAATATCATATGACTTCACTTGTATGAGGACTTTAAGATACAAAACAGATGAACATAAGGGAAGATAAGCAAAAATCATATAAAAACAGGAAGAGGGACAAAACATAAGAGACTCTTAAATATAGAGAACAAACAGAGGGTTCCTGGAGGGGTTGTGGGAGGGGGGATGGGCTAAATGGGTAAGGGGCATTAAGGAATCTAGTTCTGAAATCATTGCTGGACTTTATGCTAACTAACTTGTATGTAAATTTAAAAAATATTAAATTAAAAAATAAATTTAAAAAATTTTTAATGTGTTTTTTAGTCATCTGTTATCAGAAACTTGATTTTCCCCTCAATTCTGTGGCAAGCAAAGAATTAGAAAGCACCTGAATTGCAAAAGCATTTGTCACCTAGTCATGAGACCCGTTCACTCTGAATTTCTGGAAAGTTTATCAAAAAGGCTTTCTCAAGAATTATCAATGATGATTAAAATCATACTTTTCTATCTAGAGGCATTTTGGTTAACCTGACATGTATAGAAAAGACTAGAAAATGAAGATAGTATTAATTCCAAAATATCTTGAGTGATAAAAAAATTTGACAAGGAATTCTCTCTTAAATCATGTGATTTAAATATATTTTATTCAAAAACCTTGGTGCAGTATTTTTAGCTCATTTGATTTATGGAAAAGACCCAGCTACCACCTAACTAGCAAAGTCACCCTTCACTGTCAAACCAACCGGCCAAATCAGATTTTTTCTCTGTCACAAAAGATCCGACTACATGTCTTCTATTCAAATAAACATGTTAAGACACATCCCCATGACAACCAGCTCACTTCTGAATTCAAAGAGAGGGGAGAACCTTGCTGAGAATTTGTTCCTGAATGGAATAAAGTATGTAAAGTGCTATTTTGTTTAATATTTTTCTCAGTATGCCCCCCTTTTTTGTTTATTTGTTGTCACAAGACTCTCAGTCAGAAGTGATAGATTCCTTGACAAAAAGAAGATGGAAAGGCTAAGGTTGTTAAGCAAAAATTGTCATCGTGACCTACTTATTCCATAGTGGAACTAGATTTAAAACATCCTGGGGTGCCTGGGTGGCTCAGTCAGGTAAGCCTTGGACTCTTGGTTTTGGCTCAGGTCATGATCTCACAGTTTCATGGGTTGGAGTCCCAAATCAGGCTCTGTGCTCATAACTCAGCCTGCTTAGTATTCTCTCTCTCTCTCTCTGTCTCTCTCTCTCTCTCTCTCTGCCCCTCCCCCACCTGTCTCTGTCTCTCTCAAACAAATAAACTTAAAAAAAAAAATCCCAACATGCCACCTTTCATTCTTTTACAGGATGTGGATAAATCAAGACAAACACAAGCCCTACTTTGAGGACACACTGTCTGGATTAAAAGAGCTTAGCCTACCCCAGTACTTTGAATGGTCTCTGTGGAACCCTGGGGGTGTTTACAACCAGTGCAAGGTATATGATAAGATGGGGCCAAGTATACCTTTTTATTCTATCAAAGGAGATAAGGAGGATTATGAAAGGAAGTTGAGAAAGGAAAACTAACATAACATGTCAACAGTCAGCATTTCCTCAGAGAAATCCCTTTGGGCAGAATTCCATAAGGAAATCAAGATCCAGAAACTGGTTTCCTTAAAATGATCTGAGCCACCATATCTCTTTGAAAGTCTCTGTACCTATCTTTAAAAATCATTTGATTTCTACCATGTATACCATTTGATCCTCACAATGGCTCTGTGAATTTGGTACTTAAAACCTCTATTAATGTGACTCTCATTTAACAATGAGGAGTCTAAGGTTCAAAGACACCACACCAATTACCCAAGGTAACTGAACCCGGTTGAAGTGACATCCCAGGCTCTTTCAGCAAAACCCTCTGCTTCTGCTCTAGCCGAGACCAACATACCACCCCAGGACCACTCCCCTTTCTACCTGGAAGGCCTCTGCTTCCTCATAGAATTCTGGACTAAATGACACTCAAGTTTTTACCAATTTCTCAATGAGACTCAATTAGCATGTTTTATCTCTGGCTTAAGTTAATTTTTTTCAACATCTTATTAAGAAAAAATTTGAGCCACCTGGGTGGCTCAGTCGGCTAAGCGTTCCCCCTTTGGCTTAGGTCATGATCTCATGGTTGATGGGTTCAGCCTTGCGTTGGGCTCTGTGCTGATAGCTCAGAGCCTGGAACCTGCTTCAGTTCCTGTGTCTTCCTCTCTCTCTGTTCCTCCCCAGCTTGTACTCTCTCTGTCAAAAGCAAATAAACATTTTTTTAAAAAAAGGAAAGAGTGGAGAGTGACAAAACTACTATCAATTCCCCTGTTAAAAAAAAGAAAGAAAAGAAAAAATTTGAGGGGCACCGGGGTGGCTCAGTCAGTTAAGCATCCTACTCTTGATTTCAGCTAGGGTAATGGGATCGAGCCCTGAGTTGGGTTCCATACTAGAGGCAGACTCTGCTTAGGAATCCCTCTCTCCTTCTCCCTCTGCCCCTCCCCCGCTTGTGCACACACACTCTCTCTCTCAAAAAAAAAAAAAAAAAAGGAAGAAAGAAAAGAAAAGAAAAAATTTTGAAATATATCTAAATTGAAACAAATGTTTTATACACACTTATATACCCATTGCCCAGATTCTACTATTTCACCATACCTGCCAAGGCTTATCTCTTCTTAATCTTTGGCAGCCTACATTTCCCCTTCTGTAAAACAGGAAAGCACCATAGCACCTTCATCCAAGCTGTTTTCAAAGAGTACGGTTTATGATCTACAGAAAACTGTAAATTTCCTCATCTCTATTGGTTCAGGTCATTCGTTTAATCCAGTGGTACCAAACCTGGAAGTACATCAGAATCACCTGGCGAGTTTTTAAAACATACCCGAACACTGGCCCTTTCCCTGGTCAGAATCTCTGGGAGTAGACACAGGATTTTAGCATTCAATTAGTCAACAAGTAATAAATGAGTAGCGCTCTGTGCCGGGCAACTTTTTAGGCATCTGAGTGGATAAGGGAAGTCCCTGCCCTCACAGAGCTTCACCCTCTTGCCTCACCACAGAATTCCTTCCCTGCACAAGGGTGTTCGGGTCCCTTCCATCTGAGTGTCCTTCCCTCTCAGGTTTCCAGAACCCATTTCAGGCCCCAAGGTATTCTTCCCACCTGGCCCTTCTAGTCAGTTAATTGCTTCCTTCTCAGGAGTCCTATGGCTGGTTTTTCTTATCAACGTTATCGTAGGCTATAGCACTTTGTGCTAAGGGTTCTGGTTTTAGGTGTGGGACTCCACTAACTGTGAAGAGTCAGAGACTGTTGTATTTGACCTGGGGTCCTCGTCGTGCATGAAAGTGACTGGAACATAGCACTGTTGTAAAATGTGAAACAAATAAATGGCCAGTGGATACTATATTGAACGTAAGGCAATCACAGCCTGTATGCAATATGCATTTCCTGAGTCTCATTCTGACTTCCTTCCAGATGACTTGTTTGATGGACCAAGGAATGCTCTGTTTTACCCAAAGGGACAGAAGCTAGACTTTGCACCTGATGGACCTGAGATAATGAAGGGCTCAGGAGGCTTATAAATTGTGTTCTTGGATTTTTCTAAGACCTCCAATTTGAAACTTTAAAATTCCTTCGCCCACCAATAGAATTCTATAGCAGGGAATGTCCTAAAGAAGACGTGTCATGAAAGAGTCCACTCTGCCTGACAAGTAGTGTGTAGGCTTTGAAGTCAAATGGAACAGAGGACGAAGTCTCACCTCCACCCCTACTACCTATTTGACTTAGGTGGTTTGCTTAACCTTTCTGAACCTCAGTTTCTTTACCTGTAAAATACATACATTTAGTCTCTCCCCACTCTCCACATTAAGAGTACGAGCTTCATGAAGAATAACATTAATAGCTGACGTTCACAGAATGCTTATGATGTGCCAGGTACATTGCTAACTCCTTTACAGTTCAATACCCAGATCATTCAAGGTACTATTATTCCTGTTTTACAGAGCGTGAAACAGAGTCATATTAAGTGAGTTGTCAGTGGTTATACAGCTAGCGAAGAGCGGATTCAAATCCAGACAATCTGGCTCCGAGAGCTCACTCTTACCTGTGTCTTAGGGCCCTTGTTTGCCTTATTCACTCCATATCTCCAGGCCCCAGAAGAGCTTCTGATACGTGGGTGCTAAAAATAACTTTTGAATTAATCAATCAATAACTTCCTGCAGCACTGATGTAAGAAAGAAAGAAGTAACATTTACTGAGTACCTACCTACCACGTTTCAGGCTCTTTTATGTGTCTTATCTGCCTTAATCCTGCATAGGAAATGTGTGCTATTATGAAATGCATTTTAACGTCAGCATGCACAGAGGAGGAAACTGAAATGGGAGAGGTAAAGTCACTAGCCCAAGGACACACCACTGACAGGCAGACTTTATGCCTTCTCCCGTGGAAAGCCCCTGCCCTTTCCCCTCTACCTGTGGTCTTTCAATGTTTTTACTCATCTTGCAACTTTGATGTTGAATTTTTTATTTTTTATTATTAGTTGAAGTAATTGCAAAGGCTGTAATTTCCTGGGTATTATAAATACTGTCATTTTTTAAAAATGGCATCACCTTTGTGGGGTTACTTAAAAATTCCTTAATTTTTGGTCACCTGGGTGGCTCAGTCGGTTAAGTGTCCCACTGCGGCTCAGGTCATGATCTCATGGTTCATGGGTTCGAGGCCCACATTGGGCTCTGAGCTGACAGCTCAGTGCCTGGAGCCAGCTTCGGATTCTATGTCTCCCTCTCTCTCTGCCCCTCCCCTGCTCATGCTCTGTCTCTCTCTCTCAACAATAAATAAACATTAAAAAAATTTTTTTAATTCCTTAATTTTTATTCCTCTACCACAGGCACAATTTACAGATCAGAGCAATATGCATGATGCAACTAAAAAATAGGAAAATCTACAACATATGAAAGACCTCAGGAATGTTCATCTAATTGACCGGCATTGCGTTAATCACTAATTGCACTTTTTGCAAACAGTGGCAATGACAGACCTGACAAAAAGTTTCTTACTTAAGGGGCTATTAAGTTTAGGTTTCCCATCTAAGTAACTTTTCTGGCTACGGATGGTCATCCCTCCTTTCCTGGCAGATTTTTGTAGTTCCTCTAATGCATTTGGGAAAATGGGCTCAAAGTGACCTGTAATTTTCCTGACAACTCCTTATGCTCCCTCTCCCTAAGAACAGAAGCCCTTTTCTGCAAAGATTTTAGAACCTTCTACTACCATATCCACAACCACCACCACCATAGGGACTGCTTGAACTTCTTCACCAACTGTCCCCCCTTCACTGGCCCGTAATTTAATTGCTGTTATCCACTATAATTTCCAAAACCATTAGAGGTCCCACCACCACCATGGTTATCACTGGCAACATTTTCTCCTTCATCGTAACCATTATGTCCTCCACCACTGCCACCATATCCTTTAACCTGGTTTGTACAACCTGGTTCATCACCCCCTCAACTACTATAACCAGGACAATATCTGCCATAATTGCCACCAACACCTCCAAATCCACTATATGTCCCATTATGTTATCCATAATTATCTGTGCTGCCACCAGCTCTATCACCATAGCCCTCTCTTCCACTGAAGTTACCACCATGGGCAAAGTGCCCTCCACCATGGCAGAAGTTCCCCACAATACATAAAGTTTCCAGATCTCCCCCGCGACCTCTTTGTGATCTAGCAGACTGTACTTTTATTTATTTATTTATTTATTTATTTATTTATTTATGTTTATTTTTGGGAGAGAGGGAGAAAAAAAAACAGAGCATGAGTGTGGGAGGGGCAGAGAGAGAGGGAGACACAGAATCCAAAACAGGCTCCAGGCTCTGAGCTGTCAGCACACAGCCCGATTCAGGGCTCAAACTCAAGAAGTGCAAGATCATGACCTGAGCTGAAGTCAGGCACTTAACTGACTAAGCCACCAGGGTGCCCCAAACAGACTGTACTTTTAGAAAGAGCCTTTTCACTTCACAGTTAGGTCCATTAATAGTGTAATATTTCTGAACAACGAATTTATCAACTGTGTAATCAAAAATTTCAAAAGCAAATCATCTTTTTCTTCTACTCCACTTGTCATCCATAACTTCTGTGATTTCGATCTTACCAGTTTACAAAGTAGTCTCTCAAAATTATATTCTTCTGTATCTTCTTTTTTTTTTATTTATGTATTTTGACAGGGTGGAAGAGAGAGAGAAAACCAGCAGTGGAGGGACAGAAAGAGGGTGGGGGTGGAGGACAAAGGATCTGAACCAGGCTCTGAGCTGACAACAGACAGCCTGATGCAGAACTTGAACTCACAAACCATGAGATCATGACCTGAGCCATAGTTGGACGTTTAACCAACCGAGCCACCCAGGCACGCCTCTTCTGTATCTTCTTTAATACCACGAACAAAAATTTTTCTTCACTGTTAGATGGGCACCGGTCTTTGGGGAATCCTTTCTAGAAACAATCTCTTTGGTTCCACTACATGCCCATCAACCTGGTCTAAGCAAACTGCAGCATTCAACTCTTTAATATAAGAGTAAGTCACAAAGCCCCAGGAACATTTTGGTTGGAGGTCTCATCACACAATGAACATGTGTGCCTCATTCCTCAAAATGTTCTCTTAAACTATTATCTGTAGTTTCAAACCTCCTACCACCAGTAGAGAGTTTTCTCAACTACTCTGGTTCCTTGTCCTCTGGTGGCTGCTGGAGTCTGGCAGGGGGCCATCAGGTAGAGATTTTATCTGTTCTTATTTTTAAAGTTTATTTCTTTTTGAGAGAGAGAGAGAGAGAGAGTGTGTGAGAGGGGAAGGGGCAGAGGGAGGGGGACAGAGGATCCAAAGCAGGCTCTGCACTGAGAGCAGTGAAACCGATGCAGGGCTCAAACTCATGAACCGCAAGACCATGACCTGAGCCAAAGTCAGATACTCAATTGCCTGAGCCATCTAGGCACCCTGGTTTTACTTCCATTTTGAGACTAGACTGGCATCTTACAACTTGTGTTCAATCTGGGACTGAGAGAAAGAGCTGCATCACTTTTTAAGATATATCCAGTGGAATTTAAAATTAAAAGTAAGTTCATATCCACATTATCTATTTTAAAAACACATGAGCAGGTCTATAATGGATGGCAATTTTCCCTTTTCTTTTTGGACTACTATTTCTCCTTCACTTCTTCAAAATTGTTTTCTATTGTGATTTATTTTATGTAGGAAAGTCATTTGTTGATCATCCTTGCACATGCCTCTTTTAAAAATACATATATTGATCAGAGCTCCTGGGTGGCTCAGTCAGCTCAGTGTCTGACTCTTGATTTTGGCTCAGGTCATGATCTCACAGTTGGTGGGATCAAGCCCCCATGTCAAGCTCTGTTCTGCTTGGGATTCTCTCTCCTCACTCTCTTCCCTTCCCTCTGCTCACTCTCTCTCTCCCTCTCTCAAAATAAACAAACAAACCGAAAAAATACATATATTGAAATTTTGATAAATAATTAAAAGCAAATTTTATTGGAAACCCATTTTTATTAAAAAAAATTTTTTTTACATTTATTTATTTTTTGAGAGACATAGAGAGACAGAGCACAAGTTGGGGAGGGGCAGAGAGAGTAGGAGACACAGAATCTGAAGCAGGCTCCAGGCTCCAAGCTGTCAGCACAGAGCCTGATGTGGGGCTCAAAGTCACAAAGTGTGAGATCATGACCTGAGCCGAAGTCCAACACTTAACCGACTGAGCCACCCAGGCGCCCCAGAAATCCATTTTTAAATATGCTGGTTGTGCTTTGTTTTTGCTTTGTTTTATTTTTGTTTTGTTTTGTTTTTGCCTTTTCAATTAGTTGGATTAATATAAGCTATTGTTAGAATGGGGAAGGCTGCACTTCAATTCTATTCTTGTTTTTTGTTTTTATGGATGTAAGAACTGAGAAACATGTTTATACAATTAAGTAGATGGGAAAGGAAGGAGTTTTGTTATAGCGATGTTACTCAGTTTTTGGAACTACTTCTGAGCTGTATGTCAAGAAACACAGTTACATGTCATCAAAACTAATTTTAATGATCCGTCAACTATCAGTTTGATTAGGTTTTCCTTCAGTTTTGTTAAAAACAAAACAAACAAACAAAAAAATCAGAAACCATCTGGCTTGAAAAAGGAATTGATACCCAGCCATTTGGGTCTTTCAGGTCCCAGGATCTTCACCAATATTTTGAATGGTCTCTTTGTTTGGATATTTTTACAAATATCCTGAGAGTAATGTGCCCCCCAAAACTGACATGAGTGGGATGCACACCTTTATTTTCTTGAAGTGGGAAGAGGACTGGTGATGAAGAGCTGTGTTGGAAAAGAGGACTTGTACCTTTTCCAGGTCACTTTCTTAGGCAGATTAATTTGGGACCAGCACGTGACAGCTCAGGATTTGAAACTGATTTCTTTTGTTTTTAAGGGGTGGTGGAGAGGGGCAGAGAGAGAGGGAGAGAGAATCTCAGGCAGGCTCCATGCTAAGCGTGGAGCCCAACGTGGGACTCAATCCCCTGACCTGAGCCTAAATCAAGAGTTGGATGCTTAACTGACTGAGCCACCCAGATGCCCCTGAAAATTTTTCTTCCTTCCTTCCTTCCTTCCTTCCTTCCTTCCTTCCTTCCTTCTTTCCTTTCTTTTTGAAAATTGATTTCTTTAAAAGTAACCATGCCTATCCCCCCTTGGAAGTCTTTCTGACTTGCAGGGTACACATACCCTAGTTTGAAGTCCATTTTCTCTCTATACTCTGCCTGGAGTTTCAGGATTAGAAATAATAGATGTTTAGTGCATAAAGTAGACACACTATAACATCTAGTTATTATTATTATTTTAAAAATAATCTAATTTACTCAGAGCAGTGAGGAATTGGAAGCTGGAGCTAGATTCATCCAGTGGGGAGGACCAGACCCTGGGAGAATGAATGCAAATGCAGATTCATAAGGAAGGAATTAGGTCTGGCCATAAAAATAGTGTCCACAAGAATGAATAAAAGTAGGGACACAGTCAAAACTAGACAAAAAATATCAAGGCTAAAAGGCAGATGTCCCAATGGGTGAGGAGGGAATAATGAGACTCTGGAATGATGTTACTCAACTTTGGAAAGGTTTACTAAAGGCACTGTGAATGTGAAATAAAATCTTAATTAGAAGACTGCAATTTGAGTCACATCTCTGCAACCTACTTACTAACTGTATAAACTAACTCTAACTCTCGCCCCCAGCTTTCTGGAAGGTAAAACGTAAATCTTGCATAGTTGTAGTTTGGATATAATAAAATGGCAGCTCCTGGCATATAATAAGTGCTCAATAAATGGTAGCCATTTGAATAGAACTACCCATGTCTCCCACACTCACCTTTATATTGTTCTTCCTTTTCTTGCTGGAGAAGTCCTTCCACCCACACAAAGTGAATTGGTTCACCAATGCTCTGAATCTCATCCTCTCAATTATCTCCTGTTTTGTACTGTATTTTCCACTTCTCTCTCATTACTGCTTTCCTATTCTGATTATTTATTCCAGCTCAAGTCTTTCATATCCTGAGCCCTTTCCCCTTCCCTTCTAGAAAGAATTGTATTCACTTCGTGATTCCTCTTCCTTACCTGTCACTCATGCCTTCGCCCATTACAATCTTACTTCTGCCCAACCACCCACTGAAATTTGTCTTATCAAGATGACCATTCAGTCACTTAACTCTCTCAACTGTATGTATTGAAGGCCTACTCTGTGTCAGACACTGGGAATGCAGCCATAGACAAATCAAAATCACTGTACTTACAGACTTCCCTTCTAGTAGGGTTGAAAATTAATTTAAAAATATAATGTCAAGTAGAGTTAGGTGCCACGATGAGAAATTCTCATGGATAAGGGGCTATAAAGAGATTGGTGTACTATTTTACATAAAGTGGTCAAGGAAGTCCTCTTTGAGAAGATGGCTTTTGAGCAGAGATCTGACCAAAATTAGAGTATAAGACATACAAATATCTGGGGGATAAGAGGAATTCAAGAAGAGGGAATAGCAAGTACAAAGATCTCAAAGCAAATAGCCAAATGAGAGTGGGGAATGGAATCCTTAAATCCAATCAAAGGGCGTTTATCTATATTAACCCTGTGTGACTGCAACATTCACCAGCTGTTGACCACCTCCTCCATCTTGAAAATTCTCTCTTGTCTTTTACCATGCCATTCTCGTCTAGTTTTCTTCACTGTTTTTCTGTCTATCCCATCTCATTCTTGTGCTTGAGCTCCTCATCATCTAATTATTTTTTAACTTTATTGAGGAATAATTGACAAATACACTTGTATATATTTAAAGTGTATGATGTGGTGACCAAGACCAAGGTAATTAACATGACCATCACCTCACATAGTTAACTTTTTTTGTGGTAAGAATGCTTAAAATCTACTTTCAGCAACTTTCGAGTATTATTAATACAGTTACCATGCTGTACAGCAGATACTCAGAACTTATTCTCCTTATAACTGAAAATTGTACCCTTTGATCCACATCCTCCCATTTTCCCCTCCCCCTGGCTTCTGGCAACCACCACTCTATTCTTTGTTTCTAGAAATCTGCTTTTTTGTTTTGTTTTGTTTTTAGATTCTATGTATAAGTGATACCATACATTATTTATCTTCCTCCGTCTGGCTTATCTCACTTAACATAATGTCCTCCAGTTTCATCCTGTTATAGCAAATGGCAACTAATTCTTAAACAGGGCATTATTTTCCTACAGCTTTGTTTCTGATCTGCTTTTCTAATCACTCTCTATTTTTCTCATTGAGTGATCTCAGTCATGACTTTGTCTTTAGCTACCACTCACATGCTGATGAAGCCAAGGTTCATATTTCTAACCCATACTTCTTTTCTGAACTCATGCACTGATCCTTATGCACACCTCCACTAGGGTATATCCTAGGAACTTCAAACTTAATATGACTGTAGATGAGCTCATTACCTTTTCACTTAAAGAAGCTTCTTGCATAGTATTCCCTATCTAAATTGGTGGGAAGCACCATCTCCCTAGTTGCCTAAGCTAGAAACCTAAATGTCTTCAAGATATGTCCTACTGCCTTTTCCTCCATGTTCGAAGAGTCATAGGACAAGTCTATTCAATCTACTATTGGGTTCTCTGTGCCCAGTGTCACTAGTAATGCAGATCCTCCCCCATTTCTTGACATTTCTTACCAACTTGCCAGCTTCCCAACTGGTCTCTCTGCTTCCAGGTTCTTATCCCCTGACCTTATTTTCTGCACTGAGTCTAGAATGATCTTTATGAACTACATATCCAGTCGTGTCACTTCTACAGTTAAAATTCTCCTCATTTCCATCAGAATGAAACCCACACTTCTTAGGAAGGAACATATGGTCCTTCAAGATTAGGCCCTACCACTTGTCCAACCTCATATTCCATTACTCCACGCAGGCAAAATATATTTCTTCTTTTCTAAACCAATCACAAACACAACCTTAATCTGTCATGTTTTCACTGATGCCCATGCCTTTGTATGTGATTCACCTTCTGTACAGTCAATGCTGGCAAAATTCTATTCAATCTTTTTTTTTTAAATGTTTATTTATTTTGGGGGGGGAGGGGCAGAGAGAGAGGGAGAGAGAGGATCTGAAACCAGCTCGGCACTGACAGTGGCAAGCCCAATGGGGGGCTTGAACTCAGGAGCTGTGGCATGACCTGAGCTGAAGTGAGATGCTCAACCGACTGAGCCACCCAGGTGTCCCAAATTGTATTCAATCTTAAAGTCACAGCTTTTAAAGTCACTGCCTGCGCTCCTAGCTGTTGCTTAGTTAGGTGCTTCTCCTCTGCATTCTGCGTTGCCTTAATACTTGCATGCATCTTGGTCATTCCCTTATAATTTTAACTCAGCTGATTTTTCTTCCCCTTATTTGTAAGGTCTTTGAGACCAGGGTCTGTGTCTTTCTTTGTCCCCAGAATCTAGCTTGAGATCTTATAATAAATATTCTTCTAAAAGCATGGAGGGAAGAGAGAAATAATTGAGTCCAAATGTGTTGAAGAAGAATGCAAAACCTAGGAGGAGGATGAGGCCAAACACAATGGGGAAAATAGGCTAGATGTCCTGGGGCCCCTTCCAACCTTGAACTCTGATGAGTCTCTAGGATGAGAAAACTGAAAATTAATAATGAAAGAGGACTTATGTCTGATTCATCTCATTCGTCTTGTTCCCTCTTTTCTCTGTTCTACAAAGAGAAGGAAGATCTATTCAGACCCTATAAGTCGATGGTTTTACAGGTGCCATCATTTAATTATTTGCCTGTTAAAGCCCAGTAATGCACAATCCATCATTCATTGCATCCTTTTCCCTATTACCTGCCTTTTCATAAAGGGAGAAAAAAGGGAATGAAAGACTTACTGGAGGAATATATGGTTGTCTAATTTGGGCCTCTCTTCTATCCTCTAATAACCCAGCAAACTGGTAATTCTTATTCCTTTCTGTATTACAAAGGATATATTATCCCTGCCCATTCTACTGCAGGAGAATAATGGTGTGGGGAAGGAAGAGAAAGGGACATTATTTTTCCAGGCCTCTTTTCCAACAAAGAGGGAAAAGCTAGCTATCACCAAAGGGCTGTGTGTTTTGCTAGGCATGGAGTCTTTCTCTTCAGTGATATCTAAAATCCTCAGGTGAACCCAAAAATTCAACTTTTGGAAATACCTTCTATAAACAAAAAGTATGAATAAATAAGAACATCAATACATGACACTTATGCAATGTATTATTTGAAAGGGCAAAAGACAAAAATACCAGAAACCACTTGGATATGTATTATAGAGGAATATATAAATAAAATGTGGTATATACAAACTATGGATATGATGCATAAAAATAATAAGTTAAATCTATATGTATTTGTCCAGAGACATGTGAATGAAACACAGATGAAGAGAAAGCAAGTTATTTTATGAGTTTATACAGTCTCATTTCAAAAAAGCATGACAAAAATCTCTAAATATATGAATATATATATACATGTATACAGTGTATGTGTACATAGATATACTGAAGCACACACACATAGATAAGGTTGTGACAGATACATACCGAAATATTCACATTTATTATAGTGGAGGCAGCAGATTAAGCAGAAGAGGATACTGTTGACTGTTTTATACAATGGTATTGTTTGATGTGTTGCCTCAAGCTGGCTTTACATTTGTACTTCAGAGTGAAAGCCTGAATTTTAAACACACACACACACACACACACACACACACACACAGACTTTGAAGATGAAAGTCTTCAACTGATGCTTTTAGTCTAAAAACCATTCTAAGAAGTAAGATTCCTTTGACTCCTCTGAAAGGCTCCCCTGGTTAGCTTGTTATAGCGGTATACCTGGAGAAAAAGGGAAAAACGGAGGCTAACATCCTCTGGCCGGACTGCAGAAATCTTTTCTTCAATTGACCAGCCTGCTGAGTAACAGCACGGAGGGCTGTGGAAGCCCAGCTCTGGAATGGTCCAACAGAACTCTGTGTTCTAGGGGAGGAGAAAAGTAGAAAAAGGCAGCCTGATTGCCTCTTGGCTCTTAGCCAAAGGAGTCGCTCGCGGTGGGAGTGGAATTTTTCCATGGCAAAGGAAGAGGAAAAATCAGATCACATTTCCTACAGGCAGAGCCCTATTTATTCAGGAAGATCTTGGGGCCCTTGCTGTTCATAATAGGAGTGTGTTCACTGGGTCATGCCTTGATTTACACTGTAAAATCTTTTTTCTTTTCTTTTCTTTTCTTTTCTTTTCTTTTCTTTTCTCTTCTCTTCTCTTCTCTTCCTTTCTTTTCTTCTGATCTTAAGTTTTCAGGTGTTGCTCCCTAAAATGCAGGTTCTAGAAAAGTGCCATGCATGGTCATTATTAGACTAAGTGCAAAATGTGTTCTGTCATTTCATAGGATCCTCACAACAATCCCTAGGAAAGATTTACTGGCTGTGTAACCTTGGATCAGTCACTTAGCCCCTCTAAGCCTCTGTTTTCAACTTCTGTGAAATGGGGATAACAGCACCTCTCTCACATAAGGTTTTTGAGGATTACATGAGATAATGGATACAAGGTATATAGCAAATAGCTAATGTGTGATACATTATCAGTTTACTCAAAACAAATCTCTGTCTTAAGTTCTTACACTATATATGCAGCTTACTCACTCGACATCGCATTCGATCTGAAAAGCAGAGACAAAGACGAATCTATGAAACTTCTAGTGCTTATATGAAGAAAACAAGACGCAGGAACTAAAATAACCAGAGAAACGGAAGATCAAGGCTGCTCTGCAGAAGACCGCTCAGCCGGCTATCTCCCTGGCATAGTGCCAGGCCCCGGAATGAGCAACACGCAGCCTGCAGTTATGAAACATTGATGAGACAGACAACCACCGGGTAGGGCAGGCGATGCCTCCAGTCTAGGCTTCCACACCATCGGGAAGATAAATCCCAAGCACCAGCAGTCAGGAAAGAATGAAGGTGGGTTTGGGGGCATTTAATCTGTTCATTTATTCAATAAACACTTAGTATGAGCCAAAGGCAGTATTCGGCCGCTGCCCATACAGAAAAGAGGATTGCCACCCAGGTGCCGCTCACAGTCTAGTAGGGAACACGAGAACAAATCTCTGAAGGACAATGGGGTAAGTGTACAGATGGTCCGGGCCAAGTTTAGTGGAGACACAGAGGACCAGAGAAGATGTCAAAGAAATGATGCTTTTGTTTCTCAAATCTTACACTTGAGCAAGGGTGCAAGATGTTATGTTTCAAAAGCACTGGGCTGAGACTCAGGACACAGGAGTTCTAAACCCTTCCTGCTTCTCTTTGGCTTTTGCACAAATATTTTCACCTCTTTGGGCTTTAGTGTTTCAAGTGAACTACGTGCTTCTTAAGGCTCAGGCAGTGACCTAAACTCTCTGTATGACTAAGTTTCCTTGACGGTAAAATGGGGATAGTAACAATACTTCCCTCAGAGGATGAAGTGGCTTACTATTTGTAAAAGTACTCAGAACAATGCCTGATTCACACAAGCTTAACTAAAGGAAACATAACGATCCTAATGGTGTGTCGCCAGGTCCCAGTTGTAAACTTCTTAGTGAAAAGAATTAAGAGACACTTCCAGGACCCTATAAGCCCCAGCAGCGGGTCCTGTATCGTCCACCATGTTGCCCACCACCCACCCACCTTGTTGTCACCACCTGCCGACCCTCGGGCACCTGCTGCAGCTTCTGTTTCTGTAGAACTATTCCCATCACAATGCCTGTGACCTCTTCACCCGCGGGTCTTTCAGTGTCCTGCTCTCCTCCTCCCTGGACTTGTCATGTTCTCTATCCTACCTGCGGAGCTCCCGCGCATGGATCTCACTCTCAGCACTGCCATTTTGACTTTTGACACAATATATTTTTATGTTTACTTCGAGAGTTCCCACTTATTCCTAGTTTGTACAGAGCTCTGCACAAAACGTAGAGTTTTAGGGGATGCTGGGGAGCTCAGTCTCTCTCTCCCCACTCATGCTCCCTCTCTCTCTCTTTCTCTCTGTCTCTCTCAAAATAAATAAATAAACAAACGTTAAAAAACAACAACATAGAGGTTTAAGTAGGTCTCCCGTTTTTCTGATAAAGTGACTAAATGAGTCATAAAGTAATGGGCTGGAACAATACTGCTAACTACAAATTAAGTAAATTAATTGCATTCCTAAAACAAACATTTTTATTTTAGACATTTCTTAGTTGAAAGTTATAGTCCTTAGGAGCGCCTGGGTGGCTCAGTTGGTTAAGCATCCGACTTTGGCTCAGGTCATGATCTCGCGGTCCGTGGGTTTGAGCCCCTCATTGGGCTCTGTGCTGACAGCTCAGAGTCTGGAGCCTGTTTCAGCTTCTGTGTCTCCCTCCTTCTCTGCCCCTCTTCTGCTCATGCTCTGTCTCTCTCTCCTTCAAAATAAATAAACATTAAAAAAAGAAAAGAAAAGAAAGGAAGTTGTAGTCCTTGGAAATTAAACAGGTAGTCTCTAACATTCAATGAATGGATGGGGTTGGGGAGAACCTTTGTATTGAGTTGTTCAAAAAGAATCTATGTGTGTATGTCTCAAGAAGGTTGTGATTTTATTATGGCAAGAGATAGGAAATCTGTTAAAATTTAAGTAAGGCCATTTTTCACTTCTGAAATATTCTAAATAAATTTCATTCTAATTTTATTCTAAATAAAATATTCCTCTACTCCCTCTTCCTGTCTTACCCAGCCCTCTTTACTCCTCATCGTGGGCTTCTTCAGCAGGCATTGTCCACTGGACAGAAGGGGCTCCTCTGTCACATGGACAGAAGGCACTCCTCTGTCTCCAGCCCTAGCTTTACAGAAATGTGGGAATCTGGGGTTGGGCTCCACCTTGGGACCCTGCTTCAGCGACCCTCAGATGCCAGCCCTCCAGAATCATGATCTCCTGCCCCAGATTCTGCAACTGCATGAGGACTCCAAATTTCTCATTTATACTTGAATTCTTCACCAAGACTGAGAGCTATTCTTGAATCTCTGTCTACTTATTTGGGTCTTCACATCCTACTTAACTCTTGATGGAATCCTAGCTGTCACTAGTTATAAGACCTGGGACAAGTAACCTTCACTTTCTGAGTCTCCATATCCTTTTTTTTTTAGTTCAATATATTTTATTCATTTTCAAGTACTTAAGATCTATGTTTCTCTTTCTCTGTGATCAATGGCATAAACTGAGATGCCAAAACCATGTTTTCTGTGTGATTTTCAACAGGGATTGAACATGCAACCTGTGTCACATTGAAAGAATGATACCATAGTGAACTAAGCAACTTAAAAAAGAAAGATAGAAAGGAAAGAGAGAGGGAAAGGAGAGAGGAATGAAGGGAGGGAGGAAGGAAGGAAGGAAGGAAAAAAGGAGAAAGGAAGGAAGGAAGGAAGGAAGTATCTCTATCTTCTGCATCTCCTCAGAGCTGTAGAGAGGATATAATGCAGTGTGATGGCTAGGTACAGGCGTGGGTATAGATTAGGATATAAAGAGAGATACCGAAGTATTCAAGGAACATTATTGTCTTCTCTGCCTGCTTTTCACTCATTTCAGCTTCAGGTGCCGTGTCCATTGCTTCAAGCTTCCTCGAGTCTCTGTGAAAGCCTGGTTTCTCGTACCTTCACAACCAGTCCTAGGTGTCTTCCAGCCCCTATTCTTTCATCTTCCTTCCCAGCCTGCACCACTGAGGTCCATAACAAGATCCCCAGGTGATTTCTGAATGCACTGCACATTGAAAAGCGCTACACTAGATTATTCTTTGGAGTTCAACTCAAAGTCATCATTCTATAAAAGTGCCACTGATCCTCCTATCCAACCTGTCCACATACCTCCACTTGAGCACTGTTATTTACTTTCTCCTGTGCTCCCATCTACCCAACCTCTCACCCATCCATCCACCCATGCCTCCACCCATCCTTGAAACTGCAAACACAGCGAGGGCTTGTCGTGGCGAGGCATTTTCCTTACTGACAAAGATAAAAAGATAAATCCTACACTCTCCTTTCCCTTGGAGAGCTCCAGTCTTGTGGAGAAGGTAACTAGTTTATAGAAATTATAGGATATTGATGCATGCTATTTACTCAGCAGTCGTAAATATTTACTTTTTGCTAGGATAAGAGTTTGGACAGGAGGCTAGGGAGCACAAAGGTGGGCGGGTACCCCACTCAGCCAAGGAGACCAGCATTGACATCCAAGTTGTGCTAATCTTTAAGTCTCAGCCTATATATTCCTCCTCCAGGAAGCCTTCTCTGATGTCTCTCTACTACGTGCTCTATGCTCTATCCTACAGGAACCAGCCTGCCAAAATGCCAAGGAAACACATCCCCAGTCTTGGAATAGCATGTGCAAAAGTCTGCAGGCTGAAAATATCATGGAGCATGCGGTACATGTATTAATATATCCCCCACATGGCAGTGATATCTGTACATATCTGCCTCCCCTACTCATCTGTGAGTTCCATTAAGACAGGAGTAATGACTCGCTGACCTCTATATTTCCAGCACCTACCATAGTGCCTGGCATATAGTAGGTGTTCAATAAATATATGGACAGGACAGCAACAAGAAGATAGGTTTGGAGAGGAATTTCTTCTGGATTTAGTTCATTGTTCATTATCTTGGACTCCCTTCTAAAGCAGTAGGATAAGACCACATAGAGAAAACAGGTTTTGGTTTAAAAGACAACAGATATTGTTTTAATTAAAGGAAAAAAGTACAGATTATAGCAGGTATATGAGTCCTCTGTAAGCTAAAATTATCATTAAAAAAATCTATCTCATTCATTGGTAACAAAGGGTGGAAAGGAGAAAGTACAGAGGTGGCCAAATAGTAAAACATGAGCAGATGTCTTTGGTTTTATTGTCTCTCCAGTTTCAAGTCCAAGGGCACATATGTCCTTCACTAGAGACTCATATGTATGACTTAGTTACAACCCCAGTGTTACATTTCTTCTGCATGTAGCAGAGAGTAGGGTGCCTCTTCTGCTCAATGCTGAGAAGGGAGCCTGAGGTCAGATGGTTTGTTCTGGTTACTTCAGCTGATGTTGAGAGAGACTTAATTCCCATGCCCTTTGAAAAATTTTACCAAGATTATAAACTTTAGAGTCAAACAGACATTAAAAATCTACTAGCCCTTCAGTTTCCAGCTGTAGTCCTCGGCTCCATTAGAGTATTGCAAGATGTCCATGAATTTATATTGGCACCCCGCACTGGGTGTAGACAGAATTATGGTTACACCTTGCCCAAATAGATAGTATTTTACAAATCATAGTATAGTGGTTCAGAACACTGACTCTGGAGCCAGACTGCCTACGTTTGAATTTCATCTCTACCATTACAAGCCGTGTGTCTTTAGGCAAGACACTTTCTGTGCCTCAGTTTTTCCATCTGTAAAATGAGTATAATAATTATACCTCTCTCATCAGATTAAATGAGCTGATATTTATAGAGTGCTTAGCCTGGCATCTGGAACATAATAAGCACTATGTAAATGTTGGTTAAAGAAAACAAAAAATAAAATAAAATAAAACTGGTTGTAGCGTATCACAATTCTTATAAATAATTGTTTGTATGTATACTTAAAATTGTCTATAAGGGCATAAGAAAGCCATGCTGGCCTTTTTCTTAATGACATTGACAGTGCTGGGAGAGCAGTTTGCCCAGGGTGTTTGATGGATACTATTATGTGGGGTAGGCTGTCCACCTCTTTCCTCACTGCATCCCTCTGCTCAAGAACCTGTTATGGCTCCCTATTGCTTACTACACCAAATCCAGCTTCTCTGACGGAATTTCAAGGCTTCAGGTTACTACCTGACCACATTTGGTCTCTCTGTCCCATGCATTCTCAACCAGGGCAATATCGCCCCCAAGGGAGCAAATATCGGTTCTTGGGGATTGAAAATAATCTTCCTCTTGTTATGTCTATAGCACACAAACAGACCCATAGTATATAACTGATGTACAATATATCTGTGGTATTAAGATTTCACTGGAGAAGCATCATTAGGAAAAAATGTCCAAAAAGGTTTCAGGGCAATAATGATTAAAACTTTAAGAAACACTGATCTAGCCTTATTTCCCTCAAGAGAAAGAACACTCACAGTATAAGGAGTTGGGGAAATCACTTTGTCTTTTCTTTGGTTTCCTAAGGAGTAAAGTAAAGGAGATCTACCTGTGACCTCTGAGGCCCTGTCAGCCCTGACAGTAGATGCCCCCAAGAATCAGGTCCTCAAAAGGTGACACGTGTACTCACCCCAAGCCTTTGCTGCCTCAGGACTGAGTTTCATTCCCACCCACTGGCCTTCATTTACTCTTGTCATTCCCCTCCCACACACCAGAACTTCTGTCTTCTCCTCCCCTTTTGAGGCTCTACCCCTTTCACATGCTTCCATCTCCCAGGCAGTGCTGGCCAGGGTGTATGAGATGGGGTTTGAGTGATGGATGGCTTCTGAGAGTTCTGGGAAATGAGATTTCTAACTACCCTCCGCCCCGGCTCCCCCAGCATGGTGCTTGGCATGAAATAGACACTTGATAAGTATTTACTGAGTGAAAAATGTATGAATGCATGAATGGATGAATTATATTTCTGTATCTTTCCCTTTTCTCCTCCGCATCCCCATTCATAATGCTCAAAGCAGCAAAAACAAAACAAAACAAAACACCCCAAAACCATTGGACAGGGAAGGTCATTGTAGTTTGGGTTTCTCCAGAGGCAAACCATGAAACAAGGATCAGAGCGTGAGTTGTCTATTTAGGAGGTGACCCCAGGAAACACTGGCAGAGGAGTGGAGAAGTGAGGTGGAGAAGGAACAGATACCAATAAAAATTGTGATATTAAACAAGTTGTCACTATAGACAACCAGAGCTTAATTTGACTGGAGAACTCTGGGAATCAGTGTAGTTACCCTGGTAAGAGAGGAAGGAACCGGGGTACTTATCCACCAAGTTCCATTAGACCATAGTTGAGAGCTGTTCCCAGGGGGCATTAACCCCATGGTGGTCCCAGCACGCAGCAGTTGAGGGCATAGTGGTCATTGGCATCTAGAGAATGTTCTCTAGAAAAGAGATGCGGGCACCAGAGACTATGGCAGCGGTTAAGGCCAAAGGGTATGGGGGGGGGGGTACGTACAGTATTTGCTATAGGGATACAGTGAGGAGTGAGGGAGAAGGTCTGCTTGAAACCTTTTCTTTCTCCCCTACCCCAGGTCCTAAGCACAATCCATCCCAAACTGATAAAAGGACTATCTTACTTATATGAAACACCTTACATTTTTAAATTCTTCTTTCACCTCTCTAAGGCATCAGTCCTAAGAAGATACCCCTACAAAGTTGTGCAGTTCCAGAGGGGGCCCCAATATCCATCTCTGGCTGGGGTTCCTGGAATTAGGAGGTGTCCTGCATGAAAGGCAGGGAGGGCCCCAGTGCTGGTTATGGGTGTGTATTACTCTGTCTCCATTTGGCAGATAAGGAGACCTTAATCACCCTTTAATTAGGGACAGAATGAACGAGGAGATAAGCACTTCCACAGAGGCCAGACTCTTCTCCAGGAGGCACTGTGTTTAGGATGTGGTGGTCTTGTTGCAAATGGGACTCTACTCGGCCAGGTCCTTCCTGTCCAGTAGGACCCACCAAACCTAAGCCACTCCTGTCCCCACACTGCCCTGTGTATAGCCCTGAGCAAGGTCAGAGGCAAGGAAACACAGCTCCTGACACTCCATCCCATGGAGAATTGGGAAGAAAGGCCGTGAGCGTTAGACACTAACTTCCTGGAAGGCTGCGGCCAAACCATTTAGCCTCTCGACCCTCATTTGCCTCATGTATGAAATAGTTCAGCCCTCCTGTTGACACAGACAGATAAGGCATAAGGGAGTGTTTTGTCAGACTGTAAAGTACTATAAAAAATACTATCACTGTTGTCATTAATAACATCTCCTTCCTGTAGGTCCCGATGTGCTTGTGTCAGAATCATACAATAGCACTTCCACTTTCTCCATCACTGTGTTTCAGCTGACTCGCCTGTCCCTCAGGTGCCATATTCTTTCCTGTCCCCACGCCTCTGCATCCTCCGCAGGAGCAGAGGCTCCTGCTTCCTCCTACTTCCTCCCTCCTCCTCTCCCAGGACTCTGCTCCCTGGGGCACATCTTCCAGACATTCCTTCCTGACACCACCCTCTTCAGTCTGACTGGGATGTCCCCCACCTTTGCGTGCCCATGGTTCCCTGGCGTCCCCTTTGTTGTTTTTTGCCTTCTTTGTCTCCTCCACCAAAATGGACACTCCTGCAAAGCAACAGGACTCTATCAGTTTGCTAGGGCTGCCATAAAAAATACCACAGACTGGGTGGCTTAAACAACAGAAATGTATTTTCTCACAGCTCTGGTGGCTGGAAGCCCAAGATCAAAGTGTGAGCAGGATTAGTTTCTCCTGAGGCCTCTCTCCTTGGCTGATAGATAGCTGCCCTCTGGCTGGGTCCTCACAGGGTCCTGCCTTTGTGCATGCCCCTGCTGTCTCTTTGTGTCCAGATTTCTTCTTCTTGTGAGGACACAAGTCAGATTGGATTATGGCCCACTCTATTGGCCTATTTTAACTTAATCACCCCTTCCAAGGCCCTGTTTCCAATTATAGTCTCATTCTGAGATACTGGGGGCTAGGGTTTCAATGAACTTGGGAGGATATAATACAACCCATAACAATATGTGTGCACTGGATATGTTTTCTCTTTCTTTCTTTCTTTCTCTCTTTCTTTGTCTTTTCTTTTCTTTTTTAAGGTTTACTTATTTATTTTGAAAGAGAGAGAGGGAGAGCCAGAATCCCAAGGAGGCTCTGTGCTGCCAGCACAGAGCCTGACACAGGGCTCAAACTCACGAACCATGAGTTGATCTAAACCAAGATAAAGAATCAGATGCTTAACCGACTAAGCCACCCAGCATTGCATATGTTCTAAAACTAGATGTTCTAGAAACAGTTAAAGAGATATTATAAATTAAATTATTTGGCTAATTTTTATTTCAGATTTAAATTCTCTTTGATGGGAAGACCAAGAATTTGGGATTACTAAATGTGTAACTGGCTTGAGAAGGACTTTCATTCTCAACAAGACTGCTACCCAAAATTCTGTTATTTCACTTTGTATTCCCAGTCCAGCACCTAATTAGCACTCAATCATTGCTTTTTTTTAATGCAATGAAATCAATCACCACAAAGCCCTGCCCCTCCCTTGCCCCTCCCCTCTCACTAAGCATCATCCTTTTCCCTACACTTATCTCACTCTTTTGTCTCTACACGTGGCATTGTCTCAGCCTTGATAGTCCCTTCTGGTGAAAGTCAACATAGTCATCAAGTCCAGATGTATATGATGCAGATAAACACTCCCTCCTTTATTCGTTTGTTGCACATGTACATCCTACTGCTTAGTAGGTATCAGAACATTTTTTTTTTTAACGTTTATCTATTTTTGAGACAGAGAGAGACACAGCATGAACGGGGGAGGGGCAGAGAGAGAGGGAAACACAGAATCGGAAGCAGGCTCCAGGGTCTGAGCCGTCAGCCCAGAGCCCGACGCGGGGCCCGAACTCACGGACCGCGAGATCGTGACCCGAGCCGAAGTCGGACGCTTAACCGACTGAGCCACCCAGGCGCCCCTATCAGAACATATTTTAAAGGTCAGTTTTCCTGTGGTGGCTGGCTGGCTCTGTCAGTAAAGCATGCAACTCTTGATCTCAGAGGGTCACAAGTTCAAGCCTCGTGTTGGGCATAGCCTCACTTAAAAAAAGTTAAGGGATGCCTGGGTGGCTCAGTCAGTTAAGTGTGCAAATTTGGCTCAGGTTATGATCTCGCAGTTTGTGCGTTGGAGCCCCGCGTCTGGCTCTGCACTGACAGCTCAGAGCCTGGAGCCTGCTTCAGATTCTGTCTCCCTCTCTCTCTGCCCCTCCCCCACGTGTGTGTGTGTGTGTGTGTGTGTGTGTGTGTGCGCGCGCGCGCTCTCTCTCTTTCAAAAATAAAAATAAAAACATTAAAAAAAATTAAAGTTCAGTTTTCCTGTTTCCCTCACTATGCTTTATACTCCTTGAGGGCAAGAAAAATGTTCTATCATACAGGAGGCACTTAGTAAATGTTAGCTAGGTAAAGTAGTCTGCAATTGCCTACAGTGGCTTGGGGGGTGGTCATACACATAGATGAACCCAAGGAATAAGTTTGCCTTAGCCCTGTGTTTTTCCCAGACCCCAAAACACCCACAAGCCCAGCCTGACTCCAAGCCAAGGAGAAGAAAATGATCCTTTCATCATGAGATTCCAAGACCCTTAGGTCTACTGGTCAAAGAGTGCCCAAAGCAAAATGCAGCTTTGGAAGTTAACTCCTCCGCCTCCCCCAGCCCACTCTCCCTCCTACAAGCCGCTCTGCCCTCTGAAAAGCACAAGGAACTTCTCAGCCCAGGTCTCCAGATGCACTAAAGAATGAACAAGAATCATCTGTCTTTGAGAAATGTACGTGACATTTGACAAATCGACGAAAAGGAGGGATATTTTGTTATGTACATGACTGGAAGAGAGAACACAGAATCGCTAATAATTGTCTCTAGAAGGTGATATTATGAATGGTTTTACTTTATTCTGTAGAATAAGTTGCATTGTTTACATTTTCTACAAAGAGCACGCTAGAGTTGTATAATTAAGAATAAAGATACACATTATGATTAGAATAAAGCCCCATCATAGCATCCTTGGGGCTAAAATTCCATTGTGTTAAGTGTGGTGTGGTGCCTTGGTGCTGTGAGGTTACTGAAATGATCAGGGCAAACCAGAGCAGCCAGCCAGGGAGTATTCGGTTGATGCCATCCCAACCTGTCTCTGCCCTGGCTGTGTTTGGGACTTGCAACTGGTGGTAAATAACAGTAACAATTTGCAGACTCTTCCAACTGGGTGACCTGATACTGGGGACATCAGGCCGCCTTTGTAAAACAGAACTCTCTGCCGTCCTATGCATACCTTCTTCTTTGTTTTCTATACATACCTTCTCGGAGGAGAGATGGGGTGATGATTTGGGAAGTGGCAAGGTCAATTGCCTCATATCTGAACTTGTGTTATGAGGGACAGTTATTACGGTGGGAGTTGTGGCAACTACAAAGGCACTCAGATTTCCTTCAAGAAAGAAGTTGATGCTTGCCTACCAGGAGTACAGTTAGCTGACAGCTTCTGGTTGTGGGCTTCTTCAGGATCTGTCTCAGCTATTGAGCTGAGGCCATGCTCTTTCTTCAGCAGCCCCAGCCAACAACTAAATATGGTGGAGATACTAGGGCCTGGCTGTTTTTGCCCGAAATGGCACTCTTCTAATGGGCAATCTTTATTCCAGAGATTCCCTGTGCATTGTCCAAGACTTTCTCAGATCTACATCATGGTCTGAGGCTCTTCTAGCACAACGATGCTTTTCCCCCCTTGTATCTTCTACAGACAATTATCCCCAACAAAACTCTTACACTAGTAACTCTGGTTGAGTGGACCCTCCTGACAAAGTTTTACACACACACACACACACACACACACACACACACATAGGTAAAGAACTGAGGGGTATGACTAACACCTAAATCATCCATGCAGCATGGAAAGACGTACTCATTTAGCTAACATAGTTCTGTGCATAAACATTGTTCCTTTCCCTCAACAAAGCCCTGTCTAACGAGGAAAACAGAGAGAAAAATAAACCGGCAAAATACAGTGTGGTATCTTTGTGTGTGTGTGCATGCTTCTAATTGTTTAAGTAAATGGAAACTTCTAATGAGTTCCCAATGTTCTCATCCTACTGTTTTCTTTAGTTGGGTGAACATCCTCCTGCAATCTTGTTCTTGCTTATTATTTTGCTTTGCAAAGTCTTTTGCTACTGACACAACAAAGTTAAACTTGAATGCACATCCAATTGGGGAATTCTAATAAATTCTAAGTTGGGGATTTGAATTAATGAGTTCCTGAATAACAGAGTTGATCATATTGTCTTTGGAATTTCAGTTGCTGGTGTTCTGTTGGTTTTGGCCCTGGAATGACTGATGATCAGCATATCTAACGATGACAGTAATGACTGAAGTCCAGAAATAAGACTTAAGCCATAGTCACATTAAAGCCAATAATAATAATAAGCATCTACCCATACATTAAAGCTTTCACTCACTAATTGTACCTGTAACCTAAGAAACCACAGCAAAAGATTGCTGAGAGAAGAACCAAGAAGAACACAAGAGAGAAGCCAATATTCTGTAGCATTGCAGTTGGATTTTCTCTGTTCTAAGAAACTCTAAAAGGAATTATTGCCACATTTGGGGAGTTCACAGCAAGGTAGAAGTTGAGCCACGTATTGTCTTCTGAATCGCTTATAAAAGCGCCCGAATTGTATCTTTGACACAGAAGTATGCTAGTCTTCTGGCATTTTATATATTTTTACACATTATATATTATAGTTTTATATTTTATATATTGTCTTTTATGTTATATATTACATATTGTGTATATATCTTCACATATTGTATGTGTGTGTATATACATAAAATAGAGATATCTCTATATATCTATATATCTCTATAATCTCTATAGGTAAATATAGATATCTCCATATATATATATATATACACACACACACACACACACACACAGAGAGACACACAGAGAGAGAGAGAGAGAGAGAGAGAGAGTAAGTATATATAAATATCTCCATTTTTAAAAAAAATCTGGATCCTTGTTCTCAGGGCCGTGTGGAAATTCCAACACCTCTCCACCAAGATTTCTGTGGTCTTGCTCCTCCTAAGAGTGGCTGGAAGTCTCCTTCTATGGTTCACTTGGCCTCCCTGTCACCAGCTTGATTCCTCTTGTCCACTCTGCACACTACCAGACCTCTGAGGCTGCTCTCCTTTCTGACTCTTTGTACGTCTGCACGCCCATATTCTTTCTCCCCTTCATTCTTCATAGCGGTACCAACACCAGGCTGTGTAAATTACAAACTCTTCCTGACTGTATAAGAATAACAAAAGCAGGTACAGGGCAGCACAAACAGGAGTCAGCTAAAGAATTCCTCTAAATCAATAACAAAAAACAACCAGTTTTGTTTTGTTTTGTTAATAGAGAAAAGAACCAGCCTGGAGCTGAGAGTGAAGGCTTCATTACCAAATCTCTCCAGAAGAAAAGGAAGAAGGCTCAAAGTGAAATGATAGAAAGGGTTGATGGCAGAGGAAGGAGAATTACTCAAGCTCCTACATGAGCCCTTTACCCCATCCCCCACCCTTACCACCAAATAAATACCTGCCCAAGTCAGGCTGCTTCAGGGCTACTGAGCCTTCCAGAATTTCCATACTGATTGGTCAACGGTGAAAATCTGAAGAGATGTAAGTAAGAAAAAGAAACTAAACAGGCATGATAGGGGTCAAGTCTTCCTACTCGGTCTGCATATCCTGTGACAGACCAGGCCAGGCCTTTGGAACACGGTCTTGACATCCAGGGGGACTCGGAGGCTGTGAGTGTGAGCTGGCAGAAGACATGGGCGAGTTGGCACTCAAGGGGGCAGATGGACTGGCAGAGGCAGGCATCCCAGACAGAGAAGCTAGCAACCAGCCTGAGAGCAACAATGAGACCACCTTGTCTTAAGTCTGACATGCCCATGGAGGGTGGAAGAGACACCCGCTGTCCCTGCCTGGTCAGGGAGACCTGACACTGGCCCAGCTGCCTCTTCTCTGTGCCCCTGTCTCAGGCAGGCCAGGCCAGAGTGAAAAGGCACCCCCAGAGGCCACTGAGGCCCCTACCCCGGGAAAGCTCTCCACCGGCACCCTCAGGTTCCACTTGCCCACCACCTCTCATCTTGCACTGGTACACTTTCAAGACCTTGTGGCTGCGAGATGAGATTTATTCAGCGGGCACCCGGGTAAACAACCCACTCCCCCCCCCCAACAACCACCAGGAATGTGCCCCCACAGGCGGCCTGGGCAGCAACCACATCCCAGCTCTGTCTCCGCTTCTCCATGTTCAACCTTCTGGGTCATTACCTTCGTACCCCTGTTTTAAAAAAACACTTTTAAACTTTTTAAAAACTTTAAACCTTTTTTTTTAGCAGAGAGGGAGGGAGCTGACTTTTCTTTTTCTTTTTCTTTTTTTTAGAAGGCGTTGTAAGCTAAACTGGCCATCTATGCAGCTTTGCTGTTCCCTCATGGAGTTCCGCAGATCCATTTCTAGAGAAGGGCTGTTGTGCTCAAAACTGTCTGATCAACTCTCTGTCCTTTCGACCAAGATAAGTGATAACTAGGACCCAGGAAATAAATGCTGATAACTTCTAGGAAAAAAAATAAGTAAATAAAAATGGAGAAAAGACATGATTTCAAAACAGACATTTCAAAAAAGAAGATACATGAATCATTAGTAAGCACATAAAATAGTAACCATAGGTGTCTGTGAAAATACTGCGTAAATTCCTATGGATACCTCATCATTCGTCAGGGAACACAAATTAAAACCATGAGGGATGCCTGGCTGGCTCAATCTGTGGAGCATGTGACTCTTGATCTCAGGGTTGTGAGTTCAAGCCCCAAGTTGAGTGTAGAGATTGCTTAAAATAAAGAAATTAAATTAACAACCACCACCACAACTACCACCATAGGGTACCATTTCATACCAACCAGAATGGCCAAATTTTAAGGGATGACACGATCCTAAGTATTAGCAATGATGTAGAACACCTGGAACTTGCATACATTGCTAGTGGGATATATGAGGGTACAGCCACTTTGGTAAACTGTTTGGCAGTTTACTATAAAGAATATACCCATCCTAAAACCCAGGAGTTCCACTTCTAAGCATACCCAAGAGAAAGAAAATGTATGTTCACAAAAGACTTATTCAAGAACATTAATAGCATCTTTATTCATACAGTGAAACCATTAAACAAACCAAATATCAGCCAAGAGGAGAATGGATAAGCAAATTGTGGTATTTTGTGCATAATAACAAGAAGAACCACTGATAGAGATATCAACATTGATGAATCTCAAGAATGGTGTATTGAGTACAAATGAGTACATACTATTTGGTTCTATTTGCAAATTTCATATGAAATTCGAAAAACAGTCAGAACTAATCTCTGCTGATATAAATCAGAGCCTCTGTTACCAAGGGTGGAGGTGGGACAAAGTGACAAGAAAGGGACACTTTCCGGGTAATTGGAAAGTTATTTTAATAAGGGTGGTGGTTATAAGAGAATAATCAATTGTCAAAACTGACTGAAGTGTGCAGTTTATTGCATTAAATTGTACTGAACAAAATCCTAATGCCTAAGCTATACTTTAGTCCAAGTAATCAGAGTGTCTGGGGATAGAATGTAGACACCAGGATTTTTTAAAAGCTCCCCAATGAGGGCCTCACCTTCCACAACTGAAAACTCTACCATGGTGTTTCCATTAAAAACAAAACTAAACAAAATAAAGGGCTCTATTTGTGTCTTTGAAAGGAGCCAAGTCAAACCTGAGCCAAGTTAAAAAAAAAATACTTTTTCTCCCATTCTATTCATATTTTTTAGATCACCACTGACAACGAAAAAGAAAGGCAGGGCACTAACATTTATTAAATATCTACCATGTGCCAGACACTATATTCTGGACTTTCTACTCATCATCTAATCTTTGGAACAATCCTTTTGGTAATTATTATCTACATTTTGGAAAAGAAATCCTGAGAGTCCAAAAAGATACGTAATGTGCCCAAATTAAAAAAAAAAAAAAAGCACGATGAATAAAATACAAGTGCGTTTGATTTACAAGGTTTTATATTGTGCTTCCACAGACACTTTTTAGAAAATCTGACACATAGTAATTTGTAAAAACTACATGAAAAAATCAAGCCTTGATTCTTAGTTGCTCTAAGGCATTAGCTTTTGAATTGTTTGTTTTGTGGAAATCGTACCTTTGAGATTTGGGACTTCTTTTCCTATGACACAGTAAAGACTGTTGTGATTTGGCAAGCGGTATCCGCCTTTCACCAGGGTGAGTCTGAGATGCCACATCTCAGCCGACCATTGTGGGGCAGACCATCTTCTCATAGAAACAGCTCTCATTGGTGGCTGCGTGCCTGAGCTGTTCTCAGCATCAAAGAAATCAAAGAGGAAAGCACTAATAAAACCAAATATATACCTTCATAATCATTTTGAATAATCAAACTATGCTTCCTAGTGTATAAAATCATCACAATCTTGGGGTCCCTGGTAGCTCAGTCGTTAAGCTTCTGACTTCAGCTCAGGTCATGATCTCAGGGTCCACAAGATTGAGCCCCGGGTTGGGCCCTGTGCTGACAGCTCAGAGCCTGGCGTCTGCTTCAGATTCTGTGTCTCCCTCTCTGCCCCTCCCCCACTCTCTCTCTCAAAAATAAACAAACATGAAAAAAATTTTTTTAAATGATCACAACCTTTCCAAGGGTCCTCAAGGTACTCTTATAAACTGTAATACAGCATATATATAACATATAAGTCTAGGGTATCATGAAATCAGTCCAAGATTAATAATCTAAACATTTAAAGAATTACTTTGCGGGGCGCCTGGGTGACTCAGTTGGTTAAGTGTCTGACTGGCTCAGGTCATGATATTGCGGTTAGTGGGCTCAAGCCCTTGTCAGGCTCTGTACTGACAGCTTGGAGCCTGGAGCCTGCTTCAGACTCTGTGTCTCTCTCCCTCTCTGCCCCTCCCCCCACTCACAGTCTATCTCTCTCTCACAAACATTAAAAAATAAACTTAAATAATTATTTTGCTTGTATTTTTTAGAATTTTAGGGTTTTTTAAAAGATGAGTTAAGTGAACCATAACTCTGTAAGCTAGTTATTTAATTCCCAAATAGTTTGATCAGGGGAATGCTATAGACATAATGTATCTGAAGATCATCAAGCTTTTCGAGATATCTTGGTAAGAGAATAGAGGTAGGAGATTGTCCAAGATAAATGTTAATAGGAATCACTGCAGCAAATACTTATTGAGGGTCATGCACTGCATTAAACACCCTATGTTACATTATTTAATCCTTCAACTTTGTGAAGAAGGCACTGTTCTCACAGCTATTTTACAATGAAGAAATTGAGGCTCTGAGAAGTTAAATAACTCGTTTCAGGATACACAACTACGAAATGAAAAGATGAAGATAAAGGCCAAGCCATTGACGATAAAGCCCTTTCCTCTGCAATAATAATGACTCACCTTCCTGAACATATATACTGCGATGGGCACTGTTCTAAGTATATTGTGAGTGTTTAATCATTTAATCCTTACAACAGCCCTATGAGTGGGTACTAAAGTTATCATTTTACAGTAGAGGGAAAGGAAGCACAGATACATCAATGTGTAACTAGCTGAGCAACCATCCCTAAAGAGTGCTAACTGTTTATCACAAGGAGCTAGAAGGAAGGTCTCCAAGGCCACAGTAAACTGTCCCCCTCTGATCTTTTCATCAGAATTTATTTGGATAAAGACTGTGATTTACTGCCCAATATGGGAAAGCATGAATTTGGTGGGGTAAGTTATCTTGGATGGTAGAAATGAGGATGCACAGGATCTCAGTGGTCTGGAAAAATGAGCTGAATCTAACAAGATGTAAGTGCAAGAGAATTAAACATCGAGTCCTCAACAGTTCCAAAAAATAGATCAGTTGGAGGGAAAATGAATTAATAGTGATACATGTAAAAGAATTGCACCGAGTTTAGATGACTGAGAGTGTGACTTGAGTACTGGATGACAACCAGGTGCTACCACTAGGTATCCGCTCCCACCCCTGTGCATGCACACACACACACAGCTTTTGGAAATTTAAAAACAAGAATGCCCTTTCAAAGTTACTACAAAATAAGTAATAGGGGTGCCTGGGTGGCTCAGTCGGTTAAGCATCCGACTCTTGGTTTAGGCTCAGGACATGATCTCACATTTCATGAGTTCAAGCCCTGTGTCAGGCTCTGTGTTGACAGGGCAAAGACTTCTTGGGATTCTCTCTCCTTCCTTCTCTCTTTGCCCCTCCCCTGGTTTTGGTTGCTCTCTCTCTCTCTCTCTCTCTCTCTCAAAATAAATAAATAAATAAATAAACTTTAAAAAGGTAATAGGTCAGGGCAGACAAAAGCATCATCACTAGAGATAGAAAACTTCCTGGCAAGGGTTTTACTTTATTTTTATTATTATTATTTTTTAATGTTTTTATTTATTTTTGAGACAGAGAGAGACAGAGCATGAGCAGGGGAGGGGCAGAGAGAGAGGGAGACAGAATCTGAAGCAGGCTCCAGGCTCTGAGCTGTGAGTACAGAGCCTGACATGGGGCTCAAACTCACAGACTGTGATATCATGACCTGAGCTGAAGTCGGACGCTTAACCGACTAAGCCACCCAGGTGCCCCAACAAGGATTTTACTTTAATCAGGTTAAATGTATTATCATACTTCATAAGAAGAGTAGAGACGCCCATGGGATGCTTGGTCAACAGTTGAAGCAAAGATACAGGAAAGTCATAGGAGCAAAGGGGAAAAGAATCCTAGATTCATGAACACAAGCACTTAGTTCTTGTGACATGTTTATCTTTGTGCAAAAAATGAATGTGGAAGATTACCGCAGATGGAGGTCAACACAACAGTTAGTGGAACATTCCAGTCTTTAGGAAGAATTTAAGGATCCTCTACCCTACCCTCACAGTGTTTGACATTATCAAGAATGAGGCTATTTTAGGGCTATGGGATTGGGTGTTAGAGGGAGAGGGTTGACTGAGATGCAATGAGCAAAGAACTTAAAAGCTATTGTGATTCTCAGGCAATATGATCACATATGTAAAAAATTACAGAGGAAACCTTTGCACCCTGTTGGTGGAGATGTAAACTGGTCTAGCCATTATGGAAAACAGTATGGAGTTCCCTCAAGAAATTAAAAATAAAATCACCATATCCAAATTAAACAAAACCACTATTTCAATGAGAGATCTCTAATCCCATGTTCATTGCAGCAGTATTCACAATAGCCAAGACATAGAAACAATGTGTTTGTCAATGATGGCTGGATAAAGAAAATAAGACACACACACACACACACAGTGGAAATGTATATATGCACACACACACAATGGAATATTATTCAGCCTTAAAAAGGAAGTCCTGCCTTGTGATAACATGGATGAACTTGGAATACATTAGGCTAAGTGAAAGAAACCACAAGGGAAAGGCAAATATTGCATGGTATCATTTATATCTGGAATTAAAAAAAAAATTAAACAGAGAGTAGAACGGCAGTTCCAGGGGCTACAGAATGGGGGAAATTAGGGAGATGCTGGTAAAAAGGTACAAACTTTCAGTCATAAGATGAATAAGGTCTGAGGATTTAATTTATAGTATGGTGACTATTGTTGAAAATACTGTATTGTATAATTATTGAAGTTTGCAGGGGTGCCTGGGTGACTCAGTTGGTTAAGCATCGAAATCTAGTTAAGATTTTGACTCAGGTCCTGGTCTCACACTTCGGTTCGTGAGATGGAGCTCGCTGACAGCGTGGAGTCTGCTTGGGATTCTCTCTCTCCTTGCTCTCTGCCCCTCCCCCTGCTCTCTTCTCTCTCTTAAAGTAAATAAGTTAATTAAAAAAGAAGAAATGTGCTAAGACAGTAAAACTTAAGTATTCTTACCAAAAAAGAAAGAAGAATGGTATATTAACGAAAGGTGATGGGTGTATTAGTTAATTCATTGGTGGAAATTCTTTCATAATGTATATGTATATCAAATCATCACATTGTACATTTTAAGTATGAAAGTTGATTTTAATTAACTTATTAATTTATTAAGCAAATATCATTTAATTAATATTAAGTAATAAAATAAATTACAATTTTATTTGTCTATTATAATTCAAAATGGCTAAAAAATTTTTTTCTTGGCAAAGAAGCTAAAAAATGCGTTTCACGAGATTATAGAATACAAGGTCAATATACAAAAAACAATTATATTTCTATAAACTATCAATAAGTGGTTTTAAAATGAATGAACTCAACTTATAATAGCATTAATGGAATACAGTACCTAGAAAGAAAATTATTTTTTTTATTAAAAAAATTCTTTTAACATTCATTCATTTTTGAGAGACAGAGAGACACAGAGTGCAAGGGGGGGTGAGGCAGAGAGAGAGAGGGAGACACAGAATCTGAAGCAGGCTTCAGGTTCTGTGCTGTTAGCACAGAGCCAGACGTGCGGCTTGAAATCACGGACCTGAGATCATGACCTGGGCCGAAGTCAGATGCGTAACCGACTGAGCCACCCAGTTGCCCCTAGAAATAAATTTAATAAGAGAAGTGCAAATCTCTACACTGAAAACTACACAACACTGCTGAGTGAAATTAAAGAGGACTTATAGGGGCGCCTGGGTGGCTCAGGTGGTTGAGCGTCTGACTCTTGATTTCGGCTCAGGTTATGATCTCCCCGCCTGTAACTTCAAGTCTCACACGAGGCTCTGAACTGAAAGAGTGGAGCTTGCTTGGGATACTTCCTCTCCCTCTCTCTCTGCCCTTCCCCTGCTCACATGTTCTCTCTCTCTCTTTCAGTATAAATAAGCATTAAAAAAAATAAAGAGGACTTACAAAAATAGGAGATATACAATATCTATGGGTTGGAAGATTCAATATTGGTAAGATGGCAATTTCCCCAAACTGATGTATATAGATTCAATGTAATATCTATGAATATCCCAGTAGGCGTTTTTGTTTGTTTGTTTTTGTTTTTGTTTTTGTTTTTGTTTTTTTGGTGCAAGCTGAAAAGCTGTTTCTAGAATTTATATGGAAATGCAAAGAACCTGGGAAAGTAAGATAATTTTGAAAAAGAAAGAAAAAGTCAGAGGACTTTACTTGGCTTTGAAACTTACCACAAAGCTATGATAATCAAGAAACAATAGGCATTTAGATAGAAGGAAGAGAACAGACGGTCCAGGAATAGACCTTCACTTACAGAGTCAATCGATTTTCGAGAAAGATGCCAAGTAATTAAATGGGAAAGATAGTTCTTTCAATATAGATGCTGGAGCAATTGAATAAGCATCTGCCAAAACAATGAAACTCAACCCTTACCTTATACCATACATAACAACTTAAGAGAAAACATGGGATGAAATCTTTGCAGCCCTGAATTAGGCAGAGTTCTTTATAAATATAGCACAAAAGGTAAGAACAATCAAAGACAAAATGAACACATTGGATTTTATCAAAATCAAAACTTTTGCTCTTCAAGAGACACAATTAACAGAATGAAAATATTTGCAAAACACAGATCTGATAAAGGACTTGAATCCAGAATATATAAAGAACTTTTATAATTCAGCAACAAGAAGACAAACAATCTAGTGCGAAATGAGCAAAATATTTGAATAATCACTCACCAAAAAAGATATATAAATGGCAGGTAAGCATGTGTAAAGATGTTTAAATATCATTAGTCGTCAGAGAAATGCTAGTTAAAAGCACAATGAGATGTCACTACACACCTATTGGAATGGCTGAAACAAAAAAGTCTGATCAAGCGTTCATTAAGATATAGAGAAACACATACATTGTTAGTGGGAATGTAAATGCCACTTTGGGAAACTTTGGCACTTTTTAAAAAGCTAAACATAGACTTACCAATTGACTTACCAACTCAACTCCTAGGTATCTACCCAAAAGAAATGGAAATGTATGTCCACACAAAGACTCATACAAATATTCATTGCAGTATTATTCATAACAGCTTCCAAACAGGAAACAGTGTCTATCAAACTGGTAAATTGATAGACAAAATGTTGTGTACCTAAAGAGCGGAATATTATTCACAACAAAAGCATTATACTAAATGGAAGGAGGCAGACACAAATGACTACATATTGTATGATTCCATTTACATGAACATTTTAGAAAAGGCAAAACTCTAGAGACAGAAAAAGATCAGTGGTTGCCTAGGGCTGAGTGGAAGCAGAGATGGATTGCAAACTGGCACAAGGCGACTTTTTGTGGTGATAAAAGTGCTCTAAAACTGAATTGTGGTGATGGCTGTATAATTATATAAACGCACTAAGATTCAATGAAGTTTACATTTAAAATGGGTGAATTTTATGGTATCTAAATGGAACCTCTATAAAGAGGGTTTAAACAAAACAAAACAAAACAGAAAGCTATTATGACTTCATAGCACCCCTTTTGACTCACCTTTGAAATAGCTGGTGCCTGTATAACTGGTAAAACTGTCCTTGAACTTTCCTTTCCACACCCTCTAAAGACTGCGTGGAAGACTTGAAAGGGATGATTTTGCAGGCAACTCTAACCCTGGTGGGGTTTTTATTTCTCTTGGAGGAAGGTTGGAAGGTGAAAATTTACAAAAAGGAGCACATGTAGAAGGGCATATCAGGATGGTGGAGATCTTAAAATCATATCCTAGGCATTCATCATTCTTCTATCAAGTACCTTTTGGATTTTCCTGTTCAAGTAAGTGCTGTGTCTATAAAATAGTGAATGATATCGACAAGGTCCTTGCTCTCTGGGACTTATGTTCCAGTAGTGTGAAATAAAGGGGGGGGGAGGGGGGAGAGAGAAGGGGGGAGAAGTAGAAAGAAAGTACCTTAAGTACTCAGAATAAAAGGGTGATATTAGAACATGACTGAACCACAAGAGGGAGCCAGTCTTGCAAAGACCAGAAGGAGGAGCATCTTAGGCACCTTGTCCTGTTTTTGGTCTGTTTTGTTTTGTTTTTACAGGGTATTTGTACCTTGAGGCCCTCTATTCCCTCTTTGCTCAGCTTAAAATTCAGAGTTGGTAAATACAATCATTCCCTCAACTTCCTTGATCGCATTAACCTCTCATACTGGTTGGCAAAATCACAACACTGTTCAAGTCCAACTGTCCACCTCTACTGGTCTCACTTTAAACTCGTCACCAAGAACTTAAGAAGGCCCTTGCTCTTTGCCAGCTAACATCCCACATCCCCCTCATCCATTCACCTTCCTACATTCTCCATTACTACATCTGCTTTCCGCTAAAGGACCGTTTTCTCTCTTCTCCGTGGTCACTCCCAGCTGATGACTGTGCTTCTTTCCTCATTGAGAAAACTGAAGAATCAGAAGACAACTTCCACTTGTTCTCACCACAGCCGCATGTGCCTATACACATGCCCCCTTAGGCCCTGCCTTACCTCCTCTCAGTCAGGATGCACTCTCAGGGCTCCTATGTACAGGCTTCCCTGTGTGCGTTAGATTCTACCCTCTTGTTGACTCAGGAACACCCAGTCAGCCAATCCTCCCCCACTATCCTACATCACGAATTTTTCCTCTACTGCATCATCTCCATTGGTATACACAAGAATCATTTCAGGCACATTAAAGACAAGCAAAAGAAAATCTCCCCTTGGTTATATTTCCCTCATTTGGTTACCATCTTACTTCTTTGTAATCTTTCATAGCCAAACAGTTGTCTATACTGTACTAGCTGCCTCTAATTCCTGTTCTCCTGTTCTCTCTTAAATTCTCTCCAGTCCAGCTTCTGTGCCATCATTGATCTGAAACTTGTTTTTTTCAAGACCAACAAACAAAACTAAAATGCTACTGCAAAGAAAAATGAATAAAGCGGCTCCGAGTAAACAAAGAAGGTAGGGAGTAGGAGAAAGTCCTGAATTCTAGCAGCTGGGTTGACTACCTGTATCCTAAGGATTCCTTAGATAATTAGTTTTCTTTCTATTCCATTTGAACCATCCTTCCTTCCTATATATTTTCCCAATTTTCTTTGGAATCTACTGTCGCCCAGCTTCTGAAATCAGTCTGAATATCAGATTAACCTGCTCACCATTTTGTGAGAGGAGAGTGAAGCAAAATCATAGCAGTGAGTGAGACCGTTTTCATTTCTGTATTATATCTGAAATTAATGTGAAACCTCAGAAACCTAAAACTCTCTTTAAGCCAATCAGGAATAATTTTAAAAGTCTGAGAAAGAATTGCCCCCAAACAATACCCCTCTATTCTAAGATAAATGTAGTTGCTATTTGTGACGATTTTGCAGCTACCCTTGTCTATAAATGGCCTTGCCAGGGATTATATATACTGACCTCAAGCAGTTTAGAAAGTCCGGTTGCAATACTCAGCTTGCTGATGTTATCAGCAGGAGCAACTATGACTTACTTGGGTGAGGTGGCCTCAACTCCTTTTGTGGACAAGGTGGTTCCTACCGGAGATAGCACCAAACGAGGTAGACTGTGTAACAATTGTCCTGGCCGGTTGCTTAATACACGAAATCTTAATGGATAGTGCAGTTCAGTGTTTAGCAAAATGCAAGTCACAATCCATTAGTGGGTTATGAAATTAATTTGGTGGGTTGACCAATTTTTAAAAGGTGACATGGAATAGAAAATATCAGAGCTCATTACACATAGTCGGGGTATGACATAGTTTGTGACACTCTGGATGAAGTTCCAAAGAGGGTGTCTTCGATCATAAAATTAAAATTTTAAAAATTAAAGCCACTGGTCTAGATCCATTCATAATGAAATAGCCGGCGTGGTTGAATGCACTAATCAAAGTTACAGGACATTTGGAAAATGTCCACGTCATTTTCAGCATCATATATCACTAGGCATGAGCAGAAACAAGGGAAATCCAGAGCATCTTAAAGAAGGGCTTTTATACACAGGACCAGGTGAAGAGCTTGAAATTACCACCATAGAGCCTTTGTAGTTTGCAAACCACACTCACAAACTTAATCTCCTTTGAATTATCTTGTCATCCTTTGTAGTAGGTCAGATAGGAAGGTGGCAGCATTCAGAGGCAGTTTTCAATAATCCATCCAGTTTAGGTCAGGAGCCCAGCCAGCAGCTGGGAGAAACGATCTAGCCCCACAAGCCTCAGGGAGAAAGTTGGCAAGGGTGAAAAACTGTGTGTGGGTCCCAGCCAAGGGTTCAGGGCAGAACTCCAGTTCCAGGAGGGAGAAAGGGAAGGAAGAACATGAACTGGGGCAGAAGTCCAGATATTAAACAAAGCACACAGATAGCCAGGCCCACCCCCAGCACATTGGATTTCATGCTCACACCTGCAGGGTTCCAGAACTCCATGCCTGGCTTTTGAGGAAAAGAAATGGAAACATACCATGTGGCTAAGGGGGAGAATGGAGTGGTTATCAGGCACTTATGAAGGCATGAAGAGACTAGTGTGGAATGGTAAGTTAATCAATCAGACTGGCAACAGTAGAGTTGCCAGATAAAATATAGGATACTTATTAAAATTTGGATTTCAGATAAATAATGAAAGCCTTTTAGTGTATGTCCCATGCAATATTTGGGACACATTTATACCCCAAAATTGTTGCTTATCTGAAATTTAACTGGGCATCCTGTTATTTTTATTTACTGAATCTGGCAACCATCACACGTGGGTGTTATGAAGGATGAGGTGAGAAGGTTTGGCAGAGCAAGATCACGAAGGGTCTTATGTGCCATGCTTGGCAGACAAGGGGGAGCCAGGAAAGTTTTTGTGCAGGGGAGTAATACAGTCAGGTTTGCATCTTAGAATCAACCTTTGGAGAACAAAGCAGAGTTCAGAGATTCAGGAACCGAGAGACCAGAAAGCTCTTTAAATAGCCTAGACTCCAGGAGAATTGAATTTAACTTCATTCACTTCGCAATTCTGCCTAGTGCTGGTGAAATTCCAAGGTTCACTCAGGCTGCACAGACCATACTTTTTTTTTTCAAGAGTTACTCTTTGTTTTGAGGAACAAAGGCTGTTCTGGGGGTCGCGGGGGCGGGGGGATGGAGTATATATTTTTTTGCCTTGCCCAAACCCTGTGTCAATCAAAGACTTCTTAAGGGAGCCGTAAAGATAACATGTATGTATCAATCTCATGCTAGTAAGCTCAATATCTTTTTCACCATTGCATCCCCAGTAGTAGCCAATAAACATTTGTGAATGAGTTTCTTAAGGGCAAAGTCTGTATCTTCATCACCTTTGTTTCCTTAGCACCTGACCCAGGACTGGGAATAAGTTTCTCAGAAAATAGTTCTTGATTACAGTGGCCTAACTAATTAACAACCAGAAGTGCTTTCTATTAACTACACTTCTCCAACATTGTTTCAAAGGTACAATCTGGCATAGGTTTCACACAAATGCAAAAGAATCCTGCCTCTTATACTGGACAAGAAAACTGTTTTCAAAAGTTGCAGAATCGTCTGATTGGATGGGGTTTTGAAGGTAATCATCGTCATGTATGTGAAAATGTGAGGGTTTGGGGGTTTTTGGCTTGTTTTTGTATTTGTGTTTGTCTTTTGGCATTTTCCTCTCCCGATAAGCTTTGTCATTGCTTGGGTTTCCATAAGCTTTGTCATTGTTTGGGTATTTGTGAAGACAGATCTTATGTAAATGCTTCACAGTTAGATCATCATAAAGTAGTACAAGTCAAGTGTTTGTCTTTGGTCCACCAGTATCAGTATAGTTAGTTTTCTATGTATTTTTCGAAGGCTAAAGTGTGAACTTCCTGAGGGCAGGATGTATTTATCTTCATAGTCAAAGAACTTTCGTTAATATGAGATTTGTGGAATTTTTTAAGAGGAGAGGGGCAGAGAGAGAGAGTGAGAGAGAGAATTCCAAGTAGGCTTTATGTCCAACACAGAGCCTGACGAGGGTTCCATCTCAAAAGCCTGAGATCATGACCTGAGCTGAAATCAAGAGTTGGACACTTAACCAACTGAGCCACCCAGGTGCCCCCGGTTTGTTGAATTTTCAAGAGCAGGAAGCCACAAGGAAAAGAGTAATTCTAGGAAATATATGGTGTAAATAAAAATACAACTTAAAAAATTATTACAGCCACCTGTTATTTTTGTAAAAAAATTTTTTTTAATGTTTATTTATTTTTGACACAGAGAGAGACAGAGCATGAACGGGGGAGGGTCAGAGAGGGAGACACAGAATCTGAAACAGGCTCCAGGCTCTGAGCTGTCAGCACAGAGCCCGACACGGGGCTCGAACTCACGGACCGTGAAATCATGACCGGAGCCGAAGTCGGTTGCTTAACCGACTGAGCCACCCAGGCACCCCTACAGCCACCTGTTATTGAAGATTATGTTCTAAGCATCATACCAGGGTGGGGGGTGTATGTATATTTCATTAAATTCTGATTAAGTTTCAATCCTAAAAGCTTCTCTTTGAGTTAGGTGACATTATGTTCGTTTTATGAGTAAAGAAACAGAACTGATGAGAAAATTGCCCAGGATGACACAACTAATAGATCAGCAGAGCTGAGATCAGAACCTGAGTCCAAAGCCCAGGAATTGTCCACACACCAGGAATTGTCATTTAATTTATGTATTTATTTATATTTATTTATTTTTGAGGGGGGGGGAGGGAGACAAGGAGATACAGAATCTGAAGCAGTCTCCAGGCTCTGAGCTGTCAGTAGAGCCCGATGACGTGGGGCTTGAACTCACAAACCATGAGATCATGACCTGAACTGAAGTCAGACGCTTAACCGACTGAGCCACCCAGGCACCCCAGGAATTGTCATTTTTTTAAGTGTATATTGGAAAGATAAAGAATATATTGTTAGAGTGCCTATAAGAGCTCTACTTTAATCAGCAACCACGTAGTTCCCCAGAGGACTAAAGTTTGATCTTTATAATTATGTGTGAGTGTACATGTCTCGAAGAAACATGGAGGTATTTCTTGTATTTTTGATCTATGTTCCTTTTTTCTCTGTTCGGCTTTGTACTTAAGGGAGCATGTGACTTTAAGTATAATTAGGGTCCATCTCCACCTTGCTGGAAGGTAATGTTGTTACACTTAAAACGACTATCATACTGTTATTATCTGGGATGAAACTTTAGATGTTACCGTCAGTAATACCAATTTCAGTAATACCAATTTCATTTGCCCCATCCAAAGGAATACTTGTAGTTTATGTTCAGACATGCGATGAAAGCTCATTGGTCTGCATGTGTATGAACTCATCTGTGACAATCCAGACTCTCCTCTGAGCTATCAATATGATTGCATATATCAATTATTCTCCAGGCTTTTAAAGTACAAATGTGCACTTTTGTCCATGATGAGATCTTTTCAGCAGCCCTCTTCATACTGCTCAACTGCCAGCCTCCCCACTGTGTTCCAGGAAGAATCAGTCTCAATAAGAATGCTGTCTTTGGCCACTGAATTCAGCCATTTGATTTAACCAATTGCCGAGCAGGGTTAAATCATAGTTTTGACTTTATCAACCTTTTGGATCTGTGAAAGCAAAAGTTAAAAGGCAAGTATTGGCATAATCAATTGTATGGATTAGAAGGAATTTGTAGAAGAGGAACCAAACATGGTAAAAAGAGGGTTGAAAGCATTTGCTTTAAAAAAAAAAATGAGACAACAAATTATGTTTTGCTTGGCTCTGTAAATAACAAGTCTGTCAAAGATGGTCTGCAAAGTGTAAGAATCAAAAGGCATCTTTGGTGTTCTGCCTTCACCAAGAAAATGGTAGGACTTTTCTAGAGATGGTTAGGATGGAATTACTGGAAAAAAAAATCCTCATCAGGCCTTAATTTACTTATTCATTGCCAGGCGGGGTGCTAACCATGAGAAATATAAAATTAACATGGCATGGCCCTGGCCCTCAAAGCTTACACTTCAGTTCAGGGAGATACAGCAACTGTAAGCTTTAGCGTGAAGGGCACCATGAAATAAATATTGAACGGATACAGTGGGTGGACAAAGGGGCAGTGATCTTCTCTGCGATTCTAATAGAAATAATTCATAACTATCATGTAAGGTTGTTCAGTGAGATGACCAACTCTGGGGGGGGGGGGGAAGCGAAGTGAAATCTGAATTAACAGAGGTAGTTGAGGCAAAACACAAGAAAGGGGGTTTTGAAGAAGCAATCAGTTCACATCAGTCCCAAGAAGGTAATGATCTGGTCGTGTTCTCCATCTTTAATTTCCAGGATATTAATTTTACAGAGCAGAGTGGCTGCCAAACACTACTAAGCACCTCCCCCCACTCCCTAACCATCCCCCACCCTCCATCTCCACCCCTCTAACAGAGCTATCAGGTGAGCAAGGCTCAGTCCAAGCTCCGCCCTAATTAATTATGTGACCTGGCGCAACTTGCATCATTGCTCGGGGCCTTGTTTCTGCGCCTGTGAAGCGAGGAACCCTAGTAGATTCTAAAGTCCATTTCTGCACCGAATTGTGAAATTGAGACAAGAAACCAGAAAGGAAACTCAAGAGAAACAAAAAGTGAAAGTGCCTAAAGGAAATACAGTAGTAAACAAAAAAAATTTATATCTCAATGAAAAATGTGGCAGAGCTCCCAAATACTTTGTTTTTTCCAGCAACCGTGAACATGAGACTTGGGAGAGAATGACATGTCTATCACGTCCTCCAAATGTGAATACGATCAGTGTAACACGAATCCACCTTGCTGCACGCAACTGTCTTAAAACAATGCTCCCTGGCCCTGAAAAAACACTTACTAAAAATTTCTTACAAAATAAATCAAGCAATGACGAATGATCCGTCCCCACATAACTACCCCCCCCCCCCCCCGCCTTGGAACACCACGTAAGGGTGTGTCCGGCTTTGGGGAGAGAAAAGGGGGTTGAGAAAGGAAGGATTCCAAAGAATATTAAATTCTGTCTGGCGTTGCCACGCGGTTGTCATAAACAACAGCATCGAGACAAACTATCTTAAAACTCAGGAAATCCAGTAGCCTTTAAACTTTATTATTTCCTCCGTTTATGCTGAGACTTCCCTGAACGTAACCCAGAACCTTACACCCGCCTGGGAGCGAGGGCGCGAGCTTCAGGGTGGAAGACCAAGTGGAGGCGGCCAGAAGGGACCAAGCTGACAGCTTCGCGGAGCGTTTGCAGCGACTGTGGGACCACGACGCGCTTCGCCACAGCTAGAGGGTGCGACCGGGACCCACGGGGTCACTGGGCTCCCTAGATGGGAGGATGCTCCCTGTCCGCTGCGGGAGCCTCCCTTCTAGGACCAGAAGAGAGAAGGGCGCGCGTGTGCGCGCGCGTACACACACACACACACACACGCGCGCGCGCACACACACACACACACACACACACACACACACACATCCTTCCCCAGGAGTTGCGTCTCGTCTCCCTTTTGTTTTTCTCCCTTCCCGGTCATGAGACCCGGAAGTTTGTTTTTTTTTTTAAACCTGTCTCTCTCCCTTTTCCAAACCCTCCCCCCCCCCCCCCCATCTATCACATGGCAGAGATAGAATAAAAACAGAAAAATGGCGACGGTCACGTTGTGGCGAGCCTTGCTGCGTCATTAGATAATCCTCATGCAAATAGCGGGAAGAACAAAGGAAGGGGGGGGCCCAGGACCCCCGGGGGCGCAGGTGGGCGTGGGGGGCGGCGGACCGGGCGCGGGGGCGGCCGGGCGCGCGCGGGACCGGGCGCCGGCGGGCCGCAAGCGACCGCGCGGGGCTCCGTGCCGCCGAGGGTCTGCGTCCGTGTGCGCGCCCGTGCGCCGCGGCGGAGCGCTGGCCGCTGCGCTCCTGGCGCGGTGTGGCGGCGCGCCGGAGCCGGCCGGGGACGCGGGAAGCGGCGGGGGCGACGAGAGCCGTTCCTGTGAAGCTGGCCGCGGCGCGCGCGCACACGCACACGCAGCCGCGGGGCTCGGCCGGCTCGGCGCCCGCGCGGGGGGCGGGCTGAGGGCGGGCCGGGTGGCGGCGGGGGCCGAGGGCGCGCCGCTGCCCGGCGCTGGGCTCCTGCCTTCAGCCGCCTCCCCGGACCGCAAGCAGTTCGCCGCCGCGGGGTAGGCAGCGGGCGCTAGGGCGGTGGCACGGGGCGGGCCTGGGCTCCGCACTCCTTCCCGGACTTCGAGCGTGTGTTGCCCGGCTGGGTTTGTTGTTGTTGACGCGTGTGTGTTTTTCCTGCAGGGTTGTGTGTGTGTGGGGGGGGGCGGCCTCGCCCCTGGGCATTTCCGCGGTTGTCCTCCGGCCCTCGCTGGGGTGCGTGGAGCGAAGCAGGTCGGGTGAGGGCGCGGGTGGCCCCCGACGCCCCGCTCCGGCCCCTCGGAGGGGAGCGGCGCGGAGGGGCGGGGCGGGGTGCGTGTGTAAATGTTGCGCACTCGCTTTTCCCCCACCCCCGCCTTCTTCTAGGGTGCTGGCGTGGGTTCCTCGCCGTCCGGCGGCGACTGTAAATAGAGCCTGGATGTTGTTTACATGAAGGATCCGGCGGGAGGAGTCTGCGAGGAGGAGGCGGAGGAGGAGGGAGGGAGGAGAGAGGAAGAACGGAGTCCCCGCGGCGGCGGCGGTCCGGGGTGAGGGGGAGCCCCGCGCGGCGTCCAGGGACCGGACGCTACCACGAGGCCGGGACGCTGGACCCTAGGGTAGGAGGGAGAATGGACGCGAGGCGGGGAGGGGGATGTCTGTCAGTGTGGCATTTTTAGCTTGCAACCTGCCACGCAGATTCTCCCGGGCTGGAGGGGAGGGGGTGTGCAGGGAGGGCGAGGAAGCCTCGATTTCTCGGTACGTTCTTTCTCCCATCTCCAGTCTTTTCCCGCTTCTCTCCGGGTTCACCTGTTTATTTCCATCAACCAGAGAGTGCAGTTTTTTAAGTAGGCATGGGAGGGTGTTTCTTTTATTAGAAACATTATTGGGGGGGGGGGGGTGCGTTGTTGTAATTTCTGTCGGTCCTGTTCGGTTTTCAAGAAGGGGGAAGGGACTTGGAGATCGCCTGCTCCTGGCCGCAACTGAACCCACGGCTTTTCCCTGCCTTCCCGGGCCAAGGAATCTTTTCCCTCACTCAGCTACCCGCATGCCAGCTGCCACCTTTTTGGAGAAGGACCACACCTGTGCTTATTCTCGCTTTGGAGGAGAGGTGAGCTGAAAAACCAGAGAATCCCGTGTTCCCCAGAGTTCTTAGCTAATCCCCCATCCCAGGATTGACCAGAAAGTGCTGCTTTCACCTGCTGATTGCACTGGGCACATCCGTCTCCCTACCCAGGCAAGTTGTGGTTTACAGATGTGTTGAGATTTTTTCTTCCCTCTGGACCTGCACCTCACTAGCCAACTGCTGGCTTTAGATGGAGAGAGATGACCTCCTTTGGTCAGTGCTGTTATTTGTTCCCCACCAGGTAGTGTAATGGAATTGTCTGCTCTCTCCTCACAGCCCCTTTTTTTCTTTCCCTAAGAGCTTAGCCCAGAATCCAGCCTAAAGCAGCCTGTCTCTGGCTCCCTTTCCCTGGGCCCCACCCTGGCCCCTCTTGGTTCTTCAGAGCCAAACACGCCTCCCAAGCAGAAGACACACCCAGTCCCAAACCCAACCATTCCAAAAGGGAGGAGAAAGCAGCGGCAGAGAAGGGACCCAAGGGTCTCCTTTCAGTCTTGAATATCCCCACCAGCATTTTCCTCTCCAATCCTCCTAGATTTATAATAATCCGTTGATTCTTCTCACCAGCTGTCTCTCCTATCCTTCCTGCCCGTAGTCCTGTGGTGGGTCCTTGGGAAGGTAGGGATGAAGAGTGGAGAAGCAGGTGGTCACCATTATTCCCCAGCATGAGGCATTTTCCTTCTCAGTCTTCGTTTTTGAGTAAGACATGTAAATATGTTTGCACGCTTATTTGAACTTGTTTTCTTGCTGGCTAAATAATAATTGGGACTCACAAGGAAGGGAAGGGAAAGGAAAGAGATGAGAAATGAACATCTCCCCCACTCTGCCACCAGGTTCTATCATATGAGCAGCCCCTAGCTGCTCAAGACCCTTCTGTAAAAGTCAACAGTTTCTCTTTCATGACATCACCACCTAAGCCCTTCCAACTTTAGCTTCAGAACAGGAAGAAGGCTCAAAATAGAACTATCTTAGGAATCCAGCTCCTTTAGAAGATCAACTTTTAAATCAGCTGCAGGAGCAACATTGAACTTTGACATAGGGAGGGAACTGTAGTATTTATTTGTAATTGGTTCCTTTGGAGAAGAGTGGAGGGGATACTTACCATGTGTATTAAAAAAAACTTTTCTCAAGATAATTTGGATCCCTAGACCAATGAATGATTAATAGGCTGGTTCGAGATTCTTTTACTGAATTGTTCATATGTTTCGGTGTGTCAACAATAACAAGTACTTTTAAGAATGAATTAAAGTGGGGCTCCTATAGTGTTCTCTAAAAGTCTGCTAGAGATCAAGGAGACTGTGGAGGCAGGCTAGGAGGGAGCATTTGAGAAAGATGAAGGATGTGAGGGTGCGTGCAGTGACAGCTGTCATGAGAGGTTCATCACAATGACTAACTTTTGCGGGGGACAAACATCCTTGACAAAGAAGTAACCATGTCAGGATTTTCCACCTTTACCTTGGAACTGAACTGCATATCTCTGAATGTCAGTGTCTCCATTCTTTTCCTGAATTGAGATGTGCCTTTCTCTCTGAGCGAAAAGTATTGTTCAGTCTCTGGGAAGGGCTGCTTGATAAGTGATCATTACTGAAGTATTGACAATTTAAGGATGAGTAGTGGGGCAGAGAATACTTGGCATTAAGTTTAGCATCTGGTGGGTGTTGTAGAAGGACTTGCTAGTTGGAGAGGTAACGTCTTCTAATCTGGTTCATGTTTTAAAAAATCGAGGCGACAGACAGGGTTGCCTGTAACTGCATTAATACAATAGCCACTAGCTCCATATCCCTGTCAAGCACCTGCAGTCTGGCTGTGATAATGAACTGAATTTCAAATTCCAGTAAATTCTTAAAGTTGATACTTGATTCAGTTATTGGAAAACTTAAATATGTTTGGAAACAACTTGTGCATATGCATCACCTTTTTAAACTGTAAAACATGAAATCTAAGTGTAGATTAAGTACTTCTGTTGAAAATTTAGTGTTTAAATTGAGATGTGACGTAAGTATAAATTACATTCTCATTTTCAAAAACTTCCTACAAAGAAAGTAAAATAGCCATGGATAATTTTTACGTTGATTATATGTTCAAATGATACTATTTTGGATATTTCATTTAGAAATACACTGTTAAAGCTAATTTAACCTGTTTAAAAATTTTTTTTAAATATGGTTAGTAAAATATTTAAAAATACATAATATGGTTTGCATTTTACTTTTCCTGGACAATACTGGCTTATAACATTGCTCCTTTTGGTCCATGGATTAATTTCAGAAGAGATGACTGAATGAAATCTCCACTTCCCCTTGCTGTTTTCCATGTGGAAATTTGGGGACCCCAATAGTCAATTATTTTAGTACATAAGACCTAATAGTGAATGCTTTGCAGATTTCTATGTGGGAGGCATGCCCTACTCAGGAAGGTCAATACAAGCATGCAGGGGACCAGAAAGGCTAGTGGGAGTGTCATGGTGAAATTTAGATACCACACATCTGGCTCTAGGTGCTGTTTTAAAAGATGCCTGTGCATACCAAACTCTATCAGAGAACAGTAAGTGACACAGTAACAATTGTGACACCTGGTGGCATTTTAGTGATACCACTCATTTGTTTTCTCTTACTCCTTCGTTTACTTTCTCTCCTCCACCCCCTCATCCCCCCATCCTAGCTCCACTGGTGGTAATTGGGCCCACAAGACTGCTGACCCCTTACGTCCGAAAAAAGTATAATGATGACCTAGATGGAGATAGTGCTGTCTTTGGTGGTTGGTTTTGTCTAATGAGATTCACTAATGGCACTGGAAGGAACTTAGGAGCCATTTAAATAACAATCCCCTCCTCTTACAGATGACAGAAAGTCATGTACCTTGCTTAAGATCATACAGATAGAAGCTGGAATTAAACATACACTTTCGTTGATAATCTATTTAGAGAATCCTTAGGAAGTGATGAGGTTCAGTTAATCAAATACCTGTTGAGCTTGCACTTTGTGGAAAGGAGTGATTAGTGTCTTGAAGTGACATGAAGAAAACAATCTTTGACCTTAGGAACAATACTGCTGATTGGAAGAAATAATTATAAGCCGTGCCAAATTAAATTACAGTACAGGCATGCCTTATTTTATGGTGCTTCAAAGATACTGTGGTTTTTACAAATTGAAGGTTTGTGGCAATCTTGCGTTGGGCAAGTCCGTTGGCACCGTTTTTCCAACAGCGTTTGCTCACTTTGTGTCTCTTATGTCACGTTTTGGTAATTCTCACAATTTTTCCTTATTATATCTGTTATGATGATTAGTGAATATGACTTGCAGAAAGCTCAGACGATAGTCATTTTTTGGCAAAGTGATTTATTTTTTTAATTTTTGAGAGAAAGAGAGAGACAGAGCATGAGTGGGGGAGAGGCAGAGAGAGGGAGACACAGAATCTGAAGCAGGCTCCAGGCTCTGAGTTCTCAGCACAGAGCCTGACATGGGGCTTGAACCCACAAGCCGTGAGATCATGACCTGAGCCAAAGTCAGACGCTTAACTGACTGAACCACACAGGCACCCCATTTTTTTGGCAAAGTACTTTCTAATTAAAGTATGTACATGGTTTCTTTAGACATAATGCCATCATACACTTTATAGGCTACTGCATAGCATAAACATAACCTTTCTGGGGGTGCCTGGGTGGCTCAGTTGGTTCAGTGACCAACTTTGGCTCAGGTCATGATCTCGTGGTTTGTGAGTTCGAGTCCTGCGTTGGGCTCTGTGCTGACAGCTCAGAGCCTGGAGCCTACTTCAGATTCTATGTCTCCCCCTCTCTCTACCCCTCCCCTGCTCATGCTCTGTGTCTCTCTGTCTCTCAATAATAAATAAACGTTACAAATTTTTTTTTAAAAAACATAACCTTTTTGTGTACTGGGAAACCAAAAAATTCTTTTGACTCCTTTTGTTGGCGATACTTTAGTGCGGTGGTCTAGAACTGGACATGTAATGCCTCCAAGGTGTGCCCGTATAAGAAATAGTGTTTAATATTAATAATGAGTGCAGTACCACTGTGGCATATGTTACAAGTAGAAATGTGTTTATTTTACAGATGCAGGACTGAAAGCTCTGAGAATGGTGGACTCTGCAGAGAAGAGGAGTTTAATTGTGTTTCTGGAACGGCTCAGCGTTCTAGAAGTTGAGGTCAGTGAAAGTCTTTGGTATTGCCCCTGTTAGCTGGCCCTTCAGGGAATTTCAAAATCTAAGGCCCGGCATTTTTACATGGCAGTGCTGTAATAATGAGGAAGTCATAGATTAATTAGGGACAGGGTGTTTAGAGATGGTTAGCTTAGGTAGATCATTTTGGATAGTTATTTTAAAAAGATTTAATACAGAGGTGAGATCAGAATAAAACGGACTTGTGAGCGGACTCTAAAATCTAAACTCTGGGGAAAAAAATGGAATCTAGAGCAAAATCAGAAAGCAAAATAATTGGAATAGACAGTTGGACTAAAAGTGTGTATGTGGAGTGTGTGTGTTACGAGGAAAAGGCTAATGATAGAATTTATGGGATAATCCATTTATTTGTAAATTTTTAGTCTCCTGTAGCTTTTTTGGACTAAAATCCCCGTTAAAATAAATAAGAAAGCATGTTCTTTCTTTCTCTGTGTTATTGTGTACATACTTCTTTGATAGGTCTTTTCCTTGAGATGGATCTCTTGAGGTTATGTGGTAGGAGAGGACTTGGAGGTCAGTGCTGGAAGTGGGTAAAACATGACACTCCCTTTATAATGCCTCCCAGTTAATGCTTCTCTGTGAGAATCAGGGTGGACATTGCACAGGGCAGTGGTCCTTGACTTCTCTTTGCCTTTTTAGCCAGTTTCTTTTCTCCTTAAAAAAAAAAAATACCTGTAATTCCCTCACTCTAGGTCTCCTTAACAATCTCTAGCAGAAGTTAGTTTTTAAAAAGTGTTGATATAGCAGAGCTTTGCAGTGATATGCATGTGTACATTCCTGTACTTCTAACAAAGCAGTAATTGATATTTGAGCATTTTTTGTTGACAGTAAATTTTTATAACATCACAGTTGGGTCAGATATACACATTTTATAACATTGAGTTGGATTTCGGTTTTCAAATTGGAAAAAAAGTCACACTTTAGTAAAAGCCTGGTGGATTTATTAAACAATCTTATTTAAACTATTGTGTTTGAAGGTTTTCTAAATACTTTGCATTGTCAGCAGCTTATTTTATGGTGCCTCCAGTTATTTACTCAGATATTTAAAGGTTTAAAATCATATTTTCATTTTTGGTCTACAGGTAAGAGAGATGTGACATGTTCTTTGTGTGTTCATTTATACTCCCCAAGATTGATTGGTTGATTTTGTTTATTTATTTTGAGAGAGTCTGAGTGGGGTAAGGGCAGCGAGAGAGAAGAGGGAGAGAATCCCATGCAGGCTCTGCACTGCCAGCTGCAGACCCGATTCAGGGCTTGAACTCACAAACGGTGAGATCGTGACCTGGGACTGAAACCAATAGTCAGATGGTTAACTGACTGAACCTCCCAGCCGCCCCAGTACTCTGCAATATTTAAAAGCAAGTTCTTTACTATACCAGTTTGCCACAAGTACTTAATTTATTGATAATATTTGGTGCATGCATCATGAAGAAATTGTTCTCAGTTTGCATCATTTTTATCATAGAACTTTAAAATCAATTTGATCTCGGTAGGAAACATCACTATTTTGTTTCTTCTCTTACTTTGCAGTATAGTTTGGTATGTAGTATGAGTACCTGCAGTCACTTGTTTTAATATTAAAACAGTTCCATTTTTGTAAGAAAAATCTCCTGAGAAAGAAATGTTTCAGATTTGATTTTTTAAAATGGACATTTATAAAGAATAATTTCCGAGAAGAAATAAGACTTTGCATCTCTGAAGTTTATTTATCAGTATTTATAAAATACAATAACCCATATTTTTCTTCCTTGAAACTGCTTTAGAATTATTCTGAGAGCATTAGTGTAAGTAACCACTCACAGTATAATGACAATTTGCTTTTTATCACTTGGTCTGTGAGGTGTTGTTTTTTTTGTTTGTGTGTGTGTGTGTTTTATTTTTTGATCCCAGTTTAGACAAATAAAGTGAGAGAAAAATAAGAAAATATCTTTTATGTAATGTGCCAGAAATGTTTAGTTATGTGGATTTTGGTCATGGCTAAATAAAGTGAATTTCAGCTTTGCAGTACAATACGAACTAAGTTCATCTTGGCGTACTTCACATTTAGATGTTCAGTTACATTAATACTGAACCTTGTATAGAACAGTCTATTCACCACTAAGTATATCAAGGCTGCTTATTTGTTCCCATAACTTGTCCACCCTTCAGTGTCTCAGAGTAAGTACTCCTCTTTTCCGGACTGACAGAACTTGTATCCAGGAAATGTTAGGTGGTAATCTTTTTATTCTCTTTGACAGATCAGCTATCTAAAATTTTATTCTCAAGTAATCACAATATCTTTGTTCATGTAACAGATGTTTATAATTTGGGTGAAAATGTGCAGCTATTTCCAGGAACCTAAGGTTACGAGATCCAACTTTTTTTTTTAAGCTTCGTTGCCCTCTCGTGTTTCAACTCTGTATTACATCAGTTGGCTAAAACCTAGGCATTGTGACCTCCTTGAGTTTTAGATATTTAGAGAATGTTTTAATTTGTGTGAAGGTGGACTATTTCATTGGATGCTACTTTTCTGAAGATAAGGTCAGTTTCATAGTGCATAAAGTCACTGTACTCCTGTTTTCTGCTTCTCATCTAAAGAATTGATTCATAACATCTGTCTTATTTGAAGTACAGTGCTAATACCTAATTTGCATATAATGAATCATTGAAACTGAGAAAATGCCTAATTGAAAACATAATTATTTTTCAAATATCTGTCGAGTTCCACTCATATTGAAATAACTTGAGATCTTATGACTGACATGGAAAAAAACCGAGTGAATCATAGTTTTAATAAGCTGACAATCTAAAGCCTGAATTCCAATTTTCAGAATCTTTTTGTACTTTTTATTAAAAGTAAGAATCATCCCTCAAATGACTTCATGGTACAGCTCAAAGGTACAGATAATTTCAAAGCAAGTGATCTGTGTGTATGTTGATTTTTTTTTTTTAATGCATTCCAGAGGTTATCAGTGGTTCTTGCACTGCCATAACTGTAGAATTGATGTTAACTGTAGTGGAAAACACCCTGCAGGTGTGCTAAGTACATAATTGTCATCAGTGTCATCAATTTGAGTACGTCCTTGGAACTGAGTAAGAATAATCAAAGTCATTTTTTTTCTTTTTTGCTAACGTGCATTTCTCCTCAAAGCATAAAATCCCCACTAATTTCTGCTTCGTGATCTGAGATACTGAGAAAACTAAAACTCTGAAGCCAAAATTAAATGTTTTCAGAAATCCCTTTGTGTAAATTGTGTATCCAGTTGATGAGTTGAATGGCCGGGTTGGAGTAGAGAAAAAAAAAAACCCTGGGCTTGATCATTGGACATGGATTTGAGCCCAAGTTTATCATAACTTAGGGCATGATCTCAGGTAAATCACCTAACCGCTCAGGTTTTTATTTTTTATCTGTAAAATGGGCTAATGATATGTAATCTATTTCTAAAACCTTTTGTGATAATGAATAATTCATGGATAGCCCCATGTGAGTTGTTGTGAAAACCAAATGAGAATGCACATAGGAAATTATTAAATGTAAGACACATGAGAAGTATTATGGCTATGTTTGTGAGCACTTTGAGGACAAGGAGCATTTGCTGAACATCTAGAAGAGATCTTGGAACAGAGTAGTTCCTCACTAAGTATTTATTACATGGGTGATTGAGGTCAGGGAGATAGAGTTGGCGAATCCATGCATGGAAGAGATAACACTGAAACAGCTGGGAAGCTTACTGCATATTTGATGTATTGTCAGAGTTGAAAGCTTAATCACATGGTTGCTCATCATTAATATGCATTCATCTTGTGTTCATCTTTCATTCTAATATGATTCAACTGGGCCTTTTACTATTTCAGTCTCACCACTTGCTGGGCCATGACCCTACTCTTTCTTTTGCTTCCCCACATCTCAAACCAGAAGGGGATCTTTTAGTTCTTCACTTCACGGGAGCCTTCGGAGGAAGTCGTGCAGCCACCCAGAAAGGATGGTGCTGGCCGACACCGTGACTGACAGGCTGCCCTGGCTCAGTTATCACAGTGCTGATGCTGTCCATTCTAAAGGTACAGTACTGTGATAACTGAAGGATGGCAGCCATCTTGCCTTCCGTCAAAGGAGTCCTGTCGTGCCCAGGAAGCAAGACAGAAGATGAAACAGGCACATAAAACAGTGGCGGGGGACCTGGAAACCTGCTTACCCTATTCTTATATTGTACGTCTCCTGGAAAATAGGGTATGTTATTCCCTCTGTCTTTGCCTTGTTTTGTAACATGGTGGGGATAAGTCAGAGTTGGGTAGTTGCTTCCATGGCAGGATGAAGACTGTTGCACTGAGTGGACATGTATTAAGACCTTTGGAACTTTTAAGATGCTGTTACTAGATGAATGCTTAGTGTGAATTAGTATTTCTGAAGTGGTATTCAGAGAAATTTTTGCCTTTTTTTTTTTTTGCGATTTTATTTTCAAGTAATCTCTACGCCTAGCATCAGGCTTGAACTCACAACCCTGAGATCAGGTCGCTTGCTCCACCCACTGAGCCAGCTAGGTGCTCCCCCTACCCTGCCTTTTTTTTTTTTTCATTGCAAAAAGGTATTTTTATTAAAGCACAAAGACCAGACCCGTGGGCAGGAAGAGCTGCACTGGAATTGTGAGGAGCAATTGATTTGCTATTTTTATAAACATAAGAGGTAATCTAATTAGAATAGCTAGATACTTGGCAATATTGGGTATTTATAATGAAATTCAACTTAAAACAGGGAGAGGAAAGCCCTACATGTTGAACAACATTGTTATATATATTTTTAAGTTTATTTGTTTGAGAGCACAAGTAGGGGAGGGGCAGAGAGAGAGAGGAAGAGAGAGAATCCCAAGCAGGCTCCATGCTGTCAGCGCAGAGCCCGATCGACGGCTTGATCCCACAAATCCTGACATGGTAATCAAGAAGTCGGATGCTTAATCTTGTTGCCCCTGAACAACACTGATATTATTGCATGAATAAAACTATATCTTTGTGCTTAAGGAATGGGTAGGGACACATTCTGTTTCTTTCAGGAATAATTTAGAATTTAGTTCTAATTCAAAAACTTTGCTAAGTGTCTATGTTATTGTTGCTGTCACCTTTACGTGAAAATGTAATTTTATTTCAAGAATTGAGGATGACTCTGCAGTGACATCTAAAACAAATTGATTTCAGGGATATAAGGCTATGAATACCAACCCAGCATCAGGATTGCATAAAACACTAAGACATTTAACAGAGCATGCATCTTTAGCCTGCATCCTACACTGAAGAGTGCTGTTTGGGATGGGGATCTTAGAGAACCCAGGGTTTCCTACATCCTTCAAGACCCTTTCGGAAGCTGTACACGTGGATCAGCAGCAGACAAGAGTCAAAGTGCGTGACTTTATTATGTGTTAGATCACAGTCTGCTGCAGGGCTCAGGTAATTTCATACAGCTCAGGTTCAGTCCATTAAACAGAGACCTCTTAACCTCTTCTGAGGTTCATGTCTGTATCTGGGAATCTGACCATCCTGTGGACAGTTGACTGGTGGAGGAACCCAAAGCAGTGACCCACTCATACTCTTGGGCAAAGAGATGACTGAGCCTGCTGAGGTCAGGGTGTGCGTGCCACAGGGCGAGAGGAGCGAAGGACAGAAGAGCTGTGTGTCACCTTTTAGTATATGGAGACCTTACCCGCTGATCAGCACAGACCAGTTAATCTCTTGGGCCAAATATATTTCAAGTCCTTAAAAAGGGGAACCAAAAAAAAAAAAGGGGGAACTGGAGTGCGAGTACAGAGGCAAAGCCTTGCGTCCCCATCCAGAGAGGTTCAGTTTCACCCTTCATTGCATGGTCCTCAGATGTTCCTGGTCATTGCATTCCTTTGCTGGTTCACACAGTTCTCTTTAACCCCTCTTCCCTCCCAAAAGGGGACTGACCATTCCTAGGGTAACCCCTTGTACTCTACCTGCTTGGCCCTGAATTGTTTTCTCCACAGCATTGACCACATTATGGCCCAGCACCTCCACATGTCATTATACATTCAGAATTTCTCTATAAACTGCATGTTAGACTATGTTTTTGATGAATTATAGGGAATGATGGCTCTGCCCAAACATGTATTACACTATCAGTCCTAAAATTCCTTGGAGTTTCCTGCTTCCTTAAACAGGGAATTTCTGACAAACCTTGGAAGAACTTTTAATAAAGGAAAGTTTTGGGATTGGTGAATTCTCAAATAACTTGAAACATTCCTAATTTTTAGTGTTATAGCAGGTGGAAAAAAGTGCCTCAGGGAGCGACGTGTTGTGCAATCATTGGCCTTGGTGGGGATTTCACCACCTTCTTTGATCTTCCTGTTTTCCCGTTACTAGTTTTATAAAAATTCAGGTTTTATACTTACCGGGCTCTGATGCCAGGATCCACACCCGTGCCTGTGGGATGCTGCAGAGCTGAGTTTTGGGTGTAGTTTGGACTGACCTCGGCACTTCTACAGACGGAGCTGTACTGGGTCCTGTTTCCTGTCAACAGGAAAGCCTCAGGCTTGGTCTGTGGCAAGAGCTCTGGAAGGCTTGCCTAGGCCTGGAGGCCTGTGGCGTCTTCAAGTCAGTTCATAGATGTAAGGTGTTCCAACAGGTTAAGTGAGGTGTGATGTAAGAAAATCTGATGGGGTTTTTCCACTGCCTTGATTAAAATCCACACAATGTGTTCGATTGGTGTATTTGTTGCGTTCCTCATTTAGGTATGTAAGAATGGAATTAAACATAGAAATACCCTATGATCGAGCAGTTCCAATCCATTTCTGGTTATATACCCCAATGATGGGGTTCAAACAGCTGTTTGTACACCCAAGTTCACAGCAGCATTTACTCACAATAGCCCAAAAGTAGAAGCAGTGATGGATGAATGGATAAAGAGAGGGGTGTATATGTACCATGGAATATTACTCAGCCTTAAAAATAGTGAAAATTCAGACACATACTACAAAAGTGGGTGGACCCTGATGATAGCTAAGTGAAATGAGCTAGACACAAAAGAATAACTATTGTATGATTCCTTTGAGATGAGTCTCCTATAAGTAGTCAAGTTCCTAATGCCAGAAAGTGGAAAATTGTTGCCCAGGCCTGGGGGGGGGGGGGAGGAATTCATGTTTAATGGGTACAGAGTTATTAAGGAAGATGAAAAAATTGTGGGGATGGATGGTGATGGCTGCACAACAGTGTGAATGTATTTCATGCCACAGAACTGCACACCTCAAGAGGGTTAAAGTGGTAAATTTTATGTCTGTTCTATCACCAAAATGGGAGGCATTTCAGGGTAAAAACACTGTTGCAGTCAATAATAGTGAGTTGATCGCTTCCTTAGTCTTCAGTGTGAACAGTTTCAAATAAGCAGTTAAAATGTAATTTTCATGTCTTTTGCATTTAAACTTCTCTGAACTGTAGACTGTTAGACATATTTCCAGGGTTTCTGACATAATTTAGCATAGTTCCAAAATTTTGTAAAATACAAAGGAAATGAAGCATAACAATGAATACTAAATCAAAATGGGAAAGGGGCCTCAACAGGCAGTGAGGTGATGGGACATCTCTTGCTGGATTTACTGGTGAAATCAGGGTGACTCACCAGATCTTTCCATTCTCCCGTGTTCTCATTTGCCCACCTCTTTGGAGCTGTGGTAAGATGACATCATATATACTTTATGTATACATATACTTTATATGTATATATGCACACACATATTTCACATATTACATAGGTGTAATGTGTATATGTAACATTACATGTGTCAAGAATTATATACACACATACAGCTAGCTATGTGTACACATGTGACCACTTTGATGACTAAAGGAACATTCAAGTGTGGCATAGTCTCAAAATTTAGAAATTCAAGGTCTGAAAAGAACAGCTATAGTATCCCTAAGTAAATCAATGTTTTAAGATTCCTAATTGGACTTGTGGCTCAAATATTACAGCCTCATTAAAAGGAGTGTTCTGTAGCTTGCTATAGATCATGAAAGAGTTCTGTTTGTTATTACATGTGTAAATTTGAAAATAAGTAAAAGCGTAGAGACTAGAAATAGGCAGCAACAATCTTCTCTTAGGGATCATGCTTTATTAGCCATGGGTAAAAAATCTGCTTCATCACAAAGCTCTTAGTTGGGGTCATGCTTTGGAAATGAGATAGTAGTTGTAGGAACTGCCATGAGCTGCATGGAAATGCAGATCCCGTGCAGTATTCTGCAGTGATCATACCACACAAAGTTGGAGCAGGGGTTGAGCTCTTGACCCTGCCACACCAGTTTCAAATATTTTCCTATGCCTAGTACACTGTTAGCTTCTCTGAATAACCAGCCAATTAATGAGTGCCAGAAGTTTGTCTGTGTCATTATTGAACATTAATTTTTTCCAGATCAATTGCTTTTTGAGACAGCAAGGTTTCTGTTTCTTGTGTTTCTGTGCTTCTTGTAGAGAAATTTTCCCCCTAAAAATTGCTTCCTTAAAACTGCATTCTGGGGCACCCGAGTCGCTCAGTTGGTTAAGCGTCCAACTTCAGCTCAGGACATGATCTCATGGTTGGTGAGTTTAAGCCCCACATCGGGCTCTGTGCTGACAGCTCAGAGCCTGGAGCCTGCTTCGGATTCTTTGTCTCCCTCCCTCTCTCTCTCTGCCCCTCCCCTGCTCATGCTCTGTCTCTCTCTTAGAAATAAATAAACATTAAAAAAAAAAACAACTCTGCATCCAGGGGTGTTTGGGTTGCTCAGTCAGCTAAGCATTTGACTCCTGATCTCAACTCAGGTCATGATCTTGCGGGTTCATGGGTTTGAGCCCCACATTGGGTCTGTGCTGATGACAGAGCCTGCTTGGGATTCTCTCCCCCTCTCTCTCTCTGCCTCTCCCATGCGCATGCTCTCTCCCTCTGTCTCAAAATAAGTAAGTAAAACTTTTTAAAAACCTGCATTCATATTTACATAATCTATCCTTGTCGTATAGTTCATTCTCATCATTGCCTGTTCAGTTAATCTTTCATCACACAAAATTGGATTAAGCATGAACAAGACTAAGGGACTCAACAACAACAACAAAAAAAACAACCCACTTTTTTTTCTTCCATATCCAAAACATAGTGATTATGAAGATCCCCATTGGCAGAGAATGTACCCAGAACATTCTCACCTGGAGTTCTTTAAAATTGTTTGAAAGGGTTTTGTTTTGTAATATATGCCTCTGATGTAATTTATGTTAAAACAGCTCACATTATAGAACTGGAGTAAAGCAGATTATATCTTTATGCGTTTGGACTATTACTGCGCTTGTACTTTCCATGAGCTTATGAGGAGATGGATAGTGATGTTTAAAAAAATGTGAAAGATGTAGAGAATGGTTCAATTTAGTGGGGAATTTGTTTTTCTGCTTTTTGTAAATGAAATTCCAGGTATGTTACTTAGACTCTCATTGCTTGATTTTTCCCCCTACTTTGAAAATGAGTACATTCGGACCGGGAATATCTTTGGGTTAGTGGGGGAAGCTGCCTAGAGCCCTTGGCTGGGACTTCTGAGGCTGTGTCTGGGCTCCATAGAAAGGAGTGCTGTACCCACCTATCCACATCTGATGTCTGCCACGGGCATCAGACAGCAGAGCGGTGGTACATTTGCTCTCCCCTTTGTAGATAGCATAGTTTTTACTCTGGAGGTTTAGATCCTCGGGGGAGGTGCCAATTCTCAAAGTTATATTAATAAAGACTAGATTTCTGGGAAACTGTGTCATTGGGAATATAGATGGCCTTTTTCTTATGGGGAGGGTATCAAGGAGTTTTAATTAAAATGTCTGCCAGTATAATGTCTAGACATAAATCTTTCTTCCCCATTTTAGTATCACTGCTATTTGTAAAAGAAAAAAAATTCTGACTTACAATATTACTATTCTAATACCATAAAATTTGCCACTCTAGTAAATGCATTTTGGGTAATATCTTGCATAATTTATGTATGTAGAATTTTGTTTAATTAGATCCAGTAGAAGAGGCTTTCCTGTTTTCCTTTTTTTAATTGACAGGATTATTTGCTTGAGATGAGTCTGTGTTTGTGGAGCGTCCATGTACCCAGGCTCTCATTTCACCCTAATGCAAATCTTCAGAGTAGAAGAGTGCTCCTTAATTCATAATTGAAGAACCTGAGGAGGCTCATAGGCGGTCCCTAAGCCACACAGCTAGCAAGTGGTAAGAGGGAGGGTATGATCCCAGAACAGGAAAAGTGTAGGAAATTAAGTTAATGTAAGTTAATACAACCTTGCTCTTGAATGTTGATTAGTAAGGCTTTGAAAAGGGGTTAGACCCAGGATAACTAGAAATGCTTTAAAACTTGCATGCCACTATACCTGCTCCCTTCCCCACTCCATTCTTGCCTTCTGATGCCCTTTCAAGCTGTGCAGCTGTAATTACCTTTTTAAAATGAAAATTTGATCATGGGAGCAAATAAAGCCCACTGATGGCTTTCTTTTCTCTTGGGACTAAGACTACTGTCCTTAACATACCTGGAGGTCCTGGACAGTTTGGCTATCATCTACCTCTCTGATTTCATCTTTTGCACCCAGTTGACTGGACCATCCTTTGGGGAATGAAGTCTCTTTCTGGCTTCAGAAGCATTTTCTGCCTGGGCTACCCTTGCTTTTCACACCACCTGGTTGTTTCTTAGCCTCTGGTTGAATATCCATTCCTCAGAGACCCCTTTCCTGATACCCCAACTAAGTCCAGTCTCCTGGCTGGCACTCTGTTTTTCCTCCAGAGCACTTGTCACAATTCCACGCGCGCGCGCGCGTGTGTGTGTATGTGTGTAATGTCTCCTTAGATTGAGTTCCTTGAGGGCAAGGGCCATGTGTGTGCCCGTTGCTGTGTCCACAGTGCCTGGCACAGGTCCTACAGTGTGGCTTGCTGTAGAAACCTAAGGTAGTGTGAGATGCTGAGTGGAGTCTTTCCTGTTTTCTAAGAAGAGGTGAGAAGAGCTCACAGCTAAAAACAAGGTGTTTAAAATCCCCACTTTTGACATTTAGGTCTTTAATCCATTTTGATTTTATGGTGTTAGAAAGTGGTCCGGTTTCATTCTTTTACTTGTAGCCAACCAGTTTTCCAACTAATAGAACATTGTATAACTGTGCTAAAATATAAAAAATACATAAAATTCAGGCTTACCAAAAAAAAAAAAATCCCCACGTCTCTAAGGTCACAACTGCAGCTCTGTGGCCAGCATTTTCCTGCAGAGTGTTTTCAAAAGGTGTATTTGAGCAGAAGCAATTCTTGAATGGCCTTTAGCTCTGAGACCCGTGTAAAGTGGGCTGGAGGAGGGGGAGATGTCAACTTTCGGGGTAACCTTTCAGAAGATCATCTTTTGTCTGAAAATTGGTGAGCAGTTATTCCAGAAAGAGGTCCTCATGCTGAGACTCTGTGAAGCTAAGAGAAGGAATAGAGAGAGTGGAAAGAGGACAAATTTGGTAGGATGTGGATGTGAGGTTTCTTGGACACCATGGTCTCAAGTGAATCCACAGAAAATGTCTTGGGACTTTGGCCTTTTGGGTGGTACCCAACAGGAGAGCACTCCCCACAACTTCTGAGAAGAACCCTGGTAGTGCCTCTCAGCAGAGTCAACAGATGCGCCCCCCCCCCCCAGCCCCCTAAGAGCAAGCCAGGACATGGATAGTATCCCAAAGTGCGGGCATCTGACCAGTCAGAAAAACTAACCCCTGCCAGGTGGGGGGTTCACCTGGGAATCCCTTTTTGAACTTGATGAAGAGGCAAACCAGCATCCATGTGGAGTTTTTTGAAAAGATGTCATTTCTGCACAACCAGCTCTCAAATTTGCTGTGGATAGTCATGAAAGGAACCAACCATAAGAATAAGTTCAGGGAGAAGGTGAGGGATGCAGGTGAGAGATCATTCCTCCAGCATCCCATGCCCCTAGAGCTGCAAGACTTGCCTCTGCTGGAGAGAGGCACAGAGCCTCGTATTGAATAGGAGATTAAAGTTACCAAGTGAAACACTTAGCAACTCAGACTGGGAGGTCAATTAGAGATGTTCTTACTACTCAAGAGGAAAGGGGAGGTCCTACAGAGCACAAAGTAGAAGTTACTAGAGATAACTTCATCTTTTATTCTTCGACAAAGTTGAAATTCACAAGTTAAAATTATTCATTAAAAGAATAAAAGGACTACAAAATATCCTTCCACATAGAAAGCTGCATGTCAGTTTTCTTTTCCTACTAAGTTTCTCACCTGCTGCTTCTAACATGTGAAAGAAGGGAAATACCAGTTCAGTCCTAACACTTCCAGCAGCCTGTTAACTCCCAATGTTGTCCCTTCTCCCTTCTCCAGAAAGAAGGTGGCCTTTTAGCCAGACCACAAAATCCAATAAGGAAATTTACCCATAATTGTCTCCCAGTACATTTACCTGAAGGAAGCTTGTATGAGGGCAGGTAGGAGTTATCCAGTGATGCCTCTAGGTTGTCATCCAGAGGTATGAGCCAAAGACACCCACATCTTTGACCATTTTAAAAAAATTTTTTATAATGTTTGTTTATTTTTGAGAGAGACAAAGTGTGAGCGGAAGTGGGGCAGAGAGAGAGGGAGACACAGAATCCAAAGCAGGCTCCAGGCTCTGAGCTACCAGCACAGAGCCCTAAGCGGGGCTCGAACTCGCGAACCATGAAATCATGACCTGAGCGGGGCACCTGGGTGGCTCAGTCGGTTAAGCGTCCGACTTCGGCTCAGGTCATGATCTCAAGGTCTGTGAGTTTGAGCCCGGCGTCGGGGTCTGTGCTGACAGCTCAGAGCCTGGAGCCTGCTTTGGATTCTGTGTCTCCCTCTCTCTCTGACCCTTCCCCATTCATGCTCTGCCTCAAAAATAAATAAACATTAAAAAGAAAAAAAAAAAAGAAATCATGACCTGAGCCAAAATCAGACGGTTAACCGACTGAGCCATTGAGAACGGAATGGTCCTTGACCATTATTCTTTATGACCAATGGATTCACTTAGTATCCCAGTGTAGGCAGGTGGGGGTTGGGTGGAATAGATAAAGGGGATTAAGGGTACATATATCTTGATGAACACTAAGAAATGTATGGAATTGTTGAATCGTTATGTTGTACATCTGAAATTACTATAACACTATGTTAATTACCCTTGAATAAAAAAATTTTTAAAGACTATCCTAATGTAGAATCAGTTGGCTTAAACAAAAACTTCTAGGTAGTGTCAGTCTTACCCGGAAATCAAGTTGTAAATGACTGAGAGGAACCTATTTACTCATTAATCCCATCATCAAAGATAGAAACCCTAGAGATCATTTGCTGTAGCGTTTTTCAAGTAGTGGATTTGAAGTCAAATATGTCTTGACCAGCATTTTTTTATTTTTTATTTTTAAATATATGTATATATATGTGTGTATATATATATATATATATATATATATATATATATATTTTTTGAAGTTCTACGCCCAACATGGGACTCGAACTCAACCCTGAAATCAAGAGTCGCATGGTGTACTGAGTGAGCCAGCCATGTGCCCCTTGACCAGCATTAAAAAAATAGAGAAATCAGAATGCATAGCATGTGATAAGGATAATATTACTTCATGAAACTTTGCAGTTGCCTGCTTGAGTGTATGTTGGTGGGTTTATGTACTGGGACATAATGAATTTTTTTTTCATTCTGGGTTTCAGTTAAATTCATAAGTCACTGATTTAGATGTTCGGTTCTAGATCATCTCATGTATTTTACATTTTGGAACTAACACTCAGCACAGTGAAGACACTTGTCCAAGGTCATAGCAACAGAGTAGGAACTCAGACATCCATGTCAGTCTCCTGCATGTTTCCCCTCTTCTCACCAGCCTGGGGAGGACAGCAATAGGTAGTATTTAGTGCGTGATTCCCATGTGCCAACCCCAGCACTTAAATATATCATCTTACAGGGAAAGGGATAGGTTGGCTTTGTGTTCCATTTCAAGTAAAGTGTTCATGGCTCACCAGTGACAGATCAGTGCTGCAATCTACAGCTGGACAAAATACAGAAGTTGTGAATAAACATTTAAAATTTTTGCAGTTTGACAGAGTAATTTTATGACTGTTGAATCTGGTAATAAAACAGTGGCTTGCATTTTATGTCTTTAAATTTTTTCCTAGCAATTAATTTTTATTGTATTTTATAAAGTATCAGTCCACGATGGATTGGAAATAGGAACAAGCTGGTCCTTCACCACAGATTGTGCAAGAAGCACTGACTCAGACCCACCGAAGCCCACTTCCTCTCCAAGTGCCAGGTGGTCACAGCTACCCCTGGAAGGGGCAGATTATATTGCTGGATGCAAGTCTCCCAACAGCAGAGAGGGGGTTACTGTGCTTTCTAGGAGTGAGTGGAGGACTTCCAATTCTAGAAATAGCCCTCTTGTCTTGGGGACATAGTGGAAAAGGTGCTAACACCAATAAACACTTCAAAGTTTTCATTTACTTCAGAACTTGCAGAAAATGGGACTGATAGGGAAAAGCAGAAAGCGCTCCTTCCTTGTAAAGCGGTCCCCATGAGAAAAAGTTCAACATGGAGCAAATTAAATTCTCATTTTCCAAAACTCTCAATCAGAGTGGTAAGAAGCAGAGGGATGATGCTACAGAGGTCTCCGGGAAAATAGGGCTGATTAAAGGGAGCTTGTGATCTCCTTGACTTGCAGGCTCTGGAGGGAAGCACACTTCATAAATCCTTTTGGACTGTTTTTTTGGCTAAACCCTCAGATTTGTACGAAGAACTGTTTTGAGTGAATCAGTGTGTCTTTTGTTTGCATCTTCTGGAATTCTGAAGACTGCAGCCAAGGAGTTAGCAAGGCTGAGAACTGGACGGAGCATTCAATCAGTTGAACGCTTCCTTATGTTTTCCTGGTTTGTTCTCATGGCAAGTGACCTCAGGCCAACTCCTAGTAACACGTGATTGTGGAACGTTCCCTCCTGAGGAATACAGCTTTGTTTTTTCATTCTGTACACAGGGAAGATCCAAAAATTCAGATGAGTTTGGACAATGATAATAATAATGTAAGCTCACTGTACCTGCTGTGTGCCCAGCATTTTACATATGTGATTACTAAATGTTACAATAGCCCTGGTCAAATATCAGGGAAAAACTAAAGCTTAGAAAAGCTAGGTCACTTAGCTGATGAAATTCCGTTCAAGCCAGAATTCCTGCATATCTGTATTTCCTAGAATCTTATCAGCAACCTTGCATAAATGAGGTAATGCCAGAATCCTAAACTCATGACATTTTCATTGAAAATGACACTTCAAAACAGTGTCAGGATCCACTTCCTTTTGGTTTTGATTTTGAACACATGTCACCTATTCAATAAATCGGGAGTGGATGATGCATTAAAGTGTAGGCCATGTGAGCTCAGAAGTCTCCATAGTAATAATAGCCGACACTGATTGAAGACTTTCTACTGAACCTATCGTGCAATAAGTTTTACTGTATTAGCTTACTTAATCATTTCACAGAGACTGCCTTTTCCTCCCTATCCCTCTTACTGCTTTCTTTTCTCATAGTACTTTTATACAGTATGTTCACACTAACATACTCCAAAAACTTATTTACTGTGTTTATTACCATGTCCCCCCCCCCCCCCCAACTAGAATATAAGCTCCATGAGTGTGTATGTCTTTTTTAGCCCAATGATGTAAGTTCCCAGCAAGTCAAACCAGGCCTGGTCCATAATAGGTGTTCAGGTATTTGTTGAATGAATGAATGAATGAATGAATGAACAGTCCTCAGAGGTACACAGCACTATCATTCCTATTTTACATGTAAGGAAACTGAAGGTCATGGTATTAAATAATATGCTCAAAAACAAAACTTTTTGTTCCTTTTTTTAACTTCAAAGTCTGTTTTTAAATGGTGATAATAGCTTCCTTTCTACACTATATTGTTGGAATGAAACATTTAACATGAGAAAGAGGTTGGTTTGGCACTTTAGGTACCCTCCTTAGAGTAGGTAAGTAATATGTATTTGTTAAATACATAAACTGGGCCTTTCGTGTACAGTAGGAACTATAGCTAGTATTAAGGTAAATAAGATGTCTTTCTCCTCTATCCTGTTGTGGTGCCCCCAAGATTTACAACACGCTGAAGGAACTGGTATATATAAATGACCTGCTAATTCAAGACTTCTTCTGTCGGAGCATGGGCCTTCTGTTGGAGCATAGGCCTCTCCTGAGATGAACTTTCAGAGCTGTGAAGGACCTGAGGGATGTGCATGCTAGCCTACCCACCTCTGCCCCTGAATGACAAGCACTGGGACTCAGGTTCTCCTTCACCAGACAGCCTGTTCCACTGGTAGACTGCTGCATTTCCAGAGAATTCTTGGAATTGTATCCTCAAGTAACTTCTACTCACTGGTCTGAGTTCTCTCCACAATCAATGAAATCATCCTTTCACTTATCAGCCCTTCAAATATTGGTTTATTTGTACTCATCCTTCAGTTTGTCTTGTCCCTGTCCCTTGGACATTTTTCACGTGGCATCTTTCCAGCCACTTTCCCACCCGGCGTGCTCTCCAGCTCGTTCATGTCAAACATGAATGTGTCATTCAGTATCCAGGTGTGGTACTGGGATTACATCCATTGTTTTTTGACAATTACACTACCCTGTTGACTCATCCACACTCCCGAAGTCCTTTAGTGTGACCTGTTGTGGAACCCCAGTGGGAAGAACATACTGCTCAGATGGAACCAAGGATTAGTGATGATTATGAAAAATAATAGTGATGTCTGTGGACGCTCTGCCCATTTCTCTGTGCACTCCTGCTGCCCCACCCAAGATAGTTATGGAGAGAACAAACGCTTATTGCGTTCAAATTACGTGTAGGACAATGCCTTAGACACTTTATATTTACTACCTGTTTAACTTTCTAGGCAACCATATTCATAGATATTATTAAACTCTTACACTGAAGACACAGAGATTGGGAGAAATTAGCTAACATGCTTAAGATCACATAGCTTGTAATTGCTAGAGCATGAATACGAATCTAGGTTTGCCTCCAAATCCCAGGCTTGCTAAGGTGCATTCCCAGGAGCTATAAAGAGGATAAGCTTAGCTATCCAAGGCGCCTGTTCTCATTATCTCTGAAAAACATGAACAAGATATCTTAAAGGAGTTCTATCTTCTTCCTATCCTTTGAAGAAAGAAAGGATCCGAGTTACTGTGTTACTTCTCTGTTCCAGCTGTACCATATCTGTTTACCATTTAGTCCTCAGGATAATTCTGGGAGGAGAGCATTTATTGTCATTACCATTGACAGGGAGGTGAAGAAGCCATGGCTCAGAGAAGACAAAGCTAGGTTACTCACACAGCTACTTGCATTTAGAGCCCATGTGCTTTCCGCCACACTATGCCACTTCTCAAGTTTTTCAGCTCAGCCCTAAGTGCCTCCCTCCTAGAGTGTCTCTGGATAGACTGTCACCCACGATGATAGTGTCCCCTCTCCTATGCAGCATTTCCAAAAGTAGTGATTTCCCAAATTACCTAAATGGAAAACAAGAATCCTCATCAAATTAGATGAGCATTCATTATTTAATTCTCTCTATGTGCATAGCTTTGGGTCAAGGGACAGTCAGGGAAGCATGCTAGGAAACCAGCTGAAGTTATTAAAGCTCAGCTCAGATGGGGGACATCATGCTTTATTCCATTCCCATTGTATGACCCCATCCATGAACTCATGGTAAGTGCGGTGGCTGCTATCAAGACCTGATCATTTAGTGATGCTCACTTGAGGGCCGTGGACCCTCCAGGCTTCAGGTGGAATTAATTCACTTGCCAAATCATAGGTATAGAAATTTAGAGACCACTAGTAGGAATCTTGTCAAACACATTACTAATCTTTGCATTTGCGAAGAATGGAAGTGTTCATGGAGTATGTATTACTAACCTTATTCCATTTGTTCCTCCCAACCAACTGGTAATGTAGGCCAGCAAGGGTTCTTTGCTCTGTTTTGCAAATGAGTCAGTAGCTCAAAGGACTAAGAGACTTGCTTAGAGCCTCACCGTTTCTAAGGGACAGAGCCTAAACACAGTCTGTTCAAGCTGTGAATCCTGTAAGTGTCCTCTGCTGTCTCTTTTCCCTTCACTCCTCTCTTGCACTACTTGCCAAACTTCTTGTACATCTTTACCCTTGCCATTGGCCTGTTGGCTGTGAGCAGCCAGTAGCTCAGAAAGAACTGAGATGCACCACGCTGGAATTGCTCTTTTCTCAGGCTCCACTTCCCATGCCATCTGATCACTCTGTCTTTTCACAAAACAGATGCGATGGCTTGTAGGTTGTCATCAATCTTCACTGTCAACTGCAAGTCTGGTTGACCCTGCAGCACTAAGCTGCTGTAAACGTTCCTTTTCCCCAGACAAGTACCTGTGTATCAATCTTAATGTCACACTAACCATTTGAAAAACTTATAACTTCACTCAGTTTCTCTAGGGTGGATAGTAAGTTGAAAAATTGTCTGGGAAGCACAGCCTTTCCTGTGGGTTGGCTCATTGAAGAACACTTGACCTAAAACTTGCTCTGTCTTCAGCCAGTGGACAGAAGGAACAGTATCCCTACTGGCCAGCTCAGAGTCAAAGCCTGCTGACCACTGCCTCCACCTCTGTCCTCATCACCCCCTGGCAACCACTAACCTAGCCTCCCTGTCTAACATGTTGTCATTTCAAAAATGAATGGAATCATATAGTAGGTAGCCTTTAGAATTGGTTTTTTTCTACTCGGCATCATTCCCCAGAGATTCAGCCAAGTTGTGCTATAGGGTTTTGTTTTGTTTATTATCATATGTTAAGACCATATGTTAACAAATTTTATTTAGTTTTAATTTTTTAAAACATTCAGTTAGGTATTTTGTTTTGGTTTGTTTTTAGTTAACCAAAATCTGTAGCTGGGGTAACAGAGGCTAGCTGTGCCACTTCCTAGCCAGGAGACTTGTGGAATGCTTAATCTTCCTGAGACTCCAGGTCCTCACCTTTAGAATGAGTGTAACAATTAGACTCTTATATTTGACTTTTTAAAGTTTCAAGGAGGAGAAGCATCCAAATTCCCTTCATTAATGGAGTTGTGTTATAATGATGCAAGGCAGTGTCTTTTTTAGCCACAGTACCTGTAAGTCCCAGTACTTCAAAGATTGGGATAAACAACCAGCCTCATGCGTTATTTGGAAGTGAAAGACATTAGATTCAGTGACCTACCTTTTCTGTGACTCCCTGTCCAAGAGAGTCCTATTGCCCAAGAGAAAGGGTGTGATTGGGTTGGTTGGCCATTTCCAATATAGAGAAACTGTAATGGGTCCACACCAAACCCTATGAAGGTGGTATCCTCTCTCATGGCCCTCTTGTAGATGCACTACAAGAATCTGTAAACTTCTCTGTCTGGCCATCTCTGTCTGCCAATTGGTCAGAAACAACCAAAGATGGGGATTGCCTTAGGAGGTGATAACCATGTCACTAGAGGTATTCAGGCTGAGGCTGATGGTCATATAGTATATATGGGACTATAAGCAGAGAATCAACTGATTTCTGGTTTAGCCATCTGTAGATGAAGGGCAGAATTTATTCAACATAGTAAAAAAAAAAAAAAAAAAAGGAAAGCCCACATTTACTCAGTGTTCTCAGAGGGGACTCTGGATTTGAAAGGTTCTTAGGACCTAAAGGACCCCCATCGAAGGCACTGTTTCATAAGGTGGTTACGAGCAACAAGGTTCAATGGCCAAGAACAACTATAAAGCCCTGTACAAACACTAGGGATTTCACAAAGTCACCTGATTTAACATGAATTCAATCTCATCAAAGTAGCTTTTTGGTTGCACCACTGGAAAGGAAGTGTGTGTGTGTGTGTGAGAGAGAGAAATAACCTGGTTTGTCATAGTTAGGAAGGATAAATAGGAAAATGGAAAAAAAAAATATATATATATATGTGCTGTGCTTCTGAAAGGAGACAGTAGAGTTCAGTACTGAGCTGGAAATAAGGCTTTCGGTTCTTGTGACATGTCTGTGGGCAGGAAGTACAGATTCAGATGATAGTCTGAGTTTCTTATGATAAAAGTAGAAGCAAAGGTCAATCATCAGGCACATCCAAGAAATGGCTATGATAGGGTATCTACAACAAACAAATTCATTGAAAGCTTATAAGTTCTTGCTCCTTCCTCCCATTCCACATTTGAGACTCAGAGAGGAACTAAATTACATCTGTGTGTGTTTAATGTAACAATTTCTTTCCTTTTCAACTTTCAAAATAAGACCTTCTTATAGGTCAGGTTCAGATGAGGGAAGTGGGAGAATGCGCCACCTGGGATGAGCCCATCCTTGTGAATACTATAAGCTTGTTTCACTTGGCAGTTGTCCTCCTTACTTTGGTAATGAGCAACTCCTGGCTGCCACTGACCCCATGCTGAAGTGAGGCCTTCAGGAGGACAGACGGAGATTGACGTGTTCCTGTGCTTCTTAGTCTCTGAGCAGCCCAGCCCTGCCTGGCATCACTGGGCACTGATACTTCAGAGACACCAGAGACCAGATCCCAGATCCTTATCTTCCATGGTGAATTCTACTGGCTTAATCTTGTGTATCTATGACAGGAACAGGTGGAGTAAGATCTATCTTTGCATATCCCCAAGCCCCAAGTCCTGAGTGCCCTTTCCTCTCCTGTGCTACCTTTTTTCTCAGTATTTGCCATATTTTCTTGTCTTTCATGATTTTTCTGTCAGCTTCACTAAAGTGTGAGCTCCTTCAGGACAGGGACTATGTATTTTTTCTTGGTATCCCTTGTGTCTTGCAGAATGCCTAGAACCTAATAGGTGGTTTATAAATGTCTATGGACTGAACACAGAGGAACCAGAATGCATCCATAGGAAGGTGAGCAGAGTCTATAGGAAGGGGAAAGCCCTGGAATCCAGGTCCCATGAGGAGCTAGGGGTGTGTGTGTGTGTGTGCGTGTGAGTGTGTGTAGTGTGTAGACGTGGACAAAAATGTCCACGTCTTAATTCCTGGACCCTCTGGATATGTTGTTGTGTGCCAAGGAGAAATTATAGTCACAGATGGGATTAGAGTTTCTAATCTGCTGACCTTAAAATGGGAAGACTGTTGTGGATTATCTAGGTGGTCAGTGCATCGCAGAGTTCTTACAAGAGGAAGGCAGAAGGGCCAGAGTCAGAGAAAGAGACATGATGGAAGCAGAGCTTGGAGTGTCATGGCTGCAAGCTAAGGGATGCAGGCAGCATCCAGAAGTTGGAAAAGGCAAACGACGGACTCCTCCCCAGAGCCTCCAGAAGGAGCATGTCTCCATGGACACTTTCATTTGAGCCCTGTGAGGCCCCTTTCAGACTTCTGACCTCCAAAACTATAAGCTAATAGACTTGTTGTTTAAAACCACTAAATCTGTGGTAATTTGTTACAGCAGCAATTAGAAACCAATATAGAGGCTAAGCGTGGGAGGGCACCTAAGGAAAGAACCTAACAGAGAACAAGAACCTGGGGCAGGAAATGGCCACGTGGGAGTAGCTCAGTCAGCATCCGAAGAGACCTTCCCAATGGAATCACCTTAAATGAAAATTAGTTGACAGTAAGATCAGATGGTAACAGCTCAACACGTGCTGCATCTAGCCTGCCAAATAGTGCCTCTAATAACTTGGGAGAAACCATAGCAGAACATAGTGTGGAAGAATCCCTGGGTTAGAGTTCTTTGCCACCTAGGACTGTACAATCTTAAGCAAGTTATGTAACCTCTCTAAACCACAGTTTGTTTTTTAACTTTTAACATTTTTTTAAAAGTTATTTTTGAGAGGCAGAGACAGAGCATGAATGGGGGAGGGGCAGAGCATGAATGGGGGGAGTGGCAGAGAGGGAGAGAGAGAGAGAGAGAGAGGGAGACAGAACCTGAGGCAGGCTCCAGGCTCCTAACTGTCAGCACAGAACCAGATATGGGGCTCAAACTCTTGAACCGCGAGATCATGACCTGAGCCAAAGCTGGATGCTTAACCAACTGAGCCACACAGGTGCCCCATCTTTTTAATGTCTTTTTTTTTTAAGTTTATTTTGAGAGAGAGCGAGAGAGCGCACAAGCATCCATGGGGGAGGGGCAGAGAGAGAGAAGGGGAGAGAGAATTTCAAGCAGGCTCTGCTTGAAAAAAGAATGTCCAACTGAATGGAGAGGTTTAGACATGAAGCTATTTGAAATATTCTCGGGAGAGGCTACATAACTTGTGGGGTCTGATGCAAAATGGAAGAGTGGACCCCTGGTTCCAAAAATTAAGAATTTCAAGATGATGACAGCAGAGCATTCAACCAAGCCTGAGAACCTTCTGAACACAGGGCCTATTGCATAGTGCACACACTCACCAAGCCAGCCCTGAATATGATCACGTAAGAGGTGACAGACTCACTTCTGGAAGCAGTGGTGACAGTGGCAGCATGGAAGCTCCAGGCCTTGCAAGATGATGATAGCAGAGACTGTTAGCAAAACAAAGGACACGTAGAGAGATGGTACGAAGGAGAAATGGGATGAGACAAGAGCCAGAGCAGCAGCAAGAGAAAGGCTATTGTCCTTGAACCAGCACTGCATCCCCGTCTCACACTGGGACCCGGGAGAACTGCCACCATCCCACCAGCACACAGAACTGCAAACGGAATATCAAACAGATGGGTACCTTTGACCCTGTGGAGCAGTCCTGGGGGGTTTACAGCCACCATGTGCTACCTCCCTGGAACTTGACAGGTCATAGTGGCTTCCTTCTCTTCAAAGAAGGAGTTAAGCCCATGTGGGAAGATGATGAAAACAAAAATGGTGGCAAGTGGGTTATTTGACTGTGGGAGGGCTTGGCATCCTGTTGCTGGGAGAATCTCATCCTGGCCATGTTGAGTCAATCCATAATGACTGGGGAGGAAATCTGGGGACCTGTGGTCTATGTGGTTTCAGAATATTATGTCTTTTAAAAAATGTTTATTTATTTATTTTGAGAGAGAGAGAGAGAGAGAGAGAGAGAGTAAGCAGGGGAGGGGCAGAGAGAGAGGGAGACAGAGAATCCCAAGTAGGCTCCACACTCAGCATGGAGCCCAATGTGGGGCTTGATCTCATGAAAGTGAGATGTCACTTTTGTGAGATCAAGACCTGAGTGGATATCAAGAGGCATCCCGACCGAGCCACCCAGGTGCCCGTCTGTTATTTCAATATCGAATAATCCTGGCAGTGACCTTACAACCACAGCCCAAACACGGACATGTGTTTATGTGAAATGGATGGGAAGTCTCCAGCCAGTCCTTCCATCTGCTCACTGAAGAGACATTCCTGTGCTGCATGATCCCCCTTTGCACTCATTCCTGGGGGACTGATATACCCTCCAGCATCTCTGACTTTATAAAATAGAAAAATGGAAAATGCGACTTAGTAATAGACAAACTTTGTGTTTTCATGGCTTTCTGTGGAGGGGAGTTCAGCTTTTCTTTTTGCTGTGTGCTGTCCAGATGCCTCTTGAGCATTGTTATGCTCTCCTCATGCTGTGAGAAAGGCATCATGACCACGTTTACAGCCAGAGCTGTTGCCTGAGAGTTATGTTGGTATTATGAATGTCTGGGCATTCAGGAAAAGCCTTTTGTTGGAGAGTCCTGAAATAGCTGTAAATGCTCTTTTCTAGCTGTGTCATTAAATTATTGGGACATTTTGTTTATTTCTCCTCCCTCTTCCCCAAGCCCCTCACTTTCTGAAAATGTGTTACTGATTTTGTATAGTTTCCTGCCTTATGCCCTCCACTTCCCTCCTGTGCCAATCCTTGCTTTTTAGGCTCTGCTGCCCATAGAGTTTTAATCAGTGGGTCACATGGGTTTCACCGGGTATGCCTGATAAATTAAGCTGAAGCAGAACCCAGTCTGATAAAGAGCTAGATTACAATACATGTTCCAAGTGCAGGACTTGGAGTTGAGGGCAACGACTGTAATGATTTTCCCTGATGAGCAGTTGTCAAGCCTATTTTGGTGGGTTCTTGCATGCTGTTCATTGAGGAAGGAAAGTGGAAAGCTGGAGTTGTCAGGCACTAAAATTGGCAAATTCTATGATCCTGAAACTGGAGCATCTGGAGAAAAAGGGACCTTGATGAATATCTTCATCTGCATGGCTGTGCTTGTCTGCAGTGATTGGAAGAAACTGCTTTCAGTCCTCATCCCTTGCTATGTATGTTAGCAAATGTGTACTGATCTCGGATGCCCAGACAGAAACCTCTTGAAGGTTGATGCTTTCAAATGCTTTAAAAATGACCAGTTACTGGGGAGCCTGGGTGGCTCAGTTGGTTAAGCGTCTGACTCTGGATTTCAGCTCAGGTCATGATCTCACGGTTCATGGGGTTGAGCCCTGTATCAGGCTCTGCACTGATTGCGTGGAGCCTGCCTGGGACTCTCTCTCTCTCTCTTTCTGCCTGGCCCCTACCCCCTACTCATGAGCTCCCTCCCTCTCTCTCTCTCTCTCAAGATAAAGAGATAAAAACTTTTTTTTTAAATGACCAGTTACCTACCTATTAGGGTACCTAGGATTCCAGTAAATAATGATTAAGAGTCCTAAAGCCATCCCCAAGTAGCACTTTTTTCACTCTTGTGAGCAAAGATTGAAATATAGTCTTTAATACATATCCCTGTGGCGCCTAGGTGGCTCAGTCAGTTAAGCATCTGACTTCAGCTCAGGTCATGATCTCATGGTTGGTGAGTTCAAGCCTGGCACTGGTCTCTGTGCTGTCAGCACAGAGCTGAGCCCACTTTGAATCCTCTGTCCCCCTCTCTGTTGCCCCTCCCCCACTCATTCTCCTTCTCCCTCTCTCAAAATAAACTAAAAACAAAACAAAAACAAAAAGCCACGAAACATATCCTTGAAAGCTAAAGGGATCCTTAGCCACCTGGTCTAAATCACTTGACAAATCATATGAGAGCAAAAAGGCACTTCCCTATTGTGTTTATAGTACTTTCTTCCTACTTTCCAACTTCAGAACATCTTTACCTGTTTGAGGATGCTTTTTTCCTAAAAGAACAGGAGGCCAAAAGAGGTACTTACATTACAGGTAAAGTTAGATCAGATAAGAAGATCTGGCAGTGATTTAGAAACCTGAAATTCTGGTGCCCAATTATGAAGGGCTCAGACAAATGTAAGAGCACCATTGGCTAAAATGGGGAGCAGTGGCTGCCTCTTAAGATTTGCTCAGATCCAGGGCGGTCTTCACTTTTGCCTAAACTCAGATTTGCCATGAGAATTCCAAAGACAGCAAACATTTGGGTTTCTCCTCCTATTGTGTGTATGAGGATGGGTGCATATGTGTATATCGTGCTCATGAGTGAGGGTATCCTTGGGCTGGGTGGCTAGGTATATTGTCCATAGTTTTGCTTTTTTGTCTTTTGTCTCATTTGCTCAAGATTTTTGAATCTCATATTTTCTAGAAATTCCCCTTCCTCTTTGTCATTGAAGTATTTCACAGTTACCTTTTCCCATCAAAAATATGCTGATGATGACTGGTTAGAGCAGGGGCTATCCCTGTTGGACAGCATGTTACTTACTCCAGTGTTCTCCCAGATATCCTGCTAACAGCTTTAAATGGGAGGTAGTCCTTTTATTCAAACCACTTATTTTTTTCCAAACCAGCTTGAGAAATCTTTTCATTTATTTTGATTCCATGGGGCCTCTGGTATGCTAAGATATAACACAGCTATGGTTAGGGTATCACCTGTTCTAGAGACAAAGGGAAAAATGATCTGCTGGGGGATGGGGAGTCAGCTTCCACTTCGCACAATCAGGGCTGTTTTCCCCATGACCTCTTTGCTGGGTTTTCCATTTGCAATTGGCCCCTGCTGTCTTCCAGCACTCTTCTCTTTTTATCCTTCTGTTCATGTATGTGTGTGTGTGCGTGTGTGTCTACTTTTTCCCTCTGACACTGGTAATCATTTTCTGCCCACAGAGAAGCTTGTGGTCCAAGACACTCCAAGAATGAATTTTCAAGTATTTTTTCCAGTGGGGAGAGTGCTGTGATGAGTGATTGCCTTTTCAGAGCAATTGTCTATTGCAGTGACAAATGGAAATATCAGGGGGAAAAAGGGATAGACTTGACCCTAATAGGCCTAGAATGAAAGGGAAGAAACTACAGATAAAACATGGGGGAACAAACTGATGGTTGCCAGAGGGGAGTGGGTGTGGACCGATGGGCAAAATGGGTGAAGGGAGAGGGAGATACAAGCTTCCAGTTATGGAATGAATAAGTCACGGGAATAAAAGACACAGCATAAGAAATATAGTCAGTGATACTGTAATAACATTATATGGTGACAGATGGTAGCTACACTTGTGAACGTAGCGTAATGTAGAAACTTGTCAAATCACTGTGTTGTACACCTGAAACTAATGTAAAATCGTGTCTCAACTGAAACAAACCAACCTGAGGGAGAACTTTGTAAAACAAGTCAACCCAAGACACTTTGGCACCTCTGTCCCCAGAAGTGTTTGAGCAAAAGGTGGGCAGCCAGTTCATAGTTACCTTATACTGGAGGGCAGAGAGCTCCTCATCATTGAGTGTTTAGAAGGTAAGAAGTGAAAAATTATACTAAAAGACTTCTAAAATGATTTCCAGCTCTGAGACTTGATTATTCCATCAAATATTTTAAGAGAGGGAATTTTTTAAGAGCCCTCTAACTTTTCTTAACAATTTAATGCGACTTTTGTGCCCCGGGCTTCAGCGAGTGGGAGAACTGGGGGAAAATGGGAACGATTGATAGTGGGTAGGGGATTTCTTTGGGGGATGATAAAAACGTTCTAAATTGACCATAGTGATGGCTGAACAACTCTGTGTATATATATATAAAAAAAAACATTGAATTATATGCGTTAAATGGGTGAGTAGAATGGTATATGAATTATAGCCATAAAGTTCTTATTTTTTTATTTAAAAACATTTTTTAATGTTTATTTATTTTTGAGAGAAAGAGATCAGAGGAAAGGCAGAGAGAGATGGAGACACAGAATCTAAAGCAGACTCCAGGCTCTGAGCTGTCAGCACAGAGACCAACTCAGGGCTCGAACTCACGAACCGCCAGATCATGACCTGAGTGGAAGTTGGACACTCAACCAACTGAGCCACCCAGGCATCCCCAAAATTCTTATTTTTTTAAATAAAAAACCAAGACAATGGAAAGCGAAGTTTTAGGACAGGCAAAAAAAGAACCAGGAAAGGATGGGAACGAGTGCAGGCATGAGACAAGGAAGCTGGGCATTATGGATTGTGGCTTGGTGTGCACAGGGCAGTGTCTGAGACTGGTGGAGTGAATGGCTGAGGGGTTCATCCTTAAGTCTACTCAGAGCTTAATGCTTGTTGGATATTGGAAGATCATACTCGATAGCATCATTAGGGAGCAGAAGGAATGGTTGTTGACACTGATGACCACTGTACTAACTAGCACCGCTCCTGGCTTTCTGAATGCTTTATCACACAAAGAGCGAGGAATCCTCAATGATCATGAAAATTAAATGTCCCATCATTTACAGGAGTGAGATCTCAATGTATATTAAACTTGATTTAAAGGAATAGTGCAATAAAGCTGGCTGAAGAGCATGAAAAAAATTTAATGCAGTTTTTGAACAACATAGAACACACACACACACTTAGACAAACATACACACAACACACTTCTTGCCTACCATCACAGTTTCCGATATATTTTCCCTATTGTAATTATTCCACTTATATACAGTTTTCTGCTTGTGCATTTTCATGATTATATAATATTCCATGGAATGGATATTGTATAATTTATTATTTCCTAACTGTTGGGTGACTCAGTTCTTCCCAATGTTTAATTATTATAAAAGCAGTGCCCTAGATTTTTTTTTTGCATACACAGCTTCTCTTCACTCTTGAAATACTTTATTAGAATAATTAGAACTCATTTGCTTGCAAATTATATAGCTCATTGGAGGAGCCTAAGTAAAAGAGGTTTTGTTGATAAGCATATAGATACAAAATGCAAGGCACACATAGGAATTGGAAAGTTATCCAGAACTCCTCATCTTCCCTCTCTGGTCTCTTGTTTTCTTTAGACTGCCTTTTTCTGCCTACTCCTGGCTTCCTTAGAACTGACTCACACAGGGCTTTGACTTGCTTGGAGCCAGAGACACTGGGTCTATAGCAAAGAAGTCCAGAGCCAACCGCTATCTGATCAAAATTTTTGTATCTCTTATATCAAATTCCTAAGAAATAATCTGATTCTCCCCTGATTTTATGACTTGTGCTTTCCTCTGATTGGTGGAGAGGGTGAGGGAAAGGCTCTGAAGTCTGCCTAGATTCAAATGAAACTCTACCACTTACTAGGCATGTAGCCTTGGGTCAGTTCCCTGTGTATCTGTTTGCCCATTTGTAAAATGAGTGTAACAGTGGCACCTACTGCACGAGGTTATTGGGAAGATGAAATAAAATATTCCTTGTCAAGGAATATAAGAAGGGCACATAAGAAGTCCTCAATATGTGTTGGCTCTAAGTTTTTTTTTTTATTGTGGAAAAATATGCATAAAATAAAATTTACCATTTTAACTATTTTTAACAGTACAATTCAATGCCATTAAGTATATTCACACTGTTGTGCAACAATCACCACTCTCCATCCTTAGAGCTTTCTCATCATCCCAAACTGTAGCTCTTGTTTTCAAGTTATCATCATCATGATTATTTCAAATATGGTTCCCTAGGTCCACCCTTTGGAAGGGTGTGATGGGGGCTCTTCCCAAAGAAAGGACCAGGGTGGATAGGCACTCTAAGTTCCTACTGAAAATATCACACATTTGCAATTCTTTGAGACTTCAGAACATTTTTACACATGATTTTATGTCATTCTTCTAAGGAAGGACTTCTTGAAGTAGGAAAGGGTTGTAACCTTGTTTTATAGGAGAGGACACTGAGGGTCAGGAAATCTGTCTTGCCCAAGATCTCCCACCTTGCTTGCAGAGTCAGGACTCAAAGTCAAGTTTTCTCACTCCCAAGTTCCTGCTTTTTGCATAACAGCCCAGAGATGTGATTACTCAGCCAAGCTTTATACCCACTTGTTTACAGTTCTATTACATACTGTAGTTCAGATGATGAGAAGGAAGAGACTCCTCAAATTGGAACTTGAACTTGCGGGTAGGCTCTCTCTGGGAAGTACAGCTGCAAGAAGCCTGATGGTTGGTCTAGTTTACCAGCTTGCATCCTTAACATATAGGAAAAGCAAGACTCATTTAACTTTATTGTACAATGTGGTGATTCTGTGAAAACCGAAGAGTAGAGGGATTGGTTAATGGCCTCTTAACTTTTACCTTGAGAAAGTTCTGAAATGTTTGCCAGAAACAAATGGCATTACTAAGCACATTTTTCAAATGGGTTAGAGAAAAAGATACCATTAGAATCAAAATGGGCAACTTTCTGCTGGTGTTTTATGATTTGTACAAAGAAGCATATTTCGTCTGATTGGCTTGATTAGCTTTTTTTTTTTTTTTTTTTTTTTTTAGTGGAAAACACCTTTGTCAAGTGGCAAAAGTTCATTTTATATAAAAACCACAGGAAGAAAGCTGTGTGGACTCAAGCTACCTCACAGCACCTTTCTAACAACTAGATTAATGTTTGCTATTAGGCAATCTTTCCATTAAATTAATGGCTACTTTTTGGATTAGACATTCGCCTTCCATTTGGCACACTCCGACTCATTTCCTTGTCACTTGTTCTAAAAGAAAATCACTTAGGATAACTGAACACCTTAGTGCAGTGAGCTTTTATTATGTCTGTTCTGATCATTGCTTTTGTATAAAATTTATGGATTCTCTTGTGCTCTTTTGCATCAACTCACATATCTTCTCTTTCGCTTTCAACCTGATCCCAGCCCCTCTCTGCTGCCCTGATCTCCCCCCACTAATGCTGCTCTATTTTCCTCAGTTCCAGAGTATCAGTTACCTGATCTCCTTATAACTTTCAAATATGTTCTATTCATCCAATCCCCATATCTTTACCTGTGCTGTACTTGTCTTTCCCTATATCCATGTGGTACACCCTTCCTTTTTATCCACCTTGAACATTTCCATCCTTCACTGCTGTTAAAACCCCACTTATTCTCTAAGGCTTTCCTGAACATTTCAATGCATACGGACTGCATCTTTCTGTGTGTTTGTCTACCTTATAAATTATGACCATTATTTATTGTACCTATTAAGTATCAGGCCCATTTTCTCTACTCATTACAACTACATAAGGTAATTGTTGCCATCCTCATTTTATAAAAGAGGAAACCAAGGGTCAGAAACCGAGGTCACATACCCTAAATTGCTAAGCTGAGGACTGAACTACAGGGGTAACCAATTCTAAAGCTCTTCCTCTTTCTACCTCTGCTGGCTCTTAACCTTATACCTAGAGGTGTTCTCTATGTGCTCTGGGTACACGAGTCTTCTCTCCTCATTTCGTTCTTGAAATCAGGAATTGTGTCATTTAAGAATTACATTCAACTGCTAGTTACAGAGATCCAGACTGATGATGGCTTCGATAGGACAGAAGAGGATTTTTCTCTCACCTAAAAGAAACGGAGTCCAGAGAAAGCAGGCCAGGTGATAATGTGGTACCCTAAGAGAGTATCATGGTCCTCGCTTCTTTCAGCTCTGCCCTTCCCTTCACCACCCCCACAGTGTGGGCCTTACTGTTGTGTTTACAAGTTGACCTCTGCAAGTCCAGTCATCATATTTGTGTTAGAGGCACAATGGAGGAAAGGATGGAGGGGAGAGCACGGGCCTCCCAGTCAAACTTTTAAAAGCTTTTCCACAAGTCTCACCTACAACTTCCATTTATATCTCGTTGGCCACCACATCTGCAAGGATGGCTGGGAAATATTTTATAGCCGAGTACACTGATTCACCCAACAGTAAAGGTAATCTGTTTCTGAGAAAGAAATAGATGTTGAGGGGTACCTGGGTGGCTCAGTCAGTTAAGTGTCCTACCTCGGCTCACGTCATGATCTCACAGCTTGTGAGTTTCAGCCCTGCATCAGGCTCTCTGCTGACAGCTCCGAACCTGGAGCCTGCTTTGGATTCTGTGTCTCCTTCCCTCTCTGCCCCTCTCCCGCTTGCCTTGTATCTCTCTCTCTCTGTCTCAAAAATAAATAAACCTTAAAAAAAAGAGAAATAGATGTTGAGCAGGCAGCTAGTGGTCTCTGCCACAGAGACCCATGTCCTGGTCTTCCTGTTTTCACAGCACCTTGAAGGTGTCCAATAAACACTGGTGGACAGTCTGATGTAGAGAAATAGAGAGTGGAAAAGGTAATTTAGAAAACTGATAAATGAAAAAAGTAGCCCCATATGATGTCAAATTTATAAGTACTTTATAAGAAAATAAATCCCCATGGGGTGCTTGGGCAGTGGCTCAGTCAGTTAAGCGTCCGACTCTTGATTTCAGCTCAGGTCATGATCTTGCGGTTTGTGGGATTGAACCCTACATTGGGCTCTGTGCTGGCAGCACAGAGCCTGCTTAGGATTCTCGCTTTCTCCCTCTCTGCCCCTCCCTAATTTGTGCTCATTCTCTCTCTCTCTCTCTCTCAAAATAAATAAATATTTTTTTAAAAAGAAAATAAATACCCACTTTCTTCTCCCTAAACAGTCCTGTCACTCAGCTTCCTGTACAGAATGCTTATAAAATTAACATCAAGATTAAGAAAATGAGCCAAGTCTTTTGAAATTATTTTCAGTAGATTCATTGTTTCTTTCAGCCTTTATTCTTTGCATACATTTTATTTCTATTTACAAAATTGGAGTCACAAAATGTTCTGTTTTGCAAAAGGACTCATTGCAAGCAACCACTTCTGACAAAATGACCAGTACCCAGGCGACGTTTGATGAGCACTTAGAGAAAAAGAGAAGATTACATTTCCAATAGAAATTAGTGTTATGCATTTCTGGAACTCTCCTGAGTTTCTTATTTTGATTTGCAAAATAATTCAAACTCTTGAAAGAAAAATCTATGGTAATTACCTCAAGTGTCTCCCCAACCACCAGATTAACCTTGAGAGAGGGGCTTTGTTTGAGATCAAAAGCACAGTTTTGTAACTTTCTGAAACAATTTCATATTTAGAACAAACTTCTAAGAATAATATAAGGAACTCTTGTATGCCCTTTACACAGCATCACCAACTGTTTACAATAAGACCCATTTGCTTTATCATTCTCTCTCTTTTTTTCTCCAGTATGTGTGTATGATTTTTTTTTTTGACTCTTTTGAGAGTCAATTGGAGATGTCATGTGCTAGGAGACACCTAAACACTTCAGAATATTGGCTGAGAAAAGGATGTTCTGTTATATAACCACAGGAACATGATCAAAAGAAATTTGATATCATGCTGTTACCCAATACATGCCTCATGTGCAAATTCCATTAATTGCCCCAATGATGTCCTTTATAGCTATTTTATTTTTCTAAGCTGGAATCCAGTTTCAGATTATGTATTCCATATAGTTGGCACGTCTCTTTAATCTGGAACAGTTTCTCAGCTTTCTCTGGTTGTCTCTATTTTGACACTAAAAAAAACAATAAGACAGTTATTCGGGAGAATATCCTTCACCTTGGGGTTTGTCTGGCTTGCTTCATGATTACATGCAGGTTAAACACTTTTTGGCCAGAATCCCACAGGAGTGGTATTGTGTTCTTTCCATGCATTGTATGAGGAAGCACACGATATCAGTTTGTCTTAATACTGGTGATGTTGATGTGGATCACTGGTTGAGGTGGCATCTGCTCGATTTCTCCATTGTCAAAATACTACTTTCTTTATAATTAAGAAATGATTTGTAGGAAGGTTTTTTTTTTTGAACTATGTGAACATTGTCTTTTTCACCCAACATTAATCTATCAGGTTTAGCATCCACTGAAGATTTTCAAATCCCATCATTCTTTCTATTTTTACTAATTACCATTCTACCACCAGAACACCTTTTTCTTCTAAGAGAGAGTTTCTGATGCTGTGTAGCTCCATGTTTCTGAGACTTTATCTTATTCTGCTAGGGCTGCTATAACAACATACCGTGGACTGGGTGGCTTAAACAATGATTTATGTCTTACACTTCTGGAGACTAAAAGTCCAAGATCAAGTAGCAAGGCAGTTCAGTTCCTGGTGAGTGGTCTCCTTCTGGCTTACAGATGGCTGCCTTCTCCCTGTGTCCTCACATGGCTGAGAGAGCTGGTACATTGATAATTCTTTCTCTTTTTGTAAGAGTATTAATCCCATCATGGGGCTCTACCTTCACTACCTCATCTAAACTAATTACCTCCCAAAGGATCTACTTCCTAATACTGTCACATTAGAGGTTGGGCTTCAACATACAAATTTTATGGGGACACAAACATTCAGTCTATAACAGTCTTTATAAAGGGAAAAAACAAACCCATTGTAAGAAGATGATATCTCCCTTGGACTGAGTAACTGTGATATTGAGCATTGAAGCCCATGCATAGCAAAGTAATTCCTTCCTCCTTCCTCCTTAATGTCAATCTTTAATTTTATTTTTATTTTTCAATCAACTGTGAGGGAATTTAGCCACATTCCCCTCACTTAGCATTAAAATCTGTTTTTTGTTTATTGCTATCAGACAAATCTGGATTTAAATTCCACACTTCCAGGGGTATATGTGATATTGGGCACCTTCTTTGGACTTTAATCTCCTTGCTCCTAAAGTAGAGATGCTAACCCCTATTTCAAAAATAGTGCTAGGATAAATAAATGAAATAGTGTATGTCAAAGGATGTAATATGGTATCTGATGCAAGAAAGCAGTTGATATGTTTTCTCTTCTTCATTTATAATTCCAACTTTTAATTATATGCTTTTGCAAGTTTCTGGACTTGGAAAAAGTTACATGCTTGACCTTCATCAAAATGTTAAATGGTCTTGGGGCGCCTGGATGGCTCAGTCAGTTGAGCATCTGACGTCAGCTCAGGTCATGATCTCACCACTCATGAGTTTGAGCCCTGCGTTGGGCTCTATGCTGACAGCTCAGAACTTGGATCCTGCCTCCAATTCTGTCTCCCTCTCTCTCTGCCCCTCCCCCACTCATGCTCTGTCTCTTTCTCTCAAAAATAAAACGTTAAAAAATGTTTTTAAATGTTAAATGGCCTTCCTAGATATGAAATCACAAGGAGAAAGATTTAGTGGTAGCTACCAACTTTTAGATGATGTGTGTGGTTATATCAGTTTTATTCCTTCCCTTTCTTTCCTTCTTTATTTTCATTTGACATATATTTAATGGCCTTTGCTATGTGCCAGCCATGACTGTAGGCACTAGGGATAGAGCAGCAAACAAAATTTCCTGACCTGACATCAATTATATTCTAATCAAAGAAGACAAATCATACAGAAACAAACTTTTTAGATCATGTGGGATAAGTGCTATGGAGAAAAATAAAGCCAGGAGGGGGAATAAGGATTGCAAAGGGATTGCTATATTAATTAGAGAGGAACTAAAGTGTCATTAAGGTGACATGTAAGCAGAGACCTGAAGGAGACGAGGGAGCAAGTCATTAGAATGTCTGAAGAAAAACATTCCAGGCAGAGGAAAAACTTCAAATAAAAGAGATCTAAAGTATAGAATGACTAAGAGTTCACCCAAGGGAGTCATCAAGAAAGCCAAGGCAGTTCTGTGGAGCACAACGGCACTGTCCCTCCCTTCTGTGAGTATGATTCTAGGCGTGAGCAGAATGGCCAAGATGGCAGGGGCTGTGGCACTATAGCATGTGACACTCAGTCCTCTTTTCAAGAAGGAGCCTGCTTCAAGGAGTGCAGGGAGCTTACTTAGAATTTCCAGCTATGGCACCTCCTGGAGGCACCTCAGCATCTGAAGTATAGCATTTTCTCCCAGGCAATCCTCAGCCAATGACTGAGCACACAGAGACACTAGAGTATGACCACTGTTATACAACATGGGACTCCTTTTTTTCCCCTTTAAGTTTTTAATCACCTAGTGCTCATCATGACCTGATCCTCTGGATCCATTCATGTTGTTATAAATGGCAAAATGTCATTCTTTTTATAGATGAATAAGATTCCATTGTGTGTATGTGTGTGTGTGTGTGTGTGTGTGTGTGTGTGTGTGTGTGTATGTATATATATATACATACCACTTCTTTACCCAGTAATCAATCAGTGGACACTTGGGCTGCTTCCATGTCTTGGATATTGAAATGCAAATAATGTTGCTGTAAGCATAGGGATGCATGTATCCCTTTGAATTAGTGTTTTTGTATTCTTTGGGTAAATACCCAACAGTGCAATTGCTGGATCATAGGGTAGTTCTATTTTTAACTTTCTGAGGAAACTCCATACTATTTTCCACCATTTCAAAAACAATTCCTCTATATACTCATTTTAGCCAGACTCCTACCCCTGACATTTCTGTAGAGAGATTCTGGGTCTACCCAGGTAGCAGTTCCAAACTCTTGACCAAGTTCTGAGGAATAATGGGCCCACTGTTGAGTTACCAAACTAGAACCCAAAGGGGCAGCATGCATGAGAGGGTGGGAAGGTGGGAAGATGGCACTTACTTCCATTCCTGGAAGTTAAACTGTGGGAATCTGACTTCTCTGGTGAGATGTTCTAGGTCTCCCTGACAGATCTTTTCTGTCTTCCACCATAGCCTCTGTTCAAAGGCCACTGCCTGTGTCTGTCTCACAATGAAATTCCAACCAGAAACCATTCTTATAGTTGAGAGAACCATGTACTAATCATGTAGCTGAGGGGGCATTCTGGGGCTCAGTAAGGCAATGGATCCAAATATTTTCTGGGGAAATCTCTCACATCCCATCAGGAAAGCAAAACTGGCTTGGAAGGAAGTTGCTCTGGGGTGGGGACACATGGAAGACAAAAGGTTATGAGCCAGGATTTCAAAATAAGTACCTTTATGTGCCAGGTACTTTCATATGTTTATATTTCTAGAGCCACCGTATGCTGCCAGAATTACACTTTAAGGCAATCAATTATACTTTAAGGTAATCAATTTATTTTTTTTAATTAAAAAATTTTTTTTAACATTTTTTATTTTAGAGAGAGAGAGAGAGCACGAGTTGGGGAGAAGGGCAGAGGGAGAAAGAGAGAGACAGAGAGACAGAAAGAATCTTAAGCAGGCTCCATGCTAGTGTGGGGCTTGATCCTACAACTCTGGGATCATGACCTGAGCTGAAATCAAGAATCAGATGTCCAACTAACTAAGCCACCCAGGTGCGCCTAAGGTAATCTCTTTTTTAAGACCTAGAAAACTGTGGTTTAGAAGGTTAAGTGATTTTTCCAGGGTCATAGTGTTAGCAGATAGCAAAGCTAGGAAATTCGGATGAGATCTTCTAACTCCAAATGTAGTACTTTTTTTTCATGATTTCACTCTGGCTAATTTTATCAATATGCCTATATCAATGATAATAATACTTTACCCAGTGGCCATACCTGGCTTCGTTGCTTAGGTAAAATCATGTCAACTTTTAGTCAGACCATGGTTGTGAAGCACTGTAGTGGACATTTGCTAGTTTTTGACATCTCAACATCTATTTTCCTCTTCTTTTGGTAAACATATTCTAATTTTCCTCTGGAGAACTCTCTCCTCCACTTGCAGTCCAGAGTTTTGGATAGGCTCCAATCCTGGCCTAAGGTCCCTCCCAAATCCATCAATGGATGCATTTCCCTGGCCACTGCAATTTGGAATGGTCTGTAATCAGTCAGGACCAATTAGCTTTTGGCCAAAGCTGCTGTGAGAAAAGCAGTGCTCTTCCTAGTTCCCTTGAACCTGGGAAAATGTAGGCTGGAGCCACTAAAGCTATCTTGCAGCTTTGATTGGAGAGTCTGTCCAAGAATGGTGCTTACACAGCAAAAGCAGAGCCAGGAGATGAATAGGGAGAAACCGGGTCCTGTTGTCTTTCTTTTGGCCTTGGATTAGGCCACTTTTCAGACCGAAACTATCCCCCAAAACTTACAGTTCTGTGATACAACAAATTACATTTATACTTAAGCTAGTACAGGTTGTATTTTCTGTTACTTTCAATTAAAAAGGTTTAAATTAAACCTTTTTTTAAAATTTAAACCTTTAAATTAAATTAAAAAGGTTTACCTGATACAATAGATTTCCTTACTCCAATCCAACCAGTGTTAAAAATCAATTAAGACTCAACAATAAAAAGGCAAATAACCCAAATAAAAATGGGCCTGGGATCCTAATAGATGCTGTAGACTGAATATCTGTGTCCCCCTAAAATCCATATGTGGAAACCTATTCCCCAAATGTGATGGTATTAGGAGGTAGGGGCCTTTGAGAGGTGACTATGTCATGAGAGCAGAGCCTTCATGAATGGGATTAGGGTCTACAAAGAGACTGTAGAGAGCTCCCTTGTCCCTTCTGCCATGTGAGGACACAGTGAAAAGGCTGCCATCTGTGAACCAGCAAGCATGCTCTCATCAGACACTGCATCTGCCAGTGCCTTGATCATCAACTTCCCAATTTCCAGAACTATGAGAAGTACATTTCTGTTGTTTATAAACCACCCAGTCTATTGTGTTCTGTTTTCGTAGCTCAGATAGGCTAAGACAATAGACATTTCTCCAAAGTAGATACGAAATGGCCAATAAGCTCTTGAAAAGATGCTCAGCATCATTAATCATTAGGGAAATGCAAACCAAAACCACAGTGAGATACAATTCCACACACTCTGGGATGGCTTTAATAAAAAATATGAGCAATAACTAGTGTTGACAAGGATATGGAGAAATTGGAACCTGTGCACATTGCTGGTGTGAATGCAAAATGATGCAGCTGCTTAGGAAAACAGTCTGGCAGTTTCTCAGATGACTGAACATAGAGTTGCCATGTGACCATCAGTTCTGTTCCTAAGTATATACCCATGAGAAATGAAAAGATATGTCCCCAGGGGTGCCTGGGTGGCTCAGTCGGTTAAGTGTCTGACTTTGGGTCAGGTCATGATCTCGTGGGCCGTGAGTTCGAGCCCCACATTGGGCTCTGTGCTGACAGCTCAGAGCCTGGAGCCTGCTTCGGATTCTGTGTTTCCCTCTCTTTGCCCCTCCCTCACTCACACTCTCTCTGTCTCTCTCAAAAATAAATAAACATTAAAAAATTTTTTTTAAAAAAAGATATATCTGCCAAAAGGCTTGTGTAAGAATGCTCATAGTTGTTGTATTCATAATACAACAAAAACAAAACAAATGTCCATCAAGGAGAAATGGATAAACAAATTGTGACCTATTCATTCAAAGAAATACTACTCAGTAAAAGGAATGAGCCACTGATACATGCAAAATCATGAATGAAACTAGACACACGTTGACTGAAAGAAACCAGACACAAAATAATATGTATGGTATGACACCATTGATATTAAGTCCAAGAACAGGAAACTGATCTATGGTGATAGAAAATCAGAAAGTGGTTGCCTCAGTGAGAAGGAAGCATATTTAATTAGAAAGGGATAAGAGGGTGAGGGCACTTTTTGGAATTTTAGGTGCTACTTACATGGGTGTGTACAGCTATCAAAACTTACTAAATTGAACTGTAAGATTAGTGCACTTCACTTAAAAAATGATGAATACTATTTTTTCAGTGTTGACTGCTTTTTCACTTCTGATGAGGAACAAAGGCATCCATTGAACTTATGTGATCTGAAATGTGTGAAAAATTGTCCTATCCAAAAACATCTTTCCCTACCAACTTAGGAATGGACTTCATTCCTCCCCACCAATTACTTTCTCCTTTAATATAGAGCATTGCAAGTCCCAAGTAAAATGCTGTATTACATATTCCTGATGACTATTTTAGCACTGCACTAATTCACAAGATTGATTGACTGATTAAGAAGCTAACGCTTCATAGCAATGCATCTCAACCCACTGCTGTCAAAGGTGAGCAAGTTATCTAAGGCCCCATTGGTCATCTGATAATGGAGTATGTTTATAAACCATTAATTTCCAACCTCTCTTTTTTTAAAAGCAAAGTTTGTCACAGAGTTCTTCGTTCCATTTAACTTAGCTCAAGAGATCAGGTGAAATTCTATCTTAAAAAATCCAGAAATTAAAAAGAATGAAAGCAATAAAACAGTGATTGCCATTTTCAAGTTACTAAGTTCGAAGAGACACCGACTCTTACAAAGTAAGTTTCCACTCTGGATAATGTGTTCTCATTTCTTCAGTTCTTTCTTTATCTCACTGCATCTCTCGGACTTATGCCTCATCACTTACCACTTATTGACCAGTTTAATTAGTCCCAGAAAGGCTATGGAAATCTTAAAATGCAGACTCACTTAGAAACTTCCCTAGCATGATTCATGAAATCCCTATAGGTTCACTGTAATATCCATTTTGATGGTGTTTTATAGATTAGAAAGAGCCTTATTGCTTCACTAGATAGACTTCTCTGTGACTAAAAAACAAAACAACAAACCAAACAAACAAAAACCAATGTGAACTCCTCCTTTGCGGGAATGAAGAGGGGATATTACAAAAGAAAAATGGTATTATTTTCCAATACCAAGGAAATTTATTAGCAAACACATTAAAATGCACTTGAGTAGTCATCAGACTGAATTGTTTTGGAAAAGGCTCTACTTTGGAAAAACACAGGGCAAAACATCTTCAGTCCTGTAGCTTGGCACAATGAGACAGCAGGATGACAAATGTCTTATTATTCCCCATGGTGCCTTAATGTTTAGAGGACATCTGTTACTATGTGTTTCTCCCTCCCCTGAGTCACCTTTATCAGAGTCTAGCATTGTGTTACTGCTACTCTCCACGTCCACCTGGTACAGTGATAAGACACAGATGTAGTCCTCCAGTGTAGCAGACAAATTAGCCTTAAAGTCAGGAGGCGGAGCTTTTATTCTCTGTTCCTGTACTAACTATGCAGTCTCAGGCAAATATCACAAATTCTCTTGGCTTCAGTGTTCTCATATGAAAAAAAGGAAGCATTCCAAAGAAATGTAAGCTGACTTCTTCCTATTCATTAAGGGTTCCTCAGGCCACAGAACCAATATGCAGAGAAGGGGTGATGATGTAGCCTTCTTAGCGGTAATTGTCTTGCCATTGCATGGTGAGGATGCGGTAAGGAGGGCTATGTTCAGAACTCAGGCATTCAGTGCACAACCTCTTAGCCCTCCTTGGCCCAGTGGCCAAGTCCGCTCACTGGGAAAGTGTTCTCCTAACATAGACAGGACTATCTGTCCCGTATTCCACATGCATGAAGTTTAGGTCTCTCCAAACCTACTTTAGAAAAGCATGCAAAAGCATCTTTATTCCTGCAGCCTGGTACAAGGAGAGAGGTAAAAAACAAAATCAGAAACATTCAACCAGTGTGCTGGCAGAAAATAACAAGAACAGAAAGAGCAGAGAGAAGGTAGCCTTGAGCACCTGCTTAAACCTTGTGGCACGCTGCAGAAGCAGGGATAGTGCCAGATGCATGTTCTGTACTTGGTCATTTTTCAATCCCTCACACCCCCTATTTTAAAAGGAAAACAATGGAGGTGGCTGACATTTTAGGTTCAGGTGGACCTGTGACCAGCTTCTCATTGCTCTAGATCTACTCTCTAGCCTTCCTTCTGCTGTGTTCCCTGAGAGGTTGACGTAAGCATACAGCATCAATAGATTCTCTTGCCCTCTGGGTTCTGGATGGGTTCGACAACAGGGAGCAAAGTCAGAGGAAAGAAAGGAGAATAAGATCAGAGTATGTACATATGCCCTTCTATGAAGCCACTGCACTGTGAGCTGACAGCATCCTTCCACTAGAGGTCGGAGCTCCTGTTAGGCAGCTGTCTTCACAAAGCCTTATCTCCTGGGTCTAATAATGGCTTTCTTTCCTTGCCCCCAAGCCTATGAGTGGTAATGGTACGCCTAAGTTACTAATACTTGGGTATTTTATTACCACTTTCGGGTTCCTTACACCCTGCCCACACTTTTGTAAATAGTCTCTTTGTTAAATTCTTCTCAGATTACCAAATTTGCATGAACTATTTCTTTTCTGGGTGGGAGGTCTGACTAACATAGACAGTTTTTCATAGCAACCACAGGCGTGATCATAAGATGAAATGATTTTTAAATTGTGTGTGAAATTTCTTTGGAGAATGTAATAATTTTGTAGAGTTCAAATGAAGCATACGCGATACATATAGAAAAAATGCATAAAACATATATGTACAGTTTAAAGAAAAATGATAAAATTAACACCTCTATGACCAGTACTATGATCCAGATATAAAACATTGCTGGCTTCTCAGAAGCACAACCTTCCCAACCTACCCTACCCTGCCAACTACAGACATCTTTTTCCTGACTTTTATGGCAATTATTCATTGTTTTTCTGCATTTTACCAATGAATGTGTATTTTATCAGCTATGTAAGAGTCCCTTAAACCTAAAGTTTTATTTTGCCTATTACAGAGCTTCTGCAATTGGGATCACACTATAGGCATTTTTTGATCTTGCTTCTTTCGCTCAATATTATGTCAGATTTATTTATGTTGTTGTGTGTAAGTATCCATGTTTTGTAGGATACTTTCTTTACTTTAGATGCTGTATACTGTTCCATTGTAGCAATATTCAACCCTTAATTTATGTATTGTAGTGTCCATGACTATTTGAATTGTTTCCAGTTCCAGGCTATTTGAAACAATTCTACCAAAAAATTTTTGTGCTTAGCTCTAGTGCACAATGCAAGAGTTTCTCTAGCCCAGTGGTTCTTGAATGTTTTGGTCTCAAAATTCCTTTACATTCTTAAAATTTTGAGGACCCCATAAGAGCTTTTGTTTTTATGGGTGATATTTGTCATTAATTACTACATTAGAAATTAAAACAAAATTTAAAAATATTTATTATGTTTATTTAAAAAAATTTTTTTTAACATTTATTTATTTTTGAGACAGAGAGAGACAGAGCATGAACGGGGGCGGGTCAGAGAGAGGGAGACACAGAATCTGAAACAGGCTCCAGGCTCTGAGCTGTCAGCACAGAGCCCGACGAGGGGCTCAAACTCACGGACCGCGAGATCATGACCTGAGTGGAAGTCGGCTGTTTAACCGACTGAGCCACCCAGGCGCCCCTATTAATTTATGTTTAAAAATAATAAACCCATTACATATTAACATAAATAATGTGTTTTTAATTAAAAAACTGTAAGGTTTAGGAAGATAATACAGAATTCTTTATGCCTTTGGGATAAAGATTCTTAAATAATACAAAAAGCAAAACCATAAAAATTGATAAATTAGACTACACTAAAGAACTTCTATTCATGAAATGATACCTAAAAGAGGGAAAACCCAAGCCACAGCATAAGAAAGGATATTAACTACAGATGTAAACAACAAAGGACTTGAATCTAAAACATAAAAACTCATATAAGTCCTCTTTGATTTCTTAGTTGACCCCTTCATTAATTAGTAGCATGTTATTTAGCCTCCATGAATCTGTGTTCTTTCCAGATTTTTTTCTTGTGATTGATTTCTAGTTTTATACCATTGTGGTCAAAAAAGATGCATGATATGATTTCAGCCTTTTTACTTATTTTTTAAAAGTTTTATTTATTAATTTTGAGAGAGACAGAGAACACATGCATGTGAGCAGGGGAGAGGCAGAGAGAGAGAGGGAGATAGAGAATCCTAAGCAGGCTCAGTGCTGTCAGTGCAGAGCCTGACATGGGGCTCAATCTCATCAACCATGAGATCATGACCTGAGCCTCAATCAAGAGTTGGACAATTAACCAAATGAGCCATCTGGGCACCCTGATTTCAGTCTTTTTAAATATATTTAAATTTGTTTTGTGACTTAATGTGATCTATTCTGGAGAATGTTCCATGTGTACTTTTTTTTTAAGTTTATTTATTTACTTTGAGAAAGAGAGAGAGAGCAAGAGAGTGCGTGCATGCATGTGAGCACGTGGGGGAGGCGCAGAAAGTGAGAGAGAGAATTCCAAGCAGGCTCTGTCAGCACAGAGCCCAATGCAAGGCTTGAACCCATGGACTGTAAGATCATGACCTGAGCTGAAATTGAGAGCAGAACACTCAACAGACTGAGCCACCTAGGTGCCTCCATGTGTATTTGAAAAGAATGTATATTCTGCTCTTTTTAAATTTTAATTTATTTTTTTAAATTTACATCCAAGTTAGTTAGCATATAGTCCAGCAATGATTTCAGAACTAGATTCCTTAATGCCCCTTACCCATTTAGCCCATCCCCCCTCCCACAACCCCTCCAGGAACCCTCTGTTTGTTCTCCATATTTAAGAGTCTCTTATGTTTTTGTTCCCCTCCCTGTTTTTATATCATTTTTGTTTCCCTTCCCTTATGTTCATCTGTTTTGTATCTTAAAGTCCTCATATGAGTGAAGTCATATGATTTTTGTCTTTCTCTGGCTGACTAATTTTGCTTAGCATAATAGCCTCTAGTTCCATCCACCTGGTTGCAAATGGCAAGATTTCATTCTTTTTGATTGCCGAGTAATACTCCATTGTATATATACTCCATATATATATATATATATATATATATATATATATATATATATATAATACTCCATATATATACTCCATATATATATATATATATATATATATATATATATATATATTTTATACACACCACATCTTCTTTATCCATTCATCCATCAATGGACATTTGGGCTCTTTCCATACTTTGGCTATTGTTGATAGTGCTGCTATAAACATGGGGGTGCATGTGCCCCTTTGAAACAGCATACCTGTATCCCTTGGATAAATAGCTAGTAGTACAATTGTTGGGTTGCAGGGTAGTTCTATTTTTAATATTTTAAGGAACCTCCATACTGTTTTCCAGAGTGACTCCACCACTTTGCATTCCCACTGGCAGTGCAAGAGAGATCCTCTTTCTCCACATCCTCGCCACATCTGCTGTTGCCTGAGTTGTCAATGTTAGCCATTCTGACAGGTGTGAGACTCACACAGGTGTGATGAGTCAGAATCTCATTGTGGTTTTGATGTGTATTTCCCTGATGATGAGTGATGTGGAGCATTTTTTCATGTGTCAATTGGCCATCTGGATGTCTTCTTTGGAAAAGTGTGTATTCCTGTCTTTTGCCCACTTCTTCACTGGATTATTTGTTTTTTGGGTGTTGACTTTGATAAGTTCTCTATAGATTTGGGGTACTAACCCCTTATCTATATGTCGTTTGCAAATATCTTCTCCCATTCTGTCGGTTGCCTTTTAGTTTTGCTGATTATTTCCTTCGCTGTGCAGAAGCTTTTATTTTGATGAGGCCCCAGTAGTTCATTTTTGCTTTTGTTTCCCTTGCCTCTGGAGACGTGTTGAGTAAGAAGTTGCTGCGGCCAAGGTCAAAGAGGTTGTTGCCTGCTTCCTCCTCGAGGATTTTGATGGCTTCCTGTCTTATGTTTAGGTCTTTCATCCATTTTGAGTTTATTTTTGTGTCTGGTGTAACAAAGTGGTCCAGGCTCATTTTTCTGCATGTCGCTGTCCAGTTTTCCCAGCATCACTTGCTGAAGAGACTGTCTTTATTCTATTGGATATTCTTTCCTGCTTTGTCAAAGATTAGTAGGCCATACGTTTGTGGGTCCATTTCTGGGTTCTCTATTCTGTTCCACTGACCTGAGTGTCTGTTTTTGTGCCAGTACCGTACTGTCTTGATGATTACAGCTTTGTAATACAGCTTGAAGACTGTGATTGTGATGCCTCCTGCTTTGGTTTTCTTTTCCAAAATTGCTTTGGCTATTCGGGGTCTTTTGTGGTTCCATACAAATTTTAGGATTGTTTGTTCTGGCTCTGTGAAGAATGCTGGTGTTATTCTGATAGGGATTGCATTGAATGTGTAGATTGCTTTGGGTAGTGTTGACATTTTAACAATATTTGATCTTCCTATCCAGGAGCATGGAATCTTTTCCCATTTTTTGTGTGTGTGTCTTCTTCAATTTCTTTCATAAGCTTTCTATAGTTTTCAGTGTATAGATTTTTCACCTCTTTGGTTATATTTATTCCTAGGTATTTTATGGGTTTTAGTGCAATTGTAAATGGGATCGATTCCTTGATTTCTCTTTCTGTTGCTTCATTGTTGGTGTATGGGAATGCAACTCTAAAATATTTTTTTTATGTTTCAAATTTTTATTTAGATTCTAGTTCATTAACATATAGTTTATTAGTTTCAGGAGTAGACTTTAGTGATTCATACTTATGTATAACACCCAGTGCTCATCCCAACGAGTGCCCTCCTTAATTCCCGTTACCCAATTAGTCCATCCCCTCTGTGCCACTCCCCCCACCTGCCATAGACTTCCCCTCCAGCAACCCTCAGTTTGTTCAAATCTAAATTATACTGAGTACAAGCTACTTTTTCCCTGAGAGCATTTGCTAATCCAGCGAATTTGAGCCTCTATCTGCCTAAGGTGTAAAGTACAAAAGGAAATGCACCAGTGGAACTAGGAATTCACAGGCTATGTTTTCCCCAATTCTGCCAACTTGAATTGTATACTGGTGAAGCCCATAGGGATTGAATGTGACAAATACAAACCCATTTTGAGAAGTCATCTTCCTCCTCGGCCTCAAAGTATTTACATAAATAATTTTCAAGGTCAATGAGCAGCACACAGTAAAAAACAACTAAGCACATGAATAAACAAGCACCATGTATAAAAGTTAAAAGAAACAATAGTAGAAATAGAGCGAAAAAGACTTCAGACACTGGAATTATCAGACATAGATTAAAAAAACAATTATATCTGGGAAGCCTGGATGGTTCAGTCAATTAAGCATCCAACTCTTGATTTGGCTCCAGTAATGATCTCACAGTTCATGGGCTCAAGCCGGCATTGGGCTCCAAACTGACAACCTGGAATCTGCTTGGGATTCTCTCTCTCCCTCTTTCTCTCTGCCCCTCCTCTGCCCCTCCTCTCTCAAAATAAATAAATAAATAAACGTTTAAAAAAATAAAAACAATTATATCTCTGTTATTAAAGATATAAAAGGTACACTTGAAAATATCTTCAGGATACTGGAAACTATAAAATGTGACCAAGAAGATTTTAGGAAGAACCAAATAAAATTTCTAGAAATGAAAATCACAACTACTGAAATTAAAAACAAAACAAAAACCAGTGGTTTAACAGTATATTGGACATAAATGAAAAGAGAATTAGAGAACAGGAAGTTTAAGTCATGAGATTTTACAGAAGGCAGCACAGAAATGCAAGGAAATGGAATATATCAAAAAAGAGATTAAGATTTATGCAGGGGTGCCTGGTGGCTCAGCCGGTTAAGCATCTGACTCTCGATTTTGGCTCAGATCATGATCTCACAGTTCATGGGTTTAAGCCCTGTGTCTGGGTCTGTGCCACTGCTGCAGAGCCTGTTTGGGATTCTCTCTCTCTCTCTTTCTCTCTCTCAACATAAATAAAAATAAACTTAAAAAATAAGATTTATGGAAAAGAGAATGGAAAAGTCTAGTGTACATTTAATTAGTTCTAGAAGGAGAGGAAAGAGATGACATGGCAGAGATAAGATTTGAAGAAATAATGGTTCATACTTTTTCAGAGCTAATAAATGATATCAATTCACACACTCAAAAAGCTAAATACATCCTATACAGGAAAAGAGAGGGGAAGGGAAGGCGAGGCGAGGCAAGGTGAGGGAAGGTAAGGGGAGGGAAGGGGAGGGAAGGGGAGGGAAGGGGAGGGAAGGGGAGGGAAGGGGAGGGAAGGGGAGGGAAGGGGAGGGAATGGAAGGGAGGGGAAGGGAGAGGAGGAAGGGGATGAGAGGAAAGGAAGGAGAGAAGGAAGGAGGAAAGGAGGGAAGGAAAGAAAGCAGGGAGGGAAGCAAGGAGGAAAGAATGAAATAACTTTGAGAAATGAGAAATGAGAAAACTTCAAACCAAGACTCCTCACCATAAAACTAATGAATAGCCAGAGCAGGGGTGGGCGGGGAATTGGAGGTAGGGTGGAGACTGGGGTGGGGTATGGGTGGAGATCACTGTCAAAGCAACAAGCAGCTAGACTGACAACTGACTTCTCAATAGAATCAATGGAAAGCATGGGGTGCTTCACCATGGGGTGAAGGAAAATACCTATTAACCTATTATTTTATTCTTAGTGAAAACATCTTTCAAGAATGAGAACACAATATAAACATTTAAAAATCAATTAGAACACAGAGAGTTAGTTTGCTACTATTCAGACCCTCCAAAAAGGGAATTCTGAAGGATATCATTCTGGAAGAAAGAACATGATCTCAGATGGAAGCTCTGAAATGAAAGAAAGAATGAAGAATAAAAAAGTGGTAAATATGTAGATAAATCTATATAATGCAATGTTACACATAATACAACATTAATAATGTCTTAGATTGAAAACTAAGAAGTTAGGGATACCTGGGTGGCTCAGTCGGTTATGCGTCCAACTTTGGCTTAGGTCATGATCTCACAGTTCATGGGTTCGAGCACCACATCGGGCTGTGTGCTGACACCTCAGAGCCTGGAGCCTGCTTCGGATTCTGTGTCTCCCTCTCTGCCCCTCCCCCACTTGTGCTCTGTCTCCCTCTCTCTCTCTCTCTCTCAAAAATAAATAAACATTAAAAAATTTTAAAGAAATAAAGATGAAGAGTTATATTAACAAAAGTAAAAGCATGCAAACTAGGAAGAGAATAGAGTTAGTGTCTTTGCAGTATCTAGCACAAAAACAGCATTATTGGCTAACTTGAATTGATGGGTCATTTAGCTAGCTGCTAAAAAAACAGACAAAGAATGTGGCCAATAAATTGATTGGTAGAGGGGAGAAAATGGAATGATTAAAAAAATCATCAATTCAAAACAAAGAAGAGGAAAAGAATAATAGAACAAGTGAGACAAAGAGAAAGCAAAGCATTTGTGGTTAATTTAAAACATATTAGTTATTGGGGCACCTGGGTGGCTCAGTCGGTTAAGTGTTCAGCTTTGGCTCAGGTCATGATCTCACGGTCCGCGTGTTTGAGCCTCACGTCCGGCTCTGTACAGACAGCTCAGAGCCTGGAGACTGCTTTGGATTCCATGTCTCCCTCTCTCTCTGCCTCTCCCCCATTCATGCTCTGTCTCTCTTTCTCTCTCAAAAATAAACAAACATTAAAAAATTTTAAGATATTAGTTATTAATACTAATTAATGCAATAAAACATAAATGGATAAAATGTATCAGTTATAAAACAGAGGTTTTCAGACTGAATAAAAAAAACTAATATACAAACAGATGACATAGAAATACATATACTCTGCAAATACAAACAGAAAAGAGCCAGCATTCTTATATCACTAGTACTCTCAACAGATTTTAAGGCAAAAAAAAAAGCATTATTGAAAGCAATTTGGCTATTACTCAAAAAGATAAACACAGAATTACTATATGACCCAGCAATTCCACTCTGAGGCATATAGCTAAAAAAATGGAAAGCAGGGACTCAAAAGATACTTTTACACCATGTTCATTGTTCACATCAGCCAGAAGGTGGAAACAACCCTACTATTCAACAAATCAATTGCTAAACAAAATGCAGTGTATACATATAACGGAGTATTATTTAGCCATAAAAAGGAATGGAGTTCTGATATATATGCCACACATATATGGATGAACCTTGAAAACAGATGCTAAGTTGAAATAAGCCAGAAATAAAATGACAAATATTGTATGATTTCACTTACATGAAATATCTAGAACAGGCAAATTCATAGAGACAGAAAAGTAGATTTGTCAGGCGGGGAGGAAGGGAACATGGGGAATTTTTGCCTAATGGTTACAGTTTCTATTTGGGGTAATGGAAATGTTTTGTAACTATATAGCGATTATGGTTGCACAATATGGTGAATATAATTAACGCCACTGAATTGTATACTTAGAAATGGTTAAAATGGCAAAGTTAATGTTATATATATTTTACAACAATAAAAATTTACTAAGATAAAGACAGTCCTTTAACAATACAATTTCAATTTTCACTTATATTTAAAATTTATATATACCTACCAACATCCTCAAACTATGTAAGAGAAAATCAGAACTATAAGGAGAAATAGACAAACCCACAATTATATGGGAAACTTAAAAATAATAGATAGAATAAGACAAGAAAAACTACCTAATAGGGACGCATAGGTGGCTCAGTCGGTTAAGCATCTGACTTCGGCTCAGGTCATGATCTCATTGTTTGAGAGTCGGGCTCTGTGCTGAGGATTCTGTGTCTCCCTCTCTCTCTTTGCCCCTCCCCCCCCCAAAAAATAAATAATAAACATTAAAAATAAAGAAAAATTACTTAATAGATGATTCAAACGATGATGCTTAATACAGTTGACCTAGCTGAGATATATATATTACATGAAACAACTGCAAAACAAATACTCCAAAGTCCACACACAACATTTCAAAAATGGACTCATGAGATCATTAAAACACGGATGGACATAACACAGAGGGTGATCAAACTATAAATAAATAATAAAAAGATAAACAGAACATCCCCATGTAATTGTAAATTTACTCATAATGGAAATTTAAAAAAATGGTTTTCTATTGAATAATAAACTCACACCTATTGAAAACATGTAGGATACAGCTAAAAAGTACTTAGAGGGCTGATTTATAGCCTTAAGTGTGATATAGTAGGGGGGAAAAGGCAAAAAAGAAAAAAGAAGAGAAAGAAAAAAGGCCAAAACTTAATGAGATAAGCAACCACCTCAGGATATTAGAAATAAACAGAAAGTAGTAGAAAAGAAATAATAAATAAGTACAAAAATACATGAAATAGAAAAAACATGTAATAGGAATAATTAAGGGGCATGTGGGTGGCTCAGTCGGTTGAACATTCAACTTCAGCTCAGGTCACGATCTCACAGTCTGTGTGTTCAAGCCCCGCATCGGGCTCTGTGCTGACAGCTCAGAACTTGGAGCCTGCTTTGGATTCTGTGTCTCCCTCTCTCTCTGCCCCTCCTCTGCTCATGCTCTGTCTCTCTCTGTCTCAAAAATAAATAAAAACATTTAAAAAAGTTTTTTAAAAAAGGAGTAATTAAGCCAATCCTTGGTTCTTTGAGAAGGCTAATAAAGTTGTCAAATCTTTCATGAGACTATAAGAGAGACAGACAGACAGAGAGGATGGATACATACACACACAAAAAAACTATCAAGATTGGAAAGGAGCATACTACTCCAGAGGTTGCAGACACTGAATAAAATCACAAAAGGATATAATGAATGATGTAATGCTGATACATTTGAAAATGTAATAAGCTATACGGACTAATTTTCTAGGGGAAAAATTAGCAAAGCCTACAACAGCTGAAAAACCTGAAAACTCCTATAACCATTAAAAAATTGAATCAATCATAGAAAATCCTTAAAGAAAACTCTAGGACCAGGAGGCTTTAATGTGAGTTCTACCAATGTTTTAAGGAAAAGAGTATTCTACTATTATATAAACATAAAATAAAAGAATTCTCAAACCTGTAATAAGGTACTAAAACTCATGGGCATTATGACAAAATATAAATAATCACAGGCTAATTTGATCTACGGACATTAATTGAAAAATCTGAAACAAAATATTAGCAAACTGAATCCAGCAATACAAAAGGATAATATATATATATAACAAATTGGATTTATCCTAGAATACAAAATTGGTTTAACATTAAAAAATAAATCAATATAGGAGAGTCTAGGTGGCTCAGTCAGTTAAGCGTCTGACTTCAGCTCAGGTCATGATCTCACAGTTTATGAGTTCGAGCCCCACATCGGGCCCTGTTCTGACAGCTCAGAGCCTGGAGCCTGCTTCTGATTCTGGGTCTCCCTCTCTCTCTGCCCCTCCCCCGTCCCTCTCTCTCTCTCTCTCTCACTCTCAACAATACATAAACATTTAAAACTTTAATAAATACATACATACATACATACATAAAATCTGTCATATTAGTAAAGGTGAAAAACCATATGACTACTTCAGTATATTCAGAAGAGGTAAATAGTAAAAAAAAAAATCAATATGTACACTTAATTTTAAATTTCATCAAACTTGAAAAAAAGGGAACTTTAAAATCATTTCAAAGTTATCTACAGAAAATCTATAGCCAACATCATTCTAAATAGAAACACTGAAAGCTTTCTCTCTGAAATAAGGAAAAATAAAAAGATGCTTACCATCATCTCTTCTATTTAACACTGGTAGTTTCTCAAAGGTTAGTTGCAATGTAGAATCTGAAATCACATCAGTGAACTATGTACTCTGTTCATTAAAATCTTTGTACTCATTAAAACTATGTACTCTGTTCATTAAATCTGGTCTCTAACTCTGAATGAAACTTTCACCTATGCATGACTTTTTAATATCATGCATTGGTCATTTGGTAAATATTGGTTCACTGAGTTACACAGATTTTCCAAATGTTAACACATTTCCTTATATCAGAAATTTCACATTTGTTAATATTGCTACTGATGTTATCAGAAAAAGATGTATTTAAGGTACAATTACTTATGATTTAATACAATTAATTGTTACTACTTCATTTATTGATTTTATTGTTTTAAAGATATGCTTGGGGCTCCTGGGTGGCTCAGTCAGTTAAGCGTCTGATTTCAGCTCAGGTCATGATCTCACGGCTGTGAGTTCGAGCCCTGTGTCGGGCTCTGTGCGGACAGCTGAGAGCCTGGGGCCTGCTTCGGATTCTGTATCTCCCTCTCTCTCTGCCCCTCCCCTGCCCATGCTCTGTCTCAAAAATAAACACCAGAAAAAAATTTTTTAAAGATATTCTTCAGTGAAACTGTCATTTTTCTTGGTAAGTGGTACTGTAGAATACAGTAACTACCAGTATGGTTTCGTACCACTGCCTTAATTTGTGCTAAGCCTCCAGCCTTTTCTCCACCACTGCTTTTGCTCCATCAGTGCAGATGTTAACACACTGAAAAAGACAAATAGCACATTAGTTTTATTATAAAAATAGTTTTGTCCTCATAGACCTTTAAGATAACCAGGGACCTTCAGGTGTCCATGGACCACTCTTTGAGAACCACTGCTCCAGGGTACAAGCCTAGGAGTGAAGCTGCTGGGTCAGAAGATAGGTATAACTTTGTACTAGAGAGTGCCACACTTTTTCAAAAACGGCTGTACTAATTTATATCCCCACCAATAGCTTAAAAGAATTCCCACTATCAAACATCAACACCACTAGTCAGGATGGTGTTAGTACCTTACTGTGGTTTCCTGTTGCATTTCCCTCGTTACTAATGAGGAAAACAAGTTGGAGCAAGTCGTCGGATATTTTTTTAGGCTTTGTAGATATTCTCTTTTATGAGGTGCCTATTTAAATCTTCTGCCCATTTTCTTTCTTTTTTTTTTTTTAATATTTATTTATTTTTGGGTGAGCACAAACAAGGGAGGGGCAGAGAGAGGGAGACAGAGGATCCGAAGTGGGCTCCATGCTGACAGGCCTGATGTGGGGCTCGAACTCAGGAACTGTTGAGATCATGACCCGATCTTCTGCCCATTTTCTATTGGGCTACCTGGTTTTTTCATAATGACTTGTAGGAGTTATTTGGTTTTTTAAGCATAATTAACACATAGTGTTGTATTAGTTTAATGTGTACAATATAATGATTCAATGACTCTATGCATTACTCAGTGCTCATCAAAGTAAGTACTTTTAATTCCCTTTATCTATTTCACCCGTCCACCAACCATCTCCTCTTCAGCAACCACCAGTTTGCTCTCTGCATTTAAGAGGAGGTTTTTGGTTTCTTTTTTCTTTGTTCATTTGTTTTGTTTTTTAAATTCTGCATGTGAAAACATATGGTATTTGTCTTTCTCTGACTGACTTATTTCACTTAGCATTATGCCCTCTAGGATCATCCATGTTGCAAATGACAAGATTTCATTCTTTTATGGCTAAGTAACTGTTACAGTGTGTGTGTGTGTGTGTGTGTGTGTGTGTGTGTGTGTGTGTATCATTTCTTCTTTATCCATTCATCTATCAATAGACACTTGGGTTTCTTCCATGATTTGGCTGCAGTAAACACAGGGGTGCATACATCTGTTTGAATTAGTGTTTCCATTTTCTTTGGGTAAACACCCAGGATCATATGGTAATTCGGATTTTAATTATATGAGGAACCTCCATATTGTTTTCCATAGTGGCTGTACGAATTTGCATCCCCATCAACAATGCACAAGGGTTCCTTTTTCTCCATATCTTATCTATCTCCAATACTTGTTATTTCTTGTGTTTTAGTTTTAGCCATTCTGACAGGTATAACATAATATCTCAGTGTGGTTTTGATTTTCAGTTCCCTGATGATTAGTGGTGCTGAGCATCTTTTTATGTGTCTGTTGGCCATCTGTATGTCTTCTTCTTTGGAAAATGTCTATTTAGGTCCTCTGCCCATTTTTAATCAGATTATAGGGTTCATTTTTTGTTGCCTGGTGTTGACTTCTGTAAGTTCCTTGTATATTTTAAATATTAACCCCTTATTGAATATATCATTTGCAAATACCTTCTCCTACTCAGTAGGTTGCCTTTTTGTTTTGTTGATGGTTTCTTTTGCTGTGCAAAAATTTTATTTTGGTGTAGTGCCAATATTTTAATTTTGCTTTTATTTCCCTTGCCTGAGGAGACATATCTAGAAAAATGTTTCTCCAGCCAATATCAACTAAATTACTGCTTATATTTTCTTCTAAGAGTTTTATGGTTTCAGGGTTCACAATTACGCCTTCAACCCATTTTGAGTTTATTTTTGTATGTGGTGTAAAAAAGTGGTCCAGCTTCATTTTTTTGCAAGTAGCTATCCAGTTGTCCCAGCACCATTTGTTGAAGAGACTGTCTTTTCTCCATTGTATATTCTTGCCTCCTTTGCCATGGATTCATTAATCCTATAAATGTGGTTTTGTTTCTGAGCTATTTTGTTCCAGTGATCTGTGTGTCTATTTTTGTGCCAGTATCATAGTGTTTTGAGTACTACAGCTTTGTAATATAACTTGAATTGTGATGCCTCCAGCTTTGCTTTTCAAGATTGCTTTGGCTATCCAGTATCTTTTGTGGTTCCATACAAATTTCATAATTATTTGTTCTAGTTCTGTAAAAAGTGTTGTTGGTGTTTTGATAGGGATTGCATTAAATGTGTACATAGCTTTGGGAAGTATGGACATTTTAACAATATTGGTTCCTCCAATCCATGGCCATGGAATATCTTTCCATTTGTTTGTATCCACTTCAATTCCTTCCATCAATGTTTTATAGTTTTCAGAGTATAGGTATTATACCTCCTTGGTTAGGTTTACTGTTTTTTGGTGCAACTGTAAATGGAATTGCTCTCTTAATTTATCTTTCTGATACTCAATTAGTACTGTATAGAAATGCAACCAATTTCTGTATATTAATTTTGTATACTGCAACATTGCTGAATTTATTTACCAGTTCTAATGGCTTTTTGATGAGGTCTTTAGGGTTTTCTACATATAACATCATGTCATCTGCAAATGCATCTTCTTCCTTACCTTACCTTTTATTCCTTTTTTCTTGTCTGATTCTCAGTGCCCCCTGCTCATTTAGTATGATGTTTAGCTGTGGGTTTTTCATATATGCCCTTCATTATGTTGAGGTATGTTCCTTCTAACCTACTTTGCAGACAGTTTTTGTTATGAATGGATGTTGTGATTTATCACGGTTCTTCTGCATCTACTGAAATGATCACATGCCTTTTATCCTTTCTTTTGTTAATGTGATATATTACCTGGATTGATTTGTGAATATTGAGCCATCATTGCATTCTACAAATAAATCCCACTTGATTGAATTATGTTTAAATGTATTGTTGGATTTGGTTTGCTAATATTTTGTTGAAGATTTTTGCATCTGTGTTCATCAGAGATATTGGCCTGTAGCTTTCCTTTTTTGGTAGTGTTTTTTAATTTTTTTTTAATGTTTATTTATTTCTGAGACAAAGAGAGATAGAGCATGAGTGGGGGAGGGCAGAGAGAGAGGGAGACACAGAATCCGAAGCAGGCTCCAGGCTCTGAGCTGTCAGCACAGAGCCTGATGCGGGGCTCGAAGTCACAAACCATGAGATCATGACCTGACCTGAGCCACCCAGGTGCCCCTTTGGTAGTGTTTTTATATGGTTTGAGGGTCATAGCATTTCTGGCCTTATAGAATAAATTTGGAAGCATTCCTTCCTCTTCTATTTTTTGGAATAGTTTGAGAAGCATAGGTATTAACTCTTCTTTAAGTGCTTCGTAGAATTCACCTGTGAAGCCATCTGGTCCTGGAATTTTATTTGCTGAGGGTTTTTTTTTTTATTGATTTAATTTCATTGTTAGTAATCAGTATGATCAAATTTTCTATTTATTCCTGATTCATTTTAGAATGTAATATGTTTCTGGGAATTTATCCATTTCTTCAAGGTTGTCCAATTTGTTGACATATACTTTTTCATAATATTCTCTTATAATCCTTTATATTTCTGTGGTATTGGTTGTGATTTTCCTTCCTTTCTGAATTTGTTTATTTGGATCCTCTTTTCCTTGATAAGTCTGGCTAATGGTTCTTCAAGTTTGTTCTTCTTTTCAATGAACCAGCTCCTGGTTTCATTGATTATTTCTATTGATTTTAAGTCTCTATTTCATTTGTTTCTTTTGTATTAGTTTTTTCCTTCTACTGGATTTGGGCTTTGTTTGTTCTTTTTATGGTTCCTTTAGGTATAAAGTTAGGTTGTTTATTTGAGATTTTTCTTGTTTCTCGAGATAGGCTTGTATTTCTTTAATCTTTCCTTGTAGAACAGTTTTTGTTGCATGTTAAAGATTTTGGACCACTGTGTTTGCATTTTAATTTTTCTCCATGTATTTTTTTTTTTTATTGTATTGTCTGACTGCTGGCTCTACCCACCAATGAAGCCTCTCAGGGGACAAGGCAGAAGAGCACCTTATAGGTCAGTGCAACTGCAGCTCCAACAGACTGGGGTCAGGCATCTGGTCTGACTGAATCAATTAAAGCCTCTCGGAGGACAATAAAGGGAGAGTGCCTTACAGTTTGGTGTGACTGCAGCCCTGGCAGACAGGCTAGGGGCAGGCATCTGATTTGGCTACTGACACCACCCAACTACAAGCCACCAGAAGCCCCAGACTTGCCCCTTAACAGCACAGGGATCAAACCCTGCCCAGTGAGCTTACAAGAGGCAACATGAGTCATTGCAGTGGCTGGACTGAAGGCAGATGCAGCTCAGTAGGGCATATGCGACCCACATAGGAGACACCACTAAAGGGCCTGATTCTGGTGAACAGGGGCATTGCACTACAGGGCACCACTTTTTCTTAATAAAGCCACTACTTTCAAGATCAGGAGATGTAGCTGACTTTCTTAATACATAGAAACAGAGAGACAAAATGAGGAGACAGAGGAATATGCCCCAAATGAAAAAACAGGAAAAAGCCACAGCAAAAAAGCCAAATGAAACTGTGAAAAGCAATATGCCTGATAAAGAATTCAAGGTAATGATCATAAAGACTGACTGGACTTGAAAAAATAAATGGAAGATCTCAGTGATCTCTCAGTGAGACCTACAACAAAGAGATAAAAATACAAAAAGAACCAATCAGAGATGAAGAACTCAATAACTGAAATAAAAAATACAAATAAGTGGGATCAACAGCAGATTGGAGGACAGAGAAGAGTGGATCAGTGATCTGGAAGACAGGGTAATGGAAAGGAACAACCTGAACAACAAAACAAATAAAAAAAATGACAATGAGTTAAAGGAACTCAGAGACATCGTCAAGTGTGATAATGTTTGCATTACAGGGATCCCAGAAGGATAAGCAAGAAAGAAGGGGCAGAAAATTTATTTGAAGGTATAATAGTTGAAAACCTCCCAAATTTGGGGAAGGAAACAGATATCCAGATCCAGGAAGCACAGAGAGCCCCAAACAAAATTAACTCTCAGATCCACACCAAGACACATAATAATTAAAATGGCAAATAGTGATAAAGAGAGAATTTGAAAATCAACAAGAGAAAATTACACAGTTATATACAAGGGAAATTCCATAAGGCTATCAGCGGATTGTTCAGCAGAAACTTTGTAGGCCAGAAGGGACTGGCATGATCTATTCAAAGTGCTGAACGGAAAAACCTGCAACCAACAATACTCTACCTGGCAAGGCTATCATTCAGAATAGAAGGAGATTTTTTTTTAATTTTTACTTTTTTTAACATTTATTTATTTTTGAGAGACAAGAGAGAGACAGAGCACAAGCAGAGGAGGGGCAGAGAGAGAGGGAGATGCAGAATCTGAAATAGGCTCCAGGCTCTGAGTTGTCAGCACAGAGCCTGACACGGGGCTCAAACCCACAAACATGAGATCATGACCTGAGCCAAAGTCAAACACTCAACCGACTGAACCACCCAGGCACCCCCAGAATAGAAGGAGATTTAAAAGAGTTTCCCAGACAAACAAAAGTTAAAGGACTTCAATACCACTAAACCAGCCTTATATGAAACACTAAAGGGAATTCTTTGGGTGAAAAGAAAGGCCATAATCAGGAGTAAGAAAATTATGAAAGGAAAAAACTTCATAGGTAAATGCAAACATATAATAAAAGTAGGTTAATCACTTATAAAACCAGTATGGAGGTTAAAGCACAAAAGCAGTAAAATCAATGTAGCTATAAAAATTAGTCAAGGGATTCACAAAACAAAATGATGTAAAGCATGGTATCATATACATAAAATGGGGTGGAAGGTAAAAATTTAATGATTTTAGAATGGGTTCAAACTTAAGTGACCATCAACGTAACACAGACTGCTATGCACATAAGATACTATATATGAACCTAATGGTAACTACAAATCAAAATCCTGTAATAGATACACAAAATATAAGGAGAAAGGAATCCAAGCATATCACTAAAGAAATCCATCAAACCACAAGGGAAGAGAGAAAGAGAAGGAGTAAGAAACAGAGGACTACAAAACCAACAGGTAAAACATGTAACAAATGGCAATAAGTACACACCTAGCAATAATCACTTTAAATGTAAATGGACTAAATGTTCTAATCAAAAGACACAGGGTGGGGATGCCTGGGTGGCTCAGTCAGTTAAGCAGCTGACTTCGGCTCAGGTCATGATCTCACAGTTCATGAGTTCGAGCCCCCCATTGGACTCTGTGCTGACAGCTCAGAACCTGGAGCCTGCTTTGGATTCTGTGTCTCCCTCTCTCTCTGCCTCTCCCCGGCTCATGCTGTGTGTCTCTCTCTCAAAAAGTGAGTAAACATTAAGAAAGATTTTTTTAATATTAAAAAAAATGACATAGGGTGACTAAATGCATAAAAAAGCAAGACCCATCTATATGTTGCCTACAAGAGACGTACTTCAATTTTTGTTTGAGCCCAATGTGGGGCTCAAACTCACAAGCTGTGAGATCATGACCTGAGCTGAAATCAGATGCTTAACCAACTGAGCCACTCAGGCGCCCCTGTAACAGACTTAGTTCAGACCTAAAGATACATGCAGATTGAAAGTGAAGAGATGGACAAACATTTACCTTGAAAATGAAAGTGAAAATAAAGCTAGGGTACCACTACTTACATCAGACAAAATAGACTTTCTTTTTTTCTTTTTTTTTTAATTTTTAAAAAATCTTTACTTATTTTTAAGGGGGGGGGGAGGGGAAGGGCAGAGAGAGAAGGAGACTCAGAATCCAAAGTAGGCTCCAGGCTCTGAGTTGTCTGCACAGAGCCCAACACAGGACTTGAACCCACAAACCATGAGATCATGTCCTGGGCTGATGTTGAACACATAACTGAGCCACCCAGACACCCCTCAGACAAAATAAAGTTTAAAACAAAGACTGTAATAAGAGACAAAAAAGAACACCACATAATGATGAAGAGAACATTCCAACAAGAGGATATAACAATTAAAAATGTTTATGACCCAACATGGAAGCACCTAAATACATAAAGCAATATTAACAGACATAAAGGAAGAAATTGACAGTAATATAATGATAGTAGGGGACTTTAACACTCCATTTACATAAATGGATAGATCATCCAGACAGAAAGCCAACAAGGAAACAATAGCTTTGAATGACACATTGGAACAGATGGATCCAACAGATATATTCAGAATATTCCATCCAAAATTAGCAGAATAGGAAAAACTGAGAGCTTTCCCCCTAAGGTCAGAAACAAGACAGGGATGTCCACTCTTGCCACTGTTATTCAACATAGTATTGGAAGTCTTAGCCTCTGCAATCAGACAATACAAAGAAATAAAAGGCATCCAAATCGGCCAGGAGGAGGTCAAACTTCCACTCTTCACAGATGACATGATACTCTATATGGAAAACCCAAAAGATTCCACCAAAAAACTGATAGAACTGATCCATGAATTCAGCAAAGTGGCAGGATATAAAATCAATGCACAGAAATCTGTTGCATTCCCATACACCAACAATGAAGCAACAGAAAGAGAAATCAAGGAATCGATCCCATTTACAATTGCACTAAAACCCATAAAATACCTAGGAATAAATATAACCAAAGAGGTGAAAAATCTATACACTGAAAACTATAGAAAGCTTATGAAAGAAATTGAAGAAGACACACACACAAAAAATGGGAAAAGATTCCATGCTCCTGGATAGGAAGATCAAATATTGTTAAAATGTCAACACTACCCAAAGCAATCTACACATTCAATGCAATCCCTATCAGAATAACACCAGCATTCTTCACAGAGCCAGAACAAACAATCCTAAAATTTGTATGGAACCACAAAAGACCCCGAATAGCCAAAGCAATTTTGGAAAAGAAAACCAAAGCAGGAGGCATCACAATCACAGTCTTCAAGCTGTATTACAAAGCTGTAATCATCAAGACAGTACGGTACTGGCACAAAAACAGACACTCAGGTCAGTGGAACAGAATAGAGAACCCAGAAATGGACCCACAAACGTATGGCCTACTAATCTTTGACAAAGCAGGAAAGAATATCCAATAGAATAAAGACAGTCTCTTCAGCAAGTGATGCTGGGAAAACTGGACAGCGACATGCAGAAAAATGAGCCTGGACCACTTTGTTACACCAGACACAAAAATAAACTCAAAATGGATGAAAGACCTAAACATAAGACAGGAAGCCATCAAAATCCTCGAGGAGGAAGCAGGCAACAACCTCTTTGACCTTGGCCGCAGCAACTTCTTACTCAACACGTCTCCAGAGGCAAGGGAAACAAAAGCAAAAATGAACTACTGGGGCCTCATCAAAATAAAAGCTTCTGCACAGCGAAGGAAATAATCAGCAAAACTAAAAGGCAACTGACAGAATGGGAGAAGATATTTGCAAACGACATATAGATAAGGGGTTAGTACCCCAAATCTATAGAGAACTTATCAAAGTCAACACCCAAAAAACAAATAATCCAGTGAAGAAGTGGGCAAAAGACAGGAATACACACTTTTCCAAAGAAGACATCCAGATGGCCAATTGACACATGAAAAAATGCTCCACATCACTCATCATCAGGGAAATACACATCAAAACCACAATGAGATTCTGACTCATCACACCTGTGTGAGTCTCACACCTGTCAGAATGGCTAACATTGACAACTCAGGCAACAGCAGATGTGGCGAGGATGTGGAGAAAGAGGATCTCTCTTGCACTGCCAGTGGGAATGCAAAGTGGTGGAGTCACTCTGGAAAACAGTATGGAGGTTCCTTAAAATATTAAAAATAGAACTACCCTGCAACCCAACAATTGTACTACTAGCTATTTATCCAAGGGATACAGGTATGCTGTTTCAAAGGGGCACATGTACCCCCATGTTTATAGCAGCACTATCAACAATAGCCAAAGTATGGAAAGAGCCCAAATGTCCATTGATGGATGAATGGATAAAGAAGATGTGGTATATATATATACAATGGAGTATTACTCGGCAATCAAAAAGAATGAAATCTTGCCATTTGCAACCAGGTGGATGGAACTAGAGGCTATTATGCTAAGCAAAATTAGTCAGCCAGAGAAAGACAAAAATCATATGACTTCACTCATACGAGGACTTTAAGAGACAAAACAGGTGAACATAAGGGAAGGGAAGCAAAAATAATATAAAAACAGGGAGGGGACAAAAACATAAGAGACTCTTAAATATGGAGAACAAACAGAGGGTTCCTGGAGGGGTTGTGGGAGGGGGGATGGGCTAAATGGGTAAGGGGCATTAAGGAATCTAGTTCTGAAATCATTGCTGGACTATATGCTAACTAACTTGGATGTAAATTTAAAAAATAAATAAAAGTTAAAAAAAGATTTCAATTGTGTTTTGATACTTTTATTATAAGTGTATTTAAAATAATTTTAATACTTAAATAATATTTTATATTATTTTATATATAATATATATCTTATATATTATATTTATATGTTATCTTTATATTCAATCCAGCATTTTTAGTTGTCAGTTTCTGTAGTCAAGCGTCTGGAGTAAGCCGGTCCCAAGACTGGCCTGTGGACTGGCGTCCACTGAGGTCTCACAGGGGTATCTCTGGTTTTCTGGTGTTATCTGTTACTTAAATCAAAGTGGAGTATTTCATAGGATGGTCGTTTTTCTCCACTTGGTCAGGAGTTGGTGGTATACCTCAGCTACCACTGGCCCACCATGGTTCTCATCAGCACCAGCACCACAGACTTCTTTGAATCTCTCCAAGTCCTTTACTCATTGTCTTCATTTCTACTTCTGCCATGGGTCACCTTGACCACCCTCATGGCTGAACTAGTGTCTCTCCACTCAGCCATGTTCTATGTCCTCTGTAGGAGTTGCAGGAAGCCCCGGTCCCTTCCCCACCACACAGGAACTAATGGAGCTCAAACTGGGCCCTCTTTGTACCCTCTGTTCTGCTCTTTGCTCCTCTGGGCCCAACCCTTGTGCTGCTGGCTCAATGTCATATCCTAGTTCTGTCCGAGGACAGCAAGCTCAATGGTCTAGTCATCATAGGTGCACAGTAGTCTTAACTGTGCTAAAGAAGAAACTCCATGATCTGGTCTACCAGGTTTAATCCTTCATATGTCAATGCTAGGAAAAGGAATGTGGACAATTTCTTGTCTTTCACCTTTTTTTCTGGCTTCCTAATTAACTATTTTGATCAAAAATCCTATTTGGGATGCCAGAAGCTGATTTTTAGCCCTCTTTTAGTAATTCCGGCTTTAACAATCCTAATCCCACTCTGCACACAGCACTCTCAGGCAAATAGAGGCCTCAGGCCAAGTAAGGAAAACGTCATATGCATGAAAATGTAAAAGAAAAAGGTATATTAGTACATTCCATAAATATCCAAGTTACAGATATATACACATATTATTTTCTAATCAAAAGCATTTGTATTATTTGTATTAAATAATAATTTATTATTATTTAAATTTATTGTTGTGTAATAAGTTATGCCAATATTTAGCGGCTTAAGATAATGAACACTTACTATTTCACCATTTCTATAGGTCATAAATTTTCCAAGTGGCTTATCTTGTGATTCTGGCTCAGGGTCTCCTAGGAGGTTAAAGACCATATGAAAGAGGGGGTACAATCACCTGAAGGCTTGACTGAGGCTGAACTTCAAAGTTTACTCCCATATTAGCAGGATGCCTCAGTTCCTCATGACATTGTAACTTGGCTTCCCTCAGACCAAGTAAGCAGGGAGATAAGAGAGTGAGCAGGAAGCCACCATGCCTATTATGTCCTAGTCTCTGAAGTCACACACTGCCACTTTTGATTCATTCTATTCATTAGAAATGAGCCACTAAGTCCAGCTCATAACCAAGGAGAAGAGGATTAGGCTCACCCTCTTAAAGGTAGTATCAAAGAATTTGTGGACATTTTAAACCACCACAGAATTCAAAATCCTTCATTTCCCCCTTCCTGTGTGCCAATGTGCAAAAACCAACCACAAAACAGATTCCTGCATAATAGAGCTCAGGGTCTGGTGTGGACGTGAACATGAAAACAAGCAATTACAGTACACCAAGATATGGGTCCTAGTTTTCTCCCATGTGACATGGCGGACAATAGATGCTTGGGGGCACACAAGTCAATGTATGTGAAAATGCTTTTGTATAAGTGTAGTTTAGCAAAAGTGATCAAGAGCTGAGATTCAACAGGCAAAATGCCTGCATTCAAATTTCAGTTCTGCCACTTACTATCTCTGTGAACCTGGACCACTAAATCATCTTCTCTGTGCCCCAGTTTCCTCATCAGTAAGATGAGAGAGTAACAGTACCTAACTCACAGGGTCTTTGTGAGGATTAAATGAGTTAGCATATGGAAAGGTTTAAAAGATACCTGGAATTGGGGCACCTGGGTGGCTCAGTCAGTTAAGTGTCCGACTTTGGCTCAGGTCATGATCTCATGGTCTGTGAGTTCGAGCCCCACGTCATGTTCTGTGCCGACAGCTCAGAGCCTGAAGCCTGTTTCAGATTCTGTGTCTCCCTCTAGCTCTGCTCCTCCTGTGCTCGCATTCTATCAAAAACAAACAAAAAAGTTAAAAAAGAAAAAAAAAGGTACCTGAAACATAGCAAGGGCTGGTTATCACAGTTGTAAACTGTGAGCTGCTTCAGGAATGAAAGGTAATGTTAGGGGTGTCTGGGTGGCTCAGTTGGTTAAGTGTCCCACTTCGGCTCAGGTCACGATCTCATGGTGCATAGGTTTGAGCCCCACATCAGGCTCTGTGCTGACAGGTCAGAGCCTGGAGCCTGCTTCGGATTTTGAGTCTCCCTCCCTCTCTACCCCTCCCCTGCTCATGCTCTGTCTCTGTCTCTCAAAAATAAATAAACGTTAACAAATTTTTTAAAAAAGGAATTAAAGGTAATATTATTCTACTTTCTGAGTCTAAGTACATATCCTTATGCCTGTCTTATTGCAGATGAAATTAACTTTAAAAAATGTTTAAGGATGTATTTGTACTTTTATCTTTTTAAGCATATGACACGTAGTAAGATGACTGTCACTCTTCATCTCTACCCCACCCACTCATTAATCCCACTTCCTTCCCCAGGGGAAACCACATTAACAGTTTCATGAATGTTCTTTCAGAAATGTTTCTACCTGTTTAAAAGCTGGTTTTTTAAAAATACTTTACTATAAATGGAATTGTATTATACGTATCTGCTACTTGCTTTTTTTCCGTGAATAATTTTACTGTTAATAGTTAATAGGCCTTTTCATGTTAATGACCACAGCTTGACATCATTCCTTTTAGTGACCACAGGAAATTTTGTAGGATAGATACTGTCAGTTCTTTAAACATTCTTCTACTGATGGCTATCCATGTTGATTCCAACTTTTTATTATTATAAACAATTTTATAATAAACATGAACATTTAAACGGACTTTCTGACCTTCAAAGACTTCATGAATATACATTTTTTAAAAATTAATTTGTTTATTTTAAGAGAGAGAGAGAGTGAAAACAGAGGAGGGGCAGAGAGATGGGGAGAGAAAGAGAATGCCAAGCAGGCTCCATGCTGTCAACTTTGAGCTCAATGTGGGGCTCGAACCCATGAAACATGAGATCATGACCTGAGCCAAAATTGAGAGTTGGATGCTTACCAGACTGAGCTACCCAGGTGCCTCAAATATACATGTTTTTTATTAAGACCTGTTATACTCATTGGACCTATAAAGTTCTAGTGAAAAAGTCTATAGAAATTTAAGCCTTTTAGCTTGACATCCAGGAATTTCTCCAGTGTGATCCCAAATTATTTCTTTGTTTCTGTTACTTGGCACTGCTTTTGCACAAACTCCACACCTAGACAAATTGTCTTACGTGATATTACTAGAACACACCATACACATTTTTGCCTTCAGGCCTTTGACTAGGAAAGGTCTCCCTACTCCCCTTGGCTTTTCTGTCCTATTCTTCTGTAGTAGGTGACAACGGGGTGGTCTGTCCATCTCACAGAAGTGGATTCCTGGTTTCCTACTTGATTACAATTATTTAGACCAGGAATTGATACCACACCAAAGCTGTGCCAATCACAGTCTCCCTGAAGAACTTGGAATTGGGACCAAAAGTGAGCATCTGTCCACATAGCCAGAGTTGGGTCACCATGGGAGCTATGGGATGGTTTTTCTGATCCTTGGGGGCAAGAAATGCAGCCAAAGCAGGCTGGTAGAGGCAGAAGAATGAGATGGACTTACAGAGAGGAGATGAAACACAGTCTGGGTATTTTCCCAAATAGCACATGGATCTTCTTCCATCAAAGGACCCAGTTACACTCCTGCCTTGCATTCTGTCAAAACTGAGTTTACTAAAGCTGGTTTTTCCTATTTACAGTCATAAAAGTGGATCCCATTGTATATTCCTTGAAGGTTGAGCCCTAGTTACTCTGATCTGTGAGGGCCTGAACCTGCATGCCTTGGCCCACTCACTTAAACCATTCATTTTGGCCACTTTGTTTCAAACTCATGAGTATCCAATATTACTATGCAAAGAGGAATTCCAGATGAGGAAGATAAAGATCAGGACTTTTCTTACTTTTTAAATTTTTAACCATTTTGGATGGACCTTTCTAAGGCAGCTGACAAAAATTACCTAGCTTATTAAATTGAGTGTATTATTATTTAGTCATTTCTGGATGATTCAAACTAAACATGAAGATCAAATATCTTATTTTATTTTTATTTTGTTTTAATGTTTATTTATTTTGAGACAGAGCACGAGTGGGGGAGGGGCAGAGAGAGAGGAAAAGAAAGAATCCCAAGCAGGCTCCACACTGCCAGCACAGAGCCCGACACAGGGCTTGAACTCACAAACTATGAGATCATGACCTGAGTGAAAATCAAGAGCCAGACACTTAAACTACTGAACCACCCAGATGCCCTGAAGATCAAACATTTTATATGAAGGCATAATTCAGAGAATCTATAGGTTCATCTCAACTAATGAGCACCAGTTACTAAAACAGAATAAAATAAGCCTCCTCTTTGAAGGGAAAAATGAGATGTCAGACATGAGTCCTCCTTTAAGAATGGAAACTTTTTTTTAAGCTTATTTATTTTGAGGGAGACAGCATGCGAGCAGGGGAGGGGCAAAGAGAGAGGGAGAATCTCAAACAGCTCAGCACTGCCAGCACAGAGCCTGATGTGGGGCCCGACCCATGAAACTGTGAGATCATGACCTGAGCCGAAATCAAGAGTTGGACGCTCGACTGACTGAGCCACCCAAGTGCCCCAAGAATGGAAACTGTTTTAATTCAAGAAAAACTATGAAGCAAACCACCTAGACCTAAAGATATTTTCAAATTCAGATGCTAGACTGTAAAAATATTTCAGTCTTTGCAGAAGGGAAAGCTAAGTTTATGATTTAGTGAGCTACTCATGGGGCTTAATGATTTATCAGTTAGGTTACCAAATGAGATTTCAGTTTACCGAGTTCAGTTCTCTCCATGTTAAGAAACACTTTTCTCTGTTGCTTTCTCACACTTGTGTGCAGAGATAAAATCTCTCCTGCCATAAAGCCCACACTCATTCTTTACCTCTATGTTGGTATGGACATCAAGGTTGGTGCAACAAATTCAATTGTGGTATGCTCTGAAATGGATGTGGCTGGTGTCAGATCAAAAGAGTTTGTGAATTATACTTACTACTAAACTTGGGATGATCTTATTTTGGTTTAGAACTAAGCCCCTTGTTTCCACGTATAAAACCTCCAGTGTAATTTTTGTTTTGTTTTTGGTTGAATAGTTTTTGTTGAAATTAATCATGCTCACATAAGAATGTAGAAGACATAAGTGTACCATTGGAAGGAAGAATAAAAATAATCTAAGAATTCTCTCTAGCACCCCCCTCAGGTTAAGAAAAGAACATTTTCCTCATCAGAGAAACTTGGGTGGGCCTCCTCAATTGCTCTCCCCTCCCTACACCACTGAAGTAATCAATGTTCTGAATTTTAGGGTAATTATCCCTTTAGTTTTCTTTTCTTTAGTTTTGTGACCTATGTGAATCCCTAAACAAGAGTGTTTAGTTTTGCCTGTTTTAAACTTAGTATAAACAGAGTCATATTGTATATTTTCTTCAGGGTCTTGCTTCTTTCAACACTGTGTTTGCAATATCTATGTTGGTGTGTGCAGCTGTTCATTATATTCATTGCTGTATAATAGTACCTGCATGAATATACTACAGTTGTATATTCAACCTTTGGTGGACATTTGGATGCTTCCAGTTTGTTACTATTATTACGAACAATGCTGCTATAAACATCCATGTATATATTTCCTACTGCCAGAGTTCCTAGTTGAAAGTATACAACTGGGAGAAGAATCATAGGATCTTTACACACTCAGTCTTACTAAGTAATGCCAAACTGTTTTTTTAAATGCTATTGCAAATTTATGCTCTTACGTGCAATGTATAAGAGTTCCCATTGTTCCACAGCATTTTCTACATTTGGAATGGCCAGACTTCCTTTCATCAATCTGGTGGAGATGTAAAAATATTTCAGTGTGGTTTTACTTTGCATTTTACTCCTTATTCCTAAGGATGAACATCTTTTCATATGTTTAATGGCTATTTGAGTTTCTCCTTTTGTGAGATATCTGTTTTTGTCTTTTGTCCATTTTCCTATTTTGTGTTTGTCTCTTATTCATAATTCCCAAGTCTTCTTTGTATATTTTTGATACTACTCTTTTATCACTTAAATCTGTCGCAAATATGCATCTCCTTCTAGTGGATGGTAGGTTATTTTATTACGTTTTTTGATGAATAAATATTCTCAATTTTAATGTAGTCTAATTTACCAATCTTTTGTCTTATGTTTATACATTTTATGTCTTAAGAAAACTTTCCCTGCCCCAGGGTCATGAATATTTTCTCCTATATTATTTTCTAAAATTTTTATGGTTTGCCTTTTACATTAGATTTTAATTCACCTGGAGATTATTTATATGTATGGTATGAAGTAAGGATCCAATTTTATTTTTATAACTAAATACCCAGTCATCCCAGCACTATTTACTGCAGGCTCCATGATTTCTCCTTTATTCTGCAGTGCCCCTTTTTCTATATATTTGTGGATCCATTTCTGGCCTCTCCAAGTTCATTGATTTATTTTTCTATGCTTAGACTGATACTATACTGTCTTAATTATAATGACTGTATAAATTTTAATATCTTGATGGCAAGTCCCTATCTTCTTCAAGAATGTCTTGGCTCTTTTTGGCCTTTTGACTTTCATATATATTGTAGATCAAGTTGTCAAGTTCCACCAAAAAAGTCTTCTGGGATTTTAACTGTAATTGGAATTAAATCTATAGATCAGTTTGGGGAAGAATTCACATCTTTAAAATGTTAAGTCTTCTAGTACATGAACATAGTATATCTCCATTTATCTAGGTCCTCTTTAACAACATTCACTAACATTTTTATAATTTTCTTGCATATACTTTGTTAGACTTATTCCTGGGTAATTTTTTAACATATAAATTTGGATGCTACCACAAATGAACTGTTATTTAGAAATCAGTTGCTTTGTAATTGTATTATTCTAAGGCTACTGTAACAAGTTGCTACAAACTTAGTGGTATAAAACAACAGAAATTTATTATCTCACAGTTCTGTAGTTCTGAAGTCCAAAATCAGTTCCACTAGGCCCAAATCAAGATGTTGGAAAGGCTGTGTTGCTCTCTAGAGGCTCTAGGGGAGAATCTGTTTCCTTGTCCTTTCCAGTTTCTAGAGCTATCCACATGCCCTGGTTTGTAGCCCCCTTTCTCCATCTTAAAAACCAGTCACAGGTTGGCTGACTTTTATGACACACTTTTCAGTTTTAAGGACTCTTGTGATTACATTTGGCTCTCCCAGATAATCCAGGATAATCTTACCATTTTAAATTAATTTAATCATGTCTACAAAGTCATTCTTGACATTTAAGGCAAACATGTCCACAGATTTCAGGGATTAAGATCTGGACATCTCTATAGATAAGATGGGCATCATTCTGCCTACCATGGTAATACTGATTTTGTATCCTACAGTCTTGCTAACCTCTTATGAATTATTATCATTTATCTATAGGTTCTTTTAGGTTTCTACATATATAACCAAATCATTTGCAAATAATGACGGTTTTGTTTTGTCCTTTCCAATGAGTGTGTGTGTGTGTGTGTCTTTCCTACATTTAATGCCAAGGTAAAACACAAAGAATGGCTGGGGAAGACAAACAAACAAATAAAAACCAAAATACTGCTAGGACTTCCAATATAGTGTTAAATAGGAGTGATTATGTAAGGCAATCCTGTTTTGTTTCTAATCTCTAATGGAATACTTTCAGCGTCTCATCATTAAGCATAATATTTGATGCAGGCTTTTTTTCTCCTGAAATTGAGATGATCATATGATTTTTCTCCTCTAATCTGTTAATCACATTAATTACATTAATTGATTTTCTAATGTTAAACCAACCTTCCTTTCTAAGAAAAATCAAACTTGGTCATGCATTTTAGTAGTCATGCTACTAAAATGACTACTGGGCCTTTTATTTTCCTTTGCTTGTATACATTATCATAATCAGGTTATCGCAGCTAGGTTATAACAGTCTCACAAAATTAGTCACAGAGGGTACCTACTTTTTCTATTCTCTGGAATAGTTTGTGTAAGGTTGGAATTATTGGTTACAGCATTGGTTTTAATAAAATTGCTGAGTTTCTAAACGTAAACTACATTGTGAAGCTTTGTACATTCTTCAACATGTCTGTGTGAAGTGCTTTAAATTTTTTTAATGTCTATTTATTCTTGAGAGAGAGAGAGAGAGGGGGGCAGAGAAAGAGAGAGGGAGACACAGAATCCGAGGCAGGCTCCAGGCTCTGAACTGTCAGCACAGAGCCTGGTGCAGGGCTTGAACAGGGATATCATGACCCTAGCAGAAGTCAGATGGGAATCACCATGAAGTGCCTCATGAAGTGCTTTTACATTTAATTATTCAACCCAGGGAGATTGGAGGTACTATCTCTCTCTCTCTCTCTCTTTTTTTTTCCTGATAGGGAAATTGAAGCTAAACAGATTACATACATGCCTAAAGATCACATAATTCCTAAATGGCCCACCAGGACTTGAATTAAGATTTCTAGGGGTGCCTGGATGGTTCAATCAGTTAAGCGTCCGACTTCGGCTCAGGTCATGATCTCAAGGTTTGTGAGTTCAAGCCCAGCATGGAGCTCTCTGTTATTAGCGCAGAGCCTACTTGAGATTCCCTATCTCCCCGTCCCCCTGCCCCTCCTCCACTCTTTTGCTCTCAAAAATAAATAAACATTAAAAAAAAAGACTTCTTGGCTCCAAATCTATTATACAATACTACATTTTCATTGATACTCTCCAGAAGTATTGATATCTTGGCTGCCATGAGTTCACACTTTTCTAAAAAAAAATTTTTTTACGGTGTCTCTGTCTCTTCCTTGGATTTTATTTCTTGCCATCACTTTTCTCCTTGCCCCACTATTGCTTTATTTCTAATACGCTGTTCCCATAGACAGAAATAGGTTCCTGTAGTATGCTCTGAGTGTCTGAGGGACATTCCTCAAAGTAAAGAGCATCAGCTTTGGAACATCCATTTCAGATGGGCTAAGAAGATTTTATTATTCTCTTTGTTTCTCTTATATTGCTAGACTGTTAATTCTCTTTATGTTTGTATGTTCTATACTTTGCTACTCAAAGCGTAATCTGTGCAAGTGGCATCTCCTTGGAGCATGTTCGTAGCAAAGCAGGTCCCATCCCAGAACCAATAAATCAGAAACTGCATTTTAGTAAGATTTCTAGGTGATTCTTGTGGACATTAAGGTTTGAGAAACATTGGCCTACATCACCAATTAGACTATAAAATCTTTGGGAACTCCTTATACCTTCTTATACCGCCGGTTCCAAACACCATGCCTTATGCAAAACCACACACTCATGAGATGAAGGCTATGATGATAATTTTGTAAAACACATGGCAAATCAGAATCCTCAGTTCTGATTTTGACTGTGTCAGGAACTACTCCATATATTGTTTAATTTCAATGACCTTTAGTTTCTCCTCTATAAAATGAAGGTGTGTAATTTTTTCTAATGATCTCCTAAATTCCAAAATGCTACACCATGACTGATAAATATCTTATAGTTAAACTAATTAATGTCGATAACAATTGAAATTGTCCTGAGGTATTTTCTTTGCAAGAATTCAACATGACTTACACAATGGTGTTGAATGAAATATGTAATATATTTTTAAAATATCACTTGCATCCAAATAGGTTGTTATTCTTAAGATCTCACTTGGAAAAGATGACTTTTGTTTGATCAGATGCCCTTTCTCAAGCGGCAAAGCAGTGTAATAATAGGGGTCAACACTTTGTGTTTCTTTTTTTTTTTTTTTTAACGTTTATTTATTTTTGGGACAGAGAGAGACAGAGCATGAACGGGGGAGGGGCAGAGAGAGGGGGATACACAGAATCGGAAACAGGCTCCAGGCTCCGAGCCATCAGCCCAGAGCCTAACGCAGGGCTCAAACTCACGGACTGCGAGATCGTGACCTAGCTGAAGTCGGACGCTTAACCGACTGGGCCACCCAGGCGCCCCAACACTTTGTGTTTCTAAAGTTCAGGTTCAGTAGCCTGGTATAATGGCAAACTGGAAACTGCAGTATGGGAGAATATAGGAAGTGATGCTTTGATTTCATGAACATTGTGTAGGACTATCAAACCAGAATTAATATATTCTACCTCAGCTGCCTAGAATTTCAAATTTTTCTAGCAAATTTGTATTTGTTCTCACCTTCAAGATATCAGAGGTAGAGAAGGGGGAGAGACAGCAGTGTTAAAAAAAAGATTGCCCCAGGGGCACCTGGAGACTCAGTTGGTTGAACTGAGTGTCCAACCCTTGATTTTGGCTCAGCTCATGATCTCACAGGTTGTGAAATCGAGCCCTGCATCAGGCTGTGCATTGATACCACAGAGCCTGCTTGGGATTCTCTCTCTACCCCCCCCCCCCGCCCCTCCCCTGCTTATTCTCTCTCTCAAATAAACTTAAAAAATAAAGTTTTAGTTCGGAGTGTATCTGGCTAGTTCAGAGTGTATCTGGCTGGCCTAAAAAATGAGACATTTCATAATTTGCTCTTCTGTTCTGTCACTGGAAAAAACCTTATCTTCTTGGAGAAGAATTTGTACTTGGGTTGTATTGTTATAACTGTACCATAATCACCATTGTGGAACCATTGTTGACAACCCACAAAAAAATGAAGTTTTTCATGATTGCCACTTATAGTTTTGATTCCTTTGATCTTAACATCTACTTGTTTGGTAATTCTGTTCCCTAAATTAGACATTTGGTATATATAGTTGGTCAGCCTTGAAACTTCAAAGACAACAAGCTGTCCAGCCATCTGCATGACTGCCATTGAAGTCCCTTGTGTTCTCACAGATTGCAGCTTGTCTATTCTGAAAGATGAGCTACACATTTATTCTGAGCCTGAGCAAAACATCTGACCAGTCTCAGAGCAACCCTGCCAGTTATTTATGAGTCTAGCGGTTCCCATGCAAAATACCAAACACTGTACTTAAAACAGCATGGTTAGTGGCAAATGGTATCTTCCATACCACTGTTTTAATGTTTTTTTTGTTTTTTGTTTTTGTTTTTTTTGGTTTCTTTTTGTGTTTTGTTTTGTTTTGCTTTTTGAGAGAGACACCACAAGCAGGGGAGGGATGGGGCGGGGGTGGGGGGGGGCGCAGAAGATCCCAAGCCGGCTCTGCCTGACAGCGGGTGAGCCCAATGCCGGCCTGGAACTCATGAACCGGACATCATGATCTGAATTGAAGTTGGATGCTCAATAGACTAAGTCACCCAGTCCCCCCTTCCGTACCATTTTGGAGAAGCACTGTTTTTTTTCTTTCCCTTCCTTCCTTCCTTTTTTTCTCCTTCTCCTCCTCCTCCTCCTCGCCTACTTTGCGATTAACTTCTGGGGATAAGAAAAAAAAATGCCTTGCAAACATCTTGCTTTGGCGTTGTCAAATTTAGCCTACTACGTGCATGTATTGTGTTTGGGAGTTGCTTGGTTTTGTTTTGTTTTAGATGCGTAGGAACAGAGCATGGAGTAAGGATTTGAAGAGGTTACTGCAGAAGGCGTTTTATTTTCATATAGAGGGAAAAAATATACCCACCTCATAATTACGACGTCTTTCGAGTTGAAACGAGAGGCAAATTCTATTCCTGGCATCCAAATTAATCAGCTGGGTGACCCTGGGGAAGTCACTTAACCTCTAAATTTCCTCATCTGCAAAATGAATGCATTGGTCTACACACAGCCCTTTAAATCCCTCCTTCAATTGTTCATTCATTCAATCTCTATTCAGTACCTGGTATGCGCCATTCATTGCTAACACCGATTCTTGGAGAGCTTAAAATTGCGTCTTTAAACATCACTTTAACATCAGCTTTAAACATCACTCCTCATCCTCCTTTAAAACCAGTTCCTGATCTCTCTCCCCCGCAACAGATCCAAACACTTTTTCTGTCTGAAAACACACACGGGGACAAGAAACATGTCAGTTGCATTCAACCTGGAGCGGATGTACCAGCGGGCTAGCGAGCTTTTCTTCCCTTGGAAAGGGCGGGCTCTGCATCGTAAAGGGCTGCAAGGCACCCGGGCGTAGAGTGTGTTCCCCAGTCGCTCCTTTCCCGGCGGGGGGAAACCTGGGAAACATTTTTGGGCCCCGTCCGAGTCACGCGGCAATTCCACGGCAGGAATTGTGCAATGAGGCGAGTCGGGCGGCTGGCCGGGGTTGGAAAGACTGCGGGGGAAGCCGCCACAGTGCCAACCCTTCCTCCCTGGGGAACCGTGAGGCGCGACGGCGCGGCCAGGACGCCGGGGATCCGGACGGCCCCGAATCCCGGCCAAGAAAGCTGCAGGGGCGCGGAGGAGAGGAGCGCGTGGGGCCCGTCCCCTCTCCGCGGCAGGGACCGCCCCCGCGCGCTCCCCGGGACTCCACTTGGGGCCGCGAGCCGAGGGGGGTGGGGGGCAGAGCGGGAACGGCGGCCCCGGCCCTCCCCCCCCCCACCCCCCTGCGGCCGCGAGGACGCGGCGGGGTGGGAGGGACCGCAGACTCGCCCGGGCGACCGCGGCCGGGAAGTCCGGGCTCGCACTTTCGGTTAGAGCACCGGGGCTTCCAGCGGCGCCGCGCCCCCACCCCCGCCGGCCGGCTCGCGCTTTCGGGCTGTGACGCAGCCGTCCGGGTACGCAGAAGTCTGCGCGGAAGCCCGGAACCTCCCGGGCCGCCGGCGCCGCCCGGCCGCCCCCGCGCCGCCCAGCGTGCCCGCCCAGGCCTCCGCCGGGGTAACCCAGGGAGCCCGGGCGGGACGCGCTCCCCGGGCGCGGGCTCGCAGATCAACCTTTGGTCCCGTTCGCCACTCAGGTCACCGGCCGGTGACGTGCGTACTATTATTAGCGTTAGAGGTGAGGAAGCCGACTCAAAAAATATCCAGTTACGTGCTTGAAGTCAAACCGAAGGAAGAGCTGCGAAGCAATTCCAGCTTTGTCTGGACACAGCTAGGTCATACTTCTCTTGGGTCGGCCTCTTCCAGGCTTTCATCCCAGCGAGCAGCAGACGGGTAACAGGTGGGGCAGGTAAACAGAGACGGAGCCCCTCTGTACGGGGCAGAGGGGGCAGTTGGCTTCTGGTTGTTGCACACTCATTTGCCCCAGTGTGCCGTAAAAATCTGTTTTGTCCCTGTGTATCTCGGAGTGGACGAGGTTGGAAAGCATTTCACAGACCTTCTACCTCGAGTTTCAAACCTGATCTTGGGATCAGGGACACCTAACATAAGGGATTTGTTGGAGAATTAAATAAGACGGCGTTTATGTGGTTGCTAGCACCTCGGGGATCTTCAATACGTGTTAATGGTTTTTTGTTTTTTTTTTTTTTTTGCAGCGCTCCCGGGGTCATCTGGGCACTCACCCTAACACTGGCGAAGGGACCTAGCCATTTTAGGTCAACACCCTGTCTGACAGATGAAAGATACAATGCACCCAATGGGAAAATCACTCCCCCCCCCCCCCCGCCCCAATCTCCATCTGATTAGTGACAGAGGGCGAGCTAGGGGCCCTGTTTCTTGGGACGGTGCAAGGGCTCTGGCCACCTCACCCTCCTTTTCCTCCCAGAAGCTTCAGAAGGGCTCTAAGGCCAGAACGTGACTTCCTTGGGGACCTGATGACGGTGATGTGGGCGGGGACCTCCGGGAAGGAGGAGGAAGTCAAGTCACTGGGTTCGCAGCTGCTCCCCCCATCCCCTAGAGAGGGATCCAGAGCCTCAGACGTGGGGCCAGCCCTGCAGGCCTCGGGCTCTTTGCTGGCTGGGGCTGGGCCCCTAAGATAAAGAGAGAGAGAGAGAGAGAGAGAGAGAGAGAGAGAGAGAGAGAGAGAGAGAGAGAGTGTGTGTGTGTGTGTGTGTGTGTGTGTGTGTGTGTGTGTGTGGTGTGTCCGGAAGTGCAGTGGGCGGGGGAGCGTCGGGCTGTGGAATATCCAAGTAAATGTAGATCAAGGTAGGAAGGAACAGGCTGGCTTTGGGATTTTCTCCTGGATGGGGCACGCTCCTTCCATGGCAAATCATTTCAGGGTCAGCACAGAATTTTGAGACAAGTTTATCTTGGAAAGTGAAATAGGCTGATGAAGGTTTTATAACATGGCCACATCTTGGGAACTGTTTGGGTTTTACAATCACTGCTCACTGGAGTAGCTGGTTTTGCCTTCCAAGCCTTGATTTTACGAAATGAGGCTAAGCTACCTGGGCAGCCCTTACCCTTGGGCATCCTGGAATGATTGGAACAGGAATAGCCTCCAGGTAGAGTTGCAGCTCCAAAGGGAAGCCAGACCATGAAAGGAAAGGACACTTCTTTGAAAACTAAACCCTTTTTTTTTTAAATCACAAAAATAATTAGTACTCATTGTACACAAGTTAGATTTTTTTCAGAATCACAAAGAAGATAAAAAATTGAAATCCAACACCTTGGAAACCACTGTTGATAATTTGGTATATAGTGTTAAACGTAAGCAGACTGAACACGCTGCCTTTTTCCTTGAACAGCCTTTTTTCCTTGAATAAAATGTCATGACATGCCACTAAATATTTTCCATATGTTTTTTTCCATGTATGTTTTAAAGTGGTATTTAGTATTCCATTGTGCATTTATTTAACTAAGGTCCAGTCGAAGGATTAAAATTGTGTCAGGATTTTGCTATTGAAATAGCAATGAAGTGTGAGCTTTGTAGCTAATCTTTGCACACATTCTCAATTATTTATATAGGTTAATTTTCTAGATATGGTATTTCTGGATCCAGAGATAAAGACTGCCCTACATGACCTTTCAAGCTTGATACAGTGACCCCCACACCAGTGTTTCCCCAGACTTCCTGTACCCTTTATTCACCGAGAATTTATGGAACATCCATCCCATGCCAGACATGCCTGGATACAGGCAGAGATGAATACTTTGTAGCACAACGTGCCATAAATGTTGTCAGAGCTTTGGGTAGTGAGCTGCCCAGTTTGAGGAGGGTCATAAAAGACAAGTTGACTTTTTTGAGACCAAGGGATTTTATGTGAGAGGAAGTTAGTGAGGAGCACTGAAAAAAAAAGGGAGGAACAACAAAAGGGCCAAGGGGAGTTTTCTGTGCAAAAGCATGGTGGCCTAAAAGCCTGGTATGTGTTCATATATTTGGCAAAATTGTGAGTTGTCTTGTGTGCTTGTAGTAAGCATAGACTTGGGAAGGAGAGTAGTAAGAGAATGCAAAAAAAAAAAAAAAACAAACAAAAACAAAAACAAAATACACTATTCTGTCATGCTAAGAAAGTTCTGACCTTATTCACATAGTAAACAGAGAAAGTTATTTATGGAGCCGCCAAGAAACTTCATGTATGATGAAATTGGATCTCACCACTTAACCTACTGAAGGGCACTGTCTTCAGTAGACCCTTGAAATCATTCCTGGGAATAAAGAAACAAAAGATGCAAAAAATTGCAAAGAAAGTATCCCCAAAGAATGTTGAAATGGAAACTGCAGAGAATCGACCAAATTCAGCAGTAGTACCTACCAAGTCTGTCACACTGAAGAATGTGCTATAGTAATCATTAGTAAATTTGGTCATGAGTAACATTCTCTTCTCTAAAGAGAATGGCCTGGATATTGATGCATTTCCATTTCCTATCAGGAAAACAAATCCAGAGTAATAAACCTTAAAACATGTAGCCTAGATTTTAGTATGTGAAAAGCCCTTTGTAAACTGTAAGTAGCGTTCAATGAAAGATATATTTCTGGAAGGTGGTTTAATAAAAACTTTTGCTTATACACAAGGGGTCACAATGTTCAAATGCCTGCTGTGACCAGGTAGATCATAACTTTCAGCAATTCTGGAAAATTCTCAACTATTATCTCTTCGAATGTTTCTTTTCCCTCATTTTTGCTATCTCCTTAAAGAATTCTGATTACATGTATATTAGACCTTCTAATTCTGTCATCCAAGTCTTGTAATCTCTCATATTTTGTATTTGCACTTGGTTGTTTTTTAGGATCTGACTTCTAGTTTGCTAATTCATTCTTGAATTGTGTCCAATCTCCTTTTGCTCTTGAGTTCTTAATGTCTATCATTTCTTTCTTTCTTAGCAGTTTTGTTGGACAATTCTGTATAGTCTCTTGTCTCTTGCTCATACCTACCAGCTTTCATTTCATGAAAAAAGGTTCAAAAGGAAGCCAGTCTGTCCCCTGGCCTCTAGGCCTTCATCAGCAGGAAAAGAGAGGGATCCTTGGTGTGACTTGACCTTTAGATAAGATCTTTCCTTCCCTACCCCTCCCATAGGAATTGCCAGGAGAGAAGAGGGAAGCATTGGACTCTCTATGCTCTTGAGAAAGGACTCCACCCTCCACAAGGGTCTTACCACCACTATCTGCCACAAGGCCATTGCAATTCCATTTTGCCTACATTCCCGTTTATGTCAGGGGCGCCTGGGTGGCTCAGTAGGTTAAGCATTTGACTTCAGCTCAGGTCATGGTCTCCTGGTTCCTGAGTTTGAGCACTGCATCAGGCTTTTTCTGTCAGCTCAGAGCCCACTTAGGATCCTCTGTCTCCCCCTCTCTGTCTCTCTGCTCCTCCCCCACTCACGCTCTCTCTCTCAAAATAAGCAAAAGAAGCCCAGAACTCTCAGATCATCCTTCATACACAAAGCTAATCCCATGTGGCTCTAAGGACAGAGAGATACCTTCTGCTATAGTATTCTATATCTCTCTCCTAGCTTTTTTCCCCCACCACCTGCCATACTATATATTTTATTAGTCTCCCTCTTCTGAAACCACAACCTCCTTAAGAGTGGGGATATTTGTTTTGTTAACTGCTTTGTCTTCAAAACTTAGAATATTACCTGAAAAATAGAAGGTATTCAAAAAATATATTTGTCAAGTGAATTAATATTAAACATTCTTATTTTATATTCGGTATCTTGCCATTCCATTTCCAAAGATTTTGCAAGTCTGATTTTTGTTCAGCTGTTGCTGTTAGCTTTTATTTATTTTGATCTTTTTACTTGTGTGGTTTGTGGATTTTTACTCTCATATTCCTTGGGGGTTTATCTGTAGAAATTCTTTGAGGCATAGATTAAAGTTCATTCATTCACAGATCATTTGTAGTTACTTTTACTAGTTGGCTGGGGGTAACTCTTTACCCAGGACCAAATTAATATCTCTGCTTGTTTTTGTTTCTGTTGTTTTTTTTTTAACTACAAAAGTAGGGTGAGTGGGGTTGCAAACCCATGTGTGTGGATATAAATGATCAAACAACAAATATTTTCTTCAGACAAAACAGAACAATGATATGAGAGTAAGAGGTTTTTACTTGTAAATAGGCTTTACCTGCTAAAAACAGGTCCCTGCTGTACAGATTTTGTATAGATAATTTATTTAGCTCTTGCAGTGTGGGGAATAAGCTTAGGAATTCCCTGAGCCTGCACTGATGGGTTAACAAGGCATAAAGAATTACAAAGCCATAGGATGCTCACCCCCAACTCTTGGCAAACAAGATTATGTGAATAAGGATAGAGAAGAGGGGCAGAGGCCCCCAGCATGAGGGGGCAAAGGCCCCAATACAAAGGTATATGAGGTGAGCAAGATTAGGTATTCAGGGTGAAAACGTCCCCCAATTTAGTACTATAGTAGAAAGCTGCTTTCACAGGAAGGAAGGACCAAATTAGGTAAACAGGTAAATAGGGCTATATACCGCTGCAGGTGAAGTTGCCCAGAGGGGAGCTAATCAACAAAAGAAAGGTGCCTTGTTGACCCTGAGGTTACTTGCTCTGTCTTTCTTGTCCTCTAGACCAGTTTAGGTAAACAGAGGTGGTGCCTCTTGTCTGCTATAAACAACCTCCGGCCCTGCTGCCCCTGTGCCAGGATTTTGTTTTGCATTAACCGAAGCCCCTAACCCTGAATATCTTCAAGACCCCCTTTTCCTCACGTCCATGAGTTAAAGTTCACAGTTTCATTGTCCCTTTGTGCATGTCCATCACCATGTTTGTAAGCCTTCTGATCCTAATAAAAATGGAGCAACAACCTTCAATTGGGGCTCTTGTCTTTTCCTGGACATTAGCCATCTCTTGCATTTTAATCCTGTGTCCGCTCTCTTGTTGGACAAGAAAGAACTTTAGACTCAGAGTCTATGACATTGCAGTCCATCCAAAAAATTTCAATATTTTTTGAATGTCAGGTACAGACTTTTTGGTTAAGACCTTGCTTTTTAAAAGGCATTAAGTATAAATACAGTAATCTTGGAGTGTCTTTAGTTAGTCATTTGGGCCACCATAGAGGAAAAAGAAATTAGATTCGTTTCCTCAGCCTTTCTCCACGCTGTAATATTTTCAGCTTACTATTTGCCTGGTCTCAATAAAAGGTTTCTAATGTCAGATAGGTACTGTTGTGTACGTTGAGTGTTGCATTGGTCTCCCTTTCCGAGGCACGTTTAAGTACATTTCAAGGGATACCGAGCTGTGGTCAGTGTCTCTGCAGGTCATTGCATTTAAAAATAGTCTGGTGACTTTTGCCTCAGATTTCCTAGATAATATTGCAGTAGATGAGAAAATTATTCTCTGTTTCTTTAAATTAGAGTAAAAGATAATTTTCTATTGACTCAGAATTAGAAGGTAGCTTCTAAAATCATTTCCCTTGCTCACCTTCTGAATTCAACCTCATTTTTTTAAAAGGAAACTTTTCCTAAAGATGCCCCAGATCTTTGGAGATTAGTTACGAAAACCTTGAAGTTTAATGATTAAATTGCACTGGCCTAGTGCTCTCGGAGTCAATCCCAGCACATTCAGTGTTTGACAGGAAGTGTCTGATGCAAATTCGAAAATTTGCTCCTGAAACTGCTCCTTTTTGCATTTTTGAACTGGGTGGCTCCTCCTGTGTCTAGCTCCAGAGAGGCAAATAAAATTCAGAATGGCATAGCCACGAGGGACCACAGCTTTACGGCATGAATTGTGATGGTGCTTGGGAGTCTCATCCTTCCCCTCGACCTTCCTGTCTCACTTAGAGACCAAGAGGCCAAAGTCCCGTCCGTTCTTTGACTTCTATTCTACTGTGGCTTTGCTCTGCTCTTGACTGAGGTTTATATGCGAGACAGAAAAATATCTGACTTAGAAAGGTGCATTCTTAACTCTGTTTTATTTCTTTAATTCCATAGTATCTTATTTCTATCTGATTCTTTTTATTATTTATAAATCTTGTCTTGAGAATATTGTAAGTTTAGAGGTCAGATCCTCACAGACTGAATGCTGCCAGCGATGATGGAGTGACCTTGCAGGGTTATTTTACCTTGAAGAGGTCATCAGGGTGTAAGCCTCTGCTCCTCAGTCTCAAATTTTTGTCAATACTGAGAATGAACCCATTTCAGAGATGAACTCACATTGTCCAAGCTTATAATATGCAGAAGGTGATAGATAAACCGAGAATGCTGATATATTATGTGTGTGATCTTGGAAAATTCCACTAGAAAATAAGTTCCACAAAAGGCAGAGAGTCTGTTCTCTGCCATGTCTCCAGTGCTAGTTCAGTGCACAGTGTGATAGGTGCTCAGCAAATATGTGAATGCATGATTTAATCCCTCATTGCCAGTTTTCTCTGTGTAAATCAAGTACCATGTATCTCATTGATTGTTTGAGAACTTTGAGAACTAATTTATAAGCACTTAGCATGGTATTTGCCACAAAGTAAGCATTCAGTAAATTTCTCATCAAAGATTGACACCTATTAAGTTTTTATTTTACTTTTTGCTTATTTTACTTGAAATGAAACATCAATTCTATTTGCTATATATATTTGTTTTACCCCTCACTCATTTGGGGGGAAATTAGTTTGAAATATGAAAATGTATATTGAATGTTCACCGTGTGGGTTACAAATACAATGCTTGTGCCATGTAGGAACCTAATCCAATGAAGGAAATAGACTTACAAAATGACTGTATATAATACAAGACTACATATGGAGCTATAGAAAAAGGCATGGAATAGGGCTGGGGGCATTCTGAGTAAGGGCAGGAGGGTTAAAGGTCTATTTGCTAATAAAACTGTTGCTTATGCTGAATTAGAAAGCAGTAGGAAATATATTCTTGACTCATAAAAGACAACTGATGGTTTAAAGATGGTACTATTCTTAAAAGGTTATGGTTAATATAAATTTTTTTCATTGTCTCATATTCTAATTCTTTGAAAATTTATAATCTATATAGAGTGTTGCATGGCAATGCAGAATTAATCAGAGTGTTTAATCAGTTGGAATATTCTGTTTTTCAAACTATTTTAGACAAACACATTTGAAACTGTTCTACCAAGAATAATACAGTTCTTTTTTTTTAAGTTTATTTATTTTGAGAGAGAGAAAGAGAGAGAGAGAGAGAGAGAGAGAGAGAGAGAGAGAGAGAACAAGCAGGGGAAGGGCAGGGAGAGGGAGAGAGAGTGAATCCCAAGCAGACTCTGCACAGTGTGGAGTCTGACATGGGGCTTGAACTCATGAACCACGAGATCATGACCTGAGCTGAAACCAAGAGTCAGACGCTTAACTTACTGAGCCACCCAGGCACCCAAGAATAATACAGTTCTACCAAGTGACATCCTTTGTTGTATAAAAACAAAACTAAAAATTAAAAAAGTATACATGTAAATATTTATTTTTTGGTAATTTATAATCACAGTATCCTTGGCACTTGGAGGAGGAGATAGAGACAGAGATAGATGTAGATATCTCCCCCATGGTCCAGACAGGCATGTTTCCTTGTTGTCCCTTCCTGTACAGCAGCTGTCTATCCTGTTCATCATTATACTGGCCTCCCTTGAGTTTCCAGTTTTATTAGATTTCCCCATTTGGGGTGGACTTTAGTTCAAGCTGATTTCTAACAACCAGTCTTCTGAGATCGTCAGATTTCTCAGGAGTAGCTTGATTTTTTATATGAAATCAGCACTTTTTAAATGTTGCCAATCAATTCCAACTTATTTGTTTTTAAAGTGCTATACAAAAAAAATTTACCAAGGGCCATACATGGGCCTCAGTGTATTAGCTTATAATCTCTGTTCTAAACAGGCTAAGCCATCAACCCATGTGTATTTTATATATACAATGTAGAATATGTCTTGCTAGCATGCATCTGTTAGATACAATATCCACAAATTTGGAAAGTAAAGTCCAATTTCAGATTTCTTTTTATTTTTCTTTATAAATGTACATGTGTCTAGACTTTTTTTGGTTCCGTGAATATGGTCAGTATACCTACAATATAAGGAAATGTAGGGCACAGTCCCTGCCCTCAAAGAATTTTTACATCCTGTGCAGTATAGAATGTGAGATGGATTGAAGCATCAAGAGATTTAAAGAAAGAAGAACACCCAAGAATTTACTAGCTGAGTCTGGGTCTGTTTTAAAGGAGCCAGAGGGAGAATGGGTGTGATGGCACTAGAATGAAAGGGGCAGATATCTGATGTTTGCAGGAAGTTGTGACAAGAATTGATAACTGAATAGACGTAGTGTAAGAATAAATGAGAAATTGTATTTGTTCTTCTGTAATTGGAAAATCCTAACCAAGCATCGTGTTGCATGACTATCCAAAGGGGTCCCTTCAATGAATTTGGAAGGAAATAAAAAAGCTCAATGTCACTTTCTTTTCGGTTTGTTCATTTCTTATAAACCAAAAGCAATGTGGAAGATTTTCTAATTTATAAAAGGCTCAACAGATATAATAATTTACATAATTAAAAGGCAGGAAAAACCCAAGTATTAGGGGAAATGTTTTAGCTGATATATTCATGTATATTATCCTCTTTTATTACCTTCTCATTTTACAGGATTGCCTTTCTTTTTTTGAGAGAGAGAGAAAGAGAGAGAGAGAGAGAGAGAGAAAATCCTGATGCAGGACTCCATCCCATGACCCTGGGATCCTGACCTGAGCCAAAATCATGAGTCGGACGCTGAACCGACTGAGCCAACCAGATGCCCTGTCTTTCATTTTTAATCAACAAAAAATACATGTCCACAGTTACATCAAGATTTTAAAATATCTGTAGGCTTCTCATGTTGAAAAGCTTCATTGAAATAGACCATCAGTATTCTCCCAAATCAACGCGATTAGTTCCACTAAGGGCATTTCACTGGCATCTGATTGTTTGAAGGGGCTATAGGGAAACTGATGACATTAAGTAAGATAGATTATGGATAACATTCAACTCTCATCTCTCCATGGACCTAGCAGGCATAGCTTGCATTATTGCTAATGGGAGTTTTGAGTTTACCATTAAAAGTCTATCAATCTCCTAATCCTTGCAGAACACAAATGGGCTTTAACTTTCAGTATAACTTGTTAATTGGTTGACAACAGCCTCATTGTAAATGATTGACACCCGACAAGTTTTTTTTTTTTTTTTTTTTTTTTTAAGGTTTATCTATTTTTGAGAGAGACAGAGACAGAATGTGAGTGGGTTAGGGGCAGAGAGAGGAGGACACAGAATCCAAAGCAGGCTCCAGGCTCCAAGCTGTCAGTACAGAGCCCGATGCAGGCTCGAACTCACGAGCTGTGAGATGATGACCTGAGCTGAAGTCAGACACTCAACCGACTGAGCCACCCAGGTGCCTCCAAACAAGTTTGTTTGTTTGTTTGTTTGTTTTGCCCCTTCTCCTGCCCCTTTCTAGTTCCAGAACGAAAGGACATTTGTCAGCAGCCTAGAATAAAGACAACAGTAGGAGACTTCGGTTGCAGATTCAGACCAACAGGGAAGACATCAGATAGGGTTATGTTTGCTGCACTTCAGGAATGTCTGGTGTCACATTTGAATGTCAGTGCAATTCTGTCTTGAGAGTAGGTTGTCGTCTTAGACTGGGCAGCTATAACAAAGTACCGTAGCTTGGGTGACTTATACGCAGTAGAAAATTTTATTTCTCACAGTTCTGGAGGCTGAAAATCTGAGATCATGGTGCCAGCCCGGTCAGGTTCCAATAAGCACCCTCTTCTGAGTAGCAGACTGCCAGCTTCTCATTGTGTACTCACATGGCAGAAACAGGGATCCACCCTTGTGACCTAATCACCTCCCCAAAGCCTTCTCTTTTAATACTTTCATGCTGGGGGTTAAGATGTCAACATATGAATTTGGCGGAGGGTGGGGGAGACACAAATGTTCCACTCATTGCAGTTGAACCTACCTAAGACACCCATGTAGAGACTAATTATCCAAGTTGCCTTCAAGTTTCTTGTCCACAGTCACCACACTTGCACATATGGAAATTGGGACTAGAACCTAAATCTTATGGCAACAAGTCCAGTGCTTTTTGCAGGGCCCCAAACTGCTTCTCAGTCCTTCAGTTTAACAAGTGTTTCTTCAGGGCCCGTTTCATCGGGCTCTAAGGATGGCAAGAGGGCTTGCATTGCTGCCTTCTCTCAAAGGACTTAGAGTTTATTTGATCAAAATTTGTGTACATGTGAAATGGCTGCAAGCATCAATTGTATTTTCATGAAGTGTTTTAGGAATGTAGAGAAAGGAGAAATTGTGGGCTGTTTATTGGGGAAATTTTCATGGAGGAGGCCTGTGGGTGTTCATGGATGCTCTACAACAAATAAAATAACTAAGAAGCTAACCCTTTTGAGCACCTAGTCTGTGTTGGGCACTGTGTGAGGTACCTCTCATACTTTCTTTCATTTAGGCCTCGTTATCCTCTGAGGTTGGTGTTATTACTGTCCACGTTGCTGATGAGAAGATCAGTGTTCAGAGGAGTGGAAGGCACACTTGTCCAAGGCACACGGTAGGAGCAAAGACAATGTTGAACATAGGAGGACACCAGTGTCTCAACTCTTAACCACTATTGTACAGATTTTATAGTAAGTAGATTTAAAAATCTAACTTAAAATTTTTAAATTTTATTTATTACAAAATTTTTAAAAAATGTTTCTCATCTTTGAGAGAGACAGAGTGCAAGCAGGGTAGGGGCAGAGAGAGAGAGGGAGACACAGAATCCGAGGCAGGCTCCAGGCTCTGAGCTGTCAGCACAGAGCCCGATGCTGAGCTCAAACCCACAGACTTTGGGATCATGACCTGTGCCAAAGTTGGATGCTAAGGGGCGCCTGGGTGGCTCAGTCGGTTAGGCATCCAACTTCAGCTCAGGTCATGATCTCATAGTCTGTGGGTTTGAGCCCTGCGTCAGGCTCTGTGCTGACAGCTCGGAGCCTGGAGTCTGCTTCAGATTCTGTGTCTCCCTCTCTCTCTGCCCCTCCCCTGCTCATGCTCTCTCTCTGGCTCAAAAATAAATAAAAACATTAAAAAAAAAAAGTTGGATGCTTAACTGACTGAGCCACACAGGTGCCCCTAATTTTTTTTAATTTTAAAGAGAGAGGTAGATCAGTAGAGAGAGAGAGAGCACGTGCACATATGATATGGGAAGAGGGGCAGAGGAAGAGAGAGAGAATCTTAAGCAGTCTCCACACTCAGTGTGGAGCCTGACACAGGGCTTGATCCCATGACCCTAAGAGCATGACCCAAGCTGAAATCAAAAGTTGAACGCTCAACAGACTAAGCCACCCAGATGCCCCCCAAATCTGACTTCTTACAAATATGTGTAAAAATGTGTCTAGGTCTCTAAAACAAAAAAGCAATTAGAGTTCCCCTTTCCCTTAACATGTTGGCAGACCTGTGGGATAGAACAGAGAAAGGGGATCTATTATGTTCTAAGCTCTCACTTTATAAAACAAAATTCTGGGGGCACCTGGGTGGCTCAGTTGGTTAAGTGTCTAAAGCTTTTAAAGAGACCCAGGCTTTGTGGCCTAATATTTTGGGGACAATCTGCTTCAGGAAGTTGAGATGACACAGCTTTGTTCTCTAAGCCATTGAGGGAGGTGATCCAGGAGGAGAGCTCATCTCCCTGCATAAGTTTGTAGAGCTATCAAATATGGTTTACCATATTTACTTTCTAGAACTTTTATTCAGTGTACTTTTTATACATACATATTTACAGTACAAAAATGTTTCTGTGCTCATTTTAAAGTGTTTTTTCCCCAATGCCCTATGTCCTACATCAGCAGTTTCTGTCAGCACGTGGTACTTGGCCAGCATAGTGCTGGTTGGTGCCTCCTTCCCCACTGGGGTTGCCAAGGGTACAACATGGAGGAAAAAGGCTTCAAGCAATTGGTAGAGAAATAGGCAACTTTAGGTCACTGGGCTCAAAGGAGGGGATAAGAAGAAGCTGGAAAATTAAGTGGAGGGTCTACAAGAGCCGTTTAATTAGTTACTTTTTTTATTGTAATGAAATATGTATAACACAAAATATGCCATTTTAACTATCTTTAAGTGTACAGTTTAGTGACAATAATTATCGAAAAAGTTGTGTAGGGGTGCCTGGGTGGCTCAGTTGGTTACATGTCTGGTTCTTGATTTTGATTTGTGAGATCAAGCCCCATGTCTAGCTCTTCTCTTTCTCTCTTTCAAAAATAAATAAATAAACATAAAAAAAAGAAAGAAAATGTTGTGTAACTACTACCATGATCTATTTCCAAAACTTTTCCATCTCCCCAAACAGAAACTCCATACCTATCAAGCAAAAATTTTCTTATTATGCCTTCCTCCAGCCCCTGATAAACACTAATATACTTTCTGTCTTTATGAATTTGCCTATTCCAGATAGACAATATTCTAGATAGAAATATTCCAGATATTTCATATGCTCATACATTTCATAAAATATTTTTCCTTTTGTGTCTGACTTATTTCAAAGTTTATCCATACTGTAGCATGTATCAGAACTTCATTCCTTTTTATGGCTGGATTTTCTATTGTACATATGTATCACGTTTTGTTTATCCATTTATTTGTGGATGGACACTTGGATTGTTTCTACGTTCCGGCCATCGTGAATAATGTTGCAATGAACACTGGCATACGAATGCCTGTTTGAGTCCCTCTTTTCAGTTGTTTTGAGTACATACCAGGAGTGGAATCGCTGGGTCATAGGGTAATTCTATGTTTAACTTTTTGAGAAACTGCCGAACTATTTTCCACAGGGACTACACCATTTTACATTCCCAGGGCCCAGCCAACAGAAGGTGAAGCAATGCTCTTTGGAATGGCCCATGGGGTCCAGGTTGGACAGGCAGGCCTACTGGCTCATGGGCAGGAGCAGCAGGGGCTCCACTTCTGGGGGTGGTAGGTGGTCCCATATTTCTCTTATTTGCAAAGTCCTAGCTATAATCCAAGACTTCAGGGGTCTGTCCACCATGTACTAGAGCTTGAGGTAAGTGGAGTGTTCATTCCTTACTTCCTCCAGCTTTGGCTGCAGCAGGATATCCTTCTTGGTCCAATTGGCAAAGAGCAGTTGGTACATGGTGTAGTCATCCAGGTCCTTCATGATGTCACAGATCACCTGCAGCATCCCTCAGGTGCTTTGGGATGCCCGTTCCTCCCATAGTCACACCAACAGACTTCACCATCTTGATGACAGGGTTCGATTTATTGTCTGGACAGATGGCCTTTGCCTGGGTAGACTAGCAGCCCATTTGAGCCCTGGAACGTACTCAACGATGTCTTCCATCTTCATGGTTTCCTGGTACTGGGACATCTTTCCTTCTAGCGGGAAACTTGGGATGGATGCCTTTACAGAAAATCTTGATGACCAAACGCACTAAGCCCTTGTCATCATGGCCAGAGATGAGTATATAGGGCGAATGACCAGGTTTTGGTGGATTTGAGTCAATAGGTAGATATGCTGGCCAAAGGGGAGGCCTAGAATGTGATGGGGTTATAGCAGGATGAAGTAGAACCACTGGGTATCATGGCCAATATTCTCCTTGTTGATGAGCCACAGTGGGTACTTGATATCCAGGCTTTTAAGGTGATATCCAGTAGTGGATGGCTGAGCAGGCTATAGAGGAACCAGACTGGGGAGACCACCACATGCCCCAGTATTCTCAGCTGGGCCTTGTGGTGGTGTCTGCTGTCCAGGCCAAGACAGTTGGACTGCCTCTTTTCACTTCCTTAATAATATCCTTTGATGCACAAAAGTTCTTAGTTTTGATGAAGTTCAATTTATTTATTTTTTTCTTTTGTTTCTCATTTGATGTCTTATCTGAGAACCCATTGCCACAGCCAGAGTCACCAAATTTATCCCTATATGTTCTTCTAAGAGTTCTATGGTTCCATTTCGAGTTAATTTTTGTATATGACATGAACTAGGGGTCCAACTTCATTCTTTTGCATGTGGAAATCCGGTTGTGCCAGCATTATCTGTGGAAAAGACTAATTTTCCCCTGTTGAATGGACTTGGCGTCTCTGTAGAAAATCAATTGGACATAAATATAGGGGTTTATATCTAGGCTCTCAATTCTTTCCATTGGTCTATATGTCTATCCTTATGCCAATATCACATGGTTTTAATTACTTTAGCTTTGTAGTAAGTTTTGAAACCAGGAGGTGTGAGTCCTCCAACTCTGATCTTTTTTAAGACTATTTTATGTATTCTGGGCCCCCAGTAACCATACGAATTTGAAAATAGGTTTTTCCATTTCTGCAAAAAAGGCTGTTAGAATTTTGGTAAAGATTGTGTTGAATCTCTAAACCACCTTGGGGAATATTGCCATCTTAACAATATTAAGTCTTCCAACCCATGAACATGGATGTCTTTCCATTCATAGCCATATCTTGGAAATATTGTGGTTTTGGTTCCAGACCACCACAATAAAGCAAATATCACAATAAAGCAAGTCAAATGAATTTTTTGGTTTTGCAGTGCATATAAAAGTTATGTTTACACTAGACTGTAGTCTATTAAGTGTGCAATAACATTATGCCTAAAAAACCCAATGTATATACCTTAATTAAAATATACTGTATTGCTATAACTGACTGAGCCACCCAGGCGCCTCTGATTTTCTTTTTTTTAAAGGCTTTACATGTTTTTATTTACTTTTGAGAGAGAGAGAGAGAGAGAGAGATCAAGCTACCACAATCATGGCAGGGGCAGAAAGAGAGGGAGACACAGAATCTGAAGTAGGCTCTGAGCTGTCAGCACAGAGCTTGATGCGGGGGTCGAACTCATGAACCGTGAGATCATGACCTGAGCCGAAGTCTGATGCTTAAATACACCGAGCCCCGCCAGGTGCCTACATTGATTGATTTTCTTAATGTTAAACTACTCTTGCATTCCTGAGAAAAATCCCACCTGGTCATGGGGTATAATCCTTTTAATATGCTGTTAGATTTGGTTTCCAAGTATTTTGTTGAGGCTTTTTGCATTCATGAGGGATATTGGCCTGTAATTTTCTTTTCTTGTGATGTCTTTATCTGCCTTTGGTATCGGAGTAATGCTGGTCTTATAGAATGAATTAGGAAGTGTTCTCTCCATCATGATTAAGTGCATCAACTTTGGAGGCAGGTGGTGTAAATTTTAATTCTTCCTCTGCTACCAAAAAGTTTGTAGCAAGTTATTTTGTCATTTACCTTCTCTAAACTTAATTTTCCCTTCTGTAAAATGGGAGTATTAGGAGAATTCATTGGGATCATTCATGGTAAAGCCAGTGGTGTGCTGGTAAATGTTTAACAACCAGCTCTCAGAGGATGTGGAGGTGGAAAACCCTGATTTGGAGTGTTTGCCAATTTCCATGTGGTAACTACTCCTGCCATTACTGGTTTTAAGGTGCAAATAGAGTTAAAGAGACATGCACACAGTCTGTTCTCACATGCCAGTGGGAGCTGACTCCAGCACATTGGTTTTGTTTTTTAAGTGTGAAGTACACAATAGGTTATCAATCGATAAATATCATTTTCAGTTGCCTTTAACAAAAATAAAATAAATGAAAATAGGATGATTCCTGCAAAGCAAGGTATATAATCTCCCTCTCTATTGCCTTCTGTTCTAAAATATTCTATATTTAATGTTATCCTCGGATAGTCTATCCTCTGTGGAAATCACATTTTATACCCATTTTCTAATTTTAGATCTTGTTATCATTGTTTATACTGAACATAATCACAGGGAGGATGGTCCTTGCCCACAAGTCTGTTTGCCCTGCTGGCAACTGGCCGCACCTGGAGGGACTTGTTGCTCCTAACTGCTTAACATACTAACCTTGATGGCTGCAGGGAAACTTAGAAGCATCATTCCGCCTTGGCTCCCTGGTTGCTAAGGTCTTCTGCTTGATATTGGCCCTGGCAGGAATCACCAGCCAGTCCTGCTTTCCCTGGAAGACACACATAGATTGCCCAACCGCCACCATTGGGCAAATGATTCAGCAAATGTCATGCCCTCTACACTTTTGCTCAGACCTGGTCTTAAGAAAATTTATGAAGGAAACAAAGACTATCTTACCCTGTCTCCTGGGCACCTAGTCTTAAACCCTTGACTAACTAAGTGACTGTGTTGTCCCATGTTCTTTATCCATCCATCCATCTATCCATCCATCCATTCATCCATCCATCCATCCATGACTTACAGAATGCTTGTGGCTGCATATATGAAGATGCTAGATGGGCGTAGTGTCCATAAACTCACAGCTTGGGATGGGGCCAGGTGGTGTGGAGATAGAGATGCAAATGAATAGTGAGAATAAGGTATGATAAGAAAAAGCACGAACGTATATGCAAAGTATTATGGGAAACTAAAGGATGAATTCTGTTTGCCTGGAGGAGCTATGGAGGTTTTTGCAGGGTGTGTGCAGGTAACCAAAGGGTGAAGCAGAGGTTTGGGCCAGATTATGACAGACTTTCTATGCTCAACGTGCCATTAAACTTGATCCTCCAGCAACAGGGAGTCTTTCTTTCCTTTCCTCTTCCATTGCCCTGTATCTTAGTACTTCAAGGCCCTGGTCCCTGCTAATAAAATAATAACCAACTTTTTTAGGGCTTACAGTGTGCCAGATACTGTACTAGGTGCTTTAAATTCATTATTTAACTATCTTCACAACACCCTTAGAAGACAGAAAATATCATCCTCGTTTTACAGAAACGTTTTACATAAAACGTTTTACAGTTTTATGAGAAAACTGAGATTTAAAACTCCAGGTCACAACTGGGAATAGGCAGAGCTATAACCCACTTCTGATTCACAGCCAAGACTGTGCTCCTAGAAACATGAGCCAGTAGGACTTGGTATCGTTGAGGCATCGGGAAGAGTGGTTCCATCTCCCCAAACCCACCTCCAAAACTTCCCTACGTTTTATGATGCTCATACCTCAAACCCTCTTACCTCCTACCTGGGCTGATAACAACCATCTGAAAGCACCTTGTTTAGGAGACATTCATAGTTATTGGGGAGAAGGGCTTTGGAGGATGTTGATGGCAGTGTCAACTTACCCTCAAGGACTGTGGTTGCTTCTGGGTGATGTTGAATTAACGATTCATCTGCTCATGCATAAGTCACCTAATGCCCCTCCCAAATAATGTAATGTGTTAGCCCAGTTAAAAACACCCACCCAGATAAACGGACCGTCAGTTCTGTCAACTCCCATTGTATACTCTCTGCAAAAGGAAGCAGGAACTCTCTTTAACCTTGCCAGGCAGAGTTAAATTTATATATGAAATTAACTTTATATTAAATATGCATATATTTATAGGCATAATTTAACTCTAAAATTGTGTGTACAAATGAGTAACCTGAAGCTCAGGAAGATGAAACCACTTGTTCAAGGTCATAGAATTGGTTTTCTTCCTACTATTGAAGGACTCTAACATTGGGGTGGTCTTTAGTCTATATCCTAGCGAATAACTGCCCTTTTTTTTAATAATGAGACTTGGAATGTCCCTGAAGGAGTGTTATTTTAGAGATGTGGTGTAGTGAAAAGAGCAAGGGCTCTGAAACCAGGTATTCCTGCATTAAGATTCTAGCGCCTACTCTGTAGTGGTGTGACCTTTGGCAAATCACCTCACATCACCTGAAAGGCTGACTGTGGGAATTGCAGCAGATGACTGGCCCCTGGGGTACCTCAGTACAGGTTAGTCCTTTCCAGCTCTCCTCAGTGTAACACGAATGGACATCTCCAGCCATCTCAAGCAAATTGGTTACACACACAATACATTCTTAGAGGTATGTTAACTCAATTTAATCAAAATAAATTCCTGACATGTGGTATTTTGAAGGGCAATTTGGGGAAGGTATTGTGAAACTAGGCAAGTTATACAGCTCCCGCAAGTGGGACTCAGCAGACCAAACAGGGAGGCCCATGACCCGTGAGACTTTTGGAGAGGAAAGAGAAACGCTGCTGTATTGGGGACACAAAATATCTGGTCACATAACACAGGGATAGATGGAAGGAGAAATAGTAATAGAAGGCATCAGAGGACAGATTTCCAGAGAATGATGCCCATAGTACATGCTGTGTGAATGTTGGGGAGAGAGACCAGTTGCAAGGGGCCAAGGAACCCACCATGATGCCCCTCTTGCATTCTCTCCTGCTTTTGTCCCCCCATAGCACTTTGGGTTTCTCTTAGAGTCACCAGTGCACTTACCTCTTTGTAACAAGGTGGAGAAAATGTCACTATCTTTTTTTTAAGTTTATTTATTTTATTGAGAGAGAGAAAGAGAGAGTGAGCAAGGAAGGGGCAGAGAGAGAGGGAGAGAGAGAATCCCAAGCTGGCTCTGTGCTGTCAGTGCAGAGCCTGGTGTGGGGCTTGAACTGTGAGATCGTGACCTGGGCCAAAATCAAGAGTCGGACACTCAACTGACTGAGCCACACAGGCACCCCCAGAAAATATCACTATCTCTTAATAACTGGTGCCAAAATTCCTCTTGGAGCTAGAAGCATCTAGGTTTGGAAAGCTGGGTAGAACAGAATCATTTGGAGAGCCTGAGGCAGAGCGTTGAGACTCGAGGACTTGGGTGTTAGAGGAGGGGCCGCTTGCTGTGGGTACTACAGGGAGAATGTGCAATCCTTGGGGGCAATCTGGGATGGAGAGCATGAGGAAAAGAGAGGAGGGAGGGCAGGGGGAAAAGGGAGAGAGCGGCTAGCAGTGCACCCGAGCTGTGATTCCTCCCTACCCTTCCCTACATCTCCAGTGATGACCACCAAACCCAGGCACCTTCATCAAAGGTGAGTGCCTTTGATGAAAAAACTGGGAAGGGGCAGAGTTTCATTGCAACATTGTGCAGGACAGATTAGATGTGAGGAAGTGGAAGTGTCCCTTCGGATGTTATTCTTCTCTTGGAAGGGCTGTATACTTGCAGAGGCCAATGAGGGGTTGGGGTCTCAAACGAAGTTTACCCAGATCTTTGAGAGGCAAAGGGGCCTCAGCTGACTTCCGAGTTATATCTCTAATTTCTTTCTCTTTCCTTCTTTACCTTTCCCTCCCCTCCAAAGCTTACCCAGTACAGCACCTGACATATAGTAGGCACTCTGTAAATATTTGTTGTGCTGAATCATGTAAATATTATGTATGGTTTCTGCTGTCGTGGTACCTAAAATTGAGTAAAGACAACACACATGTATTTCACACATAAAAATAAACCGAATTCTAAAAATTCTGGGAAGGAAATAAATACTATCTAAACAGGTTTAATACTTTCCCACCTCTTTGTTTTTTTAGTATCCTTCAAGTTCAACTCATATCTCACCCTCCAGGAAGTCTATCTGGACTTTCAGTGATGTTTCCTCTCTCTGAGATCTTATGCCATTTCCTGTCTGTGTCAGCCATTTGACACTTGATCATTTATTTTTCAAATGGATGTTTTGCCTTTTCCTCTATATACTGCAGTCTCTGAGGACCACCCTTGCTAAGGGCCTAGTATAGTATCCTGTACACATAGTTGTTCAATTGATTGTTACTGATCGTATGTATCTTGCATCAGACTCTCAGAAACTGAAGAATTTATTATGTACTTAGCACATCCTGGTACTGAATAAATATTGTTGAATTGAGTTGAATTGTTGGCTGCCACAGACCTCTGAGAATCTCTGATTCCTAGATCTCACCCTCCTGCCAGAATAAGAGAAGATTAGAACTTGGGAAGAGATCAAATCTAATTCTTGTTAAGCTATAATTTATTTTCCTATTGCTTTGGGGCATGTAATTTAGGCTTTGTACTCCAAATGAAAATATGATTTATTGGCCAGTCACTTTCACATGGATGCTATGAGGTTAAAAAAATAAAGATGCACAGAATTTTGATGCTGACAGATATTATCAACTCAGAAGTATGAGCTCAGAGAGGTCAAACAGACTGCCTTATGTTTCCTCGGTTTGTTGCAGAGCTCACTGAGCATTTGGGTCCCACGCTTTCTGGTTCGTTGGCTTTCCAGGCTCTATTCTTGGTTGTCAGAATAGCATTTCTTCATAGTGTTTTCATTATTAATGCAGCATACTAAGTCCTTGGGGTGGAATAAACCTCATTATTAGAGCTAGTAAGTCAGGCCAAGGCAATCTGATATTCTTATAAAATCGAATAGATTTTGAAGTAAAGAATCCTTGAGCTCACTACCTTCCAAGGGGGCCATCATCTCATTTATCCTACCTATATATAACATCATATACATACACCCTGTAAGTGGACACTTCTGCGTGGGCATTCATTATAACAGTTTTATTGATTCTGTTGTACTGCTGTTAATTACATGAACCACAAAAACCTTCAGTTAAATTAAGCCATAATAAATAAGATTAATAACTCTGCTCTGTATATTGAGTGTTTTTACAAGAAACAATGTTCATCTTTTCAGAAATTACTACATTGACGCCTCGTAAAATAATTATATCAGATATGTGGACTTTTTTTTTTTAGTAAAAAAGCTTTTGCGTGTCTTCTAATAACTAATGGTGTGAACTACGATTAATTATCCTCATGATAACCCTATGAAGTGGACATTATGATCTTCCTCACTTACAGGCGAAGAAAATCAAAGCTTATGGAAATTTGGTATCTTGCCCAAGATCCCACAGTAGGGGAGGCCGAGACTGAATGCGATAAGATATATGTACTTAGCACAGTGCTGGGCAGATAGTGTGTTGAATAAATGCAATTGGAAAAGTCAGCATGAAGTGAAAATCAGTGAAAAGGAAGACAAAAGCTGTTTTGAAGGTGGTACACAAAGCATATATTAGAAGTTCCTGTATATAAGAATGCCTGGATGGCTCAGTCGGTTAAGCGTCCGATTTTGGCTCTGGTAGCGATCTCACGGTTCATGAATTTGAGCCCCGTATTGGGCTCTGTGCTGACAGCTCAGAGCCTGGAGCCTGTTTCAAATTTTGTCTCCCTGTCTCTCTGCCCTTCACCTGCTTGTGCTCTGTCTCTCTCTCTCAAAAATAAATAAATATTTAAAAATTAAAAAAAAAAGAAGTTCCTGTATATAAAACACGTATGACTAAAATTTGATTCTGAGCTTCCTAACAATCAGCAGGACAAATACAATCAGTTATATGAGTGGTAAGTAACCTTGCCCAAGAGAAGTATAAATATCTGGAGCTCAGACCTAAAGGCCTTTTTTTTTTTTTTTTCAATATATGAAGTTTATTGTCCAATTGGTTTCCATACAACACCCAGTGCTCATCCCAAAAGGTGCCCTCCTCAGTACCCATCACCCACCCTCCCCTCCCTCCCACCCCCCATCAACCCTCAGTTTGTTCTCAGTTTTTAAGAGTCTCTTATGCTTTGGCTCTCTCCCACTCTAACCTCTTTTTTTTTTCCTTCCCCTCCCCCATGGGTTTCTGTTAAGTTTCTCAGGATCCATATAAGAGTGAAACCATATGGTATCTGTCTTTCTCTGTATGGATTATTTCACTTAGCATAACACTCTCCAGTTCCATCCATGTTGCTACAAAGGGTAAGGGCCTTTTTTTCAAGACACAGCATTTAACCTCCTAGCGAGAACCTTGGAGGATGAGGCAAACTCACCGTGGAATAGATGGGATGGCTGTTAGAAGCCTGGAAAAAGTACCAGCCAAGCCTGAGTGAGGTGGAGATGCCTGAGTTTCCCTGGAAGAAGGCAGAAGAAGGATTAAGAACTTGAGGGAAAGGGCATGCTAGAGTGGAAAGGCCAGAGGCCCACGAGAGGATTGTTTCATGGGAGACCCAAAGGATACACCATTCACCAAGACGATTAAGAATGTACTGCAGAGAGGTACCAGTGTCACTAAGAAGTCACTTCTGAAGACCTGGGCTTAAGGTAGGAGAATAGTCCCAGAGCTGGACTCCTTAATGGCCATGGGCATAATGGGGCTCCCTCTAAGAAATAGAGACCAATTGGAAGCATTTACCTATCAGAAGCCATGAGGCCACAATACCATAATAACCAGTAGAGTCAGAGGGCCAGCCAAGGGTATGGTCTGCAGGAATTACAGAGAGGGTAAACAGCTCATAGTGTCCCAAGGGACAAATGTGTAGAGAACAAAAGTACTACATAAAATCTAAAAAAGAGAGGGCCTATGATCACGTGGTCCTGTGGTCATATATACCACATATGGCACCACATAAAGCAGCAGACCTTGTAGAGTGCTGGCAGGCCTTGCAAAGGCACATCTGAAGTGACAGATCAGAAACAACCCTCTGAGAGACTGGGTTGTCTTCCTGTAGGATAAGCTTTAAATCAGAGACCTTTGTATGACAGTGTGTCCACACCTAGAAGAATCAATGGATCCAGGGACCAAGGAATCAGAGTAGGAGTGGTGACAATTACCATCACTCCTAATGACTCACTGGGGAACTTTGTCCACATTCTGGTCTCTTCAAGTGTTAGGGGTCTTGGACCCTAAACATGGTGTACTCTTGTCAGGGGATGTAACAAGAGTCCCATGGAATTATGAATCATAGCTGTCACCAGGGCCCTTTGGATTCCTCGTCTCCAGGGACCAGCAGGGGAAAAGAGTCACTATCATGGCAGGGAGAATCCATCCTCATCAGTAGGAGGAAGTAGAGTTCCTTTTACACATGTAGCTAGGGAAGAACGTGTGTGGTGCCCAGGAGAACACAAGGTCCTGGCACTCTGTTTCTCCACTGGAACTGTGATTGGAAGTGGATAGCACTCCTGGCCTGAGGAGGGTGTGACTGCAAAGGGCTCAGCCCTCTCGAGGGTGAGATTTGGGTCATGTCACCAGGTGAGCCACCAGGACCTGCCAAAGTAATAGTTAAGAATGAGGGGAATTTAGAATAGAACAGAAAACAAACAAACAAACAGAATGGACAGAAGAGGGAGAGGATGTGAACCAGCTGTGGCTCTGAGACCAACAGCAGTGACCTGGCCATAGTTTGCCTCATTAACCCCCCTTTTCTAAATTTCCCTGCAGACAGACAGATCCACAGACCTGTGGAGGTCCTGCTCCCTGAACCTGCTATAGAAGTTGGCCTGAGCAGTGCAGTGGGTAGAATGTAGCCTTTATGAAAGTGCACTGCCCAGATCTCCTCCTATGGGAGGCATGACTGACCGAGAGTTCCAGCTTTTCCCCTATGCATCCATTGCTATGTTTGTTTAGGAACTAGGCTTCCCATGCCAATGACTGAGCATGGCAAGCATACTAAGGCAGGCTAGTTCCAGTGAACAATGGCCACTTTGGCTTGAAGACTCCCAAGTGTGGCTTACCCAAGGTTTTCTTGGAAATGCGTTCTTTCTATCCCAACTTCCCTTTCCTCCTCTTTTCTTCCACAGATATCGGAGCTGCATCATGGTCTGGAGTTGAGTCTTCCCTCACCTTCTTTTGCTTCCTCCCCAGTAAATCTCTTGCTTATCTAATCCTGTCTCACTTGCTTCTTTCTTCTTTTAAATGTTTACTTTTGAGAGAGAGAGAGAGAACATGAGCAGGGGAGGGGCAGAGAGAGAGAGAGAGAGAGAGAGAGAGAGAGAGAGAGAGACGGAGAGAGAATCCCAACCGGGCTCCATGCTGTTAGCGCATAGCCTGACATGGAGCTTGACCTCAAAAACTGTGAGATCATGACCTGAGCTGAAATCAAGAGTTGGACACTTAATCCACTGAGCCACCCAGGTGCCCCCTTACTTGCTTCTTGAAGGACCTAAACTAATGTGTGCTCTCCAGTTAATGACTGGCTAATTTAGTACAGTCCGTACACCTTAATGGAGTTAAACCGTGAGTTTGTGTATACCCGCTTACTTAGTCTTCATAAACATTTACTGAGGTAAATGGGCTGGGTAGTAGTATTCAGATTTTACATTTGAGGAAACTGAGTATTAATTTAGGAACTTTCCTGGGGTACCCAGCTAGTAAGTGGCAGGGCTGAGCTGAAATTCAAACTTAGATCTATCTCACTCCAAAGTCACCTTTGCTACTCAGCCATTGGACAGTTGGGCTAAGGGCAGAGTTGATAGCTTAAGAGAATTGAAGTTTCTAAGGAAGATGAACCTCATGTTTTAACAGGAGCGAGCTGAGGTAGTTCTCCAAATCAGAACCAAGGTATATCTCCAGCAATAATTTTAGGGTAGTACTAATGCTGTTATCAAATACATGATAGAAGCATCAATGTTCTGGAAAGTAATCCCTCAAAAATTTTAGCCTGGAAAGGTTTTAAGGTGGGTGCTCACAATCATACATATATGATTCACTGGCTTTTATCTTTTTTCTTTCTCTGAATTATACTTTTGTAACAAATATCTGCTGAACTTTTATGGCATGCATGATTCCTCCCAGGCAAAAATTACATACATTCCTTTTCCTTCCCCATTACATTTAATCAGGCTCTTTTTTCTTACTTTCAGTGTGTCATTATCAGTATTATTTTTTTTAAGTGTTTATCTTATTATTTATTTTGAGAGAGACAGAGAGAGCATGTGCAGGGGAGGGGCAGAGAGAGAAGGAAAGAATCCCAAGTGCCTGAGTATTATTGATGGCCTACTGTTTTCATGGTACTAAGAAATGAGAAAGGATCTCTTTCCTGTAAGTGTAATAATTTCCCCACCTTAGAAGGAGACTAATTCAATGGATTAGAGACCATATAGGAAAAGAATTGTCCAGTTACCATCTTAGTTTAGAGGGAAAAGACCTAACATTTTATTTTAGTTTTTCTTTCTTTTTTTTTTTTTTTTGGAGGGTGGGATGAAGGAAAGGGAGAGATTATTAAATAAAAGCCATTTATTGAATAATATAGTTTCAATATAAATAACAAAAAGTTTCAGACACTTTGGAGCATCCATTGAAAATTCAGGTGGATTAAATATTGGATATTTAAAGCATTGAGCTGTATAAAACCTAGAGTAATATAGAAAAAACATTTGAGTCATCCTCCCTCATTCTGTCTCTTAAATCTTTTTTCCTCCTTAGCATATATCACTATCTGACATTATTCTAATTAATTACTCATTTACTTGTTTTCAACTATCCTCACCAACTAGGAACCTTCTCTGTCTTGTTTCACTGCTGTATTCACAGTCCAGAATAGTGACAGGCACATAATTTGGTATTCAAGAAATATTTGTTGTATTCGTTTGTCTAACCTAGGGAAAGAGGATGGTTTCCTAGAGAACACGGATGACAGCATAATGCAAACAAACAACCCACAGTAATCAATATACTTCACTATAAGAAAATGGAAAATTTTTACAAGCATATTTTTTTAGAGTAAATAGTATGCTGGAAAAATATATATCAAAAGTAGGACAGAAACGTATTGCTATCTTTATTAGAGATATCATTATTACATATTGCTAGAAGACACTATGATCCCTGTAGATATCAGGCAAAGAATGAAAACAGAATGTCTCCTGCCTACTCCATAGACACACATTGATAAACTAAAAGAAAAATGAAAAATAGAAACTAGTGAGAAAGCACATGGAAAAATATTAATCTCTTTAATAATCATGGAGATTCATGGGTACCTGGGTGGCTCAGTCAGTTAAGTGTCTGACTTTGGCTCAGGTCATGATCTCGTGGTCTCTGAGTTCAAGCCCCATGTGGGGCTCTGTGCTGACAGCTCAGCCTGGAGCCTGCTTTGGATTCTGTGTCTCCCTCTCTCTCTGCCCCTCACCCGCTCATGCTCTGTTTCCTTCTCTTTCAAAAAAATGAATGAACATTAAGAAAAAAAAAGCAAAAAAAAATCATGGAAATTCACAATTAAAAGTAAAAAAAAATTAAACATTAAAGATGTAAATATTTATTTACTTATTTTATTTTATTTTATTTTAAAGTAAGCTCTGCACGCAATATGGGGCTCAAATTCACAACCCTGAGATTAAGAGTTGTATGCTTTACTGACTGAGCCAGCCAGGCACCCCAAAGATGTAAATCATTTTAAAATGATAATGTTCATTCTTGGAGAACTTGACATTGTGTATGTTTTTTAGGACAGTGTAAATTTTTGGAAACTTCCTGGAAAGTGACTTGCCAATACGAATCTATGATCAGGAATCTAAAAATATGCAGTCCATTTAACTCAATAATTCCATTTCTATGAATCTCTCCTAATGGCCTAAATAGTATATATTTAATTATTATTTAAGTTATTTGCATTAGGAAATCTATTAGTTATGAAGACTTCAGTAGTAACAGAAAAATGCTCATATATTGAAATAAATTTAAGGAACAATTTATAAAATTACATGCACACCGTGATTATACTTACATTAAAAATATGGCTAGTGAAAAAAATAACTGGAAGAAAATATATAATATGATAAGCATATTTATATTAGGGCTGCAAAATTACAGAGATTTTATCTGTCTTCTCTAATTTCCAAGTTTTTGTAATTGAATTTCATCATCTGTACAATGGCATTTTAGTTTTGTTTAGTACAACCTTTTAAAGGCAAACCTTATTGTTTGAATCTATTTTCCCATTGTAATCTAATCTTTTCCAGAGACATAAACTGATGAGCAAACACTCTTAATGCAGATTTACGTGTGAAACCCATGTGTATGATTGCTGATTGGATGGAGTGGTTTTTTTTGAGAATTTCCCAATAAGAGGGTTAGTTCAATTTAGATGAATGTTTGTAGTGGGCTTGCAGATTTCATGCCACATGTTACCTATTAGAAGGGGATGTGTGTAGTCCTCCTTCTATACTGTTCTCTGCTTCATATGTTCCTTATAGGGTAACTATACAATTTTTTTTTCTATTTTCAAACATAAGATTGAATTCCTCGTCCAATTTAGTTGGTGGTCTTGGTCAACCTGTCAACTAATTTGGAAAATTTGGGAGTCACGTGCCATTCTTCCTCTTGCCTCAGCACCCACATCTAATCAGTCACCGCACAGTCTACTATATCTCCTCAGGCTTTTGACACTTTCATGCTTATCCCTCCTTAGTCTACTGCTTTAATATTGTTCTTATCACTGGTAGTTTGTGGCTCTACAATGCTGTGGAGATTAATCTTGTCCTCCAATCCATCATCTACCTTATCTTCACATTAGTGGTTCTCAATAGGGGTGGTTTTTGTCCCCCAGGGAACATTTGGAAATGTCTGAAGACATTTTTGGTTGTCATAACTGGACAAGGAGATGGGTGGGTGGGGGGTGGAGGGCATGGAGGAGAAGCGAGGGGGATTGCTACTGGCATCTAGTGGTTAGAGGACAGAGATGCTGCTGAACATCCTGCAATACACAGGACAGCACCACATAACAAAGAATATTCTAGCCCCAAATGTCAATAGTGCTGAGGCTGAGAAACCCTGCCCTAGGGTGATTCTTGTAAAATGTAAACCTGCTTAAATACCTAAAGAACACACTATGTTTTTCAGGCAAGATTTTTGCATGACTCTTATCTTATTCCCCAGCCACACAAGCATATATGTATTACTGTCTGAATATGCCACGATCCCTCTGGGGCTCCTGTGATTTATCTGCTGCTTATAGCATCTTCTTCCTGACTTCTTCAGGCTAGGTTGGGTAATTCTCCTCTATGACCAGTTTTAGAAGAGCATGAATCACACTGAACGGTCACCCGTCAGTTATCCACTCCAGTGTGAGAACCAGAGGTCAGGAGCTGGGTGTTTTCCCCCAGAATCCTCAGCACTTAGTGCAATGCCCAGTATGGGGAAATACACTCAGCCAAGGCCCTCTCTCCTTATTCCATGTCATGAGTCTTTCATAGCAGTCAGATTCATTCTTGAGTACAATGGGGTCATTGCTGCTGTCCTGACTGGCCTTTATCTTTACTTTTCGCCTTCCCTGAAATGTGGCTCTTTCATGTTTCTGTCTCCATTCATTCACTCCCACCTGTTCTTTAAGGCCCAGCTCAATAAAAATGACTTACCGAGCCCACCACTGTGCCAGACCTGCATTATCTTCTTTATAAAATGTTTATATATTTTGGGGGGGGGGGGCTCAGTGAGAGAGGGAGAACAGAATCCAAAGCAGGCTCCAAGATCTGAGTTGTCAGCACAGAGGCCGACCTGGGGCTTGAACCTGCAAACTGTGAGATCATAACCTAAACCAAAGTCATATGCTTAACCTACTGAGGAACCTAGGCACCCTGGGGCTGCATTATCTTAGTTCACCTTCAGCATAATCCCTGTAAGGAAGGTATATCCCAATTTAACAGGTGAGGAATGTGATGTGAACAGCCCTGAGTTGCAGGTGAGGCAATACATGCACACAAACACCCACAAATGGAGACAGCTGGGGCCACGACCCTCCCTGCTTGCTTCTCCTGTCCTCTCTGTTAACTCTTCTATCTCCTTCCAGAAGGCAGTTTGGAGATCTTTTAGTCTGCCCCTCAACTTTTATGAGTAACCTGTAACTTGTTTAGGGTATCACAGGTGGCTAATGGTGGGACCCAGACCTAAAATCTAGAACTCTAGAATCAAGTGCTCTTTTCACTCACCAGGAACCACACTGGCACTTCTTGCTCAGTATGAGGTAAGTCTTAGTAGTCCCCCAAGTTATCAGGAACCCTCCAGCAGGATTAGCTGGGCAGGTGGGGCAGTCTTAGTCCACAGTGACTGAGCTGCAGAAGCCTGACCTCATGCCTAGGAGGATTTTCCCGGGGAAGGCACTGGATTGTTTCAAGCTTGGGAGTGGAACAGATTTGAAATTTTAAAAGCTCACTGTAGAAAATTAAATAGAGACTGTAGTCTCTTGTATTCTCTAACTGTTGGAACAGTTAGAGAAGTGAAAGGACTAGAGATTCCTTGGAAGTAAAATTGTCAGGATCTGACTGTAGACTGCCTACGGGATATGAATCCTGGCTGTAGTGTGACTTTAAGATACATAAACCTCAATTTGTTTTCTCATAGCTAAAACGAGGATAATACCTACTTTGAGAGATTATTAGTAAAAAATGAAAAGTGCTGAATACATGAATATATTAGATATCAACAAATGTTCTTTTTTTTTTTTTAATTTAAAAGAGCTCTTTAAATAGGGCATGGGTTGGATCTGAAGTACCTTGTCTATGTCAAATAAAATTTGTTCTTAAGTTCCTGCTAGTCAGGTGCTCTACAGCTCATCTCTTATTCTGTCGCGACAAGGGGCAGAGGACTGTGATCAAAGCATCGCGGTGCAGGAGCACATCAAACTTGGGAGGTGTCAACCTATGGCCAAAACCTCACAACAATTTTACTTTTTGCCCTCTCAGACCTCTCCTCCCTAGACTGGTGTTTCTAGAAGACGCGGTGTAAAGAAGCGAGTGGGGGGGCGGGGGGAAGCATGAACGACGCCGAGTGGGAACCGGACGGGAACACTAGTGGCGCTGGTTCTTGCGCGGTAGCTGAGCCCACCACTGGTCTGCAGCCTCCGCCCCCTGTTTCTTAGGCTGTAGCTCGTGACGTCACGAGGAGGCGGGACCGACTTCGGCCTGGGAGGCGGAGCCAGTGGCGGGGCGGGGCGGGAGCGTCGCGAGGGCAGGCCGCGGCGGCCGCGGAGTAGCTAGCAGCCGCTTCCAGCGCTGGCCTGCGCCCTAGCCCTGATTTCCCATCCCGCGCCCCCTCCTCAGCCCCGGGCGCGCGCTCGCCGGGGCCCTGCGGGGCTGGCCGCTGAGCTAGCAGGCCGCCGGACCTGCGCAGCGACCCGGAGCACCCTCCGGCCCAGGCGCACACGGAAGTGGTGAGTGTCACGGAGGGGAGGTGGAGAAGCCTGTGGCGGCCGCCGACGGCCGGGCGAGGGGCGCGGAGCCGGGCGCCGGCGGCCGACGCGGCCGCTGCTCTCTGTTCTCGGCAGTTGCGCACCCCCGGCCGCTCAGCAAGCGGGGCGGTGGACCTGGGGCCCGGGCGGGCTGGGGGCGTGTGGGTGCGGGCGAGGAAGCGGGGGATTTCCAGCCAAGCGGAGTCTGCTGGCGGCGGGGAGGTTGGGGGGCGGGAGCCCCACGCCAGGATGGGGGGGATGGTTAAGGCTCGCCGCTCCCTCCCCCAGAGCACACACCAAATTTTCATAAACAAGTCTGGAACGCGCTGACATCCTGTTTATACCACCCTGAGATACAGGCGCGGGCTTGAGGTCTGACGTTCCTCGCTCTTGCACCGAGAACTTGACCGCCAGCACTCTGGCATAATTGCTGTTGGGGTAGGGGCGGGAGGAGGTTTTCTCTGGCCTCAGGACGGAGGCCGAGGGTCTTCGCCGTTGTCCTCCTTTGCCATCTAGCGAGGGAAAGTTTGTGAGATTTGGGGGCATGTCTGGGGCAAGGAGGGGGCATCTGTGGACTCAGGAAACGCCCCCTCCCCCTTCAGGGTCTTTTGGGACCGTGGCCTAGCAGCCAGCGAGGAGGGGGAAAGACACATCTTGGGCGAGAGGGCCTGGGAAGAGGAACAGTAAGAGAGAGCCACTGGGGGAAGTGCGAATCCTTCTGTAATGGGACTGAATAACTGAAACTAGGGCTGGTCTCTGGCCTCCTGTCTTACTCCTCAGACCCCATCCGCGCGTGGTCGCCAAGCATCAAAGGGAGATGTCGCTTTAGCAGGACTGGTAAACACCCCTCTCAAGTCACATCCCAAGGTTCTAGGGATGTGGGCTCCTTGGATGTGTCTTCATCACGGAACTTCTTTAGGGAGAACAGATAAAAGGTGTGATTATTGGCAGGTGTTCACATTTTTAAAACATTGTGTATCCTCTGAATTCCTGTGTGTCCGTTGGGGAAAGGAGCGAGCCACTTCTCTGATACGTGGCTGTGAGCCGTCGGTCTTTAAGCCCAGGGTAAATACATGCTATTAACCTTTCTTTTTTTTCTTCCTTTTCTTTCTTTCAGAGTCAGAGTTTTTCTTTCAGTGGCAGGAGTTCACAGCGGTATAAAATTGTCATTGCTTCTTTCAGGGAGGAATGCATTAAAAACCTTGGACAGTTAAGTGAGGAGTAGAATGCAGAAACAATTAGATTTGACTGTGGAGTCTTTGTTGGCAATTTTTAAAGGAAAGGATCATGGGCATATACACGGTGCAAAAAAATTTTTCAGATGAGCATTTTATATTGATTAAATCCTTGTTCTTCCTTTTCCAAAACCCCATTTTGTGCTGTTTCTCGCTTTTGCTTTTGGTGGCTCTGTTTTCTAAGACCAGGGAGTCGTTCTCACTGAAGGATCAATGTGTTCTTTTTTGTACTTTGTGGTGGAGGTTAATGGAGACCATAAGGGTACCAGACACTTGGGGTACAATATGCTGTGTATTATGGAGAAAATGTCTCCTGTATATATATAGATCTAGATCACGTTTAAAGTACATCATACCTGAGTGATTGTGGACATTATGAATAGGAATAATCACCACCTTAATAATTCTACTTATCATATTAACTGAGCACTTTCACTATATCTTGATTTCTCTAAATAGCTACAAAAATGCATTTTTAAATTCAGAGATTTCAGTGTGATATTCTGCATTGAATAAAAGCCAGTTTAGTTTCCCCATTCCATGATATACTAATTGCAGTTATTAGGAAATGATGATGGAGGGTAAATAAATTGTACATATGTAGGTAAAATAATTCACTTTCCAAAATATAACATATAACTACTTGCAAATTGCTATAATTTAAGCAGGCTTAGTGTCCGTTTAATACTGTACTTGTGACTATCTTTCTGGTCATTTGGTATCCACCCTTAGTACAGATTAAGATGAATTATGTTGCAAAATTTTTTCAATTCAGGAATTTGCTAAGAAGCTGCTAAAAATAAGGAATTTTGAGGGTGGAGTTGCTTTTGCAGGAATAGGGATTTGGATGAAATGGCATGAAGGAACTTAAATTGAGTGCTTTTAAATCAGATTGTTAGGTCTACCAGTTTAGATTCTGGGTTCACAAACACTAGTGGTTTCAACTGCAGACCACAAATTCTAGTAATGTTTTAAGGTTATCACTCAATTTCTTCTGAAAAGCTTTAGGTCATACATATAGTTGGACAGAAACCCAACTGAAGCAAGTATTGAGAGCGTGTGTAGGTTTATATTCACTTTTCTAGAGGGAACACTAGTGTATAACTGTGTTAATAAGGTTCATTAGCAAAGACCAAGATCTGTGTTTTCTAACTCCTCTGATAAGTGTTTTTCCCCCTAAACCCATGTGTATCATTTTATATTTTTTATTACGTGTGTCCTTGTTGTGTTCTATGAGGTAATTTATGCTTTTCAGAAAATTTATCATCTGAGATGTAACTATTCGTACAAGGACATTTTTCTTGTTCATTTCCACATTTAAAGTTTTTTTTTAAGTGAATGGGGAATTGGTTAATTAACTCAATGTCCCCGAACAAGCAGCATCTGATGCTTTGTGATTTCTTGTGGCTTAGTGGTATATGGAGCCTTGTCATAAAGTAGAGATGCCAAAAAGAACCTCTCAGATACTTTTAGACCAGTATTTCTCACTGGGGGCAGTGTTGTTGGCATCTAATGGAAAGAGGTCAAGGATGTTCCTAAACATCCTATAATGCATGAGGCAGCCCCACAGAACAAAGAATTATCTGGCTCAAAAAAATGTCAGTAGCACTGGGGTTGAGAAATTCTCTTTCGAAATGCCAGGTAGGAAACAAGAAGATGTGGGCTTCTGTCTTGGCAAATAGCTTCCCTTCAGTTCCCAATTTTCCTCATCTGTAGAATGGAAGTAAAAGTGTTCACCATTTCAAAAAGTTGTTGGGGGAAAATCAGTTAAATAATGCATGGAAACTATGAAGTGCCACACATATAATTGTTAGGAAGACATTTAAAAAAATTTTTTTTTAACATTTATTTATTTTTGAGACAGAGAGAGAGCATGAACAGGGGAGGCTCAGAGAAAGAGGGAGACACAGAATCTGAAACAGGCTCTAGGAGCTGAGCTGTCAGCACAGAGCCCGACGTGGGGCCCGAACCCACGAACCATGAGATCGTGACCTGAGCCGAAGTCGGACGCTTAACCGACTGAGCCACACAGGAGCCCCAAGACATGATTTTTAAAATTGTTTAGATATATTAGTAGTTGACGAGCAAAGAGGTTAAGGTTATGGAGTGAAAAGATTGGATGGTTTGGTATTATTGAATTGTTACTAATTTTGGGGGGAAAAGGATTTATTTAATGTAGTTTTCTTATAACATAAACTTCAAAGCTCTATAATTTCTTTAAACCTAAGGATTATTTTTTCATCATAGCAAGAGGAAACACTCATTGTAGAATGATTAGAAAATTGAGGAAAGTGGAGGAGAATAGTCATCCATGGTCTACTCCCTTTCCCGTTTAAAGACCATTGAGTTCTTATCAATTTCTGGAAGAGTCCTTAAAATTGGAAGAAGAGCTAACGATGAGAAAAGGGGGAGCAGTGAAGGTGCTATTGACCAGAGAAGGTATATTTGTTTCTAAGCCCTTCATTTTCTGTTTTTTGGTAATTGCCACGTACAGGTAAAATGCATTATAGGAGACATTAGAAAAATTGGTTCATTGTTTTCATACTTTGTGGGCTAACCTCCAAGCCATGTTCTCACTCGGCATGTTGTTTCCTCTCTGCTTCTTGCTCTCCCCTGTACTCAGCTAGGTGTGCCACTATTGCTTCCTGTCTCGAAAACCCAGCGGTAACGTGGGGTTTTAAGCAGCTGCCATGTTGAAATTACTGGGTTTCAGGGGCAGGAAGCTACTTCCTATGAGTATTCTTCCCTCTGAAGTGCACCAGGTTTTTTGGTATTTTGGGGCAACAAGCAAGCATAAAACATGAAGTTCATTTCCATGATATATTTACTTCTAAGATTTTATGATCTGTGATTCTTAGCAGCTGGCAGCGGGTACACATTTTTCCTTGGTGCTCTGTGAATAAATTGCCCAGTCTGGAGGCGAGACTTGCATTAGAAGAAAAACGAAAATTTCTTTAAGTCTGCTCTAGCCAGAAGACAGAGCTGGTCTTTGTTGGGATATTTTTAATCTGTGGTAACTGAATTTATTTAACAGTAATATTCACACAACACTTTGTTCATTCCTTTATTCATTCAGTAAATACTTGTTGAGCCTGTGCTATGAATCTCAGGGAGTGAATAAACAGAAAAAAGCATGCAAAAATCCTTGCCTTACAGACTTAGTGGAAGAAACTTGGAGTTGTTCATTCAGGGTTTCTCAGTTGTAGATTTTACACATGCAAAAAAGTAAATCCTTTTTTGTAACTGTAGCCAGGCTGCTTGTTTTGATCTGAGCTGTGACAATGTGGGCAACTTAAGCTTGTCTCATCAGTAAAAAGAAGTAAAGATGGTACCTACCTCTAAGCTTGTTGGGAGAATTGAATGACTATGCCTGAAGAGTTTGGAATGGTGCCAGGCACAAGGTATAAGCTAAACATTTGTGTTTTTATTTTTTTATTGGTGAGTGCTTTGGGTTAAAAACAAAGTGAAGAGCTTAAATCGTGTCCAGAATGCTTTAAGATGGAAGGGAGGGGCGCTTGGGTAGCTCAGTCATTTAAGCTTCCGACTCTTGGTTTCAGCTCAGGTCATGATCTCATGGTTCATGGGTGCAAGCCCTGTATTGGGCTTGGTGCTGACATTACAGAGCCTGCTTGGGATTCTCTCTCTCGCTCCCTCCCTCTCTCCCCCCCCCCCCACTTTCTCTCAAAATAAATAAACTTAAAAAAAAAAAAAGATGGCAGGGAAGTGTGACCCATTAAATACAAAACAGAGTGGCTAATACATTCTATATTAGAAAGGCTTCGATTAGAAACGGATAAACCAAAAAAGTTTAGGCACTTAAAGTATGCAGTTTCTGAAATCTAGAGGAATTTGTTATGTAGACAGCACCAAAGATGATAACACATTAGGTGTTATATTTTTAAGGAAAAATGAGAAACAAAGGTGCCTTTAATTTAACTTTAAAGGTCATGCAAAGTATATAATTTGGTAGGAATGTATTAGACTTTCTGGGCAAGTCAATGTAAAGGTACGGTGTTGCTCTCACTGATTCAGTTTACTTAGGAAGTGGCAGAAACATAGGCATACCCTTTTGTAAAATGGTGTTTTCAGAGTTGTGTGCAAGTTAAAAATCTTACAAGTCAGATGATGTGTTAGGGAATTTTGCTCTTTAAGCAATTATAAGAGTTTAAAGGAACTCTGAAGTATATATTCAGTTTCTCCTGAATTTTGTCTTACCAGTTTCTATTTCAGATATGTGCTTTCCAGAAGCAAGGTTTACCCAAAATACAAACTGCACAAGAAAGTTAGCCCTTCCTCCTAATCATATTTTAAATATACCTTTAGTTCCTTCTCAGTACTGTTTATATTGCATTTATATTCTCAAGAATAACAGTTGCCACGTGGTTGGAGAAGAGCTCTTGACATTTTCATCCCATGTTCTTTGCTAACAAAGGTGTTAGTTGTATCTTTTCCTTGTCTTCTGGTAAAATTCTCTGATTTAACTTTGTGGAGGGGCAGCTCAAATGGTGAACAGGTTGGCCTGTAGGTATTTAAAAAATAAATTTAGGTTGATTATTTTCAGGTGCATTGGGTAACTCAGGCAAGTTTGTATATTTAAAGTAGAAATAGGTAAGAACATTTTGTAATTAACACAGCTCTTGTTTTTAATGGTGATTTAAAGGGCTTACAGCTATTAGAACTGATAACAGTTCATTCAATTAAGCACAATTATATCTGCAGACTTATTTGCAGTTAATTTGCTCAAGCTGTAGCAAGGCTGTAATTTTAGCAGTTTTTTTCAATAAGTAGAATTTAAAATCTTTATCGTAAGAGAAAAGAAAAAAAAATAAGGAGAAAACAATCTGCCAAATGTATATTTTCCCAGTAAAAAATTTTGTTATTGAACAAGATTGTACACAGGGAGGCAGACACTACCCCCCCCCCCGCCCCGTTAAAGCCATTGTGTAAAACTAGGTAAGTCTGCTAATCACCGTATATGAGTTTTCTAATTGGAAAAATCATTTCATGTATTGTGGCATCTCCAAAGAATCCCATCTTTATACCTGTTTAGAATGACCATTCATGCATGTTGGTTAGAGACTGCTGGATGAGCCTGAATATAAATTATAAGCCCACTTGATGTGGATTTAGGAAGTGGGCTGCTAGAGATGTACAAACTGGCTGATATAGAAATGCTTTCAGGTTTTCATGTTTATTCCTTTATTTAACTATTATCTGTAAATGTGTTATTATGTGAGAGCAAGATAGGCCTGATTTCTGCCCTCAGGAAGCCTCCTTGCTAACAGAAAACACAATAATTCAACAATTCTACAACCTGTGTCACAACTATGCGAAGTACCAGTACTAGATTGCTGTAGAGGTTGAAGGCAGTAAGAAGAGGGGGTCTCTATGGTATATTTTTAAATTTTTAAATATTGAAATTTGAAGGGTGAAAGAGTTAGCCAGGCTAAGAGGATGAGGAGGTTTTTCCAGCTAAAGGAGACAGCATGTGCAAAGGACCTGAGGTGGAACCAACACTGCAGCTGGAGCAGAGGGGACAAAGATGCAGGCTGGTAAGGTTGGCAGGAACCTGATCAAGCAGGGTGCTTCTGGGCCATATTACCTTGGCCTTGTAACATAGGAGGGGAAATTGAAGGCTTTAAAACAGGGCATCAAGTGACATGATGGGACTTGAATCCTGTGTGAAAAAAAGAAAGAAGGATTCCCCGATTGCTACCACCCCTGGGAACATCTCTCTTCTCTCTCTGCCCTCTCTGCCAAATGCCTTGAAAGCCTTCATTTCCTTTCACTCAGTCATGCTTTAATTCTTTGCAATCTGACTGCCACCTCCACACTCTTGAGACTTCTTCTTTGAGGTCACTGGTGACCTTCTTGCTGTCACATTTTGACACCTTTCTTCTGCTCTTGTTATCTAAAACATTTGATGCTGTTAACCCCTTCCTGAAAGCTGTCCCGCAGCTCCACTGCTGTCTGGCTTCGAAGCACAGTACCTCTCTCCTTCCTTTCTTTATCTTTGTCTCTTCTCTTTGGTGTCTTCTCCTCTTCTCATCTCTCCCTTTCCCCCAGTGAAGACTTTTCCCCAAGCTTCTGTGAATGGCAAGTCTCTTTTGTTACTGCAACTGTGTGGATGGCTTGCTTTCACCTGAGTTCCAGTTGTTGAGCACCCCTAAGTGCTATTCAAGGCACTGGGGATGCTCTAGGCAACAAGAGGAAAGGCCTCTCCTTAAAGAGCCACACTCCAAGATGTTAAATGTATCCATAAATAAACAAGATAATGTCAGGTGGTGATAAATGCAATAAAGAAAATAAGATAATGAGTAGAGAGTGCTTAAGTGGGTGGGAGAGGGACTTCCCCCTGGGAAGTGACATTTGAGTTCAAGCCTGAGTAATAAGTGGGACCCGGGCCATGCCAGGATCTAAAGGAACATCCAGGCAGGGGGAACAGCAGAGGCCTAGGCCCCATTAGGAATGGTCTTTCCATTTCATGCTGTGCTCTCTTATCTGGATGTCTTACTGACACCTCTTATTTGACTGCTTCAAACTTGGTATCTCTCTTTCTGGTCCTGCCTTACCAATGGATGATTTCTCTGTTCCTCATAATACCGTCTCTGTCTGCTACCCTCAAAACCTTAGACCAGCGGTCAGAAAACTTTTTCTGTGAAGGAAAAGGCAGTAGATATTTTTAGCTTTGAGGACCATGCTGCTTTTGTCACAGCTACACAATTCTGTTGTAGAACTGAAGCAAATATAGACAGTATATAAACCAATGAGTGTGGCTATGTTCCAATAAAATTTTATGTATGGACCCTGAAATTTGAATTTTCACTGGTCACAAAATGTTTTTTCCCAACCACTTAAAAATGTAAAATTTATACAGCTTCTTAGCTGTCCAGAACAAGTGGCAGGCGGGATTTGGTGCGTGGGCCAAAGTTTGCTGCCCTTAGTGCTCCCTTCCAGTATTTGCACCTTTCACTGCTCAGTGGTCCCTGCCTTGAGCTAACTTTCTTCTGCCTGGTGATCCCAGCAATCTCTAATGTAGCCTCCCTGCCTGCAGCCCTTTCCCTCCAGTTTGTCCTCCACACAGATATTGAATAATCTTCTTGCAGCTGGATTCAGGTCATAGAATTTCCCTGACCACAAGCCTTCGGAAGCCCCTACTGCGTACAGAAAATAGTCTAAACTCCACCTTGCTGTGGCATTCAAGGCTTCTTATGATAAGACCTCAACTTTTCAGCTTCTCCAATTTCTCTTCCTCTGCACTGTGCCAAAATAGATTATGTACTGTATTGCATTCAGCCTTAAACATTTCTTCTGTTTTTCTGCAGTCTTCTTTTTTTTAAATTGTTTTATTTATTTGTTTATTTACTTATTCATAGTGTGCATGCGTGGATTGGGGGAAGGAGCAGAGAGAGAGAGAGAGAGAGAGAGAGGAGAGAGACAATCCCAAGCAGGCTCCACACTGTCAGTGCAGAGCCCAACACGGGGCTCAATCTCACAAACCCATGAGACCATGACCTGAGCTGAAATGAAGAGTTGGGGACAATCAACCGACTGAGCTACCCAGGTGCCCCTGCAGTCTTCTTTTTTAATGTACTTTGCCTATGCCTTCTGCTCTCTCTGTCTGCCACATTTCTTTCACGGCCTTTCACGGCCCCTTCAAATGTCCCTACTCCCTCCCCCTCATCCCAGACAAGAAGTTTGTATACATGTAGCACTTCAGTGGTGTGCAGTCCTTTTTTTGAGGGCATTGTGTTCTGCCTTGTGCCTCAGTTCTTTTGTAGACTGGCTTCTACTGTACAGTCTCAAGGTCTTGGAGGCCAGGAACAGTCTCATTCACTGTAATATGGCCTTTCACAGTAGGCACGTGGGTGTTTATTGAATAAATGCTAAGTCCTGTGTAGATATATACAATATGTAGATGTTGTAAATGAGAATGTTTTGCTGATGGGAATTTGGTCAGATTAAATCCTTGAGTCTTATATAAAGAGGTACAGTTTTGTGAAAGATTAGGTGTTTTGGAAGACATTAGTTGTATTCTTGGTCCTGTCAATATTGAGCTTAGATAAATACATTCAGGCAAATTACTGATGTTCCTCTTTAGGAATTGTTGTTTCCTTTTATAAAGAAAAGAATGCTCTTTAATTCATAATGTTTCCTTGACTGAAAGCTCAGGGCCGAGTTATTTGCTTGTTTTAGCTTGCTATCTGTTTTTTCTGACGATAATCTCCTTGCCTCAGTCTCCCATCAGATCACTTGTCACATATGTTAAGTCCTTCCTTTAATGAGTGGTTCTGTCGTATGTGGCTTTTATATTCATGTAGGTAGCCTCAACGTCTTTTTTTGGTGATAGGATTATAAATAATAAATAGTAGCTCCTTAGTGTAACCATCCTGAAGTGACACCAAGATGGTAGAAGAGAAGTAACTGAGAAGAAACAGACAAAAAGGCTCTGGGGCAACACGGGAAACATGATGTGGGTTTGGTGGAAAATGAGAAAACGACTTTATAAGTGTCTTGTAATCTTTTGATTAACATGTGCTTGGGGCAGGTTGTCTCCCAGGTTTGTGGGTGTGTAGCACATCTTTATCGATAGGAAGGAGAGGGAGCAAGAGGATGAAACTCAAGATTAGTGAACTTTTATGCCTGCTGTTATATGTGCTTTGTATTTGGTATTTAATCTTTTCATAGAGAGTTGGATCTTAACAGCAGCATTTTCCAGATGGAGCAAACAAAGCTAATAAATAGCAGACCCAAAATTCAGATTTGAAGCCCTCTGGCATTAAAACAGATAAACACCCTTTCTACTCTTTCTACTCTATCCCCAGCTTTACTGAGATACAATTGGAAAACGCTTCTCTTAGAAGAACCCTTTGTACTGTCTGGTCACTTGTCTCTTTGTTTTGTGTGTATGTTTTGTTTTGTTTTTTTGTTTTTGCTGTTTTGGCATTTAAACCAATGGAACTTGTTTCTGTCCCATTTTATAGCTTAATGCTTCTGAAGCAGTTTTTGCCTCTCCAAAAAGTGCCTCTCCTCACCCGTATTGTGTTTGGTATTGTTAGATGCTAAGTAATAAAGAGGATCTGAGAGGATTTTACCGTGAGGGGATGGGGGTGAAATAGGCAACTGGGTTCATTTAGCTGTCCTAAACAGAGTTTTCAGTACTTTTGTGTGAAATCTTTTTGACAGTGTAAATCAAACTTGATTTACTGTTATTTTTTATTACCTGATTATTATATAGTATGTTCCATGTTTACAGGTTTGGATCTAGATGTGTTGTGAAAAGCAGGCTGGACTTGGAACCAGCAAGAACTGGGTCTGAGGCTGTCCTCTGCCACAGCTAGGTCTGTGACTTTGGGTTCATAATTGACCCTCAGTTTTTCTCAGCTGTAAAATGGATTTACTAGTGCCTATCACAAAGGTAGTTTTGTGAAGGTTAAATGAGGTAGAACACATGAAATAACTTCAGACGGCACCTGGGATTCAGCAGCATTTAATAAATGTTAGTTTCCCACTCCAACTGAAAATTGCCAGGGAATGTGTAAATGATTGTAATGTTTGCATGTTTATAAATGGGAACTTGATCGATAGATCATACTCAAGTTATGAACTTGTGACGCAGGAAACCTCCTAATGCAAATGGCTGGGTTCCCACTGCTACAAAAACATCAGTATAACATAGTGGCTCAGACTTCCAAATCTGGAACTAGAATCTGTGGGTTTGAATTCTGCTTTATTTTACTAGCTTTTCGATCCTGGGCAAGTTACTCAAACTCTTTGTGTCTTGGTTTCCTCCTGTGTAAAATGGGGATAATGATAGCACCTAGTTTTTAGGTTGTAAGGATTACATGAGCATATGCATGAGCATGTGTGTGTACGTGTACCAATACTCCATAAGGGTTTGTCACTACTATTTACTATCACTCCTGTCTTTTCCTCATTGTGTAGACAGACCATAAATCACTGGAAAATCCTTGTAATTCCCTGCCATGTCTTCTCTTATCAGGGGAATCCTCTGTGCATTATAGATCTATCTTTTCCCTCTATCTTCAGTCCCTTTTTAGCTACTTCATTTTAACTGAGGCTGTCGTTTTCTCATATGCTTTTCCTTGTACACTTCTTGTCTAGACGCTTAAAAAAAATGGCTTTGTTTTATGTGGAAACTGAAAATTTTCTAATAATGATAAACCCAGCTATGTGTTAAGGATACTTTTATGCCAGGGAAGATGAAAGCCATAAAGTCTCAAGCAGATTTAAAAAAAGTGTATAAACTACTTTATTGTGTATTGAATGCTTACTCTGTGCCAGACATTAAGTTCAGTACACCGAGGCTAAGAATGACCAAATATGTTTAAAGACATCCAGGTTTTTTTTTTTTAATGTTTATATTTGAGAGAGGTGGAGGAGCAGAGAGAGAGGAGAGGGGAACAGGATCTGAAGCAGGCTCTGTGCTGACAGCAATGCTGACAGCAGAGAGACCAACGCGGGGCTGGAACTCACAAAGTGCGAGGTCATGGCCTGAGCTGAAGTGGGATGCTCAACGGACTGAGTCATCCAGGTGCCCCTAAAGGCACCCAGTTGTTTTTTTTTTTTAATTTTTTTTTAACGTTTATTTATTTTTGAGACAGAGGCAGAACATGAACGGGGGAGGGGCAGAGAGAGAGGGAGACACAGAATCGGAAGCAGGCTCCAGGCTCCGAGCCATCAGCCCAGAGCCCGATGCGGGGCCCAAACTGACGGACCGCGAGATCGTGACCTGAGCTGAAGTCGGACGCTTAACCGACTGAGCCACCCAGGCACCCCTAAAGGCACCCAGTTTTTAAGTGGAGGAACCTAGATTTGATTGAAGTGAGGCCTCCCTGACCCTTGGTTTCAAAATTCCTGAGGTGAGTTGCCTTAAAGCCGACAGCCACCTCCTCCCCACTCCGTCTGCACCCCTTATTAACCTACTCTCTGCTTTCCCTTAAGCTCCAGCTTTCAAGGTGATACGATCACTCACAGTTCTCTGGCTGCAGTAATGTTTCCTGCTCCTTTTGCAAGGCAGATGTATAGTATTTCAGTTGCTGTATGTGTTAAATTGGTCTTTTGTGTGTTGGCTTGGAAACCTAGCCACATTTATAGCGGTGCGTGTTGGGGGAAAATGTGCTTTAAATTTCAGACAGCCAACTGGGAGCAAATTTTCAAAAAGGCAAAACCATTTATAAACTAGAGGTACCAATGTATTTGAGTATACATTACCTGCATTGATACACTTGAAAGGCTTATATGTCATGCCTGAACTAGGCACGTTCTGGAATTTATAGACATTATTACACTTCTGCTTAGCTGTCTGTTCTCATCTGTGCCTGACCTTTGTATCCCCAACCACCACCATTGTGTTTGGCACATACTAGGACCCTATGAAGAGACCTATTTAGTCCTCTTTAAAAATCGATAGCTTTTTATACTTTTCTGTATGTTCGGTATAGTTCAATAAAAAAAAAATCAATGCAATAAGGGTCAGGCAACATAGAAGGAGGGATGTTGCCATGCAGTTACTGATTAGATGAAAATACTGCTTATGCTAGACCGAGTTGAAGCATTGAAAAGTATTTGGGAGCCAGACACTTAGACAATATTGCTTTGATTATTGGAAGGCAAGGAAAGCAGTCAAACGAGTTCTTTCTTGGCTTGGAGTCTTGTTTACTTTTCTCAGGTTGAAGTGATAGCTCTAATGGTTTTAAGGAATCAGGGAGACAGGTCTGCCATGAACCCAGCATATTGGGTTCTAAGTTTATAAACATTTTCTAGTTGGTGTTGTTTAAAGGTTTGTAGTACACAGTGATCATAAAATCTTATAATAATTGTAAGAGGTGGAAGAAATTGAAGTCACCCAGAGATACTTCCCCAGTTTTATAAGAGAAAACTAGGAATAAGAGAATTTGTGTGGCTTGCTCAAGACCTCAGTGGGCCACCACTTATGTGTTTTATTTATTTACTTATTCGTTCAACTGTTTATTTTTGAAGTAGAGAGAGCGCGAGTGGGGAAGGGAGAGAGAGAGAGGGAGGGAGGGAGGGAGGGAAGATCCGAAGTGGGCTCTGCACTGACAGCAAAGAGCCCGATGTAGGGCTCAAACTCATAGAACCACGTGGTCATGACCTGAGCCGAAGTCAGATGCTTAACTGACTGAGCCACCCAGGCACCCCTTTGTGTTATTTTTAAAATACGACCTCATGCAGAATATGTGATTGAGTGGTAAAATGATATAGAAAGTACTGACATGTAGAACTTAAGAAACTAAATGCCCATTTGTTGAAATAGTTATGAGAAGTTTAAGATGTATTTGTGGGTGAAAGATTTAGAGATTATTTAAGAGCAGTAGGGGTTATGTAGGGTCCAGCCATTGGACAGTGGACATTGTGAAGTGCAGTGTCTTGTGGGAGAAGAATGATCATGCTTCTCTCTTTGGCTCTTGCCATATTGGAAGTTACAGAGGTTAGGGACCAAGTCTCTCTTGATTATCCATTAGTCCCAGTCAAGCCCTATCCCTGCTGCCAAGCAGACGGTCAGTAAGTATTACTGAACACGTGAATGCCAATTATAAGATGCTAAGTATGGGTTTGTGTTGTGTAAGTTTGATTGTTTTGGCTGGCATTTCTTTTTTATGTTCCTTTTATCAGGAGAAAAGCCACTTTACCAAGCATTTCCAGCCTGTTAGACCTTAATGGAGGTAACAGTTAATATTAAGAGCAGCAAAAACAAAGTATTGTGAGGTCAGGGAGATAAAAAGGTGTTCGGTATAACTTTCATTTGAGACTTAAGGCAGCTGAGATTCAGAGGAATGAAGCAGTTATGAGCTAGCCTGGAGCCCTGTACTCTCCCATTGTTCCCCAGGGCTGCACTTGACTGCTCGTGACTGGTTTGGGGGGACAGCACAAACTGTGATCCCTTCTTCTGTTGCAATCCGCTCAAGTTCATCTGCTCACCCACTGGCTCCTCTGTCCACCTGGCTCCACAGAGCCTCCCAGAGGCTTAGAATTTATGCCTGCTGTCTTCTGGTCACACTCAAGGCCCTAATCACATAGCTGAGTCAGAATGACCTGTCCTTGACATCTTGCAAAGAGGCTTGCTCTTACCATATTCTCACTGTGGGAATGAAGCCTCAGGAAGTAATTCAGTCCAGGTATTTATGGCTGAAACAGGTGCCTTAAAGCAAGATAGTCTGCTCATCTTGACTTGGGACTCTGAGGAGAGAGGTTTTTACTTCCTCTTTTGACCTTTACCTTAAGTCATTTAAAAGCTATAGCCTACAAATGCAAAATAATCGTAACTGTTCGATTTTCTAGAAGTAAGATACATATGCTGTAGAGTCTTTTGTATTATGTTTAGTTTCTTTTTCACAGTATAATACCATTTATTTTACAAACTAGTTACCCAAACTATATATTCTTTATGTACACGTATATGTAACAGATACATAGAAAACTAATGATGGCAACTGAAACTATTATTTTATTTGAATATTTTGAAGGTACATGAGAATACATTTATTTAATGTTTCTATAATTACAATATTTACTTTTAAAGAGATTATAATGATTATAAATATAGGAATTTAAAAATGGTATATTAATATGAAGCTGTCAGGGCCGTCTTAAAAATGCCATAAAATGAAATGAAATAATGAAATAAAACTATTTCTACTCAAAGATGGCTTTTATTGTATCAATAATTAGAATTCTTTTTACTATTAACACTATTTAGATGATATGTGTTATGCTAACCCCTCTTATTTTCCATTTAAGCTTTATTTTTACAATACTTCTCACACTATGAAATTAAATACTCTATGGAAGTCTATACTGGCTCATCACTGTCACCATTAAAGTAAAGATCTTCTGCACACACTATATAAAAAAGTATATGCTTTTGGGGCGCCTGAGTGGCGCAGTCGGTTAAGCATCCGACTTCAGCTCAGGTCACGATCTCGCGGTCCGTGGGTTCGAGCCCCGCGTCGGGCTCTGGGCTGATGGCTCGGAGCCTGGAGCCTGCTTCCGATTCTGTGTCTCCCTCTCTCTCTGCCCCTCCCCCGTTCATGCTCTGTCTCTCTCCCAAAAATAAATAAAATGTTAAAAAAAAAAAATTAAAAAAAAATATATGCTTTTATATACTCTTCAAGGCATCCACTAATTTTATTTTATTTTATTTTTAAAATTTACATCCAAATTAGTTAGCATATAGTGCAACTATGATTTCAGGAGTTGATTCCTACCCCTTACCCATTTAGCCCATCCGCCCTCCCACAACTCCTCCAGTAACCCTCAGTTTTTTCTCCATCTTTAAGAGTCTCTTATATTTTGTCCCTCTCCCTGTTTTTATATTATTTTTGCTTCCCTTCCCTTGTGTGCATCTGTTCTGTATCTTCAAGTCCTCATATGAGTGAAGTCATATGATATTTGTCTTTCTCTGGCTAATTTCACTTAGCATAATACCCTCTAGTTCCATCCATGTAGTTGCAAAGGGCAAGATTTCATTCTGTCTAATTGCTGTGTAATACTCCATTGCATATATGTGTGTGTGTGTGTGTGTATGGGTGAGGGGCACATCTTTATTCATCCATCAGTGGACATTTGGGCTGTTTCCATACTTTGGCTATTGTTGATAGTGCTGTTATAAACATGGGGGTGCATGTGTCCCTTTGAAACAGCACACCTGTATCCTGTGGATAAATGCCTAGTAGGGCAATTGCTGGGTCGTAGGGTAGTTCTATTTTTAATTTTTTGAGGAAACTTCACACTGTTTTCCAGAGTGGCTGCACCAGTTTGCATTCCCACCAGCAGCGCAAAAGAGATCCTCTTTCTCCTCATCCTCACCAACATCTGTTGTTGCCCGGATTGTTAATGTTAGCAGTTCTGAGAGGTGTGAGGTGGTATCTCATTGTGGTTTGGATTTGTATTTCCCTGATGATGAGTGATGTGGAGCATTTTTTCATGTGTCAGTTGGCCATCTGGATGTCTTCTTTGGAGAAGTGTCTATTCCTGTCTTTTGCCCATTTTTTCACTGGATTATTTGTGATAAATTCTCTATAGATTTTGAATACTAACCCTTTTTCTATGTCATTCACAAATATCTTCTCCCATTCTGTTGGTTGCCTTTTAGTTTTGCTGATTGTTTCCTTTGCTGTGCAGAAGCTTTTTATTTTGATGAGGTCCCAGTAGTTCATTTTTGTTTTTGTTTCCCTGGCCTCTGGAGACGTGTTGAGTAAGAAGTTCCTGCAGCAAAGATCAAAGAGGTTTTTGCCTGCTTTTGCCTCGAGGATTTTGATGGCTTCCTGTCTTACATTTGGGTCTTTCATCCATTTTGAGTTTATTTTTGTGTATGGAGTAAGAAAGGGTCCAGGTTCATTCTTCTCCATGTTGCTGTCCAGTTTTCCCAGGACCACTTGCTGAAGGGAGTGTCTTTATTCCATTGGTTATTCTTTCCTGCTTTGTCCAAGATTAGTTGGCCCTATGTTTGTGGGTCCATTTCTGAGTTCTCGATTCTGTTTCATTGATCTGAATGACTGTTTTTGTGCCATATGCTTAGTTTCTATAGACACTAGGTAGGCACTTGCATTTTTAGTTGTTTATCTAAAGAGTTTTTTTTTTTTTTTTAATTTTAGATACTTTGTTTAGCCGGTCTATTATGTTCAACAAGTAGTTACAGTTTCATCTGGAATACTGTTAGCCATTCTTTTATTTACTTGCAGAGAAGTCAGGATGTCAGTCTAAATTGGTGCTTCCTAGGCAATCACTTGAAACTTGCTATAGTACCTGAATTCTTCTTTTAAAATTTTATTTAGCATTTTAAAGAAATTAAGACAAATACTATACGTGAATTTTAGAAAAATTAAATGAAAATTATTTTTACCTGACCTATCACTCAGATAAACATTTTTGTTATTATTTTAGTGTTTATTATGTCAGACTTTGTTTCATGCATAATGGACCTATAAATTAAAAAAAAAAATCAAGGAGATCGTAGAACATAATGCTGTTTTGTAATCTGGTTTTTTTCACCAAGTGGTTCCTCACAATTTTATCCCCATATGGTAATAATTTTGGTTAGGGTGACCTAATGTTTTATGGTACATAGTTTTCCTTCTAAAGTGCAACATGCATTGTTTGTTTTTCCTACTGTAAATAATCCTATTGAAAACATCTTTGTGCCTCCATTTTTGTGTACTTTTCTGATTGTTTCCTTAGGAGGCTGTGAATGGTATTGCTTTGTGAAATTTTTTCACATTTTAAGATTTTGGATACTTATTTATGTCATGGTTTAAAAAGCATCTGCTGTGCTCTAATGGAAACATCATAAATCTGCCCAGTTGGTGTTGTACAATAGGTTGCATAGGTTCTTTGGTGAATGTATGGTTGTGGGGATTTTGGATTCCTGAGCAGTGTTTCTAATGGTTAGATTTCCCCGGAGTACCATAAACATTCTGGGCTGCCAGATTCCAAGATTTACTTTGAAGCTGTGAGGTGGAAGCCACCTTAAATACTTAAATAGTGGGAAGATAATCTGTGGAAGAGACAGGCTTTATCATTGTGTGTTTACCAGGTGTGTTGTGGTGAACCTTGGAAAGTCTTCCAAGTAAAATAGGGACTTCTTTTTCCCCCTTATGATTAAAATACTTTCTGCTAATCTTTCATGACAAAGAGAGACACCCAAAAGCAATTTCAGAAGACAGATCTTTTACTGATCAGTGGTTATCAAGATTTCACATGGATAGTATTCTCAGTGTTCTCAAGTTATTTTATCAGTCAGGTCTGTTTCAGTGAAATAAGCAAGGCTAGTTTATCTTTGCAAAGGCTTGCTACAACAAGCTCATAACTGTATTCCCTGGGGAGCAAAGAATACTTTTAAGATTTTGCTTTAGGCATCTCTGTGCAGCCTTATGCTATGAGCCTTTCAGATTCTATATGTGAGACTGGTGTGACATTAATTCTAGCATGACATCTTTTCAGATAGTCTTTTTGCTTAAGTCAAAGTCTGCAGCGCTAACACCATGCTGGGTACGTTAATTTCTTTTCTCTTTGTTTGCTCCTTTCTCCTTGCCTCCTGATTTATACAAGAGAGTCATTATACCTAAGCGGTCCTACAATTTTTTGATTAGATTTATATTTGATAAAATTAAACTGTGTCAATAATTAATGAAAACCAAACCAAGGGAACCTATGTTAATGGAGCATTGAGTTGAAGACCTGGTATAGGGCAAAGTTCTTAGAGCACAGATGAGAGATCCTATCTGTGTATTATCTTCCTGTTCTTTGACTTCAGTGTTCACGTGTTCCTTCCAAAGCCTCCGTTTCAGGGTAATAAAATAGGCACTCTTTTCTATGTTATACTTCAGGTAATTTAGAGACATTGATACTTCTAATTCAGTCTATTTCGGTATGAGCCTTTAATGCTTTGTAAGTCTCTTCTTCTATATATAATCTAGTGTAGATTTAATGATTTTTTTAAATTATGTTTTTTCTTCATAAATGTAATAGTACTCAGGCCTAACATAATGCTGTATTTACCAACTGGAAAGATGATGTTAAATTTGAAATTGTACTCACAAAATTATGGAATTGTGTACTACTGTTCTAATAAAGGCATGTGATACTGCAGATAAGATATCAAATGGAGCTATGGAGAGAAAATTCTTCCACAAGGACCTGTATAGTTCAGCATGATTTTGCTTTATTTTTTGGATTTCTGTGTTGTCCCTGGTGACTTACAAAAGATGTTGAGGTTTATTGGCCCGTGGAACTAGAGCCTTTTAAAAGGAGGGAGGGAAAGAATCCATTAGATTCTCTGTGATGTCAAGGCATGATCCCTTCATTAGGGTTCTAGTTTCTGTTTCCTTGGTCTCATTTCTTGCCAATAGTAAGGTTTTCTCCAAGTGGCTTGAAAGAGAAGAACTGGCTGCCCCAAGATGATATTCTTCTGGCTTCTGTTCATCAAATCTCCCCTGAGGGTCTCTTGCTTGAGTCACTCCTCAGTCCTGTAGGTAGATAGTGGGTGGTCAGGCCTCCATCATGGATGGGGATCATGCAGGACACTGCCTGAATTGTAGCCCTAACAGAACCACATGGGATGAGAAATTTCTAGGCATAGATGTCTACCATAACATCTTGAACTGGAAGTTTTTTAAAAAGTTTGTTTTCAATTGTGAAATACACAACATAAAATATACCATCTTAGCCATTTTTAAAAGTTATAGTTCAGCAGTATTAAGTACATTCACATTGTTTTGCAGCCTGGCTCCAGAACTCTCTTCATCTTGCAAAACTAAAACTATATTCCCAGTTAAATGTACTGCCCAGCCTCCATTCTCCCCCTCTTCCATCCCCTGGCAACCACCATTCTACTTTCTATGATTTTAACTACTCTAGCTACCTCATATGAGTGAAATCACACTGTAGAGGTGGAAAATTTTTCCTTTCTTCTAGGTTCACTGGCTGGTCTAATAATTAAATTGGCATCAGATAGATCAACAGGAGAAAAACATTTAATTTTATACATATGAAAGCTCATAAAAATATGAGACACGAAGTGACAAAGCAGGCAACTTTTTATACCTTAAACAATAAATTTGTGAAGAATTGGCAAGACAGAGAAGTTTGGGCTTGGGATAGCAAATTAACGAAGAAGTAACACGTTATGTTTATATAGCCTTTTCCACCCTGGATTTGCTGTTTCTAGCAGTAAGGGTGCTTTCTACCCTGTAGGTGCAAGGAGGGTACCTTTCACATGGGGGAATTTATGCCCTGCTTTCAGGTGTACAGGGGAGGGTCAGAGTATCCTTCTTGTACTGGCTATTTTTAAAGTAACTTTAAATCAAAATAACCAGTATGTCAGAGTGGCACATTTTAGGGCAGTCTGCCTGGAACTCCCTCAATACGGTATTTGTCCTTTTGTGATTGGCTTACTTCACTTAGCATAATATCCTCAAGATTCATCCATGTTGTAGGATATTTCAGAATTTTTCTCCTTTTTAAAACTAAATATTCTGTTGAATGTGTATACCACATTTTGTTTATCCATTCATCTGTCAGTGGACACTTGGGTTGCCTTATACCTTTAGGCGATTGTATATAATGCTATGAACGTGGATGTACAGATATCTCTTTGAGACCCTGGTTTCACTTGCTTTGGAAACTGGCAGTTTTTAGACAATTCTAACTCAAACAGGACCAAAATGAAGTTCATCTTTTCCCTTAAAAACTTTCCTATATCTTAACCTCCCTTTCCTGTCACCTCCACTGGTCACCTAAGCCCAATCCTGGGGCTTTTTTATCTCCTTTCTCATGGACTATTATTCACCAAGTTGGATGATTTTTAATGTTTAAACATCCTTTTAATCCAGTGCATCTCTGAGTATGTTTGTTCTGAAGGTGTTCTTTGAATAAAAAATTTCATGATCTGGTAAGTTTGGGAATTAGATGTTGTTTAGTTTATCCTTTTCTTGGAGAACCAAAATGTATGTTAACATTCTAAAGTCTCAAGAAGTCTTGCAGTAAAGTAACTCTTGAATGTTACTGAGTTAACTGTTTTCCAGGTACACTTGATTATGGAATCAGTGTTTCACTTAACACTTTACTCATATGGATTCGAGTAAGAAACACAGCTCTCCTCTCTCCTTTGTATCTCCACTCCTACTGCCTGCCTTCCTTTAGTTTTTATCTCTTGCTTGGACTATAGCCTAAACCTCTGAAATCAGGAGTTTTAAATCTTTTTTTTAAATCTCATCGATCCATTTGGCAGTCAGTTGAAGCCTCCTTCTCTTGGAATAAGAGAGCATATACAATTAAATACATAAGATTACAGATCATTCACTGATTTGCTAGAGAAGCTGTCATCTGGTTCATCATCAGTTACTGCAGACTGGAAATGCTTTGTGGGGAGAGTATTGTATGGTGGGGAATAGTGTAGGCAGTACAGTTAGGACAGTCTCTGTGGGCAAGTTATTGAATTTCTCTGTCTCCGTTTACTCATCTATAAAACTAAGATAGTAATAGTACCTACCTCATAGGATTGTTCTGAGAATTAAGTGAGTCCTTATATTTAAAGCACTTATAATGGTGACTGATATATAAAAGTGCCCAGTAGCTGTTAGTTGCTATTTCTTTCCTCCCTTCCTCTGTGGTAGCATTATTTTGATCACATTGCAAAAGATGATTTATGGTTCCTATGAGGTTCGTTACTTGCAGATTTTGCATGCGTTTCCATAGTTCATCCCCAATGAAGGAAAAATGCATCTGATAACATTACCTGTAACTAACTTTTCTGGTGCTCAGTAAGTGGAAAATAAAGAACATCCTTTAGTGTAGAACGTTTGCTTTATTTATTTATTCATTTATTTATTTTAAGATAAAAAATTCTTAAGAAATCTTTCCACCCAGTGTGGAACCCCAAGATCAAGAGTCATACACTCCACTGACTGAGCCAGCCAGGCACCCCGAATATTTGCTTTATTTAACAAACACTTATTCTCAAAACCTAGAAAACAGAATATTAGAGGAAACACGTGGAAGGAAGTATGGTTACGGGTGAATGGCTGACAGTTATTTTTACTGAGACCTAAATTTTCCCTTTGAAAGTTTCAGCAGGTAAAAGCATGAATTCCAGTCATAGCCCTGTGACTTTGGGCAAGTTACCTAATGCCTTGCCATTTACTTATTTACCACCATTTGCTTATTTGCAGGAATGGGGCTGGTTATTCCTCTGAGGGTTAATTTGAATATTAAATGAGATGACTTACACAGAAAACACAGCCCCTGGTATATGGTCTGTAAATGGTTTCCTCTCTCCTTGGAGGGAAGTGGAAGAGTATCCCTGTGTGATCGATTGCTCAGCTCCAGTGTTCTTCGCTGTGGGTGGCAAATGTCCCTCTTAGGCTTTCTTCGCAAGTGTTTTAAACAACATCATCATCATCATCATTGGTGGTAGTGTTGATGTTTTGTTTGGCATGGGTGCTATATGGTTCAGAAACCCAAGCACTATATAACAAGGTACACATTGAGAAAGCTCCTTTCCATCCTTGTGTCTGGCAACTTCCTTCCCTGCTTACATAAGTATCCTCCTTTATTAATTTCTTGTGTTCAGATACAGTTAATACAAGTATATATTTTGCCTCTCTATATACTGTTCTGCACTTTGCTTTTTTCTTCTTACAGTATATCCTTCTCACTTTTTTTATTAGGACATAGAGTATTTCCTTATTTACATGCATGCATGCAAGTGTGTATGTGCATGTGTGTATATTTGTATATGTATTAGAGCTCCAGAGTTTTCCAGTGTGTGAATGTACCATGGTTTACTTAACCAGTTCCTGTATTCATGGATATTTGGTTTCTTTCTACATTTTTGCTGTTGCAAACAGTGCTTCTTCATATAACCTCATATGTACAAGGTTGGACAAATTCCCAGATGGTACTGTTGGATTAAAAGATAAGCATGTTTATCATTTTTATTAATATCGAAAATTGCTCTCAATGAGGTTTGCACTATTTTGCATACATTGGTATGCATTTATTTTTATTTTGCATTGCAGATAGTTCTTACCTCTCTTCCCTCCTGGCCCCCCATACCTTTTTTGAGCTGCCATCTTGTTGATATAGAAGGTATTGTACAAATGGAGGTGATCCCTTCCGGTGTTTCCTAAGTGGTACTGGGCTGTTCAAATCCAGTGTTTTCCAAGCCAGATACTAGGGCACAGGGTTATAGTGTGGTGTGAGACAAGGCTTTCTGCCCATCCTTATCTGCTCTTGTCCCTGTCTTGGGATCTGAGGATGGAATGGGTGGGTGTATTGTGTGCCTGAGGCACCAGGTAGGTATGGGGAGATAGTCAATTGCCCTGCACATAAAATATTATTGGCTACAGTCTCCCATCCTTGGAAGTTATTTATATTTTAAGGAATTATGTTCACTGCTTTTTGCAAAAGTTATTTCTGTTTATTGAAGGTTTAGAATAAGAGAAAAGAATAAAAAAACACTTGGAATTTCATAACCATTGTTAATATTTTAACAAATATCCTCTCAATCTTATGGATGTATCTTGATCATAAATGGTAATCATGTACTGCATGATGTTTTATAACCTTTCATTTATTAGTGCATTAGGAATATCATTCTATCTTTCAGTAGTCATACACACACACACACGAACATGTATGTATATATATGTGTGTGTTTGTGTAGAATTCTGCTGGGTGGCTTCACTACAATTCTGTGTTCCTGGATGGATGAACATTTTAAGACTGTTTTGTTAGTCATTTTAAACAGCCTTATGATGAAGATCCTTGTAGCTTAATCTTATGTATCATTGTTATTTTCTTAGAAGAAATTGCTAGAAGTAGAACTGCTGGGTCAAAGCACACGTGCAGTTGCTCAGTTCTACTGAGTGCTCAGGCATTCCTGAGACACTATAACCATAGTTAAAACTAGTAACCCAACATAATAAAAGGTTACATTTTGGGTTTTGAAGGAATTAGGAAAAAAACCCAACAAAACAGCTTCTCTGGCTTTAATTTCTCATTAGCCAAATAGAACCCAATCACTAAACCAAAAATAAGCATGTTATAATTATTTTTAAAATCTTTACCAGAATTAAATATAGTAATTAATGATTAATAAATATAGGAAAATATAGCAATTTAATGATTAAAAATAGAAAACAAATGTAATGCTGCATTTAGCTTTTCACATGATGTTATTTTTCATTTGGTCTTTTTCTTTCTTTTTAAAAAATTAAGACAGTTCCTTTATTTTGAACAAGAAAGTTGTGTAAGCAATTGAAAATATGCCCCATTATAAGAGAGGTTCTTCCCCCATTCTACAGCATACCCCAACATATAATTTTGGAAGGAAAAATACCAGATTTAGTTAATTATGTTACTTACTTTTATTCCTTCTTCTAGGGCAGGTGTGGCATTGACTGATATCTGGCTTAAAGTCTAAAAATGATGCCCAGGTAGAGCATGCTAAATTGTTACATTTGGGGAGATTAACCTTTCATTTGGGTTAAAGTTGAATGCATGTACTAACACAGTGCAACTGAGCCACTATTCTTGATTTAATTAAAGAAAATAAATGTGGTTTATCCGCATTTTTGCAGTTTATTTCATTACAAATCCATTGTTTCTTTCACTTAAAAATATTCTAATGAAATAATCTTGCAAAGGAAAGCTATCCTAGCTGTGAGTCCACAATAAAAAAGCAAAGAGTAAATGTTTAATTTTCTGTTCAGTTGTGTTTAGGACCTTTACAAATAAAGGAGCACCACTATGCTGCCTCTGCCAAAAATTTCACATTCTCTCCTTGAGCCTCAAAGTGGTAACATTGGTTCTGCAGCAAACAGCCAGAACAACAATACTCTTTTCATCCACTGTGAAGTTGTGATAAATTCCTGCAGGAAATAGCAGGTCTTCTTTCTCCATGAAGCTCTGGAGCCACTGTCGTCTTTATCTCTGATATCAAAATCTCCACTCTCATCTGAGATAGATCAAATTCCATCATTAAATGTTCCTCCTAAAACATCTTATTTTTTCCTTCTAATTTGGAAGTTTATCTTTGCATATTTTTTCTTCTAATTTGGAACTTTATCTTCACATACGGTTGTTATGTTCATCCAGGAGTAGTTTTTCTCCTTTTGGATTTTATCTAATTCTAGATTGTTCTCAAGGTCATCAGCAACCTGTTCCCAGTGACAGATACCAAGCTGATGCGATTGCTGCAGGCTGACTGGACTTCAGTAGAGGTTCCTCTGGCCTGTATCCCACGCTTCCAGCATCTCCTCTCCCTCGCCTGAGTATTGCCTGCAAATCCTGGGGGGCACTGATGGGACACAGCCGACCTCAGGCTCTTCATTTGGTCTTTAGATTCAGACATTTCCTCTGAACTTACACAGTCAGGTGGCTCGAGTTGTGTGGGGATCTGATAATAACTGACTTCAGACCATAGTTAAGTCATTTCATGCTACTGAGCTTTGGTGTATTCATCTGTAACACGGAGCTCCTTTGTAGGCATTTGAATGTAATGTCCCAGCTCTGAGGTCCCCTTTGCAGCCCCAGTTTCACTGATAGGAGGGACAATTTTTTTGCATTCTAACCATGGGAAATTTGAAATGTTGACTTCACTTCATTTTTATGTCCCTAAAATAGAAGAAAACGATCATTTTACCTTTGATTCCTGATTATTATCAGGGTAATGAGCAGGTAAGCTTCAATGAAAGCCCCAAATGAAGGAATTTCCAGTATTGTTATTGTAGTCTATATTTAAAAGTGTTTCCATAGAGGGGCGCCTAGGTGGCTCAGTTGGTTAAGCATCCAACTTTGGCTCAGGTCATGATCTCGCAGTTTGTCAGTTCGAGCCCTGCCTCGGGCTCTGTGCTGACAGCTCAGAGCCTGGAGCCTGCTTTGGGGTTCTGTGTCTCCCTCACCCTCTGCCCCTCCTCTGCTCACTCCCCCACTTCCAAAAATAAACACATATTAAACAAAAAGTATTTCCATAGAGTTAAGGAATGAATTTTTTTTTTCACATGTAGATGCAAAGTTACAGTGCAAGTTACTTGCAGTGTGCATGCAAGTTAAATTCTTGACTCTTTTCAGACCCTTAGGGATGAATCATTTTGGGATAGCCAAGTTTTCTAGATGGATGAGAGTTTATTCTTATGACCATATTTTAAAAACTTTAATCACTTTGATGAAAAAGTTCAAAAATATATTTATTATGTCTTTGCACTGAGGTAACTAGAGCCAATTTATTTGTCTCTTATTAATCAGGTTCAGTTATGAACGTAAGTTGTTATGCTGAGCCTTGTGCTTATAGGGGCATAGCATGGCCTGGAGTAAAAAGACCTGGGCTTAAATTTACATTTTACTACTATTTGTTTGCTCAGCAAACCCCTCCTAACTTCACTTTCCTCATCTTCTAAGAAATTGAGATTGAAAATCTTTGTATATGATAGATCTTCCGTAAGTGATAGCTGTTATGATTGGGATGATAAATGGAGGGATGTCCTCCATTGTCTATTGAATTGTGTGTATACACACTCTTTCTGTCTCACACACACAACATATATACACACAGTGTATTTGTTTCATACTGACTAGCTTTGGACTAGAATTCTTGTGCTTTCTATAGTTTTTCTATCAACCTCTCTGTTTTCACTTCCTGAAGTGATCAGTGTGCCTATGTATAGAGCCTTATCCCATAGGATTTACAGGCTTGTTGGCATCTAGTCACTTTTATTTTATGCACAACTCTACATGAGAAGGCCTGGCAACATACAATGTTCATGAATATTTGTGTGAAATTTCTGTAGCATTTCCTTTGGTGAACTCATATTTCATGTGTGTTCCAAAACAATGAAGCTTAGCGTTATTCAAACATAAGAGTGTATTTGCACACTGGTCTTTATTTACAGAGGAATAGTATTGAGCCACCCACTGGGGAGACACATAGTCTAAGTGGTTCTTTTATTTCCTCTACCCTTTTTATTGACAGTGTGGCACACATACACCAATAGTGGTATAATACATCTGAGTTTCAAAGCACAGATTGAAACCATGTGGTTTTGCTTTTTTAAGCCTTGTATAGGGATTATGTCTAGGACCTTGACCTTAAAAGTTACACATCTATCATGTGCCCAACCTTTGTGCACTGGATGATATCCCCATTTAAAGATGAGGGAGCCAAGATTTGCAGAAATTAAGTACCTCGTTTTGTAAATGAGTAACTCCTGTCTGACTTCAAAGTTCTTGCTTTTTACCACAAACCATGCTATATGTTAGCTCCAAACTGAAGCTCTTGTGAACTTGGGTGGATGTATTGGAGTAATGAGCAGTAAGCTGCCATCTGCTATCTCAACTACATGGTCACTTCCAGAGGCGTGTGTTGTGCTCATATGTATACATTTATGCAAAGATACACTGCTCACAGAACCATCCCACATCTTCCTGCCTCCAGAAAAGATGGCTGGTGGCAGCCAGAACAGTGTGCCACGGCAAAGACATCTTTAGGGGAAAACGTTATCAGCTCTCAGATAGCAGGGCTCTAAGCACACATGAGCCAACAGAGTCTCCATGAAAAGAATGCTAGATGGATCTTCAGTTTTGTTCCGTTAATTTAATTATTAAATATTAAGTTAATTATAACCTTATAAAGACTGCCAGGGGAAGGCAGATGACATCATGATTCTGTTCTGGGGCACTACTGAGATCGTGTGATGCTACTGTCTGCCCCTGCCTCCATCACATCCTTGTGTAAACATAAAATGTGTATTAAGATGAGAGACTCCACGAGGAAACAGTAGTTTTTCAGTTTCTTTTGCAATAAACTCTTAATTTTAGATGAGATACATGGAACCAGCTGGTCTTGTATTGATAAAAGTGTTTACTTGGGTAGTTTCATTTAGAGCTAATATTGTTTTGGGTTTTATAAATGGTTATATTGAAGGAAGGAGAGAAGATAAATAGTGCTGGCATTGATGGAAATGGAACAATAACATCAAGATAAAACGTCACTAAGCCCAAATTAATCAGATCATCTGTGAGTCTTCAAATAAGGCTGAATCAAGGATTCAGACAGGTACAAGTGCTTCTGGATTTTTTTTTTTTTTCTAACCAGGCTTAGTTTATGGACCAAAGAAAGGTTCTGCTGCCATTCCATTATTACTGGGCCAATAGTTGAAAAAAGTCTGTCTGTCATTAATGGAAAAAAAGGCAAAATCATACAGTGCATCCAAAATTTGTGATTAAAGTTGTTCTTTATTAAAGGGCCATTTCTTATGTCTTTATATAATTGAATTTAAAACACTTTTTATTTTGGAATAATTACAGGTAGTTACAAAGATAGTACAGAGAGGGCCTGTATTGTTTAATTGACCTTTAGCACAAGCAATAATGCTTTTCTTTCTAGTTTTTAAAGATTTTAAAGGTAAAAGATGCCCAGTGTTGGGTCTTTGAAACTTGTTTTGAACTAGTTTTCTGAATGACTCCAGGTACACCTAGAATAATGGCTGAAATCCAGATGGCGCTGGTCAGGAGTGTGACTGTGTCACAAAAGGGAAGTGGTTTCCCTGGAAGCCAGAAGCACCATTAGAAGGCGAAGAGTTCTCTGGTCACTATAGCTTGGGCCTCTTGAGCCTTTGAACTGCCTGTAGATGCCTGGGGTTTTGTAACAGGTCCTAGTGGCCCTAAAGCTGCAGTTGTCAAAGCAACAGGTGGTAGCTGGAAGCCAGCTTGGCAGCCAGTCAGCTCTGCAAATAGCCAAGGTTGCTCAACCTTCACAAGGTCCTGCAGACCAAACTGGGGGTGTAAGGATCAGCCGATCAGCCCCACACAGATATTTGATTCTTTTTTTTTTTTTTTAACAATCATTTGAAGTCAATCGCTTTGTGTTTTCTTTCATACCTATTTGATTTAACCATATGAAATGGCCACTTTTGTGAGTTAAAAAAAAAGAAGGTCAAATGTTGGAAGTTTAATATGGTTCAGCCTAATGCTTTCTCCTGTCACACTGAAAACTCTTATGAGTGTGGAATAGCATATTTTCAAGGAGACCTTGGCTCTGCCTCTTTCTTTATGGAGGAAATTTAGCATTCCCCATTTTAAGTAGTTAACTTAATCCTCTTAAAAATCGTGAGGTAGGTCCTGATATTTTCCCTCTGTTTAAGATCACAGGTAGTGAGTGGTAGAGCTGGGTTCACACCCAGGCAGTCTAGTCATGGAGCTGACTGCTTCTCAGCACTTCTCTTTGGCCCCACCTCTCCAGTCATGTTTGTGAAAGTCCTGGGTGTCTGGCCACCTGATGGGCAATGATGTAGGTGTTTATTTTGACTTCATGGGAAGAAGAACTTAATTTCCCCCTAAAAATGAATTCTGCAATACAAGAGTTTTGCAGACTTAACACTCTTGCAGTCTTTGGGCCTCTAGAATTGAGGGTAAGAATAGAGACTTGTTGGCCCTAATAATGAAAGCATAGATGGTTGCTGCCTTAGAAGAGGAGGGTGAATGTTTATCTGTCCATTCCAACGATGAAATCCTGTGGTTCTCTAATAAATCTCTGCCTCTCATCTGTGTTGCTTAATTTCTTTGATCTTGAGCATGAGCATGGAAGGAAGGGAAGCAACACAGCCCACGAGGGAGCTTTATTTGGAAATTGCTCATGGTCTCTTGCTTGCTGAGTCCCATATTGATATTGGTGGAGTGAGGCAGAGGGCTAGGAGCATAGGCTCCCTGGGAGCTTTGTGAAGTGGGGAGAAGAGGGGTGTGTCCTTGGGTCATGTGTTTCTGGGGCAGCTGTCCTAGGTATTGAGACACACACAGATCTATTCTAGAACAGTCCTACTGGAGCCTGTCACCTCACACTCTAGCCTTTCCTGATTTATTTATACATCAGTTATGGCTCTGATGTCCATTGAACAAAATTGTAAAGGCTCACATAGTGCCTTTCCAGGGACTTTCCCTCTTTCTCTCCCTTAGCATCAGAGATGAGCCATCATGGTTGTAGGCAGTTTTGTCATCAGCATCTTAGGTATTCTGTCACAGCAGGAAAGGCTGGACAAACAGTGAGTGACTGCCAGAGACCCAGATGACTTCCCACTCAGGTTGAGTAGGAGGAAAGGACAGGTTGTTAGAGAATTGGTTTAAAGTGAAGTACGATCATTCTTTCTGGTTGTATCCTCTTACAGGCAGAAGAGGGAAAAGGTCAGAAAACTGTTTTGAAAGTATTTTTCAGTACCCTCCAAGTCTGATGCGTTAGTTTGGTCACAGTGGATGTGAGGTTGAAAGCCGGTTTGATTTGTTTGGCAGTGACAGGGATGTCAGCTGCATTTGCGTTATCATTTCTAGAGGGCAATCAAGGAAAAGCTCCCTCATTCCTATGTTAGAGAAAGTAAGGAGGGGAGTGATGCATATCTGTATGGCTAGGATTCAATAGGTCTTCAAGTGAGTTGGTTTCATAAGTTGAACGTGAATCTTCCTGCAGAATGCCATGACGTTTGGAACTCTGGATGGTCATGAGTTTATCCATTCATTCATCCATTCAGTACCTACTATGTTAGAAGCCCTGACTCTGAGAAATAAGAATGAGTAAAGCACAGCCTCAGGCGCTCCTATGGCCTGGTGGGTTATATTTACAGAGCAAAGCAAGGTTAGGTTATAATTCCTGTGTTTAATAAAGTGCTGTTGAGGCATAGACAAGAGAATGACTGCATTTGTCTGGGGAAGCCAGGAAGACTTAACAGGGTGGGGGAAGCATTTGAGCTGGACTTTTAGAGAATAAGATAGAATTCCTCAGGTCCAATAGATGGGAAAACTTTCAGAAAAATCTCAGGAGGACAGAGCCTTGGGAATAGTCAGGGTTGAGGGACCACTCATACAGGTCCGTGACCTGAGGTCCTTACCCATCTCATTTTGTAAGTAGAATGCCAGGCTCTCCCTTTAATGTGTTTTTCTTCATTTTCCTATGGATTCATCATGATGAGTCACTGCAGTTTCTGTTTGCAGTGATACCAGGTACAGCTGCTGAGAAAAGGACACAGCTCTTCACTACCTGGGTCCCCTGGTTGTGGCTTCCCCCACCCTTCACTCTTCCCTTCTCAGAAACAGCCTCACATGTTGTGCCCTCATGTCGTTTATTGAGCATATTTCTCAGGACCGGTCTGGAGGACATTTGCATGATGCCTCTTGGGATTTCCCTGAAACCTTTCCTCACTGATCTTAGTTGGTGACAAGGGACACAGGCTGCTTTTGGTCCTTTGCCATGTCTCCATGTGTTTTCTGACATCTTGAGATACTTCTGTCCTTCCTGGGTGTGGGCCAGCATTTCTCTTTCCTCCTGTGGACTCTTGGTAGTGTCTGCGTCACTGTGTGCCAACTCCCTAGTTCCAGAGGTGGACCTGAGGTAGGCCCTTGGCTGTATGTCTCGTTAGTGTGTTTGCATTACTTGAGGGTCTCCGTGTTTATATAATAATTGTGTACTCTGTAGTGCCTGAAAATCCTGAAGGCCAAGGCTGGTTTGAATGATTCAGAGTTAGTCACTTTGGTATGAAGCAAAGTAAGTCTAAGGCAAACGAAGAATTCTTTGAAAGCAAAAACTTTTGTTTAGAGCAGCGTGTTTGATGAAGCAAATAGATTGATTTTGTGGTGCCAGAAATATGCTGTTCTTTTTTTTATACTGTTCCTCCTGCCGGTGGTCAGAGACATGAGGGTCCTTTGGAGTGAATTCTAGCCGCACAGTTCTGGGGAGAGCATCAGGGCGATAGTGCAGCACGGAACGAAGGCCGTCCAGTCTGTTGAAGAGTGAGCGTCACTCAGCCCGTTGCCTGTGTGGATCGTGAGGGGAGGATGCAGGTGGGAGGTGGGTAATGTGCGGGGACACTGTGAAGACACGTGTGAAAAGCCCTTTGGAATCTGCTTCTAGGCAGTGTTGTGCAAGTCCCCCCGAAGTTTCCTCACTTCCCCAGGAACATGTACAGAGAGCGATATATCACTGGTATGTGAAGATTACTCAGGGTCTGAAAAATGCTGCACCCGCAAACAGTTTTGCTGAGCTGAACATTGGTCAGTTCTGATGTTTGGATGGTGGCCACGGTTATTAAAAATAACTTCCTGAGTCCGGGAATCTAGGAATTTACAAGTTCAAAGCAGAGGGGTGGGAGCCCTGTGTTCTCCCTCTTCCCAGGCAAGGGAAGTGTTTTACTAGCTGTAGAACTTTCAGTAAAGCTTAACTTCTTTGCTCTTGGGTTTACTCATCTGTAAAGTGGGGGTAATACCCACTTTATGGTATGGTTCAGGATTAAATGAGTAAGTATAGGTAAAAGTCTTGGCTGATGCCTGATACATATAGCTAACACTGATGTAGTGCTTATTTCTATTTATTTTCCTCCTTCTTTCTTATTTGAGATTTCCCTGAGATTCTATACCCATTTAAAAAATATAACTCTTTCTATGGTTTTAGGCTCCATCAGCAGTGGCTTAAGAATGCTTCCTAGGAGGGACTTTTGGTTTGTGGTAGGCTTCTTTATTCCCTTCCTTTGCCCTTGGGGTGGTGCAGGGGAGGGGTGGTGCAGGTTCAGAAGCCAGTGGGGAACAGAGGTGTGTGGTCGCAGGCAAAGGCATCAGCTGGAGCCAGTCCCTGCCTCATAGTTGGGCCCTTGTATTTGTTTGAAGGTGGAATGAATGGTTATTCCATTTTGCCAAAAAAGCCATAGCTTCAGTGGCAGGAGAAGGCATGTAGGACTCTCTCAGTTATCTTTGCAGATCTTCTGTAAATCTAAAATTAATCCAAAATAAGAAGTTTTTGAAAATCAAGGGGAAATGAACAGTTGCTCATGGTTATAGAGTTTGAGTCATGCAAGATGAAAACAGCTGTGTGCATATAGTTAACAATACCATGATGTACACTTAAAAATTGTTAGGAGGTAAATTTATATTACGTGTTTTTACCACAGTAAGAAAAAGAAAAAAGTAAAAAAAAGTTGAAAAGCTCCAATGACAAAACTGGCAAGTAGTACCATGCCCGGCACATTAGTAAATACTTAAGAAATGCTTCTGTTGGCTATGGGAGTGAGTGAGCTAGGTTTGAACCTGACCTTGGCGCTTACTAGACAGGCAACCTTGGTCTGAATTGTTTCTTCTGTGAATCTGCTTATTTATAAAGCGCAGTCATATCTACCTCATAGAGTTGGTGTGAGCATTAAATGAGGTTAAAGAACTTTATCAGAGGATCCAGTGTTAGTAAGCACTCTAAAATGTGGGGATTGTTACTATTAATTATAGAATTGATATACTCTTGTTTGGATATCCCATTTTTAAAATCTATCCTTTTTTTGGTACATTGAGGTTGCTTTCAGATTTTTGCTATTGTGAACAGTGCTGTGATTAATAGCCTTACAGTTAAATCTGTGTGCATACATTGTTTTCTTAGTATATATTTCAGAGAGTTGCATGGTTCCTAATTTTTAGGTCTTCTTATTCCAGTATCACACTGTTTCCAGATAGTTTGTAACAATTTGCTATTCTCCACAGCAGTGTGGAGAACAGACTTTTGATAGGCAGAGATGGGGGCCGGAGGGGGAATGGACCCTATCAAGTGAGGTGCTCTCTTCACAGTAACATTAAATGTTGAGGGCCCCTCTGAATGTCGACTTGAGCACGAGAAGTCAGCCTCGTTCCAAATACCTGAGCGCCCACCACATGGCTAGGGTGAGCTAAATGGCTTTCAGCCTATGGCTGGGGAGGTGGGGACTGTGTGGCTGGCATATGCAGGGTGGGCAGCTGCCCCAGGTGTACAGAACCCTACTGCTGACAGATCAGGGAGCAGAAAGGGAGAATTTTTGCTTAGGCCTTCCTTCCCCATGGCAGCTGTAGTGTGGGTAAGCAGGGTGGGCAGGTAATACAGACCTAATTAGAACTCGCCTTCCCCTCTGAATATTAGAGCCTGAAGAGGACTTTGATGGTATCTGGTATAGTGCTTTTTGACTCTTTGGAAGCCAGGGATCTCTATTTCAGATTTAATCCCACATGGAACCTCAGCATACTGAAGAGACTAATTTTATAAATTCAGACACAATACCATGACTTACCAGTATTATAATAATTATGATAAAGTGAACAGAACAGTGAATCTGATTATGGGCACTGAATTTTGAGTTGGGTTCAGAGTGGAGTGGCAGTCCCAATCATTTGCCAGTTCTATTACCCAATTTACTTCTGAATTTAGTTTTGGTTGCAGTATGGAAAAATCTGATTCACATAAATAATAATTACAGATAGTTTACTAATAACTTACCTTGCAGTTTCAGGATACTCTTCACTTGGCCCAGAAGCCTGAAAGAAGAATAGGGGGAACTTTTATCACAGAGTAGATAGAACTATCACCACTATCTAACGAATGCTTTATTTTCTACACATAGCACGAGACTGATGCTAGGTGCTTACTTTTTATTCCAGTGCAGGCTGCTATGAATTTATTTGTTATCGCATAACTGACGATGCCCCTGTGAGTCTGAACCCAGCGGATGTGCTGGAGATTTGCCCGGCATTCAGTTGAACATGCTGCAAGTATGCTCTAGTAGTTTGTATATTTGTTTGAGCAGTTTTCAGGGAGCACGTCAGTAGAAATCTGAGTTTAAAAAATAGAGTTCCAGCTTCCTTTATAAGATGTTGAAATATAAGCTCAGAATTGACAAGAGAAGCTTTATTCTGATGTCTTCAGAAAGAGAATGTGAACACATTGGTCATCTTTAGTGGGTTAAAAGTTACTATAAAATTGAGTTTGTGAGGGTTCATTATAATTTCAAAAATTGTTAAAATAAGGCTGAAAAGTGAAATTTGAATGTATTTTCCCTCCAGAATTTTGGAGCACTCCAAACATTTGGTTACTTAGAACATAGCTTGAAAATCCTTATCTCAAATATAGTACAGCTTCACTTATTTTGTAACATGATAAAATTGAGGTCTCAGGAGGGGAGGTGACTTTCCAAGGGTCACTCTGAAAGTTACTGGGAAAGCTGAGAAGAGGGATCCTTGAGTCTCTAGATGCTTCTGTCTCTCTTTTTAAAGTTTATTTTATTTATTTTGAGAGAGAGAGAGAGAGAGAGAGAGAGCGCGCGTGCAAGGGGTGGGGTGGGGAGAGAGAATCCCAGCCAGGCTTCACACCGTCAGCACAGAACCTGATGCACGGCTCGATCCCACGAACTGCAAGATGATGACCTGAGTCAAAATAGAGTTGGATGCTTAACTAACTGAGCCACCCAGGTGCCCCTCCCGATATTTTTTTATGTGTTTTTTTTTCTGCTGAATCGTGAGGACTTCCCAACGGGGCGGGAAGCTGGGAAACATGTGTAGGCACGTGCACGGACTCCCATATACTCACCCACATGCTATATACCCTGACAGCTAGCTTCAGGTAAGGGGGGGAAGTGTGTGAAGTTTGGAGTGCGCAGACTGAGCTGCCCTTCCTGGCAGTATTGCTTGTTGTGAATCTCTCCTGAGAGACCTTTTGCTGCATGAAAACTTAATCTTCTCAGGACTCTACTTTCTGGCTGCTTTGCTCAGACAAGTAAAAGTAGCTAATCTGATAAACTTGTCTAATTTAAAAGGTGGGAGTGAACTGACTGGCTGCCTCTCCCTGTTTTTGTATTATCATAAGCATCTCCTGGAATACAATGCTTTCACCCTGACTGGCTGTTTCAGGGGCACTGTGAGGGTGTGTGTGTGTGTGGGGGGGGTGTTCTTAATAGTGTCTCATTTGCTCTTAAAATAAGACTGACCCTCCTCAGGGCTGCTGCCAATCTGCTGCCTTTGCGGGAGTTAGAAAACAGCTCTGCACTGGGAGTGCAGCCTGGCCAGTAGAAAGAAGGCAGCCATCGTGATTTTTTCACCTCAGTTGGGCACTCTTGACAGGACTGTAGTCCTGATCCTGCTTGTTGTCTGTCTTCCAACCAAATACAATGACTTATTGTTTTGCATTATACAGAGAACATACAGATTTGCTCCTTGTGGGTGCTTAATAGATGTTCCGGTTCACTGATAATTCAGAGTTGACCAAATACAGAAAATGGCACCTCGCAGGATGACACCTGCTCTCATAGCAGCAGTGACCATTCAGCATTACCTTTAGGATTCCATAGTTTATACATTTATTTATTTATTTATTTATTTATTTATTTATTTTTAATTATTTTTTAATGTTTATTTTTGAGAGAGAAAGAGAGAGTGAGAGTGTGCAGGGGAGGGGCAGAGAGAGAGAGGGAGGGAGACATAGACTCTGAAGCAGGCTCCAGGCTCTGAGCAGTCAGCACAGAGCCTGATGCGGGGCTTGAACCCACAAACTGTGAGATCATGACCCGAGCCCAAGTCGGACGCTTAACTGACCGAGCCACCCAGGTGCCCCTTAATTTTTTAAAAATCATACATTTATTAATTCAGTAGACACTTCTTGAGCACTTACTGTGTAGAACCAGGCTCCGGGTAGATGTAGTTTGTTCTCTCATCTCTAGTCAGGACGATGGACCCCAAACAAATACACAGACCAAGTTATCACAAATAACAGATTTCTAGGTTGTGATAAGTGCTCTAAGGACAATAAACAAGGGTGTGGTAAGGGGTGGATAGGAGTGGCGGAGGGAAGAAGAGGGCACTGGAGGCAGGGCCGAGATGACCAGGATCTTCTTGATCTGGGTTGTCAGGGAACATCCCTCTCTGAGAGAAGCACATAATCAGACCCAAAGAATGGAAAGGAGCTGGTGTGCAAAGAGCAGTCAAGGAAGCTTGGATAGAGGTGGGTAATAGTTTGGTATACTTGAGGACCTCAGAGTATGGACTTGGAGCATAATATGAGACAAGGTTGGAGGCAGCACGGATAGTAACAGTCGCGAACACTGAGTCTATATAGTATGTGCTGGCGCTGAGTGCTTCCCGTATATTAACTCTTCAAAGGCTGAGAATGATCCTATGAGGTATGTAATAATACATACTCATTATTTTACAGATGAGGAGCCGAGGCACAGAAGCTAAATAACTTACCTGAGATTTCACAGCTGGTAATTGGTAGAGCAGGGATTCAAACACAGGCAGCCCGACTCCACACTGTGCTGGTATCCACTATGGTGTAATGCCAGTGGAAGCTGAATAATGCCAGGTCTCTCAGTTTCCTCATCAGCAGAATGGAACTGGTCTGTAGATTAAAGGAGATAATATCTGCAAAGTGACTGGCACATGGGTAGGCACTCATTAAGTGGACTTTCTATCTAATGGTGGTGGTGGTGGTAGTGTTGGTGTTGTGGGAGGGGAGGGGCGGAGAGGAAACAAGGAACTAAAGCTCTAGGGAAGGGGCGTGTGTATACCGACTGCTGTGATGCAGGAGAGTGCTGTGAAGGCTCTGAAGTAGGTTGGTTCCTTCCAGCTGGAGAATGCAGACAGTCTTAGTGGTAGGGGAGGGTAACCTTACTGTAGACCTTGAAAGATGGGCAGAAATCAGATATGCAGAGCAGGTAGGAGGGGAGAGCTAGCATTTGCTCAGAGGCTGGGAAGTAGGGCCTGGGGGCAACAGTAGTGGCCCTCCCGAGGGGAGAAGCAGGATCCAGATATAGGCCAAGTGATGATAGGTTGGAGCCAAAACCCAGCAGGGCTTGATGCCATCCTGAAGCTTTGAGTCTTCACGTATCAGGGAATGTGGTGTCCTGGTGTCCAAAGCTTGGTTTAAAGATCCAATTTGGGCTCCTCCCAAGTCTCAGATTGGGCCTCTGGCTGAGTCAGTGAGAGAGAGGAATTTTTTATTTTGTCTTTTGACATGGCATCTGGCTGTCCAGTAGAGGTGTCTGCCCACCTTCCGGGTCCACGCAGAGAAGCACTGCTCTCTAGTAGAAAGCTCTATTACCCTGCCCCTTCAGACAAGTTTTATAGGTAGTTGCAGACAAATAACTAGCACAGGCTTTGGAGCCAGATAGCTGGGCAGGAATCTGGGCTTTGATTCTAGCTTTTGATCTTTGGGGCTTGTGTTTGGGCCTCGTTTAGTTTCTGTGAAGTAGAGATTTCTACCACCTCATGTTGTTGTAGGAGGGTCAAGTAAGCATTTAGCACTAGGTACCTAAAGCACATAGTAAGTGCTCAGATGACAGTGGTCGAAGTTACTAGATTGCATGGTGTGGAAAGCTCTAAATACCCAGGGGAAGTTTTTTGAGCCTACTAATTGCCTTCTCCCGTATTTCTGAGGTTAGAAAGCCTAAACAGTTGGCGGGACTCACTGGAGCCATGTTGAGATGGATTTTAAAGCCATTCCCAGGCTCAGTGGGACATCATGCCGCAATGTGTATTTGCTGTCCTAGTCTTAGGCTGTCATTTTAGAATAGGAACAGTAGCATCTTTTGAAGTGTTTCTGATTGTGAGTGAAGTGTCAGCAGTTTTACATTCCAGTCCGGTAGACCAGTAGATGTCATTTTCATATTGACTGAAAATATTGCCTCTGCTTTTCTGCTACCTAAGAATGAATTTTTATTTTTTTGAAAGTTTATGTATTTATCTTGAGAGAGAGAGCACGCATGTTCACATGCATGGGGGCGGGACAGAGAGGGAAAGAGAGAATCCCAAGCAGGCTCTGGGCTGATGTGGAGCCCAACGCGGGGCTTGATCCCACGAACATGACGTCATGACCTGAGCCTAAATCAAGAGTTGGACGCTTAACTGACTGAGCCACCCAGGTGCCCCTGAGGCACCTAATAAAGAATTTTGGAAGAAATATCACCCGATTCCGCAGACCCTTTGAACATCTGCTTAGGAGCCAAGTATAGCTCTAAGGTCAGTACTGGAAAACACAAAGACAGTAAGACTCCACTTGCGCTCAAAGCTGCATTCTTCATCTCAGCTGGTTCAGTGACTTGTGGTGAGATGTTGTTGGTTGATGGCGGGTGGGTATCTTTGGCATTTCGAGGGAATGGCCGGGAATAATAATTATCCTGTAATGTGCTTAGGGATAGTCCTGTGCAAAAAAATATTTTTCAATAATCTGCATGACTCCCGAATGTCTCTCCAGACATTCTTGTGGGGGAAAAAACGTGTTTGTAATTTTATGAGCCTAGAACCTAATTTTATTTTACATAATTTTTGCATCATTTTGATATAACCTGAATTTCCTAGGAATGCAACTACTGTATAAATTGATATATTGTACTATAGAAACCTAATAGTATTTTATTTTGGTTGGAACTTTACCAGAAGCTGTTCACCATTTTTATAAATTGTGCTACCAATGTTGGGGTGCTTGTATTTGTGTCCCCAAGAAGAACCTGCCGGTATCTGTCTCTATTTGTAGTTACTGCATTCATGGCTGCTCTGCTGTTGGTGCAAGAAGTAGACTATTTCATTATGTCTTCTAATGTACTTTTGACAGGAATTACATGTTGAAATACAGATTCTTATAAACTTCTTTGAGTGACCCTTTATTTATACTTTGGACGTCATTTGATTATTTTGAAATTTTGCATATGAATAGTTTTTATTTTTGATTTTCATTTCAGGGTAGTAAGGGGAGCGTTACAAAATATGTGTTTAAAAAAGGGGGGAGGAGAATGTTTAGAACTACTGGTCTGGTGCACGGGTTCCATATCAATTATACCTGCTGATGTGTGGAGAAGACTGTAGGGAGAGTTACACCTCCAGTTTGTTTTAAGTTCTGGTATGTGTAGCCTTGATTCTAAACTCATTTGCATCAAGAGTTGTTTTTAGCTGATGGTTTTGCAGTTCTAGAAAATGGGTATATCTGAGTGGATGTGAAGTGGTTATAGTGGTTTTGTCCACAGCACCCTGCGCCTGAGAATCTTAGCTGGAGGGATTCTAACTTGTGTTCTAGTCACCACAGCCAGCAAATGGGAGTGTCCCCATGTGAGCTGAACCAAAGTGGTTTTAGAGAAGGTCAGAACGCTCATTGCAAATGTTAACGTTATCTCTTAGTGTTCAAGAGTGATTTTGAAGTTTTCGTAATTCTCACTAAATGGCATTGTGTAATCGCTTGTGGTCTCAGTGTAGTTTATAATCATCAAGAGTAATGAAAGGGTAATGAGACTGGAAGTTAGAGAAACACAGAGAACTCTTTCCCTGAAGGTCTTCAATGGATAGGTGTCGGGGCTGGCCTAGTCATAATCCTGGAAAAATAATAAAATGTTTAAGGGCTGATTGTGTTATATGTCAGTCATTGTAGGCCAGAGTTGATGGAGATAGGTAGTGGAAGAGGAGGTTGGATCAGGGTGGACCCCAAAGGGAGGAGCGTAGAGTATAAAAAAAGCTATATTTGTTTCCTACCCTGAATTTCCATGCTATTATTACCCCAGCAATCACGCTGGCTTGTACTCTGAATTTACAGTCATAGGAATTAGTGGATATCTTTTATTTAGTATCTAATGTATGATTTCCTTTGTGCTTGGTTTTTGGCAACAGTTAGATGAGAGGGACTTGGAATTGAGCTCAGAGACATAAGTGCCCAGGGCCACGTAGCTCATAAGTGGTAGGGTCAGAATTTGAACTCAGGTTTGAGTGATGCTGGAACCTCTCCTTAAGCCTTTCCATATCTTCACTGTGGAGGGGGTGATCAGGATTAGCTTTTTTGCTCACCGTTTTGTACCCAGATTGTAAAGCAGATTTCATTTGGCCTAATTATGGCGATTTAAGTTTTCGACATATAATCTCTGATTGTATTTAAATTAGGGATGGTTAGAAAGTTCCAGCCCAGTTAGTAATTTAGCAACTTAAAGCATTTGACTATCATGGTTAACCAAAAACCTAAATCATACTAACTGTTTGAAGTGGCAAAGAGTAAGGGAGCTTTTTATATGGTTACTAGTCTGCTTTTTAAAATGTGTTTATAAACGGAGAATCCTAGGTGATCAGTATTTGTATAGTGATGTTAGATGGGCTTTGGAAATTCCCTCGCTGTGACTTCTTGAAAACTTGGCTGAATAAACTGACAAAGGATTCCAGTCCTTGTTGTGTAATTGAAGGTAAGGATATAGAGTGAGTTTCTGTGCCCCCAGCTATCATCAAGTTAGTTGTAGCTGCCAATGAAACTGTCAGGTTAACAAAAAAAAAATCTTACTATTTTTTTTAATGTTTATTTATTTTTGAGAGTGAGAGAGACAGAATGTGAGTGCAGGAGGGGCAGAAAGAGGGGGAGACATAGAATCGGAAGCAGGCTCCAGGCTCTGAGCTGTCAGCACAGACCCCGATTAAGGGGCTCGAACCCACAGACCACGAGATCATGACCTGAGCCAAAGTCGGACGCTTAACCAACTGAGCCACCCAGGCACCCCTAAAAAAAATCTTATTATTATTATTTTTTTAATTTTTTTTCAACGTTTATTTATTTTTGGGACAGAGAGAGACAGAGCATGAACGGGGGAGGGGCAGAGAGAGAGGGAGACACAGAATCGGAAACAGGCTCCAAGCTCTGAGCCATCAGCCCAGAGCCCGACGTGGGGCTCGAACCCATGGACCGCGAGATCGTGACCTGGCTGAAGTCGGACGCTTAACCAACTGCGCCACCCAGGCGCCCCAAAAAAATCTTATTTTTTAATGGCGCTGGTATGGCTAACTCTCCTCCACTAGGGAGTATGTTTAATAGTGGATTTGGTTTTTGTTTTTTTGTTTGTTTTCTGAAAGACAATCTAGTGAGGAACCTAAGGGCACCTTTGGCTGCTGACACTGAACAGACTATTGAAAACTGTGATTTTTGGGAAGGATTGCCACATGTCTTAATGTCTGTGTGGAGAGAGAGGGTTGAAGGCCCAGTGTTGCTCTGTGATTTGAAGCCCGTTACTTAATCCCTTTCTGCCTCCATTGACTCAAGCCATGCTGTAACTAGCAGCTTCTGTTCTGAGGGTAGATCTCAGGAGTTGTCTTCTCAGTTGGGAATGGAAGACGGGGCACATCTCGGGTCCAGCCCAACTAGGTAGGCTGCCTCAGTTCCCGTCCTGACTGGCCCCTCTCCCCTGGCCCCTCTGGAATTTCTACCTTGGCCTCCCCATCCTCTGCCCTCCTCTTCTGAGACTGTTCTGACCCACTTTGTGAGGGACAAGAAACAAAAGTGATAGGGACAAACTGGGGTGCACTTAGCCATGGAACTGTCACTAGGCCTGGTTCTAATTTTGGCCCCGTCACTTCTTTGTTCTTTTTGGAAATAGATGGAATTCACTCACTGGTGATGTTGGGCATTGGGACAAGTGAGCGGTACTAGCTTTTTATGTACTGACTTTTTCTAGCTGGCCCTTTCTCAGTGCAAGGGGACTAAAGAAAGGAAGAAGGAAGGTTAAGAATCTTTTTGTTGTTGTTGTTGTTTACAGTGTTTACAAAATATTGAACTCTCATAAGTAAAGTTTACAAAAAAATGAACTAGTAAGTAAAATCACAAGAGTTTCCAACAGGCTTCATTTCCGTCACTTGTTTTCTTATCCCAGATCACAAAGCACTTTGGTGAGAAGAGGCCAGGTTTTGGTTTTGGATAACCTGGGTACAAGTCCCAGCTCCACCACTTGCTAGCCGGATACCCTTAGGCAAGTCACTTAAATTTTCTGAACCCCTGTTTCTTCACCTGTTAAAATGGGCACAGAAACGTTTGCCATAAGCACTCTACTGGGTCCCTGGAAATCAGCTAAGTTCATAGATGTGGAAGTGCTTTGTAAACTGAAAAGGGCCATATAAGCCTGAAGGACAATTGTTGCCATGGTTTCAGGTATCAAAAGTGGCGGTGCATTGAGAGGTGAGGGAAGTCATATTGTGGGCGTCTGACTAGAGGTCCTATATTCCAAAGCCCAGAAATCCTCCCTGGAGTTTTGTCCTAATGCAGCAGTCCTGTGGTGGTAGTTTTTGGAGTGTGGCCAGAAGCACTTGCTACACTTATTAAAGGGTTTTGGCACTCTGTAATGTGGGATTACTAGCACCGGAAGATGAAATGATAAAGGAACATCACATTATATTCAGATGTGTGAGTCATGCACATTTATGAGTTACTTTAAAAAATGGAATCATAATAGAAATGGGCATGGGTTCAACTTACGTTCCTTGGCTTTAGAAGTTTTCAGGTTAAAAGTCACTGCATTTAACTGTCTTAAAGTACAGCTTTTATAAAAAGCTTTTAGAACTTAAACTCTGTGTAAATGAACCTGAATTCAAAACTGTCTTTTAATTTTCCTGCCCGTAAGATATTAGAGACATTTTGCATTGTGCATGTGTGTGTGTCCTGCTCTGACTCTTACTGCATCAGAAGCAGGAATATATGATTCCTACAACCCTGGTGGCCTTCAGAGAGCTTCATGGTCTTATATTCTGCCCACTCGTTCTGCGGTGAGGAACCCCTGCGGTCCTGAGGGGTTGCCGGATTTGTCAAGGCCCAGAGCTGGATTATGGCAGAGGCAGGATTAGAACTCAGTCCACATGGCACTGCCAACAGGGAGATAGACTCCGGGAAAATTTAGTCACAGTGTTAGGTGAGAAGTCCCCCTCCACTCCCACCCCCCGCCCCAGTTCACTCTATCTAAAGATCATGGTTTGTTTAGTTTAACCTACTTGCCCCTGGTTTAATTCTTTTCAGAATTGGAAATAATTTTCAAGGATTATCCTTTTATGTCATACTACCTCTTTATGCTTAAGATTTTTGCTTGATTCATTTAACCAGGAACGATTACAAAGACTTTTCCTTTTCTATAAGGGGCGACTTTTCCATTAATCAGATTAGTCATATTTGTCACTCTACTTAGAATTTTTTTCTTCAGATTTCATTTATTATATATCAACAGACATTTGAGTTCTTACCCTGTGCCAGTTCCCTGTGCTAGGTAGATGCTGTGAGTAGGAAGGCATTGAGTAACAGAACGAAGGACCTCATCTAAGATCTTGACTTTCTCCTGAGAGGATCTAGTGTGCCTGTCAGCACCCACCCCCCCCCCCCCCGCATCGTTGTGTTTTATGGTAGAGAATGGAAGGCAGAAAGAGAAAATCATTAGCCAAAGTAATGATTTTTCTAAAAATGTCTGTTCTCAACTTAGCTAAGTAGACATACATTACCAGTCAATAATGACATAAACTTTATTGTCAAGGGGATTCTTGCATAGCCAGGGTTTCAGAAGATTGCTGCCACTCGAGATAGTCTTTAAAGCAGCTCAGGATTTGGATACCTGCAGGGAATAAGGTAGGTAATTGATAATGAATATCTGATAAAGATCTCTTGCTGTGTTTGGAGCTTTAAATATTTTTTAATGTTTATTTATCTTTGAGAGAGAGATAGTGACAGAGTGTGAGTGGGGGAGAGGCCGAGAGAGACAGAGACAGACAGAATCTGAGGCAGGCTCCAGGCTCTGAGCTGTCAGAACAGAGCCTGACATGGGGCTCGAACTCACGAACCACAAGATCATGACCCGAGCCGAAGTCAGATGCCTAATCAACTGAGCCACCCAGGCACCCCATGAGCTTTAAATATATTAGCTCATCTAACCATTTGGGGAGGGATTTTTTTTTTCAATTGAAAAATGTATTAAACAGATGAAAGAGGGGTGCCTAGGTGGCTCAGTTGGTTAAATGTGTGACTCTTGATTTCAGTTCAGGTCATGATCTCAGGGTTGTGGGATTGAGCCCCGTATTGGGCTCCCAGCTGAGCATGTTCAAGATTCTCTCTCCCTCTCCTTCTCCCCTGCTCACGTGTGTGCACATGTGTTCTTTCTCTCTCTCAAATTAAAAAAAAAACACACACACATTCAGGTAGGGATCTGGCATTCTGTCCCTTGATGTGGTCTGAGGATCTTGATGATGACAGCCCTAAGCATATCCATTTCTTGGGTCTCACTGCCCAAATGTGGACAGGTTGTCCTCAAAGTCTGGCTATAGCTTTCATCCTGAGATCTCTGTTCTGTCCTCCTAGAAATTCCCTTTGCCTCCTCTGTGTTTAATCTTTATTTCTCGTTTTGGAGCTTCTCTTCTAGTCACCCTTTAAGGAAAGGTAGCAGGTAAATTATTTAAGATCTTGAATATCTAAGTATGCCTTTATTACTCCTTCAGACTTTACTGATACTTGGCAGGTTATAGATTTTTAGGTTGCTACTGTTTCCCTTCAAAATTTTGAAGGCATTTGTCAGTTGTCACGTTGCTTCATGCAGCTGTTAAAAAGCTACCCAATTACTTTTTTTTTTTTAAGCATTTATTGATTTTTGAGAGACAGAGACAGAGCATGAGTCAGGAAGGAACACAGAGAGAGGGAGAACAGAATCTGAAGCAGGCTCCAGGCTCTGAGCTGTCAGCACAGAGCTGGATGCAGGACTTGAACTCATGAACAGCGAGATGATGACCCGAGCCCAAGTCGGACGCTTAACGAAGCCACCCAGGAGCCCCAAAAGCTACCCAATTATGGGAAAAAAAGGCCTGTTTTTTGATCTTTTGGATGTGGTTGGTTATATTCTCTTTTGGGCATGTATGGATTCTTCTGCTGTTGTTTCTAGTGTTCCCAGTAATACTTACAGTGAGTCTTTTCATCCATTGTATTTTTAGGCCTTTTCAATTTGGCAACTGGTGACCATCACTTTTGCAAAATCTTTCTTCAATGATCTTGCTGATGATGGTTTTCTTCTTCCATTTTTCTCTCTTTCCCTTAGGAACTCCTTTTACTCAGATGTGTGATTTTCTGCATTGGTCCTCTTAATGTTCTCATGTTTTCTCTCTTATTTTCAAACTATTATTTGCTAAGCAATTTCCCCAACTTTATCCTCAAACCTTGCTATTGAGCTTTAAAAAATAAATACATATTGTATGTAAGTTTACATACAGTAAAGTGCACCATTCTAAGTGTTTATTTCACTTAGTTTTGACAGTCGTATACACATATGCAACCACTACCCAAAACAGAGTATATAGAACATGTCCGTCAACCTAGAAATTTCTGGAGGGCCCTTTTCCAGTTGTGTTTTTTTCATTTCTGTGGCCATCTTTTTAATAATCAAGAGCCCTATTTTTTTTTTTTTAACATTTATTTATTTTTGAAAGAGACAGAGTATGAGTAGGGGAAGGGCAGAGAGAGAGGGAGACACAGAATCTGAAGCAGGCTCCGGGCTCTGAGCTGTCAGCACAGAGACCGAAGCAGGGTTAGAGCCCACGAACCGCAAGATCATGACCTGAGCCGAAGTCGGACGCTTAACTGACTGAGCCACTCAGGCGCCCCTTTTTTCTTTGAAATGTTACTTAAAAAAAATCTTATTCTTGCTTTGTAGATAAAATATATTTGTTTATCAACCTGAAGACATTATTTACTTTTTAAGGTTTTTTCATCTCTATAAATAATCTTTGTTTATTCTGAGTTGCTTTTTTTCCTGTCTGCATTAAGGCCTTTCCTCAGACATTGGTTTATCTTGGATGTCTGTTCATTATTAAAAATGAGAAGGAGCATGAGCATGGGACTTATGGACTTTGAACTTCACTAAAGAGTGACTTGAATGGGCCATCAATTAGGGAACCCCCAGTATTAGTATCTTTAGGTGTGTTCTCGTGGGATGGTAACATTCCTCAGAAAAGATTATTTCACTTTCTTGCCGGGAGGGTCAAGGAGTGTCTGCCAGCATTTCTGGAGCCATGTGGGGAAGAGGGTGGAAGTTGCAGCATCCCAGGCCTCAGCATTCAGTGTGCGTGCAGACACAGCCCCCCTGTGTGCTGTAAGCGCCCTGTGCTTTGCCTGGCATCTCTAGTCCTAGGATCCTCCGGCTTATCCTCTCCAGAAAATAAACCTCTAGACCCATGCTACCCTAAAATGCAATAGCCACTAGCCACGTTGAGCCATTTAAATTTAAATTAATAAACATTAAATAAAAATTTAAACATTAAATAAAAACTTAAAACTTGCCCTAATCACATTTTAAGCTCTCCATAGCCTCATGTGACTAGTGGCTGCCATACTGGGTAGAACAGATAGAGAACATTTCCATTGTTGCAGAGAATTCCGGTGGACAGTACTAGTCTAGACTTTGGCTGAGTGGAGGAGTGGTGCAAGGGAATTCGATTTCTCAGATGTCTCTCCCCAGCCTTCCTTGTTTACCCCAGGTGCTGGTGCTTCCAATTCCTGTGACTTTTTGAGGCTTCTGTGGTATACATTTATTTGGTTCTCAGCTTTTGCCACTGTCCATGTGGGATTCAGTTTTCATGGATCATCTGTCATTTTGCTATACATCTGTCTAATTACCAGCTTCCAAAATTATTTGCAGTTTTCTCCTCTCCTATTCCCCTGCCATAGTTGTGATTGTGGTCTTAAAAAGGCCATACTGTATCTGTGTTACACACACACACACGCACACATACACACACACATTTTAGTTGGGTTTCAGGAGGGAATGAAGTTGGACAATTGTGTTCACTCAGCCGTTTTGACCAGGAATCCTAATTCATTCTCATTTTTCAGTGAAGAGAGGCAGGTAAAATAATTGGCTGAAGGTCATATAGCCACTTAGTGGGTTTTAAACTTGGTCAGATTTAGAAATCTGGTATCTTTCTCATTGAACAGTATTATGCCTCATCTTGTTGTGCTCAGGAGGGATTCTCTCCTCACACATACCCCAAGTTTTAATATTTTATAGTTGTGTTTTAAATCTATTATTCCAGATATTTCTCAGTTATCCTTAAACCTATTTAAGAAAAGAGGTCAACTTTGAGTACTTCTGTCTCAGAAATGTTTTCTCCCCCTGCTCTTCATTTCTACTTTTTTTGAGGACTTCATGACTTCTAAACTTTGTGTTAGCATTCTCTTCAGCAATTCTTGAAGAGTTTAGAAAAAAGTATTTAGAAAAACATTCTGTTGTTTAATTTAAACATTGTATTCAAACTATCTATATATCATTCTCATATAAAATTGTCCCTGTATCTGTCTTCAGTTGGACCCCACTTTCCATAAGACAGTAATTCTGTTTGTCTTCGAATCCCTTGTCTGAGGTACAGGATTCATGAATGTTTATCACTCTTTGGCTCGACATTTTCTTTTCTTTTCTTTTCTTTTCTTTTCTTTTCTTTTCTTTTCTTTTCTTTTCTTTTTTTTTTTAGATTTTATTTGTTTATTTTAAGTAACCTCTATACCCAGTGTGAGACTTGAACTTGCAACCCTGAGATCAAGAGTCACATGTTGTTCCAACTGAGCCAGCCAGGCGCTCCTCGACATCATTTCTTATTTGGGCCATTGCATTGCCTCCTAACTGCAGGTGTCTCTGCCTTCTGTCTTCATGGTTGCCCAAGATGACCTATACAGATTGGTCCTTCTCAAATGCGACATGCATTGGCCTCCTCTAACCTTCACTATAAATTCCTGGCTCCTCAGCATTGCATTGAGGGTCGACCACGGTCTGCCTTTTCTACCACTTTAGCCCCACTTTTGGGTACCCACTGTAACATGTACTGTCCCCACCCTGCCTTTCAAGGAAGGGTCTCTGTATGGTCTTGAATCTGTGCCCTTTATATGTGCATTTATTTCTGAGATGTGCTCTGTTCCCATCTGTTTCTTCTCCTTTTTAATATCTACTATTTTTCTGCAAATATCAGCTCCAGGATACTCTCCCTGTGAAACCATGCCTGAATGAACCACCCTTACATAGACTTAGAGGATTCTGCTTTTTGCTCCCACAGCACCACATTTCAGTATACTTCATCTGTCCATCCATCCAGATGGAATCCTGTCGTACACACTATTCTGCAGCTGGCTTTTTCATGTTGTAACTGTCACATGACTAGTCAGTTCTCCCTCTGGTTGCAATTTTATTTTCATATACCAGTTTCTAGCATAGAGGCTGGCATGTAGTAGGCACACAGATTATTTTGTATTGAGCCAAACTGAGACCTAGTGTTCAATGAGTTTCTGGCAAGTGATTTCTCCTTTGTTGTCTTTGAATTCTGCCATCAGTGTGACCATAAATTACACTTATATCTATTTTCCCAGGATAATTATGAATAGCACCCCACTTTAACTCTTAAAATCTTCCAGTTTGGACAGTAAACTGTATGTCCACCTGCCAATCAAACACATCCAGGTTGAAACCCATTTTTTATTTATTTTTCTTTAGTGGAGCAACTAAAGAGAAAGAAATACTTGGGGTGTGAGATTGCATTTGGAATATTGAATTCTATATCTCTCCAAGCAGCCAGAAAGGAAAGCCTCAAATTACACAATGGAAGCATCACCTTTGAGGTACCTTTCAAAGTCTAAACATTTCATTTTCCAGAAGGACTGCTGATTCCTTCCAGAAGCACTTTTATAAAGAGCAGTTTATATTTCAGAAATACACCTTTGTCTCCCTTTCCTGATACTAATATTTAGATTTCAGTTTCTCTACTAGAAAATCCAAGAGCTTTTTGGATTCTTTTTCCATTGAGACCCCGGGGGGTCCTGGGTTGTGATGCACAGCCTGCGTGGAAGCTAGCTGTCCTGAAGGCAAGGGAGACTCAGAATAGCTTTAGGTTAATTGGTGGGTATGTTGAGAAGAGCTTGGGATTTAGGTTTGAGTCCTTGCTCTGCCACTTCCTAGCAGTATCACTTTGGGAAAGCTATTTTAACCTCTTTAGTAATGTGAAGTGGGGATGGGAATAATCCCACTTTGCAGGGTTAATGTGGAGATTAAGATCATGCATGCAGAGCATTTAGCACAGCTAGTGGCATAGCAGGTGCTTAGCAAATATAATTTTTTTTTATTGTTATGAGTAGGACAGTTATCTTTTGCATAGGCTAAAACATTTGAAGATGTTCATGATGATGTTGGGAGAAGAATGAATAGGATCTTCCCCACAGCTTTATGCCTGCACTGTGCTCGTCCTCTCCGGCTCATCAGTGCTGCATTGCAGAGTGGAAGAAAGAAAATCAATAGAAAGAAGTCATGTGGATGGTGGAGGAGAGAGTCGAATGACATATCTGTGGTTGTGGGCAGGTGGAGTATTACTTGTGTCTACCTTCGAAGTCTTGTGTTGGATTGGGATTAGAAGGGCTGGATCTCAGAATCACCTGAACAGTTTAAAATTTTTTCTTCTCTGGATTCCTGACCTAGAGAAGTTCGGGAATATACTATTTCATACTATACCTTGGATAGTATGGTGCAGTATATTTTTAAAAAGCTGTCGGGTGATTCTGATGTACAGCCGGGTTTGAGAATAACTAGATTAGGTGACTATTTCTTACCCAATAATACCATAAAACATTTTCTAACCATTTGTTACTTAATGTAGGTCAGGTGATGACACAGTAATACTCATTTTTGGAGTCAGAGAACAGAGATTATTGTGGTTTTTTTAAAATGTTTATTTATTTTTGAGACAGAGACAGAGCATGAATGGGGGAGGGTCAGAGAGAGAAGGAGACACAGAATCTGAAGGAGGCTCCAGGCTCCGAGCTGTCAGCATAGAGCCTGACGTGGGGCTCGAACTCAACAGACCGTGAGATCATGACCTGAGCCGAAGTCAGAAGCTCAACCGACTGAGCCACCCAGGCGCCCCAGAGATTATTGTTAATGTAGTAAAATGGAGAGCCCGACTTAACTGAGTTCAACTGAATTAAATTTTATATCAGTTTTGAATTTAAGCTTGTCATGCATCTGTGTTGTATTTATCCAGGATATTTGCCTGTATTTAGATTATTTGAAATGAAGTAACAAGGAAATTGTGATATCAGGAACCATAAAAAAAATTCTATTAGCAATATAAAATACTCAAAATCCAGGTAGGTGTGCATTTCAAGCAAAAAGGAAAATATTTCTCCCTGTATTTGGAAATGTCTTCAACTTTTATTACTGATACTGGAAAAGAGAACTTGAATAGGTCCACGTCCTTGATATCCGGATGTTCTGGGTCATTATGTAGTCGAAGGGTTTTGGGGTAGGAGTCAGTAGACCTGGTTGAGTCTCTGCTCTGACATTCCTCTCTGTAAACTTGAATTAGTTACTTGTTTAATCTCTTGGGCATGTGCTTTCTTTATCTGTAAAATGAAGGTAATATTATTGGCCTTCTCTGTCCTATATGATGTCGTTGGGGGTATCATGAGGAAATACATTCAGTAGGAATGTAAGGCTGTGATGAGCTCACAGTGTGACCATATATATGGTCCTGTTTAGCTGGGATGGCCCTGGTTTATGACTATTGTTGGGTGTGATTATTAATAGCACCCTATTTAACTCTCAGGTGTTCCAGTCTGGATGATAAATTATTTGGTCACCCTGTTCTCCTAACACCCATCCATTGTTGACTCCTAGTCTGCACAGTAGGAGGGTTTTCTGACCCTATTCCTATAGCCCTAAAAATCCCTCACCAGATAATCTAGCATTTCTTTGATGCTTACTAGTAATTTTCTTCACTTTTAGGTCAGTCTCATCTCTCTGGCTAGATTGATCAGTGGATAAACATGGTTTGTTTTTCTACTCCTGAATAATTTTCTAGATTTATCATAGATTTAGCATTTTAGACACTCTAATTGCCTACTTTGATTGATGTGTCCTAAGGAAGTAATATCTAAGTGTGAGGAGAAGACAGAGGAATCATACACAGAGCAGGAAATGGCTTTGTGGAAAAATACTGAAAAACAAAGAGAAATACAGTTTTTAGGTTGGTGTCCTGATTTGATTTTTTTGAAATATAAATGCCCTGTGTTGATATTTCCAAGTGCAGCATAAATCTCTAAGTAATTGGAAGAACAACAGAAGCTTCGTGAGATCAAATTTCAAATGCTCCCTACCCCCTCAGGAGAATTTGGTTTTAGAACTAAGACTAGAAAAAATTTTTTTCATTTCTCAAATAACGGGTGCATTTTCTTTGCCCCTTTTGACAATGAATATAATGTATTTGGTTGTTTCCCTTTTCTTTTTGACCTCTAGGAAACTAGGAGCCAAATCCATGGCTCATCTGTTTGGAAGGCTGTGGCTTACAGATAACTTTCCCTTAATCTTGAATTGTTGGCCCTTTGTTATAATTTCCCTGGATCTGGGTTTTTTATTTTTGATATATTTCTGTTCTATTAAATATATTCTTATAAACTCGTTTGGAATCTTGTGGGTTAAGTCAGAGGTTAAATAAATAACCAATGTAAAGACAGCATATAGTTTCAACATTCTTTTCATGGAACTGTTTGGAGTTTAGAAGGCCAGAGCTTTTGAGACCTGTATTACCTCAGAATAATAACGAGTATGATTGATGTGCCATCCTGCTGAAGAAGTCACCTCCCTCCCGCAAGAATAAGGGCTGAGTAAAGTAAGTCACCTTGCATATGTTAACTCTTGGACAAAGAAGCAGTAAAACTAGTGTAGCGCAGCATTAACTGAGGATAAGGACTGAATTTTCAGCAATTCAGTCTGGATTAGAATATGCATTTTCTTTTGTCTCAGTGCTTCTCATGATAGTGTCTCTCCTCACCTCCCCCTCTGTCTCTTTTGGTTTCTCTTTTAGTTTTCTCAGCCTCACTCTTCCCTATCCACTGTTCCTTCCTGGTCTGTCTTCTCCCTGCCTTCCAGTTCTAAAACCTTGAGGTGTTTTGTTTTTGATCATTAGCCAGTTTCTCTTCCACTTCATCTGTTCTGCTCTGTGAAGCACACTGTACCCCCCACCTGCTTTCAACCCTTCTGCCTCCAGGACCCTTTCTTCCTCATGTCACCTCAGACCAAGTGGTATGCATGTGCCAGCTTGCCTGTCAGGCAGCTCCTCTGTGAAGCAACCCCCTACTAACCAGCTACCCTCAAACTAGGAAGAGAAATACACCAAGATGTGATTCAGGAAAAATAAAAGAAAACATTTAATTTGATGGGAATACTTACACTGCACTTCAATAGGTTAGTAATAGGAAGGAGAACTAAAAACGTGGCATAATGCTAGACAGCAGTGAAGCAGTTCTTGTGTCTTTTGTTCATTTATTCACTGGTACATTCATTCACTGGTTCACTGAGCAGCCACTTGTTCTGTGTCTGTTGCATTGCCAGTTATGTTTCAGTGGTCTGAGCTTTTGATGACTGGAGCTTGGTGAAGCCTGTTAACCTCATCAGGGAGTTTAGTACTTGATGGATTTTTGTTCTGGAGAAAGGCCACCTCTACTTACACAACTTCACCTAAACATAGAGGTTTGCGTTAGTCTGTTGGACTGCTGTAACAAAATACCAGAGACGTAAGGGGCTTATAAACAATGGAGATTTATTTCTCATAGTTCTACAGACTGGATGCCAAGATCAGAGTGCCAGCACGGTCATGTGAGGGCCCTCTTCAGGGCCGCAGATTTCTCATTGTGTCCTCATGTTGCAGAAAGGGCTAGAGAGCTTTGAGGTATCTCTTTTATGAGAGCAGTAATACTGTTCATAAGGGCTCCACCCTCATGGCCTAATCCCCTCCCAGAAGCTCCACCTCCTGACACATCACCTTGGGTGTCAGCATTCCAACATGAGTTTTGGTGGGGGACACAAACATTCAGACCTGACAAAGTTATGTACACTGAATGCTTGCTCTATTTAAACAAGGTGTGTGTGTATGTATGCCATATATTATATTCTGAAGACTGTTGGCATATGCTTCCATTTTAGCAAGCTTGGAATGAAGTGTAGCAATTTGAATGTCTGATGAAGATTGTTTAAATGTGGGGTGCCTGGGTGGCTCCGTTGGTTGGCTGACTCTTGACTTCAGCTCAGGTCATGATCCCAGGGTACGACTGAGCCCCATATCCGGCTCCACACTGAGCGTGGAGCCAACTTAAGATTCTCTCTCTTCTCTCCCTCTGCCCCTCTTCCCTGCTCACACGCTCTTTCTAAAAAAACAAAAACAAAAAAATCCATGAGTAGTTAAGTGAGTTCAAAAAGCATCATTAAACACAAAGATTATTTAAATGGGGTTTTGCTACTAAAAATAGTGAAAACATTAATACTGGGAAAGATAGGAGTCTTAACTACCTGCTTCTACGATGAGGTCTTTGGGACCTTCTCCTTAATGCACTAATTTAAGCAAAACATAATTAATATTTTAATTTTTAATCTGCATAGTAAAACTTTTACTAATTGGAACAAGTGGGAAGAATACTTGCTTGAATATGTTGAAAGCTTGAATAGGGGAATATAGAGTACCTGCAAATGGTAGCTGAGGAGAAAGACCCTGATTGTGTTAAAAATTAATAAGGATATGGGGCACCTGGGTGGATCAGTAGGTTAAGCATCCAACTTCGGCTCAGGTTATGATCTCGTGGTCTGTGAGTTTGAGCCCCGCGTCGGGCTCTGTGCTGACAGCTCAGAGCCTGGAGCCTGCTTTGGATTCTGTCTCCCTCTCTGCCCCTCCCCCACTTGTGCTCGCACTCTCTCTCTGTCTCTCTGTCTCTCAAAAATAAACATTAAAAACTTTTTTGGGGTGCCTGGGTGGCTCAGTCGGTTGAGCGTCCGACTTCAGCTCAGGTTATGATCTCACAGTTTGTGGGTTCGAGCCCCGTGTCTGGCTCTGTGCTGACAGCTCAGAGCCTGGAGCCTGCTTCAGGTTCTGTGTCTTCCTCTCTCTCTGCCCCTCCCCCACTCATGCTCTGTCTCTTCTGTCTCTCAAAAATAAGTAAAAACATTAAAAACATTTTTTAAAGTTTTTAAAAAATTAATAAGATATAGCTCAATATGCATGTCATTTTGAGAGGATCACCACCATAAGAGTAAGGACCGAAAAACTAGCCTTCTATGTGACTTTACGTTTAAGGATTTGATAAAAACTATTTGTGATCACAGTGTATAATGTTTTAACCTGAGCAGTGCTGACTTGACTTCAATTTACATTAGCAATACTTTTTGGAGATGAATGGACCTTTTTAGAGTAGCTGAAATGTTCTGATAAAGAGGTCAGTGGTCTCCTTTATCAGTATTCTTTTTCTTTAGTTTCATTTTGGACAGCTAGTATGGTGCTAAATGCTTTTATTTTTATTTATTTTTTAAGAGAGACCGTACATGCATGGGCATGCAGGGGAGGGGCAAAGGGAGCGGGAGAGAAGCTCAGGCAGGCTCCATGTCCAACACGGAGCCCAACGTGGGGGCTTGATCTCACAACCCTCACAACCATGAGATCATAACCTGAGCCAAAATCTAGAGTCGGACTGAGCCAACCAGGTGCCCCAGTGCTAAATACTTTTGAAAATGTCTCAAGACCCAAACTGGGAAAATCTGATTTAGAACGATGTAGGCTAATGGGAATAGCAGAGTAAGGATCATAATTATATTTCAGTCAGCAGATAGAATTTTGGTGTGAGCTGAGTCTTCCTAACTTTTTTGTAGTCTTTACGGTCTGGTAATAAAGGAGCGTGTGCATTTCACTAGTATGTTGTATTGCACATGGCGGTAGCTCCTGTGTTTTCTCAGGGGCCCAGTTTCATAAGATTAGGGGAATCCTGCAAGCACCTTCCTAAGGTATCTTATTTGTATGTCCCTGTACCTGAAGAACCTGAGTCTCCTAGAGGTAAAGAGATACATTATAGCAGAACCTGTGTGGGTCTGGCCTCTTTATAAATTCCACTCTGCTGCAGGTCTGACAGTGGCCCAGAGAGGTTTGTTATGCTAGAAGAGTGTTATTTTTCCTTTCAGAGCCCAACCATTTCGTTTTCTAATAGCTATTCTTTAAGGGCGCCAGTCAGAATATGTAAGTGCATTTAGATAAAATGTATGCATTATATCAGTTTACATCATAGAAGTACCCCCACGCCCAACCTATGTCCTGGTATTTTCAGTTCAGAACTGGGGTTAGGCTACAGTGGCACCTGAACTGGTTCCATCCTCCATCATCATTATTACTCTTTAAAACTGGTTACATTGTTTTACCAAACAGACTTCATTTTATATTACTATTTTTTTGAGAGAGAAAGGGAGTGAGTGTGCCTCCGGACTGCATTTTAAAGATGTTACTGAAAAGTTTACTGTACTTTGGATCCTCGAACATTTCTCTCCTTTGTGTGCATTTCCTCACTGCTTAGACTAGAGGTTTGTTGGAAAAGAAGTTTTGAGTATGTGCATTTGAGAAAGAAGAGTGAAAGGAAAAAGAAAAACAAGCACAAGGATGAGAGACATCCTACAGATGTGGAGCCTGGGTTTTGTCGTTACTCTGTGAGTCCTGTCACTTCTCGGAGCCAGTATTCATTTACTCATTAACTATTGAGCATTTTTTGCGTGTCGAAACATTGCAGATACAATGCAGATTGTATAGAGAAAACTAACACAGCCTCTGCCTTCTTGGTTGTTTATGTTAAGAAGAAGGTGCTGACTGAGCAGCAGAGGTGGTGAGAAATGGTTGGATGTGTGACAGACTTTGAAGCTAAAGCTGATAGAATTGGTGATGGTTTGGATGCGGGGTGTGAGAGATATGTCAAGGCCAACCTCTGGGGTTTCTACTCAGACGACGTGTTGAATAGTGGTGGCATCTACTGAGATGTTGAACACTGGGGAGGAGGGTGATGGTGTGTGGTGTCACAGGAATCAAGTGTTGCTCTTTCTATGAGCTTTAAATGCTTATTAGACTAAACAGAGATGTTGAAGAAGTAATTAAGATGGGAGTCAAAGAGAGAAGTTTGGAAATTGTCAGCATGTAAACCACACAGCTGGTTGTGATTGCTTTGGCTGTGAGTGTGGAAAGAGAAAAGGTCAAGATCTGAGACCTGGGGCCCACCAACAATTTGGAGATAGGGAAATGGAGGCGGCTCCAACGTCTGAAAATGAGGATGCTAGAACCTGACCTCTCTCTCTCTCTCTCAAAATTGTTACAGAAATTGTGTAAGATAATACGAATGAACACACACTGAAAATTATTTGCTCCTTAACCACATAAATAAATATTGGAGTTGGGGGAGTTAGGTAGGAAAATCATTTTCCCACTTGACTTTTCTTCTGAAAATCTGTTTGTATGGGATTGGATGAGGTGTGTGTGAATCTGTATACAGCAGAGGATTGCAGTGTGTAGGTTATGTAACTGAGGGAATGGGAATGGGGGTGTGGAGGCTGTTTGGGAAAGTTTACAAGAGGCTTACCACAAGATGCATACTTGGAATATAGTTATTTCTGTTTTTTGTCAGTTAAAAAAAAATAAATACACAGCCAAAGGATCATGAACTATTTACTGTTAACGGGGTTCTAATAGTAAAAAAATTAATGCTGATATTGACATATGTAGAGATACATGCATACAAACAATGCATGTGCGCTAAATATGAATTGTCTATTTTGTGAACCGATTCTGCTTGAGTTCCGATCTTAGTAGGCTGTTTGAACTTGGCATCATCTCACTCTCTGCCCCTCCCTTCTCTTCATCTTCCCTTCAGTGGGAATGAGGCAGAGTTTCCTGAAAAGTGGGCTCTCTTCTGGGAAGACTCTGTGGCCATTTGCCAGTGTGTCATAGAACTTATCCAGTCACATGGTGAAAGAGAAGACTTGCAAAAAGATGGGGGATAAAAACAGGAAAAACCAAGTGGGTCAGAGGAGAAAGAAGCAAGACCGAAGCAAATACAGGCAGAGGTTCATTTGGAACGGAGTTGGGGATAGGCACCTTCACTGTTCACTCAGTGACCGTTTTTCTCCTCTCTCCTTGGGTTATTTTCTTTGTGCCCACCTGCTGTTATCAGAATTGCAAGGGCTTTCCCCAGGTGTTTGGGTTATTGAGTAATAGAGAAGTGTAATTTTTCCCAGGCGTTACCTTCCAGAATGCCTGCTTGAGATGACATTGCAAAAATGCCCCTGGCTCGGTAGGTTAAGTATCCAGCTTTGGCTCAGGGCATGATCTTGCAGTTCATGAGTTCAAGCCCCGCATCAGGCTCTTTGCTGGTGGTGGGGAGTCTACTTGGGATTCTCTCTCCCTCTCTATCTGTCTGCCCCTTCCCCATTTGTGCTCTCTGTCTTTCTAAATAAATAAATAAACTTAAAATAATTTTTAAAAATGCCACATTCTTCCCCATTTTTATGAGTACCTCTTTCATCTGATGTGATTAAACTGTAATCTTGGATTTTATTCCTATACTTGTGTCTATCTGATTTTAGGATGTGAGAGAGGACATATGTGAGAGACAGGGGTAGAGAATGTAAGTGATTGAATGATGGATGGATAGATGGATGGATGGATGAATGAATGCCTTTCTGAAGAATTTGGTGTATTAAATTATCTGCCCAGGAAAGAAGGCTTTCTGAGATGGATACTCTTAGATATATTTATAGAATTTGATAAGTGAAAGAACATGGAGATCATCTGATTTAGACTTTTCCATATATATATAAAAGCCCCTAGATGGAATAATTTTGCAAAAGTTGGAGACTTATTAACACATTGAAAGCCAAGTATTCTTATTATTAAAGATCCTGTTTAACTTTGCTTAAGTAGTATTTCCCCAATTTATTTCACTATGGGCCTCCACTTTTCTTCCCACTTTCTGAGCAATATGTATATAGAACAGTTATTATCATTGCACAGAAATACAAGGTTTCAGAAAACAGTTTGGGAATGCTGATTTAGTCTAATCCTTACATTTATTTTGAGATTGCCACTTCTCTGGTCTTTGCCCACGTGTATAATACAAGTAAGAGTAGGTTGAATGAATTAGTCAGTGATGTGATGCTATTCCTGGCTGTGACACTTCCTGGTTCAGGTAGATTCATTAATAAAATCAACATTTAAAAAATTATATCTGCTTCTGTATTAAGAAGGTTGTCGGGGCACCTGAGTGGCTCAGTTGGTTAAGCGTCCAGCTCTTGATTTCGGCTTAGGTTATGATCTCACGGTTTGTGAGACTGAGCCCTGAGTCAGGCTCTGTGCTGACAGTGGAGGCTGCTTGAGATTCTCTCTCTCCCTCTCCCTCTGCCCCTCTCCACTTTCTCTCTTTCTTAAAATAAATAAACATTTAAAAAAAAGTTGTCTTCCTTGTTCTTCACTATAGCTTTGGTATCTACTACAGTGCCTGATACATAGCAACATCTCAGTATTATTGAACAGACATATATCTTTCAGTTTCAGAGCACTGTGTCAGCTATGCCTTGAGGCTTAGAGAAGAGAAGATCTTGTTTTTGCCCTCAAGGAACTTGTAGTCAAGTTGATGACTTTTCTAAGAGTGTGGGATCTGCCAAGGAGAGAACCCAAGTTAGATTTTGATAGTGATCATCTGTAGGTTGTGGATATATTGGACACGATTTCTGAACCTGAGTCAGATGTGTGGACTAGAACATAAGTGGGTGTGTTATCATAACTTTCATGAGAAAAAGTGTCATTTAGAGTTGTGGTCATGGTAGCAACCACATAGTTCTTTTATCCCTGACAAGGATTTCATGATACTACCAGCACTAGGAGATAAGAGCTAGTATTATTCCCATTTTATTTTTGAATTCTTGCAAATTTGTATTCTCTTTTTCACATTTTTTTCTTTTAATGTATTTCTAATATGGTGCTTATACTTCTAGTCTCAATCAGGTCAACAGACATTATTCATTCATCTATTTATTCCTTTATCTGTTCCTTTATTTAGGTATAATTGGCAAATAACATTGCATTCATTTTAGGTGTACAGCATAATGATTTGAGATAGATAGGTAGATAGTGAAGTGATCACCCACACTAAGTTTAGTTTTAATATCCATCACCACACATAGTTATAAACTTTTTTCTTAAAATGAGAACTTCTAAGATTTATTTTCTTAACTTTTAAATATATAATAGAGTATTGTTAACTATAGTCACAACACTGTATATTAAATCCCCAGGAGTTACTTACCTTATAACTGGAAGTTTGTACCTTTTGGCCACCTTCAGTCCTTTTGCCTACCCCTCCTGCTTCTGACAGCCACCAAAAGAATCAATCTGTTGTTCTCTGAGTCTATGAGTTCAGTTTCTGTTTTCGTTATTGTTTTTAGATTCCACATATAAGTGAGATCACATAGTATTTGTCTTTCTCTGTCTGACATATTTCACTTAACATGATTTGCTCAGGGAACATTCACGTTGTCACAAGTGACAGAATTCCCTTCTTTCGTATGACTGAATAATGTCTCGCTGTATGTATGTGTATAAATATGTATATATCACATTTTTTTATCCATTAATTGATGGACACATAGGTGGTTTCCATATCTTGGCTGTGGTAAATAATGCTGCAGCGAACATGTAGGGTTCATGTATCTTTTTGAGTTAATGTTTTTGTTTCCGTCTGATAAGAATCCAGAAGTGGACAGGGCACCTGGGTGGCTCAGCTGGTTAAGTGGCTGACTCTTGATTTCGGCTCAGGTCATGATCTCACAGTCTGTGAGATTGAGCCCTGTGTCGGGCTCTGTGCTGACGATGTGGAGTCTGCTTGGGATTCTCTCTCTCCCCGCCTCTGTCTCTATCCCTCTCCCACTTACTCTCTCTGTCTCAAAATAAATAAATAAACATTTAAAAATTTTTAATAAAAGAACCCAGAAGCAGAATTGCTGGATCGTATGGTAGTTTTATTTTTAATTTTTCAAGGAACCTTCATACTGTCTTCCATAGTGGCTGCACCACTTTACATTCCCATCAACAGTGTACAAGGATTCCTTTTTCTCCACATCCTCATCAACACAGATTTCTCATCTCTTTGATAATTGCCATCCTAACAGGTGTGAAGTGATATCCCATTGTGGTTTTGATTTGCATTTCTCTGATTAGTGATATTTAGTACCTTTTCATACCGTTTGACCATCTGTATGTCTTGTTTGGGAAAATGTCTATTCAGATCCTCCGCCCACTTTGTAATTGGATTGTTTGGATTTTGGGTTTTTTGTTGTTTTGTTTTGTTTTGCTTTGCTTTTCGCTATTGAGTTGTATGAGTTCTTTGTATATTTTGGATATTAATCTCTTATTAGATACACAATTCGCAAATATTTTCTATTCAGTAAATTGCCTTTTCATTTTGTTGGTTTCCATTGCTGTCCAAGCCATTTAGTTTGATGTAGTCCCACTTGTTTATTTTTGCTTTTGTTGCCTTTGCTTTTGGTGTCAGATTTTAAAAAATCATCTCCAAGACTGATGTCACAGAGCTTACTGCCTTTGTTTCTTTCTAGGAGTTTTATGGTTTCAGGTCTTCTGTTCAAGTATTTAATCCACTTTGAGTTGTTTTTTGTGTGTGGTGTAAGTGTGGTCCAGTTTCATTCTTTTTACATGTGGCTGTCTGGTTTTCCCAGCACCATTTATTGGGCCTATTTTATAAATAAAGGAATTGGGGCTCAGAGATTTAGGAACACGTCTAAATTGACATACCCTGAGTGAAGAGCCAGAATTAGGACCAGGTGTGTGATTTTAAATTTTGTATCCTTAACCACTTCCTATCTTCCCATTCAGTCTTGGTCTCTTTCATTATCCCATTCATATTAGAAGCTCTGAACCTTATTTAGGTTCAGAAGATGTGCACGTTTCCAGAAAGGGTTAAGAAAAAGGTGCAAAATTCATATGCTCGCCTTTTGGGAAGAAGCTTCTACACAGCACTTTGTTCATACCCCGTTGGCCAGAACTTACATGGTTTCATCCTGCGGTAAAGAGAGGTCATCAGGTTTAGTCTTCTTTGTTAGTACCCATGTGCACAGCTGAGAATTATTGAAGAAAGGGAGAAAGGATAGGGGCATACAAGTAGCAGTTTCTGCCACCCCCTCTTCCCTGGGGGATCTGTTGCCCATCTCTTCCCATCTTTGACCCTTGGTCAGTAGATCATCCTTTTCCCCTCTCACACCTTAACCTTCATCCTTTTAATCCTTTTCTCCTCATTATCATTTCAATGTTCTGAAGTCTCTCTTAACATGATATGACACAAAACAGCAACCAGTCTGTGAATAAAGGCACTTTGTCCCCCACCCCCAGTGTTCATGTTTTATCCCTAGATCCTCGTACAGGGCATAGTGCATAGGAGTTTTTCCAATAGTTGAGAAACTAAATGAATGAGTGAGGAGCTGAAACTTTGTTCTTAGCTTTTATCAGCCAGTGAACAGGGAAATGCTGGTCAGTTTTTCTGTGGCAAAAATAGTAGGACTGATTTTACTGATGAAAGTGCCAAGACGGTAAAACATATTGGCTATTCTGATTTTGCCATTTACTGGCTACACTGACATTTGGCAAATCATGTAGTCTCTATGAGCCTCAGTTTCCTCACTCACCTGAAGAAATGAAGGCTCCCTGACCTCCCTCACAAGGTTGTTGCTATGATTAAATGAGAAAACTGCAGTAGAGAATGTATCTTAATACTATTTTCACTTTCTGTGTTGATTTTTAAGATCAAGGAACATCTTTACTTTTTTTTTTTATTTCTCTAGAGTGATTTGTAATTTTTAAATGCCTTCACATAGTGCAATATTATTCAGCCATAAAAACGAATGAAGTATTAGTACATGATACAACATGGATGAACCTTGAAAACATGTTAGGTGTGGGGCACCTGGGTGGCTCAGTCGGTTAAGCGCCCGACTTCGGCTCAGGTCATGATCTCGCAGCTCGTGGGTTTGAGCCCTGTGTTGGGCTCTGTGCTGACAGCTCGGAGCCTGGAGCCTACTTCTGATTCTGTCTCCTTTTCTCTCTGCTCCTCCCCCTCCCCTACTCGTGCGCGCGTGCGCGCGCACTCTCTCTGTCTCTCTCTCTCTCTCTCTCTCAAATAAATAAACGTTAAAAATTAAAAAAAAGAAAAGAAAATATGTTAGGTGAAGTAAGACAGTATTGAATCACGTATTGTGTGATTTCATTTATATGAAATGTTCAGAATAGACAGATTAATGATTGCCAGAGGACATGATAGGGAGAGTGGAGAGTAGCCACTAATGGGAATGGGGTTGTTTTGGGGGGTGATGAAAATGGTCTAGAATTAGGTATTAGGGATGGTTGTAAAACTTCATGAATATACTAAAAACCTTTGAATTGTACACTTTAAAACAATAAATAAAAATATTTAAATGCTTTCACAGGGCAATATAAGTAAGAGAATATTTTAAAACTTTGTAGTTTCGTTTCACAGTTTATCACTAATTCTTCTATAACAGAAATCAACATTTGGTTCATACCTACTATGAACTTGTGTTTTTTCACTTGCTGGCCTAATTGAATTGATTTGATATACTACATTTGATTATATTATTTCCATCTTAAGCAACTTCCAGCACACTGAGAAATCTCAGAGTATGTTTTTCCTTATGAGAAAGAAGAATTAGCTGTGGGCTCCTTCATGGGTACCGTGGTGGGGGGAAGATATAAGAATACAAAGCTTAATTGTTTTTCACAATTCAGTTAGGCATATAACTTCACATTTAATGTTATAAACATTTTTTATTTTATTTTATTTTATTTTATTTTATATTATTTTATAAACATTTTTTAAATGCAAAGTGGTAGGGATGGCTAGCTGGCTTAGTTGGAATAGCCTGTGACTCTTGATGTTGGGGTCATGGGTTTCGAGCATCATGTTGGGTGTAAAGGTTACTTAAATAAATAAAACAAAGTTTAAATGCAAACTGGTATACTGTGTTCACATAGACTGGGTGAGTACTTCTGGAGGGAAGTGGGGATGGTCAGGGAAGGCATCCTGAAAAAGGAAGTGTTTAAGCATTCCTTCCACAAGCAATTATTGACTGCTGTACCCTAAGCATTGTTGTTTGATGCTACATATAGCTTGATAGCAGCTACAGTCCCTGCTCTCAGGGAGCTCAAGGACAGTGGAGAAGACACAGTTCTGTAGATAATTTCAAAGCAGGATCCATAAAGCCTGCTGTAAAAGTAAGCACAGGATGCTGTGATGCCTAGACTTGGCAGATGGATCATGTCAGGGAAGCTGCCTGCATAACTCAGCACATTTGGAGTCCAGGTACAAACGGTGTTAAGCCACGAAAGGTTAGATCACAAGTAGCCTTGAAGTCCATCTTTCCTAAGAGAGTAGGAAGAAGAAAGCATTTTAGATTTGTAGTTTAGAAATCTGACTGGCTGCATTGTGGAGACAGGAATAGAGGAAATGAGAAGGAAGATGAGAACTTTTCAGGAGACTGTTGCCCTAATTTGAGAAAGAAATCAGAATGATGGGGAGAAGTGGAGGAAGACAAAGCAGTTACAGTGATTGGGGCTTACCAGTTGGACATGTGAGCTGTCTGTGACTCCCAGTGTCCTCTGTACACCACACTGTTGTCCCATCCATCTCGGTCTAAACCCCGCCTACCTCCACCGTCTTGTCTCCTGCCTCTCTGCATGAATATGTGCAAGTCTCCTGCTGCCTGTCCCCGAAGCAGGCCTGCTGATATTCTGCCTGCTGCCTGTGATCACACTTTTATCTTCACCTTGAATGGAGCTTCCTTCTCTTTACCTGTCCAGATCTCTGGCTTAGAAAGCCTGTGAAATCATTCTGCGTTAGGATGGTCTCTTCCTCCTCTGAAGTCATAATACTTAGTATCTCTATCACTCATAGCAAATAATTGCATTTTGCCTTGTCACATCTCTTAATTGCTTTTAGTCGTTAGTAACTCCTGAAGTGTTTTAAAATTACAGCAGGCAAAAAGAAACAAATAAATAAGATTACAGCAGGCAGAATGACATATTGACATGAAGACTTAAATAGTGGAATAGGAATCAGCTCTCCTGAATCCCAGTCTGAACCTAAACTCCCTGTGTAACCTGGGGGAATTACTCCCCCCCCCCCCCATTAGAGTAGTAACACATAGTTATCAGAGAACACTTGGAAAATCTGAAAAGGCTTGCAGGACGAACTAATCCCTAATCCACAAGCACCTAAAATAATCACTGTTAACACAGGTAATTTTTCTTACTGTGTCCTTCCCATTCTGCATTTTTTTTCTTTTTCTAGGATTATATGCATGTGTCTGTGCAACATAGCTGGGGCATCCTCTACGTGCTACTTTGTAACCTGCTTTTTTTTATTACTGTATTGCAGGGTTGCTGAATCCAAACACAAGGATTTTTAAATACAAGTTGACACGTGGGGCCAAATTGTCCTCAAGGAAGGTTGCACCAAAAGCAGAATAGTGGTTATCTCTGAGGAGTAGGGAGAAGAACTCTTGCTTTTCAGTATATCGGTCTGTATACTGAATATGTATTTTTATTAACATGAGTCTAAATAACTTTTATAGTTTGAACATGACAGTAATTTATACCTCTACTTAATTCAGGCTTGAATCTACATTTAAAAACTACATAACCTTTACTGATCAGATGGATTAAAAAATGGCATCCTGTTATTTTATTTTGAGTATTGGTGAAATGTGACCTTTTCACCATGATCATTTGTCATTTTTTCTTTAGACCTTTCATGAGTCACTTAGTATCTTTAGGCCTTAGTTTGCTTATGAGTAAAAATAAGAGGAACGATACTTAAAATTATTATGAGGATTAATGGAAACCACGTATTGAAGATGCTTTGTAAGCTATAAAAAGTATATAATTGTATTTATCGTTTGTGTGTGTATTGATTTTGTATTGACTTTGATTACTTAATGATTATGAACAGTTAGGCCGGCTTTGCTTTTTTGCATTCATTTGGAGAAAGTGTAATATTTATTTTCATGCAATGTACAATTCATGACATGTGGCATCTGAGGACTTTGTCTGTGCTATAGCTCTGCTATTTATTAGCTATGTGTACAGATGTCATAGTGCATGGACACACACAGTTCTTTTGGCCAAGATCAGCAACGTTCAGGGAACACCTAGCTGGACACACATCAGAGAGTTCTGTGAGCTGATAAAACATTCATGCAAGCTTCTGAAGATTATCTGTTTAAATGGATGATAGTACAAGGGACCTTGTTTGTGCAAATTCCACTAACTGGATTATCTCCCGCCCTATTCCACCCTGCATGGTTTTGTGAAATGAAAATTGGTCAAAATCATAATCCTAAGGCCTGGGAAGTATCAAAGGCAGATAAATTTCCATACGACATGATTTTTGTGAATTCTATATCTAGCTCTCTGGAAACATGGGTACCTTATGTCTTTCATTTATCCAAAACACTGAATTCTGGATAATAGGGAAACAGGGCTGTGTAAACAACTCCACTGAGTAATAGATGACCTCCCCACCTCCTATTTCTGACTGTTTCCTTTTATCCAAGGACAAGATGTTACAAAAATAATTCAGAGTGACTCCCGAGGGTAGCCCTGTGAACTCCTCCCTCGGACTGTACTCGCAGAGGAGGGTGAATCACCACAGCAGAATGTTGATTCCCCCAGTGCTGTTAGTAAATGTCCCAGCCAGGCTCTTAAACTGTGAGGACACAAGCAATGGGAAAGTTTTTTCTGACTCATTCACAGTGTAATTCGCAGAAGAAACCCTCTAGCTTCTCATTTTATTTTTTAAAGTGTGTGTGTGTGTGCGCGCGCGCGTTTAGTAAGGTGAGGTTAAAGTATGGATCTCCCAAATGAATATTCAAACTAGCTCTTACCAGCAGCAATATTTGGGGCTATTTTGTCAGTTTTTGTGGTCCTGGATGTTCACACTGGGGGAAGACGGATGGAGAACCTCAGTGTCCAGTGCCTGTCTATCCATGAAAGACTAGTTGATTCATTCAAAGTATTTTAGGGGCTCCTGGGTGGCTCAGTCGGGTAAGTGTCCGACTCTTGATTTCAACTCGGGTCATGATCTTATGGTTTGTGGGTTCGAGCCCCATGTTGGGCTCTGTGTTGACAGCATGGAGCCTGCTTGGGATATTCTCTCTCTCTCTCTTTCTCTCTCTCTCTGCCCCCTCCCCTGCTTGTGTGCACTTTCTATCTAAAAAATAAATAATAATAAAAGTATTTTAAAACAATATTATTTTCCACAGTGACCTTCAGGTGTCCCCATGCCTTTTTTCATCACTCCTTCTGTCTGAGACCCCACTCCCGACAGAACACACATTCATGTACCAGGGGACTTTCTTGCTTCAGAGGAATTCATCTGAGTCTGGAGATTCATGGGCAGTGTCTCCTCAGAGGAAAGTCCAGACTTTAGTTGGCATTTGTGGTCCACTGTAAATTGACCTCAGCTTTCTCTCTTTCCTCATTTCTTTTTGGTTTACACAGACCTTCTCTTTACCCTCCAAAGGGGGACTCCCCCTTTCCTTCTGCTGCTGTTTCTTCTTGTTTCTGTTATTTGGAGTGTTTCCTTTAGTCAGCTTCCATTCTCTTCCTGTTGGCAGCTTCCCCATCCCTAAAGGCCCAATTCAAATCCCACCTCTGCCATAATGGTCATACTATTACATGACTACTGTGGGCCAGCTGTTCTACTAGGCCTATATATATTATTTTTCACAGAGTTTAAAACAATCCTGAGAAATAATTACTATTATCCTTATTTACAAATGAGGAAACAATCACAGAAAGTTAAAAAGTGACCTGAACCAAGCTTCTAAGTGGCAGGGCCAATGTTCTGACTCAGGTCTTCTTCTTTCTTCTTTCTTCTTCCTTCTTCCTTCTTCCTTCTTTCTTCTTTCTTCTTTCTTCTTTCTTCTTTCTTCCTTCTTCCTTCTTCCTTCTTCCTTCTTCCTTCTTCCTTCTTCCTTCTTCCTTCTTCCTTCTTCCTTCTTCCTTCTTCCTTCTTCCTTCTTCCTTCTTCCTTCTTCCTTCTTCCTTCTTCCTTCTTCTTCCTCCCCCCTCCTCCCCCCCCCTCCCCCTCCCCCCCCCTCCTCCGGATTGGACTAACTACACCAGCTCCCACCTCACACCTTCGCTGAACATCCTCTTTTGCCTTGGTTGGGTGTGTCTTGTGTTTGGCAATCAATCATGTGTTATTTCCTTGTCACAGTCTTGGGTTGCTAGCTCTTCTTTGATGATGCATCTTTTCTTGCATTCTTTGTGTCCCACAGAGCTGTGGTTCATAGGCTTTTCATGATGAATTTTGCTTGTTTATAATAACTTAATGAATGATGTCTAGGAGTGAGTTACTCCTCCTAGTTGTTAACGTTTACATTTTTCTAGTTTAATTAGTTGTCAGCATCCTACCATAATATTTACAGTAGTCTTAGTGTATTATCTTACCCTCCTGTCTTTCTACATGTTTATTCTCTTGAAAGGAGGGACAAAAGAAGCTCCATAGCTGGAGTATGTACTACTCCTCCACCTTTCCTGCAGGAAAATTAAATGTAATGAATGAAGACCAGGCATTCCACTGAATTTGCAGTGAGATGGATAACAGTTTGGTTAAATTCAATTGTTGTCTGTTAGGCAAGGGCTTTTTGATAAAAGAATTATGGGTTTAGAATCATGCTGTGGATGTATTTGGGACAAGAGTGCAAAAAAGTGCTTCACCGAGGTTCTGCCTTCTTAGGTGCCAAGTATGAAGTGAGCATTTATCTTGAGGAAAGAGAGCTGTATCTGTTTACCTTTTTCAGTTTGTTGGTAGAAAACTATAATTAAAGTTGATACAAAGGAGTCCTAACCTAATCCATGGAATGTACCATCTATCATCTAAACCTGCAAAACCTGCCTAGCTCCCCCTCCCCAGAAATTCCCATTGGTGGCCATACACTGAATTCTTCTGTCCATCCACAATGTTATCAACATGAAATACATTGAAAAATTTTGCACAGTAAACAATGGATTTTGAATTCCTTAGGCTCCTGCAAGTCATCACTTTACTGTGATTGTGAAGTTAGAAACTGGGGACTGTGGGAATAAGTTATGAGTTTATGAATAAATCATGGGTTTTAAGAAGAGTGGTTATTGGCAGAATTGAAAGCATGGGTCTTCTGTGCTCTGTGGGTTTAGTTTCTGTGTCTTCTCAATCTCCGGCATCATTGTGGAGATTTAGAAGGTAACCCGACTGAAGAACTTCCTGGGAGAAGAAACTATTGTGAAAGGAAGACTCTGAGTGGATTGCACAGTGGATCTCAGTGTAGCTGTCTGGGTTGAAACTTCATAGGCTGCACACTGTGGGAAAAGAGGAGTGATCTTCTGGTAGTCAGAGGAATTTCAGAGAAATACATTTCAGTGTTTTAATGTCAGCTAGGGAAGGAAGGTATACACATTGAATATAAGCAGTGAATATAAAATACATTTTATGGAGCACCTGGGTGGCTCAGTTGGTGAAGCGTCTGACTTCAGCTCAGGTCATGATCTCACAGCTTATTATTATTATTATTCTTAATTATTATTAATTTTATTATTTAATTTTCTTATTGGTAATCCTGTTGAGTCCTTTAAACAAGTGTTTTTCAGACTGGTTTGTTATTCATTAGTGGACTGTGAAATTTATTTTGAGGGTCTTGTTTAGCATTTAAAAATGTATTAAATGAAGAAAATAGCATAGAATAGAAAATAGAATGAATTGCATACAGTAAGGTATCCTTCTGTGAAACTAATTTTTTGTCACACACACACATACACACACATATACTGTAAAATATATTTTTTACTATGCATCATGGTCAAAAAGGTTTGGAAAGATGTTGGAAAGCATGGCTGTTGGCACAGGTTCCTAGGATATCAGATAGTGAGGTATACCCCTTCTAGATACTCAACTGAACTGGGGCATACCAGGGAGTTGAATGAGAGGTGGCTTAGGGCTCTGCAGTGTTGACCTAGTGATCAAGTCTGCTGCCTTGATGAGGACAAAGTACACTACTCATTGTACAAATATGGTCCACTGAGGAGCTCTGCCTGCCATTTCAGACTTGGTTGGCAGACTATTTCAAAACTAAACATAAAAATTGGTTCTAGTTTCTTGGTTGGGGAGAGGTGTATGGGACCATTTTTCTTGAGATTTCTTTTTATTTTTCTCCCCTGACTTCCCCTAGCTGAGTTCACTGGGAGTATAGACTGGAGTGGACACTTGCTGTTTGGGGGATTGTCTAGCATCTGAACTCTCTTTGTTTCTAGAGTGATCATCTGTTGTTGCTGTCGAAGTTGAAGGAAATGCAGACACATGACTGGATGAACTTGGTTCACCTCTTGGGTCCCTGTGTCCCAGGATATTGAATCTGGAGGGGACAGTACGGACACATAGGGGCAGCTTGAGTTCACCTCTTGGATCCCTGTGTTCCAGGACGTTGAATCTGGAGGGGATGGTACAGACACGGAGGAGCAGCTTAAGGTCATTCAAGAGAGCAGCAGAGCTAGGAGTCCAATTGTGCTAATGTCTGATGAACAGTGGTAGCTGTCCTAGAATGGTGTCCTTATCAGACTTCTCTGTGCTCTTAATTCATTTTTATCTTTCTCTTAATTCATTTTTATCCTAAGGTAAGCATAACTGGTTTCTGTTGTTTGCATCCAAGAATGCTGAGTGGTTAAAGAATTACAGGAGAAAATGTTAGATGGTTTTTTGCCCTGAAAGAGCTTAGTACATAACGGGGGGGGGGGGGGGTAGGTTAACACACAGTGACACACAAATAAATTAGTAAAAATTAGCGAGGGGTGGGGGGATTCACTCTTGTTTCCTGTGTACTCCATTAAATTATGGTTTCCTGCAAGCTTTGTCAGATGCCATCATCAACAAAAGGTTGTTGAAGCATGTCATCTTGGAAATACAAATCAATGAAAAATTAGCTGTGTTAGGGTGTGGCGTAATATGCTTTCAAACATTCTGTTCTTTAAGGAACCGTAGAGGTCATCTAATATTTTTTTTTTATTACACACTATTTGAGCTCAGAAAGCTTTAGAGGCTTAAGACCAGGCAGGTTCTGGCAGAACTAGGCTGGAACTAGGGCCTCCTTCTCTGGGGGGTTTCTCTTGTTGCCCGAGGGAGGAAGCTGGCACACAGACTGTCCTCAAACGGACCCTCCTCCATCTTTCCACGCTGTCTACCTCCTTCCTATCTGCCCCTCCCGGTCTGCATATTCCTTCTTACACACCCGCCCTCATGATTTGCCTTGCTCCTGGTCCTTTTCCAGAAGAACTGCATACTTCCTTTCTATCTTTGAAAATCTTCTGTCTTCCTCAAGGCTGGGAACAGATTCCACTCTCCCTGATTACCTCACAGCCCTCTCTTCTTGACTCCTCTTGTTCCTACTGTGTGTGTCTCAGCATCCCCTCCACGTCTGCTTTCTTGAGGTCCCCGGGTGTCTTTTTCTCTTGCCAGCTATTAACAGACCAAGGTTTTGGTGAGCTTAGATTTTAATCCTAGTACTTCTTTAGATTCCATCAAAGCCCCATGCCTTGACCAAGGAAATGTGGCACAGTGAGAAAGGGCAGTGAAGCTGGAGGCCGAGAAATGAGTGTGAGCCCCGTCTGGCCACGCACTGGCTTCTCGAACGTGGGAACGTCTGAAGCTGAATCTTCTTATTTGCGAAAGGGGCTGTGAGCTTCAAATGCGGTTATAGATGTGAAAGCCATTTTAAGATATAAAGTACCATATAAATGCAAGGTTTTATTGCGATGGTACAAGTGCTTAATATGTATTTTAGGAATGAGTGGTTGAACAGCACGTAAGGTGAAGACAAGCCATTCTTCCCACCATGTTTGGAGTGTCCACTTCTGCCACCGTAGTCCTGACCCCGAGATTCTGTGTTCTCTAATAACATTATAGATGTATTAGTGGAAAAAGAAGAAAGAGTAGCAAAGCATCTTGATACTGTGTGGCTTTTAGGAAAATACTTATTGACGTTAATTAGGCCAAGTACTGTATTTACTTTGATCAGAAATTGTCTCTCAGGGAAAGCAGGCTCGTTGGGAGCAGTGCAGAGAGCCCTGACCCATTGAGTTGGCATTGATTGTTTGATCATCCCTGGAAGTTTATTGTAAATGAAGCAGCACTTACGGTTCTGGGGTATTCCTGGAAATGCTATAGTTAGAAGTGAGTTATTCTGTGTGGCAGGAATGGCATATAGAAAAGCCATCATTCTGACTTGCTGACAGGAAAAAATAGCAGGTTTTGTATTTATATTGTCGTCTTTTTGGCTGGAATCCATCAGCTCTGCACAGTATCTTGTGATGCTTTCATCAGACAGTTGTTCTGGGTCTCGGCAAGGCAGGGGTACCGGGTGCACCCAATACAAGTCCCTTCCAAAGTTCTTGTGTGTGTGTGTGCAGAGTTCCTAGTGGGGAACTCTGGAAGGGAAGCAGAGATGCTCTCCCTGCCTCTGTGTGTGTCTTAGGCCTCAAGGAGGTTCTGTGCATGTGTGAGCGGGGCCCTAGTCAGCAGCCACCAGAACTTTCCTCTCCATACCTGAGGTAGTGGTGCTGGAGCAGTGTTTAGCTGTGGGCTTCGGTGCAGCAAGGCCTGAGCACTTGGCTGGTTTTTTCAGTGACCATTTCTTCAGTCTCTGGAGGGAAAGCCCTAGAATGAGTTCAGTCTCCCAGGTGGATGTTAAGCTGTGAGAAATACTGAAAAGCCAGAGAAGACCATGGTGTTGGTGATAGGGGGCATTTTAAAGCAGGCTCCGTCATTCCCCCTGCCGCCCCGTGGAAAGAGCAGGGTCCTTGGAATCAGGAGTCCTGTGTTTGACTTCCGGCACTCCCACTGACTGGCCTCAAACCTCTCCTGCTTTTTATGAGAATTAAGTGCAAGTGCCATTCATTGATGCAGGAGTTGTTGCAGAGGCTCAGTGTATGTTGGAGTTCCCTCTCCTCGGCTGGAACTGTGTTCCATCAATATGTAATCAGTTTAGCAGGAATTATGGCCAAAATATGAATGCTTGCTGCCTGCTAAACTCTGCCTGAGGCAGAGTTTATATGCATTAACTTATATAACCCTTAACAGCTCTATGAGACACATGCCATTCCCTGCCTCCCGCCATAACTGAGAACATTGAGGTTTAGGGATGTTAAGTAGCTTGCCTAAGGTTACAATAGCTAGTAGGTGGGGAAGGCAGGATTTGGACTCAGGTAGGGATGATCCAGCTCACTCTCCTAACTGCTCTGCTAGATTTGTGAAATGGAACTTGATTACTGATAAGGCTTTTGTTCAGAATGCCTATTTATTCTGTTGTCCTTCTCGCAAGCTCACAACTCACTTGAGTCCTTTGCCATAAAGCCTACATTGCATTTGCATTGTTTTACCACTTAACACCTTTCTGAGCACTTTCACATCAACAACTGCACTTGAAAAAGGTGTTATAGGAGCTTGATGAAGACTTTTTCTTTTTTTTTTTAATTTTTTTTTTAACGTTTATTTATTTTTGAGACAGAGAGAGACAGAGCGTAAACGGGGGAGGGGCAGAGAGAGGGGGAGACACAGAATCAGACGCAGGCTCCAGGCTCTGAGCCATCAGCCCAGAGCCCGACGTGGGGCTCGAACTCACGGATCGCGATATCGTGCCCTGAGCTGAAGTCGGACGCTCAACCGACTGAGCCACCCAGGCGCCCCTGATGAAGACTTTTTCAAAAATTTTTCTGATTCGTTAGGCGGGATGTTTCCTCTAAGGTTAGCGGATGAGGAAACTAGGCTCAGAGTTAGTTAAAATGATTTGTTCAGGATCACACTTGCTAGTTGTGTATGGATTCAGTAATGTTGTTACTTTGTTACCTTCATTTCATGTAACAACTGCAGTTGACCCTTGAACGACAGGAGCTTGAATTGCATGGATCCACTTATACACTTCCTTTTTTTAACAAAAAGTCTAGTGCTGTAAATGTATTTGCTCTCCCTTACGATTTTCTTGATAACATTTTCTTTTCTTTAGTTTACTTTATTATAGAAATACAGTATATAATATGTATAATGTGGAAAATATGTGTTAACTATTTGTGTTATTGGTAATTTGGATGGAGTCAAAAGTTATACACTAATTTTTGATGGCACGGGAGTTTAGACCCCTGACCCTTGTGCTGTTCAAGATTCAACTGTATTTAACTAATAGCACCTAATATGTGCTGGTGATCAGCGCTTATGGGACAATGATCCTTGCCCTCCTGGAGCTTGTATTGTGATGTTAGGTTTCATTGCCGAACTTAAGGCAGGTGCCTGCTGAAATAGTTTAAGGTCTAGAAACTTTAGTCTTAAAGTTTCTTAAGCAGCTAATTTCAGGAAATACTTCTAAATTACGTATTTTTCTTCTCAGTTTTTCTAGGTTCATGCTTTAACTTATCAACATTTTTTATTTTCTACTTCAGAAATCAAAAGCTTTGATTCCTTTAAGATGGACATAAAGTAACCCTGTGTGTGTGTGTGTGTGTGTGAGTGATGGTTTCTTTAGTAAAAATAACCAGCTACCTACCCAAAGTGTTGTATTCTGACTCTTGTCATTGATTTTAACTATCATCCAGTCTATTTTTATCATGTAAATCTGGCAGTGGCCTTTGGCCAGAAGCAGTCATATTCTGATCATACTTGTGAATTTTAACATGGTCTATTTTTATGTCTCTTCACTATTCAAAGTTTAATTGTATATTCTTCCCTTATACAGATACTTGTACTTTAAAGGGTGTCCTTGACAATTTAAGAGGATTTCAGCATCTTCAGACATAGATTTCTAGGAGTTTGCATCTTGGAAAATAGTTATGATATGCCTCTATTGCAGCTAGGCCCTGTTCAGACTCGCAAGTTGTCTCTTGTTTTGTTACATTTTCCTCATTCAGGAAGCATCAGCTATACTTGGATCAGACTTTTATAAACTAAAGAACTGTGAGATTCTACAAAGTGTCTCCCCTCCCTTTTTTTAATGTAAAGTAGCATCTAACAAGATCGAGCCACAGAAGCAATCCTCTAACCATAGAAAGAGAGGCAGTTTTTTTTTTTTATTCAAAAACTTGAAATTTTGTAAGTAAATTAGTATGGAAGAATTCAGTGCTGTCCTCAAAGAGCTTTTGATTATTCACTTTTATTCTTCCCATTTTCTGAGCTTCTTTGTGTTCATTTGCATTGGGAATGGAACCCAGTGAATCATATTCTTTTGAAAGGGTGTTGCGCAATTCTTACCGGTCAGGTTTCGAGCATTTAAGATTTTCTTTTTGTATTTGTAACGAAAAACTTGAATTGATTGCCTGGAATTATCTGTAGTATTTATAAACTTGATCTTGCTCTTTTCCTATCTGTTCTTAAAATAAATAGAGAACAAGCTGAGGGATGCTGAAAGGGGGGGTAAGGGTGGGGAGTGGTGTTGGCTAGATGGATGATGGGCATTAAGGAAGGCACTTTTCGGGATGAGCATATGTAAGAGATGAATCACTGGGCTCTATTCCTGAAGCCAAGACTACACCATAAACTAACTTGAATTAAATAAATAAATAGCATTTTGTTTGGTTTATATGGAAAGAAATGCTACCTGAATGAAGCCTTTACACAGACTCTGTACCAACAAAAGACTCTTCTCATCCTGAATGAGAACAGATGTCATTTCATACAAAGTGGATCAGCAATCCTAGATTTAAGTGCTTAGGACGGTGCCTGTCATGTCTTTTAAGTGCTTTATGGGTGTTTTTACATTTTTATCATTAGGATGTCAGTTTTTTGAGATTCTGTTGTTATTGAATCAGCATATAAAAATATCATAGTAAATACATATGGTCTAGCAGTTCTGTTGCTGATTCTGTTTTCCCTGTGAGTTTGATCTCTATGCTAAGCATCACAATACCATTTTATTGTCCTATCCAATAATATGGGAGGTCAGTTTGAAAATTAGGTGTATTATGACTTCAGTATAGTATGGCTTGCAATAGGGAAGGAACACTGGAAAAACCAAACTCTGTTTTATTATAGGTTTTCATAGAATCCAATCCTAGAAAAATGTTAGTAATTTTAGGCTGACCCTCAAATCTTACATGAGGCTCCGAGCAACCCTGTGACTCCTGAATGCAAGTAGTAGGTGATCTGATGGTACACTTAAAAATCCTTTGTGAATTCTGAAAGGTTTTATGCTGTAGTCTTTGTTAAATTGGGTCTGTTGGAACCTACAGGTCTCTTCCTGATCTGAAAGGCTCAAAGTATGTTCCTTTTGGGGCAGGCTTCTTAATTCTCCAGAGCATAGGGCTCATCTGGGCCCATCGGTTTTCATTCATCCTTGGCAGCAGCATATAATGGCATGCTTCCAGGAAATCTCAGGTAGGCCCCAGACATGCTATTAGCAAATACTGCTGATGAACCAATTGGGGCTGTTCTTTGCCCAGGTATAAAGGAATATTGGAGGGATTTCCCCATTTATGAAGCTGGAGAGATGAGACTAGCTCCTTCCCTCTACCAGGCCTTTGCATATGCAAGTCCTTTACCCAGACTGCCTTCTCTCCACCTCCCTAGATATCCGTTACATCTCAGCTCAATATTAATTCCCTCTTGAGTCCCATGCTAGATGATATTCCTTTTATTTTACCTCTCTCTTTTTCCTCCATGGCATTTTAAGCTCTTTATAATTACCTCTTTATGTGCATCTTTGTTTGATTCCACTACAGACTGTAAGCTCCATGTGAACAGGGGCCATATTGCTCCAGTTCTTTATTGTGGCCTCCTGCTGTAGGTCAGTTTCAGGCATGAAGAACTGCTCAAAAATAATGAATCTCCTAAATGTGACATTTGAAACTCTGCTCCTGAGCCAAAGCAAGGCATTATAGCATGTAGCTAATTTCAGATTGCTGTTTTGATGTGGGGTGGGGTATCTATTCTCATAATTAAAACAATGGATTACGTTAGATTTTTAAAAGCTGAAAGTATAATGGTTTGTTCTTTGAATCTTGATAAAGTTGTCCATGTCAGAATAGCCAAGTCAAGGGGCGCCTGGGTGGCTCAGTTGGTTAAGCGTCCGACTTCGGCTCAGGTCACGATCTCGCGGTCCGTGAGTTTGAGCCCCACGTCGGGCTCTGGGCTGATGGCTCAGATCCTGGAGCCTGCTTCTGATTCTGTGTCTCCCTCTCTCTCTGCCCCTCCCCCGTTCATGCTGTGTCTCTCTCTGTCTCAAAAATAAATAAACATTAAAAAAAAATTAAAAAAAAAAAGAATAGCCAAGTCAAAGTTGTCATATCAAAATTCATACTTATATCCTCTGCCTGGCTTCCCGAAGGTGACATTGTGACACACTCTTCTGGTTTAAGAATTTTTTTTAATGTTTGTTTATTTTTGAGAGAGAGAGACAGACAGAGACAGACAGAGAGTGGAGGGGGGATGGGGGCAGAGAGAGAAGGAGACGCAGAATCTGAAAGAGGCTCCAGGCTCTGAGCTGTCAGCACAGAGCCTGATGTGGGGCTTGGCCTCACAGACTGTGAGATCATGACCTGAGCCGAAGTCAGATGCTCAACCGACTGAGCCACCCAGGCCCCCCACACTCTTTTGGTTTTAGATTGCGTGTATGTTTTCATTTGTGCCATCCCCCCCTTCGATTGTAAGATCCTGTGGGAATGCTAGCCTGTAGCCTCATTTCCGTCACCCCACTCCCTTTCTACTTCTGCCGTGTAATGCTTGGGAAAGTAGAATTCTGATAAAGTGTATTAAATGACCAACAGAAAACAGACAGTGATCCATATTAACTTGGAAACCACTTTCACACCACTAAGGGTGGTTGCTCCTGATTTGCAAAAATAATTAGATTCTACTATTAAAAAGAATTTGTGAGAGGCACCCGGAAAGTTGTTTAAACAATGCAGAACACTGTGTGTGTTGGGCGGTTGGTGGTGGTTGGTGATGAAGATGATAGGATCAGTGCTTTAATTCTAGAGAATCAAACTGGCTTTCTTATGTAGTATAAGTTTGAAGTGAGGTCAGGGAGTTGGAAGGAGGCTTTTTTGCTACCTAAGTTTTCAAATAAGAATGGCTCAAAAAACATTTGGTGAACTAAAAGCATTTTTCACTGGATTTATTTCTCGGCGCTCCCCCTTTCACCATGTCATATGATGTATCACCATTAAATGAGGCCAAGGGCAGACCGGGTTGGGAGGAGGGTAATTCTAAAGGAAATGGAAATGGGAAATAAAAGTGCATAAGTTTGGGGGTCCTGAACTATTGTTCATGGCCTCAGGGGAGAGGTTGTTGACGGAAAAGGCGCATGGTCTTCATTTGCATTGGACCGGGCACTCTATGCCAGGAAGCAAAAGTCCCTGGCTTCCTCTGTTGAAGTGGTAAAAATAATATCTTCCTTGATATTCATACCCTACGATGCCTCTCTGTCCTCTCAGTGTCCTCATCAATTTTTTTCCCTTCTTCCTCCCAAATGCTTTTTCCTGTCCACTTATGGTTTGGGCTGCTTCCTTAATAAGAATGTCCTCTTATTCTCTGATGCAATTACATCTGCAGCTGATTTATTTATTTATCCTTGTCTCTATCCCAGCTCTGAACGGACTTTGGAAAGTAGAGAAGAAAATCCAGTCTGCTTTTGGAGGACATTGGACAGCCGAATAAATGCAGGTATGTACCTTTGCATATCTTTAAAAAAGGACCAAAAGGAAAATAGCTTTTAAAAAGAATAATGAAACTGATCTTGAACTTGTAAGGATAACCTGTACTTCTATCCTTTCATTTTTCAGTATTGGTATTTTAATTTTTTTTTTTCATTTCCAAATGTTGAATGTGCTGGTTTAAAAATAAATCTCAAGAGTATAAAAGTATAGGAAGTCCAGAGTAAAAGATAAAGCTCCCTTATAGTCCTTCCTGGATATTCACCACTTTAGCAGTTTATCACATGTTTTTCCAGATTGTGCATATAGGCATGATCAAAAGGGTCATGATATACATATTATGCCTTTTTTCACTTTGTAATATGTCATATATATTTTTCAGTGTTGATTCACATAGCTTTATGTCATCTTTTTAACAGCTGCATAGTATTCTTTTGTGTTGATATTTCTTATTTTGTTAGCCTTCTATTGTCACTTGTATTTTTTTCCTATTATAAATGGTGCCACACTGTATACGTATATAATCACGTATACTTGCCTGATTATTTCCTTAGAGTGAAAGCATGTAACACCATCTCTCAATTCTTCCCATGCCATGCCTGTATAGGGCCTCAAGGACAAAGGTGTAACTTACATTATAAAGCAGACTGCAGCTTGTTTGTTTTCCGTTTCTGTTTCTCGTTGTAGGGTGGAGTTGGATGCTCAGTGTTGGGTTTTAAACCTTTCCTTGCTCAGGGAGCCTGGGTGGTTCAGTCAGTTAAGCATTCAACTCTTAATTTCAGCTCAGATTATGATCTCGTGGTTTGTGAGTTCGAGCCCCACATCAGGCTCTGCACTGATAGCACAAAGAGATTTTCTCTCCTTCTCCCCCTCCCCTACTCACTCTCTCTCTCAAAATATAGAAACAAACTTAAAAAAACTTTCTTGCTTGACAGTTGATCTGAACCCTTAAGGTAAGTTATGAACTTAGTCTTTCAGCCTGATTCCTGAAAGCTTCTGGTTTTCAGATTTATTTTGGAGATGAAACAAGTAAAATTGAGTGCCTCTTAGTTTGTAGCATTGAGGCGTATCTGGTTCATGTCTCTCCTGTAAGTATCTCACCTTTACCAGGGCGGCTAATAAACGAGCTCATGAGTCTGGTGAAGAGAACTATGTGACTTGTTTTGAGGAGCTTCCTTGGGCCATTCTGCAAGCACCCTTTAAATGTAAGGCTCTGTGCTAGGTACTGGGGAAAAAGATGAATGACACAGTCCTTACCCTTAAGGAACTCCCAGCATAAACCACTGAGAGAGAGAAAGACAGACACATGAATAAGATGGTCATAATCCAGTGTGGTTAGTGCAGCGAGGTGAGTTTGGGAGAGGGCATCTAACTTAGGGGATGGGATGGAAGTCATTGGCATTTCCTGGAGGAGGTGATGTCCAAGCCGAGTTCTAAAGAAAATTACAGTTTTTCATGGAAAAGATGAGGTGGGAAGGTATTCCTGATAGAGAAATGAGTATGACCAAAGGCAGGAAGGTGAGAAAAGCAGAATGGGTTGGGGCGGGGGGGGGGGGGGGTGCAGTAGGAGTAACCAGAACAATGGCAACTTTGTAGGTTTCAGGCATGAAGTAAGAGGCTAGGAGTGATGGAAGATGAGGCTGAGAGGCTATCTGCCAGCTGATGGAGGACCTCTGTGAGGAGTTTGAGACTGCTCTTATAGACTAATGGGGGCTTTTGGAGGACCTGATAGGTGTTACAGAGATACTACTTTGAGGGCTAAGCGAAGGTTGGCTTGGCAGGCAGTAGGAAATTAGGAACCTGGGGTCAGGGAAATTAGTTTGTAGGCCACTGGTGTTGGAGTGAGGGGAAGAAAGATGTTCCTTTTCCTTCCTGGCCTTGTCTAAGCTAAGTTGCTGGGGCTGGCTCTTTGATCCTAGTTGCCCTGCCTTTAGAGGCTCAGGTGAAGGACTTTTGCAAGTTTCTCACCAGCACGTTCTGGCCTCTTCAGAGCAAGGCTTCCAGCCCTCATTCTGCTGCCACACAGTGCTGCCCATCTGCCTGCCTGCCAGTGGAGTGATGAGGACTTGGCCCCGTTCAGTAATTTTCGAGACCCTTCCATATGGCTCATGAACATGAATTGGTGGTCACTTGATGTGTACTATCTGAGAGCCAGCCCTGGGCTAGGCTCTGGAGGCAGGAAGATAGATAAGACGTGGTTCATGCCCTCCCTGAGCTTGCAGTTTAGTGGGAGATAGACAAAGTTAAAAGACAATGTGATTTGTGCCCTAGGTGGGCTCAGAAGTGAGATGATTCCAGTAGAGGTGGCAGCATGAGTAACATTAACGTGAGCGCTTCCAGAACGAGCCACATTTTTCAACTACAACTTGTGTGCAGATAGAGAAAATAAATCTAGGCCATGTCTAAAATTATTCTGATTTTTGAGAATATGGTCTGGTCATAATGAATTAGAGTGTATAATTGATTATCCTCATAACTATAATGGATAGTTTGACCTCTCGTAAGTTCGGATGCATTTGATTTTCAGAGAGGGAAGGGGCAGTAGGAAATTACCTGCTTGAGAGGTATTTATGCTTACTTACCTTCCCAGCATTCTCTTTTGCCACTTGACCTTCTAGCACATAGAATGACCACGTGGTCTCTCTTTCCTTCCACTACAGTATCTAAATATAAAAGAGGACTGCAATGCCATGGCTTTCTGTGCTAAAATGAGGAGCTCCAAGAAGACGGAGGTGAATCTGGAGGCCCCCGAACCAGGGGTGGAAGTGCTCTTCTATCTGTCCGATAGGGAGCCACTCCGGCTGGGCAGCGGGGAGTACACGGCAGAGGAGCTGTGCATCAGGGCGGCGCAGGAATGCTGTGAGTACGGGCTGCTGCCCGCTGGCCCGGTCGTGTGTGGTGTCCCTGAGCCTCGCAGCTCTGCTCCGTGTGGGCACGCGTGGGCTCTGGCCTGCCTCTGCCGCTCACGTGCGTTTCACCTTGGGCCAGTGGTTTGAATTCTCAGGGTGTCACTTTTCACTGTCTTCATGGTAAAGTGACTTATTCCTGCTCTGTCACTAATGAGCTTGGGGTCCCAAGGAATGAGGCTTGCCTTCTGTGGAGGCGTAGTTTTTATTTCCCCTACAATCTGGAAAATTGGAATACTATCAGCACTAAATGAGTAAAAACATCTGGCACAAAGTTGCAAGCTATTCAATAAGGGGCATCTCTCAAGATCTGAAAGGCTGTTCAAAACTTCTTCGGAAGGGTGGAATCCATCCTTTGGCCGCTGTAACCTGCTTCCCCTTTGTGATGCTGACTTGAAGTGAGAACTCGAGTGTCACTTTGTGGCTTGGTCAGACTGCCAGGTTGTAAAAAGGGCAGTGAGGCTGTGAACAACATGGTCTTTTTCTTTTTCTTTTTTTTTTTTTCAAGTGAGCCTGTCTTTCTTGAGTTAGCCTGTTGCCAAATAGAAGGTGAGAAACCAAAATGAGTAACAAAATGAAGCTCCTTTAAACCTTGGGGTCAGTGACAGTTTTTGTCTACCTACTTTTAAATGACAAGTAAAGTTAAATTATGGAAACTTAAAGATCTAATCCACTGGGGTTGTGGCAGCAATTGTATCAATGTAAATATACTAAAATTCATTAATTGTACACTTAAAATGGGTAGACTTTATGATATGTAAATTACATCTCAATAAAACTGTGTTTTTTTTTTTTTAAATCAACTTATGATTAACTATGATGGCAGACCATGTGATCCATGCTTGATTTATATCATCTTTAGCCCTCAGGACAACTCTGTTGGGATAGTATGGACATTACAAGAGTTACCTACCTAGTTTGTGATAACAGCTTGTCTAGAAACCCCTTTTTCTTTCTGATATATATCTTTCTGTTTCCAATGCTTTAAACACCAGAGTTCCAATAAAAGGGGAGAGGTTGGTGCTACAGGGAATAAAATTGGCTGAGCTGTATAGATTATGAGGTTCATGCCCTTATATTAATATTTTAAAGTTATTTTGACTAGATAGCAAAGTATAAAAGGAAGCATCTTTAGACATTAGCTTTAAAAGTATTTGTAATTAGCAAAACAGCTAGATGTAAATTGATGCTTCTAAAGTATTTTTTTAAGGTGTTGTGCTTTTTCTCCTTTCCCTTAAGGTTTGGTTTTTATAGCGTTTCTTCTGTTGACCCAGTTTCTTACCATCATATTTGTACAGAATTGTTGGGCTGCAGTTAATGAGAGATCAAGGGGCTGCTGCTAAAGGAGACGAGGAGAGAGCCTGAGCCCACAGGCAGACGCAGCCACTGAGTCTGCTGTAGCTCTGGGCTCAGGGCCAGGCAGTGTGGGGCAGCAGTTTCTAAGCCCAGTCTGTAGAGAATGAGGGAGCTCTTTTATAACTGACTCAGGGGAATGTTGCAAACATTTATTAATTTTAAAAGTACATGAATACAGAATGCCACATATTATTAGAACTCTCATTATTATTATAGTAAGTGATATTGGGAGGCAGTATGGTTTTCTTCCCTGTTGTCCAAAAGTGTATGGTCCATTTTTGTTCTTTCAGCTCTCATTCTTTCACCTCCTCAGTAGCTCTATCTTGGTTTGAATCTCAACTCTGCCTTTTACTGAGTAGCCCTGAATCAGACTAAATCTCGGGAGGCCACAGTTTCTTCACCTGTAAAATGGCAAAAATATTAATTACGTCATTAAGTGTTAGGATGAAAAGATAATAAATGTAGAGCGTGTCAGCCTGATGCCTGACACTTAACCCTCAGTAAATGTTAGTGTTGTTACCCTTATTCTGTACTTTTGTATAAAAAGCTTTGATCTTTTATCTTTGATCTTCCTGTTTTAAGTACTAAAATTTTAGAATCAGACCTGTGATAGAATACACACAGATTCATGATCACAAATAAGTTGTGCTTCACTATGTATGTGTCAGTGCCCATTCAAGTATGAGTATGTATAAAGAAAGTCTCGGCTTCCAGGCCAGCCCACAAAGGCCAATTCACGGATGGGAAACTATAGTATACCCAAAACATAGTCCTAACAGTCCTGGATCTAAAACTTATTTGCTCTTGTTCCCAAGAGATGATGCCCTTTGAAGTTTACTCCCTCTTCTCTGTTACAAGGAGGAATAACCTCTGGAGGGGTTACCCCAGATATCTTGAGAGGCAGGAATCAAGGAGTTCAGCGAGATGTCAGCATGCCGAGGCATCTGTCTGTTTTTCACTCTGTGTGTGCATTGGAGAGAGTTCGTGCCTGGACGGGCCGAGCCTGGGAAGATCCCTGTCAGTGTCAGTTGTGCTCCAGATATCTGATTTGGGAAACTCCTATTACCTCATATTTTCATATATTTTTTGGTTAGGTTGCCTGTATCTTAGTTTGAGACCTGGTCACAGATCAAAGTATCAGTAGTAATTATTTGCAATCACCTTCTCTGCTTCCCCCATGCTTTTAGATTACAGGTCTGTGTAATTTTAATTATGGGCTCAGAAGTGAGTGGAAAGGTGCTTTCCTGGCTTTATAACCTCCTTTATCTCTCTAGTTCTTCTTGTGTCAAAGGAGGCAGTTGGTGGGGCAGGGAGGCAAGGGAGCACTATTGAACTACTTATGTTAAGCATATATCTTCTTGTGAGTTGGCTACTAATAAAAAATATGATAACTATACAGAGTACTTACAAGGTGTATCTATTAATGGTAACAGATTTTTATCACTGACAAAAATCACTTTGGTTATTTATTCCAACACATGATTTTGTGTGCTACTGCCAGGAACGCCTTTGCATGTAATACATAATCACAATGTTAGAATTGTTTAAACATTTTCTGTAGGAGACGGATTGGGGGTTTCCCGAACTCCAAGGATGTTTCTGACTGTGATTAGCAAGGTGCGCTTCAGGTGGGATCTGGGAACCTCTCGGCTCGCGTATTTTTTCTTTTAAGTAGGATTTGTTAAGACTGTCATAGACACCGTGATGAGAAACATTGTTAGACTTTTGTTGTAAAATGTTTTTAATCTGGTTTGTCAGGAGCTATAGTATATATTCCTGGGGAGCCATAGTTGTTAATTATCATGATTAAAACTGCCTGACTGAATATGGTTGGAAGTCATATTTACCCTAAGAGGTTACAAAATGTGACCTAGATTCTTTGGATAAGAGAATTTCTTGTCTTTGTGTATATCATGCTTTGGAAGCAGATGGCCTAATGTATCTATCTTTAATTTTCTGATACGTGTTTTACTTTTCCCCAGGTATCTCTCCTCTGTGTCACAACCTTTTTGCCCTGTATGATGAGAACACCAAGCTTTGGTACGCTCCGAATCGCACGATCACAGTTGACGACAAGACATCACTCCGGCTCCACTACCGGATGAGGTATGGGCGCCTGCTTGGCTTCCTCTTGCAGGGGGAGGATGACAGTTAGCTTGGAGGCCTGAGTCACTTACTAAGAAGATTTGTAGTCATTTTGTAATTGGTAAGTTTTATATTTGCTTGGTATGAGAAAGGACTTCTTCAGTATTTGGAATGCAATTCAAGATGAATTTGATCACTTTGCCACATTGTAGAAAAGAAATCGTTATGATGCAGAGGGTATTTTGAAAAGAATTAGTGTACTATGGCAGAGGTTTTCAAGTGATGAGTCATGGTTATGAGTTTAATTTCATGAGTTGTGACCAGAATGTTTTTGAAAAAAGAAACAGGCAAGAATAAGTAATATCAGTATATATACATATCCCAAGAATATTGTTTTAAAACTTCTGTTTGAGATATGCAAGTGTATATACCAGCTCATGATACAATAAAATATTTCTTCTTAAGAGTTGCAGCTAAGGAGTTTGAGAAGCACTGCCTGAAGTGGTTCCCTATAAATTCCAGGTTGCTGTTGCTCTCAAGGGGTAGATGTTTTGATTGACTCCCTGAGAATTTTTGCCTAGTGGGTGGGACTCTCATTTTTCTTCTGATGGGTATTGCCTTTTCTCTTGTATTGTAGACTTCCTTAAATGTCACATAGTCTCCCAAGGTGTCATAGGCACTACTTCACTGTAGTGTCTTGAGTTTATAAACATTTTTGCTCTGTTACCTAGAATTGAAAATGTTTGTTAGATACTAGTTAAGCACAACTGAGTGTGCTTTTAGCAAAGGAGCTTATAAACAGGGTGAATACTTTTTGAAAAGGATCTTGACTTACATAGATGTGATGAAACCGGCAGATTGGCTCAGTTGCTGATGGAACGTAGGGACCTGCTGGAAACACCCTCGGGGATCTCAGAGCCTCTCCATGGTAGCTTAGATGCTGCTTCTTCGGGAAGTTGGTGGAGTTGCTAACATTCCAGAATGGTCTGGATGTTTTTCTCAGCAGCAGTTGAACCAGATCTGCTTTCTTTGATAATCATTCTAGGGCTGACTATTTTTTTCTTTTTGTACTCACCCAAGGTCTCACCTTAAGAGGAGAGGTGTGTACCATGTGAGATTTCTCGCCCCAGATTTAGGGAAACATTCACCCCACCCAACTGAGCCTTCTGACTATATTTGGATTGTTTTTCAAAGTGTAATCTTGCTTTCTGTGGCCTGGGGGTTGTCTGTGTGAACCAGCATTGAAACGTGTTATTTGCAGCCGACAGTCTAGGAAGGGGGCATGTCACCGAATTCTAGTTCTTTCCCTCTAGGTTTGTCTACTTGGCTCAGAATTTGGAATGGTAGAACTTGGGACTTGGATAAGACCTGAATTTACCTAGTTCAACTATTGTTCATTGTTTAGGGGCTAACTGATGTCCACAGTGGAGAAGTGAGTTACACAAAGTCACACACCTAGTGAATCCTCTCGTCCGCCCCAGAACCCTCCTTGAGGCACTTGTCTTTGTGGATTGTGCGAATACCTCACTATTAGGGGCTGTCTTTGCCTCTTCCCTGTTCTGTTAGCTGCCAGGAAGTGCACAACTACTTCATTTTTGGCACCTTGACTTTGTACCTGACATCGAGCTTCAACAGGATGTTGAAGGAGCCTGTGCTTTGTTACCACAGGCTCTTTGAACTTGGAAAAAAAGATCCCACCCTAAGCTAAAACATTTGCATTACAGCAACCTACAAAAACTTTGAAACCTCCTAATCTCACCACTGTAGAAGGTGTCATATGAAAACAAATGTTAGCGACTATTTCAGTGGAATCCCAGCTCTATTTTGGGAAACACTCTGTGCTTCAATTATAAGATTCTGTTTTTAGATCATGATTTTTAATGGTTATTATTTTATAATGTGTCTTAGTATAAGATAAGCATATTCTTTTTTATGAAAAAGAATATTTCCTTTTTCATTCAAATGAATTTCACTATCTGTTAGTAGAGTTCTGTAGAAACCTAAGGAGAATTCCTTGTGTATAATATCTAAACATAAACTTAGAATATGCAGTCATCTGTAATATAATTTTCTCAAAGACTTGCAAGGAAGTCGTATCTCCTTGATAGGTCTGTCTACCTCTCTCCCCCTCCCTCTTCCTTCCTCTGTCATTCCTCCATGCCATTCTGAAAAGGAATCTACACAGCTATCATACTATATTTATTTATGCCATTCTTTATTTTTTCCCATTAGCATGTTCCAATCCTAGGAATTTGTGTGTGGCCCCAGTTTGATGAACATCTTGATGATTAATTTTAAAAAGGAACGTAGAGCATCTTTCCATGTGTCTGTCGGCCATCTGTATTTCTTCTTGGAAAAATGTCTTTTCATGTCTTCTGCCCAGTTTTTAATTGAGTTATTTGTTTTTTGGTTATTTCTGTAAATTCTTTATTTTGGATCTTAATCCCTTATTGGATATATCATTTGCAATTATATTCTCCCATTTGGTAGGTTGTCTTTTTGTTCTGTTGAGGGTTTTCCTTCCCTGTGCAAAAGCCTTTTATTTTGGTGTAGTCTCAATAGTTAAATTTGTTTTTGTTTGCCTTGCTAAAGTAGAAAAAGGTTTCTGTGGCCGATGTCCAAGAGGTTACTGCCTGTATTTTCTTCCAGGAATGTTACAGAATTGTTGAATCATTGTACACCTGAAACTAACAGAACACTGTATGTTAATTATACTTGAATTTTAAAAACGTAGAGTGTCTGTCTTCAGTGTACCTTCTACTTTTGTCTTATTAGGGTAAAATTAGGAAGGTGTTGATTTTGGTAGTCACTGATTTAAAGGCTTTTGTTTTTTGTTTTGTCATTTTATTAAATAGAAAGCTGTCAGCCTTTGACTATGGGCAATTTCTAGAGATCCAGCCTTGTTTTAGGCTCCTTTCAACCTTTACGGAAGTGATGGAGCCGCAAGGTAGTTTGATCTCCTCGGCCTTATCTTGTCTGAACATCTTGCCAAAAGATTTCCAAACTGAAGCTGGTCTCACAGGGCTCAGATAACAGCCTGGAAGAATGTTTTTGTTCAGACCCGACTGGAGATTGTGTTTTGCCCAAAGGGAGTATGTTGGGCCCTTGATTTACCAGGTCCAAGGACTCTTTCTCATAGAGACTCAGTGGGATGTGGCAGAAGAGGACCATGCCTTGGACCGGTTCAGGGAAAATCTGTCTTCATTGCTTCTCTTTCAAACAACCTCCTGCATCCTAGAGACTCTTTTACTTTTCCCAGGTACCCTTCCATGTTGCACATAATTCTCATCTTCTCACCGCCTTCCTCCACTACCAAAAGGAATGTACCTGTCGGCCTGCCCTTCGGGGAGAGCCCTGCTTTGTTTGTTTGTATAAAGAGTACCTGGCACAGGGTAAGTGTTCGCAAGCCCTTAGTTACTGTCTTCATTGTCCTGTTCGTTGCCTTTTCACCTGTCTCCTTCTAGACAGATCCCGAAAACTTCTAGTAGATATCTGGTTATTGTGTGAATGATGAGAACTCTCCATTTTGGACTTGACTCAGTAGCCAGAGGAATTGGCTGTGTCCTTGTCAATTTTTTTTCTGCCCCAATGTCAGATTTTCCTGTATTTGCTCAGTTGGTAGAGCCAGTTCACCCTTACTTCTTGCCTATCTTGGATCGCTGATCCTGGCTGAGTCCTCCCATCCTGTGCTCCGTCTGTCCTTGAAAAGTAGATTCTTCAGTCTAGGGATAGAAGTGCCAGCCTCTTCATCAGCAGATAGCTGTGGGAACCTGATCGCCTCTCACATAGGAGAGTGAGAGGACAATCCCACAGCTGTGGTTTATGCTGCACGTGGGCTCCTGGATATGTGTTCTTTCTGTGTGTGAGTGAGAGCTACCAAAACCCACAGTCAAATTCTCAGTCACTTTCATAAGTCATAGGGAAGATGAGGTGTATAGAATCCCTGAAAGTTCTAAAATACTGATTTTACTTTTATACTAACTTCTGTATCCATCCTTCCCTCACCATGTTAATTGCTACTCCCTGAATTTGTTCATTCATTTCTTGTTTATGCATCTGACAGTGATGTGTTAAGCAACTGTTATATGCCCGGAGATTCAGTGCTGAGCAAGACCACTGAGGCATCTGCCTCCACAGAGCTCATAGCGTTGTCCAGACTATTGCCATAGGCATCTGATTTGGTCTCTGTCATTTCAGTCCATCTTCCTTGGGGCTTTCTTCCAGGGCATCCTGCCTGACGTGATCTTGCCTTGCCTTCTCCTCTGCCTGCTCTGTCTGGTCCAGGCTCTAAAGCCTGGCATTTATTTATTCTGGCCCCACCTTCCCTTCCCAACCCTTTCTCCCTTCCCCTGGCAGTAGAGGATGGTTTTTCCCTTGTTTGGCACCTCATCAAAGACTCCCTTATGTCCAGGGACATCTTATCTATTGGGCACAGTGCCTAGGGCTCATAATATTTTTAAAGACTCAAAAAAGTGTTTTAATTTCATTAAAACCAGAAAAAAAAAATCCAAGCTGGATTATATTTATCTTTATATCAACGTGGTTGTAAAATACAACTTTTAATATTTTTTTATGAAGGAAGGAAAAACTGGGCTCCATGAAAGTCACATTCTAGTCCCACTTATGAGACATGCCCCTTGTATGTTTCTTTATTGTTATTGTTGGATTTGACTGGCTGCCATGTAGACATATAGACCAGGAACTCACAAGAGTATGGAGACCAGGCCCTTTGAATCCCAGCCTGGCAAAAGGGCCTGCCACGTGTAGGCATTGCAAATACAGCTCAGTGACAGATGTCTGAGTTTAGTGGCAGCACTTTTTTGGGAGGAAATTTTATTTGTTGCTTCTTTATGCCACGGTGGTTTTGCCAGCACACGGGCACGTCAAGGGAGAAAGACCCAGGTACCAGTTGAATCTGTAACCTATAGATGGCCTGCGCCAGCTTGGCTCAGTCACTTTCACACACTCAAGAACTCACTGCATTTCCCCTACAGGTGGCAGAGGCATGTAGTAGTTAAGAGAAGCGGCTTGGGGTCAGTTCACCTCACCTTTTGGAACCTCTGTTTTCCTTGGCTGTAAAATAGGAACAGTGAAACCTACCTTGAGCAGTTGCTGTAAGGATTAAATGGCATAAAGTGCTTATTAATTTTATTCACAGCACTGCAAGCTGCCGCTTGTAAGTAGTGCTCATGTATTTCTTCTATTTGTAACTCTATTCATTGTAAGAATAGCCATCAATTAAATAACAGCAGTCTGGGAAATAGGAAGCACTGCCACATTAACTGTGCATCTTGATTAGACAACGAAACTACATCTTCTTGAATAGAAATGTTAAAATGTCAATTAAATAGGTCTTGGATTCAAGGCAGGATAGCATTATTAAAGGTAAAGGGAGTTGCTGGGCCAGCTCTTGCATCTAGTCAGCATGTTTTCCTATTTAGGAAGACGTAGTGGAAAGTCAGTTTATCTCCTTGAGTCACAGACAGGTTCTGGCAGGATGCTGTTCACAGAGTGCTTGTAAGAGCGAAAAGAAAAAGGACCTTCTAAAAGGACCTTCTAACCAGTGACGTGCTATACAGCGGAAAAGCAAGCAAACGCTTGCTTTCCAGGGAAATTTAGCCTCCGGCATTGAGCACTCTGGGTACAACAAGGACACCTCTCCCATGCATTCGAATGTCCCCTTCCCCAAATTGACACTTATCTTCCTGCCTTCTAGGTTCTATTTCACCAACTGGCATGGGACCAATGATAATGAGCAGTCTGTATGGCGACATTCTCCGAAGAAGCAGAAAAATGGCTACGAGAAAAAAAAAGTTCCAGATGCAACCCCTCTCCTTGACGCCAGCTCCCTGGAGTATCTGTTTGCTCAGGTGAGAAGTCTGGGCCCGGGAGAAGCTGGAGGGCCCGGGATGGCTGAGGCATCACAGGTTCAGACTGCCTGGTGTGGTTGGACTCATTGGTGGCTAGGATGTTTTATGGCCTCCTCTCCTGCTCTGCTCTGTCTTATGGCTGCCCTAGGACTTGCCCAGAACGAGGAGGGGAGAGGCAGCAGTTCGGCGTCCCAAGGGGCTGGTTGTCCCACTTGGGGATTTTCGAGGCATCGCTTCTTCCCTGTTCCTTTCTTTTTCCCCTACCTCCTATCATTTCACTTCTCATCTGCAGTGCCTCCCGTGGAGTGAGCAGAGGGAAGCTGCAGGTGAGGGAGGGTGTAGTTCAGTGGGGTGAATGGGGACATCTCAGCAGTCAGAGTAACGTTTGGGAAGGCAGGAGGTGGCCGCTCTGAGTCACAGCGGTAGTGGGGTGGGAAGATTAGACACTAGATAAAAGCCAGAAGAGAAGTTAGAGTTCCTGAATTGCATTCCCCAGAGATAACCAGCGTTTTTGGTGATCTGCTTCCTGATGTTACCATGCAGGTATATATTGTGTACCGTGTAGTTTTTTGAAAATACCCTATCATTTTTGTAAACTGCTTTTTTGTCCATTCTATTGATGATCTTTCAGATGTCAGTTAAAAATATAAATCTGTGCTGTTTTAATGGCTTCATAATCATTCATTCATTCAACAAATATTTACTCCTGTGTACTCTTTGCTGAGGCACTGCAGATACTATGGTGAACAAGACAGATGTGGTCTCTGCAAGCAGCAGATACAAAATCAAGCTGGGCAAACAGAAAACAAGTAAAATGATACATATGGAACACATAAGAATGGTCAGAAGTGCTATGAAGGAGAAAGCTTTTGTGATAGAGAATATAGAGAGGAGGTTTGATTGGGAAAGTCTGATTTAAATAGTGTGATGGGAGAAGGTCTCTAAGGAGGTGACACTTCTATGAATCTGGAAGAAGAAGGAGTCTGCAGTTCTAAGAAAGGAGAGGGGAAAATATTTCTTCTCCGTTAGAGCAGTTTCTCAACAGCACTACTGACATTTTGGGCTGGATGGTTTTTTGCTCTGAGGGACTGCCCTGTGTGTTGTATGACATTTACCCACATTCCTGGCCTCCACTCATTAGATGCCATCCCACCAATTGTGACAATCAAAACTGTCTCCAGACATTGCCAGATCTCCCCTATGGGGCAAAATCTCCCTGGTTGAAAGCATCTGATAGAGAGGGAACAGAATGTGGGAAGACTGTGAGGCAGGTGGGAGCTGAGAGGAGAGTCAGTGTGGCTGGAGGAGAGGAGGGTGATGGGAAGGAGTGTTACTGGTGGGGCTAGCGAGGAGCAGATCATGTGCCACGTTGGTCCACGTGAGACAAGATGCTGGTTTGGCTTAGTGGTGGTGGCAGTAGAGTTTGGAGAAAAATGGGGGACCTACAATTAATTCTGGAGGGAGAATTGATAGGATTTGCTGATCAGTTGGCTGCGCAAGGGGAGAGAATCCGAAGTATCAAAGGTGATTGTGTGGTTTCCATTTTGGGCCTTGTTTGATAGATAATGGAGTCGTTCCCTAAGTAGAGAAGGCAGGGAGGAGCAGGTTGGAGAAGGGTTGGGAATGAGGCATTCTCATTTGGAGATGCCTATGGAGAGATTTCAGGTAGGAAGTGAGTGTATAGAAGTGTTTATAGATGTGTTCTATTTCTTTAAGATATACTTTCACGTGTGATTTTTATGTCCCAGTTATATTCCATTGCACAGCTTTAGTTTCTGGCCAGAAAACTGGCCATTTTCAGATCAATCGTTTTTTATTCAACCTCCCAGCTTTATATATTCAAAGGAATAGCGCACCATACTTCAAGAATAAGTATTGCATTAGAATCTGACCTCTCAGAGGTTCAGGAATGAGTTACTTGAGGTGGTTGTACCGTGATATTTACAGACAATCACAGCCAATCAAAATAGTTTCAGATTTTGTTCTGCTTCTTCACACGTTGCCGGCAGAAATGATTCTTATTGGTCCTTAGTAGTTTGTGGAGGTTGACGGTGTCCTGTTCTTACCTGAGAGAAATAAATCCTATCTGGGAAAGAAAAACAGCCGCAGTGAGAACCCTCCATCCAGAAACCCCTAAACTAAAGTCCCTTCAGAGAAAGTGAGTGTCTCACTTATGTGGAAACAGCACCCCTAGGTTTCACACTACCTCTGTTCCATCGAGAGAAAGGCTAAAGATTTCAGTGTGCTTGACATTAGTAAAGTTGAGTGGCTGCAGCACAGTGTTGATGAACCATAGCCCTGGAGTCACATCTAGGTTTGACTTTCCCCCACCACTTCCTGGGTCCCAGCTCCCACGGCATTCTGTCTTTCCACTAGACTTTGTTCTTTATAACTATATTATATTATATAGTTCTATATTAAAGAACTATATTAAATAACTATATATTAAAGTTCTATCTGTATTAAAGAACTATTCTTTATAACTATAACTATACTGATGTTCTATATTCCTGTTTGTTTATTCTTTCTTCTCAACATGGAATCTCCCTGAGGTCAGGAACACAGTTTGGCTTACTGCTATGTATACCCTTGGCCCCTAGAATAATATCTGGCCCATAATTGGTTCCCAGTAATCAATAATTACCACATGGGTGAGTGCAGTGATGTAGTTTTGGGTGCCTTACATTCCTCATCTGTTAGGTAGAGGTGATGGATGATGTCAGCACCTACGTCATAGGGTTGTTGAGAGGATTGAATGAAACAGTAAATAAAGGGAACCTAGCCCACAGTCTGGCACTGGGGCTAGGGTTTCACAAAGGGGAGGTAGCACTGACATCATCATTACTCTGTACAAGACAGGTGGTGTACTTGCACTCTGTAGAAGACGGGGACTGCTCTTTAGTTTTTTTGTTTTTGAAGCCCTCACTGGGTCTTGGAATGCTGTGCACTTCCAACGGGAGGGGGTATATTTTGGTGATATATTTCACTACTAGAAACTTAACCAGCAGGTGTCGAAAAACTCCTTTGTGGCAATGGTTCACTTGCCCTTTCTCTAACTCACCATCAGAATGAGGTGTGATGTGCTGTCAGTTATACAGCCAGTGCCTAGGCTAGGATGTCTCAATCTATGTCTGTGGAATTAATGAGCCAACCCCAGCCAGGTGTCACCCTCCCTTGCCCTGGTGCTGTCCAAGCCCAGAACGTGCTGCCGGCCACGGTCATTTATAGGATAAGTCCTGCGAAAGGGCTCCACGTGTTTGTGCTATTCATCAGCAGCTCGCATGGTGCCCGGTAAACATTTGTTAAATAAATGAAATTTATTCCTGGGGAGAACATTTCCTGAGCCCCCTCATGCCCAACTTTTGAGAAGGAGCTTTGGTGCCAGAGAATCTATAAACCTCGTTCGTGTCATCGCTACTTTTCTGGGTGGCACCTCCCTGTGTGGGGAACCTTTCTCTTAAGACTAGAGACACAGAAAATCTGGTGGTTCATTTCTTTTCACTTCTGCTCCTAAGGGACAATATGATTTGGTCAAATGCCTGGCTCCCATTCGAGACCCCAAGACCGAGCAGGATGGACACGATATTGAGAACGAGTGTCTGGGAATGGCTGTCCTGGCCATCTCCCACTACGCCATGATGAAGAAGATGCAATTGCCAGAACTGCCCAAGGACATCAGGTAAATCTTCCTGCTGGCTGAAGAGTTGATCGTGGGGATAGTGTTATTTTTATACGTTCCCTGACATCTCAGTTTAACCCCTGCCAGTTTTTGGCTGACCCCTGCTCTCTGCAGCGCCTAGATCTTTTTTAGAACATTTATAAAAGGTAACACAATTACAATCGTGTCTTGATTTTGAACATGGGCTCATGACCTCAGAAATTTGCACTCCAGTGAAAGTTCTGGATGAGCGATACCAATCAAATTGGTGGCCCACATGCCTGCCCTTTGCCTCTCTTCCCGTGGTGGGCATTGCCATCTGTCACGGCGTTTTTTCCTTTTGTGCCAGAGCTGTCCTGAAATCCTTCTGAGTGGTGTTCTACAGGCAGCTACTGTCATCCACAGCCTGAACTGGAGTTCACTAGAGAGCTGTTTATCTGATGTGAAGGATAGTACCTCAAGAAAATGGCATTTATTTAAAATAGCATTCATGATCAAGTCTTTGTGAAGGTGTCGTCAAACTGCATAATTTCTACCTATCTGTATAATATTTGTATGTATGTATTTACCAAGGAGTTGCTGTGAATGTCGTAAAAGAAGACAGATTCATTTTGAAGAACAAGTTAATATAGCTCTTTTATTTGAGATAGGCAGCATGCACCTTCCCATAAGCTTTCTTCTTGTATCTCGCCCTTGAGCAGAGTCTGGAGCAGGTGCCGGGCTGCCTCTCAGTGATGCAGGGCTGGTTAGATACATGCTGTACTGCTGCTTTCTCTTTTTTCCGTGACTTTTGCTCCGGGTACCTCCTCTTTACTTTTTCATGAGACAAAGGTAAAAAATGACAGCTCTCCTCTGACCTTCCTCTCTATTACATTAATCTGAAATGTCACAATATCTGTTGGGGATAAATTCTAAACTTTACAATTTTCCACTGTCATGAAACCATTCGTGCAGCAGGGATTACCCAGGGCCAGATGCTGTCTCAGGCCTGAGAGTATTAGGCAGACTGGTCTCTCCACTGGTTTGGTTTCCAGTTTGTTCTTTCTTTCATGGGTGTTCATACTGTTCTTAAAACCGGCTCCTTCCAGCAGTCTGTCAGTTTGTCAAGACTCTTGTTAGTCATAGATACTTTCCTATTAGCACCTGCATAAGTAATTGATCGGTTTCCTTGCCAATCCATTTAATTCTTCTGGGACACTTCCACATGGCAGACACGAGGTCTTTTATATTTAATTGGATTTTATGTGTTTTTCCCATTTCTTGTAAAAGCAATATGTGATCTTTATAGAAAAATTATAAAACCTAAAAGTAGAGCCTACAGAGCATCTATAATCACTCTTGCCTCCTCTCACACCACCTTCTAACTGATGCTGAATCTTAATAACTGTTCATGTGAGTACTTAACGTGCACAGGAACAGTGACGCTGGCAAGCAAAAACACAGATAAGTCAATTTTGCTGCCCCCCTTTGCAACCCAGAATATTGGATGATACTTGTAGGAATTCCCATCTCAGTACAGTCTGTGAACATGTGCTTTTCTTTCTCTTTCAGTCCCTGTTCACCTCCATCTCCTTATGATTTTCAGCCTAGTGCTTACTCCATCTAAGACCCTCTGGGAGCAGGTCCTCCTTTCCTATGGGGCAGCACATGGAAGGAAGATTTCCAGACTAGGTTGGTTTCTGTACTATTCTATGCTGGCCTGTGCATGACATACATATTTTCCTACTTTGTTTTAGCTACAAGCGATATATCCCAGAAACATTGAATAAGTCCATCAGGCAGAGGAATCTTCTCACCAGGATGCGGATAAATAACGTTTTCAAGGATTTCCTAAAGGAATTTAACAACAAGACCATCTGTGACAGCAGTGTATCTACTCATGACCTGAAGGTGAAATACCTGGCGACCTTGGAGACTTTGACAAAACATTATGGTGCTGAAATATTTGAGACTTCCATGTTACTGATTTCGTCAGAAAATGAGATGAATTGGTTTCATCCAGATGACAGTGGAAACATTCTCTATGAAGTGATGGTAACTGGAAATCTTGGAATCCAGTGGAGACAGAAACCAAATGTAAGTGGTGATAGGTGGCTGGTGGAAGAGACCATCCTGTGTCACATACCTATTCTGTTTATCCTGTTGGGATTACCCATTTGCATGTCCATCACCCCTGTCAGACAAGTGTCTTCAGGTTAGAGACCATGTATCATTCATCTTTTATTGTCTTCACGAATATTTATTTATCCTAAATAAATATGTATTGAGTTCTGTAGGGAAATAGAGAAATGTAACAATAGCATATATAATATTAATAATAATGGCAGATATTTATTGAGCACTTACCATGTACTAAGTACTTTTCTAAGCATTTTACATTTAAGCATTTTACATCTTACATCTAAGCATTACTCATTTTACATTTAAGCATTTTACATTTTACATCTAAGCATTACTCATTTATTCCTTAAAAAAAAAAAAAACGAAAAAAAACAGAAGAAGAAGAAAGCCTTGAGGGGAGTCCTATCGTTGTCTCTATTCTATAGATGAACACAAAGAGGCCCAGAGAAGTTAAGAAACTTGCCCAAGGTCATAACTAACTAATAAACGATAGTGCCAAGAGTTGAATTTAGACTTCTGGCTCTGTGAGATAGGGTAATTGATTTTGCGATTTAAAGCTGCTTTTTTAAGTGTTTGTTGGATGAGGCAAGGGGGCAGAGTGGTTTAAAAGCATGGGTTTTAAACCTAAATAGTCCTGGTTCAGGTCCTAGCTCCACTATTTGTAGTTCTGTAGCTTTGGGCGTTCCTTCCCCTATATCAGCTACATATTAGTCATCTGTAAAATGGAGGTACTTAATGTATCTGCCTCATGGAGCTGTTGAGAGAACTGAATGTCAGTCAGCACAAAGCCCAGCATGTAATAAATGTTTGAAAACTATTATAGCTGCCATCATCATCGTTATAATTATCAATAATAATGTTAAAGCCAAGGCTATTTTTATTTTCTCCTGGTTTATTCATGCTAAAATAACAATGCCTAAAACTTAACCAAGTGCTTTTTATATAGTAGATACACTGTTAATGAGAACTAATCCTCAAAGAACCTGGTGAAATATAAGATCTGTTCTATGGACGGGGAACTGGAGGCTCAAATTGATGACCTAACTAGTTAATAACTGGCAGATTATTCAAGCATGGGATTCATATCTTCTTTTGAAAGTTTCATCTTGGATATTGTTAGAATGTTAAAAATAATCTGTGTTAGATTCTAAAAGGAGAAAGCTCATGTTCTGTGCAGCCACATTTGGGAAGAACATGTTCTCTGCCTGTGTTGAAATATCCATCAGTCCGGAAGTGATAGGACCTGAGGGTGGATGCCTGTCTAGTGGGCAGTTATTTCCCTTTCTGACTTGACTGGTACAATAGAGATGATTTAAAGAGTTTAGTCAGAGTGCTCATTAAGGTCCCTGCCAGGTATAAAATCCCAAGATTCCCTGATGGGACACTAAACTGCCATCCTAAGCCCACATGTGCCACCTGTTCTAATTCCTGTGTAGATCCAGGCAGGCTGGCTTTCTTCTCCTTGAATGTAGCCTCTGTTTTAGTTTTCCAGAAGCGTTGACCTTTTTTGCCAATAGGAAATGAGAAAGCAACTTAACTCTGGCACTTTAATGCATCTTATCAGGTTGTTCCTGTTGAAAAGGAAAAAAACAAACTGAAATGGAAAAAGCTGGAAAATAAACACAAGAAGGATGAGGAGAAAAACAAAATCCGGGAAGAGTGGAACAATTTTTCTTACTTCCCTGAAATCACTCACATTGTAATAAAGGAGTGTGTGGTCAGCATCAATAAGCAGGACAATAAAAAAATGGTAAGTTTGCTCTGGAGGCAATTCTGTTTGGATCCAGTGATAAGAGGCAGACTTTGCTGAGGACAGTTAGGCAGCACATGCTTGCAGAGCTCCTGTCCCAAGGAGAAAATCTGATGATTTTCTTTCTTACTTCAGCCAGAAATCCCTCTTGCTGACATTGGCATTATCCATGTTGGTTTTTGAGTTATACTGGTACGTTCTGGAGCCTTTCTTTGGTCTTGCCAATGTGTATCTACTTTTCAGGATTTGCTGCTCTCCCAAAGACATTTTAGCATAAATACTTAGTTCACAAAAGTTAGTGGATTTGAAGGAAAACAAGATGGGTGAATGTTAGCATTTCCTCCCAAGGGCCCTGTGCAGCCTCTCCGCTGAGTTGGGGGAGCCTTCTGGGAAGAAGTCTCCAGGAAACCCCGCTTTGCACTTCAGGAGCCTGTCAGGCTGGTGGCTGTGCCCACAGTGGCAGTCCCCGTTACGGTGTCAGGCACACCCAAGTGACTCCGGACAGAGGAAGGGGTGTTCAATCTCACTTCCTCTTTTTTGGTATCACTTGAGGACATGATCTAGACAAGCAGGCCGCTTTTGGCAGGGGAAGTAGGAGCGCTGCCAAAATAAACATGTTTGTGTTGGGGAAGTCATGGCCAACAGCACGTGGAGAGCACAGGCAGTTGAGGCGGGCACTCGTGGGGCGAAGGTAGTCAGCACCAGGGAAATACCACGCTTTGCCTTAAATGTGGCAAATACTCTGTCAAGAGGGTGACATAACACTCGGTGTTGGGAACGAATCTGGTGATAGGGTTGAGAACAGATGGTCACTCTTTTATAGCTGGGGTAACTTGCCTTCTTGTTACACCTTTTAGATAGCAGTTTGGCAACACGTGCTAAAAGCCTTGAAAATATTTGTATATACCTCTATTTGGGAACTTAGTGCTGTTTTCCAGAAACAGAGATGAAGCCAGTGGTCTGTGCATGAGAATGTACCCGAACAGAATTTACAGAGTAAAATCACTGAAAATTACCCCAACCTACAATAATAGGAGAAGAGGAAAAATTCATCACAATTCACCTGAGTAGTAAAATACTATATAAACAAATTGTTATTTTTTTTAGTAATATGGAAAAATGCTTTGTAAATGGAAAAAAGGAGAATATTAAACTATCTACAGAATGGTACCAATTTTGTTCAAAACATTTTTAAAAGAAATGCATATATGTATATACACACACATGCTCTTAGAAAAATAAAGTATTAACAGCTATTAGGGTCCCTGGATGGTTAAGCACCTGACTCTTGATGTCAACTCAGGTCATGATCCTATGGGCTCATGAGATTGAGCCCCGAGTGGGGCTCCAAGCACAGTGTGGAGTGGAGTGGAGTTTCTCTCTCTCTCTCTCTCTCTCTCTCTCTCTCTCTCTCTCTCTCTCTCTCTCTCCCTCTCCCCACTCATGCTTGCACTCTCTCTCTTAAATAAATATTTTAAAATATATTAACAGCTGTTATTTATGGTGGGATTATGAATAATTTAAATATTTTTATTCTCATCTCCCCCCCCTTTTAAACAATAAACATAAGTTAATTTCATCAGGAAACTAGTGAAAAATAAAGTGAAGGGAGAAGCAGTAGAGTCCAGATAGATGTTAGTGGGAAGATGGAGAATGTAGGGAGGAAGAAGATAAAAATGAGTGCCATTTATTCAGCATATCATAGCTATAAGCCTGGATTCTGTGCTGTGTCTATACTATTTTATTTAGTCCTTACAAGGATCTTAGATGTAGGAATTTTGGCTCTGTTTCTGGGCGGGGGGGAAGGGAGGTCTAGACTGTGGAGAGGTGTGGAAACTCGTGCAGGGTCACGGAGTAAGAATGTGCAGCTCCAGCTCCAAAGCGTTCTCTTCCCCAGAGACTGCAGGGAGGAAGAGCTTGGCACAGCCGTGGTCGGGCTCTTCACCTCGGTCAGACCCTGAAGATGCATGTAGCAGAGGGGAGAAGCCACCGCCAGCTGGTACCGTGTCTGTGAGCCCGCCCCATCCTATCCTGGCTGACAGAGTCACGTCGGGCACTGCAGTCAGCGCCCGCTTGGACCACAGGGGCTGGCGAGTCTGTGGCAGCTGCTGGAGGAAGGCGGGGAGAAATAAATACTTCATCTCCTCGTTACTGCATTTTCCTCTACAAATACTAGCTCTTACTACATGCCAGACACTTCCTGTTCTAAATGCTTTGTGAATGTAAATTCTTTCCATTTTCACCGACCTTATAGGTAGGTGTATTATTGTCCCTATTTTACAGAGGAGGAAACTAAGGCACAAAAAGCTTAGGTACCTTGCCCAAGGTCACACAGCTCTAAGATTAAACCATTTGAAATTGCCAATATTTGACAGTTTTTGACCTGTAAAAATGACGATTGCATGTGCTTAACCATAATAGCAAGTTGGAGATACTAAGATGTGAACCCACGTAAACGGACTCCAGAACCTGTGGGTTAACACTGTGTGATGCTTTCTCTTCTTTATCTCCTTCCCCTGTCCCTTGCCAGCCATGGGATTTCCAAGCCCTTTGACCAGGCAGTACTTTGGCTGCTGGTCTTTCAGGAAAGCATGATGCTAGCATGTTATCAAACTATATCTTGATTTATCTCTTTTCTCTGCCTCTTCTTGACGTCTCCCATTTCCTCAGACTTCTCTCAGGGAAGTGCTTATGTGGTCTCGGTCTTTTAGGTGATTGGGGGAAGGGCTGCCCGATTCAGACCATTTGCTCTGAATTTGCTCTTTGGGGATCTGCAGGTCAATGCCAGGTAACATGTGAAAGGAAGCACACTTAGCACAGAGTCTCCTTACTGAATAACCATCTCTGTGGTGGCCTTAGCCTCCTTGGCTCACAAGTCTAGAGCTGACCCTTCCTTTGGCAAGGTAGCTGTCATTAGTCCCACTTGCCTCCATCCTTTCTAGTTGCTTCTGTCCACCCCTTTCTCTTTCACTGATTTGTCTCCTGTGTCTGTTTTTCTTTGCCACCAGCCTGTCCTTTCTCCAGTACTATGGACAGAGTCTTATACTCACATGCCATTCTGCCCTCAGAAGACTCAGGTGCTTTTTAATATTCTTGTGAGTCAAAGCTCTAAATGGCTTTCCATTCCCCCCTCCGTCAGGAGATGTTCCTGGTTGAGCCCATGGCTTCTCTCAGATAGTCAGTTTTTGTTCAGGGCTATATGACCAAGACAGAAAAAAAAATTCACCTGTCTTTATCTCCAGGCATTTTTTTTTGAAAACCTTCTTTCTGTGGATATCCCCTCTCTCATCTCCATTTTTGCCTTTGTTCTCCCACTTTGAGTAAGACTCTCTGCCGCCTCCAAACCCTCAGAGGTCTCTGGACTTAATCTAGCAACCTCATCATTGTCTGGGACCATTCCTGGATTAAGACTTCGGAGTTTCACCTTCTAGACCAACTCCATATGAGATGAAGCATCTGTGCCTATGTTTCCTTTTCTGTAAAATGGGTGCTGAGTCAGTCATTGCTTAGTGCCAAGACCAGAGTACCACTTCCACATGCTCTGCTGCTCCTCCCTCCACTTCTTTTTTTTTTTTTTTTTTAAGCTCTCTGTACTTTTATACCTGAGGCAGGCTTGTTCCTCCATCTAGACCCCTGTGGCAGCCTCTCCATAGGTCTTCTGCCTGCCATAGCTGCCCGTTCTGCCCTTCCTCCCATGCAAACACACCATACCTCATCTGGTAGTTTGAAGACACTAGATGAGAAAGTATGGAGAGTCAAAATCCTGTATAAATGCAAGGGGTACAGTTATTATTGGCAAAAAGTGCTTCCTTTTGAGGTCATGCCTCATCCATTGTGTTTTAAATATCTTTTCACTCTGTACCTCCCCATAAAGTCAGCTGCTTGAGGTAGTAGGCACATGATGTAACCACGGGCATGTCTTCTCTCTCATCAGGAACTGAAGCTTTCGTCCCACGAGGAGGCCTTGTCCTTTGTGTCCCTGGTAGACGGCTACTTCCGGCTCACAGCGGATGCCCATCATTACCTCTGCACTGATGTGGCTCCCCCACTGATTGTCCACAACATACAGAATGGTTGTCACGGTCCCATCTGGTTGGTTCTGGAAACTTTTCAGGTCCCTTTGGTGTGAACGGAACCATATTTTAGTGATGGGATGTGTGGTGTCATCAGTTGATTAGGTTGGGGCCAGTTGAGCATGTTGTTTAGGACTTTTTTGGTGCCCTCTTTTCCATCCCTCCCTGCTGTCTACTGGTCAGGCCTTCCTGCATCACCTTTGTGGGGGGGATAGCTTCTGTCAAGCTGGAGACCACATGTGTAGGGAAGTCAGGGTCAAGCTGGGCTCAGTGCCTTAGATGGCAGACAAGTCCTCTTTCTAGACCTTGGAGACTTGATACGTGTTGAGGCTCCTTGGCATCTCAGCTTGCCTCATGTGTCCTCTCAGACAGGACTTCAGGCCCCAGGTTGGGTAATGAGATGGGCGCATAGGACTTGAGCCAGCTTGGGGAAGTGGCTACTCCAAGGGATTTAGAGTGCTGTCATCGGTATGAGCTCTTTCTCCCTTTCCCTTTCTCTCCCTCTAGCACAGAATATGCCATCAATAAGTTGCGGCAAGAAGGAAGCGAGGAGGGAATGTATGTGCTGAGGTGGAGCTGTACCGACTTTGACAATATCCTCATGACTGTCACCTGCTTTGAAAAATCTGAGGTCAGTCAGGCCAAGTCATATTGGCCACATGTGTTCAGTGCAGCCAGCCTAGGAGCTGCTGCAGAGAGGACCACCTGGCGGGAGGGCTGGGGTGGGGGTAAAAAAGCCCGGGGAGATAGACACCCAGAGAAATGCAGAGCAGGATGTTGAGCATTATAATTTTCTGAGAAAATCCCTGGCAGTTCTGACTGGAACAACCCCAGTCTTCAAAAGGAGACTTCCTGAGCAGCCAAACCCCGAAACTTTCCTCCTTGTGGCCCTTTCTTTCTTCCCTCAAGAGACCCATGTCAGGGATCCACGGCGGCTCTGGAAGGTAGAATGTGGCCAGAAAACCAGTTCAGACCAAACATTTGTCATTTAGTGCATTTGTTCGGTGACAGAATCTCAGACACAGAGCCACATCTGTCTGTGGCACTCACAGGTACCAACCAGTGCCAGGAAGGCCAGCTTGGCAGCCTGGCCTAACACAGCTTTCCCTGGATGGTAGCTTCAGACATTTTAATGGACGACTTGCCGTGCCGTGGTTTGACAAGTGGAGATGACTCTACTTAGTGACTCTACAGTAGCTGGAAGCTAGCAACGATGTGAGAGATACCCAGAAAGCAAAGATAGAAACCAGAATTGTTGACCTTACCTCACTAGACTACAATACTCCCTTTGTCATTCATGCAATCTTAAATACAGGAAATGGGATATTTTAAAAGACCATGAGTTTTACAGAATTAGTCCAGACAGATACACTAGTGTTGACTGGGTTAGCACGAACTGGGAGAACTGGGATGGCAGGGGGTGGGGCTGCAAGGTGGAAGTGAGCACATTAGTGCACCATAGCCCTCAGACACTGGAAGGAAAAGTACGGGGAAGCCCTGGGGACTAGACTCTGTTCAGAGGGGGAAGAGGAAATGGCAGAAGGAACCCAGGGCTGTCAAGTGTCTGGGTACCAGTGCCTACCTGGGAGCCTTCCTGTACAGCAAGGCCTCGTGGCTGATATGGCCACAGCGGGTCAGAACTTGTCAGCTTTGTTGTTTGGGCAGCATGCCTGTCTTCTACATTCATCAGTCTGTGAAGGGAGTATAATGTTGTTAATATGGATGGGCGCATGAGACAGCCTAACTGCCTTCTGAGGTGGAATCGGCTTGTGCTGGACCAGGAATGTCGATGACTCAGGAGTGTGGTCCGCCTGGTGTCAGATTACCTGGGGAAAACAGGATCATACATACGATTACTGGCGCAGTTCATTTTAGCTCACCAGACGCTGTGCTGACCACTTTACATGTCCTCATTTAAACCTTATACTGACCCTGTGAGATTGACCCTGGCATTATCCCCATTGTACAGATGAATAAAACCCAAGGCTTTGCGATCTTAAACATCTTATCCTAGTATATACCATAAGTAGATCTTTCCGACCTTCATCCTTAATGACTAAAATATTTATCTTTGTACAAAAAGTGCCCGTGAAGGAAAGCTGCTTATACTTCCCTCTGTGGTACTATAGAATCTAGAAACGGACCAGACCACTGACCACCACCTCCTAGAGGGGTTCTCCTCAAATAGATGCATGGCCTGGAAGGGCTCAGTTTGAGAGACTTCCTGGATGAATGTAGTTATAGTAATGATTATTTCATGCATAATGATATTTGCAAACCTTTACGAAGCACCTTCTAAGTTTTTTACTTTGTCATGCAGTCACAGCAACGTTCCTGTGAGGTTGGTTTTTCATTGAACTCCATCTTACAGGTTTAAAATGGGGTGATGCTATTGTAGAAGTCCTGCTCTGTTAAGCTTTCTCTCTAGTGTTAACTGTCTTTGATCATTGTCTTCTTCTGGACTTATTTATTGTTTACTTGTTTGTAATAAATATTTATTTTTGAATAATTATAGATCTACAGAAATGTTACAGAGACAGTACATAGTTCCATATATCCTTATTCAGCTTCTCCTGTTGTTGATACATTTGCCTGAGCCTTTTCTTGAATGGCAGGTGGTGGGTAGCCTGAAACAGTTCAAGAACTTTCAGATCGAGGTGCAGAAGGGCCGTTACAGCCTGCATGGCTCGGACCGCAGCTTCCCCAGCCTGGGGGACCTCATGAACCACCTCAAGAAACAGATCCTACGGACGGACAACATCAGCTTCGTGCTGAAACGCTGCTGCCAGCCCAAGCCCCGAGGTCGGTCTCCCCTGGCTAGAGCTGGGCCCTGTCCCTTCGCTGATCCCCTTTGCCCCTTGCTGATGCTCTAAGACATGGATCAAGCAGAAGCTGCTGGTTGGTTTGAAGAAAGTGGCCCCTACCCACAGTTTCTAGGTGTCCTTCATTTAGTTTTGTTACGAGTCTGTCCTGAACTTCAATCCTGGGCCTCAGGTGTCAGCATTGTCTATAGATAAAAACATACACCTTTTCTTAGCATCTCAGGCTTCGGAAAGAGCACGTTTAGGATTCGTAAACAGAAGCTTACCACTTTCCTCTTTAAGGTAAAATGTTCCCCTGTGAGTGGTTTATTTTCTGAGAAATGTTCCTAGTATATCCTCTGTGGGTCAAGAACTGTGGTAAATGCAGAGAATCAAATGCCTGACACTCAGGCCCCTCTCTCCAAGGGTTTCCAGTCTAACATAGAAAATGTTTCAGGTAAACGAGGCCACCGCACTACGTGATGGCTGTTTTCATCAACACCTACATATCAGACCTCAGGCTCGCAAAGAAGCGCATGGTCAGAATCCCTGAGTCGTGGACTGGAAAGCTGCACAGAGGTGGATCTTGAGCCTCGTGTTGGACAGTTAGCCTGGCCACTAGATAAAGGCTTTTCCAACAAAGCATGTGTAGGGGCAGTGTGGTAGGCCAAAGCAGGAGCTGCAGAAGAACAGGGGCTGAAGGGCTAATGCATTCAGTGAAGTTAGAAAGAAGAGGTAGGATGGTATGCGTGGGCAGCTCAGCTGGTTGAACATTCAGCTCTTGATTTGGGCTCAGGTCATGATCCCGGGGTCATGGGATCGAGCCCTGCGTTGAGCTCGATGCTGAGCATGGAGCCTGCTTAAGATTCTGTCTCTCCCCCCAACCTGTGCTCTCTTTCTCTAAAATAAAATAGAGTAGGGTAGAATAGAATAAAATAAAAAGAAGGGGCTGATGAGACTGGGAGAGGGCAGATTTGGGTCCTAGGAGGCCTTGGATGCCATGCCAGGGAGCTGAGCGAGGAACCATAGGAGAGTCAGGGAATAAAGTGGATGGGGGGATGACAGACTCAGCTATTCTTTTTGAAGCCCCATGGTTAGTGTCACTGATATCCTGCAGGTGAATTCATCACCTCTTAGAATGTGAGAACTGGAAGGACAGTTAGGCATCACCTAGTCAAGTGCCCCATTTTAGAGGTGAGAAAATTGAGTCCTGTAGAAATGAAGTGAGTCTCACTGAAGGTCAGGTCAAAGAGGGGTTTGAGTGCCAGCCTACTCCAGATAGTTTTTTTGACATTCCCATAGGTGCTGCCCTACCTGTGTCACATCCTTCCCTCAGAAGGGGTCAGGCCTCAAAGGGCAGGCAGCACATTTGGGACGGGCAGGCCCCAGTAAGTGTGGTCGAAGATACTCTGAGGAGTCTCTTTATCTGACACATCTTGTTCTTTTAAGGGAATTTGCCCGTGAGCCTTTATGTCAGGGGTGGACAGAGGATGCAACACTGGGACAGAAAGGGTCCTGGGTTCTTGATGTTTGAATCACTGTTTGGTCTCCCAGCCGCGGGGCTGCCACTGCACTCAGGGAAAGAGGAAGGTCTTGTGTTCTTGTTGATCAGATAGGGTTTCCTGCCAGCTTCGGGGGTAACTGCAGCCTTTGTTTTCATGCTTGAAGATGTTCCGCGAGGGTAAAAACACATCTGCCACTTGGCCCTGAGACCTTGGCCTCAGAGGGAGGTAAAATCTTAAAGCCCAACTACCCTATTTACTTACATAATCTCTCTTCCAGGTAGTACAGGCAGATTGGTGGTCTCCGGGTAAGGTTGGGGGGGATGGAGGGCAGCAGCCACACATAGTGAGAAGTGGCAGATGGGAGGCTGGGACAGGATTTCTTCCCTGGAATTAGCTGGGTAGGTCTCTGGTGTAGATTCCTGCCCCTCCCAGTCCAGACCAGGGAGCCAGTAGCCATGGCAGGAAAAGCACAGGAATGCATTGAATCCCTCTCTCATGGCTTCCCTTGGGGCCCCTGGAACTCCACACTGAATGTCCCTCCCACTTGAATATGAACTATTCAGACAGGCTCTGGGTCTATCTTACCACGCTGTGACTCGTAGGGTGGGTACACAGCACCTGGCACAGAATCCACGTTCACTGATGTCTGATAATTACGGCAGTAGCTACCATACTGCTGGGTACTTAACTAATTTCAAATGCTTTACGTGCATATTTGCATTTATTCCATCTGTACAATAGCTCTTTGTAGCTGTTACGGAGATGCGGAAATTGAAGCCCAGAGAAGCTCAGTGCCTTGCTAGTGGTGTCAGTACTAGTTATGATAAAAGTAGCAGCAAGTTATGATGACGATGGTGATGGTGATGGGTACTGTCATGTGCCAGGCCCTGTCATTTAATCTTCCAAACAACCCGGAGTATGTTGTAATCGCCATTGTGCTTGCCCAGGTAGTTCGAGCAGGAGTGGGGAATTGAACTCAAGTCCTCTGACCCACCTCAGATGGTCTTTTCCCTACATCACACTCTGCAAATGCACAGGGGCAGCCATTAACCCATGGCTGTGGGGCAGGGGCCAGTTCTCCTGACCTGGGGGAGAGGAGGGACTGATGGGGGGGCTTAGGGAGAAAGGAAGAACAAGCTCTGAGGATGAGGCTGGCTTCTGTGTGCCCTCAGAAGCCCTCTGTCTTCCCTCTACCACCTGCAAATTAGAGAAGTGAGGAAATCATGACTATTAAAGAAGGTCGTTTTGGGTTCCTGAATGCCTCTGCCCTCCTAACTCTAAGGCTCTGATAGCCAGACTCTGACCTGGGTTTCTTACTTGAAAATGCAGCTAAGAAGCTCCTCATGGAATCAGTGAAAAGCAGGCAGCGCTCAGAGTGGATGTGACAGCAAAGCAAATCCACATCTCTGTGTCTGGTCCAGCCCCACCACCCCTCTCTAGGCCTGAGGGCGGCCATGTCAAGAAGGGGATAGGGACCCAGCAGGACTCACTGGCCTAGTCATCACTGACCCACATCCTCATCTGTGGAGTCACGCTGGGTGTTTGATTTCTGCAGCCTTTCGCTCTGACGCTGAAAGCTTCTGCAGGCCGTTGCCAACCAGCTGGTACAAGGATGGTGACGCTGACCAGGATGTAATGTTGGTCTTAACCACAATAGCTACCAGTTTTGGAGTGCTCCCTAGATGCCAGGTGCTGAAGTGAGCCCCCCCCCCCGCCGTGTGCATTCTCATTTATCCCTCACAGCAACCTCACAAGGGGCACAACTGTGTCTCCCATTTTTCCAGTGAGAAACCAGGCTTGTGGGGGTTTAGCGGCTTTCCCCACTCACATGGTTGACTTCAGTGCCACATTCCCCGTAGCAGCCATGCAGATCATCATCCCGTAAATGGTTCCTCTTTTCCTTCTCCTCTCTCAGTCCCAAAGCAGCTCTATTGCCCTGACTCTTCCCTGGGGACACTTTTCAAGTGGCCCTTTTTGAGGTCTTTTCTCCACCAGGGCAGTCCTGAGTTGGCCTGTTTGAATCTGATTTTATCCAGGTGATTGCATGGAGTCAGGGTAACAGAATGGGGGAGAATAGACTCTGGAGAAAGGGTACCCAGAATGTGATCACAAGGGGAACCTATGTCTGAACCTAGTTTCTGGCTCCCAGAACCTCCTCTGAGGTTGGTGTTATTACCATCCATGTTGCTGATGAGAAGATCAGTGTTCAGAGGAGTGGAAAGCACACTTGTCCAAGGCACACGGTAGGAGCAAAGACAATTTGAACATAGGAGGACACCAGTTCTCAACTCTTAACCACTATTGTACAGATTTTATAGTAAGTAGATTTAAAAATCTAACTTAGATTTTTTTTATTACAAAATTAAAAAAAATTTTTTTTTAACGTTTATTTATTTTTGAGACAGAGAGAGACAGAGCATGAAGGGAGAGTCAGAGAGAGAGGGAGACACAGAATCTGAAACAGGCTCCAGGCTCTGAGCAGTCAGCACAGAGCCTGACGCGGGGCTTGAACTCACGGACCGCGAGATCGTGACCTGAGCTGAAGTCGGACGTTTAAGCAACTGAGCCACCCAGGCGCCCCTATTACAAAATTTTTTAAGAATTTTTTTCATCTTTGAGAGAGAGAGTGCAAGCGGGGTAGGGGCAGAGAGAGAGAGAGGGAGACATAGATTCCGAAGCAGGCTCCAGGCTCTGAGCTGTCAGCACAGAGCCCAATGCCAGGCTCAAACCCACAGACTTTGGGATCGTGACCTGAGCCAAAGTTGGATGCTTAGGGGCGCCTGGGTGGCTCAGTCGGTTAAGTGTCCAACTTCAGCTCAGGTCATGATCCGATGGTTTGCGAGTTTGAGCCCCGTGTCGGGCTCTGTGCTGACAGCTCGGAGCCTGGAGCCTGCTTTGGATTCTGTGTCTCCCTCTCTCTCTGCCCCTCCTCTGCTCATGCTCTGTCTCTCACTCTCTCAAAAATAAGTGAACATTAAAAAAAATTAAAAACAAAACAAAAAACAAAAAAAAAAGGAAAACAAACGTGCCCTGCAAGGAAGTGAGGACTTGAGAGACCATGTTTGAGTTACTTGGCCTAATGTAGGGACCTAGTACTTAGTGCTCATGGGTGGAGTTCTTCCAGGGTTCCAGAACCCTCTCACTGCCAGTCTGAATCTGGAAGGTGCTCTCTTTCCCCACAGTGACATAGCTCAAAGTGGCTCCATGGTGGGAAGTCTCCTTCTGTGGGTTATAAATTCCATCAGCCTCCTGTGCTCACCCTTGCCCAGCAGATTTTGTGAAGTGTTCAGTTTGCTGTTTGAATTAGTGGTATTTGGGGATGGTCTGCTCATAATCTGTACATTTAGATAGCACCTCCTTGGAGTCAGGCACTGCTGGGAGCCCAGAAAGGTTCAGGCACAACCTTCTCTCTGGATTACTTGTCCTGTTTTTTTACACAAAACCAGTGTTTTTTTACCTTCCTAACTCAGTTCCCCTCACTCCCTAGGCCCAACGTACTGCTTCTTCCTCCCTCTTCAGCTCTCATCCTTCATCCTGATTATTCATTCACACATTTAACAGATACTTACTGAGTACCTACTATATGTACCAGGCTGTGGAGGTAGAGCAGGAAATAAGATAGATAGTGGCCCCTGCCTTCGGGGAGTTTCTGTTCTCAGATTTTAAAATTTCACTTCCTTAGGCAAACCTTCCCTGAGTTCTGCTGCCAGAACAGACCCTGCTCTCGCAACCTTGAGAGCAGCTGCACAAATGGGAGCTTTCCTTTCGATTGGTTGATTACTCGATTAGCTTAGGCTCTGTTATTTGCCTTAGCAGCTCCTGGAGGGCAGGAATCAGGTACTTAATAAATATTTGTTGAATGACTGAAGCAACAAATGTACAAATGTTGTGTTCAGCAAAATCCATGGTTCGGCAGACGTTGGCCAACTGGGATCTTGGACCTTCGCTGCCCTGCTCAGTCTTCTTCGTTCTCTCCTGCAGAGATCTCCAATTTGCTGGTGGCTACTAAGAAAGCCCAGGAGTGGCAGCCTGTCTACTCTATGAGCCAGCTGAGTTTTGACCGGATCCTCAAGAAAGATATCGTGCAAGTGAGTCATTGCTAAGGTTCCTGGGTCCACCTTGGTCCTGCCTCCCCATGGCAAGCAGTCTGAGGATTTGGGGGACTGGAGTCTGGGTTTGGGGAAATCCTATTGGAAAAAACAAAAACAAAAAAACCGGGACTTTTCTTTTGTAGTTAAAGCTGTTCAGCCAGCACCCTGCCATTCTACCCAGTTTTGCTCATGTTCCCAAGAGACACTTTGTCTTTGAAGGAAATGGATTAGTCAGGCTTTGTGGGGTTATCTAGGGTTACAGGACCTTCCGGGGAGTGGTCTTCTGCAGATAGAAGGAGTTGGAGAACTTGGTGGGAATGCTGACAAGGCAAGAGTAGGGTGTCCATGGGAGGAGTCTGGGCTGATGACCCTCGTTAACCCACCACATGCTGTGACAGAGCACTTCTAAAGTTCAACCCTGGGCTTTCAGATGATGATTCCAAACGGAGCAAAGCTGGGGGAATACAGAATACAGTCAGGAGGCAGGAGAGCTGCCTTGAGAGATAGGTCCCTTGGACCGTTGTCCCAGCTTGGGAGGCCTCTTGCCCAGAGTCTGCAGCTGTAGGCAGGCCCGGTTTCCCTTGTAGTTACCCTTGGGCTAAGGGTGTGAGGCCCAGGGCAAACCCCATGTTCTCTTCCATGCCCCTGCCCCAGTGGAGCATGGTGTGGAGCCACACACCAGGGAGGCCAAGGAGACAGCCTGCCAGCAGCCTTGGAGGGAAGGAACGTTTACTGCCTGGGAGAAACTGTGACACTTTGGAGGTGTTGGGGAATGAATTGTGGGCTCACGTCTACTAGGGAGCCTAGTGGAAGGTGGCAGGCTTGGGGTTGGTTTGCTAGTATACTTTCTTAGGTTAATCCCTGAAACTGTTGGGCAGGGTTTCAGGGCATAGAGGTCCGCAGCTGCAGCTGCCTCTCACTTCCCTTGATAAATCCTTCACTGAGGGCCAGATTGTGTTGTGTTCTGTCCTTCTGGTGGAGTTGGAGCTGTGGCCAGAGATTGAAGTCACCAGAATGGCAGTACCCTGGGTTTTTTTCCTGCCTAAATTTGGTCCTGTACTTGGGCCCTTCCTTCTTTCCTTGCCTTTGAACCTCTGCACAGATCATAGCCACCCTCTGTGCCCCCGGCACTCATCTAGCCAACAGTGAGCACTTTCACGTGTCACGCATGACGACAACCCTTGGCGGGTGCGCGGTGCGCTGGAAGAGCCAACTCTCATCTTAAGTAGATAATCTCGTTACCAAGACACAAGTCCTAAGTAGGGAAATACAGCAGGATGTGGGACTGTCAGATGGGACCATGCCGCTTAGCCTCGGGAGGACAGAAATGGCTTCCTGGGAAAGCGGCATCTAAGCGGAGTCCCAGAGGATACACAGCAAGCACCAGACAAAGGCAGAGGGAGCAGCACGGAAGGAAGCCAATGTGTAACACGCAGGACCCTCCGTGGGGCGCTGTGGAGGCCTGTTGCCATGGCTTGGCTGCTGGGATAAGCAACCCTTCTGGGGAAGAGTAATTATTCTGCAAGCATATGGCTTTTACGGGATGTTCTGGGAACACAACTTCCCATAATCTTGATGAACCGCTTCATGACAGATGCAGCTTTAATGAATAGTCACAGGACCTCGCCAGGATATGGGAGACAGGGCAGATGCATCGCCACTGTGCTATGACAGATGACAAATGGTGGCATTTGTGCAAATTAATATACCCGATTAACGATTGTATACATTCCTGTAGGGGCAGGCTGATTCCAAGGGAATCCATTTTCTGCATTTACAGAACGTGCTGGCATAATAGAATAATAGCACCATAACTTAACAGACTTTGTGAGGTTAATGTCAGTAGCTTGAGAGTGCCTGAGTTTTATGAATCACATTTTGGTTTCCCAATATTAAGGATGTTTAACTCAGAATTATTAAAGCTTGAACTGGGAGACTCCTTAGAGACTGATTATGTGCTAAGGGCTTTTTGCTTTTTGGGTATGAGGCTTTGAGTCCTCATACCGGTTATTTGGTGGTATTATTCTCTTTCATATGTGAGGATACTGAAGGCCCATCCTTCCAGTCTCTGCCTCTGCCTTGACCCCCTTCCCCCGCTGTGGGATTGTGAGGGCAAGTCCACATGTAAATGCATCACAAATTTTAAAGCTTAGCACGCATGTGCATATACAGACACACACACTGGGTAGATAGCTGAAAAACGAACAAGTGCCTGGTCTAGAGGGCAATCAAACAGAACATATCAGCCAGCAGATCGTTTCTGCCATGATGTGCCAGACTCTGTACCTGGAGCCTTTATACCTGCCTCTTCACTTGATTCTAACACAGCCCTGGGAGGCAGGTACGATTGTTATCCCTGTTCACAGAAAGGGGTTAAGGAAAGAATGTCTCAAGTTAAATGGCCAGTGAGCAGTAGCATGATCACTAATAAGCCCCTTTTCTTTGTACCCTAGCCTGTAGTAGAGGAGCCCCCGTGGGGTCCTCTCTGAGTCCACTTTGGAGGTGAGGGTGGGGCTGCTGTCACTGGAGACTATTGGTGGCGCTACTAGAAGTTTTATGATTGGTCAGGATTATGTTTTAGCCACAGGTTGTTTCCTGGAAGTAGAAGGGAAGGAACCGTTTGGGACTGTAACTGTCTCCTGGGGCCCAGGAAGTGCCACATCTGTGTTTGGTTAAATAGCTTTGTATTTCTTTTGGAGGCCTGACGGGGACAAGACATGGGGAGACTGTGATCTTTGGAGGCTCTTTTGCCTTTGCCCCACCCCTGCTGGTATTCTGTGTTCCCATTAAGTCCTCAGTGCAGCCCCAGAGAGGGGTCATCACCCCAACCTCCTGCTTCCTTCTTCAGGGCGAGCACCTTGGGAGAGGCACGCGGACGCATATCTACTCTGGAACCCTTCTGGATTACAAAGATGACGAAGGAACTTCCGAAGAAAAGAGAATAAAAGTGATCCTCAAAGTCTTAGACCCCAGCCACAGGGACATTTCTCTGGTAAGTGTCTCCTTCATAACCCCGTCCCCTCTTCTCCCCCAGTTCTGGAGCCAGTGGAGCACAGTGAGCTTGGAAGAACCTTTGTCTTTAGTTTGGTCTTGTGGTTTCCAGACTCCTCATCTAGTCTGGATGCCTTTCTTCGAGTACAATCTGAGATAAAGCCGGCGTGGAAAATAAGTGAAGGAGGATTGAAGATGAAGTGGGTTGAGCAGCCTGTCCCTTCCTGGCCCTCCCACTGTCCTCCTGTTTCCTATCTAGAGGTCCTTGTGGTGGAGCCCAGGACTCTACATAGTCCCTGGTGTATCACTTCACAGTCTACAGCATTAAAGCCCAGACGAGTAAAAGGACTTACCCAAGATCCCACAAACTGTTAGAGTGATAAAGCCAAGTCTTGACTGAGATCTGCCTGGTTTTTTGTTTATTCTAACACAGTGCCAAACATTGTTATTTCTCAAAGTTTAATGGAGAGAAAGTGGTGGATGTGCGTATCTAATGGGGAAATTGTCAGCTAGCCTCTCCTTCCAGCCTGGCTCTGTATCCTATTAGGTTGTCTAAATCTATCCCGTATCCCAGCCGGCTTAGCAATGCCTCTGGACAGGCAAGGCCAGGGGAGCAGTTTCAGGGCCTGGGATGACAGTGATGAGTTTTCCTGGGACCCATTGACTTTCCTCTCAGCAGAGCCCCTTTGGCATCAGAGCAGTGGAGTCTGACCCTTAGCATTCCTTGTCCTCTTCTCCCACAGGCCTTCTTTGAGGCAGCCAGCATGATGAGGCAGGTCTCCCACAAACACATCGTGTACCTCTATGGCGTCTGTGTCCGAGATGTGGAAAGTAAGTGTATTCGCTGTGGAAGGGGAGGTTGCCCTGGCTGGGAGCGTTGGCGCTGTGGGGATGACTCGGGGCTGATGCCACCTTTACCTTGCCTGGGCTTCTTGCCTCTTGCAGCAGTTCTTGTGCTTAATAGTGGATGTGGAATTAAGCCCCATTTGTTTTTTTCACTCATTTCTCGAACGTTTACTGTTGCCAGCCCTGACTGCACACTGTGCTGGACCCGGGAGGGTGGGGTGAGCACGCTGAGAGAGAAGAAGGCGTCTGGGCGGGGGCAGAGGTGTAAGCGCTCATTCTGCTGTTTGTACCTCACAAGGATGGTTGTGTCCTCCCAAGCCGAGGACCAGTCAGTAAAGTGGGCTCCCCTCAGGGGGTGAGGGAAGATACTGTCCCTACTGTGGCTACTTTTGTGCCTGTAGATATCATGGTGGAGGAGTTTGTGGAGGGGGGGCCCCTGGATCTCTTCATGCACCGGAAAAGTGATGTCCTCACCACACCGTGGAAGTTTAAAGTTGCCAAACAACTGGCTAGTGCCTTGAGTTACTTGGTAAGTATGTTCTGGAGTCTGTGGTGGCCCCCATCAGGAACCAGAATGCCCGAGTGGGTGGTGGCAGGAAGGGACTCTGGTGAGGTGGGCTGGAGGGGCCTGGTCTCTGTGGTTAAACACAGGTGTGCCTGGTGCTTAGTGGCCTCGACCTTGGTCATTTGGGGCTGTTCGTGTGCTTGTGTACGAATCCTGTTTTGATGGAAATTGTATCATGTCAGAGGACTGACTTCTGTACTGCACTATAGGTAAGAGTGGAAATAGTGTGATTCTTGTCACACGAATGAGTGAAACCGCCAGCGTCAGTAGTGCTTACCGTGGGTCAGCCGTTCAGGGGTCCTACACGTTCTCCTTGGTGTCATTCTCACAGAAGCCCTATGAGGCCCACTCTGCCATTATCCCCGTTTTACTGGTGAGGGGACCAGGGCGCAGGGCCATGGTGTAATACACCTGAGTCACACAGATGACTGGGGAGAGAGCTAGGCTGCCCGGGCATGGCTGTCGCTGGGGAATATGGAGAGATGATGTGAGGAGCCAGGCTTGGAAACGGAGTGAAGGAAGGAGGGAAGATGGGCAGCCCCATGGGCAACTTGACTGAGTTCACCCTTCTCACTCTGCAGGAGGATAAAGACCTGGTCCACGGAAATGTGTGCACTAAAAACCTCCTCTTGGCCCGTGAGGGCATCGACAGTGAGTTCGGCCCGTTCATCAAGCTCAGTGACCCTGGCATCCCCATCACCGTGCTGTCCAGGCAAGGTGGGTCTCCCCTTTCCTCCCACCCCAGTTCCCATCTGTGCCCTTCACCCTTCCACCCTCCCTGTCCCCACCTGAATTAAGGTCAGGCCAGCAGGGAGAAGGGGGCTAGGGCTCTGGTGTGTTTCCTTTTAAGAAGGACACTTTAGCAGACAGGCATCTGGTGCTGCTGCTGTGCCCCGGGGGCCGAGGGAGATGTGGAGGGTAGGGAGGGCCAGTCCCTGCCCTCTGGGAGCTGTGTGGTAGGGGAAACTCACCCAAGGCACGTGTGGTCCTGACGATAAGAGCTGTGTTCGAGGTGCTGGGGTAGCACAGAGGGAGGCTGCTGGGCCCAGGGATGGTCACAGAGGTGTCGAGAGGAGCCGGGTCTCCTGGCCCTCCACTGTAGTTGGTGAGCTGTTGGGGGAGGCCCCCAAGTGATAGCTGTGCTCTTGTGGCCTTTGAATGAGGTCATCGTGAACTATAGGGCTGTGAAGGAAAAGACAGGCCTAGGAGCCAAGACACTGCAACCAGCACTGCCCAAGTAGTACTCTGCCTCTTAGCCTTCGAGGCCGTGTGTGGGATCTCATCGTGGCCCTGGCCTGTGACGGCCAGCCACCAAGCACAGTGCTGGGCTCTTAGAGTTTTGTTCAGTAGGTCAAAGAATGGGCTAAGTTTGGAAGGGAACCAGGATGAAAACAGGCCTTACAAATACAACTGAAATCATTCACTCCTTAGCAGGGAAATGGGAAGCATTCTTTAGTGCCTATGTAGTGCCCCTCACCCGCCCATCTCCCACAGTCAGCAAAGATTCAGCCCTGAATCTGTCCCGGGACCTGTCCTCAGAAAGCACCTGGGGCGCAGACACTGGTGACTCCAGAACTAGTAGAGGAGCCTGGGTATCCCCAAGAGGTGCCGGTAAAATTCTATGGGCATTCAGAGACAGCGATATCACCTAGCTGGGGACAGGTGATTCAGGGAGGCAGTGGGATTTCATCTGGGCCTTGTGGGTCAGTGAGGTGGGCCTGACTGTGACTGCCTCTGTTTCCAGCAGGAGCCAGGAGGCTGTTGCTGGAGGCCACAGTGCTTGTTGAGGGACACAGCAGGGGTGTCTACTCAAGATCACTAGCCTTGGCAGGAAGCCAGAACAGGGCTGCAGAAGTAGCCAGGTGCAAGAGATGTATGACAGCCTCACCTCAGGCTTTCATTCCCTTGTTCTTTCCCACACAAAGCAAACACACAATTGCAGGGTGATTGTGCAGAATGCATGAGTGAGGTGAGCCCATGCCTGCTCTGCATGTATGGGCCTCTTGTCTTTCCCTGCCTTTTCTTCTTTTTTTTTAATGTTTATTTATTTATTTTGAGAAAGAGAGCACACACACAGGCAAGTGGGGAAGGGGCAGACAGAGAGGAAGAGAGAGAATCCCAAGCAGGCTTTGCCTGTCAGTGCAGAGTCCGATGTGGGCCTTGATCTCACAAACTGTGACCTGAGCCGAAATCAGGAGTGGGATGCTTAACCGACTGAGCCACCTAGGTGCCCCTCTGCCTTTTCTTTCTTAAGCCTTTGTTCTCCTTCCCCGGGGTGTTGGCCTTCCCCAGGGTGCTTTGCTGTCATCTGAGGCCAGAGCTTCGGAAGCCTGGCCCTATGTGACCCTCCTGGGGGCTTGTGATAAATGGACACATCTGCTGGCCCTAAGACTGCTGCATGGTGGAGCACGTGCCCGGGCGGAGAGGCCTGGAAAGTGGCACCCTTCACAAACTCCCCGCCCCCCCCCCCCCCCCGGGCCCATGTTTGGAAAGCACTGCTTAAAATAGTTTCTTCGTTAGCTCACAGTTTCTGCTGCAATGACAGTGATTTACAACCCTGGCATTTCCAGAAACTGATCTGGAAATCTCTCTGGTCTTTTTCCAGAGTGCATAGAACGAATCCCGTGGATTGCTCCCGAGTGTGTTGAAGACTCCAAGAACCTGAGTGTGGCCGCTGACAAATGGAGCTTTGGAACCACACTCTGGGAAATCTGCTACAATGGCGAGATCCCTCTGAAAGACAAGACACTGATTGAGGTGAGCAGTTGCTTTCCGGGGTGAGAGCTGAGTGAGGACTCCTTGAGCCCTTGTGAACGTCTCAGCAGTTGTCAGGGAGCCTCATGTTGTGGGAAGAGATGGAGGCGGCTTTGACTGTCCTCCACAGGCTTCCTGGCTGTGTGACCTCGAAAGTGTCACTTAACTTCCCTGTCAGTTTCATCATCTGTAAAATGGGGATAAATACTACCTATTTTGCAGGGCTGTTGTGAAGATTAAGTAAATAATGAAATAATGCATGCACAATGCCAGGCACACGATATGTGCTCAGTAGTACATTATGATAGTGTTTATCTCAGATTTGAAGTACTTGTTAGCAACATTAACACAGATACTTGTTGAGTTTCTACTGCGAGGCATTGTTCGAAGTAAAAGCTGGAGGCTCACTATAAAATAGACACAGGCCTTGGCTTTCCTTGAGGACCTTAGGGTGTGGTTAGGAGAGTTCGCCTGTAATAGCAAGAACGAGGATTCTTCACATAATATGTGAAACCAGCGGCCTAAGAATCCTGCAAATTAGATACAGCAGTGCCATCACCTTCATTTCACAGTTCAGGTAACGGAGACGCAGGGAGTCTCAGCACATGCCTGGGTCCTTCAGCTACAGTGCAAAACCAGAAAGGTCTGACCCACTCTCAAATTTACTGGTAGAAAGTGTGAAGACTGTAACTCTAAAGGGATAAAGTAGTAAAATGACAATCAAGGACCACTGATCCTGACTTAGTGGTTCAATTATTGGAATGTGTCTCGTGTATTTATGGGGGCAGCAGCATCACTTTGAGCTGGGAGGGATTGATCAAAATCCAGGGGAAGGTGGCATTTCAGTTGTCCGTGGGAAGCAATGAGTGGTTTCGTTTGCCTCAAGCATGGAGAGGAATGACAGGTGGTAAGGTGGGAAAGGTTATTTGGGTCAGATTATTGGAAGCCCTAAATTCCAGGCTACAGAATTGTACTTAGGGGTGATGTGGGACACTGATGAGTTTGCGTGGAGAAGTGAGGTGCTTAGAGGTCAGCATGGGGACGGGTCTTCTAGACACCGTGGTTGGGATGGACAGGCTAAGGAGTGACCACACGCTCTGAGGCTCTCAGTGGTGAGGACAGAGACAGGAAGTGGCAATGGAAATCCAGAGTGGAGGGTGCACCTGTAGGAGATCCTGAAGAGGTAGAATGTTTAACCAGTTAACTTTGGCCAGGTAAACATAGTACAGGGCTTGGGAAAGCGGAGTTAAGTCAAAACCAGCAGGGAAGCCCTCAGATCTATAACTCTGCTATTTGGGATTTTCATTCTAGGGCTTTTGGAGAAAAGTCAGTATCTATTCAGCACCTGCTGTGTACTCAGGGCTAAGCAGCATGCAGGAATGGTGTAAGGAAGGGCCTGTACCTTTGATAAAAGAGGGCTCCTTCTCTCCTCCCAAGTACCCTTGATGGGTTTGGATGGCCTTTCCACCTGGCTGCACCAGAGCGGGGAAGTGAGCGTGACACTGAGAGGCGAGAGCAGCTCCCAGCTCGGTTCCAGCTCCTCCTCTTCCTCATCCTCTGAGGTCTCCCCACTTCCACCAAGGATCCCCAGGGACAGAGGAGAAACCAGTACTCATGAGATTCACTAGAAACTGGAGGGTAGGGGTGCCAGGGTGGCTCAGTCGATTAAGTGTCCGACTTCGGCTCAGGGCATGATCTCTTAGTTTGTGGGTTCAAGCCCTGCATTGGGCTCTGTGCTGACAGCTCAGAGCCTGGAGCCCGCTTTGGATTCTCTCCCTCTCTCTCGGCCTGTCTCCCACTTGTGCTCTCTCTGTGTCTCTCAAAAATAAATAAACATTTTTTTTTTTTTAACTGGAGGGTCATGGTTTCACTTAATTTTTATTTTTATTTTTTTATTTATTTTTATTTTTTTCTGAATTTTTTTTAATGTTTGTTTATTTCTGAGACAGAGAGAGAGAGACAGAGCATGAGCAGGGGAGGGGCAGAGAGAGAGGGAGACACAGAATCTGAAATAGGCTCCAGGCTCTGAGCTGTCTGCACAGAGCCCGACGCGGGGCTCGAACTCACGGACCGCAAGATCATGACCTGAGCTGAAGTCAGACGCTTAACCGACTGAGCCACCCAGGTGCCCCTTAATTTTTAAAAGTAGTATCAATTATTTGTTTTAGAATTTTGAAGTAATAAACAGTTGAAAATTGGAAAATATAGAAAACTATGAAAAAGAAAAAACAGCAGTCATCATATTCCAGTCGCTCCTCACCACTAGTTAGCCCTTTGGTATTTTGTCTTTCAGTCTGTTTCTGTCTGTCTTGTTTAAACACAACTGAGACCATGCTAGATATAGTTATACAGGCTCTACTTCTTAATTTAATATTGGGAGTACTTTCCTGCATAAATATGTCTTACAATTTTACAAATTTAATGTAAGAGTTGTTTCATTAAACTCAAATTTACTTAACTAATTTTATATTTGGCATTTAGGTTGTTTTTAAATTTGTAATGTGCTAATTCTGCAGGGAGTATCTTTGAACATAAATCTTTGTTTATATCTGACTTCTGAGTCATTTTATAATTGGAATTAATGAGTCAAAGGATTTGAAGAGTCTGCCAAGTTGTATTCCAGGAAGGCTGCGTGACTGCACTAGAATGCAGCAGGTTCAGGCCTGGGTCTACCGCCCATCTGACTTGAATTTGGATTTTAGTATGGGGACTAACATTTCTCCAGGCCGGAATAAGGCAATAGTAACACAGGTTTGTGAAACCTGCCTTTATGCAGAGCTATCAGGGAAATAAATTAGGGATGGTAACTGGTGCTGAAGGGTTAGTGAGTGGTACCTTTGGTTTCTCCCATGTGGTTTTCTTCTTTACAGAAAGAGCGATTCTATGAAAGCCGGTGCCGGCCAGTGACACCATCTTGTAAGGAGCTGGCTGACCTCATGACCCGCTGCATGAACTATGACCCCAACCAGAGACCCTTCTTCCGAGCCATCATGAGAGACATCAATAAACTGGAGGAGCAGAGTAAGACCCTGTCGTGCAGTGTTTGCATGAGACCAGCCAGTTTCCCGGGGAAGCAGCAGAGTAACTAGGAGCCTGTGGACGGCAGTCACTCCTTCTTAACATGGTTTCTTTCCTCCTCTCCTAGATCCAGACATTGTTTCGGAACGAAAGCCGGCAACTGAAGTGGATCCCACACATTTTGAAAAGCGGTTCTTGAAGAGAATCCGTGACTTGGGAGAGGCAAGTTAGGCTGGAGTCCCCTGCTGACCGTCTGACCTCTTCTGCGTCTAAAACCACTCTCCATTCTCTCTGTTTCTGGGCCAAGATTTATGAAGAGAAGGCATCTCACTGGGTTTTCCCTGGGCCACTGGAATTACAGGAGAGTCTCTGCTTGGCACACAGCAGCAGTGTGCATATACCTGCCTGCCCAGGTGGCTGGATATGCACACAGGATGTTGGTCTGCTCCCTCCAGACTCGATTTTTCTCCAAGGGGTAGAAGAGAATGGAAAGAGAGAGATACGGGGGAATAGGTATAGATGTGGTAGAAACAGAAAAGTCCCTATCTTGGACTTTGCTGTGTGGCTGCTTAAATAAGGGATATTTACTACACAGAAGGCCACATAGAATGTCAGTTTTCCCTTGGACCTCGAATGGGAGTTTCCTAACGGTTAAGGTGACCAGAAAAGCTACTGGGATTTGTGTCTAAATACAGATTTTCAATAGTTGAGTTAAGCGAACACAGACTGTGTCCTGTGTGGAGCGTCTTCTCTGTGCCTGGGCCATGTGCTGGACACATAACAGTGTCCTTAGTGCCTCACAACATCCTGAGGGTCTGTGCACATCAAGTGCCTCTGGAGCCAGCTCAGAAGACTAGGTCACTGGGCCTTCCCTGTCCAGTGGCTCAGGAGAAGTCTGACCCCACGTCTCCTGAACACCCATCGCGCAGTGCCCTTTTCAGCCACGTGGTGGCGCCTGCCCCGCTGCCTGGGCCCGTGGCTGTCAGAGAATGCCATAGTCATCCTGCAGGTCCAGAAATAACCTTCCTTGTGGGCTGTGTTTTCACGGAAACTGGGATCGATGTGTTGGTTCAATAGTCCCCTGATACTTCCTTGTCTTAGCTCAGTAATAGAGGGGATGGCGTGTGGGACCAAGAGAGGAGGGGCTGTGGTGGGTGGGGAAGGGTGGGGGGGGGGGACAGTTCGCCGCCTGTAAGGTCGGACTGTGCTGTGTACCCCTGGCCTTCGCGGGAACAGCACGAGGAGCAAGCGTCATCTTCTGAATGTTCCTGCTGGCCCGGGGTGGGGGCTTTTCTCATCAGGCACGTGCATCTTTCCTTCCAGGGCCACTTTGGGAAGGTTGAGCTCTGCAGATACGACCCTGAGGGTGACAATACCGGGGAGCAGGTGGCTGTCAAATCCCTGAAGCCTGAGAGTGGAGGTAACCACATAGCTGATCTGAAGAAGGAAATTGAAATCTTAAGGAACCTCTATCATGAGAACATTGTGAAGTACAAAGGCATCTGTACAGAAGACGGTATGTTGTGCAAAGTGGGGTTGGTGTGAAAACTAAGGGAGCTTCTGGGGTTATACGGCCAGTGCCACCAATCAAGGTGGCAAGTGGTATTTACTAATACCTTTTTTTACAAGCCAATATAACACCCACATATTATACTCTAAAACTGGTAATGAAATGATGTGGCTCATAAGTTTTAAAAATCAGTCATCTGTGGTGGTTCGCAGAGCACTGTTAGCTCAGGGGGTGCTGATGACTGGGTTCTGTACACACGTGTCACTATCTCTGTTCACTGCTGAGGATCCTGAGGTTCAGGGGCTTAAAGAGGTTAAGTAGCTTGCCTGGGATTCGGGGTGGGGAGTGACACTGAAATCAGCTCGGGGCCTGTGTCTCCTGATCCTGCACCCTCTACTCCCCCACAGTTCCTTCATCTGGCAGCCTTGTCCTGATGGGTGTTCTTTTCTTGACAGGAGGAAATGGTATTAAGCTCATCATGGAGTTTCTACCTTCAGGAAGCCTTAAGGAATATCTTCCAAAGAATAAGAACAAAATTAACCTCAAACAACAGTTAAAATATGCTGTTCAGATTTGTAAGGTAAAAAAAAAAAAAAGCATGTTAAAGATTAAAAAATCAGGCACTCTGTCCTGGGTAATTGGTTTGTAATTAAACTGCAGGGGGAAGCTTTCCAGTAATTGTACCTGAGTTCATATTGCTCTGCATGATTTGGATGAAAATTAGCCAGTACTGACAAAATGAGCTGAGTTGTTAATATGGGTGATTTAATATGTATTTCTTTGAATTGGGTTGGTTTTACTTGCATTAAAGTAAAAACAACAACAACAGAAATGCATGACAGGTAAATGAAACGGCATCTGTGCTTTCCTGAGATGCAGTGATGGATACAAAACACGGCCTGAACTGACCATTAGCAAATGACTCTACATTGACTTCTCTCCCTCAGGGGATGGACTACTTGGGGTCTCGGCAGTACGTTCACCGGGACTTAGCAGCAAGAAATGTCCTCGTTGAGAGTGAGCACCAAGTGAAAATTGGAGACTTCGGTTTAACCAAAGCCATTGAAACCGACAAAGAGTACTACACAGTCAAGGATGATCGGGACAGCCCTGTGTTTTGGTAACTGAATCTAATGTTATGTTAATGTCTTTTATTCCTCCTGCCTAAGTCAAGGTTAGAAAGAACTTAGAACATTTGGGATTGATTGAGTTTTGCCTTCAAGAAACCTCTTTTAGACTGTTTCCCTAAAAGCAACCCGCACAGAAATGCCTGAGGTTTATACGATACCATCTTCCAAGGAGTGGAGGACATGAGCCACCCAGTCAGCATCTCCAGCTTCCCAGGAGAGAGCATTCACTGACACAGTCCTTGCCCCCGTCAGTCGTTGCAGGGGTCACATGCTCACACAGAATGGGAAGGAGGTGATGAAGTAGGCTCTGACCAGTGCAGGGAGATCCCAGACAGAGCAGAGCACAGCACGCCCAGTACACAACTTGGCCGTCTGCTTACAGATCACCGGGGTATCTTGGTCAGGAGGCTGCAGCCTGACTGACCCCTTGCAGCCTGGAGCACCATCCAGGGGAGAGGCTGTTTAAGCCCCTACTCCATGGCTCCTACAGAACAGAGCGGTTCCTCTGAGGTGCATCCTGCATAGACACAAACCTAGATCTCTCCCACCTGTGGAGCCTAAGCCTTATTCAGAATTCATCAGTGTGTATCAGGGTCCTGCTTTGTGTTGGGTACTAGAGATATGTGGTGAACAAGCAGACTGAGTTGAGAATTTAATGGATGGGACAGCCAATATCACAGTATCATTAGCATAGAAGGGTTCAGGCTTGGTTTTCTGGAAGTCTTGTAAACGTAAGATTTTAAAAAGATCCATGGGGGTTAGAAGGATGGTTAGAAGGCGGCATGTGTGACTAGCAAGAATGAGATGAGAGCAGTGACTGTCCCAGGACCTGAATCAGCTCGGTGTGGCTGGATCACGAAGTGGGAGGTCTCAAGGACTTGCTAAGGCAGAGCACTGGAAGCCGAGTCACAGAGCTAGCACTCCCTCTGCCCCAAGAGTTTTGGGATACCACGAGAGGGTTTAAGAATGGCAGCTTTTGTTAAAAAAAAAAAAATCACTGTGGGGGCACCGGGGTGGCTCAGTCGGTTAAGCGTCTGATTCTTGACTTAGGCTCAGGTCATGATCTCACAGTTGTGAGATCGAGCCGTTGTCTGGCTCTGCACTGAGTATGGAGCCTGCTTGGGATTCTGTGTCTCTCTGCTCCTCCCTGGCAGGGGAGGTAGGGGTGGGGGTGGGGGTGGAGAATCTAAAAAGATCACTGTGGATGGGAGGGGAACAAGACTAGAGCCAGGGAGTCTGATGCAGCCAGAACTCATGAGGGTGTGAACTGGCACAGTGACATTGGGGCTTAAGAGGAGTAGGTTTGAAAAGTATTTAGAAAACTAGATATGGGCGGGGTGGGGGGCTCCATTTCTGTCTTGGGCAGTTGGGTATCATCTACTGGAACGGTTGACCTTGGAAGAGGGCTGGGCAGCGAGGTCATTGCTAATTTTGAACTTGAAAGAAAACCTGGGGCCTTCTGTCCTCTGCCACCTCCTCCTTGTGGACAACACGTGCTCCGTGAAATGAGCACAAACTAATATTTTAAAGTAACTCTGTGCTACAGAGAGCCTGTAACAGTATTGTTGGACATGTCAGGTGTGTACTTCAGCATATGTGTGGTTAATGTATTAAACACCAAGAAAAACCAAAGAGGTGATTTTGCAGAATTACTCTATAATGTTTATTGAAATATCCTTCCCCGAAAAATGAAGTTTCATGTTCTGCATTCTTTCAGGTATGCTCCAGAATGTTTAATTCAGTGTAAATTTTATATCGCCTCTGACGTCTGGTCGTTTGGAGTGACTCTGCATGAGCTGCTCACTTACTGTGACTCCGATTCTAGCCCCATGGCAGTAAGTCTTCCTTGTCCCTTCATCTGAACCTCACACCCAGTTAAAATGTGTAAATTTTGTTCTTGCATAGACTCTAGTCAGTGTGTTATAATGGAAAGTGTCACTTTTCCATTTGACGTGGTTGCCACTTGACACTTATTTGTGGCTCTCTCAAGTCCTGTTTCACTACGAGCCGAAGTTCTAGAAAACAACACCAGTTTTCAAGGATCTTACCTGTGTGAGGAGTCCAGGGACAGTTTCCTGGGAAAATGGGGGAGCAGCGCGTAGGACCTTGGTTGAGCCTCATGTGTTTGTAAATGAGATCATTGTCACTGGGACAGGCCCTTCAACCAGGGGAGGGAATGGTTGGTAGAGTCTGAGAGCTAGATTATAGACTAACCATTGAGAGTGTATCAAGATTTTGAACTCTCATTTACAGTTGGTAAGGAGAAGAGTCTGTTTATTAATTTCCAGTTAATTCTAGGAATTTTACCTTAACCTGGTGTTACATAAATATGTGCTAAAATATTTTCTTTGGTTTTACTTTACATAGTTGTTCCTGAAAATGATAGGCCCAACGCATGGCCAGATGACAGTCACAAGACTTGTGAACACGTTAAAAGAAGGAAAACGTTTGCCCTGTCCACCTAACTGCCCAGATGAGGTATTTGTGGGCCATTTTACAGTACTAAACTCAATTTGTATTATGTTTTCAGGGCTTGAACTCCTTGAGCAAGGGTTTGGGGGTAGAGGTGGAGGAGTGGAAAGTAGTAGAAAAGTAGTTTTTAAAGTAATTTTCTAAAGCTGGATCTCAGATCAGACGTCTGAAAAATCATCTTTGGGGCAGATGACAGCTGTGCTGAAAGTAAGAATTCCCTCCAGAAGTAGGCTCACCTCAGCGAGCACCCTAAAGGAGCATATTCTGGTGTAGCTGGATTGTGACAAGTATGGGTACAGTTAACCCCTTGACCTTCGTGGCATTGGGGGCACTGACCTCCTACAGCTGAAAATCTGAATGTAACTTTAGTGTTGACTGGAAGCCTTCCTGATAACAAGTAGCACGGTTCTGCAAATGTTTTTTATAGTGCTGTATTATATTTAGTCGAACAGCTCCGGGGATAACTGGACCCGCACAGCTCAAATCCGTGTTGTTCACAGGGCAACTGTAACTGTCCTGGAGTCCGTAGCATTTATGACACTTACTCGGTTTTCTGTATTCTCAAGTGAATTGAGCTTTTAAGACTTTCACTCGTACGTATTCTTCAGTGCATCTCAAAGGTCTAAGAACAACCAGTGAGGAAATGGGAGTCTATACTGAGATATAATGATGTGGATTTTTTGGAAGGTCAATTCATGAGCTTCTCAAATGCTAAGATCTAGGAAATGTGACAACTATAGTTCATAATACTTTCAGTTAACGAGAGTAATGGAGTAATAAGGAAAGTCATCTACCTTTTTTTTTCCTTCTTACAGGTTTATCAACTCATGAGAAAGTGCTGGGAATTCCAACCAACTAATAGGACAACTTTTCAGAACCTAATTAAAGGATTTGAAGCACTTTTAGAAGCACTTTTAAAATAGGAAGCATGAATAGCCTTTAAACTCCTGTGTATCAAGTCCTCCTTCCCGTACCAATACCGAACCATTTTAAAAAGAAATTTTAATGGAAAAAATTTGTATTTGGGCGTGTACAAGGCACACTGCGGTGCTCCTTATGTGTAAGTACTTCCCTCTTTAAATTTGGCACGAGTAACAAACGATGGCAACCACAACAACAGAAAGCACTTAAGCACTTCTCCTTTTGGAAAGAATACATACCGCCATTTTGTTTGGCTAGTTTACCATCACAGTTGCACAAGAGAAAACAAGAGGAGCTGACCCCAGCACTTGTTCCCAGCTGCCAGTTGATCTGAAACGCTTTTCCGGCAGATAAATTGAAGATAAAGTTTGATGGACTTAGTACTCTAACCTGCCCTCGAATTTCAGTATCTATACAGTGATAGGCCAAGCATTCTTGAAATATTAGATACCAGTTAGTAGATCATTGTTTCTATACCAAGATGAGTGTATTCTTGTCACCAGTAGGACTTAAAGTTTGTTTCTTCAGTGGCTTAGCTCCTGCCCCCTCGGGTGACCAAGTACTGATTTTTGAGAGAATGGCTCATACCCAGGGGGACGGCTGTGGAATAGATACTTTGCTGCATGTTCATTCTTGAGAACCAAGCCTGTGCCAGTGCTTTCCTAAACAGTGTATCTTTAATCAGAACTGACTCCAAGACCCTGGATACTGTCCTACATGCTTTTCAGAGATGCCCACGTAGATCCTTTTAGAACTCAACCTCTTTGGGGTAAGCTGTTCCAGCACTGGTTTTGGATGCAACCAGTCAATGTTTTAGTACCTGTCTACGAGAGTTCAGGATCTACTAGACCGTTTCCAGTTTGCTTGGACGTAGCTGGGTAATCAAAAATGTCTCATCTGATTCAGTGTGAACCGTAAGACCTTTATGACCAAGAATGAAAAACTCTGTCAATGCTGTCTATCTGATGTCATTACTTTTCACCTTTTGAGCCTGAAAGAGTTCTGGATTGATGCAATGGCAAAATAAACTTGCCATTTAAATTTGTTCAATAACCCTACATCACCAAGGTCTCTGTCTGTATCAAACCTGTGGCCATTCTATATGCACTTTTGTTTACTCTTTATACAAATAAATATACTAGAGACTTCACATGCATATGCCTTTTAATATGAAGATTTCACTTTCAAAGCATTCAGACAGTTTGTTTACATAGAAAAATAACAGCATAGACTTTGCAGGGGGTGGGGGAGTTTGGTAATGGTCCTCATTGCAAACACCTACCACTTGATTTATCTGTTATGTCCAATGATGACAGGGCACAGGCCAGTACAGATGGCAGATCCTCATGTGCTCTAATCCAGAATCTCTTTTCGTTCCTTCAACCTCTTTGTGCTTTCATTTTGCAGCTCTGATTTACGTTTACTGTGGGAGAGGTGTGACTAAGCACTGAAAATGCTTAATGCAGTGGGAGATGGGAAGGTGAAGTACAGAATGTGGAGAAACCATTATTCATCTGCTGAGTTAAAAACTGGTTACTATGTGAAATGAATTAGACCGAGTAAATTTTTTTTACAAGTCCTATAATATGTGTACCAATTTTAAACTTCATAATTAAAATAGGGTACCTTATAGTCAAAACTTGTCTCCCAACCAAATTACTATTTAATCTGATTTCGGAAAGACTAGGATCATTGAGATGCCTAAACTCCATATCCTCAATTACAGTCTCATAACAAGGAACAAACGTGGAAATTCCTAGACAGCAAAGGGTTTTTCAACACCAAAGTCTTCAGGAAATGGTGAAAGTTATATGCAATAAACACAATTCTTACAGAAGTAAATTGAATTAACTTTTCAGCCTAACACTACAAAAGGGTAAGAGACAAAGCAGGAAGTGAGGTACAACTCGCTAACTCAAAATCGTTACACTCTTACTCCATGGTACTCCTTCAGAAAGAGCAGTACTGAGTGTGGAAACAGGGCATTTGAGGATCAAAATAGACCTTGTTGTAGCAATTAGATCATTACTAGTTTATGCCATGAAATCAGATGCAGAAACTATATTGCTTGCTGCTTACAAGCCTGTTGCAAAAGTTAAAGGATTAGGGAATTCGTGCTATTAGATCAAGGGTTAGCACACTTTCCCCACAAAAGGTCCAGACAATATTTTAGGTTTTGCAGACCATATGATCTCTGTCACAGCTACTCAGCACTGCCACGAGAGCACAAAAGTAGCCATAGACAGTATGTAAATGAACAGATTTGTGTTCCAATAAAATTTTATATAGACACTGAAATTTGAACTTCAAGAATTCAGATCTTTTCTACTTCACTTAAAAATATAAACATCACTCTCAGCTTGCAGACGATATAAAAACAGGGATGACTGAACTTGACCCCAGGGTGTAGGCTGCCAACCCCTGAAATAACTTCACCAAAGCTACTTTTTTAAAAAATACCTTGTTTTTCACAAAAGGTATAAATGGTACATAACAGTAAAAGTAAAGCATCCGTAGTTGTGTATAACTTGGATATCACTATCACTCTGGGTTTTATACTGCAGGGCTGGCGTGGGGGTACTTAGTTTGCATTACCACCACTGCATTTTTGTACTCGCAATCTTATAGTTCTAGGAAAAAGTCCTAAAAATCTATAAATGAGTTATTTCTAGGGAAAGTCAACTGAAATGCACACTGGCATATAAGAAACTCATTCCTCTAAGGCTCAGGAAACAAGACTGTTTCCCATTTATTGCTTCACACTTTTATATCTGGTGTCAAAATTATTCCCGGTCCTAGACAAGGAATACTGGAACATTGTTAAATTCTTCAATGGACTGTAAGTTAATACCACATTAAGATGCATCTAATTCTAATGGAAAATGTCCTCAATTGTCTTGTCTTATTGCTACTTATTTTTTATTTGGCAATTCTGCTTGCTGCACTATACAGTTCCTTCTGGGAAATTAGAAACCCGTATTTAAAGGATATGGCTAGTCTGAATGTAGTTAAGGCAGCGATGAACAGCAGAGATACTGCAAAAAACCTTAGGAGGCTCTAAGGAGAGAACTTAACTCAGTATACACGCTTCTTTTTTAAGTAGGTTTCCATGTAATATGCTCCTGTGCCCTGAGGATGCTGGCCAACAAATTCCACGGAAGCGCCTTCTGGGGCAGAGAGGAGAGATGATGAACCTCGTTTTTCATTTCTTAAAGAGGACACCTAGGAGAAAAAAGCACAATTGATGTAAATACCTAAATTAAAAATTGGTTTATTCCTTAAGGATGTTTGTAAGAAAGGCAATTCTTCTGATTTGGTGTAAAAACAAAATAGGATAAATAACAAAGCTATCAAAAAATTACACAAACTCCTTTAGGAAAACAAATTAGGATTTCTAATTCAAAATCACTTGAGGGACTGTTTGAAAAATATGAACCAGCCTCTGAGTGTTCGCTCAACACTTTGGGGAAAGAAAAAAAGCAACTGCCGTTGCCTCTGCTCCCCCCACCTGGCTAAAGCACACTGAATCAGAATGGCAATGCTAGATGCCAGTATTCCTCTGAGAAAGGCGACTGGCTAAGAAACTGAACTGCATATCAGATTAGAGGATGGGTCTGTCTGGATATTTAAAAAGTGGTAACAAACTAGTAGGTGGAAAAGCACAATGGTTCCAGGCCCCAGCGGAACAGAGGTGTGCACAGGGGATTCGGAACAGCTTCCAGGGCTTGGAGGGAGATGGCGCAACAGGAAGATCCCGGGCCCACCTCGTCCCACAGAGGCAACAACTACATGTATGCAACTGCCTCTGAGGACGGCCTGAAGACTGACACAACTGAGTCTCCACAGCTAATCGTATAGAGAAGGCTACATTGCAAAGGGTAGGAGAAGCAGAAATGCAGTCTGGAACCAAAGCCCTGGCACAACTGCCCACAAACGGGAGGGACGTCATCAGCACAGAGGAGCAAGGGGATCAGCGCACACACCGAGCACCCTCAGGACCTGCACCGGGAAGGGGAGTTTCCATACGTCTGGCTTTCAAAATCAGCAAGGTTTAACTCCAGGAGAGATGGAAGGCTGTAAGAAACGGAGTCCCTACCCTTGAAGAGCTAGTAAGCTAAAAACAGCCCAAGATACAGCACAAACGACACCGTCTGAAAAGCACCTGGGCCTATACGTGGAGATTGACTGACTAGTTTTAGGATATGTGCCAGTGGGGCAGGCCTCTGCAGGGGCTTTCTCTGGAAATCAAAGTGCTGACAGGTGCCATTTTTGTTGCCCCTCCTCAGCCTAGATAGCCAGAGGCTTTCAGGACTCGGTTCTAGCACTCTTTACCCTGCTAGCACCACCTGCCCCCGGTGTCATTCCTCTGTGGACCTGCCCTGGGCAGGGGAGGGAAGCAGACCCACCCAACCAGCACACCTGCAGCAGTCACGGCGGCTCACTACCTCGCAGATAGCCGAGCCGAGCGCCCACCCTGCCCACCAGCGAGCCCCCGGTCAGGCCCCCAAGCCAGCAGCACAGGAGGCAGACCCTGCCCACCGGCACACCCATGGTAGCTGCAACCAGGCCTCACCGGGAACGAGCCCTGCGTACCAGTGCACCTGCAGTGGTCACAGCTCAGCCACAACAGGAAGGCACATGTAGCCACACAGAGGACGTTCCTGGAGTCCTCGGTTCTAGTGACTAGGGATTCCTCTACAGTTTACAACAGGACCCCACCACTTTCAAGATCAGGAGACATAGCTGACCTACTTAACACATAGACACAAGCACAGAGTTGGACAAAGTGACAGAGGAATATGTCCCAAATGAAAGAAGACAAAAATAAAACAGAAGTAAGCAATATGCCTGATGAAGAGTTCAAAGTAATGGTCATATACTCACCAGACTTCAGAGAAGAGTGGATGAACTCAGAACTTCAACAGAGAGAGAGAAAATATAAAAACCAATCAGAGGTGAAGAATACAATAGCTGAAATGAGAAATACACCAGTGGGAATCAACAGATTACAGGATGCAAAAGAATGCATCAGGGATCTAGAAGACAGGGCAAGGAAGCAACCAAGCTGAAGAGCAAAAAGAATAATGGCAGGTTAAGAGACCTCTGCCACATCATCAGTATAATAAAATTCACATTATAGGGATCCTAGAAGGAGAAGACAGAAGGAGGCACAACTTATTTGAAGAAATAACATCTGAAAACTTCCCTAATTTGGGAAAGGAAATAGACATTCAGGTCCAGGAAGCACAGAGAGCCCCAAATAAGATGAACCCAAGGATGTCCACACCAAGACTCATAATAATTAAACTGCAAGAATTAAAGATGAAGAGAGAATCTTAAAAACAAGAGATAAACAGTCACAAGGGAAACCCCATAATTATGGCTATCATCTGATTTTTCAGCAGAAACTTTACAGTCCAGAGGAAAGGGCAGGATATATGTGAAGTACTGAGGGGATAAAACCTACAACCAAGAACACTATATTTGGCCTTATAAGAAATATTAAGGGGAATTCTTTAACTACAAGAAAAGTATGAAAGGAAAACTCTTACTGGTAAAAATAAACAGAGCAGGTCACCTGGGTGGCTCAGTCACTTAAGCATCTGACTTCAGCTCCGGTCATGATCTCACGGTTCATGAATTTGAGCCCGGCATTGGGCTGACAGCTCAGAGCCTAGAGCCTGCTTCAGATTCTGTATCTCTTTCTCTCTCCGCCCCTCCCCTGCTCATGCGCTCTCTGTCTCAAAAATAAACATATAGTAAACGTAGTAGATCAATCACAAAACTAATAAGGAGATTACAATGCAGAAGTAGTAAAATCAATTATATGCACAAAAATTAGTCAAGGGATACACAAAATAAAAAGATACAGAATAAGATATCAAATATATAAAATGTGGAGGAAGGAGTAAAAATGTCATGCTTTTATAATATGTTTGAAGGTAAGTGACCATCAACTCAATATAGACTGCTACATACACATAGGATGTTACATATGAACCCAATGGTAACTAAAAGCCTGCAACAGACAAAAAGAGAAAAGAATCTAAGCATAACACTAGAGAAAGCCATCAAACCATAAGGGAAGAGAGCAAGAGAAAAAAGAAACAGAGAACTACAAAAAATAAGTAAAATGACAATGAATACATACCAACCAATAACTTTTAAGTTTATTTTGTGGGGTGCCTGTGTGGCTCAGTCAGTTGGGCGTCTGACTTTGGCTCAGGTCATGATTTCACAGTTCATGGGTTTGAGACCCATGTTGGGCTCTGTGCTGACAGCTCAAAGCCTGGAGCCTGCTTCGGATTCTGTGTCTCCCTCTCTCTTTGACCTTTCCCACTCGCACTGTGTGTCTTTCTCCCTTTTTTTCTCTCTCTCAAGAATAAACGTTAAAAAAAAAAAAAGTTTATTTATCTTGAAAGAGAGAGCAAGCAGGGGAGGGGTAAAGAGTAAGAATCCCAAGCAGGCTTTGCACTATCTGTGCAGAGCCCGACTGCAGAGTTCGATTCCATGAACCATGAGATCATGACCTGAGCTGAAATCAAGAGTCAGATGCTTAACTGAGCCACCCAGGTGCTCCTCCATCATTCTTTAAATGTAAGTGGACTAAATGTGCCAATCAAAAGACATAGAATGGATGAAAAGAACAAGACCCATCTATATGCTGCCTACAGAAGACTCACTTTAGATCTAAAGACATATACAGACTAAAATGAAGAGACAGAAAAAAGCTAGTCCATGTAAATGGAAGCTAACAAACAAAAACCAAACACACAGCTGGGGTATCAATACTCAGATAAAATAGACTTTATGTATCTTTTTTGAGGAGTGGGGGAGGGCATGGTGAGCGACGGACAGAGAGAGAATCCCACAAGGGAAAGAGAAGTGGGCCTCAACCAAAGTGGGGCTCGTGCTCACCTCAAGCAGGGCACAAGCTCACCCAATAAGGAACTTGAACTTACAAACCACGAGATTATGACCTGAGCTGAAATCAGATGGTTAATCAACTAAGCCACCAGGCATCCTCAGATAAAACAGACTTTAAAACAAAGACTTTCACAAGAGAAAAGAAAGGTCATTACATATCGATAAAGGAATCAATCCGAGAAGACATAACAATTGTAAATATTTATGTGCCCAACTTAGGAATACCTAAATATATAAAGCAAATATTAACAGGCATATAGGGAAAAACTGGCAGTAATACAATAAGAGTGGGGGATGTTACACTACTACTAAAAAAATAAAAACAAAAAAACATTACTTACATCAATGGATAGGTCATTCAGACAGAAAAATGAATAAGTAGCTTTGAATAAAACTTTAGACCAGATAGACCTAACAGATGTATACAAAACATTCCACTCCAAAAGAGCAGAATACACATTCTTTTCAAGGGTACATGGAACATTCTCCAAGACAGATTTTATGATAGGCCACAAAACAAGTCTCAATAAATTTAAGAAGACCAATATAAGGAGCATCTAGCTGGCTCAGTTGGAAGAGCATGCAACTCTTGATCTGGGGGTCGTGGGTTCAAGCCCAAGTGGGGTGTAGAGATTACTTAAATAAACAAAACTTAAAAAAAAAATAGAAGATATTATATCAAGTATCTTTCCTGATCAGTACAGTATAAAACTAGAAATCAATTAGAAGAAAAAAAAACGGGAAAAAACACAAACACATGTAGACTAAATAACATGTTACTAAACATCCAGTAAGTCAATGAAGAAATCAAAGAAGATACCAAAAAAAAAAAATACCTAGACACAAATGAAAATGGAGACACTACAGTTCAAAATCTTTAGGATACAGCTAAAGCAGTTCTAAGAAGGAAGTTTACAGTAATACGGGGAAAATGGGTGATGGGCATTAAGGAGGGCATTTGTTGGGATGAGCACTAGCTGTTATGTATAAATGATGAATCATTGGAGTCTACTCCTGCAGTCAAGACTACACTGTATATGAGCTAACTTGAGAATAAAAACAAAGAGAAAAAAAAACAAGAAAAACCTCAAATCGACAATCTAACATTATGCTTAAAGGAACTAGAATAAGAAGAACAAAGCCCAAAGTTAGAAGGAAAGAAATAATAAAGATCAGGATGGAAAGAAATGAAATACGTACTCGAAAAACAACAGGAAAGATCACTGAGACTAAGAACTTGTTCTCTAAAAAGATAAAATTGATAAACCGTTAGTCAACTAATCAATTAAAACTCAAAATTGAAAACAAAAGAGAAGTTATAACTGATATCACAGAAATACAAAAAATTATAATTACTACAGAAAATTATGTCAACAAATTGGATAAACTACAATAAATTCCTTGAAACATATAATCTTCCAAGACTGAATCAGAAAGAAATAGAAAATCTGAGCAGACCAATTATTGGTAACAAAATTGAATTAATAATCAAAAGATTCCCAATAAAAAAGTCTAAGAGCAAATGCCTTACAGGTGAATTCTACCCAACAGTTAAAGTGGTGTTAACACCTATCTCAAACTATGCCAAAAAATAGGCAGGAAGGAATTAGGAAAGAATGCTTCCAAATTTCATTCTACATGGCCAGCATTAACATGATAGCAAAAAAGCATACAAAGATACTACCAAAAAACAAAATTACAGGTCAATATCCTTCATGAACATAGTTGCAAAAATCCTCAGCAACATATTAGCAAACCAAATGTAAAAATACATTAAAAGAACAGTACACCATGATCAAGTGGGATTTATTCCAGGAATGCAACGATGGTTCAATAGGTAAAATCAATCAGAATGATATACCACATTTACAAAGGGAAGGATTAAAATCATACGACTATCTCAACAGATGCAGAAAAAGCATTTGACAAAATTCAAGATGAATTCATGATAAAACTCAACAGAGTGGGTGTAGAGGGAACATAGCTTAAAAAAGGCCATATATGACAAACCCACAGCTAACATCATACTAAATGGTGAACAACATAACTTTTCTTCTAAGATCAGGAACAAGACAAGGATGTCCACTCTTGCCACTTTTATTCAACGTACTATTGGAAGTCCTAGCCATAGCAATCAGACAAGAAAAAGAAATTAAAGACATCCAAAACAATAAGGAAGAAATTAAAATGTCACTATTTGCAGATAATAGGCTACTATACGTAGAAAACCCTAGAGACTCCACAAAAAACTATCAAAATTAATACATAAATTCAGGAAGGCTGTGTAATACAAAATCAATATGCAGAGATATGTTGCATTTCTATACACGAATAATGAAAGAGGAAGAAAGGGAAATGAAGAAAATTCCCATTTACAATTGCATCAAAAAGAATCAAATATCTAGGAATAAATCTAATCAAGGAGGTAAAGACCTATCTTCTGAAAACCATAAGACACTGATGACAGAACTCAAAGGTGACAGAAGTACATGGAAAGAGATATAATTTTCATGGGTTGGAAGAATACTGTTAAAATGTCCACACTACCCAGATCAATCTATCAAAATACCAACAGTATTTTTCACAGAGCTATAGCAAAATAAACAAACAAATCCAAAAATTTTTACAGAACCACGAAAGATCCCAGATAACCACAACAACCTTGAGAAAGAAGAACAAAGCTGGAGGGATCACAATCCCAGATTTCAAATTATATTAAAAAGCTGTAATAATCAAAACAGCATGATATTAGCATAAAAATAGATACATAGATCAATGGAATAGAATTGAGAGCCCAGAAATAAACCCATGTTGATATGGTCAATTGATCTAGAACAAAGAAGGCAAAAATGTACGATCAAGCAAAGATAGTCTCTTCAATAAATGATGCTGAGAAAACTGTGCAACTACATGCAAAGCAATGAAACTGGATCACCTTCTTACACAATACACAAAATAAATTCAACATAGATTAAAGGGGCACCCGAATGGCTCAGTCGGTTGGGTGTCCAACTCTTGATTCTGGCTCGGGTCATGATCTCATGGGTTCATAAGTTTGAGCCCTGCATCAGTTTCCTTGTGCTGACAGTGTGGAACCTGCTTGGGATTCTCTCGCTCTTCCTCTCTCTCTGCCCCTCCTGTGCACACTCTCTCGCTCTCTTTCAAAATACATAAATAAACTTAAAACAAAATGGATTAAAGACCTAAATGTGAGACCTGAAACCACAAAACTCCTAAAAGGAAGCAGAGGCAGTAATCTCTTTGATATCAAACTTGGCAATATTTTTCTGGATATGTCTCTGCCAAGGAAAATAAAAGCAAAAAACCCCAACACAAACAAACAAAAAGCACAATTGGGATTATATCAAACTAAAGAGCTTTTTGCACAGTGAAGGAAACCATCAACAAACAAAAACCAAACCCACCTTCTCTTCCAGCCCACTCCAAGTCACTAGTATCTCCCTAGAAGAAGTTTTTACACATGTCTGTGCCCCAGCTTTTCTAGCTGCTATTCAAGGTATGGTCCCTGGATTGCCTGATTCTGATAGCCAACAAGACACAATATTCATGAGTCCCACAGCACTGTAGCAAACAGAAAACAATTTCTTAATGGATGCAGGGATATCCTGTCTACTCCCCACCTGTGACTATACACCTGGGCCCAGCACAGAGGAAAGAGGCAAAAACTTCCATTTATATTTCTCCCTGGAAGAAGTTTAACCACATACTTTCTCAGCTGCTGCCTGAATGTCCAGAATCTAATCAGCCTGCATCTAGGTGCTAACTGAAATTCATCCTTTTGGGATTGACAAGTCTTAGCACAATCTCAACTACAGGGAGTCATAAGAACAAGGAAGAAAACTTGGTCAATCACAAACATTTGAGGGACAACTAAGAGCTCAGGCCAGGCTCATCCCCTATACGAGACCATTCTAGCAAGACTGGGAGAGGTGGCTGTTTTATCTAATGTGCAAAAACAGAGAGAGACGGAGAGTCAAGGAAAATGAAGAAACAGAAAAATGTGTTGCAGACAAAAGATCAAGATAAAGATCCAGAAACAGATTGTAATTAAAAAGAGGTAAGTGGTTTACCTGAAAGGAGTTCAAAATAACAGTCAAAAATAATGCATGAACAAAGTGAGAATTTCAACAGAGACAGAAAAAATTTTAAAAGTACAAACAGAAAATTCAGAGCTGAAGAATACAACTCAACTGAAAAAAAATTCAATAGAAAGTTTCAACAGCAGATTAGATCACCCAGAAAAAAAGCATTAATGATCTTGAAGACAGATCAGTGGAATTAATCCAATCAGAGATGGAAAAAAAAAGAACGAAGAGAGCTTAAGAGACATATGAATCACCATCAAGTAGATCAATATAAGAAGGGAAGGAGAGAACAAAAGGGGCAGAAGACTTTTTCAAAGAATTAATGGATGAAAATTTCCCTGCCCTGAGGAAAGAGACATCAAGATCTATAACACCCAAAGAGTACCATACAAGATGAATTAAAAGAGACATACACTGAGACATATTATAATTAAATTATGAGACATTAAAGACAAGGAGAGACTCTTAAAAACAGCAAGGGAAAAGCATGTTTTTAATGAAAGGAACCCCATAAGCAGATTTTTCAGGAAACCTGAGACAGTAAAACTCCTAGAAGAAAACAGGTGGTGAGCTCCTTGGCATCAGTCTTGGTGATGATTTTGGGGTTTAACACCAAAAGGAAAGGAAACAAAAGTAAAAACAGAGAAATGGGAGCTCAGGAAACCAAAAAGCTTCTGCCCAGCACAGGAAAACCATCAACAAAATGAACAACCTACTAAAGGAGAAAATATGTGCAAATCATATATCTAATAATGGGTTAATGTCCAAAATATATAAAGTACTCACACAACTCAACAGCAAAAAAACAAAACAAAACAAAAAAACCCAACTCTATTATAAAATGGACAGAAGATATGAATAGACAACTGTCCAAAGAAAACATAAGATGGCCACTAGGTACATGAAAAGATGTTCAATGGCAGGAACACAGGAGCATGTAATGGGACATATCAGCTGGTCCAGGGAAGACAGCAGCAAACAAAGTTAGAAAGACATGCCGGCCTCAACCATGGAAGGAGTGAAAATGAGATATCACCTCACACTTATTAGAATGGCTATTATCAAAAACACAGAAGATATTAATTATATTGGAATTAAAAAGCTTAACAAAAAAGACAAGATAACAAGCATTGGTGAAGATGTGCAGAAAAGGGAGCATTTAGGCACTACTGGGAATATAAATTGGTGCAGCCACTATGAACAAAACTATGGAGGTTCCTCAAAAAGTTAATCTACCATTTGATCCAGTAATTCTACTTTTGAGTATTTATCTGAAGGAAATGAAAACATTAACTCACAAGTGATATCTGGGCCCCCATGTTCATTGCAGCATTATTTACAATAACCAAGACATGAATTGGGGCACCTGGGTGGCTCAACCAGTTAAGCATCCGACTTCAGCTCAGGTCATGATCTCAAGGTTTTTGAGTTCAAGCTCTGCATTGCACTCTGTGCTGACAGCTTGGAGCCTGGATCCTGCTTGGGATTCTGCGTCTCCCTCTCTGCTCCTCCCCCACTCATGCTCTGCCTCTCTCTCAAAAATGAACAAACGTTAAAAAAAAAAAAAGACATGAAAGCAACCTAAGTGTCCATCAATGGATGAACGGGTACAGAGAATCTCTCTCTCTCTCTCTCTCTCTCTCTCTCTCATACACACACACACACACACACAAGAAGGGAGGGGGAGAGAAAGAGAAAGGGAGAAAAAGAAATATTAGCCATAAAAAAGGAGAAAATCTTGTCATTCGTGACAACATAGGTGGACCTTGAGGGCATTATGATAAATAAGTCAGACACAGAAGGGCAAATACTGTATGACCTCACTTATATGTGGAATCTAAAAAACAAGCAGAACAAAGCTAATTAAACTATAGATACAGAACACAGATAGGTGGTTGCCAGAGATGGTGGGGGATGGGGAGTGGGGATGGGTGAAATGGGTGAAGGTGGTTAAAAGGTACAAACTTCCAGTTAACAGATAAATAAGTCCTGGAGACGTGATGTACAACATGGCGACTAATACCGTATTGCATATTTAAAAGTTGCAAGAGTAGACTGTAAACGTTCTCATCACAAGAAAAAAAGAAATTTGTAACTATGTGTGGTGATGGATGTTAAACTAGACTTACTGTAGTGAGCATTTCACAATATATGCAAGTATCATGTTGTAAACCCGAAATCAATATAATGTTATATATTAACTGTATCTCAATGAAAAAAAAAGAGAGATTCCACCCTAGATAAAGATTGCCTGCAACAAAATCGCATACTGAGACTGGGATTCCTCCAATATCAAGCCTCTAATTATTCTCTTCATCTGCCTTTTGCTGGAGTCCCTCTGTTGGTGATCTTCCTGCGTGTCAGACTGTGCACAGTATCACTGTCAGACCCTTAGCTTCAGGTATAAAGAACTCTTTTTCTTATTAGTGTTCTTCCTCTAATAAATGGTTAGTCCATTAAATTAAATTTTGAAAAGCTACTTATTTGACAGCCCAATTCATTTTTCAAAGATGACAGGGAGAGAAATAATACCTCACTCCGGGGTCTAGAAATCATACACTTTGAATTCCTTTCCCTTGAATCTTCCTGCTATGAAGTAATCCATGTTTCATGTCTTAGTATAAAGCAAATCAATACTTTGAATTTTTCTTTCTTTATACTATCTTTATTCTCAGAAGCCAGGTAGGAAATTATGTGCTTCCACCGAAAGGACTTCCCAGTTGTGTACCGTGTGTGTGTGTGTGTGTGTGTGTGTGTGTGTGTATACACACACACACACACATATATATAGTATACTTCAGTGGTATATATATATATATATATATATATATCTCAATGGTATATATATTCTTACTTCAATGGTGTGTATGTATATATATACACACATCATTGAAGTAAGAATCAAGTGAGATGTAGGAGATCAGCAAAACACTCCACCGAGCAGCACAAGAATTAGCAGTAAGAAGAGGAAATGAAAATGGACATCATTATCACCCATATGATACTGGGAGCAAACGAAATTTTTCTGATACATTCTATCAAAGATATCTAATTTTTAGTGAAAGGATTGTTGGGTACAATGGGAGGTGATGATAATTAAGATTTTTGAAACAAAGCTCAGTGTTCTAGGAGAAGTAATCTGGATCAGAAAGGGGGGGGGGACCACAAAAGAGGGGAAGAGTATATGTAAAACAGGCAAATACTCTTCCCTCTATTTCATATTCGTAGGTCACAGACACCCATTTCTTTGTGGACAACTATTGAGGTCACTGGGCTGTGTGCTATACAGTTACCTAGAAAAATGAAGTTTGGACTGTGCCCTCTAACAGCTCATATCATAGGGGAAGTAAGAAAAGTACAAAACATATTTCTAAAAGGAGAACACCACCATGCCAAAAGAGAAATAGAGGCAAAGTGCTCAAGCGTTTTCATAGAAGGGAAAATGGGAGAGGAAGGTTTGAGAGGTGAAGTTTCACGGATGAGAAGGCATCAGAATTTGGATTTGGAGATGATACTGGGTATGGACATGAGGAGACCGGGAATGACTGTTCTAGCAGAGAGGAAATGCCTGAGCAACGCAGGTAGTAAGAACTCACGGGCCTGTGATGGGGCAGAGCGGCTGGTCCGTGGAAGAGCGTAGGGGCAAATGAGGTTGGAAAGGCAAGCTGGCCTCAGTCATGGAGGGGCTGGAATGCCAGGCTAAGATTATAAGCAGAATAATCTATTTGATCTTGGAATCTAGCAAAATTAATAAGCAGCTCTCTTACAAATATGGTAATCAAAGAGATAGGCACTAGATATATGCATGTGGGCAAACACGGATTATATGTGACTTAAAACCTTGATTAAAATTTTACAAGAAAGAAAGTGATATAGTCTGAAAATCTGAAAAAACAATTTGATGGGCATTTATGCACTGGAGACACTAAAGAAAGGTCCTGAGTAGAAGAGAATGTCTACTATTCAGGTGGGGATCAAATTAGCAAAATATCCAAACCATAATACACCTGAAAGACAAACTGACAAAATTTAATTATGATGATAGTCTACACTATCACCGACATCGGCCCTGTGCAGTAAGCAAAAAAGGAACGATCTCCAGTGAATAGGTGTGAAAACAGAAGCTTGGAGAACTTACGGGACTTGCCTGAAATCACAAGGTTATTAAATGTTAGAGCCATGAATCCAACTCATTTTTTCTCATGTTGGTGTCCTTTACATTATTCCAATCTTCCTTATTTTTAAAAATGCATTTTTTTTCTTTGCACACAATTACTGTGAGGCCCATTCTGTACTTATGCAATTGCTATTTTATTTTTGCGTTTGAAGAAATATTTTCTTCCTTTAATTAAAGTATTTTTATCTTCACGTAAATGGAGACTAATTTTCTTTTATTTCCATGTGAATTTGGAATATCACGGTTTCTTTTTGACAGGCAAAGTTGTATATTTAAGATGTGTCTTAAGCTCAATATTTAGGTTCACTTCAGGAACAGAACTTAAGGCTAGTTTTTAAAAGCTCACGGAAGAATTCATGAAAACAGCATCTTGAATATCCCTCAGTGAGATTCCTTTGGGCTTTTTTTTTTTTTTTAAGTCTATTTATTTATTTATTTAGAGAAAGAGCACATGCACAAGTGGGGAAGGAGCAGAGAGAGAGGGGAGGAGAGACAGAAGCCCAAGCAGGCTCTGCACCACCATGCAGAGCTCAATGCGGGGCTCCATCTCGTGAACCACAAGGTCATGACCTGAGGTGAAGTCGGACACTTAATTGACTAACTGAGCCACCCGGGCGTCCCACTTTGGGGCACTTTATAGTGAATCTGATTCAGCTCCTCGGCTACTGGTCCAAATTCACAACGTTTATCACTCGCGCTCTTCCAAAAGGAATGCAACGACCTAGTGTCCTCTAAATATACAAATTGTTTTTTGGAAAATTCTGCCTCCACTTAGGGCTCCTCAGCCTCACCTTAACCTTTAGCCCCACTTTACTTCTCCAAGTCTTGTCTTATTAGAGAAGTCAGAGGAGATGGAAAGCCGAAAATGAACAACTGCACAGGTTCTTCTAGAATCTGAATCAAACCCTTAATATTCCTTTCTTATGGTTTCAAGTCCAGCTTTTTGGACTTTATATACCTAAACAAACATGAATTCATTCCTCTTTTCTGCATTAAGCATAAAATTTTATTTAAGTACAGTTTTTCTCTTTTCCGCAGTTAAAAATGTTTTAAAACCCACTTTCCTTTATTTTCTGACATTCAGGATACAACAATAAAATGTCTCTTCCTTACATATATGCATAGATGTTTTCAATTTTCACATTAATTTTTGTTTCTCAGCTACTTGCGTTTCTTCATGAGTAACATTACGTCTTTGAATTGAAGGACGGATCCTCCAAAAGTATTGTAGCACGTTCCAAAAAATAAAAGTAAAATTTCAGTGCCCCACTAGTTTCAGTGTACCAAGGTATACAAATTCTATACCTTAGGTTTAAGTATGTTTTTTTAAAAAAAAAATTTAGTGAGAGTGTGCACGCACGTGTGCGAGAGAAAAGTGAGCAAGTGTGACAGAAAATTGTAAGCAGGCTCCACACTCATCACAGAGCCTGACATGGGCCTTGATCTCACCACTGTGAGATCACGACCTGAACTGAAATCAAGAGTTGGACAAGTAACCAAGTGAACCACCCAGGCGCCCCTAAGAATGCTTAATAAGCACTCTCAAAATATCAAAATACACACATTAAAATCCTTTGAAAAATTAGACTAACAAGTCAGAGTAGCAATTCAAAACTAGCTTTAAATTGCACACTCATTTTATTGATTTTTTTTAACGTTTAAAAAACTGATTTGGTTTATAAACAAAAGATTTTAAAGCAGTGAGGGTAACTAAATCAATTCCAAATTATTGTTTTCCTTTAATTAGTTTTTAGCAAAAATCATTTTTAAAGTATTTTCTAAATTATTGGCTAGAGTTAATATAATCTGTGATTTCATAATTATTGTTTCAAGTAGACTTAGGTTTTTAAAAACATTCTATATGTTCGTGTTTGTCACGAGATTCCTTTTGTCACAAAAATCTTTTTGGCAGGTCTCCCTGTACTATTTTCCCACTAGGTGGCAGCATTGGGCTCCATGTTAAAGGACTGAACGCCACGCAGACCTTTTTGTTCATTTTTTAGTTTTATTTCCTATTTCCTCATCACACAGTCTTAGCACACATTCTGTGGTGGATTCCCTGAAACAGGCAATCGGCTTCCTCGCAGGAAACACCCCGGTAACCAAGGGCAACACAAGAGTATAACAGGCAGGTAAATCGTGTTCTCTTAACCTGCGACATACCAGACGGCAAGTGTCCCGTGAAAATCCCAAATCACAATTTTAACAGTCCTATGACACAGCAGAAATAATTCTTATATTATTCTTTACATAATTAAAACTAATTACTAAGTCAAACTGAAAAGATACTTAAGTGAAATTTTGATCTATTTTACCTACTTTAAAAGTGGGGAGGAAGGAATGTCTTGTTTTTGACAGATTTTAATTAGATGTTAGGTATAGGCATTTAATAAAAACTTAATAAATTGGCTCAAAGCCTTTTCCCTTAAGGTAGGCTTCTCCCAACCATCTGACATAGATGTACCTCCCTCAGAACCTGACATTTCAAAATCCATCCATCCATTCAAATTAATAGGGTTATATAGCTGACTATCATGATACTATCATTGCCAGTGTTATCATAGATTTTTAAATAACTACATCTATTTTTTTTTTAATTTTCTCAATAAAAGAATTTTTAAGGGCAGCCTGGGTGGTGTAGCCAGTTAAGCATCTGACTCTTGATTTCAGCTCAGGTCATGATCTCATGGTTCAAGGGTTGTTGAAGCCCTGCATCAGGCTCTGCAATGGCAGGGCAGAGCCTGCTTGGGATTCTCTCTCCCTCCCTCTCTCTCTGCCCCTCCCGGGCTCACATTCTCTCTATCTCTCTCTCTCTCCCTCCCTCCCTCAAAATAAATAAATAAAAACTTTAAAAAATTTATTTAAAAACGTTTAAAAAGAATATTTAAGAAGTACACTTTTTGAGAAAATAACTTCGGCTCAATAGCAGTACTCAAATATTATAATCGACTAGAGAAATAGGATGTATAGCCCATTTTAAATTGTTTTCTAATTAGAACTAGATGTGTAATTAAGTTGTTTTCTTATCATTACTTTCAGGATCTCTAAAACACTGTGTGAAAATGCCACCCTCTGTTTAGTACAGTTAGGCTTTTTTTTTTTTTTAATTTGAGTACATTTGTTGATGTTCACAAGGCTGTGTAGCCATGACCACAATCTAATTCCAGACCATTTTCATCACTCCAAAAGGACACCCTGTACCTGAAAACAGTTAGTCCACAACTCCTATTTCCCTGACCCCTAGTAACTGTTTACTTTCTCTAAGAGTTTGCCTATTCTGGGTATTTCATATAAACAGAATCATGTAATATGTGACCTTTCGTATCTGGCTCAGCATAATGATTTCAAGGTTCAGCCGTATAGTGACAAGGATCAGTATTCCATCTCTTTTATAGCTACATAAGATTTCATTGTATGGATATGCCACATTTTGTTTATTCACTCATCAACTGATGGACATGTGCATCATTTCCATTTTGGTTATGATGAATAATGCTGCTATGAAAATTAATGTCCAGGACACCTGGATGGCTCAGTCGGTTAAGCATCCGACTTCAGCTCAGGTCATGATCTGGCAGTTCTCTTGAGTTGGAGCCCCAACGTCAGGTTCTGTGCTGACAGCTCAGAGCCTGGAGCCTGCTTCAGATTCTGTGTCTCCCTCTCTCTCTGCCCCTCCCCTGCTTGCACTCTGTCTCTCAAAATTAAACATTAAATAAAAAAAAGTTAATGTCCAATTTTGTATGTGGACATTGTATTTTCAACTCTCTTGGGTATGTGATTCCTAGGTCATATGGTAAGCGTGTTTAACATTTTGAAGAACTGCTAAATTTTTCTAAAACAGCTGTGCCATTTTATACTCCTCCCGGCAATGTCCGAGAGTACCAATTTCTCCACATCATTGCCAACCCTTTTTATGGTTCATTTTTCTTCATTGTCTTTCTATCGTTTAGGCTGGATACTCTCAATTGACTTATCTTCCTAACATGTTGGTTTTTTTGCCTGTTCAAATCTGCTATGCATGGTACATTTTTCATTTCAGTTATTGTACTTGAATCTAGAACTTCTGTTTGGTCCTTCCCTAATAATTATTTCCAGTTTTATTGATTTTTTTTTTTTTTCAGGAGAGAACACTTAGAGCTTTTTATTGTGCCCTTTTTTTGTTGATATCCATTTGGCCTGGATATTCCATTTAGGCCTATAATACACTGCAGATTAATTTTAGAGTACGGTTTGAGGCAAGGGTCAGGGTTCACGATTTCAAATATGGATAATCAGTTGTTCTAACATTTCTATTCTTCACCTATTGAATTGTTTTGGCATCTCTTTCAAAAATCAGTTTGCCATTTAAGCATGGGCATATTCTCTTCTAGTGATCTATTTGCCCGTCATTATGCCAAAACCCCAATGCTCGATAGGACTTTATAGTAAACCTTGAAGTCATATAGAGGAAGTCCTCCAAATTTGTTCTTTCGTAAGACTGTTTGGGTATTTCAGCTCCTTTGCATTTTAATACAAACTTTAAAAATTGGCTTGTCAATTTCTATTTAAGAAAAAGGCTGCTGAAAAACTAGTTGGGGTAACACTGAATCTATAGATAGTCTGGGGAGAACTGATATATTACCAATATTAAGTCTTCCAATTCACTGACATGATATAACTTTCCATTCACAGGCATCTCGTTTAATTTCTCTCAGCAGTGTCTTGTAGTTTTCATTGTTCTTACAAATCTTGTTAATTTATTGCTATGTATTCCATGTCTGATGCTGTTGTAAATGGAAATTAAAAAAAAAACCTTTATTTTCCAATTGTTTGCTGCTTGTACACAGAAATACAACTAATTTTTGCATTCTGCCCTTCTATCATGTGACTTTGCAGTTTGTTAGTTTCATCGGTTGCTTTTCAGATTCTAAGGGTTTTTCATGCAAAGTCATCATATGCAAAGAGAGACATTTTTACTTTTCCTTCCCATTTCACATTCCTTTTAAAAAACATTGCTGCAGTGATTGAAACTTCCAGCAAAATGTTGAATAGAAGCGGTGAAAGTATATAGTCAAAGCTTGCTCTGGAAACCTCTTTAATTGGAGCTTGTACTCTATTTTAACTATTCTTATCATTCAGTTTAGGTTTCCTGCCTAGCTATTTGTTTTCTATTCATCCTGGGTTTTTCCCCCCCTTTCCTGATATTTTTTGGCTTAATCAAATGTTCTTAGAATTCCATTAAATTATTGACACTTTATGTGTACTGTTTTGTATTTTTTTTTTTAATGGTTGCTCTATGGGTTATAATGCGTTCCATAACTTATCACAGTCTACTCAGTGTTACTGTTCTACTTCATATAAAATGCAATAATCCCACAACTATACTTTCATTCACCCCATACTATACTGTCCTTTGTACAATTACCAAATATGTTGTATCTATGCACATTACAAACCCCACACCACAATGTTATAGTTTTGCTTTTAAATAGAGAAAATATATAGTATTTTATTTACCCACATATTACAGTTGTTTTAACACGGTCGTTCTCAATGAGGAGCAATCTAAGGGGTAGAAGAAAGATACTGCTAAATATCTTCCAATGCACAGGATAGTCTCCCCACCCTCTATCCAGCCCAGAATGTCAACAATACCAAGGCTGAGAAACTGTGCCTTAGGAATAATGTGCGTTGTTTTTATCTAGTTGCTTTCAAGATGCTCTCTTTATAACTTTGGTTTTCATCATATTAACTAATGTGTCTAGGTAAGTTGTTCTTTTTATTTATCCTGCTTTGCAGGGGAGATGTCTGAACCTGTTAGGTCTGTAGGGTTTTTACACTCAATTTAGAATATTTTTACTAACACTTTTTCAAATATTTCACGTGGCGTTACCTGTCTTCTTCTGGAACACCAATTACACTTATTTTAGACTACTTGATATTGTCCCTCCGGTCTTGAGGATCTGTTCACTGATTTTCATTCTCATTTCTGTTTTTCAGATTATTTTTTTGTCTTTATGTTAATCATAACTTTTTTCCTGTTTTCTCCAATATTTTGCTAAGCCCATCCACTGTATTTTTGTTTCCAGATACTATACTTTTCGATTGTAGAGTTGCTATACTTCTTTTTTAGTGTATATTTCTTGCTGAAAATCCCCACCTATTCACTATGACTTTATTTTCCTTAAGTTCTTGAACATATAATCGCTGCTTTAAATAAGACCTTATCTACTAAGACCAACATCTGGGTCATCTTGGGGTCAGTTTCTATTAGTTTTCTTCTTTTTAAAAACATTTTTTAATGTTTATTTTTGAGAGAGAGGGACAGACAGAGCGGGAGTAGGGGAGGGACAGAGAGAGGGGAAGACATAGAATCCCAGGCAGGCTACAGGCCCTGAGGTATCAGCACAGAGCCCGACGCGGGGCTATAACTCATGAAATGTGAGATCTTGACCTGAGCCAAAGTCAGACACGCAACTGACTGAGCCACCCAGGTGCCCCGAATTACTTTTCTTCTTAATTGTGGGTCACATTTCTTGTTTCTTCAGTTATCTAGTAATGTTTATTTACTGAACACTATACATGGTACATCATAATGACTATACATGTGTAATCTTCCTCTGGTGATTACTGATTTTTTTTTTTATAAGAAGGAAATAACTTTGCTGAACTCAAACTCCAAAACTCTGTCTCTTCTGTGCAGGGGAGGAATCGAATCTGTTCTCAGTTCTTATCTTCTAGCTATTGTTTTCCACCAGGACCTGGAATCTCCCTTACAAACATATTTCAGAGGGTCAATTAAGTGTATTTCGCCTGAGTTTACACAGAGATTTTGAGGCTCCTTCCTAAGCAACCCCTTTTTCAGCGACTTCATGCTTACTTTTCAGCCTTGCTAATGGTTCTGAACTCGGTGCTCGGACCCCACCAGCCAGTAAATGCATGGACTACAGGTGGTGTTAGGCAAACAGCCACACAAAGACAGATCTCATCCAGTGCTGTTTCTATCTTTCAAGGACTAATTCCCCTTCGGGTTCTGCTTGCTTTTGATCATGTCCCAAGCCTTTGGATAGTTGTTTTTCTTTCATATTTAGTCCAGTTTTAATAATGGTTATCTGCAGGAGAAATAATGTGATACAGGCAACTTCACCAATATTGGAATACGAGTTAAGGATTATTATATCCATCTGGACCTCGACACATCCATCTCTCCTAATTCTTGTGCATAGCAGCTAACACAAAAGAAACAAACAAACAAACAAAAAAACGTTTTTATGAGACCCTACTTCCATGCCCGAAGAAACTTGTCCATGGTATAATGAAAATAATGTGGACTCTGTTATCACAGAAATTGTCTGCTAACTGCATGAACTTACAACGATTAACTTCTTTTCCACTTGTATTAGGGAGGCAGTCTCACAGTGTTGTCGGAAAAGGTTAAATGCTCACATCACAAAGCATACAGCGAGTGTTAAAAACAAAACAAAAACTGGGTGCCTGGGTGGCACAGTCGGTTAAGCGTCCGACTTCAGCCAGGTCACGATCTCTTGGTCCGTGAGTTCGAGCCCCGCGTCAGGCTCTGGGCTGATGGCTCAGAGCCTGGAGCCTGTTTCCGATTCTGTGTCTCCCTCTCTCTCTGCCCCTCCCCCATTCATGCTCTGTCTCTCTCTGTCCCAAAAATAAAATAAATAAACGTTGAAAAAAAAAACAAAAACAAAAACAATGTTGGTTTCTTTTCCTTAGACCTCTCCCTCCATTCCAGCAATAGAAATAAAAGGAATTCCTAAAACACAACCACTTTTTTTTCTAGTTACTTCATTCCATAAGTAACATCTAATCGAGTTCACTACACAAAGATGAAAACACAAGACTGAGAACAAAACTCACTTGATGAACAAACACAAGGCAGAAACAGAGACTGTTGAAGGGGACGATGAATCTTAATCCAGGGAAGATTCCCACATCCACAGTGTCTCTGTGTAAGCAAGTATGGAGGCAGGAGGAAGACTGGTGATGTAAAAGGCATCTTTATCATAGAATTTCTCCACGAGTGAATAGAGAAGTGTCTTTCTGAGGCTATGAGAAGTATACAATGAACCACAGTAATCTAATAAGCAAAACTGCTATTGAAAAAAAAAAAAAGAACAAATTTCAAAAGTGAAATGAATGCAAAGGTAAGGAAAAAAATTAACTTGAAAAAATTAAATCATATATGTCAGCTGGGCAGAAGGTGGAGTAGGTCAACCCTACAATTGCCTTGTTCTATGGATACAAGTACCTAACACTCCTCTCAGTGTAAGTAACCTAGAAAATGACCCAAAGACCAGCAGAACAAACTCCACAACTAAAGGCAGGCAAGAGGCTATAATGAAGAAGGTAGGAAGGGTGATGACATGGTCTGAGAGTGAAACAGACCATGGTGTCCATGGTGAGGAGGGAGCCAGTGGTATAGAAAAGAGTGGAAAACAGATTTTCACACTGGGGAGCTCATGAATGGGGAGGACAAATCTCCACAATATTTGCTTTTGAACGTGAGAGGGGCCAAATTTTGTGAGTTCTTAAAACCAGCAGGACTTAAAGGCTAGAATTTTAAAAAACAGCAGGCTGAGCTCTGGGAGAGCCTGAATGGCAGTAGGAAGCAGAGCCCCCAACCTTAAAGAAACAGCACAATAAACAGCTTGTGCAGATACAGTGTAGACCAGCAGTTTGAAAACGCGAGGGTAGATAGGAAGGAGTGGGATTTGCTCATCTCAGAGCATGGCCTGGAGACACAGGGATCACAGGGAGACTCCTCCAGGAAAAATGGAGCTGCCAGGCACCACTGCCCTCCCTACCGCACAGCATAAACAACGGCCATCTGTGGGAACCGGCATGGCACCAACTCTCCTTACCTAACTTGCTTACTCCAAGCCCCCAGCCCCGGTCTTCAGCAGATCTGCCCTTCCCAGTCATACATGCCCTAGGCTTGGCACTGTGAACCCGTCCCCGAGAAGACCAGATCACATCTCCTGTACCTTTTGTGAGACCTCAGTTCTGGCAGTAACAGGGGCAGGTCTCATTTAGCAAGCAGACCGTTGCACACCTTGCTAGAGAGCCTCTGCAGACAACTGGACTGAAGGAAAAGCAGGCCAAGACTCAACAGAACGGTACATGCAACACACACAGGAGACACTGAAGTGCCAGGCCCTGGGTGACAGGGGATACTGCCCTGTGGGATACTAGAGGATCTATTCTTCATAAGGCTATTATCATTAAAAGCATGAAAAGTAGCTGACTTTCCTAACACACAGAAACAGACAAAGGAAGTCAGAGAAAATGAGGAGACAGAAACACATTCCAAAAGACGGGCCAAACCACAGCAAGAGACAAAAGTGAAAGGAGAGAAGTAATATGCCTACCATAAAGATACTCCCTGAACTGGAGAAAAGTATAGATGACATCAGTGAGACACAACACAGAGATAAAAAAAAAAAAAATCAGAGATCAAGAACACAATAAAATTTACTTAAAAATACACTTGATGGAATGAGCTTGATGAAACAGAGGAACAAATTAATAACTTGGAAGACAGAGAAATGGAAAGTAACCAAACTGAGCAAAGGAAAGAAATTATGCAAATTGAGAATAGTCTTAGGGAACTCACTGATTTCATCAAGCATAATAACATTCATATTATAGGGATCTCAGAAGAAGAAAGAAATAAGAGGGCAAAAAAATTATTTAAGGAAATAATCTGGGAAAGTAAGTAGACATCCAGATCAGGAGGCACAGAGAGACCCCTCTAAAACTCAACTCAAGGAGGTCCATACCAAGACACATAGTAATTAAAATGGCAAAAAGTAGCAAAAAAGAAAAAGTTTTAAAAGCAGCAAGAGAAGACAATTATACACGAGAGAAACCCCATAAGGTTATCAGGATTTTTCAGTAGAAACTTTGCAGGCCAGAAGGGAATGGCATGATATATTCAAAGTGCTGAAAGAAAAAAACATGCAACCAAGAACACTCTATCCAGCAAGGTTATCATTCTGAATAGAAGGAGCGTAAAGAGTTTCCCAGACAACAAAAACTAAAGGAGTTCATGACCCCTAAACCAGTCCTACAAGAAATATTAAAGAGGACTCTTTGAGTGGAAAGGAAGACCATAAGTGAGAGTATGAAAAGTAAACAAAAAAGCAGTAAAAATAAAAATATTTCTGTAAAAATCAGTCAATGGACGCATAAAGTAAAATGATGTAAAATATGACATCATATACCTAAAATATTGGGGGAGAGGACTAAAGAATGGGTTTAAACTTAAACAACCTATATGCCAACAAACTGGACAACTTAGAAGAAACAGATAAATTCCTAGAAACAAATAACCTATCAAAACTAGGGCGGAGGAAAAACAGAAAATTTGAACTGACCAATCACCAGCAATGAAACTGAATCAGAAATCAAAAAAATGTCCCCAAACCAAAACTTCAGGACAAGACGGTTTCACAGGCAAATTCTACCAAACATTTAAAAAAGAGTTAATACCCACTCTTCTCAAACTGTTCCAAAAAAATAGAAGAGGAAGGAAAATTTCAAAATTCTATGAGGCCAGTATCACCCTGATACCAAAATCAGATACAGACACACACCCCTGTCCCCACCACACACAAAGAGAAGTACAGGCCAAGATCTCTCGTGAATATAGATGCAAAAATCCTCAATACTCTACAATTAAGTGGAATTTTTTCCCCCAGGACACAAGAATGGTTCAATATTCACAAAACAATCAACATGATACATCACATCAGTAAGAGAAAGGATAAAAATTGTGTGATCATTTCAAAAGGTGCAGAAAAAGCATTTGACAAAGTATGATGTTCACTCATGATAAAACCTCTCTGCAAAGTACGTCTAGAGGAAACATATATCAACATAATAAAGGCCTTATTTGAAAAACTCACAGTGAACATTATACTCTGTGGGGAAAAACTGAGAGCTTTCCCCTTAAGGTCAGGAACAAGACAAGGATGTCCACTCTCACCACTTTTATTCAACACAGTACTGCAAGTCCTAGGCACAGCATTTAGACAACCTAAAGAAATAAAAGACATCTAAATTGGTAAAGAAGAAATAAAATTCAGTATTTGTAGATGACACAATACCATCCATAGAAAACCCTAAAGACTCCACCAAAAAACCACTAGAAGTGATAAATGAATTCAGTAAAGCCACAAGATCTAGAATCAATGTACAAAAGTCTGTTGCATTCCTATACACTAATAATAAAAATACAATCTTGAGGCGCCTGTGTGGCTCAGTTGGTTGAGCATCCGACTCTTGATTTCAGCTCAGGTCATGTTCTCAGGGTTCATGAGATGGAGCCTCATGAGGGGCTCTGTGCTTACAATGTGGAGCCTGACTGGGATTCTTTCTCCTTCTCTCTGCCCCTTGCCCATTTGTGCTGTCTCTCTCAAAATAAAGCATAAAAAAAATAAAAATACAATCCCATTTATAATTTTACCAAATACATTAAATATGTAGGAATAAACTTACCAAAGGGATAAAAGACCTATACTCTGAAAACTACAAAACATTGATGAAAGAAATTCAAGATGATGCAAAGAAATGACACGACATTGATGCTCATGAATTGGAAAAACCAACATTATTAAAATGTCTACCCTACCCAAAGCAATCTACAGATTTAATACGATCCCTATTAAAGTACCAACAGCATTTTTTACAGAACTAGAAAAAACAATCCTAAAATTTGTATGGAACCACAAAGGATCTCAAGTAGCCAAAGCAATCTTGAAAAAAGAAAAAATAAAACTGGAGGTGTCACAATTCCAGATTTCAAGTTACATTACAAAGTGGTAGTAATTAAAACAGAATACTACTGGCATAAAAACAGACACATAGATCAGTGGAATAGAACAGAAAGCCCAGAAATAAATCCACAATCACATGGTCAATTAATCTTCAACAAAGGAAGAATCAATATCCAATGTGAAAAAGACTGTCTCTTCAACCAGTGGTGCTGGAGTAACTGGAGAGCAACATGCAGAAGAATAAAAGTGAACCACTTTCTTTCACCATACACAAAAATAAACCAAAAATGGATTAAAGACCTAAATGTGAGGACTGAAACCATAAAAATCCTTGAAGAGAGCATAGGCAGCAATCTCTCGGACACTGGCCATAGCAACACTTTTCTAGAGGTCTCCTGAGGCAAGGGAAATAAAAGCAAAAATAAACTACTGGGACTACATCAAAATAAAAAGCTTCTGCACAGCAAAGGGAACCATCAACGAGAATAAAAGGCAATCTACTGAATGGGAGAAGATACTTGGCAAATGACATATCTGATAAAGGGTTAGTATCCAAAATATACAACTCAACACCCAAAAAAATGAACAATCCATTTAAAAAATGGGCAGAAGACACAAATAGATATTTCTCCAAAGAAGACACATAGATGGCCAAAAGACACATGAAAAGATGCTCAACATCACTCATCATCAGGGAAATGCAAATCAAAACTATAATGAGATATTACCTCATACCTGTCAGAATGGCTAAAATAAAAAATTTTAAAAACAAGTGTTGGCAAGGATGGGGAGAAAAAGGAAGCTTCTTGCACTGTTGATGAGAATGCAAACTGGTGCAGCCACTTTGGAAGACAGGATCAAAATACTTCAAAATATTAAAAATAGAACTACTATGGGGCGCCTGGGTGGCTCAGTTGGTTAAGCATCCGACTTCGGCTCAGTTCATGATCTCGCAGTTTGTGAGTTTGAGCCCCGCATCGGGCTCTGCGCTGACAGCTCGGAGCTTAGAGCCTGCTTCAGATTCTGTGTCTCCTTCTCTCTCCGCCCCTGCTCTGCTCATGCTCTATCTCTCAATAATAAATAAAGGTTAAAAAAAAATTTTTTTAAAAATAGAACTACTGTATGATCCAGGAATAGTAGCGTTGGGCATTTATCCAAAACATACAAAAACATTAATTCAAAAGGATACCTGCACCCCTATGTTTATTGCAGAATTACTTACAATAGCCAATATATGGAAGCAGCCCAAGTGTCCGCTGACGAATGGACAAAGATGTGGTATATATTTGTAATGCAGTGTTACTCAGCCATAAAAAAAAAAAGAAAAAAAAAAAGAAATCTTGCCATTTGCAACAACATAGGTGGAGCTAGAGAGTATTATGCTGAGCAACAGAAATCAGAGAAAGACAAATACCATATGATCTCACTCATATTTGGAATTTAAGAAACAAAAAAAACAAGCAAAGGGAAAATAGAGACAAACCAAGAAACAGACTCAAAGTGATGGTTACAGAGAGGAGGTGGTAGGGGGAATGGGGGAAGGGATTAAAGAGTACATGCATCATGATAAAATTAAGTGATAAAAAAAAGTTACATAAAAATTAAATCATACATGTTTAAATAAATTTTTAAAAGTTTATTGTGCTTCCTCCTGTTTATAAAGTGAATTTTGTTCCTTGTAAAGAAGATAAAATTGTATAGGACTATATAAATTTTAAAAATTAACAAGAGATGATGAAACATTTACCATGAATTTACATGGTGTTTTACATGATTTTTAATATTTGCATTGTATATCTGGGATAAATATGACATGATTTGTTTACGTAGTCTTATAAATTGTTGGAAATTTAGGCTGCTTCTAATTTACAGAACTATAAACTATTTATAAATGATTTCACACATCTCTGATAATTTCCTTGGCTTTTGTCACCTGTAAATATAATTGGCATACAATTAATGTCCCTATCTCAATTACTACTTAAAATATTAATAAAGGAACAAAAATGGAATCTTAAGAAACATATAAGAGAATGCTTTCCAAGTTGTATCTGTATTAATTCATGATTACTATTCCTTAGATATAGGTCTGTTGCCACCTACTTACATCATCTTTCAATCTGTTTTCTCCATCTTTTCCACGGGTAGGTAAGAGACTTTATTATACAGTATTCGAATATTCAACTGCACCATTTTTACAGAAACTATTACACTTGTGTTTCTAGTATCCTATCATTAAAGCATAATGAGGCATCAGTTGTTCCAAGTGAATTCACACAGGTTTTCTTTTCTAAGGTTTTAGAGACAGATGAGACAAACACAGTTGCTCCAAGGAAATCAAAGTGGAAGCATTGCTCACACAGATAGGACAGAGCTGAGAAGCTGATAGGCTGAGAAATTAGAAAGAATCAGAATGGTTAATTATAAGACTCTCACGATTATATAATCCTATACTGCTAACATATACACTCTCTGCTTAAGCCACTGAAAATAACCTGAAGGAGAAAAGGCCAAAGTAAAATTGACTTATTTAAATAATAGCACAATATACCTTTTGAATATAATACTTTTTATGTTATTGATTGATTGGTTTAAATGTCAGAATAATGCCTGCAATAATGATCATGTTTCTGTATCAGTAAGCAGGGGTGAAGAACAGAGGCATTTCCTTGGGTTCCTTAGTCAGATGTACATTGATAAAAACCAGAAGTCAGCAGAGTTTTTCTGTAAAGAGCCAGAGAGTAAATATTTAATCTTATGGGTCCTATAGTCTTTGTTTAACTCTACCATTGTGGCACAACACAACCACAGACGATATGTAAATGAATGAATGTGGTGGTATTCCAATACAACTTCATTTACAAAACAGGTAGTGGGGGGGGGGGGGGGTGGCACCTGGTGGCTCAGTCGGTTGGGCTCAGGTCATGATATCACAGTCCGTGGGTTTGAGACGGAGCTCAGAGCCCGGAGCCTGCTTTGGATTCTGTGTCTCCCTCTGTCTCTGCCCCTCCCCCATTCATGCTCTGTCTCTCTCTGTCTCAAAAATAAATAAACATTAAAAAAAATTAATAAAAAAAAACAGGTATTGGGCTGGATTTGGTCTATAGTTTGTTGGCCACTAGTCAACAAACACAGTAAACACTGAGAGGGAAATATCTAGTAAAATGCTAGTTAATTTCTTGAACACGGCCTAAAACTCCAAATGAACAAGGAATATTGTATAGATGAATGCAATTTTACTTTCCTATGATATTTCCTATGATATTACAGGAATCACAATTTCAATTCTAGGAGTCACAATCACAATTATAGGAATATGAGCTCAATATATAGTTGAACCAATTTTTCTAGATATCAATACCTGAGAATCATTTACCTGTGCATAATCACCAAAAGGTTGAGAATAAGAAATGCACTTTTCCAATGTGTGTTGTGATTCATTTCCCTGAGAGATTGCATCCAGAATGTTGCTTGCAATTCCAGTCTTCTGTAGAGTGGTTTTACTTGCAGGGGCTAAAGGCAAAATCAATCATATTTTCAGCTAAAAGTTGTTTTATTGTAAGTTATAAGCAAAATACAAAACTTGTATTCCCAAAAAGAACACAAATTTTCATTAGCCAGTATATGTCTATATTTATTATGCCCAGGGGGAAAATATGTAGTATATGATGTTGTCTTGTTCATTTAAAGCAACTGAAAGTGGAAGTTTGCCCTATAGATAAATAATTTTGATGGAAACATTTTTTAGATCTATATCTAATCTCTAAAAGAAGGCAAACACGGGGCGCCTGGGTGGCTGAGTCAGTTAAGTGCCAGACTTTGGCTCAGGTCATGATCTCACGGTTCTTGAGTTTGAACCCCATTCAGGTCATGATCTCACGTTTCGTGAGTTTGGGCCTCGTGTAGGGCTCTGTGCTGACAGCACGGCGCCTGGAGCCTGGAGCCTGCTTGGAGTTCTGTGTCTCTCCCTCTCACTCTGACCCTCCCCCACCCCTGCTCATACTCTGTCTCTCCCTCTCACTTTCTTTCTCTCTAAAATATAAATAAGTTAAAAAAATGTTTTTAAAGAAGGCAAACCAAATGTAAACCAACTGTTCTTGTTAATGCAATAGTTGTAACCATCCATTTTTAGACGAGGTAAAAATGTGACATGGGAGAAGCACATTAAATTTTTTTCTGGCTCTTTAAAAAAATTACAAATCAATGTCTACATTTAAGAGGATACTTTATAAAATACAAAGAATGTATATTAAAACCTTTAATCTCCTTCATTCAGTCCTATTCTTTTTCCCAGAGGTAACAGTTTAGAATTTATTTTCCAAAATATACAGCTTTAAACAAACATGAATGGAATCTCTTTGTTCCTACATTGGCTTTTTTCACTTAATTTGCTTTAGAGATAATTTCATATTAGTACGTGTACCTCTCCCTCAATTACCAAAAAAATTATACTGTATTCTATTTTATGATGAACTAATTTTTATTTAACCACTCCACTACTGAAGAACATTAAGGTACTTTTCAGTTATACCAACTGACAGCCAACATTGTAGTGAATATCCCAGTACCCAGAGCATATACCACATTTTTGATTTTCCTTTAAAATTATAACTTATTCTAACTGAAGACCTGAGAAGGCCTTTCAAGAGAGTAAACAAGAGTTCAACCTCTGCCAATTATCATTAGCTCAGGTATTTTGGGGTAGTTTGCAAATATTCTGGATAGTAGATTACTTACATAGGCTCTTTTTTAAAAATACGGTTCTATATGTATTGCAAAGCATTATAGTATTGTCAATAATTCCTTTGCTCAATTATTTTCTATCATGATTCAATTATTCAATAACTTAATTATATTCTTAATAAAATATTACAAAAGATATTTTCCTTAAATAATCAGAATGCATTTTAAGTGTCTTAATTTTAGTTACTCTTTAAATTTAAAGGCTGGTCATAACTTAAGCTTTAATTAGTCAATAAGCATTATTTGCTTTCATTAAATTAAAAATTAAAGTAAAACTGATTATAGAAAATATTCAATACAACTCCAAAATATTAATACTGAGCTCTCACTTACATGATAAGCACACACTGGGCAACACACTTGCCAAGTTCAAGTATGGATTTTTACTGAGCCGTATTTCTTTTGGTGGTTCTCCCAATAGTGAAGTCTGATTCTTAGAAGCAGCCTATTTATCAAAAACAAAAGAGTAGGTGCTTACTAGGAGGTACAAGAAAATAAAGATACATAAAGAGTAATGCCAATTCTTCAATAAATCCAGTCCAGTGTAATAAAAATCTGTGGAACCTAATATTTGAACATATTAAGTTATGGGATATTTCTGGATATTGATTAAAATTATCACATTCCACTTGCTATTTTTGTCAATTAGTTGTTTTTTTTTTTAACTATTCTAGAACCATAAAACTTCAGAACTGAAAGAAAATTAAAGGCCTTCATATAAATCCTTCTCATTTGAATTAGGAGAGAATTCATCTTCATAAGAAAAGACAAATCCCATACCTTTTTTCCAGAAATATTGTTATCCACATTTTCTTATTAAGATTTCTATTTTATATTGTACAGCTACAGCCAAATGATAAAGGAAAGCTTATTTATCTTTGGTTCTAAGAATAATACCAAACAAAATCAGTGGACTTAACAAGATCCAAATACACATTTAGATGATAACCCTAGAAACATTTCTTGAAAAGATATGCTATCAATATAATTTTATATAACAAGGTATAAGGGTATTTCTTTATTTCTAATATTTCTTTAATACTATTTCTAGTATTTGTAGTATTTCTTTAAACAGAAAGGGCTGATTCTTCAGATCATTTCAATTTCTTCCAACAAAATTTTGTGCTTTTCGTTCCCTGTTGGTAAAAATTTTTAAAGACGACAATTCAGATTACTATAATAAAGTCAAAGCTAGCAGCTAAGTTTTCATTTCCAAATTAATTTTTATTTTGTTCTCCAAACAGAATGAAGAAAGTATAATCTCAAGTGCTTATTTCTATATTTGAGAGCCAGAGCTCTTTTTATTTGTTCCTTATCTGGCCAACATTACTGTATTTGGATTGAGAAATCTATCTTGCATCTCTTCATAAGCCCCAAAGTAGGGCTTGTGATATGTAAATCACAGATGTAAATGTATTCATCCATTCACATATATTTACTGAATGTTCACTATGCTTCAGGCACTGTGGTATTGATAACCCCAAAATGAGTAAGACAGGAATACTACCCTTAAGAAATTCACAGTCAAGCAGATACAATAGCTCAAAAGAAGTCTGAGGTGGAACCCTAAGATTCTAGGTGGGAGCTAAAACCATTAGATGTTTGCCAAAAGAAAGCAGATAGCACCAGAAAAGACAATGTCTTAGAATTCAGTAACTGAGTAAAGGTAGCCAGCAAAGTACTCTCAGATTTTGTTTCTAAAGTACTTACATGGCCAAGGTAATCAGATTCTATCCTATCAGGGGTTCTCTAGCTATGAAAGAGAATCAATCATAAAATTTTAAAACGTACAGAGTCTGCCGACAAAGAAAAGCCCTGGACCAAATGGCTTCAATGGATAATTCAATAAGACATTTAAAGAGGAATTAAAACCAATTCTTCTTAAACTCTTCCACAAACCTGATGAAGAGAAAATACTTCTTAACGTATTCTATGAGACCAGCATCGCCCTAGTACCAAGACCAGACAGACACTACAAAAAAGAAACTACAGACCGATATCGAATATCACTATCTGTGCTAAAATCACCAACAAAACACAAGCAAGTCAAATTCAGTGGATTATTAAAAGGGTTATATGCCATAACCAACTGGGATTTATTCACAGAACACAAGGACAATTCAACATACAAAAATCATTCAATGTAATACACTACATTAACAGAATGGAGAAAAAACCCCACATGATGCAGAAAAAACCTCAAATGATGCAGAAAAAGCATCTAACAAAATTCAGCACAGTTTCATGATTAAAATTCAACAGGCTAAACATATTAGGAATAGAGGGAAACTACCTTAATACAACAAAAGTTATATATGAAACATTACACTCAATGGTGAAACACTGAAATATTTCCCTCTAACATCAAGAACAAGACAAAGTTGTCTGCTTTCACCACTTCTGTTCAACATAATACTAGAAGTTCTAGCCAGAGCAATTAGGCAGGAAAAAGAAATAAAAGGCATCCAAACTAGAGTGGAAGAAGTAAAATGGTCTCTGCTTGCAGATGACATGAAAACCCTAAGTAGCACACACATACAGACACAAACTGTTGGAGTAAATGAATTTAGCAAAGTTGCAGGATATAAAATCAACATGCAGAAATCAGTTACATTTCTACACACTGATAATGAACAATCCAAAAAGAAAGTTAAGAAAACAGTTCCACTTACAACATAATCAAAAAGCATAAAATATAAGATTAACCAAATCAAGAAGGAAAAATACCTGTCTACTAAAAACTACACAACATGGCTAAAAGTGATACTTGAGCAGAAATCTCAATAAAGTGAGAGATTAAGCCATGAAAACATCTAAGACTGCACTGTCTGACATGGTAGCCACTATCTACACATGAATACTCAGCATACAAAATGTGAACAGTTTAAACTGAGCTGTTTGTGAAATGTAAGATATATACTAAATCGCAAAGAATTAGTACCAAAGAAAGAATGCAAAGTATCTTAGTAGTTCAGTATATATTACATTTGGTAATAGTATTTTGAATATGCTGAGTTAAATATTAAAATATCAAAAAACATTGCTGAAATAAAAGACATAAATAAATGGAAAGATATCCTTTGTTCATGGGTTAGACGACATAATGTTGTTAAAATGTCAATATTAACCAGAGTGACCTCCAGATTCAATACAATCGCTATCAAAATTCTAACTTTTCTTTGCAGAAGAAGAAAAATCTACCCTAAAATTCATATGGAATTTCAAGGGACCCCCAAAATAGTAAAAACAATGTTGAAAAGGTGAAAAATAAGAACAAGAATAGAGGGCTCATACTTTGTGATTTCAAACTTACTACAAAGCAACAGTAATCATAACACTATAGTATTGGCATAAAGACACACAGACAAATGGAATAGAATAGAAAGCCCAGAAATAAGTCCCTGCATATATAGTTAAATGATTTTTGACAATAGTCAATGGGGACAGGACAGTTTTTTCAACAAAAGTGCTGGGAAATCTGGGTATCACATGTAAAAGAATAAAGTGGATCCTTACCCTACACCACATACAAAAATAAACTCAAAAATCAAAGACCAAAATTAAGAACTAAAATTATAGAATTCTTAAAAGCTTAGGTGGAAGGCTTCATGATATTCAATTTGCCCATGAATTTTTGGGTCTGACACCAAAAGCAGAAGCAAAAAAAAAACACAGAAAGAAAGAAAGAAAGAAAGAAAGAAAGAAAGAAAGAAAGAAAGAAAGAAAAGAAAGAAAAGAAAAGAAAAGAAAGAAAGGGAAAAGGAAGGAAGGAGGGAAGGAAGAAGAAAAGAGAAGGAAAGGAAAGAAAGAAAAGGAGGGAGTGGGGGAGAGAAAGGAAGGAAGGATGGAAGGATCACATGTTGGGTCACAAAATAAGTCTGAACAAACTTAAGAATACTGAAATCATATTGAGTACTGTTCTGACCACAGTGGTATGAAACCAGAAATCAAACAGGAGAGAAACTGGAAAATTTATATACGAATAAATTAAACAACACATTCCTGAACAACCAATAGGTCAAAGAAGAAATCAAAAGAGAAGTCAAAAAGGATCTTGACACCAATGAAAATGAAATATAACATACCAAAACTTATGGATGCAGCAAAAGCAGTTCCAAGAAAGAAGTTTATAGTAATGCGTACATGAAGAAAAAAGATCTCAAACAACCTAACATTATACATCAAGGAACCAGAAAAAGAAACAAACTAAGCCCAAAATTAGCATAAAGAAGAACACAGTAATGATTAAAGCATAAATAAATGAAATACAGACTAGAAAGATCCATGAAACTAAGTGTTGGCATCCTGAAGAGATAAACACAACGGATAGACCCTGACTAGACTACCCAAGAGAACAAGAGAGGACTCCAATAGTTACAAATGAAAGAGGAGACATTAAAACTGATACCACAGAAATACAAGGGATTGTAAGAAACTATTACCAAGAAATATTTGCCAACAAATTGGATAACCTACAAAGAAATGGATAAATTCCTGGAAACCTATACCCTATCAAGACCAAATCATTATAAAAATAGAAAATCTTATCAGACCAATAATGAAGTAAAGAGTAGTCAAAAACCTCCCAACAATGAAAATAACAGGACTAGATGGCTTCACTGGTAAACTGTACCAGACATTTAACGAAAAATTAATGCCATTTCTTCTGAAACTCTTCCAAAATGTTCAAGAGGAGAGAATACTTTCCTAATTTATTTAATGAGGCCAGCATTACCTTCATACCAAAGCAAGAACACTGCAAGAAAATAATATTACAGACCAATATCCCTGATAAACACAGATGCAAAACTCAACAAAATACTAGCAACCCAAATTCAGCAATACATTAAAAAGATTGTACATCATTATCAAGTAAGATAGACAACTCAGAAATAAACCCACACATATGTGGTCAATCTTTGACAAGGGAGCCAAGAATTCACAATGGAAAAAAGGACATCTCTTTAATAAATGGTGCTGGGGAAATTGGACATCCACATGCTAAAGAATGAGAATGGACCCTGATCTTACACCACACACAAAAATTCACTCAAACTGGATTAAAGACTTAAATATAGGATCAGAAGGCATAAAACCCCTAGGAGAAAATATAGGAAAAAAACTCCTTGACATTAGTCTTGGCAGGGACTTTTTGGATATGACACCAAAAGCAAAGGCAACGAAAGTAAAAATAAACAAGTGGAACTACATCAAACTAAAAAATTTCTGTACAGCAAATGAAAACACAATCTACTGAATGGGAGAAAAGCAATATGACCATAATGAGAAACAGTATAGAAGTTCCTAAAAAAAATAAACAATTACCGTATGATCCAGCAGTCCCATTTCTGGGTATATATTCACAGGACATGAAATCCCTGTCTCAAGTGTCATCTGCACTCCCATGTTCACTGAAGCACTATCCCCAACAGACAAGATATGAAAACAACAGAACTGCTCTTTGATGGGTGAATAAAAAAAAGTGTGTATATATTCAGTCTTAAATAGGAAAGAAATCTTGCCATTTGTGATAATGAGGATGGACCTTGAGGGCATTATGCTAAATAAAAAAAGTCAGAGAAAAACGAATCCTGTATGATCTTACTTACATGCAGAATAAAAAAAAAAAGAAAAGAAAAGAAAAAACAAGCTTATAGATACAGAAACCAGATGGGTGCTTATCAGAGACAGAGGTGAGCAAAACAGGTGAAAAAAGCCAAAAGGTACAAACTTCCAGTTATGAAATAAATAAGTGATGGGGATGTGATGTACAGGATGTGACTATAGTTAATAAAACCACGTTGCATATTTGAAAGTTGCTAAGAGAACAAATCTTAAAAGTTCCCATTATACACAAAAAAATTATAATATATGTATGTATGGTAATGAATATTAACTAGACTTACTGGGGTGGTCATTTTGTAATATGTGTGATATGTATCAAATCCTCATATTGTATATCAGAAACTAATATAATGCTGTATGACAATTATACCTTAACAAAAAAATTTCTTAAAAACGTAAGTCTAAAACTCTAAAGTTGAATGAAACCAATTATGTTTAACAAAATCAAATTTCTTGCTTCATTCTTGGAAAACACACTTTGAAATTACCTGGCCCAAACCCCTACTGTCAAAAGAGGAATCACTTTACAGCAATCTGTACCAATGCTCATTTCATGGCTACTTAATTGTTTTCAGTGACAGGACAGTCACATCTTAGTGAAAGAATCAAGCTTTTTGTTTGTGTGAAAGCTTCAACTGCTCTTTGTTGTATTAAGCCTAATACAGTATTTTGTTATATAAAGCCTAATGCTTTACTGTAGCTCATAGTTACTGGACTAGTTCTGCCTACTGGTGAAACACAAAATACCCTGTGACTAGTCTGAGAATATATTTTTTAAATAGATATCCAGCTTGTCTTCTCTTTCAGGGTTACATGTCTCCATTTCCCTCAATTTTTTTCACAGAACCTGTTTTCCTGGCCTTGCACCACTCTGGCTGTTTTCCTCCTGATAGACTCTGCCCATTATGTGAATCACCTCAAATCAAGCTTTTCTAAAGAGCTGGCGCTTTCTGTGCAAAAAGATATAGCATATTCATATATGAGTTCCGACTGTTTAATTTCCCTCAAAAACCCCCAAAATTAATACTGCAGATAAATTTTTAAAATTCATTCTACAAGATCTGCCTTAGCTTTCTCAATGAACAACTGTAGGGCATCCCATCCATATCTGCTGCTATGACTAGTTGACAATAAAACCACCTCCAGATTAATCTAATTATTTTGACATTTCAATACAGCCAACTACATGAATTTTTTTCCCTCACATGCTGCTTATAACCTGAGTTTTATACTACTTACAAACCAAAGGGTACTTCAGGGTATGAATATAAATTAAATGTACTTTATTCTACCTACCAAGTTTAACATTTACAAATGTCGCTGGTCTAAGAACAAATAAAATAATTGGGTAAACCTTCAAGAATTAAAACAGAGATTAGATTCTTTTGAGCAGACCAGAGTTTAATAACTGACTTCGACATTTTTCAGATAAAATAAAATTGGTTTTGCCTTTACATATTAAACTAATACCTAGTTACAGAGTATAAATTTAAAGTAGAAAAAATTAACATTTTGAAAAGCGTTGGGGCGCCTGGGTGGCTCAGTCGGTTAAGCGTCCGACTTCGGCTCAGGTCATGATCTCGCAGTTCGTGAGTTCGAGCCCTGCATCAGGCTCTGTGCTGACAGCTCAGAGTCTGGAGCCTGTTTCAGATTCTGTGTCTCTCTCTCTCTCTCTCTCTGACCCTCCCCCGTTCATGCTCTGTCTCTCTCTGTCTCAAAAATAAATAAACGTTAAAAAAAAAAATTTAAAAAAAAAGCGTTATTATTTCATTAGCCTCATAAATAACATCATATCATTAGATAAGTATTAATGATACTCTTAAGCTTTTCCAAACTACAAATTTTGAACTTGGTTTATATTTCATTTCTAAAATATCAAGTATTTGTGAATATTAGAATTCTGAATTCTAATTGAAATACTGAATTTTAGAAAAGTATCTATAAGAATAAAGAATCCATATTTATTTTACAGACTTAAAAAACTCATTTTCTTGAAATTGAAATTATTTTATTTACAAACTGGTAAGTAATTAAGCATAGTCACAAACATCAGCTGGCATAACCTATCAAAAGATGGGCTGTTTGCTTATAATAACAGTTTTATGAGTGCAATATTTTCTTCTATTTTGAGAAGTAAATGCACACTATGAAAAAGTCATCATGTCATGGATATATCAATCATCTAGTTTGTAATCCACATTTCTATACTTTAAGTATATTATTAACTTTCTTTGGAATTTAAAAATACTGAAGATACTTTATGATACTTCATAAATTACATTACCTGTAAAATAAGCCCCAAATTAGAATCCTGTAGAATTAGAATTTAAAAAATTTTAAAAGAATAGACATATATATTCCTGCATATTATCTACATACATGTAGCATACACATGTATATGTGTGTACTTGTGTGTTTGTGTGTGTGTATGTATGCATAAACATAATTTTCTTACCCCTGAACTTATCTCCGAGCCTCTTGGCTGACTCTGCTGTTGCTTATGGTGTCCTGTCAGCAAGCCTCCTGCAGTAAGGTTTGGAAAGCTCTGAAGATAAGCTTGTGACCCTGAGAAATTTCCTTCTGCCTTCCCCACCGAGGCTGGCTGTTTCTCCTGAGTATTCCCATGCCCTGGCCCAGCTTGTCCAGCAATGTGCTGATTTGGAAAGAATGGTAACATGCCCATTCCAGCTGTTATAGTTGTTTGAGTTGGAATCAGATTAGATGCTGTAGTAAACCACAAATGCAAAAAGGTTTGATTAGACGAGTTCTTCACAACAGTCCTTTGGATTTTTGTTAAGTTATGGGCAAAATGTGGAAAAAACTATTTTGTGCCCGTTAGAGAAGAGTTATATTCAAAACGTGAAGTTAGTGCTTGTAAAGTAGCAGGTTTCCATATGGGGGTAATAAAAACAAACCCTATAACAGTAATCATGCTTCCCTTATTTTCAACAACTTCCAGGACAATCTCAAGGATATTTTTTAACTCCAAGTTTTAGCTGTCTATTGTAAAATATGAGAGCAAAATGTGTATACTTTTTGGCACTTAAGTTACATCAGGTGCCTTTGTTTTAATGCCCAATCACTGTAATTTGCCTGCTTCCATAAATAATTAAGTCTTCAGCTGAAAAAATTCTCTGACACCTAAAAATAAAGTTAAATCCAACAATAGTTTTGGTCAGCCAACTTGTACCAGTTCATAACAGCTGACTATGGGTATCTTTTCCCAGCTCCTGAATTCAGTGTCTTCATGTGGGTAGTGTGCAATTGGCCATGACTTGTAGTCCTTACACGTAGACCTCTACAAATGCTGTGAAAATCAAGACTTTTTTTTAGACCTAGAGAGCTGGTTTTTAAACATCAGCATAACCCTGGTTTAAAAAACAGTAATATTTGTGAATAGATAGGCACCAATTTAACACATGAAAGCTTTACATTTTTATTTACAGGAAATACCAAGAAATTCTGGAAGAGATGAAAATTTTAATAGGAAAATTTTGAACCATTCCACTTTTTAAAAATCTATGGCTCACAATTAGAAGAAAAGAGCTAATTTTGATAAGTACGTTAAGTCAAATTTATATTTTACAAATTCACTGAACAAATTTCTTAAATTATTTCTAGTACTAAATAGAGGTGGATACTTCTTCTAGCAATGTATTTATTTGGACATTTTGAATTTTAAATGTTCTTAAAGCAGTTTATGCAAAAGCAAATAGCTTATTATTTAACCCAACACAAATAATAAACATCTACATGAAGGGTGGGTGGCTCTCGGTTAAGCATTCAACTTCGGCTCAGGTCGTGATCTCACGGATAGTGGGTTTGAGCCCCACATGGAGCTCTGTGCTGAAAGGTCAGAGCCTAGAGCCTGCTTTGGATTCTGTGTCTCCCTCTCTCTCTCTCTGCCCCTCCCCTGTTCGTTCTCTGTTGCTCTCTTTTAAAAATAAATAAATGTTAAAAAATTTTTTTAAACATCTGCATGAGCTTTTAGTGATATAAAATTTAATTTTTGGAAAAGGCTCCATCATACCATAAAAATTTCTACACCTGTCTGTATACTAGTTTAACTTTCACCCAGTCAATTTAAACAATCAGAATTGATGGATTTATTTGATCATTTGACTTGCTGGCTTCCTGCAAAGGCAAAATATACTACCCTATATTTAATTGACTTTTTTTTTAAATTACTTGTGGCCCTTCTCTTTTCCCAGCATAATTACTTAAGACAAATTTCAATTACACTTCAAACTGAAAGTTCCTTTCAAATAGCATTCCAATAAGAAATCTTGGTATACCAGATGCTTTTGTTTTTCTAAAAAATAATTGTTTTGTTTAAATTTGTCATCTTTTCAGGGGCACCTGGGTGGCTCGGTTGGTTAAGTGTCCAACTTCGGCTCAGGTTATGATCTCACAATTGTGGATTCGAGCCCCGCATCGGGCTCTGTGCTAACAGCTCAGAGCCTGGAGCCTGTTTCAGATTCTGTGTCTCCCCTCTGTCTGCCCTCCCCCACTCGCGCTGTCTCCCTCTGTCTCAAAAATAAAGAAACATTTAAAAAAATGTTTAAATTTGTCATCTTTTCAGAAACACAGAGTACACATGTTGTTATTTTTCTTCAACTACTAGTTTGGAGATCACATTTAAAAAATAATACAAATAAATTATCAAAGTTTACCAAAATACCACATATTTCTTTAAAAGCTAAGGGTTTCTTATTCAGGCAAAAATTAAATGGATATCTATGTAATATGTTGTCAGCCCAGTGGGCAGCACGTCACTCTCAAAGGGATCTATGTCTTTGCCTCATGCTGCTGTGAACATTCATCAAATATTAAAGCATATCCAACAGGGAAAATGTGATCTTGGCATGGAAGCAAGTCCATCAATAACTTATCAATAGTTTTCTTATATGAAAAATAGAAAAGCCAAGAGGGCTCTTAAAATTTTAAATGACTGAATAAAACTCAAATTTAACCTTTCTGTAAATATAAGCAGAATATAGGTAAACCATCTTTAAATCTCAAATCTGACTGGTTCCAGACTTCTCGGTAAATGCATGTCATTTACTTTTATGTGCTTCTCCATGATGACCCAACTCTGTTTTCAAAGGAAGCGCTGACCCCATCCCTACTGTGGTTTGAAGTATCATGGCTGGGGGATCTCCAAGTAAGCCCGGTTTCTGCAAAAGAAGAAAAGAAAATAAGACTTCTGCTCATGGCAGCAGGATATCACCAAATGAAAAGGCTACACATGTGAATGTTCATAAACAATCTGACAGCCTGAATACAGAAAAGGAATGAACTCAATTCCAAAGAAAAAAACAATGCCATACTTACATTATTAGGAATATTCTCAAACTTCATTAATTGTTGCTGTGCCAATGGTACGTGAGAAAGATTCTGAAGGAATAAATTAGAAGTATTACCCATAACTGTGCTCTGTGAAAATGATAAAGCATCGAGTTAGTTTAATTTTCAAAAGCTACTTTTCACAGAACTCAATTCATTTTAAAGTTCAATTCTCCAGTTGATCTGAGCAAAAGCCAATAGCTTCTTAATATCCTACTTTCCTACTTCAGGCAATGCTAATTAATTCTTTTAATAATATACAAGATGTGATTATGTGGTCATAGAACTAACTCCAGATCTTCTTTTTTTCTTTCATCCTTCTTCCTTCCCCCCACCCCCTTTTGGCTTTATGTCACTGTCATTCAATCATTTATTTATTCATTTAATCATCCAACACATATTTACTGAGCACTTACTGTGTGCCAGGTACAGTGCTACACAATGAGAAATACAAAATACAATCTGCCCTCACAGATCTTAGAGGTTCCTGAGGGAGGGAGACATTAATATTAAAAACATGTAATTACAAACGGTGATGAGTATGTGAAAGAAAAATACAGGAGCTATGAGAATAGTTGGGGATTTGATTTAGGTTGGTGAATTCAAGGAAATTTTCCCTGAGGAACTAACTCTTGCACAGAGATCTGAAGGCTGTGGAGAAAGAACTAGGTGAAGTCTGGGGGACTTAGGTGGTATTGAGGTGGGGAGCATTCCAGGTAGAAGCAGCAGCAGGAGCAAAGAACGAAGAAGAGAGCAAAGTCCTTCGAGGACCAAAAGCAGGCCATTATTGCTGGGACAGTGATACCCAATGAACAGGAGAGGCAGCAGAGGCCAGCTTGGATAGACCTTCTGGGCAAAATTAAGCATTCTTGTCTTAATTCTAAAATAAAGAGAATATCGTCAGTACTCTGAACTCCCCTCTCATGTCACTCTTCACAACTTATTAGAATTAACATTTGTTTTCTATATTTGTTGAAATTCTTCAAGAACAAAGGACTATGAATGTTTTTGTTCAATGCTATAGCCTCAATGACCAGCACAGTGTCCAGTACATGTTAGATTCTCAATATGTTGACTAAATGAATGAATAAAGACCCTCTAATGTACAAGGTCCTACGTTAGATTCCAAAAATGAAAAATAAATAAAAGATAAACCTTTTCTTCAAAAGCTCAGTTTAGGACTACTCCTTCATTAAGCTACATTAATCATCTATCATACATTAGGTTGGATTTGTAATTAGGCTTTTATATAGACACAGCAGTACCAGAAATTAATGAGTAGTATTTATCTCCAATATTATGTTTACATACAAATACGTTTTAAAATACTTATCTGAAGGTAAGAAACACATTTTTATTCTTGTATGAATTATTTTCATATAGACTAAAATTTAAAAATTAAGAGTTCACATTCATTTTTTTCTTTCTGTGAATACTTTGAGTTAAGACCACATAAGACTTGTTTTTACTACTTATTTCTAGAAAAATATGCCACAAAATACACCTCTCTTCCCTTAATGCCCTATAAACAGAACTATACTGCTTTGATCAGCTTAATTTGATCTGATGTCCTGTGTTTTCATGTAGCCATAGTTATTACTAAGAATTTTTTTTTAGAGATGAAATACTCATTTAACTTCTCAAGAATTTTAAATGTTAAGAGCAAACAAATGAGTCACTCCAAATGTTTGATACTTCAGTACTCAATGCCATTTATATACCTGATGTGCTTTATTCAGATGTAAAAATGCAGGGGAGATGGATGGATTCATCAGATGTGGCAAGCTGTGAGGTGTTCCAAGAACTGCTTTTAAGAAAATAAAATATTTAACGTCATGACATACATGGGATTCAAAAACAAATAAACTCCAAAAAGGGTAAATAAATAGTTTTTAAAACTTTTAACAAGTTTATTGAAAGGTCAATTATATACTGACCTTGTCACACAAGAAGTAACAAGCTCCCTTCCCCGTGATTCAAAATCAGAATTTGATTTCAAATCCCAACACCTTCTTGTCAAGATAATAAAACACCAACCCTAGGCTTTCTCTTCTCTAGTTCTTAGAGCAACAAAACTAACTCCATGTATTAGAGTAAGTATAATACTAATTGAACCCCTGTCATTTGCTCCATATTTGTGTTAGATTTTTGGGGTATGTTGGCAGGGAGTAGGGTGGGTGGGAAAGCCAAGAACATACAGTCTTTTCCTTTGAAGAGCTTACAACCCATTTAAGAAGACAATATATGTACATAAAAATATTTATATAATAAAAACAAAAGAAACAATACATAGTTGATAAAAGGAATAAATAGCCACACTTTTTACCAAGTTTGCCTGATGACAAATACCAGAGTATATATTAAAAGAGATGTTTTCAAAATAAATAATAGACAGAAACATGAGATAGAAAATATGTGAAGTAATTTCATCTAATTATTACAAAGCAACTAGGAATGGTCAGGCATAGAAAGTGCTTCAAAAAGCATTTCATCTTAGGGAGCCTGGCTGGCTTGGTTGGTAGAACGTGTGACTCATGTGGCTCTTGATCTGTGGGTCATGAGTTTAAGCCTGACATTGGATGGAGAGCTTACTTTAAAAAAATAAAGAATTGTGTTGTCTTATTTATAAAAAAAAGAAAGGGAAAAAAATAAGTGCCTTAAAAAAAAAGCATTTAATCTAACGATCAAAAATATTTGAAATTCGCATATAACATGTCTACAAGTTTATCCCATGTTTTAAAAAGCACAAGTTTTTATTACTTGCTAAACTAGTCCATCTTTGGAAAACTGTTCAAAAGTGTTTTCTTTGGGGGCACCTGGGTAGCTCAGTTGGTTGAGCTTCCAACTTCGGCTCAGGTCATGATCTCATCATCCATGAGTTCGAGCCCAGCTGACAGCTCAGAGCCTGAAGCCTGCTTCAGATTCTGTGCCTCTTTCTGTCCCTCCCCAACTCATGTGCGCTCACACTTGCTCTCTCTCTCTCTCTCTTGCTCCCTCTCTCTCTCAAAAATAAAATAAGAGCAAATTGTTTTCTTTAGAAGGATCCTGTTTCACAACAGGTGGTAGGAAGATTAGGTCATTAGCTAAGTTGTTTATAAAGACAGATTGTTTATTAGGAAAGAGGGATAAAACGGTCATTTCATTACAATAAAGGGGTCATCAGGAGGATACAACAATCTTAAATGTGCCTCAAATAACAAAGCTTCAAAATACAGAAGGCAAATATTTCTAGAACTAAAAAAGTAGACAAATCCACAATTATGGTTAGAGATTTCAACACCAACTCCTCTCTTTTTTTCAGTTAGTCACTGTATTTTGTTATAAAACATTAAAAAATATTTTTTCACAGCTTTTAATGAATACAGTATTTCCCAGTTTAAAACAACCACCACCAGAATCAAAACACTCTGGAAATGTCTACAGTCTCACATATAACTGCCTTTATCCTTAACTTCTTCCATTGTGCCCCATCCTCCCCTCAAGAAGTCTTGAACAACACTGTCAATCAACAATAAGTACAAAGGACTATAATACATCATGACCAAATGAGGTTTACCCTTGTAATAAAAGGTTGGTTTAACATTCAAAAATTAATGTAATTCATCATGCTAGCAGACCAAGCAAAAACAAAAAACACATATGATGATCTCAATTAATGCATAAAAGCACTGGATAAATTCTAGCAATTATCACGACAAAATTTCTCTGCAATATAGAAATAGAAGGCAAATTTCTCAGCTTGAAAAAGCAAATCTGTGAAAAAGCTATAGCTAATATGACAGTAAAAGAATGAATGTTCTCTCCTCAAGATCAGAAACAAGGCAAAGATGTGCATTCTTACCAGTTCAATGCACAAATTATGCTGAATTTCTGTATATTGCAATAAAGCAAGAAAAAGAAGTAAAAGTCACACATATTGGAAAGGAAGAAGTGAAAATGTGTTTATTAGTGGATTACATGATTGTGTATATAGAAAATCCTAAGAACAAAACCTACAGGAAATAATAAGCTAGGTTGCAAGATACAATATATACAAAATCAAGTGTACTTTCACATGCTAGAAATAAGAAATTTGAAATTTAAATTTAAAGGCAATTCTATTTAAAATAGTATCAAGAAATGTAAAATACTATGAATAACTGACAAAATATGTGTAATATTTGTACCTTGAAATTTACAAATTATTTCTGAGAAAAATTAATAAGACCTTAATTGAGAAATATACCATATGTATGGCTCAACCTCAACACTGTTGTCAATTCTATCCAAATTAGTATAGATTTAACACAATCCCAATTAAATTACTGACATTTTTTCATGGAGATTGACAGTCTAGTTCCAAAATTTATATATTAATACAAAGGACAGAGAATAGGCCAAACAAAATGAAGGATTTACACTCACTGATTTCAGGGCTTGTTACAAAGCTACATTTATCAAGACAATGCAGTACTGGGAAAAAGACAAATGTTTAGATCAATGGAATGGAATGGAGAATCCAGAGATAGAGCCATACATACATATAGAGTGAACTGATCTTTGAAAAAAGGCGTCAAGCAATTCAATGGAAAAGGATAATCTTTTTTAACAAACGATGGTGGAACAACGGTAAAAAATTAACTTGCACCTTTACTTACCTTCACACCATAAACAAAAATTAACATAAACCAGAAATCTAAATATAAAAAATTATAAAACTTCTCAAAGAAAATATATGAGAGCATCTTAATGACCTAAAATTTGGCAAAGATTTTTTTTAAGATTTCTTAAATATGACAAAAGATGTACAAATTTTAACAAAAAACAAATTGGACTTGGCCAAAATAATAAATTTTGCTCTTCAAAGGACACTGTTAAGAAAATAAAGGAAAACTTGCAGAGTGAAAGAAAATATGTGCAAACCCATACATACAACAGTGGACTTGTACCTCTAATAAAGAACACTTACTACTTAATAAGAAAAAGATAACTTAATAAAAAAAGATAATACTTAATAAGAAAAAGGCATAAAATATTTAAAATAATATAACAAAAAAGATATAAAGAGGACTAATTAGCATTTTAAAAGATGTTCAAAATCATTGAAAGGAATAGTCAAAATCACTGTGAGATACCCAATAGAAAGGCTAAAATTAAAGGAGGAACATAACAAGTGTTGGTGAGAATATGAAGCAAACTGGAGCCCTAGATATTGATGACTGAGAATGCAAAGTGGTTTAACCACAATGGAAAACAGATGGGAGAGTTTCTTATAACTCAAACCTACACCTACCACATGCCCTGGCCATTCCACAACTAGATATTTAGCAGGGAGAAATAAAAGCATAAGTCTGCAGAAAGACTAACACACAAATGTTCGCAGAAATTTTATTTGTAACGATCCCAAACTAGAGATAACCTAAATGTTCATCAACAATTCAATAGATATGCAAACTGTGGAATGCAATACGGCTCCATTAAAAAAAAAAAAAAAACTACTGATACATGAAACATGAATGAGTCTCAAAATAGTAATTTTATTTTATTCCATTTATATAAATTTCAGGGTGATTCCATTTATATAAATTTCTAGAGAAGACAAACTATAGTGACAGAAGTCAAATCAGTAGTTTCCTAGGGATGGAGGAGAGGGAGATTATAAGAAGACAAAATGAAACTTCTGAGAGTTATAAATATGTTCATTATTTTGATTATGGCAATATACATATGGGTATATACTTATATATAAAAATTATGTACACAATGGTTTTATACATATGTCAACTTATAAATTTTTACAGTCTAAATGTGTAGATTAATATGCAAATATAACTCAATAAAGCTGTTAAAAATATAACTTAGACTATAAGTAATTGCATACTAGTTAAAATTTAAAAGGGACACACACACATACATATAAAGAAAGTAGTCTAGAATATTTACATTGTATTTTGAAGTTGGTTAAAAGGTCTGGATTGAAGAGAAAAGATCAGTATGGTCAGAGTAACATAACCAAACTGGGTCTGAGAGGAAAATCAAGCTGATGGAAGTGTACAGATTAGACAGAAAAGGCAGAGTAGTTGAGAATTTGTAGAACAGACCATATGTGAGTAACAAGGTATGTATAAGCTGTGGAACAGAGATACAGAGGAAGAAGATTGATCTGTAAATAACTATTTAAGTTCCTTTCATTATAATTAACAGTTGCTTTAGGTGCAGGAGATGAACAAGACATAAATCTTTGTAGTTATGGAACTTACATTCTAGTGGGAGAGGCAAACTAAAAACAGGTAAATAAGTGTGAGTTATTTGAGAAATGAAACGAGAAGGAAGAAGAGCGAGGGTATAAATATAAATATCTATACTACTTAATATAAACATAATTATAATGAATTTTAATTCTTAGGTTGCTCAGAGCCCTCTGTGAGGAGCTCAAAATACAGTAAGGGATAGAGTTAGATACAGTAAAGGGCAGGGGCGCCTGGTGGCTCAGTCGGTTGAGCGTCCGACTTCGGCTCAGGTCATGATCCGGCAGTCCGTGAGTTCGAGCCCCACGTCAGGCTCTGTGCTGACAGCTCAGAGCCTGGAGCCTGCCTCAGATTCTGTGTCTCCCTCACTCTCTGCCCCTCCCCGACTCATGCTCTGTCTCTCTCTCAAAAATGAATAAACATTAAAAAAATTTTTTAAAAAGATAAAGGAAATACAGGTGGCATTTACTGATTAACAAGACACTTAGTCTTTCCTAACCACCAAGAAACTGTCATTACATCCTCCAGAAGCTTTGCATGTGTTCACGTTAAGGAGATTTAATCTTCCTCCCTTGCCACTCCACACAAAGGAAGAAAGCAAGCTTGGTGAAATAATTTCTCCATCAGTGTAATATTGAGACATCCTATTTAAAATTGTGAAACTATCCCTAAAATAAGCATAACTTATTTCTTGGCCATACATCAATCTGAGTAGAAAAGCAGAGTAGAGAATATATATTCTCAGATGAAAAGACAAAAACTAATATTGGACAGGAGTTACTAAAGAGAGCCCAGAGTCCAAAGATGTGGACAATACTTTCTAAAAGACCCAAGAGCATGAAATACTTCCCTCAAACACTAATACAATCTTGGACTGCATGAACAGCAACAGAATGATCACAGGAGGGAAATCCCACCACATTCTATGCTGATCAAAACCCATTTACAGGATATGTTCATGTCTGTGTATACCCTATTTCTGGACAAATCAGAAAACCTAGGCTGTTATCTACAAGAGGACAACCAGTTGGGGAGGCCTGAGAGTGTATCTTGGGACATATTATGGAAAGCCAAATACAAAACGGTAGTCTTCAAAGAAGTTAACGAGGTGTAGAAAAAAAATACTAGAATTCTTGTTCATATTAACTTTCATCCTTAAATAAAAAATATTAAGTTTTATCATTTCTTAATATACAGGTCAACAAGGGTGCATTTATATAACTGACATATAATTGATACATATACTGTATACACTGGGGGCTCTGCTCAAAATTTATTTTACTGATATGGCTGCATATTCAAAAAATAAATAAATTTTAAGAAGACCACTGACCTGGAGAATAGAAGACAGGGAAAACCAAAAATGACTAAGGTCTCATGGTAGCTGTCTTTTCAAATATTATTAGAAGTCTTTTCTTATGGAAGAAGGAATAGATTTATTCTGTGTTTCTTCAGAGGAAGAACTAGAATAAATGGCTAAAATTATAGGGATTACCATCTAATATTTAAAAAAAACTCTAGTAAATAAATTTGTCTAATTACGGAATAGGTTGCCTTGGGAAATAATGAGCTTCTCATGCTTTAAGTTATCAAGATGTTAAAAAACTATCTCTATACCATTAAAATTGTAGAAGAGATATCTGATTATGTAACAGGCTGAACCAGAAAACTTCTAAAGCTGCTTCTTACACACAAATAATTGATGATTATGGGACATATTTATTACTATGACTATTGTTGTATAATACAAAATTTAACTGGTCTTTGTCCCTGGTTCCTAGAAGGAATACTAGATCCTTACAATTTTCTGAGTGCTACAAGTATCTTTGTTATGCTAATGAGGTGACTCAAGGTGGGCCTTTATGGGGGGACTGCTCTTGCCAGAAACACCAGCTATGTGATTAGGGGGCTGGAGCTTTGGGCCACGTGGTATCAGCAGGACCTCCTGATCTCCAGAGAGAAGAGTGAAACTGGAGATTGAGTTCAATAACAGGTCGTCATTGCTTATATAACAAAACTTCAATTAAAAACTCTGAATGCCAAATTTAATTCAGTAGACATCTCTAGCTGGCGAACACAGAGATGTGCTCTGACTCCATGGGAAAAGATCACCAAAGCTCTGCATTCGGGGCCCTCCTAGACCTAGCTCTAAGAGTATTTTCTTTTGGTTGTTTCTGAGTTGTAGCCTTTATAATCAAACGGTAATCATAAGTATAGTGCTTTCCTAAGCCCTATGAACTGTTCTAGTAAATCATCAAACCTGGGGTGGTCACTGGAATCCCTGAATTTGTAGCCAGGGGTCAGAAGTACAGGTGGCTTGGGGCCCCCCTGAATTGACAACTGGTGCGTAAAGAGAGGCAGACCTGTTGGTGACTAAGCCCTTAACTTCTGGGGTCTGGGCTAACCCTGGGTAGTTAGTGCTAGAACTGAATTGCAGTCCACTAGCTGGTGTTAGACCAGTCAGCGTTGAAACAAACATAAAATGTATTTAAACATTTTTATTCTAAACTTTAATGTTGAATATAAAAATTCACTTCATAATGCTAAAGTATACATTTTATGTACATATAGTTGTACATTTCAAAAGGTAGGCTCTTATCAGAGAAGGAATACTAAATAGATATTTAATATATACCAATATTATAAAGATTTCCATAATGCTTTTGTCATTTTCTACAAAGTAAAACTATTTTTCAACAAAAAAGAGCAAAAAGGAAACATAACTTTAGCATTTTTGAACAAAGTAATTCTGCTAAAAATATTACTTAGAAAAGTATCATGTTGTCTGTTGATACAGTCCATAACAATGTAGTGTATTAATTATCTGGTCTTTAAATTCCTGTCATTTAATTATGAGCTAAACTGGTTTTAAAAAGGTAAAAGAAATCAGGAAACATATAAGCAGATTGTATCTACCAAAACCAGGCAAAACATATTATCACCTCAGACCATTAATTAAAATTCATGACAAGTCCTAGAAAAATATTTTTGGACTAATTTAAATGTGTTTTTCATATAAAACAGCACAAACTGACTTCATGCCAACCTTCTATATTTAATCAGTGCCATGGTGCTTACCTGGTTTAACAGCTCGTCCACAAAGCTGGGGTTGTAGAAGGACTTGTAACAGGGCAGGGTTGTTCAAACTTTTCATAATTTGTACAGGATTTGGCTCTGGAAGTAAGCCTTTTTGATTACTGTGCATCTTTAATAAATACAGAAATAGGAAACATTATAACAAGGATAAGTACAAAAGATGAAATTTTAAAGGTTTTCTTTCAGAAATTCTCATTCATCTGATCTTTTAATGATACAAGCAAATTGCTTTCTATGATACATTTTTTTATATATTCTACAATTTCTAATTCTGTTAAGATATATACTATAAATACTGTATAGCATATACTGAAATCATCATAAAATGTCTCAGTGAAATACAAATTGGCTCTAAGAGGACTAACGATTTAGTAAGATAAAAACAAAAACAATTTAGGTAGCTAAATCTCTTCATACAAGTAGAAAGATGCCAAGGGTATCTGAATATATTAACAGGGAGATAATCTGTCGATGCAGTATGAATATCTTATACTACAGAAGAGCCTTACTATATAATGTGGGTTGCCTTACGAATAAATTTTCTTTTAATAAAGGTCTTTATTAAGTTAATCTTCTGATACAAAGCTGAACTGGACTCACACACATGTAATTAGGAGCTTCCTAAAATTCTGAAATTGTGTTCAGTTTTAAAAACCAACCTGATAGATGAGAATACTAACGTACGGTTATAAAAAAACTATAAACTTCTAGCCATGAAAAACTGGAGAACTGACAATGCACCTGGAATCCCACTCTAAACCCAGATACTATGAAGATAGAGGGACAGGGTGACAAATCTGAGAACGGGACACAAAACCTGTGAGAAATCCCTGGAGAGATAGAAGGCAGCAGGTCCCAGTGCAGAGGCAGACATCAAGGAGCATGAGAGAGCCTGGACCTACAGCCAGTTTGGGGAAGGGCTTTTTACTTGTGCAACTATATGGCTGCCTCCGCACTGCCCTCTAGAGATGAGGACTTTCCTGGCCAGCACAAGAAGGGAAAACAGCAGCATCAATCTAGTGACAGCCACAGGACCAATGAATTAAGGGTTTCTCAAAGGTGCGGGATTGCCTGGTTGAGGTGGGAAAAGGGTTGCAGCCAAGGGCAAATAGTAAAGGCAGAGGTACTCTGCTTCGCTCCTCACCGGCCTTCCCTAAACCCCAGCTAAGATGAGTAGGCTTTAGCTCTTCCCTGTCCAGCCTCTACTCCCTCAACCTCTAAACATTCACACACAGGGAAGCTGATATCCTCCCAGGGAAATATGTATTCACAGAACACAACTAGACATGTGGAGAGGATGGAGCCCCTTAACTGTAAGAGACACCTGTAAGAGGCAAACCAGAATTAATGGACAGGAAATAAGAATGCTGCATAGTAACAGACATAATAAATATCCTTTAAAAAAACATTTTTATCAGTAATGTGAATCAAGGAGTAGAAGTTACAAAGAATAATTTGAAATAGTGGGTATGAAAAATATAAATGTTAAAAAAAGAGAAAAACAGCCCTCATTTACCACATACTTGGCATTGTTCTAAGCACTTTACATGGATTGTATCACTTAGTTTTCCAAAACAACTCAACAGGGTTGATACTATTACACCACTCTGTCCACTAGGAAACTGAAGAAATTCATACAGAGCAATACACTATCCTCTATCCTGTGCTTGAACAGATAGGTTAAACAGAATATGTGTTGCTGAAAAACAAAACAGTGACTGGAAATATCAGTTCAAAGAAAGTTCCCAGAAGATATCAGAAAAGGATAAATGGAAAATGCAAATAAACAAAACAAAACATGGAAATAAGAAATGCAAACAAAACAAAAGAGAATAAGCAAGGCAATGAAGAGGTTAGAAGTGTCAACCTGTACAAAACAAGAGTCCCTGAAGGAGAAGAAAAAAAGAACAGGGTCTTTGAAGAAATAACAGCTGAGAATTGTTCATCATTAAAGAAAACTTAAAAAGCACAGAATGAAAGGGATTCGCAGTGTTCCAGATATGATGTATAAGGACAAAAACACACCTAGTCACATTTTTGGGTATGAAATTTAAGAATATCAAAGACAAATATGCTAACACCTTCCAGTGAGAAAGAATGTATTTCCAAAGGGAACAGGAAATGATTATCATCTCCCACCAAGCATCAACAATGGATTTAAGAAGGCAACAAATTAATATTTTCAAAGGGCCAAAGGAAGAACTTTGAATATAGATTTTTATAATTTTATATTCATCTAAGCTATTACCTAAATATGTGAAAAGAAATTAAAATACTTCCAACTATACAAATTCTCAAAAGTTTTTATTTACCACATTAATACCATCTCTGAAAATCACATGAGATGCAGTAAATACAAGACATGTTACATGATACGTGCAAATAAACATATGTAAGATCAGAGTTAATTTCAATCTTGCATACAAAACCTAGTACCATGGGGGGAAATATTTAAGGCAACTGTAAAATAAAAATGTAGATATCAACATGGTGGTAGGTGGGATAGGAAGAAGGAAGTAAGACGGAGATAAGAATGAGTTAAGTGGCTCTCCACTGTTATTCAACATAGTATTGGAAGACTTAGCCTTGGCAATCAGACAACACAAAGAAATAAAAGGCATCCAAATCGGCCAGGAGGAGGTCAAACTTTCACTCTTCACAGATGACATACTGTATATAGAAAACCCAAAAGATTCCACCAAAAAACTGCTAGAACTGATCCATGAATACGACAAAGTCACACCATATAAAATCAATGCACAGAAATCAGTTGCATTCGTATACACCAATAATGAAACAACAAAAAGAGAAATCAAGGAATAGATCCCATTTATAATTACACCAAAAACCATAAAATACCTAGGAATAAATCTAACCAAAGAGGTGAAAAATCTATACACTGAAAACTATAGAAAGCTTATGAAAAAAATTGAAGGAGATGCACCAAAAAAAAAAAAAAAAGGAAAAATATTCCATGCTCCTGGATAGGAAGAACAAATATTGTTAAAATGTCGATACTACCCAAAGCAATCTACATATTCAATGCAATCCCTATCAAAATAACACCAGCATTCTTCACAGAGCTAGAATAAACAATCCTAAAATTTGTATGGAACCACAAAAGACCCCGAATAGCCAAAGCAATCTTGAAAAAGAAAAGCAAAACTGGAGGCATCACAACCCAGACTTTAAGCTGTATTACAAAGCTGTAATCAAGACAGTATGGTAATGGCACAAGAACAGAAACTCAGATCAATGGAACAGAATAGAGAACCCAGAAATGGACCCGCAAACATATGGCCAACTAATCTTTGACAAAGCAGGAAAGAATGTCCAATGGAATAAAGACAGTCTCTTCAGCAAGTGGTGCTGGGAAAACTGGACAGCGACATGCAGAACAATGAACCTGGACCACTTTCTTACAGCACACAAAAATAAACTTAAAACGGATGAAAGACCTAGATGTAAGATAAGAAGCCATCAAAATCCTCAAGGAGAAAACAGGCAGCAACCTCTTTGACCTTGGCCGCAGCAACTTCTTACTCAACACATCTCCAGACGCAAGGGAAACAAAAGCAAAAATGAACTATTGGGGCCTCATCAAAATAAAAAGTTTCTGCACAGTGAAGGAAACGATCAGCAAAACTAAAAGGCAACAGACAGAATGGGAGAAGATATTTGCAAACGACATATCAGATAGAGGGTTAGTATCCAAAACCTATAGAGAACTTATCAAACTCAACACCCAAAAACAATCCAGTGAAGAAATGGGCAAAAGACATGAATAGACACTTCTCCAAAGAAGACATCCAGATGGCCAACTGACACATGAAAAAATGCTCAACATCACTCATCATCAGGGAAATACAAATCAAACCACAATGAGATACCACCTCACACCTGTCAGAATGGCTAACATTAATTAACAACTTAGGCAACAACAGATATTGGCAAGGATACAGATAAAGAGGATCTCTTTTGCACTTTTAGTGGGAATGCAAACCGGTGCAGCCACTCTGGAAAACAGTATGGAGATTCCTCAAAAAATTAAAAATAGAACTACCCTACAACCCAGCAATTATACCACTAGGTATCTATCCAAGGAATACAGGTGTGCTGTTTCAAAGGGGCACATGCACCCCAATGTTTACAGCAGCACTATCAACAATAGCCAAAGTATGGAAAGAGCCCAAATGTCCAGCGACTGATGAATGGATAAAGAAGATGTGGTATATATATAAATGGAGTATTACTCGGCAATCAAAAAGAATGAAATCTTGCCATTTGCAACTACGTGGATGGAACTGGAGGGTATTATGCTAAGCGAAATTAGTCACAAAAAGACAAGTATCATATGACTTCTCTCATATGAGGAATTTAAGATACAAAACAGATGAACATAAGGGAAGGGAAGCAAAAATAATAGAAATCCAGGAGGGGGACAAAACACAAGAGACTCTTAAATATAAAGAACAAACAGAGGGTTGCTGGAGGGGTTGTGGGAGAGGGGATGGACTAAATGGGTAAGGGGCATTAAGGAATCTACTCCTGAAATTATTGTTGCACCATATGCTAATTTGGATGTAAATTAAAAAATAAATTTTTTTAAAATGCAAAAAAAAAAAAGTTAAGTGGGAAGAAAGAGATACCAATAAATCTAGGGATGTAAATAAGTTAGGGACAATCACCAAGAGGATGAAGATAGAGAATATTACTCTCAAACAAGAGGAAGAAAATTCTTATTCATCCAACAGTAGATGGGAAATGAAAATAAAGGGAAAAAGTATAGGGTGCCTGGGCGGCTCAGTCAGTTAAGCATCCAACTTCAGCTCAGGTTATGACCTCAAGGTTCAGGGTTTCAAGCCCCACATCAGGCTCTATGCTGACACCTCAGAGCCTGGAGCCTGTTTCAGATTCTGTCTCCCTCTCTCTCTGCCCCTCCCCTGCTCATGCTCTGTCTCTCTCTCTCTCAAAAAAGAAAACAAAACTAAAAACATTAAAAAACGGGGGGTGGAAATGTGATATAAAAGAATAATCATTACTACATATTCAAGCAGTTTAAATATACCAACTAAAGACATACTTTTTTAATTTGATTTTTAAACACATGTTTTTAGAGCAACATGTTAGCTATAAGACACATACCTAAAACAAAATGTAAAGAAAGGTTAGTAATAAAGGGACGGCAAATATAAACTAAAAGAAAGCTGAAGTAGCAATTCTAACATCAGAAGAACATATATACTGGTAAAATGATCAATATGACTACAAACAAATGTGTACCTAATTAATAATACCTATACCTATCTATGTATCTATGGAGAAACAACTAGCAGACTAAGGAGAAAAAAGAAAACCCAACAATTACACAGATAAATTCTAATACATTTCTCTCAATGACAGATCAAACAGACAAAAAAATAAGATATTGAAGATCTGAGTCATAATTAATAAACTCAAGCTAATATTTATACATACATATATGCACATATAACTTTATAACCCACAAACATAGAGTCTGGATTGTTTCCGAGCACACGTGGCTCATTCACAGAAAGTAACCATGTACCATAAATTACAAATCTATGTCAGAAGAACAGTTTTTGAAAATTTGTAAGTGGACATAAAACAAAAACAAAAGCTTTGAGTATAAAAGGAAATAAAATAATTTTAAACATTTATAACCTGAAATTTATGACATTGTTTAGAATTGTGGAATCACTATATTGTATACCTGAAACTAAAATAACACTCCGTGTTATAAAATTATTAAAAACACTGTAAATTATAAAAACTTAAAGCCAAAATAAAATTTATGACACATAGGTATAGCATTAGTTAAAAAGAAACTTGCTTTAAATATATTCATCAGAAAACAACCTAGATTGAAAATAAAGGTGCTAAGTACTAATAAAAATAAAGACAGAGGAGAAAGAGTAAACCTGAAAAAGAAAAAAACAAGGATATCATAAAGATAAGGCCAGACACTGTGGAAAACAGTACAGAGTCTCCTCAAAAAAATTAAAAATAGTATTACCATATGATCCAGAAATTTCTCAATTGGATATTTACTCAAAGAATATAAAAACACTAATTTAAAAAGATATAGGCACCCCTATGTTTACTGCAGCATGATTTACAACGGCCAAGATGTGGAAGCAGTCCAAGTGTCCACTGATAGATGAATGGATACAGCAGAGGTGATACACACACACACACACACACACACACACACACACACACACACACAGAAAATGGAATAGTTCTCAGCCAAAAAAAGACTGAAATCTTGCCATTTGCAACAACATGGATGGATCTAAGTGAAATAAATCAGAGAAAGGCAAATACCTTATAATTTCATTCACATGTAGAATTTAAGACACAAAACAAAGAGAAAGACAAACTGAGAAACAGACTCTTAACTGTAGAGAACAGATGGTTCCCAGAGGGGAAGTGGGTGGAGGGAGGGGCGAAATAGGTGAAGGGGATTAAGAGTACATTTATCATGATGAGCACTGAGTAATGTACAAAATGACTGAATCACTATACTGTACACCTGACACTAATATAACACTATGTTACCTATACTGGAATTAAAATTTAAAAAGAAGGGCAGAAATATGCAAAAGGTAGAAATAAACACAAGAAAACTGTTTCTCTGAAAAGATAAAATGGGGAAATCTTTTGCAACACTGATCAAAGAGAAAAAAAATAAATAAAATACACAATGAAAATGAGAACAGTAGGAGCGCCCAAGTAGCTCATTCGGTTAAGTATCTGACTCTTGATTTTTGTCCAGGTTATGATCTCACTGTTCCTGAGATCAAGCCCTGCACTGGGCCCTGTGGTGACAGTGTGGAGCCTGCTTGGGATTTTCTTTCTTTCTTTTCTTTCTGTTCTCTCTCTCTCTCTCTCTTTCTCTTTCACTCTCCTTCCCTCTTTGTCCCTCCCTAGCTCATGTGCTCTTCTGTCTCTCAAAATACATAAATAAAATTTTAAAAAATGAGAACAGACAAAATAAATTTTAAAAATATTATAAATGACTATGTGCCAATAAATTTGAAAAATTAACCAAAATGGATGATGAATCTATGGAATATAATCAAATGCCAAATATGGCATAGAGACAAAAACGAAAGTAAAATGTCTAAACATCTATAGGAGAAACTTAAATGGTAACCAATGATTTTCCTCTGTATGAGTTTCCAGGACTAGGTCTACATGATTTCATGCACAAGATTTCTCTAATTTTCAAAGAATGGGCAAGCCCTATTTTATATGAATTGATCCATGAAGTAGCAAGAAAAGGGGAGCAGGAGAAAAAACAGTTAAATCAGTTAATGAGGTATTTCCCTTGATTCCAAAATAAATGATGGTACAAAAAATTTTAAGCACTTTTCACTTATGAGGACACGTACACATATGCACAATAAAATATCTAATCAAATCACACAATGCATTGGAAAAAATATTATCAATTACAGTTTATAATGCAAGGATGGTTTAACATGAGAAAATCAGTGTGATTCAGCACATTAAAGAATTTAGGGAGAAATCACAGGATTATCTCAAGTTGCAGAAATGCTCTGATAAATTTTAGTACCTATTTATGACTTTTTAAAATTTTTACTAAAAAATTTTTTTAATGTTTATTTATTTTTGAGGGTGGGGGGGGGGGGGAAGAGCAGGGAGAGGGAGACACAGAATCTGAAACAGGCTCCAGGCTCTGAGCTGTCAGCACAGAGCCTGACTCAGAGCTCGAACTCATGGACTGTGAGATCATGACCTGAGCTAAAGTCGGATGCTTAACTGACTGTATCCAGGTGCCCCATGATTTTCTTTTTTAATCTCAGAAAATTTGATAAAGTATATGTACCAGGAACCTGTAGAAAGCATCAATGCAAATGCATTACTTTTAAGATCAAGAAACATTTAAGATTTCTCATTATCACTGATATATGATCATGAAGGGCCCTGCATGCCATGCAAAGGAATCTGAATTTATTCAGACATTAAAGAATATTAAGTAAGTAAATGACATAATCTGATTTGAAGATGGAAAAGATCACTCCTGAGGTCCTGTGGAAGATGGATTACAGTGGTGACCACACAGAAGGTTATTCTCAACACCAAGGTGAGAAAAGATGAGATTCTGAGCAAAGTAACAAAGATGTTGACAAGTCTCAAGGATTTAAGAAATATTGGGACATACAACTGAAAGGATTTACTAATATTTTTGACATCTGGATTTGGGCAGCAGGTGAGGGAAACCAATCATGATTAACTGAGTTTTTGGTTCAGATAATTTTAGTTTGGGTGAACTTGTGCCACATACCGAACACAGAATTATACATGTATGTCACATATTTATAGTGGCATCAAGCCACCTAGGTGTTTGTTTTTCTCTAAGGGAACACAGTGTGCTGGTGCAAGTAGGCGACTGGATGGATTCAGAGTTGTAACCTCAGCAAATCCAATATTACATTATAGAACACAGAAAAACAAATTCCAGAGAAAAGATACTTTTCTTTTGAAAATGTTGAAATTTAACTACTTATATGAAGGAAGAATGTTTAATAATCATTTGGAAATGCATATTTAGTGCTGAGGGCAAACTGGTTCAAAAATATAAGCTTGTAAGTCATTACTGATAGGCAATAACTGGGGCTATTGGAATATACAAGAAGTGAAAAAGCCAAAGGCAGAAGTCTGATACCAGCCCTTAGGGAAAAAGAAGAAAGGGCACGAATACTTAGGCAGAAAAAGAATAGTGGGTAGAATTCAAGATGGTGGAGGAGACTTTTTAAAGACACCAAGCAATAAAATGCTGAATAGTGCCTACTCAACTTCAATACTAAGAAATCTCTATTAATCTAAATGGGAACAGATTCACTTGAATAGCTGAGGTAGAAACCACAGTATATCAGGCTGAGGCGGAATGGGAAATGAAGAAACGGGAATGAAGCAAGTAGGGGCTAATTGTTCAAGAGGCTCCAGTTGTGAAGGAAGAGCAATATAAAAGCCAATTTCTATTTTTTTAAATATGAAATTTATTGTTGGGGCGCCTGGGTGGCTCAGTCGGTTGAGCGACCGACTTTGGCTCAGGTCACGATCTCACAGTTTGTGAGTTCGAGCCCCGCATCAGGCTCTGTGCTGACAGTTCAGAGCCTGGAGCCTGCTTCGGATTCTGTGTCTCCCTCTTTCTCTGCCCCTCCCCCACTCGTGTTCTGTCTCTGTCTCAGAAATAAACATAAAAAAATTTTTTTTTAAATACGAAATTTATTGTCCAATTGGTTTCCATACAACACCCAGTGCTCATCCCAACAGGTGCCCTCCTCGTTGCCCATCACCCACCCCCCCCACCCCCCATTGACCCTCAGTTTATTCTCAGTTTTTAAGAGTCTCTTATGGTTTGGCTCTCTCCCTCTCGAACTTTTTTTTTCCTTCCCCTCCCCCCATGGTCTTCTGTTAAGTTTCTCAGGATCCACATTAAGAGTGAAAACATATGGTATCTGTCTTTCTCTGTATGATTTATCTCACTTAGCATAGCACTCTCCAGTTCCATCCATGTTGCTACAAAAGGCCTTATTTCATTCTTTCTCATTGCCAAGTAGTATTCCATTGTGTATATAAACTACAATTTCTTTCTCCATTCATCAGTTGATGGATATTTAGGCTCTTTCCATAATTTGGCTATTGTTGAGAGTGCTGCTATAAACATTGGGGTACAAGTGCCCCTGTGCATCAGCACTCCTGTATCCCTTGGGTCAATTCCTAGCAGTGCTATTGCTGGGTCATAGGGTAGATCTATTTTTAATTTTTTGAGGAACCTCCACACTGTTTTCCAGAGCAGCTGCACCAGTTTGCATTCCCACCAGCAGTGCAAGAGGGTTCCCGTTTCTCCACATCCTCTCCAGCATCTATAGTCTCCTGATTTGTTCATTTTAGCCACTCTGACTTAAAAGCCAATTTCTAAAAAGAATTTTTAAAGGAAAGGATCTGAACATGTTTATGAGAAGATGGGATGGAGCTAGCAGAGCAACCAATGAAAAAACGTTGAAAGGTAAGGATCACGATCCTTGAAGATGGGAGACACAGTCATGAGCCGCTGTGTCGGCTGGACGAGGTACAACTCTTCCTCCAAGAGAGCAGGGATCTTTGTACATGGATGAAGCATGACCATCTGATACAAAGGACGAAGGCAGAAGAGAGATTAAGGCTTAAGGTAATTGCTGTAGAAAATGGAGAAGAGCGGCTGATGAGAGATGTGAAGCTAAAGTTTTCAGGGGACCAGCCATAAATGCAGGACACACACATGTAGTAGCATCAAGTCACCCAAGTGCCCTGGCTGCAGAAGTAGGTGACTGGATGAATTCAGAATTGTAAACTCAGCAACTCTGATCCAACAGAGGCATGACATTGACAGTCAAAGAATAGCTGAGGCTGTGACTTAGAACAGGAGAATGACAGGAGAGCTTAAGAAGGAAAAGGCAAACAAAAGAAGGGAGAAGGGATCAAGGACCAGACATGAAGTGCAAGAACAGGAAGAGGAGGGCAAGTGATGTGAGACCAAGAGCAATCTCCTATCCTTTTCTCCCTCCCCCGTTCATCCATGAGCCACTTTCAGACTAATCTCTTGATGGCTTCACTCTGATCCCATCACTACCTTGTTTATATACCTCATAAGCTCCCCTCTGCTTATCAAATTCAGTCTAAATCCTTCCAGTGCTTGATGGTCCTCTGATTTGGCATCAACCTACCATCTCATCCCTTTCTATACTCCTCCACCTCCACCACTCACCACTCTGGAAGCACGCAAATTTCACCTCATCCTACTGCTTGAAAGGTTTTATTCAATTCCTTCTACCTCCTTATGGTTGCCAGATTTAATTGGTAATACCCAGATGGGTTTCAGATAATCAATGAATAATTTTTTCAATGTAAGTATGTCCCATGCAAAATTTGTATTTATCTAGCAATTCTATCCTCCATTCCCAACAATACATTTCAAAATCATACTTTAACGTCACATTCAAATGTCATACTATGCTAACATGCCTCGAGTAAAAACTGAACAAGAAATAGTGTCTATCTGCATGGAACTTCCATACTACAGAGGTACAGAGAAAAATAAGCAGGCAGTCAACAATAAAGAAGTAGTTACAATGAGCCATGTAGGCAAAAAGGAAGCACACACCTTCCTGTATTTGCACTATGCATACTTATGAACACCTTGTAAAAAGAGACATCACACTCAAAGTTTAGAACAGAACATTCCTTAAAAAAACTTCTTCAGATGGATACACTTTACTTAATGCAATTTTTTCTTTTGTAATGACTCCTGGCTTGATTTGACAGAGATACCATTTAGCCAATTTTTACAAAGGAAGAATGTCTTTGTGTAATGGAAATGTAATGAAGGTCCAATGAATGGTCAACTGGTTTGGATAGATTAAGATAGCATTAGCATTCTTCTATATCCTCATAAAGAACAATAAACTTACCACACGTTGAGCTGCTATCAATGCTGCTAATGTACTTCGCCCAGGTGCTCCTGGGGCACAGAAGGAAACGTGGACTTTGCTTCCCTTGATCGTCATACCATCAGCGGCTTGCTGAACCTCTTCAGCATGCTCTGCAGTGTTATATTCCACCACTGCAAAGCCGCCAACATAACTACCTTCATCCTGTGCAAGCTGATTTAACACAGTTTGTTAAAAGGAGAATCCTAATGTCTGGTTAGAAATATTTATTTTCAGTATGTAATTTTCATTTTCAAAAACAAATGTATCAGAGCATATACTGGTGAAAATAATGTATTCTCTCTCTCGAAAATTAAAAGTTTCCTAGTTGTGGGATGCCTGGCTGGCTCAGTTGGAAGAGCATGCGATCCCTGATCTTGGGGTCATGAGTTCGAGCCCCACACTGGACATATAGGTACATTAATAAATAAACAAATACATAAATAACGAATGTTCACTAGTTGCTTAGATGCAGTCCTGAAGATAGGATGATAAACAAGACTCTGTCCAATTTCTTTTCAATTCTTTGATTTTCTAATTTACTTTAAAACTCAAAGCTCAAATGACAATATTCCCTCTATATTAAGAAAGATGTGTAACTGATAATTTATAGAAAAATGTAGAAACACAATAAATAACACTTTCTTTAAAATATATTTACCAGATACATGGACAAAGAAAGATACTGAACAATTATCTGACCACATATCTATGTAAATTAAAGTTTATATTATCAAGAGAAGAAAGGTAGGAGGAACCATATTCAACTTTTAATTCAGTATTTCAGGAAGATCTCAGGAATTTGGTCAAGTATTCCAAAGCAAACCTTATGTGGGAAAATTGTGCCCTGGGTTTGTTAAAATACCATATGCAACACACAAGCTTTATTTCTGAATGTGCCCTAAACAAACTCCTACAATGCAGAACTAGATTTATTTCCAGTCACCCACCTGTAAGAGTGTAAAGGAAGATACTAAAGTCCTGGATCTGTAAAGACTGGTACAAAGAGCAAAAATAAGAACAAAATAAGACACTAAAAAGTTTCTAAGTTTTGAGCATGTCTGAATTATCTTAAACACATTCACTCTATAAAGTGGTAAATGTGATAAAATTCAGCATGGTATGTCTTTAAGAAGACACATCTATGATACTTGTTTGGATTTGGCATCTCATAGGTTAATATTACAATTAAATCATTTCTTAGTCCTTTTTAGTTTCTTTTCTCTTATTTTTGAAGTTTTACTTTCTAACTATACAGTGAGACCAAATTTCTATCTTTCCTTCACATTCTTCCTTCCTTTTAAAACTTTCCTCATGAAACTTCTTCCATGAAACTTTTTCCAATTACATGGGAGAAAGGGAAAACATATACCTCTTCTAAACATCTCTCCTACAACCCCGTTCCTCTTGTAATCCAAACCAGATATTAAAATCAAGATTTGTAAAAGCCATCACTGTCTTTGGTGTCCCTTGATTACAAAGTAAGAGACTATGTTCAACGTAGTCCATGTCTACCTACCAAGCAAGAATCTGAACATCACAGATCCACTGCTAAAGGCATCATAAAGTTATTTTCTCAATCTTTTGAAAACGTTTCACATACTTATTATTCCTGGTTCATTATGGTAACTTCCATGCCTATATAAATTATAATACCATTTTAATTCTTCCAAAAGACAAAATCCTCTAAGTCCACAGCATCAGTAGTTTTAAAGAGTTTTTTTTAGTTCAATAGGAGAGCCACTCAAACATGTATTAGTCTGACTCCCCATCTAGTTAATTTTCCATTATTTTGAAGTATTTTAACAGAAGCTAAATGGCCACTTGCAAATAGTGTAACAAACACTTTTCTACCAATGGCAAGCTGGATTAAAGAACCTCTCAGGTACCTTCCAATTCTGGGATTCATAATTCAAATACAATTTGTGATAAACAGCTTTCCCCCTCACATTTGCCTCAAAGGCCTCAACAACAGCTACAAAGAATTATATATGACCTTAGAATATCACTATACAATTTTTAGTATTCAAAAATAGTATATGGATTAGAGAAATCACTTTTCAATAACTGAGCAAAGACTGACAAAAGCTTTGTCACAAAACTTTCTAATTTTATGAAGCTCTTGGATGGTTTCTTTGATGTTTATATTGGGATTGGAGGGGTAGAAATGAAAAAATAAAGTAGGCATTTATATATATATAATATATAATACATATATATATTATATGCATATATATTATATATAACATATATAATATATACACAGATATATAATTATAATTATAGATATTATATATAGTTATGTAGTTAGCTATATATATTATTTAAATATACTATGGTTATGTATATGTATGTGTGTGTGTGTGTGTGTGTGTGTGTGAGTGACCATAACTCCTAGTCTTCCACTGTAACAGTAGAGACTCAACAAATATATGATTAAAGAAAACCGGTGGGGTGGTGGGGGTGGAGAACAGGGGTTAAGAAGAAAAGAAGCATGAGAGAGAAGGAGAGAAGAGAGAGAAGGAGAGAAGAGAGAGAAGGAAGAAATTAAGAAAAGCAAGAGAGAAAAAAAAGAGTTCATTAGTTGCTATCAAACACCTATAAGGGAAGGATCTTATAGTTCATATCTATGTTTAGTAGAATATATTTAATCTTACTGATATATTACATGAAAATTCGTACCAGTGTTGTCAGTTTTCAAGATCTTCTCTAAATGTCTCACCATGATCCCATTAGGACAGAATTATACATTCTTTTTAAACCTCATAATACTTTTCTATCTTCCAATAATTACATCACTCTTTATACAGGATTTATCATTATTTGCTTGTCAGTACCTTCTGCAAAATTGTAAGGTATTGAGAGAGTACGTGTCTATTCTATTTCTAACTTTTAGCAATATAGTGTCTGGTGCGGAGAAGATAATAAGTAAAACTTGGATAGACGAATGGATCAATGAATGAAAGGCTAGACACATGGATGGAATGAGGTGAATGAGCAAGTGATGGGTTTGCTAAAACATACTTAACTATATAATACTATAGGTTGACCCACACACAATGGGAATTGATTTAAAATTTACCATGAACTTAAAGTCTTCATTATAGACTAAAGAAGAATTAGATTATCCACTGTGATATTCACATATGCATAATAAATTTGTGAGTGCATATACAATAGATACAGAGGCAGATATTTTCAAATATTTCAAATGATACCTGAAAAATACATACCTGGCAAAACACAGGTTTATGTATACTGGAAAAAAATTGCAACAGCTCCTCTGAATCCCTGTAGTCACTAGGGAGTTTATCTATACAAAGGCACTTAGAATGAATTAGCTCTGCAGCCAATAGATTAACATCCATCCATTGTGCAAACAGAGCTGATGCTCCCAATTGTTTACCCAATAACTCCAATCTAGCCTTTGCAGCAAAGTCCTTTTTCATGTATTCCACAAATCCATAGCCTTTGGAATGGCCAGTAACCTCACTGTAGACTAGAAAACATCTCTCGATATTTCCATAAGCACGAACAAGTTCTTCAAACTCTTCTAATGTAAAAGAAGTGGGTAAGTTGGTAATACACAGCAAAGCATCTGTTGGCTGGAGCTGAACAATTAAGTCCTTTCCTCGAAAAGAATATTGATGGAACATCTGAATTGCATTCTGGGCTTGTTCCCCATTCAGTAAGGTAACAAAAGCTAGAAGATAACAAAATGAATTAAAGTTTTGTCTAAGCCAGTGTTTGCAAACTTTTTTGACTATGACCCACAGTAAGGAATATATTTTTGGTCTGTGACTCAATAAACACACACACACACACTTCAAATATTTCTGAAACAAAAGTATTAGTAACTGAAACTCCTGCCCTATGCAATGCACTCTGATATTTTCTATTCTATTTCATTGTGTTTTTTTAGGCTGATACCAACCACTAACCTAATTTCATGACCAGTGACTCAAATCAAAGTACAGGAATTATATCAGGAGTTCCACTGTAAGATACTACAATGTTCTGTTTTGTTTTTGATTTTCATACAGACTTTATTTTTTCCAACTATGTCTAATGCAAAATTTTATAAAGTCTTAAAAATTTTCTTTCATATTGAAGCACCTAAATACATAAAGCAAATATTGACAGAAAGCAAGAAATTGACAGTAATACAATAATAGTAGGGGACTTTAACACCCCACTTACATCAATGAATAGATCATTCAGGCAGAAAATCAATCCTGAAACAGTGTCTTTGAACGACATATTAGGGCAGATGGACTTAACAGATATATACAGAATATTCCACTCCAAATCAATAGAACACACATTCTTTTCAAGTTCACAAGGAACATTCTCCAGGATAATCATATGACAGGATACGGACAAGTTTCAATAAATTTAATAAAATTTAAATCCTGTATCTTTTCTGATCACAATGGTATAAAACTAGAAATCAATCACAAGAAAAAAAAGTGGAAAAAAACACAAAGGTGGAAGCTAAACCACATGCTACTAAACAGCCACTGGATTTCTTCAATGAAGAAATTAAAGATGAAATTAAAAATACTTGAAGACAAATGAAAATAAAAACACAATGCTCCAAAATCTCTGGGACACAGCAAAAGCAGTTCTAAGAGGGAAATTTATAGGGATACAGGCCTACCTCAAGAAACAAGAAAAATCTCCAACAGTCTAACCTAACACCTAAAGGAATTAGAAAAGGAAGAAGAAACAAAGCCCAAAGCCAGGAAAGGAAGAAGATATTAAGATCAGAGCCAAAATAAATTAGAGAGTAAAAAAAAAACAACAGAAAAGATCAATGAAACCAAGAGATAAAAGATCAACAAAATTGATAAACCTTTAGCCAGACTCATCAAGAAAAAAAGAGAGGATACAAATAAATATCAGAGATAAAAGGGGAATTAACAACTGACACCACAGAAATACAAAAGATTGTAAGAGAATACCACAAAAAATTTTGTCAATAGACAGAACAACCTAGAAAAAATGGGTAAATTTCTAGAAACATACCATCTTCCAAAACTGAATCAGGAAGAGATAGAAAATCTGAACAGACCAATTACTAGTAACAAAGTTGAACTGATAATGAAAAACTTCACACAAACAGAAGTCCAGGACCAGATTGCCTCACAAGTGAATTCTACCTTTCATTTAAGCAAAAATACTGATTCTCCTGAAACTATTCCAAAAATAGAAGAGGAAGGAAAGCTTCCAAATACATTCTATGAGGCCAGTATTACCCTGATTTAAAAAAAAAAAAAAAAAAACAGAGACACTACAAAAAAAAGAAAATCACAGACAAATATTCCTGGTGAACAGATGCAAAAATCCTCAACAAAATATTAGCAAGCTGCATTCGGCAATACATTGAAAGGATCATTCACTTGGATCAAGTGGGATTTATTCCAAGGAGACAAGCAGGTTCACATATTCACAAATCAATCAACAAGGATAAACCACATTAACAAAACAAAGAAGTCATACAATCATCTCAATAGATGCAGAAAAAGCATTTGACAAAATTCAACATGAATTGATGATAAGCTCTCTCAACAAAGTGTGTTTAGGGGATACATACCTTAACCTAAATAAAGATCATTCATGAAAAACACACAGCTAACATCATACTCAATGGTAAAAAACTGAAAGCTTTTTATCTAAGACCAGAAACAAGACAAGGATGTCCACTCTTATTTAACATAGTACAGAAGACCTAGCCACAGAAACTAAATAAGAAGTAAAAGTCATCCAAATTGGTAAGGAAGAAGTTAAACTGTCACAATTTGTAGATGGTATGATACTATATGTAGAAAACCTGAAAGATATGACCAAAAACTATTAGAATAAACGAATGCAACAAAGCTGCAGGATACAAAATTAATACACAGAAAATAGTTGCCTTTCTGGACACTAATAATTAAATAGCAGAAAGAGAAAGTAAGAAAACAATCTCATTTATAATTGTACTAAAAAGAATAAAATGCCTAGGAATAAATTTAACCAAGGAGGTAAAAGACCTATACTCTGAAAGCTGACATTGATGAAATAAATTGAAGATAACACAAACAAATGGAAAGATACTCCATGCTCCTGTATTGGAAGAGCCAATACTGTCAAAATGTCTACACTACTCAAAGCAATCTACAGATTTAATGCAATCTCTAACAAAATACCAACAACATTTTTCACAGAACCTGAACAAATAATCCTAAAATTTATATGGAACCACAAAGAACCTCAAGAAGCCAAAGCAATCTTGAGAAAGAAGAATCAAGCTCAAAGTGTTACAATCCTAGCTTTCAAGATCTACTACAAAGCTGTAGTAACCAAAACAGGATGGTACTGACAGAAAAACAGACACATAGATCAATGAAACAGAGGGCCCACAAATAAGCCCATACCTATATGGTCAATTAATCTATAACAAAGTAGGCAAGAATATACAATGGGGAAGACAGTCTTTTCAATAAATGGTGCTGGGAAAATTGTACAGCCACATTCAAAAGAATGAAACTGCACCTTCTTACACCATACACAAAATAAACTTACAATGAACTAAAGACTTAAATGTGAGACCTGAAACTGTAAAACTCCTAATGGTTGCAAAAAAAAAGGCAGTGATCTCTTGGACATCACCCTTAACAACATATTTATAGGTATGTTTCCTTAGGCAAAGAAAACAAAAGCAAAAATAAACTATTGAGACTACACTAATTTGCTTGGCCAAGGAAATCATCAACAGAACAAAAAGACAACCTAATGATTGTAAGAAGATATTTGCAAATGATGTATCTGACAAAGGACTGATACCCAAAACATATAAACATATACAAATCAACACCAAAAAACAATGTGATTAAAAAATGGGCAGTAATGGGCAGTGCCTGGGTGGTTCAGTTGGTTAAGCATTTGACTCTTGATTTCAGCTCAGGTCATGACCTCACAGTTTGTGAGATCAAGCCCTGTGGCAGGCTCTGTGCTGATAGCATGGAGTCTGCTTGGCATTCTCTCTCTCTGCCTACCTGGCATTGTCTCTCTCTCCTACTCTCACTCTCAAAATAAATAAACAAACATTTCTTAAAAATGGGCAAAGGGCCTGAATAGACATTTTTCCAAAGAAGACATACAGATGGTCAACAGATACATGAAAAGATGCTCAACATCACTCATCAGCAGAGAAATGCAAATCAAAATCATGAGATATTACCTCACACCAGTCGCAATGGTTAGTATCAAAACGACAAGAACTAAAAGTGTTGATGAGGATGAGGAGAAAAGGGAACCCTTGTGCACTGTTAATAGGAATGTAAATTAGTGCAGCCACTGTGGATAGTAGTATGGGGGTTCCTCAAAACATTGAAAATAGAAATACCATATGATTCAGTAATTCCACCACTGGGTATTTACCCAAAAAAAATGAAAACATTAATTTGAAAAGATACATGTTTGCTGCAACATTATTTACAACAAAGATATGGAAGCAATCCAAATGTCCATTAATAGATGAATGCATAGAGAAGATACGGTGTGTGTATATATATACATATATATGCACACACACATGTATATATACACACATATAACAGAATATTACTCAGCCATAAAAAAGAATGAGATCTTGTCATTTGCAACCACATGAACAGACCTAGAGGGTATATTGCTAAGTGAAACAAATCAGAGACAGAAAGATAAATACCAAATGATTTCACTAATATGTGGAATCTAAAAAAACAAATGAATAAACAAAAACAAATGAGGGGGCACCTGAATGGCTCAGGTGATGGAGCATGCAACTTGGTATCAGGGTCATGAGTTTGAGCCCCGTGTTGTGCACTGAATGTGCTTTAATAAAAAAAAAAACTCTTAAATACAGGGAACAAACTGGTGGTTGCCTGAGGGGACATGGGGGAGTGGTGAGTGAAATATATAAAGGGAATTAAGAGGTACAAACTTCTAGCTATGAAATAAGTGACGGAGATGAAAAGTACAGCATAAGGAACATGGTCCATAATACTGTAATCATGTATGGTTACAGATGGTGACTACACTTACTGTGGTAATCACTGAGTAATGTATAGAATTGTGGAATCAATATGTCGTACACCTAAAAAAAAATATGTTGTACATCTGAAACTAATATAACATTGCATGTTAATTATACTGCAATTAAAAAATAAACAATACAAAGCCTACAAAAATTTACTATAACATCACAACGTATTAGGACATTCTTTATAAAAATGAATGTTTCTAGTAAGATACATAGATACATTAATAATGCCCACATTTAGAATCAAAGTGAAACCAGATGCTTAAAAGTGAAATCTTACCTGTTCTCTTATTTCTGTCCACATAACAATACTTTAACTCATAGTCTTGTAATAAATCATGAACTTCCTGAAAGAGACAAAACGCGAGTTCAAATAAACACATGAATGCAGTTAGTGGATAATCCAGCTGTATTAGCCAATCATTACTACCACCACCATCTGCCATGTACAACACCTTCCACGGATCTCCATTATTTAAATTAAAGGCATTCCAGGCCCACCAAATATAACATCAACCTACCTCTCCAACTGTATCTCCCAGTACAGGATCTGCACACAGATCCTGTTTCTGCTCTATGAGCACGATCTCATGAGGATGCCATGCACAGCCCTCATTCTGAATCTCTGCTCATGTGGATACCTTGACCTTGCATGGGACAAAGATATCAATACTTGTAAACTTCATCTGAAACCACATGCATCCTTTGAAATCCCAGTTCAAATATTCTTTCATGAAGTTTTCTCCAATTCTTTCCCACAGGACATGACTTCTCTCACCTCTACACTAACAATGATCATACTTTTTAATGCCTGTCTTATAGAAATAATATTAAACATTTCTCTTTGTATATCACATACTGAGTTTTTAACAAGTAATACACTTGTAGATGCTGTAGTACCAGCCTAGAGAATAAATACAGTTAGACTGCAAACCTAGCGATCCCTGGGTATGAAACAATAACCACCACAAGGTACACGTGTGGTTCAATTTATTTCCACTTGGCTCCCCAAGATGTTGAAACTGGCTTTCCAGTTCATTCTGTTTCCATTATCAATCCAGTCTGAACTTGCTTCTTCTGGTATGACTTTCACCCAGCTGGGGTCCTGAAAAAGCAAATTTATATTCCCAATCCTCCTGTTAAATTGATAATACTTGAGTATGGGAACTGTATTTCATAGATTTGTATAGTACCTGTACTGCTTTGCATACGCTAGGCAGTCAAACATACACTAAACTGAAAATAATTATTTTGTCATTGAATTGATATTTGGCCTTGAAAGTTTACTAATAATACACAACAGATGCAATTATTATTTTTTAAAGGAACTGGACTATCATGTAGGTGGACATTCTGATCCTGGATGGAGGGTTACAGCCAACCTGCTCTATATTGCACATAAATAAATTAAACATACACAAGTGCTGGTATGTTGAGTTCACAATAGAAGCGAATTTACTCAATGATAATAATTCTTATTATTGCCATTATTATAGCTAATATTCATTTAGCTTTTACTTAGGTACCAGAGCAAAGGTACCTCACTCCTTTTATTAAAAACCAGGAGGGGCGCCTGGGTGGCTCAGTTGGTTGGGCGTCCGACTTCGGCTCAGGTCATGATCTCGCGGTCCGTGAGTTCGAGCCCCGCTTTGGGCTCTGTGCTGACAGCTCAGAGCCTGGTGCCTGTTTCAGATTCTGTGTCTCCCTCTCTCTCAGACCTTCCCCCATTCATGCTCTGTCTCTCTCTGTCTCAAAAATGAATAAACGTTAAAAAAAAATTAAAAAAAAAAACAACCAGGAAACCAGAGCAGAGAAAAATCAAGTAACTTGCCAAAGTCATACTTAGTAACTTGCTGAGTGGAGATTCACCCATCAGTCTGGTTCCAGGGACTACAACCTTAACCTCTACACAATACCACCATATTCCTTCTAAAATTAATTAAAAATAGTATACTACCACTAAGAATTACAAAAACAATATCATTAGTGCCCTAGTAAGAGATCATATGGAAACAGAAAATAAATACGTGGGCAGTTACAAATTGAGACATATTTTCCCCTTTAACACAATGTAAGTGGGGGGGGGGCGGGGGAAGGGTGACATAACAGGCAAAATATAAAAACATAATGTTAGGTGAAGAAAAGATAATCACCTATGGTAAAAAAGAAAAGAAAGTAAAGTTGATAATTTAGTATTCTTTATTAGTAAGTCAAAATTAGATATATTTTAAAGTACATATACTACCAATTTTGTGAAATATGGTTTGATGAGTTATGTAGTAGTATGATCAATATACATATCTTACTATGGTAATTTTTTATCTTGTAAACTGTAATGTTTTCTTGGACTTAAAAAAAACATATAGTGTATTCATTAAGAAAGTGTAATTCTCTCAATAGCATAGCACACACATCTTGCCAATCAGCTAATACTTAATATAGAAGGTGGTACGCTTTTAGTCACACAGACTTTCATCTCTCCTTTCAGTAGTTAACAGCTGTCAAGCGCCAGATTAAGAAAACATGACACTGCTCTTCACATTATCAACTATCTGTAAACAAATGACACGTTATATTCCTCATTCAGCTGAATTACCTGAGATCTTAAATATTCAAAGATGCATTTTGCAAGTTAAAGTTTTTATTTTTAAAATACCTCTATTTAAAATTGTAACTTTTCTATGTATCAGATGTGGCATACAGATTTTGCCAGCTGGGAAACCTTACAAGCCTTCTTGTAAAGAAAAAAAAAACGATTATTTTTCTCCATGCCCTGGTTGTTTTGACCCAGGCAAAAGTGGGTCACCCCTCAATTTAAGCCTTGGTAAGTTGGCCAAATTAAAAACTTAAAACCTGAAAGAGAGCCCTAACAACCATTTGCCTAAATTCCACTATGCTCTACAGAAGCACAGAACCCAAACAACTGAAATTGTATCTCCCTATTCTAATAGCTTTATGACATTTCTATTAACTTATAAGTTAATTTTAAGGAATGAAGTAGCATCTTTGATGAAAACATTTTGTCTTCTGACCAGGAATATCAGTTACAAATTACTTACAGTAAGATAAGTTCATCAAAATTGATAGCATTAAACAGCTTTAGTAACCTATCTCCAGGCCACGTTCATTATCACTCTCTGGAATTAAATGAAAGTTTTGCACATATGAAATATTTCCTGGAGAGAGAATTGATAGCCTTAAGGAAACCCAGCCTTAGGTTTTTTTTTTTTTTAATGTTTATTTTTGAGAAAGAGAGAATATGAGTGGGGAAGGGGTAGAGAGAGGGGGTTCAGGGGATCCAAAGTGGGCTCTGTGCTGACAGCAGAGAGCCCATTGTGGGGCTCGAACTCATCAACCACGAGATCATGACCTGGGCCGAAGTTGGGCATTTAACTCACTGAGCCACCCAGGCGCCCCAACCCAGGCTTAGTATTAAACATGAATCACATCACCTTCTAAACCCTTCTCAGACTTACTTTCATTAATTTTTTTTTTTTCCTAAGAAAGGCCTTCACAGATTTCAAATTCTACTTTTTTGGAATAAAAAAGGAAACATTTTTGCTAATTTGCCTTTAAAATTTTAAGTGATTTGATATTATAAAGAGATTATCTGTAACACATATTAAGTTATGAGGCATAATAATGAAATAAGCATCTAGGAACTCACCACCAAACCTAAGAGAACATTAGCAACACTGTTCCACTGACTTTTGCATTCATTTGCTAGGCTCATCCCACCCTTCCCCTATGGCTGGAGTTGCTCACTTAGGTATGCATCTCCAAACAATATGTTGTTTTACTTGTTTCTGAGCTTTAGAGAAATGGTATTGTGATGCTTTTAGTTTTCTGTGCCTTGCTTTTGTGTGTGTGTGCTTTGCTTTTTTTTTTTTTAAGTAAGCTCCATGCCCAACTTGAGGTCCAAACTTACAACCCTGAGATCAAGAGTCAGACGCTCTACTGACTAAGCCAGCCAGGTGCCCTGTGTGCCTTGCTTTTTATACTCAATAATATGTTCCAAAAATTCACTCATGTTCCACCTGGCCATTCATTTATTCACTACTATTTGATATTCCATTCTAGGACTATTTTTCTATCAATGAATATTTGCTTTCTAGGTTGTTGTTTTGCTACTTACATATTTTTAAAAAATTACTACCACGGCACCTGGGTGGCTCAGTCGGTTAAGCGTCCAACTTTGGCTCAGGACATGATCTCATGGTTCTTGAGTTCGAGCTTTGCATCAGGCTCTGTGCTGACAGCTCAGAGCCTGGAGCCTGCTTCAGATTCTGTGTCTCCCTCTCTCTTCCCCACTCATGCTCCCTCTCAAAAATAAACAGTAAAAAAAATTTAAATAATAAGAAAAAAACAGCAGATGTTGGTGAGGATGTGCAGAAAGATGATCTCTTTTGCACTGCTGGTGGGAGTGCAAACTGGTGCAGCCACTCTGGAAAACAGTATGGAGGTTTCTCAAAAGTTAAAAATAGAACTACCCTATGACCTAGCAGTTGCACTACCAGGTATATATCCAAGGGATACAGGTGTGCTGTTTTGAAGGGGCACATGTACCCCAATGTTTATAGCAGCACTATCGACAATGGCCAAAGTATGGAAAGAGCCTAAAATGTCCATCAACAGATGAATGGATAAAGATGTGGTATATATATATAATGGAGTATTATTTGGCAATCTAAAAGAATGAAATCTTGCCATTTGCAACAACATGGATGGATCTAGAGTGTATCATGCTAAGCAAAATACATCATTCGTATGACTTCACTCATATGTGGAATTTAAGATACAAAACAGATGAACATAAGGGAAGGGAAACAAAAATAAAATAAAAACAGGGAGGGGGACAAACCATAAGAGACTTAAATACAGAGAACAGAGGGTTGCTGGAGGTGCTGTGGGTGGGAGGGGGGATGCGCTAAATGTGTCAGGGGCATTAAGGAGGACACCTGTTGGGATGAACACTGGGTGTTATACATAGGGGAAGAATCACTGGAATCTACTCCTGAAATCATTATTGCACTATATGCTAACTTGGATGTAATTAAAAATAAAATAAATTAAAATAAAAGTAAATTACTACCACATTCTTATAAATTTTATATATTTCCTAGTGCTCGTGTACAAGTTTCTGAAGAAATGAAATTCCTGGGCTGCACATATGCAAATGATCATCTTTGTATGAAAGTGCCAATTTGTTTGCTGGAATGGCTGTACCAGTCTATATTCCATCAGGAGGATGTGAAAGTCCTGCTAATACATATCCCTACAATGCTTGGTGTTACCAGATACTTGTCAATTTCGTGGATATAATTGTACCTCACTGTGATCTTAACTTGTATTCCCTTGATTACTAAAGGTAGAGCTTGTGATAGTTACTTTTAGGTTGAATTGGCTATAGTATCCAGCTATCTAAACATTAATCTAAGTGCTGCTGTGAAGGATTTTATAGATGTGGTTAGTATCTACCATCAGTTTAAGTAAAGGAGACAACCTTTCATAATGTGGGTGGGCCTCATCTAATCAGATGAAGGCCTTAACACCAAAAACTGAGGTTTCCTGGAGAAGCAATCCTGCCTCAAGACCGTAGCATCAAAACATGCCTGACTTTCTAGCCTGTTGGTGTGTGTGACAGATTCTAGACTTGCCAGCTCCCTCAATCAATCAAGCTCTCTCTCTCTATATATATATATGCATATAGTATAAATACATTTTAACATGAATATTATATATGTATCTCTGAAGAACTTTAAGTGACGTAGGCATCTTTTCATGTTTATTTGCCATTTATTTCTCTTTCTGGAAAACACTCATCTTGATTGCCATTTTTCTATTGTATTTGTCTTTTAACGACTTGTAGGAGTTTTTTTTTTTTAAACATATTCTGCATACTAATCATTTGCTGGGAACTGTATTATAAATGTATTCCCCTGCTATGTGGTCTGTTATTTTATTTGTGAATTTTTCTGGTGAAGAGAAATGTATCATTTTAATCAAGCCAAATTTATTAATTCTTTCCTTTACCATTTGTATTTTTTGTACATTAAGAAGTCCTTTCCTGAGGCAGGTGGGTGGTTTGCACAGATAAGCCTCTGACTCTTGGCTTCAGCTCGGGTCATAATCTCACAGTTGGTGAGCTCAAGCCCCACTTCGGGCGAGCATGAGCCCCTAAATGGGGTGAGCATGAGCCCTGCTTTGGGTGAGCCCCACTTCTCTCCCTCTCTCTGCCCCTTGCTCACCTTCACCCCCCGCACTCAAAAAAAAAAAAAAAAAAGAAATCCTTTCCTACCCAAGTCCTAAAGACATTTTGTGTTCCAACGATTTTTAAATTTCCCTGTTGCTTATCAGTTTTCAGTCTGTTAGCCATATTATGCTAGCTACAATTTCCAGTACAATCTGGAATGGAAGTGATGCTGACACTGCTCCTAACCTCAGAGGGCAAGTTCTCAGTAGTTCACCATTGAATATGATGGCTTTGGGTTTTCTAGATAATCTTCAAGTTTGAGTTCTCTTCTATTCCTGATTCCTATGAATTTTTACTAGGAATGGGTGTTACATTTTATCAAATGCTTTTTTTGCATCACTCGTGATGCCTTAAGTTCCATCTTCGTGCCAATGATCTCTAAATTCTTATTTCCACTTTCAAACCTCTCTCTTAGGCTCCAAACCTAGATATGCTATTGCTTGCTTAGAACTGCATTTGCATGTTCCACATCAGGTAATACTTTTTTTTGGCCCAATGGAGGGTCTATCATATATTATCTTTCATGATACTGCCTGAGTAAATGTGGTATTAATTTTAACTTTGGTAAAATTTTAGCAACTGTAAATGGAGCTATTATGTTGGGAAGTTCATTTGAATACAAACTTTTTGCCAGGGGAACATTCTAACTTTGTCTAAAAAAATTAATACACTTTTAGCTTTTCTTATTATCAAAATAGTAATAATAATGATAATTTACAGAGTGCTCACTGTATCCCAGGCAATTTATAGATATTATCTCATTTAATCCTATTTAACCCAGATTAGCTAGATTTTAAAGCTGGATTTTATTATCCAGATTTTAAAGATGAGGCCATTGAGGCCTAGAAAAGTATAGTGACTTACAGTATAGACAGTATGCGATTGATCTAGGATTCAAACCCAGAATAACAGACTCTAGAGCAAACACCGTGAACTACTAAACTATATTGTATCTTAAGTATCGGCACTACAAAAATAAAGTCTAAGAAATATACATTCCCATCACATTTCTAAAACTTACTGCATCACTGACCTCCTAACCTTAGAATGAGGATTAGGCCAAGAACAAAGTTTGAAAGATAAAAACAAAAACAACATAGTGTTAACTTTTTGACAGCTAGAAATAAGACTGCATCACTACCTTGGGTTAATTATTTCAATGGATCCTCATTTCCCTTAAAGTAAAATCCAAACTCCCTAATATGGCTTATAAATGTTTCATCATCTGGTCCTCATATAGCCTTTCTCTAGTGCTTGTACACATTTAGGGGAGGGAAGTGGATGCACACAGCAGACAGCAAGCTCTCTGGGGTCTTTTCTTCTGAGGATCCTTCTCCTGCTGGATCAGGGCCCCACCCTTACAGCCTTGTTTAACCTTAATTACTTCCACAGAAGCCCCATCTCCAAATATAGCCACACGGTGAGGGGAGGGGGGCTAGGTCTTCAACATATGAATTTGGAGGAACACACACATTCAGTCCATAACAGGTGCCTTCATGAAATGGCTGGTTCCAGGGCTGAAGCACAGAAAGTGCAAAATAAGCTGCAACATCTTATGTTGAAAACAAAGGAAATGCTTGGCAAAGGATGGGGACATGTACAAGGACCTCAGACCCTTCCCATAAGTGTGTGCTGGAATTAGTGACTTGTTTCCAAGGAATTGTGAATGGGAAAGATTGTGTCTTTACAGGAATGACACAGAAGACATCACCTTATGCAAATGATCAAGGTTAACATCACTGGTAGTAAGTCACGTTCTCCCTGAAATGATGTTATCAGAAGTACACCTCACCTCTACGGAATTCTTACCAAAATTCCATAACCCTAATCTCTCATGAGAAAAACATCATACAAACCAACGTGGAGGGGCATTCTAAAAGATATCTAACCAAAGCTGTCAAGGTCATAAAAAGCAAGGAAGAGAAACTGATGCAGAATGGAGACCAATGGGACATAGTGACTGAGTGCAATGTGGGCCCCTGAATTGGATCTTGGAACAGAAAGACGACATAAGTGAAAAAACTAATGAAATCCAAAGACTGAAGTTCTGTTAATAATAATGTACCAATGTTAATGTCTTGGTCCTTACTAACGTACCTTGAGTATATAAGATGTAACATGAATGGAAACTGGGATACATGGGAACTCTATCTCATATCTTTGCAATTTTTTCTGTAAACCTAAAATTATTACAAAATAAAAGACTGAAGAAGAGGACATAGGAGCCAGCTTGAAGCTCCCACTGCTCAAATCTAAAACAATTTAAGCATGAAAATAAGTAATTAATGAAGTATAACCCATTGAGCAACATAGAACCCATGAGCCTATTTTTAATATAAATAAATAAATTGAACACTTGAAAGGGAATAGAATATTTACACAGTCTTAATTAAAGTATCCTCCTTTAAAATCCTTATTGATTACAAAGGGAAATCTCTGCATGGAGAAGATACCACTTTAATAAAAGTCAAAATGATCAAAGTTAATTTTACCAACAATGAGCCAAAATCTAAAATGTGTACCACCCTGTCCTGCCAAGGATACCTCACTTGAATCTAATCATGAAGAAATATCAGACAACTTCAAGTTGAAGGACATTCTACAAAATAACTGACCCATCTCATCTTCAAAAGGGTCAAGGTCATAAAAGCCAAGCAAAGACTAAGGACTTATTCCAGGCTAAAAAAGACTAAAAAGACACAACTAAGTGCAATACATAATTCTGAACTGGATCCTTCCACGATGAAAGACATTAGTGGGATAACATTAGATCCAAAGCAGTTATCCTAGTGATTTGAGGATTAGGTGGCAGTTATTTTTACTTTCATAGTAGTGATGTAGTTATGTCAGAAAATGTCCAAATTTGTAGGAAATACACAATGAAGGACTCAGGGTGGTAAAACATCATGGCGGTACTCACTCTCAAACAGTTCAGGGAGAAAAGTTCTTTGTATTGTACTTTTCTGTATGTTTGAGATTTCAAAACTTTCCAGATTCACATGTTCTTGTTTCTTGCCATTACCTATACTCTAGATAAGGCTGTAAAAAGCCCACAGGATATAAAGTCAGGGAAATGGAGACGAATCTGCACTCAAAAGCAAGCAGTTAAACTTGTGGGTAACAGAAGATCCAAAGTCCAGAAAATAAAAGCTGGGAGCTAAGAGAAGAAAATTACAGTAGTGGGTTGAGGAAAGATATAAAGCCCAACTGGCTGGGGCAAAAGGGGTGGGATGAAGTAGGTCAAGGTGACAGGAAGAGAGGCAAAGTATACGCATACAAATACAGGCTTGAACAAATTCAATGAGTTGTAATGCTCTTTTGGCATTCCTGTGGTAACAAACAGTTAACAGAAAGCTTCAAACACAAGGAAAATGCATGAGTACAGGGGAGTGATAAGTTCACAAACCTAATGATAACGATAGTAAAAATAAGCACAGAATTAGGCACTAAATGCATAAAAAACAAGTTTAAGAGCCCACAATGAGCTAGGGACTCAGAAAACTAAAAAAAGAGAGAAACTTCTTTCTTATCAAATACTTATTGTGAAGAACACTGAACAGCACAATGGGCAACTGTCTTCCCATGTTTTAAAGAGAAATATTCTTGGGGCGCCTGGGTGGCTCAGTCAGTTAAGCATCCGACTTCAGCTCAGGTCATGATCTCATGGTTTGGGGGTTCGAGCCCCACATTGGGCTCTGTGCTGACAGCCCAGAGCCTGGAGCCTGCTTTGGACTATTCTGTGTCTCCCTCTCTCTCTGCCCCACCCCTGCTCACGCTCTCTCTCTCAAAAATTAATAAACATTTAAAAAATGTTTAAAATTTTTAAAAACAATAAAGAGAAACATTCTTCGTATCAGTCTCTGACATTTAGTACATGTTAAGGAGAAAATAATACACTGCAATTCCTTGTAAACCTCCGTGCCAGGCATAGTGCCTCAAGTGTCCATTGGTACTGCTGGGGAGGCTGGAGAAGAATGAGCTTTTACAACAAACATGAAGTGACTCAGTTGACTTTTTTAAGAAAGAAAATTAAGGAGCTTGATTTATATTCTTGCCCAGATGGAGGATCTGGCATAAACATGGCCCACAACAGATTCGGATGAACTCTTTGAGCTCTGGATCTGCTCAAATGGTCCATACTCATGTGAAGTCCCAAAAATATGACCAAATTATATTAGCCTGGAAAGGCACTTCTCAACCTGGGTCTATAATTCCCCAGTGAGATCAGGCGTAAGTTACAAGAGATCCATAATCTCTTGAAATTACATGCAAATTTCTACGTGTCTAGGAATATTAAGCACTTTTCCTGGAGAGAGCGTTTATGGCTTTCAACCTACTCATAAGCCATAAACAGTTGACTGATTGAATTATAAGTAAATGGAGTAACATCACTGCCAAAAAAGCCAGCACAATCTTACAATGCAAAATTTCTTCATTGTGCAAGTCAGTCATGAATACTTGAGTATGTCAGACATATTAATAGAAGTCTAAAATTTTAGAACAAAGTAGGCAGGTAATCCTGTTTTAAATTTCCCTTGGAACAATGTGTCAGGCTCTAGGTGAAATATTTGTGACACAAAGGTAAATATTACATAATTCCTGTCCTTTGGAGGACACGCTACAGTGTGTGTGGAGAAGAATTGTAAGTATAATACAGTGTAGGATAAGAATATGAGCTTTGGAACCAAACAGACATTAGTCTTTTTACCTTACCACTAATTAGTGGAATGACCTTTGGCAAACTGCTTAACATCAATTTTGCATCTGTTTCCCTATCAATAAAATGGAAATGAGAAATTCTGATTTTTTTTTTAATTAAAAAAAATTTTTTTTTAATGTTTATTTATTTTTGAGACAGAGAGAGACACAGCATGAGCAGGGAAGGGGCAGAGAGAGAGGGAGACACAGAATGTGAAGCAGCCTCCAGGCTCTGAGCTGTCAGCACAGAGCCCAATGCGGGGCTCGAACTCACAAACTGTGTGAGATCATGACCTGAGCTGAAGTCGGACGTTTAACCGACTGAGCCACCCAGGTGCCCGGAGAAATTCTGATTTTAGAGTCTTGAAATGAGGGGTAAGTATCATGTAAACAAAATATACAGTGTCTGGCAATAGTAAGCACCCAATGAACAAATTTTTTTATTGTTGCTACAGATATCTAAAGGAGAAAGAAATTTGTTCTTGCAGAGGGATTACTGGAAGATCTCAATTAGACAACCATACTCAATTTTGCGTGCCACATTTTAAGATATACGATAACAAAGTAGTAGTGGTGTGCATTCAGGGAAAAAGAATTAAGTCTGTGAGGAAATTTGGACTCATATCTGAAAAACTAGTGGTTTGAAGGAATTGAAGTTGTAAGTTAAAAAACAATATGACAAATTCTCTATTATGGGAGGGGAAAAGTTGGATCAAGAAATCAAAATTTCAGGGAAATTAATTTTATATATTCAGTATAAATAAGACACTAAAGCTGTCTGAAGGTAAAGTAGGATACTTTACTAAGCAGTGATGTCTTTGAAAGTAAAGGTGTTAAAAGTTCACGGGTTGAGAACTTTAAATTGGATTTATTTATGCAGTAGGCAAAAGAGTTAGATAAAATATCTTCTGCCATCCCTTCCAATACTGAGATTTTACTTTTTTTTTTTTTTTACTTCTATATTAATTAGCATACTATTGGTTGGTAGTAACGTAAGACCCAACTTGAAATCCATGAAATAAAAGGAATTAGTGGCTTGCATATGTATGAAATCCAGAACTAAGTTTCAGATATAGCTTGACCAGGGCTCTAGCTCAGCTTTTCTCTCTCTCTTTTTCCTCCACCTCAGTCCAATCCCCCTTTGGATGTCTGCTCTGTCCTCAGATAGCCAGCAGCAATCAGGGCAATGTGCCTCTGCATTCGTATCCAGTAGGAAGAGAACTCCTTACCTTAACAAGCAAACAAAAGTCCTAAGCTTCTTGTTATATTGGGTTGAAGCAATCACTACAGTCAAGGAACAATGATATAGTGACTGGCTTAGGGGGCCCATGCTTTAATTCTCATGCCAAAAGGGAAGAACACTGCTTATTGGTTTATGTCACCCAAACCAATGGGGTGACTTCTATCAAATGGACTCAAGTCATATAATTGCTAAGTAATGAGGGAGGGAAAGAGCCTCAAAGGAAAATCTGGGTTCTATGAGGAAAGACGAGGGAAAGAAAGGAAACTGGGTAGGCAACAGCATCAGGTTCTGAGCAAGAAACATCGCATACTCAAAAACTAAGTAATTGAATTTTTTTTAATGTTTTCATTTTTGAGAGAGTGTGAGCGAGCGCGCGCAAGTGGGGGCGGGGGGGGGTGGGCAGAGAGAGAGATGGAGACACAGAATCCGAAGCAGGCTCCAAGCTCTGAGCTTCTCAGCACAGAGCCCCCCGTGGGGCTCAAACCCACAAACCGTGATATCATGACCTGAGCTGAAGTTGAATGCTCAACCAATTGGGCCACCCAGTCACATCAAAGAGAATTTTTTAAAGACACTATCTACAAAGGCTTAAAAATTAAAAAAAACTATGGTTAACAACAGTCTCCCATAACCCCTGGCAGAGGAATTATGATTACAACAACCCAAAGAGCTTAGTTGGATGGTGTGCCACTGGAAAGGAACTGTGACCTTTGAAAGAGGAAACAGCCAACCCAAGGTATCCTGGTAGAAAGGGAGCTGGGTGAATAAATGCTCCAATCTAGCTCTCTTTCACCCTTTAATCTCCCACTGGTGGCTCTGGCCAAATGGAACCAGAAATTAGAGGATGAGAGAGCCTGGTTAGTGCAATCTACAGTAAGATAAGCCGCCCAGGACACAGCACAGGTGAGAAGGGACAGATCTGGAAGAACAAATGAACGATACTCAGCACAGCGACCAAGGACAATCATCTGCAGATAATCATAAGCCAAAATATAGAGACAAGCATTCCAGGTGGTCTGATTTTCCCACTTCTCATTTATTACCCCTCTCCATACACATCCTCCTCTTAGACAAGGCAACTGCCTCCCCAGGCAAACAAAATACAGCGCCAAGGTTTCAGACAAGCAATCATAGAACATTTAAATTTAGAATTTTGTTTTCTCTATTTGCATTTTAACCTTCCTTTATTTGTCTTGTTTCAGCTGGTCTAAGTAGAGCTAAGCATAAAACTTTCTGCCCACAGTTAAGAAATGGGTTCTGAAAGCTCCTAAGGACTGCTGGCTACAAAGTAGGGAAGATAAATCCAAACAGAAGTAGTAAGAGACAAAATTCAGGGGGCCAGAGGGACCCCTTTTCAGCAACAGCCTTCCATCAGAGATGATCTCATTTAATGCTTCCCTGATGTTCGTGATCTTGTTTGTTTAAAGAGCAATTGCCGTACGTACAGCTTTCTTGAGCGTGGCCATAAGGCACAAGTGTACCCGTCAATGACTTGAAGCTGGAAGAGGCTGTTGGTGCACAAAGCTGTTTAGATGTTACTGTACTATTTAGATCAGCTTAAACTTCAGAAGCATCAGAAACCTCAAATAGCTGTTAAGGTGCTAACCGACAACACTAAACACCATCTGCCATGTTATTCTATGGGAAAACACGTTGCAAGTCCAAAAAATAATTTATAAACATAAGCTGGTCATTAATTAGGAAATGGCCTATAAATCACCTGAGATTTCTTTAGACTGCTTGTTAACATCCAGCATCGTGACACTGACCACAAAGGACTCCTCTTCTTGAATATGTTTTCAGAGCAGAGAACAAGCATTGCTGAAACACTCTGCAAGAATTCCTGCCAAGACAGAAACTTACCGAGCCAGGGGCAACCCAGAAGTCTCGAAGATGTCCCTCTAGCAGCTTTCAGTGTCCTTGTTACATTGGGAATAATAAAGCATACAGAAAAGAACCCATCACGCAATTCTGATTAACTACACTAGGAAACAGATAACTTTTAAGTTGTGTAAACTACGCTAAGTAACTACACTAAGAATAACAACTTATCAAGAATGCAAAATGGTATTCTCAATAAGAAAGAATATTTTCAAAATGTAAAAATATCCCAGTATTATTAGGAAAAAGTGAGTAATTGCGCTCTTGTGAAAAGAGACAGTAATTACTGATTATTAGAGAAAACAAATAATGTATATTTTTAAATCTCACAGTTAGGGGTGCCTGTGAGACTCACTTGGTTAAGTGTCCAACTTCAGCTCAGGTCAAGATCTCAGGATTTGTGGGTTTGAGCCCCACGTCAGGCTCTGTGATGACAGTTCAGAGCCTGGAGCCTGCTTCTGATTCTGTGTCTCCATCTCTCTGCCCCTCCCCTGCTCTCTGCCTCTCTCAAAAATAAATAAACACTAAAAAAATTATTTTAAAAAATCTCACAATTGGGGCACCTGGGTGGCTCAGTCGGTTAAGCGTCCGACTTCGGCTCAGGTCATGATCTCACAGTTCATGAGTTCGAGCCCCACGTCGGGCTCTGTGCTGACAGCTCAGAGCCTGGAGCCTGCTTCACATTCTGTGTCTCCCTCTCTCTCTGCCCCTTCCCTGCTCATGCTGTGTCTCTCTCTGCCTCAAAAATAAACATTAAAAAAAATTTTTTTTTAATTCTCACAATTAATGAACACAAAATATGTGAGAAAATGCTATAGGTTTCTGACAAATACAAAAGAAACACAGGAATAAGTAGCTTTTAAGAAGAAAATTAACTGGAACTTTCTACCTTTGGTGGTTTGTTATTCTAAAAAGTGCTTAGTTGATAATACTATGCTTTGAAATGGACCTCGGTGAATTAACCATCAAGCTTCTCATTAACTATTATAATAGAGTACTTCAAAATGAAAGTTAATAACGCCCGAGTGAGACAATACACGTTTTGTTTCTATTACTAACCTTGGCTGTTAGCCTTAAGCCCTTCACATTTTCTCTTAATTACACAATAAAGTCTCTTCCAGATTCTAACTTCTAAGCAAAAACAAAACACATGTACACATACATAACATTTAGGAGAAAACTGAGTGAATTCAAACAGTATAGAGAATAAATGCCACTGTCTTCTCCATTTTGAAACCCCAGTAACAATTCATTTGAAACAGAGCCAGGTTAACCAACAAATGTAAACAATCTATAGAAAGTGCAACAAAAACACATATTAGAACATTACCTTAAAATAAAATTCTAAGTTCATAGTTGCAAAAGACTATCCACAGACACACATTCACAACGGCTATTCTGAATAAGAACCAGCATTTAACACTGTTTATTATTCACTATAATTATTAGAAATGTTATTTGTTATAATCACTAAAGTTACATTCCAAAACACAAACATTCAAAGACATTTCTATAAATATTCAAATCATAATGTTCTGAAACACTTCGGCATGTAGGTAGGTTGAAAAGGCTAGAGCAGAATCCAAGGCATGACTAATAAGAAAGGAGACTGCAAATGTAGGCAGGGGCCAAGTTACAAAAACCCTAGAATCTTATATTTCTATCCTATTATGTCATGCCTTTCAACACAAGGTCTTAGTACTCCATGGTAATAAAGGAGCACAGAAAATCACAGGATGGGGCGCCTGGATGGCTCAGTTGGTTAAGCGTCCGACTTCAGCTCAGGTCAAGATCTCATGATTTGTGGGTGTGAGCCCCCCATCAGGCTCTGTGCTGCTGACACCTCAGAGCCTGGAGCCTGCTTCTGATTCTGTGTCTCCCTCTCTCTCTGCCTCTCCCTTGCTTCTCTCTCTCTCAAAAATGAATAAACATTAAAAAAAAATCATAGGATAAATATGTGCATCTTCCATGTCAAGTTTACGAGAAAAAGTTGGAAGGCAGTGAAACAAGTTTAAGTCATTGTTTTTACATTAAATCCAAGTTTACTAGAACATAAAATTAACACGAATTTTTCAGTCAGAACGTGAAGTTTCAAAGCAATTTCACTCTTGGAATAAGCTAATTGAGCTTCACTATTCCTTATGATTTGAGGAAAAGAGATAAGTTGAGGGACATTTGAGGAAGATTTTGAGAATGCAGAGCTAAACTTTTCCTTCTCTTTTTTCCCCTCTTTTTCTCTTTTGAGAATGCAGAGCTAAACTTTTCCTTTCTTCTCTTTTTTCTCTTTTTCTTTTTGTAGTAGAGTGACATTCTTGGATTTGTGCTTTGAGGAGTTCTCTCAAGGGAAGCAATAAGCAGGATGGGCTAAAACATAAGACACAGGACAATAATGAGGGTAGATGACAAACAGAAAAGTTGTAATAAGTCTAGGCAAGAGATGACAAAGGACATGAGCCAGAGCTGAGACTATGAAAACACAGAGGGCTAAGAGGATTCGAGAAAACACAGGAGACCAACCAGACAGCAGCACCTGGCTGCACTGTAACTATTCAATGAGACAGCTTCTGAGAACTGTTTTTACCTAAAATTAAAATTTGAGTAAGATTTATGAAAATCAAGTTTAATAAAGAAAACACCCTTGCTTTAAAAATGTTCAAAGAGTATGACTAGGCTCCTACTAATCAGTTAGCAATGTAACTTTTCTAGAGACATAACTATACAGCTTGAGAACCAGAGTAAGGAATGGCCTTGATCTTTAATGTAATATTCTAGAATAAATGAATGAATGAACCTAGAGAGTCTTCTAGAAAAGAACAAGAATTTGAGCATTTAAAATATCTTACTACTTAATAACTGAACAAAAAATAGTAACCTTTTCCTAAACCATATTAGTTGTTTCATAAGGAGTAAATTGGTAGTTTAGCCAAGCAATAAAATGCTAAAAGGCACAACAGAAAATTAAAGTTAAATCCTCATTTTTAAGTTGACAGTAAGCTGCAGCCACTGAGAAAGACATTAGAATTAGACATTAGAATTTTTAAGGGAAATAAAAGATAAAATATAAAAAAATCCTTGCAGAATATATTCATAAAATTACAATTTAAGAGTAGATTAAGTGTATGTTAATTTTATTCAACCAATAAAAATAGGTATTCTCAATCTAATTAATCTAAAGACTTTCAACTGCTTTTAAAAATTAGCATTCCTGGGGCGCCTGGGTGGCGCAGTCGGTTAAGCGTCCGACTTCAGCCAGGTCACAATCTCGCGGTCCGGGAGTTCAAGCCCCGTGTCAGGCTCTGGGCTGATGGCTCAGAGCCTGGAGCCTGTTTCCGATTCTGTGTCTCCCTCTCTCTCTGCCCCTCCCCGTTCATGCTCTGTCTCTCTCTGTCCCAAAAATAAATAAACGTTGAAAAAAAAAGAAAATTGTTAAAAAAAATTAGCATTCTTTGGTCTACTGTACTTAATTAACACAGACCACTGACAGTTATGATTGTGATCAGAAAACCAGCAGAAATACAAGTACAGAAGATGACAGAAAAAAAAAACACTACTCAAATGTACACTGACATGTTTAGATTTTAAAACTACATATCAGAAATATTAAAAACATTTTATAATATAAATCAGAATAGAAAAAAAATGCTAGAACAAGTCTGGAAATTAATCTCTAGTTCCTAACAACTTTTGTTTTTAGATGAAACTCTTCAATTCTCAAAAAATGTGGCATAAGTATTTAACGTAAAACTTTAAGATACTTGCCAGCAAGTATCTTAACTCATCTAGACCTTACTCCAATTTTATTCAATAGTTTATACTTGCTACTTTACAGAAAATTCCAAAATTTAGGCTAAAGATAAAGTCATAACAGAGAAAGAATACCTCAAAAATACAAATCAGTAGAATTCTCAAAAAACCTCCATTCATCACTAATACCAATTAAAACGGTTCCCATGTTTGGATCCTTTTATTTATTTATTTTCATGGCTCTTAATAAGGGAAATGAGAGATACCGAAAGAAAAACAAGAATAGAGCAAACTGTCCAGACTTTTGTGTCTAAATATTTTTAGAATGCAAGGGAATGTGGTAACAAAAGAAAATTAAGACACTTCTCCATCTCCCTTTTCCTAGATTACACACAGAGCTGCTATTCCTTCAACTTTTTTTAATGCCACCTGCTTCTTCCAGGCCTCCCTCTTACTGAGCCCCTTGCTGTCTTCTATTTGCATGGGTAGGGGAAATTTGCTTCTATGAAATCAGCCTATTGCAGGTGTTCTTACAGGTAGCATCACAAAATCTTACCTGACATATGGGAAGTGGACAATGATAGAAAGAGCTGAAGGAGGGATGAGCTATATCGTATTGACAGAGTCTTTTTACATTGCGTTTTGAAACAAAACGGCCCCTCATGCATATGGATTATAAGGTTATATGCTCTCATTTATTGTGAATGGCTATGTAAGGTCTATTTACAAAATAGTGAGGCACTGCTCTCATTATTTTACGGGTCTTACTGCAATCATCAATCGCCAGCCCACTTATAATTCCCGGTATCCCCTTATAGAAGGAACTACATAAATCTACCCAAATCTGCCACCACCAGGACAGCCTACCCTCCTCCATCCACACGAAACATATAAATTCAAGCTATATATGAAATATACACAAACATCTAGACAATTAAGAAACACTGAAGAATCAGACATGGCTTTTTTTTTTTTTTTTTTTGGTAAAACAAAAATACATATGTATACATAGACATAGGGAAAGGGAGAAGAATAGTACCTTACGTTAACAACGGCTGTCTTTAAATATCAGAAATACGTAAATTTTTCCTTGCCACTGGTGACAACATGGATGGACCTGCAGGGTATTATTATGCTAAGTCAAATAAGTCAGACTGAGAAAGACAAATGCCATGTGATTTCACTTATATGTGGTATCTAAAAAACAAAAGAACAAAACAGAAACAGACTCATAGACACACAGAACTTGGTGGTTGCCAGAAGGAACAAGGCGGGGGGGGGGGGGGGGGGAGGGGATGGGTGAAACAGGTGAAGGAGATTAAGAGGTACAAACTTCCAATTAGAAGTACCTCACGGGCAGGAGAAGAACTGTATCGGGAAACCAGTCCATAACACTGTAATAACTTTGTATGGTGACAGATGGTAACACTGTAGTGAGCAATACCTATTGTACAGAAATGTCCAATCACTATGCTGTACACCTGAAACTAATATAACCATTGTGTTAACTATAGTTCAATTAAAGAGAAAAAGCACAGGTGATTTCTATTTCCCCTCTTTGCGCTTTTCTGTATTTTTTCCCTTTTCTACAACGAGGATGTAGACTTTGGCAATAAGGGGGGGGAGGGGGTAAAAAGATGCAATTTCTGATCTTAAAGCAACAGTTAATCTGGATCAAAGACACAAAGTAGCCTATCTTTAAGCCTCCTCAGAGTCACTGAGTAACAAATCCTCCAGTACTTGGCATGACAGAAGGTGGCCGCAAGGTTCCCCAAAGCGCAGCGATAACCTCTCCATTCCGGGGCCTTGGTAAACCGGGGGGGGGGGGGGGGGGGGGGGGGGGGGAGGGGACGGGGGCAGAGTTCTTTCATACAAACTTGGGCAAGTGCTTCTGCAACAGCAAAACTCACTTTCAGCTCTCCCGTGACCCCGCCCCCCACGGCACACCCAAGGCCGGAGGACCCCAGGGGGGAGCCCTCTGCCCCTCCCAAGGTGGCCCCGAAAACTTAGCCCCCCAAAACTGTGCTCCTCGGCTCACTTCCACTCTCCTTCACTTCCTTTCGCCTACTCTTTCCCCGACTTCTCTCCTCCCACACTCACCCAAGGGCCACAGGAGAAGGAAAGAGCGGGGCGGACTGAGGGCAGCCGCCCCCGATTCCCGTGACCTTGGACCAGCCGATTCGCCTCTCGGAGCCTCAGTTTCCTAACGTGCCACCCGGCCCGGGGGCCGCAGCTCGGAAGCCTGGGGGCTTTGCAAAATCCACAGACGGTTCTAACTCTGCAGCGACGCCCTCCTTCCCTCCACCGTTCAGGCGCCGGGCACCAGCTCCGACACCCCCGCGCAGCTTCCCTCGGAAGCCCTGCCCCGATGTCCCCGGGACGGGCCGCCTCAATGTCCTATCCTCGTACCTGGCAGCTGCTGTCCTGGGGCAGGTTTTTCACCAGGATTTTCCTGCGGTTGCTCAGCTCCCGGCGCATCCGCTGCAGCCGCGCGGCGACCTCCTCGGGGTGCAGCGCGCTGGGCGCGGGGCCCCGGGCAGGGTCCTCGCTGGCACCGGCGGAGGGCCCCGGCCCCGACCCCGACCCCGCCGCGCCGCCCAGGCCCGCGCCCCCCTCGCCGCTGCCGCCTCCCGCCGCCGCCATCTTCCCGGGTGCCCCGCGGCTGCGGGCTCCTCCGGAGGCTCGAGGGGAAGCGGAGAGAGAAAGCGGGAGGAGGCCCGGGCGGGGGCGAGGCGGGCAGAGGCCGCAGAGTGGGCCCTGCCGCGAGGGGGAGGGAGGCGGCGCCGCAGCCAGCAGCCGGCGGGCGGGAGAGGAAACCTGAGCGCCGAGGAGGAGCCCGAGAACCACCTCGCGGGAACCTCCCCCTCGGCCCCCAGCCCCCGCGCACGGGCGGCGCCCATCCCTCTCGCCCGCCCTGCGCGCGGGTGGGGGCCCGGGCGCAGCCACCCGGACACCTGTGCGGCCGCGAGTGGGTGGGCGGGCTCCCCTCCTCTCGAGGCCGTAGTGAACGCCCGGGCTAGGGCTCTGGGGATGCGGCCCCTTAGCGGCAGCTTCCCCGGGTGGCGACTCGAACCCTGCGCGGCCCCTCCACGTGACACCCAGCTGCCCCGGGCTCTCCTCGAAACTCCCGCGCTGGGGCGGCTCGGGGGCTGCAGACGCCGGTTCGGGATCCCCAAACCCGGGGAGGTGCCCTGCAGGCTCCCGGACCTTAACCTTTTGTGCTCAAGATGTGCATATTTGGCAAAGAAGTTTGAGTTTACGATGAAAAATAAAATTTGAGATTTTCTAGGTAGTACAAAGATATTCTGGAGGAAATGTTATGTATTTGGAAAAATCGGATAGCAAAGTATTTTGCTAGCTGTGCACGAGAAAGCCTGTGCTCCTCACCGGTCCCTGTCGGAAACTACTAAAATGTAAAAAGCCTGGATGGTTGCACACACAACATTATAAAGCGATCCTGAAACAAAGACTAACATGGAAGAGGAGTTACGGCAGGGGGTTGGAGAATACCCTAATTGAAACTGGGGGAGTGACATTGTAGAACTAGATTAGGCCAAAGTGATGTTATCAGATCAAACCATCAGCACCCTTTGGCGCCAGCCCAAATGAGTATCAGCAGAGAGGACTACGCATCTAAGTGTGTAGCATGCAAATTTATTTGTAAAACACATAAACCCTGTTGAACACCAGTATTATTCCGGTAGGGGAAAATATTTTAGATGAAGGTAACCGAAAAGTAAAAACAAAGGATTAAAAAATACTATGCATTCAGTACTTACACTGCGCCTCCACATAGTTCTAAGTGCTTTACATATATTTCGACTAAACTTTATGATAACGCAGTTGTGTTTAAGGTTCTATTTTCCCCACTTTACACATGAAGAAATTGAGTCTGGTCTGCTTAATTCTAAAGCCCAATGCTCTTAATAATATAAAAAGATTCCCCTGTAATCCCAAAATAATGGCCCTTAATATTCCTGAATTTATTCTCTACCAATAGTAGTTAGATCATTTAAATGATTCTGCAGTAAACCCATGTTCATAGCAAAACTCTTCCCACAACCCAAATGTGCATCTACCCACGAACAGAAAAACAAATTGTATGTACATGCAATGGAATATTATTCAGCCGTAAAAAGGAATAGTACTGCTACAAGACAGAACATTAAGCTAAGTGAAGCAACAAAGGGTCACATATGTATGATCCATGTATATGAAATATCCAGAATAAAGAAATCAATAGAAGACAGAATGCAGATTAGTGATTACCAGGGATTGGGGAAGGGAGGATTGCTTAATGGGTACTGATTTCCTTTTGGGGTGATTGAAAATGTTTTAGAACCAGACAGAGGTGGTTGTTGGCCAATAACGTGAAGGTACTAAACAGCCCTGAAATGTTCACTGTAAAACGTTTAATTATGATATGTGAACTTCACCTCATAAATGTTTAAAATGAGGGTGCCTGGGTGGCTTAGTCAGTTAAGCCTCTGACTTCCACTCAGGTCACAATCTCATGGTTCATGGGTTGGAGCCCCGCATCAGGCTGACAGGGCAGAGCCTGCTTGGGATTCTCTCTCTCTCTTTCTCTCTGCCCCTCCCCGAATTGTGCTCTCCCTCAAAATAAATACACTTAAAAAAATAAATGTTTAAAATGATACTCTACAGTTTATAGCTTTGTTACCTGTTTTTTTCATAGTCTATTTTTCTGAGCCTTCTTCTATGCCAATATAATTGAACATCATTATTTTTCATGACTACATATTGTTCTATTATGAGAATCACCGTAATTTATGCCCCTAATCTCTTAATATTAGACATCTTTATCTATTATCAAAAGCCTTGAAATTAACATCCTTGCATCTGTATTTGCAGATTCTTAATTTGCCACAGAAAAAGAACTAGAAGCAAAATTTCTTCATCATAGAATAAGTATGTTTAAAGATTTTTGATATGTATTTCCCAGCTACCTTCTTCAGTTTTCCCTACCACACACATTGCCTGAGAGTGCTCATTTCCCTACTTGCGTTCAGGATAATTTGATATCAGAACAATATCTCATTTTGTTTTCAATTTTATTCCTTTGATTTAAAAAGTTATGAATTATATTGAAAAAAATAAAAAAATAAAAAGCTCAGTGCAAAAAAAAATAAAAAGTTATGAATTTTAAGTTCCAATAAAGCCCTATTTTGTAGGTTGAGAGACTAGAAGCATATATATATATATTTTTAATTTTTAATGTTTATTTTATTTTTGAGAGAGAGGGGGGAGGAGCGTTAGACAGACAGGGAGACACAAAATCGAAAGCAGGCTCCAGGCTCTGAGCTGTCAGCACAGAGCCCCATGCAGGGCTTGACCTCACGTACTGTGAGATCATTACCTGAGTCTAAGTCAGACACTTAACCGACTGAGCCACCCAGGTGCCCTGAGAAGTATTTAAAGTGGGCAATAAGCATGAATAGCCTTAGCATGTGCTCTGACCTTGAGTCACTCATTTAAGTTTCAGAACATGCATTTATCCAAATGAGTACTGTCTTCCTAACATTTATTAAATGTCTCTTATGTTCTAGAATACACACCTACACACAGGTACTAGGATACAGAAATAGTAAAATAAGTTTTCTGTGTGATAGGGACTCAGTCTCATTAGAAGAAAATTATACAATAATTATAATTAAATGCGATACACATGCAAACAGAAACTTCGGAAGTAGCCCTGGAAAATAGTGCTCCGAGTCTAATTTTAGTGATGCTGCTTTTGCTGAAAATATTTTTCAAACTGCTTCTTTGGTATTGCCTTCAGAATCTATGGCAAATTTTTTGGCATAGTTTCCGTGGTAGTAAACATAATTAAATGTTATTTGAAGCCAAGTCTGGTGAATGAATCAGGTATTGATTATGCTTTTGGAATTATGATTATGTAATTAGAATTTGGGCCCGAAGTGGGGCATGATTACAATGTTACCAAGTTTAAACCAATTTTATTAAGTGGGTACTTGGCTATGATCCCGTTCCTTGAACAATATTGCTGTGTCCTATAGGGTGGTAACTTTCAAACTACTTCCCAGTCCAGTGGGAAATAAATACCATAGTGGGAATTACATTTTACATCACAACCCAGTACACACACACACACACGTATCACTGTAACAAAGATTTTACGTAATAACATATGCAATAACATAAATAACCTGATGCAGCACGCTATAGCATTTTCTGCTTTGTTCATCTTTTTAATTGCTGGGGTGGCACACTAAATTGATTTCATGTGCCGCTAATGAGTCATTACTCACATTTTGATGAACACTGCTCTAGTTTTCAGATCAATGATTTTCCTCATTACTTTGGCTCAACTGTTTCCAAGGAATTCAGGGAAATAACAGAACTTACTGATTTTAAATTATTTAACTGAATCGATTATTATTGCCACATGAGAGAAGAGGATGGAAACTGCAAAGACTTGGAAATGCTACTACAATTCAAAGAGTTCCTCTCATTCCAGGTTTTAGCCTCTTTAAATAGTAGCTTCTGTGGCAAATTAGAGGAACATTCTAATCTGAACCTGAAGTGGAGTATAATTATCAAGCTGCAATGTATTTACCAATAGCCACAGGTAATTACCATGATCTGTATAATTACTTTGTTCTTAAAACATGAGCAGTGCTCAGTTTTGCCTTTATTTTTAAACATTTTGGAGGTTATTTTTGTATGTATATGTTTTTAAAGATTTGTTTTATTTTGAGAGAGAGAGAGAGAGCGCACGAGCAGGGGAGAGGGGCAGAGGAAGACAGAGAATCTTAAGCAGGCTCCACACTCAGCAGGGAGCTGAATGCAGGGCTCAATCCCAGACCCTAGGATCATAACCTGAGCCAAAATCAAGAGCTGAAAGTTCAACTGACTGAGCCACCCAGGCGCCCCTATTTTTGTATATTTTTAAAGCGCTGCAATTGGGCAAAATGTTGGTGAAGTTTAATAAGTCACTATTGATAATAATATAGCCTCTTGTATCCAATCTTATGTTTATATATTATGCTAATGTGATGAAAAAAAGCATGAGAAAAGACCTTGTAAACTTAATAAGAAATTTTTGTCATTTATTCATTCAATGACATATAGTGATTGCCTACAATGTACCAGATACTGTACAAACACACCAAATTTGATGGATTTTTATCTGGAAATGGTCTTTTCTCTAGGGAAAGTAATTGCAATTCAGTAACTGCAAATTTGGCATGATAAATACTATGACTAAAGTACTCTTACTAGCACAGAGGGGTGTTTGATTTTGACTTAGGGGAAGGTATCATGAGGAACTGGGTCTTGAAGGACAAGAAAGAGTTTTCCAGATGACAAAAGGTAAGTACTGAAACAGGGAACAGAGAGAGACCCAAAAGCATCAAAGGGACTGGCATAAACATGAAACAATAAGTTTGGTGTTAATGAAGGCTGTGTTACTTTTGGGAGAGTAGCAGAAAATAAATGAGAATGATAGCAGGTGTCATTCCATTTTAAGAATTTGATTTCAATGCTTCAGTATGGCACAAAAGGCAAACTCGTAGAGAAAAGCAAAAAACTCGTAGAGGCTCCTTAGGGGAATGACATGATCAGATACAGCTTTAAGAAAAATAATTCTGATAGCAACTGAGAGAATGAATTTAGCAGGTCTTACGCTAGGGAGACCAGTTAGAAATCTTTTGAAACAAAGTAAAGACAGTTATGGGTTTATACCAGAGTAGAATAGTAACAGTAACAGATGAATTAAGCATCATGTAACTTATATGTATTAAATGTACAGAGCTTTACATAGGTTACCTATGCTGTATTCTTTATTTTTTCTTTGTATTATTTAATTTTAAACCCTAGAATCAACCTGTAATGTAGCTAGTACATACCTATTTACCAATGAGGAAGTCACAGAAGGTAACTTGTCCAAAGTCACACAGCAGGTAGGGGCCCCAGGATTCCAATGCAAATCCATTTGCTTTTGGAGCTCAGGTATGGGAACTTCTGTAACTGTAGCTGAAGGAGGGGCTAGATTTGTGAGACTTTTTTGAGAGAAACACAAGAGAGCAAAGTACAAGCAGAATATAGTGATGGAGAAAGCAGGATCTGGAGTTAAAATACCTGGAATTCAATTCTGTGTAACTGGAGCAAGCTATTTAAAACGAGAGAATAATTCAAATACACCGAGCGTCAGACTTTTCATCTCTAAAACAGAGATAATAACAGCACACACAGGCTATTATTAAAGGCTATTATGAGGATTAGATGAGGTAATGTATATAAAGGGCTTAGCAGAGTGCTTAGCTCAAGGGCAAGATAAAAAGGGGAGCAATAGCAGCAGGAGGAGTAGTAATAGAGTAGTCGTAGTAAATTCTCATTATTTTTAGAAGTCGTGCTAACTTTCTAGATGTCAGCAAAGAGAAAGAATTTAAGGAAGACATCGTGGTTTCTAATAGGAGAGATTGGATGGGGGCGATGCTGCAAATGAAGAAGGGAACAATTTAAGAAGATACCAAGCTCAATATAGGCATCAAAGCTTCAAATACTGTGGGACATCTAGATAAATATACCCATTAGAAGGTCTAAAACTTGTAAGAGAGCCAGGTAGTTAAAATGAGACTGGATGACATCCTCCAGGCTGAGTGTGTATTGAAAGAGAAGTCCAAGAAATAGTACTTGAGGGACAACATCGAAAAGCCCGAAAGGAAAGGAAGTGGAAGGTACTAGGCAGTCCTGTTAAGATGCTGCTTAGACTATTTATGTGCCCTGCCTGTTAAAATAGTGCCAGGTAAAAATGAAAAGAAGGATGTCCGGCAAACATGGTTGTATCACATTAGGTATTTCTCCGGTTTTCTTATCTGCAGTTACCTTAGTGGTGATCTCTAGCTCCTGATTCTTGGCTCTAGGTCGGTTACAGCTTCTGGCACATCCCTTCCTTGGCTTCTTCGTCTCCACAGTATTGGCCTTGGTTTTTTTTCTTGGCTTCCTTCTTGAATCACAAGCTGAACCAACTCCCCGCTGCTTTCTGCTACTGACCTTGCATTCCATGATATGCCAGCTATAGAAGAACCCCAAAATCAGAAAGAAAGAAAAAAAAAGACTGGAAGTGAACTAGAAAGAGTGGCTTCAGAGACGGCAAGAAAGCGAAATGTTTCCAGAAGGAGAGTGGTCGACTTGCTAATGCAGCAGAGAGGGCAAACAGAATGAAGACTGAAATGGAGGTAATTGGATTTGGCAGCTGGGAAGCTCCTGGTGTCTTTGAATGGGAGCAACTTCAAGAAATTGGTAAAGGGACAAGAAACAAATCTATGAAAAAGAACTGGTGAGATTCTAGTTTTCTCCATGAAGCAGAAAGAAGATCAGCCTCTAATACTAAGGAGATTTAGCAGAAAATTAAAAACTGTGGTCCACACAGGTGATTTACATAACTGAATTCTCACAATCACCACCTGAAGTGGGTACTATTATCCCCATGTTACACGGTAGGCAACCAACATAATGAAGAGTAGTCATCCAACTAACGTGAGGCAGATTTACAACTCAAACCCAGGTCTGTCATCAAATTCCCTGCTTTTCTTTATATTGTTTTAATTTTTTTTAATGTTTATTTACTTTTGGGAGAGTGCAGAAGGAGAGGGAGACAGAGGATTGAAGCAGGGCTCAAACCCACCAACCGTGAGATTATGACCTGAGCTGAAGTTGAATGCTTAACTGACCAAGCCACCCTGGTGCCCCCAGATTCCCTGTTTTTCTTATTGTAGTTAACCACGAAGGGGAATGTGAAGTACTAATGTAGTAATAATAGGCGTAGTATTATAAATATTATTAATTCCGTATAAATATATAATAGTGGTAAGAATGATGAGTAACATGAATCAGTTGATGCTGAATCAGATACCCTGGTGGCCATGGTAACAGTGAGATAAATGCTTTTGTTGCTTAAAATTTAATGGCAAGTAATAGCCTCACATCAAATTTTATGCTGTAAAGGACAGTGCTTGTGAGTACCTATGATTAAATGAAATTAATACAAATGATTTTTCTGAGTTTCATTTCAGCCACCATGAAGTATCATTTATAGATTCTGCTTTTGTTATAATCTAACCGTGTCTTTAAAATATTTATAAGCATTAACTTTATTTTTATTTCCAAGGTTATGAAAGGTATTTTGAAAGTTGTAAATACGTAAACTACAAACATTTCCCTTGAACCTTGCATTGTGTTAAATAATACAAAAAGAATTTTACATTTTGCCATTGAAATTTGAATTCTTTTCACACCCTGAATTACAGAAGCCTTTCTATCACTTTCTAATGTGCTTTCTATCAAAAATGTGATTTTTAAAAATGGTAGCTATAATATGGATATTTAAAAATCCATAAAACAGGTGGCATGGATATTTGAAAGATAATAAAGTATAACCCAGCAATCTAGCAGGGAAATCAATCTTTTTAAGTCATAAACTTTTTGTGTAGAATGGAGTTACCATTTAGGCAAGTGACATTCAAAAAATCATTTTGTTGAACATTTTTTGAAAGTGCCTATACAAAGGAGTACATATTTACTTCATAGGACAGATGATATTCAACCTGACTATCCTTCCTTTGATGCTTCCAATAATAGAGTGATTGCTCTCTGGGTATAGTGAGGATTATAGGATGATTTTAACCTACATTAAACGGCTCCATGAAGTTATGCCTTCTTAATTCTTGTGTCCAAGTGTTAACAATTTTTTTTTTGCCTCCTTCCTTGTCAATTCTCATTTCTTACTGCCAGACATTTATTCACAGGCCCATTTATGCACTGTTGTAACAGTAAACCAGTCCATCCAATGCATATACATGTAAATAAATTTGCACGTGGCCATCCATGCTCATCCACAAAGCTCCTTGGCTGGCTACCATTCCATTTTCCACCTGGCCTCCTGGTGGTGGCTTCTTTCCCTCCTGCTCACATCAGTTAGACTTGATTGTGGAGCTGTTCCACTCAGCTCTTCCTTCAAGAAGTGTATGAAGTGGGGAGCACCTGGGTGGCTCAGTCGGTTGGAGGTCCAACTCTTGATTTCGGCTCAGGTCATGATCTCACAGTTCATGAGTTCAAGCCCCAAGTCAGGCTCTGCACTGACAGTGCAAAGCCTGCTTGGGATTCTCTCTCTCTCTCTCTCTCTCTCTCTCTGCTCCTCCCCCACTCTCTCTCTCCTTCAAATTAAATAAACTTAAACAAAACAAAACAAAAAAGAAGTGGAATTGGCCAACAACCTCCAGTCAGTTGCTGTACCTCCAGGTCTGCAACATTCATACTTAGGGCATTCTCCCTACAGGAAACTTCCAGCCAATAACTTAACACAGTGCAGTACTAGAGCAGGGCCATTTCTGCCTGACAGAAGATTGCTCTAGTGGGTAATCTTTGTTTGGGGACTCCTCAGTTGCCTGGCCAGACTTTCTCCAAAGTACACTGTGGCCCCGGGGCTTTTCCTACCTGAGCTTGTCTCCTTTCACAGGTATCAGACCTGCTCTGTGGTTTGAAGGCCCTCCCCACCTACTCTGGATCCCCTCCCCTTTATCCTTCACAGGTGTTTTCTCAATACATCTTTTGCACACCTAATTTTGGTTTGGTGTATACTACCCAGAGGACCCAAGTGACACAGTTGGTAAAAAATGGTCCAAGAAAGCAGGTGGTAAAATTAGGTTTTAGGGATTGTTCACTCATGCTTGGCCAGCCAGTAGGACCTCATTGTGAGTGCAGTGTGGGGAAAAGAGTTCCTGGCACAAGGAAGCCCCATGATTGCTGAACATTCCTCTGCTGGTGACTTGGGAATGCATCCTGGTAGAAGGGGACAGCTTTGCTAGTGTGATGATTCAGGCATTTGAAAGATATGGGGAGAATAATGTCTACAAGTATGGTGGTGTTGGCTGGTGATCTCAAAGTTCTGTTGATACCATACAGAGGGATAATGATGAGAAACCGAGAAAGCATGAAACAGGAAAAGGCAGTGTGAGAAACAGAGAGAGCCAGTTTGAGCACTTTCTTGGAAAGTGGGATTTAGCACCATCGCAAGGACTACCCCCTACCTCATAGGATGGGGCAAACTCACTGTAGGGTGGCTCTTAGAAACCTAGAAAAGCTGATAACTCAGGCTGAAGTTGAACTGCCTGTGTTGCCATGGCAGATGGAAGAGGAAGGAATAAATGGGCTACAGGAAGGAGTCCGTTATTACAGCTGCATACTGTGAGACCAGAGGGTCCACCAGATTATGTTCCACAGCAGGGTCTGGAGAACACACACGCCACAGCTGTATACTGGTGACAGGGGCACCAGCACCAGTAAGAAGTCTTGTGGTGGCACTCCTTGTGGCCCAGAGATAAAGCTGTCACAGATTTGGGCTCCTTCATACCATCCGGGATGCTAGCACTACAAAATAATAGAAGCCCCATAATAAAACTTAACTATCAGAAGCCGGGGTCGGCGAGGGGGGCACCATCACTATAACTACCAACAAGACTGGAATAGCTACTGTCAAAGGAGCAAGTCCCATCGAAAGCTGTGGAAATGGTTAATAGAATCTGGTGTCCCTAGGGGCAAAGTAAAAGGACAACCAATGAGAGTGCCATTTAACATCTATAATCAGAAACAGGCAAGAACAGAGAAGCAGGAAGATAAGGGTAGTAGCCCCAATAAAAATTCATTCTCAGCTCTTGGACCTGAGACAAAATTTCAAATAATTACTGTAATTTATTAATGGATATACTTTTGGATATAATGATGGATATAATTTTTTTAATCTCTTGAGGTGACCACGAGGTGTCCCCCTTTTTTTAACTCTACATTTTCCTACTTTGAGAAAGAATTGACATACATCACCCTGTAAGTTTAAGGCATACAGCATGGTGGTTTTATTTACATACATGATGAAATGTCTACCACAACAGGTTCAGCTGACATCCATCTTCTCATATGGATACAATAAAGAAGAAAAAAAAATAAAGAGAAAAAGGGAACCATTTTTTTCCTTGTGATGAGAACTCTTAGGATTTATTCTCTGAATAACTTTCCTATAAATCCTTTCCTATAAATCCTACAGCAATTTTAGCTATGATCATCATGCTGTATGACACATCCCCAGTGCTCATTATCTTGTAACTGGAAGTTTGTACCTTTTGATCAACTTCCTGCAATTGCCCCTCCCCTCCCCTCCACCTCTGATACCCACAAGTGTGATCTCTTTTTCTATGAGTTTGTTTGTTTTTCTTTTTACATTCCACATATAAGTGAGATCATACAGTATCATTTCACTTTGCATGATGTCTTCCAGGTCCATTGATGTCACAAATGGTAGGGCTTCCTCATTTTTTATGGCTGAATAATAGTCCATTGTATATGTGTGTATAATACCACAACTTCTTCATCCACTTACCTATCAAAGGACATTTAGGTCACCGCCATGTCTTGGTTATCGTATTTAATGCTGCTATGAACATGGGGGTGCAGATATCTTTTCAAGTTAGTGTTTTCATTTCCTATGGATATATTCCCAGAGTGCAATTGCTGGATTGTATGGTAGCATTATTTTTAATTTTTTGAAGATCCTCCATACTGCTTTCATAGTGGCTGCACCAATTTTGAAATGATTTTCAGATGGAGAATTCAGTGACTGAGAGATGGTTGTGTCCCACAGTGAAGGACCCCTGCCTACAACACCAGGATAGGTATTAACTGTGATGATTTCCCCAGTGCTGCCCCAAAGGGATCTTCAGCCATTAAGTCAGGTGACTATGCACTGGACAAAGGAAGATAATGGTGCCTATTGAGCACTTCTGACATACTTCCAGAGCCGACATTGATAACTGAAAACCTCAAGTGTCATCATGGCCATCAAGGGCTTTGGGACCCAGTTAATAAATGTAGCCTGAGTCCACTGGGCTCATGAACCTAACTAGTGGTCATTTCATTCCCCCTTGGTAAAGAATTAGGATTAACATTCATGTCAGTTTGACTCCTACTCCTGGTTAGTAGGATAAGAACCATCATATTGGGGAAGGCCAAGAGGAAGCCTCTGAAGCCACCACTTTCCCAAGCCATGGTAGTAAATGAAAAATAATAAGGATCCCAAAAATGATGGCAGAGATTAGTTCTGTTGTGATAGTTAACTTTATGTGTCAACTTGGCCAGGCCAGGGTACCTGGATATTCAGTTACACATTATTTTTGACAATTCTGTGGGGGTATTTTTGGATGAAATTTCCATTTAAACTGGTGGACTTAAGGGAAGCATATTGTTGTGAGCCTCACCCAATCAGCTGAGAGCCCAGATAGAACAAAAACCTTATCTCCCCTGAACAAGGGGTAATTATGTCTTCAGACTTCAGCTGTGACATCTGCTCTTCTTGGTTCACCAGCAGACTGCCTTTGGACTTGAGTTACAACTTGAGCCATCTGGTCTCCCTCATCAGATTTTTGGACTTGTCAAGCCTCCACAATCATATGAGCCAAATGAATATCTTTTAAAAAATGCTTTTATTTTTTAAAAATAAATTTATTTATTAAAACACACACACACACACACACACACACACATCCTATTGGTTCTGTTACTTTGAAGAACCCACACTGATGCAACCACCATTGAAGATTTAAAGGATGCATGAGTGGTGGTCTTTATCTTATTTCCATTCACTTCACCAGTCTGACACCTATAGAAACCACAATGGACCCTGCACAATGATTAAAGATTTCTGCAAGCTCAACCAAGTAGTAGCCACCATTGCAGTTGCTATGCCAAACAGGATGTTGGTGGTAAAGCAAATCAGTAAGGCTTCAGCTCTGTAGTATGTAGACATTGATTTGATGATTCTATTCTATTCTATTCTATTCCAATCAGAAAAGAGGATCAGAAAAAAAAAGTACAGAAAATGAAAAGAGGATCAAAAACAGTTCACACTGACATGGAATGGATAACAAGATTCATTTACAGTTTCACCCCAGAGCTGTTAACTCTCCACACTCTGTCATAATATAGTTCAAAGAGTCTGAATCATCACATCAATCCAAAATGTTAATGATATAATGCTGATCAGGCAGGATAAGCAAGAGTTGGTGTGTATACTGGAGGCCTTGGCACATGAGCTCCAGAAGGTAGGAGATGAAACCTATGTAGCTTCAGGGTCCTACCACTTCAAGAAAGTTTTTAGGAGTAAAAGACAAATTGATGTGTCTTGTATTTCCTGCCAAAAACAAAAAAGCATAATACCTGGTGAATTTCTTTGGGTTCTGGAGGCAACCAAATCTACACCTAATAGGGGAACTATAGTCCAGCCTATTAACCTGGTGACATGGAAACCTACCAGCTCTGAATACAAACTGGAGCTGAAAAGAGCCTTGCAGGAGGTGTAAGCCGTAGCTCAAACAATCATACCACTGGAAGATGAGAGATGAGAAAGTCTGCATGTGGATAAACATATGGACATGAAGTGTGAAGATTTTTGTATAACATGTTAATGCCCACAAAAAAGCATCTACGTTGGAAAAGGCATTGAAAAAGCAATTAGTCAAAATTATTCAATGAGTCAGTGTTAGCTAGTTTTCATCATTGGTCATCCCAGAATTGCCACAAGAGGCACATAAATGACATGGCCATGGTGTCAAAAATGGCATCTATATATGGGCCCCACTGCATGAATAACTACTTACAGAGACCAATCTAACTACTGATGCCTCAGAATATCCAGCTTACCAGCAATAGAGACCAACACTGAGACCTGATAGGTACTTTTCCTCATGGGGACTAATAACCACTTGGTGTCATTGGGCTCTTCTGTCCTGGATGGACCAGCAGTTCATTCTCACAGTGACAGATACCTACTCTAGGTCTGAATTTTCCTTTTCTGCCTAGAGAGCCTCAGTTACCATCACTATCCAGGAGTTTATACAATGGTTGATTCATGGACATGAAACATTGCATAGCATCTGACTAGAAATGCCATGTTACAGTGAAGGAGGTCCAAGATTGGGTCCTTGACCATGGAATCCAGTGATCCCTCACTATCCTAAGGTAGCCATCTAACAGAATGTTGGAACAGCTTACTATCCAGCTGAAACGCCATCTTGGAAGCAATACTCTGCAAGCACAGGATGACATCATTCAGGATACAGTATATACATTAACTCAAAGACCTCTATATAGCACCCAGTCTCCAAATGAAAGAATACCTGGGCACAAAAACCCAAGGGTAGAAGCAGTTATGGCCCACTTACCATCACTGCTAATGATCCAATGGAAGACATTTTCCTTCTCATCCCTACAACTCTGAGCTCAGAGTGGGTGAGGTTCTCATCCCCAAAAGGAACATACTCTTGCTAGGGGTCAGCAAAGCTTCCATTTAACTCAAACTAGGGCTGCTGCTTGAGCATTTTGGACTCCTTGTATCCATAACCAGCAGCAGGAAGACAAGTCACCATCATTGTTAGGGTAACAGACCCAGAACAGCAGGAGGAGGCAAGGTTGCATTTCCACACGTGATCCATTGGGGTATCTCTTAGTACTCCCTCGACCAATTTAACCATGAATGGACCCATGTAGCAATGTTAGCCTGAAAAAGGATGAGTACCAAGGAATCTGGTCTGTCAGGAATGAAGGTTTGGGTCGCACCACCCAGGTAAGCCAAGAGGTACAACAGAGGTGATAGGTAAGGGTGAGGGGAATTTAGAAGGGACAGAGCAGGAAGGAAACAATGCATACCCACCATTTATAGTTCTGAGACCAACTCTAGCATCTGGAGATGTAGTTTCGTTTCCCATTAATCCCCCTCTTTGAGGTTTCCCAGGAACTGTGGAAGAGCTGCTCCCCAGATGTATGTGGAGAAGTATATCTGTGTGGCATTAAGAGTGCACTGTAGCAGCCATACAGGTATGCTACTCAGATTTCTCTTCTAAAGAACTTGCTGTGAGAAGTATAGTTGGCTGACCATCTCCAACTGCTGCTTTTTGTGACCCAACACATCATTCATCACTGAGGCCAGGCTGCCCCCAAACTGCTTCCAGTTAATGACTGAGCACAGTGGTACTCTCAGAGCTGGGCCATTTCTCCCCAGTGCATAAGTGGTCCGGAGTCGGGGTGGGGGAGGGGGAATCGTTCCTAGGGCACTTGCCACTGACCTTGCTGCCATACAGCTCTTTCTACAAGATTCCCCTTCCTTTCCTCTCTCTTTTCACAGAGGTCAGAGCTCTACTGCGGCCTGAGAGCCCACCTCACCCACTCCTGCCTCCTTCCCCCTTTATCCTTCATAGGTATTTCCCTAAATGAATTTCTTGCCTATCTCATTCTATCTTGGTATCTTGCTTCTGAGAGGACCCAAGATGAGACAAATTGTTCTCTGAATTTTGATATTTAGAATTCCCCACAAGCTTTGACATATGCTCATTGTTCTTGGTTAGTCTTCTGCCATTTTGCATAATTCCGTCAGTCTCATCCCTTTAGTCTTCAGCCCCTGGCACATTTCCGTGTTATGTTTGTCAATCTTTACTAGAATCTGGCATTTGAGCACATTTTGAAGACCATATCTAATTAGCACAGTCCTGACAACAGTCTTATCACTAATTAGTAATGTATTGCAGTCCTTGGACAATTACTGCTTTTGAAGCCAAATTAACAGGTGCTTCACATCATCAATGCATAAATTATCTGATCTCACTTAGCAGACAGTTAAAAAAAACATATTAAACTTCCCTTCACAGATTCTACATTCCTACCTCTCCTCTGAGCCAACCGAGGTATGGGTTTTCAAGCTAATTCCCCTGGTTCCTTGGCAAATATATTGCTGGATCTAAATTCCTAGGATTCTCTAGTTAAAGGCTAAATTTCTTGTAGAATCATTAGCATTTGAGCGGCCCACTCAAAAGGAGCCTTCCTACAACTGCCTCTGTTTTCAGCTAATTTTACATCCCTCCATTTTGCTGTATTCCAATTCTCTTGCCAGGGCTTCCATTTCTTTTTCAGTTGCAATATTCCATTACCCCTTCTGCTTTTGCACTCAGTTGTCCATTTATGGGCAGCATTTTGCTTTTCTTCATCCAGTAACAGAAACCCAACCTTTGAAGTTGTACTATTCTAGAATAGTTTTCACATGAGCACAGATCTTTTTCCTAATGCACTTTGCAGCTGGTGAACTTATTCTTTACAAAGAAAAAGATCCCAAGATAAGGCATGCTAAAGAAAACCTTAGTAAAGTAGGTTAGTGCTAATTCCATACATACTGTTGAACGCTTCCCAGGTACCCATAATCACAGGAACCTATATGTTTGGTGCACATTTAATGCAATGATAAATATTTCACTTACAGAATGTCCATTCAGAAAGCTCATCAAGTGTCTGCTGAATTGTGTCTAACATAATACAGGTGTATCTATGCCAGCTTCACACTGACCACCTTACAGTCATATGCCTAAAGAAGTTTTACAAATGGGCTCTGTTGTAGTCGGGCAGAATTGTTCATAAATAACCAAGATATGAATGACAAGCACCCAAGAAAGCGTTAATAACCAGTTAACTCTAGTTTAACAATGAGCAGTCAGGAATTGCTTCTTTGAATATTAAAAATCTGTTATAGCTTAAATCCATTTTTAATTATATGCCTTATATAGAGTTTAAAAGACACACATGATTTCTTTTTAAAGAATGAGTAATATATGCCCCAAGTTGTAATTGTTTATTTCTTGTAGTAAACACTTTCATGAAAATGACCACTGTTTTTTTTTAAATAGTGGGTTTTTTTAAGTTTATTTTTTATTTATTTTGAGAAAGAGGGAGAGATGGAGCGAAAGAGAGTAAGAGCAAGGGAGGGGCAGAGAGAGAGATAACTCTAAGCAGGCTCCATGCTGTCAGCACAGAGCCCGACATGGGGCTTAAACACATGAACCGTGAGATCACGACTTGAGTCAAAATCAAGAGTCGGATGCTTAAGCGACTGAGCCACCCAGGTGCCCAGTAAATGACCACTTTCTATTTTAATCAAAGTACAACTCATTCATTCATTCAATAAATAAATACTTCTGAATCTCAAATCATCCTTTTGGCAATATTTTAAATCCCTTATGCCCTTTGTAAATTACCACAGACTCAGGTCTCCTTTGACAGACTCATCTTCCAATTATTGTGATCATTTTTAATATCAAATTTGTCACCTTTGTCCAGTGACTACTCTCCCTTGCCAGGACTGTTTCTAACATTTATTTAGGCATTTGCAAAAACATCTTTAGTTTTTGGGGGGCATCTGGCTAGCTCAGTCAGAAGAGCACATGACTCAATCTTGGCGTCATGAGTTTGAGCCCCACACTGGGTGTAGAGATCACTAAAAATAAATAAACTTAAAAAACACTTTAGTTTCTGACTAAAGATGTCTCAGACTCTTCTTGCTCTCCCCTCCCCTAAGATCTATTACCACATACTTTCCAAGGAGTCCTACTTCTTTACTGAAGAATTTTATAAGGAGAGAAACTATGGACACCAGGGGCTCACGTTCTATTTTTCCTCATTACTAATGTAATCTGAGCTAAGACTGATAGGATAAGTAGGAGTTCGCCAGAGGAAGTAGAGAGGCAAGTATGCTTTAGGCAGCAAGGAAAGATCTAATAACAACAATTAAACAAGAAGTAAAATCACGTATACTAGTTGAAATGAAAAAAGGTTGTATAGGCACAATGGAAGCATATCAAACCAACAGCTTACCTAGAAGTGGCAAGTGTTGTTGAAGAAAGGCTTTCTGAACAAAGCGACTTTGATTTATGTAGTAGACATTACCAATATCCACTTCTCCTTTCCTTCCTCAGCATATGGAAAGCTTCGCTTAAAAAAAAAAGAAAGGAAAAGCTTCACTTCCTGGATCTCCTTTAAATAATATAGGCCATCTGTGGGGTGGCTGGGTGGCTCAACTGGTTAAGTGTCCAACTTCGGCTCAGGTCATGATGTCACTGCTCATGGGTTCGAGCCCCGCGTCGGGCTCTGTGCTGACAGCTCAGAGCCTGAAGCCTGCTTCAGATTCTGTGTCTCCCTCTCTCTCTGCCCCTCCCCTGCTCACACTCTGTTTCTCTCTCTCAAAAATAAATAAACATTAAAAAAATAAAAAAAAATAATATAGGCCATCTAGCTAATATAAGCTAATGTAATGTGAGCAGAAATAATGTTTGTCACTTCCTGGCTGAGGCAGCTGAAAATCCTCCAATAGCTTTCTCTTCCCATGGCAAGCTGGCCAACATTCTAGATGGTGGAATCCCACTACCCGGGTCTGTGAATGACTATGTGGAACGGAACACCTCTTTCTCAGCCTACAACAGCATTGGTGTGAGTGACAAAAAATCTGTTAAGTATTGAGTCACCGATATTTGGAGAATGTTGGCTGTTGGTTGCTGTACAGTGGCTAACACAACCTCGTATCTTCCTTACTTCCCTTGGGGAAGTTTGACACTTCTTGGGTTGCCACCAGCAGGCAGAGCAATCAGGCATCAAGATACAACTTACAAGTGAAGCTAATTCACAAAGCCATCAGGAATGTAAGGTTTTGTGTGACCTAATCCAAGGTTCCTTCTAGGAAGTGATGCTACTAGGCAAATCAGTAGATTTAAAAAACACCTAGTCTGTTTATACTAGTTATGATCAAATCTGCGGGAGACAAAATAGGTCTTCAATCCCCAGAAACTTCTGGAGATAACTCCACTCTAATTATATTCTAATTCATTTGAACGTGGCTCTTCTCACTATGATATCATTAATCTGAGGTAAGGAGAAGAGAGAAATATGAGGACTGTAACAGAGGCAAATGGAAATGGTCCCAACACCATCGAGCTTCAGCAGACTTCTCGTTCCACATTGTCAAATTCCCACTCTTAGTTTGTCTCCCTTGTGTGGTTGCCAAAGTGTGGACAATTGATAGTCTATTAATCTTGTCTAGTCCAAACATATTCTCCTAGACCCACTAAACTGTTATCATTCTCTTAGTGTAACACACACGTAATATATAGACAAGTTCCTAGTATACTTAACTGCGTAATTACAGCTTTTAAAATCCTTTGTTGAGCACTGTTATAGGTCACTTTGCTTGTTTAATATTTGCCTTCCTCCCATGAAACATAAAGTCTCCACAAAGGAAAGACTCTGACTATATTGGGCTCTGCTGCTATATCCAGAGCCTGGCACAGGTCCTGGCACATGGTAGACATGCAATACATAATTGTTGAATGAATGCCTTCTTTTGTAAGGATCATTTTAGCATGATAAAAAGAATACATTGGAATTCAATGAGACTAGAAGCAGAGAGGCCAGATGGAGGCCACTGTGGCTCTTCAGATGAGAGGTGAAGATGCTTCAGACCGATGCAGTTGCAGAGGACGTGGAAAGAAATGAACAGATTTAAGACGTATTGAGAAGACAGAGAGGACAGGACTTGGTGACGGATTGGATATTAGGAGCTGTGCAGGGGGAAAAGTCAAGCTTTCCACCATGGCAATGAAATGAGCAATGGAAACCTGAGGAGGAATGGGTTAGGAGGGCATAAGGCAGATGGTGATGAGGTCAGGTAGTATAGGTTCTTATAAGCTATCTGAGTGTCAGTGCCTAGTGAGCAATCATGTATCTCAGTTTTATAACTCAGGAGAGTAGCTTCTATCTGAAAAACAGGTTTGGGGAAAAAGCATAGCCATAGAATTTTTCAGCCATGTAAATATATGAAAGTAGAGTATGAGAACAGGACTTAGAATAAAACCCTGAGAATTACCCACAATTAAGATCATTTAAGATTTTTTTAAAAAAGGAATCTGAGTGTGTTCAGGGAGCCTGGGTGGCTCAGTGGGTTGAGCATCTGACTTTGGCTCAGGTCATGATCTCACGGTTTGTGAGTTCAAGCCTTGGATTGGGCTCTGTGTGGACAGCTCAGAGCCTGGAGCCTGCTTTGGATTCTCTCTGCCTCTCCCCCTCTTGCTCTCTCTCTCTCTCTCTCTCAAAAATGAATAAACATTAAAAAAAATTTTTTAAGGAATCTGAGTGTTTATTGAATTAGTTGGACTGGGTAAAATGCACTCAGATAATAGCTTCATTTTCCCCCATCATTACTTTTAAGCCATTCTACTCAGGGGCACCGGGGGGACTCAGTGAATTAGGCATCCATCTCTTAATTTTGGCTCAGGTCATGATCTCAAGATTCTTGTGTTTGAGCCCCATGTTGGGTTCTGCATTGGCAGCATGGAGCCTGCTTGGGGTTCTCTCTCTCTCTCTCTCTCTCTCTCTCTCTCTCTCTCCCCCGACCCTTCTCCCACTCATGCTCTTTCTCTCTCTCAAAATAAACATTAAAAAAACCTATTCTACTCTGGACAATATCTTGAGCATCTTCCATTAGTTTTTGTTAAATTCTTAGTATTCAAATAGTCCTACTTTCATATACTAAAATTCTCAGACCAATCTAAATTATAACTTCCATCTAAAAGCTTCCACCAGTTCAAGCTTGCCTCTGTCCTCCAATTCTAGCTTCACACAGGTTCCTAGTCATGGAGTTGAGAAAGAGTTTTGTCTGTTCTTTTGCTCTTTTTGTGCCATATTTGCCCTATTCCTTCTCTGGCTTTTGGTTCCTTCTAGGTTAATGTAATAAGGTGGAATAAGAACAAAAAGTGGCAAAAATATCTCTTTTGTAGTTGGCTGTCAAGTGCCCTCTCCCATGACAGGTGTTAAAATGCTCTTCCTGCTGCAGGGAACTTTGTGAACTCTCTAAAGGCCATTATCCCTCATCTCCCCGCAAACATCTGGGGGCCTCTACAGAGTACTGTTCCTTGACTCAGAAAATGCATTATCCAACTAACCTGTCACAATTCCTCTCCATGTTCATCTTTTTTTCTGCTGGGGGGTTTTCAACCCCCCACTTCTTGAGTTGGATCCTTGCAAGATCATGCTGCCCTCCCATATTAGTCAAGATAGGTAGGTTATGCTACAGCAGCTTCTAAATCTCAGTAGAAATGTGCTCCTACCCACGTGACGTGTCCATTGTGAGTTAGTAGGGGGCTCTGCTTGTCAGAGCCATTCAGGAGCCCAGAGTGATAAAGACTCCCTCTTGATTCATGCTTCTATGGAGCATGATCACCACAACAAGAGGGAAAAAACATGGCAAATTCTGGGCTGACTCTTCAAGCTCCAACCTAGAAGGGACACCTCTCTTCTGCCCATATTTCTTGGGCCAAAGCAAGGTATATACCCAAGTCTCACTTGAAGGAGAATGAGGATATACAATCCACATGCCCAGATGGAGAGAAGAACAGGAATATTTTTAACCAGCACTAATGACTACCACATCTTCACATGGTCCAGTTGGCCTGGCAGAAATATTCCAAACCCTGGTAGCGTAGGCTGCTCCCACTGTCTCTCCCCATCTTTCCCACTCCCTCTGCTGACGAAGCCTTTCTGTTAGCCAGCTCCTGTTTTATCATGTAGGATCTTAAACTCTTTGAAGCCTATGTCAGACTCTCAAGAAAGAAAGAAAGAAAGAAAGGAAAAGAAAAGAAAAGAAAAGAAAAGAAAAGAAAAGAAAAGAAAAGAAAAGAAAAGAAAAAAAAGAAAAGAAAACTGTGCTTGGCTCTGCTATTGAGCCTGGAAGTGGAACATCCATTGAGCATCCAGTGGAGAACATGAGGCCAGTGTTCGTTTCTGGGACTATTTCACCCTGCATTTCTCTGAGTGTTCACTTACTGCCTCCCTGCATGTCCCTCACCTCCTTCATGGGAGGAGAAAAACTGTTGCCGCATTCTCCAGTTGGCCAGCAACTTCGAAGACATCCTCTTCCTCTAGTGAATCCCTAGATGAGTTAAGGGGCACAGGACAAGGTCTGTCCACTCTTAGCAGGTTATAATACTTGTGTTTTGAATAGGGGGTGCATGTCATTTGTTTTCAGCTTTGGGTTTCGGCTGAAATTTGAGACATTAAGGACAGTCCCATTTAGTATATTATTCCATCTGTAAGTGGACGAGGGACAAACCACCAAAGAGATAGGAGAAAACCAAGAGAATGTATGGTTCTGGTAGCCAAAGGTTGTTCAAAAAGGAAAAAGTGCTCAACGGTTTTGAATCTGTTGAGAAACCAAGAAAAATAAGGACACAAAAATGTCCATTGGATACGAGAGGAAGTGTGATGACCTCACCAAGGATGGTTTGTGAAGGGTGGGGAAGGAGTCACTTAACAGTGGCTGAGGAGGGAGAGGGAAGTGAGGAGGTGGGAACAGTCCTCACAGCAAGCACACATCAAAAAGTGTGGCTGTGGGGTGCCTGGGTGGCTCAGTCGGTTAAGCGACCGACTTCAGCTCAGGTCACCATATCGCGGTCCGTGAGTTCGAGCCCCGCGTCAGGCTCTGGGCTGATGGCTCGGAGCCTGGAGCCTGCTTCCGATTCTGTGTCCCCCTCTCCCTGCCCCTCCCCCATTCATGCTCTGTCTCTCTCCGTCTCAAAAATAAATAAACGTTAAAAAAAATTTAAAAAAAAGTGTGGCTGTGGAGGGAAGAGAGGGGTAAGGTGGTGTTTGGTGGGGGAACACGGGCATAGGAGGAAGGTTCATTTTCTAAAATGAAAGACTTGGTCATGTTTAAGTGCTAATAAAAAAGGAACTAGTTGAGAATGGAGAAGGAGACATTAGGGGTCCCTGGGTGGCTCAGTGTTAAGTGCTGGACTCCTCATTTCAGCTCAGGTCATGATCCCAGGATCATGGGATCGATCCCCACGTCAGGTTCCATGCTGAGTGTGGAGCCTGCTTGAGATTTTCTCCCTCTCTCTACCTCTGCCCCTCCCTGGCTTGGGCGTGCATTCTCCCTCTCAAAAACAAACAAACAAACAAACCAGCACAATCTTTAAAAAGAGAGAGTAAGAAATTAAATGGATGGTGAAATGGTTTTCGATCAGTAATTTTTCATCTTCAAAGGAAAATAAATCCACATCACGGATATTATAATTCATTGTAGAGATGCTGAGAGGCAGTGGGATGCTGTTCTATGTCTTGGTGGTGGTGGCAGGGAAAAGACAAGAAGAACGGGAATGTTTTTTCCGGGTGAAAAATAATGGTACTTGGGCAGCTGTAGCTTTTCATTCAACAGAATAGGTATGTTCACAGGGCTCTAAAATGTTTTAAACTTCTCTGCATCCTCAAATACATACTTTTATTCTCTTGGGGTTGAACAAGAGTCTTAACTTGCTCCTCTGGTGCTGTTTACACAACTCATTAAAGTAAATTTTTATTTATATCATTGTTTATCATAGGAAACCCCCTTAAGGGTTAGCATTTGTAAGGAACTAATCTGCTAAGTGCTTTTATGTCTTCCAGCTCCCACTCAAGTACTTTGCTACAGCAACAACCATCTCTCCCTTCTGGATGTGTAAATCTTTTGATTTCTACACATTTTAAATTATTCATTTTGGGATGAGTTAAAAAAAAAAAAACAACAACCAACTTCCTATGGTATGTGTAAAAAAGAAGTGTTTCCACAGCTCCGTTTCAAACATTTCCAAATTTAGTTATGTGGATTACTAAGTTTTATGTGGAAGTGTTCATAGATCATAATTAAAAACCAGGTCATTACTTTCATCTCAGCCCCTGATATGCCTGTACCACAACCATCTAGTACCTTGCCTGGAAACAGGAGTTCAATCAGTGTCAGATGAAAGAACAAATGAATAGATGAGTGGAAGAATAGATGACAGAATAAGTGAATATTGTGCGAGCCACGGATAATGTAGACCATCTCACTTGATTCCATTCCAATCCCTTTGTAAAGTATCTTGATGGGCAATCGAGTCTAGGAAGCTCAAAACTACATGAACCAGACTTCCTCGCAGATCATTTTCCACATATAACCTCACTTTCACTGTGTAGAAACTTTTATGTAAACATCAGGAGATGGAGGTGACCATTGTGAGATGGAAAGCATATGTCTGCCAATTCTTTCTGAAGCCTTTGATTTTTCTATGGCAAAGGTACCTGAGGTTCTAATATCTGGTCCTTAACTCTGAGAGTATTTGGAGGTTAAGGATGTGCCTTGAAAGCACAAGAAAGAGGGTGTTTCAAAAAGAGTCTGGCTGAGGGAGTGTGGTCCTAGAGTCAGCTGTCATGGATACAGCTTCCCAATCTTGTCAGAGGCAACAGCACTCTCGACTGATAGGTTTTGCAGTGTTTTTCTGAGAGTCATTTGTGGAAGCTCACCTTAGATCCCCCTCCCCCAGTCCTTCCAGTGATTGAGCAATCAAGGAAGTCATTAGTGCTGTTTACCAAATACATTTCTAGTTTTCTGCTTTCTGGGCATGACTGTTCTACCCCACCCTCTTGGAGTTGGGTTTGACTGTGTGACTTGCTTGAGCTGATGCAATAAGAATATTCTTATTAGTATACGAAACTAATAACCATCCCATAATGTTTCACTAAATTATTAACTAATATATTTATAATGACAACAAGACCCTGAGAGGAAAGGCTGATTACTTGGGACCACCAAAACTTTTATTAAAATGCTTAATACAATTCTGATTTCTTATTCTAAGGTTTTAAACCTCAAATCCATCATATGTGAGAAGACAGATGGTGTACTTGCCAGGATTAGGTCCAGCTATCTGTAGCAGAGAAATCCCAAATAACATGGACTTATGCAAGACAGAAATTTGTTCCTCTTTTACACAAAAATTCAAAAAGAAATAGTCCAAAGTAGAGCAGCTTCATGAAACTGTCAGGGCTCTGGGCTCTTATCATCCTCCACATGAGTCCTCCATGTTACAATCCAAAATGGCTGCTCTGATCAAGTCACCATGTCTACTTTCCAGGAAGCAAGAAGGAGAAACAGGGGAGAAGAACATGTTCCTGCCCTTTAACTTCACCCTGTACTTCCGATTATATCTTTTTGGCCAGAACTCAGTCACAAGAGCAGACTCAGCTGTGAGACTAGGAAATGAAGCCTTTATTCTGGACAGTCCTGTGTCTAAAACTTGGATTTTATGTTAAGAAAGAAAGAAAGAAGAGATTTGGGGGATGTTTAGCAATCTATACAAAATCGGTATCAGAACCTCAGAATATGACCTTCTTTGGAAATATAGTCTCTGCAAATGCAGTTAGTTAAGAACCTTGGAATGAAATCATCCTGAGTTTAGGATGGGCCCTAAATCCAATGACTGGACAGAGACACACAGCGGAAGGCTATGTGAAGGCAGAGATTGGAGTTTTGCTACCACAAGCCAAGAAGCACCAGGAGCCACCAGAAGCTCAAGGAAGCTCACCAAAAGGCATAGAAGATATCCCCCTGAGAGCTTTCAGAGGATGAGCGGCCCTGCAAACACCTTCATTTCAGATATCCAGCCTCCAGAACTGTGAGAAAATACATTTCTGTTGTTTCAAGAGAGTAAGTTTTCAGTAATTTGTTACGGCAGCCCTAGGAAACTAATTTGAAATGTTGCTTGTAGCTATTACTGAAGTCAAGGGCTAACAGAGCATAGCTGTAATAGTAATGGTAGTAGGTCCCAAGTGCTTCACAGTCAGGCTGGACTTGTGCTTTGGCAAACAATCCATGGTTCAGTAGGTGGTCTCTTGCTATTCACATCACAGGACCATGATTTTTAGCCCCACACAGAAGAAAATAAAGATGCAGGATAAGCAATTTACATTTATTTAGCACTTCCCATGTAGCAAGCACCTAAGACACATTTTTCTGATTTAATCCTCACAAATATCCTAGATGGTTGGTATCATACCTATTTAACACATGAAGAAGACACAGGATGCTAGATTTTGTATATATATTTATATATATATTATATATATAATATGCATTATACAATATATATAATTTCTATATAATATACAATTATGTAAATATATACATAATATATAATTATATATATACATAATATATAATTATATATATAGATACATATAAAGAGCAGAGCCAATGCTTATACTCAGGTCTGTCTGCTTCTCAAGGACAGGCTCAAAGCAGTGATGAGGCTGGGGAAGATCTGACTCACGTGCCTCACAGAACGTTTTGTGCCAAAGGCCAATTAATTTATACAGGAGATAAAGCTTTCCAGTGACTATGTGTTCACTTCCAGGCATGAGTTCCCACGTCAAAGCAATTCAACTCAAATAAACTCAACAAATCTCATGTGCTGGGGCACTGAAGGGGATATAATGATAGGTAAGACAATCCTTCTTCTCAAGTTGCTTACAATTTTAGCAGTGGCTAAGGACTGGGAGTCTATAATAGGACTATACGAATGTCTTTGTGCACTGGCTTTTATACATGGTTAAACATCAGAAGCAGTTGGGCATACTTTTAGAAATCCAGATTCCTAGGTCCCACCCTGGCCTGTGGAAGCAGAATATTTGAGAGTGGGCCCTGGAACCCTACATTTAAAAAAAAAAAGCTCTTTGGGTTTATCTAGCCATTCCAGTCCTTGTTTTAGGAATAAATACTTTCCTTGTATAGTACCTTAAATACCAGTGGTAAATAAAAACACCAGCTATATCTAATATTAAAATTTTTTTTAATGTTTATTTATTTATAAAAGTTTATTTATTTATTTTGAAAGAGTGAGAGATAGAGAACTTTGAAGGGGCAGAGAGAGAGAGAAAGAGACAGGGAAAGAGAGAGACTACCAAGCAGTCTCTGCACCATCAGCACAGAGCCGGATGTGGGGCTCGAACTCACAAACTGTGAGATCATGACCTGAGCCGAAATCAAGAGTTGGTCGCTTAACTGGCTGAGCCACCCAGGCGCCCCAATGTTCATTTATTTTTGAGAGAAAGAGAGAGACAGACAGAGTATGAGCAGGGAAGGGGCAGAGAGAGAGGGAGACACAGAATCTGAAGCAGGCTCGAGGCTCTGAGCTGTCAGCACAGAGCCTGACACAGGGTTCGAACCCACAAATCGTGAGATCGCGACCTGAGCTAAAGTCAGACACTCAACCGACTGAGCCACCCAGGTGCCCCTAATATATTTTATAATTGTCTTAGTAGTAATTGCATACTACTTATATATCTGAGGAACTCTAATATAGAAGCACTATTTAGGCAATTCCTACATACATGTACTGTGCCTCTCTGGAGAAAGAACAGTGCTTCTAACTGCCTTGATAGATATGAAAATAGATTACAAAGAGGTTGTAGGATCTTATTTACATAGCCTCAAAAGCATCAAGCAATAACCTAGCTCTGTGACATCTAGATATTCCTCATGGATTAAGTATTGAAGTAAGGGAGTTTTTCACTTTCAGCCGGCCTGTGGTGAGTTCAGAATTTGGAGAGGCTCAAAGATCGGCACATCAACTGCTGTCTCGCTCGGATTCTCCACAGAAGAAATTTGAATCACAAAGTTATAATTAGACTTGAAGTTCTTGCTTACTACAATAATATCTATTCACAATGACTCCACAGCATCTTAACTTTCACTTGAATATGTGTAACCTCCTCACTCCCCAGGAGGTTAGATTAGTTTTCTTTAAAATTCTTTCCACTTAGCAGTGAATGGAACGCTCTAAAGATGCACTCTATTTAATAGGCACAACAGCTGCCAAACAAGGCTACTGGCAAACTTATCTAAATTTTTAATCATCTTGGAAGATGAACGCAGAAGGAAAGAACTATATAAATTCTCCCACTTATGTAGCAATGAAAATATCTGAACAGCACTGGAAAGACCAATTTCCATTTTGTGGAAATAAGTTTTGCTGGGCACATTGTATCCCTTTTTCCTCAGAGTCAAAAAATACTTCCAAGGCATATATATTCAATTAGGTATCACAGGATATATATTCAATTGGGTATTCTTATTAACAAAAATATCCATTTTCTTTTCTTTTTTTTTTTTCATTTTTTTTTTCAACGTTTATTTATTTTTGGGACAGAGAGAGACAGAGCATGAACGGGGGAGGGGCAGAGAGAGAGGGAGACACAGAATCGGAAACAGGCTCCAGGCTCCGAGCCATCAGCCCAGAGCCTGACGCGGGGCTCGAACTCACGTCCCACGATCTCGTGACCTGGCTGAAGTCGGACGCTTAACCGAGTGCGCCACCCAGGCGCCCCTCCATTTTCTTTTAAAAGCCATTTTCCCAGGGGTGCCTGGGTGGCTCAGTTGGTTAAGCCACTGACTCTTGATTTCAATTCAGCTCATGATCTCAAGGTTGTGACATCGAGCCCCGTGTTGGGCTCCATGCTGAGCGTGGAACCTGCTTGGGATTTTCTCTCTCCCTCTCTTTCTGCTCCTCCCCAACTTGTATGTGCATGCTCTAAATAAAAAACAAACAGACATAAAAAATCCATGTTCCAATTAATGCAAAAATTATTAAACTGAAGCAGGAATGGGGTGCCTGGGTGGCTCAGTTGGTTAAGTGTCCGACTTCCGCTCAGGTCACGATCTCACAGCTCGTGAGTTCGAGCCCCGCCTCGGCCTCTGTGCTGACGGCTCAGAGCCTGGAGCCTGCTTCAGATTCTGTGTCTCCCTCTCTCTCTGAACCTCTCCCGCTTGCACTCTCTCTCTCTCTCTCTCTCCCAAACATAAATAAACATTAAAAAATTAAAAAAACAAACTGAAGCAAAAATTTGACTTGGGAAAACAATATATTAAAGAAAATATGTGAATAATAGATGGATACTGAAAAAAATAGTTTCTCCCCTCCATCACTAAGATAAAGCAAGGAAATGTTAAAATATAGAAATAAATCTTTACTAACTTGATCTTTTAAAATTTTACAAATGGAAATAAATTCTGATTGATCTCTTAATATTTGGGGGCTGATTTCAAAAGGAGGCCATTTCCACCTTCAGCAAATATTGTTCATGCTACATCTAGCATCGAAAATCATGGACAGGCTCTCTTCCCTCAATGCATGCATTCCTGAGAGATGTAGAGAACAGCTGTGAAGACCACACATTCTGGTTCTAGATTCTTTGGGTTCAAGTGCTAACTCTTACTCTCAGAAGCTGTGTCACACTAAACAGCATCCTTAACCCTCTGTTCCTCAGCTTCCTCCTCTATAATGAGGACAATGATACATCCACCCTCATGGGTTGAAGTGAGAATCCAATGATCTATTGCTGTGATGCCCTTAGAGCAGTGTCTGACCCAGGGGTGCCTGGCTCAGTTGGTTAAGTGCCAACTCTTGGTTTTGGCTCAGGTCACGATCTCACGGTTTCGTGGGTTTGAGCCCTGTGTTGGGCTCTGTGCTGGCACTGCTTTGGATTCTCTCTCTCCCTCTCTGCCTCTCCCCTACTTGCGCTGTCTCTCTCTCTCTCTCTCTCATAATAAATAAACTTAAAAAAATTTTTTTTTAAAAGAACAGTGTCTGGCCCAGAGTAAGCACTCAGTAAATCTTCGCTGTTATCGTTACCCTAACTTACTTGAGGGTTATTATCTTTTTCCGTGTACCAGAAGAACAGGGGTCAGCATGTCGTTGACAAGTTGCTAGGGGGTGTGTATAAAATGCACCCTATTGTAATGAGGTAATTCAACAATAGATATTTACTACAAGCTAGCACCATTCTACGTACCTGCAATATATCAGCGAACAAAAATAAAAATCTCTGCCCTCACTGAGTTTATATTCCAAGAGGTGCAGGTAGAAAAGAAATAATAAACATAGCAAATAAAGAAATTACATAGTATGTTCAAAGATGACAGATATTTGGTAAGAAAAAATAGAGCAGGATACAGGGAATTAAGAGTTTGGAAGGAGGGGCCAGGTGCATTGAGAAGGTGACATGTGAGCAGACATGAAGTGCATAAGCAGAGTTGACATTGCCGGGTATCAGAAGGAAAGGTGTTCAGCAGAGGGACCGGCCAGTGTCAAGACCCCAAGGTAGAGAGCATAGAGCATGCCTGGCATGTTCAAGCCACAGCAAGGCCAGTGTGGCTGAAGGAGAGTGAGTGAGACAGGGAGTAATTGGCCATGAATGATATCAAAGGCTTACCTGGGGGTAGGGTGGTAGCATGTTTGTGGGGAAATAGATTGTGTAGGGTCAGAAAGACACGTCAGGACTTTGCCTTTCACTCAGTGTGATGGGAGTTACCACAGGGTTTGAGGCTGAAGAGTGCCCTCATCTGAGCTGTTTTACACACCCTGGATGCAACACAGGAAATCAACAGGGAAACAAGGAGAGCAGTAAGCAGTTTGTTCAAGTAATCCAGACCAGAAATGATGGTGACTTTGACTCAAGAGAGGGGAAGTGATGAGACGTGATCACATCTGGATGTGCTCTGAAAGCAGAGCCAACAGAACTTCCTGATGAAATGGAAATGGAATGTGAGAGAAAGAGAGAGCAAAGACTTATTTTTGGCCAGAAGATCAAGAAGACTGGAGTAGTCAGCATGGTAATGAAGAACGACTCCTGATGAAGTAAGTTTCAGGTGGCAGATGAGAAGTGCTGCATAATTAATTATTTCACAGTTTCGCTAGGGCAAGATTTGCCACCAGGAGTTCACGTTCAAAGAAAGACACATGCTTGATTTCATTAAAAGATCCACTATAGTGAATTATTGACAAATGATCTGTAAACACACTAAATTAACCCAGAGGTATCCTAGTGTATTAAAAAAAATTGTTTAAAAATATGGTTGCTATAGAAAAGTGACACTTTTATTACTTCTGAAGATAAGAAAACATGATTTTTAAAACCTTTTCCCTGATTATAAATAGAATGTGTATTCAAGACAATAAATTAGGAAGTAGGGAGAGTAACCTGTAGTTTTACCACTCAATTTTGTACATCTTTTCCCTTTCTCTTCCTCACAAATTCATCCACATAGCTATCCACAAATGCATATCTGCACACCTATTACAACAATGGAGTCATATTTACATATAATTTTATATACTGCTTTGTTTCCGCGCCAGTAAACAATTCTTTTATATTCTGTGGGCTCTCAACATTTTTAGATGGGTCCATACTATCTCTTCACCTGGATAACCATGATTTCCTTGTTTCAATCACTTAGTTTTCATCACAAATGAGGATTCTTCTCCCCAGCACTGAGTCCTTGATCATCTCTTCTTTATCTCCTGTTACTCTGAACTGCTCTCATGACTTTAATTATCTATGTGCTGACAGCACTCCAATTTATATTACCAACAGGAGCTTCTCTCTCCTGACCACACTGTACACCCAACTGTCTCCTCATCACAGTCTTTTTCATCTTGGTTGATGACAACTCCATCCTTCTAGTTGTTCAGCCAACATGTTGACACTCTTCTCTTTCACACTTCACGTCCAGTTTGCCAAGAAATTCTGTTGACTCAACCATTCAGATATATCCAAACTCTGATCACCTCTTGCCATCTTCACTGCCATCATCTTAGTCTGAGTGGCCATCATCTTTTGCCTGGGTTATTAAATAGTTGTCCCAATGGCTCCCTTCTTCTACTTTTGTACTCTCTTATGTGTCCTCAGCATGGATCCAGAGTTATCCTTTAAAAATCTAACTAAGGTCATGTCATTCCTCTGCTCAAAATCCTCCAATGGCTCTCCATTTCACTCACAATAAAAGCCAAAGTCCCTAAAATGGGGTGCAAGACCTGACACAGTCTGCCCTTCCCCCACCTCCAACTTCTTACCTTTCTGTCCTTGTCACTCCCTAAACTTATCAATCTTCTCCTTCATTCTTCTGTTCCAGCTGCACTATTCTAGTCTTACTCTTTCTTGAACAGCTGCACAAGATCTCATCTTAGAGCCTTTCACTGGCTATACCTCTACCTAGAAGGTTCTTCCCTTAGATACCCACATAACCCTCCTTCACCTTCAAGTCTTAGATCAAACCTCACCTTCTCAATGAGTCCCACTGGACCAGCCCATTCTTGCAACATTTTTTTCCCTTCGTACTATGTTTTTATATCTACATCATGTTTAAAAAAATTTTTAATTACATTTATTTATTGTTGATAGAGACAGAGCACAAGTTGGGGAGGGGCAGAGAGAGAAGGAGACACAGAATCCGAAGCAGGCTCCAGGCTCTGAGCCGTCAGCACAGAGCCCGACGCGGGGCTCAAACTCACAAACTGAGAGATCATGACCTGAGCCGAAGTCAGATGCTTAACCGACTGAGCCACCCAGGTGCCCCTATACTTCGCGGATTTAAAAAAAAATTTTTTTTTCTCTTTCCCACTAGAATATAAGCTCTACAGCTATCGAACTGAGATGTTTTGTTTACAATTGTATTCAAGTACCAGCACACTGCCTGGCACATGGTATGCTCAACAAATGTGTGCCACTCTATTATGTATGACATTTTTACAAGAAACGTTTTTCAGTGTTTCAAAATATTTTAGACCGTTCTTTTTTCCTAATGCAGCCAAAATATTTTAGTAGCGTGTATATTAATATTTCTCTGGGAAGTATTTATCCTGCCCAAATTTTTCAATTTTGATTATTCTATGACTTGTGAGTTAAGTACTGCTTTAAAATGTACCGGGGATTTTGTTTTTATTCAGGTTTGGTGAGGCCAACAGATCAAGAGATGACTGCCATTTCAAAGGTAATTTGATGGATGTTAACATATTGTAGTAATCATTTTGCAATATGTACATATATCGAGTCATCATTTAGTTGTACACCTAAAACTAATAACAGTGTTATTTGTCAATTATATCTCGGTAAAACGGGGGGAAGGAGGGGAGAAAGTTTGTTGCAGTTCCCAAGAGAGGGGGCTTGCCAGTCTACACAAGACGACTTGGGGAAACACCAAGGTGGGTCAGGAGGCCAAAGGAATGTGGGGAAGAAATGGGCATGAATCTTTATTTTCGTTTCTGTGGAAAAGGCAAGGAAAGGCAGGGTAAGCAGATTTAGGATTGGCTAGTTTGAATAATTTCACAGGCACTAGGCTACAGGGGTGATCCTCAATTGTTCCATGACCTTGGGGGGTTAGGCCAGGATGCCTGGACTGCAGGAGCCTCATAAAAGCAGGTGGGTGGAGATAAGGAAGGACTCAGGATTGGTGGTTTACATATGAAAAGTCATGTTTGCAATCTCTAGGAATTAGCTAATCCGGGGAGTGGCAGTCCCTTCCTGTGTCTGCAAGGCCTCAAGATACCAAAACATCATAAAATACAGAAAATAAAAACTATGATGGGGCACCTGGGTGGCTCAGTCAATTAAGCAGTTAAGCAACTGACTCTTGGTTTTGGCTCAGGTCATGATCTCATGGTTTCATTGGTTTGAGCCCCCCATCAGGCTCTGCGCTGTCAGCACTGAGCCTGCTTGGGATTCTCTGTCTTTGTCTCACTCTGCCCCTCCCCCACTTGCACTGTCTCTCACTCAAAATAAGTTTTAAAAAATCTACTCTAAAAAAAGATAATGAAAACTACGATTAATACAGGTACATTTTTTTTTTTTTTTAACATTTTACTTCTAAGGAATCTCTACACCCAACATGGGGCTTGAACTCACAACCCTGACACTAAGAGCCACATGCTCTACCAACTGAGTCAGCCAGGAGCCCCAACACAGGTACATTTTTAAAACTATAACTTCAGTTTCATTCAAGCCTTCTAATATGCTTGAAGGCTTCCTTGCCTGAACACCTTCCCTTTCCTTGTTCACATGACTATTACTCACCCTTCAGATTCTAACTTGAAGGTCATTTGTCAGGTTGGCCTTATAAGAGCAGAAGTTGTTCTTTTCATTCCTCACCACATCCCCAGTGCTCAGCACAGTGCCTGGCATGTGGTGGAGGCTCCTTGAACATCTTCATGCTTCTAGAGAGGAATTTAACACAAAGTATTAGCCCTCAAATTATATAAGGCTCTGTTTGAGTGAAAATTACAAGTCTATTTCCCGAAGAGTCAAAGCAGAGGCATTTGAAATATTTGGATGGCTGGGATTCAGCTTCTTTTTTCTTGCTGTTGACCCTACCAACTCTTCCCTTCTGGGGTACCAGCTTCTAGAAGCCACAGATGTGGGAGAAGAGTTTTGAATTATCAGTTGAATACGTCAATTAACCGTCTGACGTGGCAATGTGAGGGGAGTGCGTTACACAATTTCTAGAACCTTTTAAACCTCCCGTTTAAATTTAGTAGGTCAGACAACTTCTTAAAGACTTCACACTGGTAACAACATTCAGTAGGTGCTATTAATGCAAGTGCTTTCTCAGCTTTGAAACATATGCTCCTATTTCCAAAGTAGGATTTTGGAGTTGGTAGAAACTTCAGAAATTTGACCTGGTTTCATGATTTCAAAAAACCCCAAACTTTACAAGTCACACTATTTATATACCATACATATTTTGTCCTATTAACTTGGGAGAAAAGACTCAATTCAAATGATTCTGTACTTTCTCCCTCTAACTCACCATAATGTTTAAAATAGAGAATGGCCTGGCAGGAAGTTGCACACTGTGACTGGTCTTAAATGTCTGTCCAAGGAATAATAAATTGTGAAAAGTGCCATTTGATGACATCATACATCAGTTTGCCTTCTTTTCCTTTGATGAGAAACTTTCTGTATTTTCCAAATGAAGCTTTTTGCCCCTGAGCAAGGAAGGAGAAGTTTTTACCTATGCCTAGCCTGTACTTACAAGTGACTTTGAATGCCAATAGAATTATTGTGGAATTTAATAAAAGATGACATTTCCTATACCACATATATTTAGTATTTTTCCCATAGAAAGGAGGGGAGGGGGACTCAGAAATGTCCTTTTCATGACCCCCAATACATTTTGCCAATTATTAAATAGGAATGTGGGGTGAGTGGGAGTAATGAAAGGCAGAGCACATCATTCATTCTTCTAGGCCGCCAGTCAGGAAGCACGCATGCCCAGTGGGCTCAGTGATGGAAACCTGAGCTGAGAAGTGCAGTCCCTGACCTCACAGAAGAGAAGCATCATGAAGCTCTCTTAGAAGCTTGGCTTCTCTTATGCTCTCAAAGATATTTGTTTAGACAGACCTCTAAGTTTCAAGAAACAAAAGATTAAGCAAAAAAGGAAAACATTCTTATAAAGCATATGGATATCTCATGGATGTCTCATGGAATTTAAGGTACTGAGGACCTCAGGAAGAATGGGAAGTGGGACCAGCTCTGTCACGGGAATCAGACAACACCTCTTCCTTCTCTTCCTTTCTGCACCTTGCCAAGGTTCTCTTTTTCTCTGAGACTATTTTTCTCTACTCCTGAGTACAAAAAGTTGGAAAGATGGTCACTTCCCCAGCTCTCAAGTTGATACTTTTTCCATTCAAAAGGACTTGATTTGGGAATCTTTTTAATCTCTAAATTTTTAGAGAATGTATTCTGATTGGACTAGCCTGGGCCAGATGCCCATCCATGGACCAATTGACTGTAGCCAAGAGGACAGGATTATTTTGTACACTCGTGTATGATAGGGAAAAATAGGACAAAATAGTCGGAGGGGAAAAAGTTAGGATCTGAGGTCCCTGTGTAGGGAAAAACACATATTTTGGAACAACGCTTTGAGTGTCTGACCACAGCAAACTCTCTTGGGGCGTAAGATTCCTCCTAAGAGGAGGTGTCCTAACAGACACCACCTACTCCCCCTCAGGTTTCCCTCAGGAATTTGACAAAATACTTGACTAAAAATAAGCAGTAGACCATAAAATGTAAGACCCACAAGGAAGAGTATGGCCATAGACCACCCCTCATACAATGGAATCTAGCCAGTCAGGAATGGACAACCTAGCACCTAGATTATCCAGCCAGTAAGGGTAGAGCCTGAGAAGGAACGAGGGGGAAGGGAAGGGAAGGACTGACCAGAACCTTACAAAACAAGGACCCTTGCTTATTGTCATCGGCATTCACTTTATAATGTCCCCTCTCTGCAAAGAGAGATTTCATACTGTTCTTACTTTATCATTTTATACTCTAATAAACTTTTGCCTGCTGTTCATTTTGTGTCCACCTCTTCATTCTTCAAAGCAGGGAGACAAGGAATCCTGAGTATTGAGGTAAAAAATCCTGCAATATAGAGTCACCTGTATATATAACTTTGTGGACTTAGAACAGGAGTTTGGGGACATTTCCCAGACAAGTATGGCTGTACAAATAACTCAATATGTGTCATAGAAACAGACACTCAGATCAATGGAACAGAATAAAGAACCCAGAAATGGACCCACAAACATATGGCCAACTAATCTCTGAAAAAGCAGGAAAGATTATCCAATGGAATAAAGACAGTCTCTTCAGCAAATGGTGCTGGGAAAACTGGACAGCGACATGCAGAAGAATCAACCTGGACCACTTTGTTACACCAGACACAAAAATAAACAAAATGGATAAAAGACCTAAATGTAAGACAGGAAGCCATCAAAATCCTTGAGAAGAAAGCAGGCAACAACCTCTTTGACCTCGGCCACAGCAACTTCTTACTCAACACATCTCCAGACGCAAGGGAAACAAAAGCAAAAATGAACTATTGGGACCTCATCAAAATAAAAAGCTTCTCACAGCAAAGGAAACAATCAACAAAACTAAAAGGCAACCAACAGAATGGGAGGAGATATTTGCAAATGACATATCAGAGAAAGGGTTAGTATCCAAAGTCTATAAAGAACTTATCAAACTCAACACCCAAAAAACAAATAATCCAGTGAAGAAATGGGCAAAAGACATGAATAGACCCTTCTCCAAAGAAGACATCCAGATGGCCAACTGACACATGAAAAAATGCTCAACATCACTCATCATCAGGGAATTACTCAAAACCACAATGAGATACCACCTTATACCTGTCAAAATGGCTGACATTAACAACTCAGGCAACAAAAGATGTTGGCGAGGATGCGGAGAAAGAGGATCTCTTTTGCATTGCTGGTGGGAATGCAAGCTGGTACAGCCACTCTGAAAAACAGTATGGAGGTTCCTCAAAATATTAAAAATAGAACTACCCTATGACCCAGCAATTGCACTACTAGGTATTTATCCAAGGGATTCAGGTATGCTGTTTCGAAGGGACACTGCACCTCAATGTTTATAGCAGCACTATCAACAATAACCAAAGTATGGAAAGAGCCCAAATGTCCATCAATGGGTGAATGGATAAAGAAGATGTGGTATGTATATACAATGGAGTATTACTCAGCAATCAAAAAGAATGAAATCATGCCATTTGCAACTACGTGGCTGGAACTGGAGGGTATTACTCTAAGTGAAATTAGTCACAGAAAGACAAACATCACATGACTTCACTCATATGAGGACTTTAAGATACAGAACAGATGAACACAAGGGAAGGGAAGCAAAAATAATATAAAAACAGGGAGGGGGATGAAACATAAGAGACTCTTAAATATGGAGCACAAACAGAGGGCTACTGGAGGGGTTGTGGGAGGGGAGATGGGGTAAATGGGTAAGAGGCATTAAGGAATCTACTTCTGAAATCATTGTTGCACTATATGCTAACTAACTTGGATATAAATTTAAAAAAATAAATTAAATTAAATTAAAAAAACACAACTCAATATGTATCCAAAATAACATTACAACCTAATTATTATTATTTTGTAGCCAAGAAAGTAGTAGTCATTGTTAAAAGTTTGGGAAATAAATACAGAGAAAAAATGTAAATATCTGTCATTGTGACATTAAAAAAATCCAGAAATAATATTTTGGCATATTTACTTTAACTCTTTTGTCTATGCAAACTAATCTCTCTATTTTTAAATCTGGTATTAAACACACAATTTTGTATTTTTTTCAAAACATAATACTATTACATTTTGTATATTTATCCACGAAATTATATATTCTTGGGGCACCTGGCTGGCTCAGTCAGTGGACCATGCACTCTTGATGTCGGGGTTGTGAGTTCAAGCCCCACGCTGGGTGTAGTCTACTTAAAAATAAAATCTTAAAAAAGAAATTATATATTGTTAAAATGATTTTAAATGACTGCAATGTATTCTATTGCATAATGTCTTTGATTCTCTATGATTTTTTCACCTTGAATTTTTTTACTACTTAAAAAAAATGAGGGAATACAGTAGTAAATATCCTTGTAAATAAACCTTGATGTACTTCTATAGTTATTACTTTTAGTCATTAAAAAGGGGACACAACATAAGGTTTTAAAGATATCTGTAGTTTTAGGCAAGCGTAGTAAAAGGTTAATTGAGCAACGAGGCTCATCACCAATCCTGAGTAGCATTGCTAATATAGACAAGAGGAGGGTAGAATTGTAGAGTAATAATCACCATCTACCCAACCACTTCCTTCTTTTTCATCCTTTGTTTGTAATCTGTTACTGGTAAACTAGTTTTTTCTAGCACCTGTACCTTTCCCCTGAGCCTGTCAACACTCTCTGCCTGTGTCCTTGGGTTTCACTTGCACTCAGCACCATCCTTCCATAACAGTTACAACACTGTATTTTAGTTGTTGACATGAGCTTGTGAGCTCCTGGAGGTCAAAGGCTGTGTATTCCTATTCTCTGTACGTCCAATATCTAGCACAGAGCCTGGTACACAATACATAGCCAATGAGTTTGTGAATCGGTAGGGCAATGAATAAGTAAAAACGTGATTTGATTGGTCAGTTTCCTAACTTCCCACAAAACGCAAGAATTTTTTCTATAGGCTTTTCTTGAATATCTCCAGTGTTCTAGCCCGTGGAGAAAATGTGGTGGAGTGAATTCATTTATTCACATATTTATTCATGAATCCAATAAAAATGTATCCAGTGTCTATTACATGATCCCGGGGGCTCATATTTCTTGGTGATTCTTACACAGCACACCTGGATTTCTGGAAGTAAAGAGGTCTGAATAATGACTATGGCTTCCAAACATATTTTTCCCCATATAATGTTAAGACATTTTACATACAAATTTAACTCTAAATCTAAAAACTGACAATCTCTGTAGAAATAATGTTAAAGCTGGCTGCCTTAATTTAGATGGGAAGATTTATTAACTTCTTCAGGTTCTCAGATTTATTAATCTCCGTACCCAAGAAACACCTATTGAATGTTTATCTTGAGCCTATAGGTTCTGGTAGGATTTGATATTATGACCTCTGCAATAGACTAATCAGGGTAGCTAGAAATAGTAGAAATAGAATAAATAGGGTGGATGGTAGTAACAACTCCCTGGGGACTGAGCTCCTAAGAATCAAGAAATTGGGTTTGAGTTCAAGTCCTGCCATCTTCTGGCTTTGCAGCCTTGAATAACACACTTATCAGTGTTGATTTCCCCATCTATACAAATGAGACGATTGGAGATAATGCCCAAGGTCCTTCTAGCCCTAATATTGAATTATAGAATTATCATTTCACAATTCAGGGGAGGTAAAAAGTACCCACATACTGGTGTAATGAAAAGTTTTGGAAATAGATCATAGTGATGATGGTTGTACAACATTGTAGATGTACTTAATGTCACTGAATTTTATGCTTACTGTGGTTAAAATGGCAGATTTTATATGTATTTTATCATAATAAAAATATCTTTACATAAAAATAGCCAAAAACATGTATATCAATTGGGCCCAGTCCTCCAATGTTGAAGATCGGCCAGTCCATCCATTAGTGTATGAGATTCATGAAGCATTGAGGAGTGGGGAGAAGAACCTGTAATTCAGCTTTGGCTTAAAATTTAGATGGTTCTGGTGCAAAGGTGCTTTGGTCTCCATGCTTCCCTCAGCCTCTTCCCTCTGTGCTGCTTCACCATGTGCCCCAGTCTCCCTCACGTCAGGGACTGGTTGAGTCTCCAGGCTGTCCACACCCTCCATTTCTAACCCAAAGGAGGAAACTACCACACCCCCTGTCAATCTGGACCAACTTGTAAAAATGTTCTATTTTCTCTCTTGGCTTTTTTCTTCCAACTGAGATAGGTTGAAGTTCTTAAAACTAAAATTAACTAAGACATACTTGCAAAAAAGCCAAAATGGTCTGAATTTCAGTTTGCTTCATATTATTACTGCTGCAGCTGCTGCTGTTCTCTCTAGATCACATTTATGACTGCTCTTAAATGCCAGGAATTGTTCCTGATGCAACCATTCATTTAATCCTCATAACAACTCCCAAGGATTTTACTTTTTAAATCTTTCATTCATTCATTTTGTTGGAAGTATGCCTTCCTTGTCAGGAATCCCAGTCAGCAGCCTGGGAGGAGGGTCTGGCCCCCTCCTTCCCAACCCTCCAGCATAGAGTCCCCTCTTTGCTGCAATTCCACATTTGTGTCCCCCTGCTCGTAAGATCTGAGGAGAAGGCCCTTTAGGGGCCAGCAGAGAATAGCCACTCTAACGCCACACCTTTCTCTTTCAGGAGCACGTGCCCATTTGCTTTGTTTCTTTCCCCTTTCCAACGTTCCCATAATTAAAAGGCTGAACTGCTATCCTTTTCCTACTCATCTGTTCTGCTTCCCATCTCTTGTAAACTGATTCCCAAACACGAAACACATGCTGATCAGGTAGCACAGTAGATGGCTCGAGATTCTTCTCCTCCGTCCCCTCCATGGAGTGGCCACGCTGCACTCACAACACACATTCTTCACAAATAAAACACCTGCCCACCCCCACATGTCACAAATGGAACACATTCTTCTCCTCTTCAAACCAGGCTCCTATGGGGGGTCAGAGTCACCTGGCCATCCTCTTGTGGAGTCTGAGCTGAGCTTGGATGACATAATCAACAGGAGGATGGCAGAGATGGGAAAGAGAATGAGTGTGTTTCAGGAAGAATGCATTAGTGTAACGTGGGGTAAGATGAAAATTTCAGACATTGTATCATGACAATTTTATTAACTTCATTACCTTGAGGTCAACACACTGAAATGCACTGATCGCAACTGTCCAGTTTTAACAGTGGATTCACCCACATGAGCCCCATCTTTCCCTCATCCCACTACCCCTCACCAGTTTGTCTCCCCCACCCTCAGAAGAACCACAGCATTGATTTTTTTCCACTGTAGAATAATTTTGCCTGTTCTTCGTCTTCATGGATTTCATCCACGGAGAGCTTCATCTCCCTGGATTTACTCAGAGCGCACTCTTTAGTGTCTGGCTTCTTTTGGTTAGTGTATCACTAGCTCCTTTCTTCTTATTGCCCAGTAGTGTCTTCCCGTTAAGCATTTAATTTCAAATTATTGTAAAATACAAACAGTATGCAATTATATTTGTTTTGCAAAATTTGGGAACATTATACATAAGAAGTCTAATATTTTTGGGGCGCCTGGGTGGCTCAGTCAGTTAAGCATCTAACTTTGGCTCAGGTCATGATCTCCGGCTGGAGGGTTCGAGCCCTGCTTCCAGCTCTGTGCTGACAGCTCAGATCCTGGGGCCTGCTTTGCATTCTGTGTCTCCCTCCCTCTCTGCCCCTCCCCTGCTCACACTCTTTCTTTCTCTCAAAAAGTAAAAAAATTAAAAAAAAAAGGGCTAAGATTTTTTAGCCACTGTGCCACCCCTTTCTACCTCCAGCTGGAGATAATTTGTTGGAATCTGTTGTGGTTTTTAAACAGGTGTAACATTATATATATTTACCTGCAACTTGCCTTTTTTACTCAATATGTCTTGTAGATACAACCATGTTCATGCACGGAGATCTACCTTATTTTTAAAAGAGCTTCCGGGGTGCCTGGGTGGCTCAGGCAGTTAAGTATTCAACTTCGTCTCAGGTCATGATCTTGTGGTCTGTGGGTTTGAGCCCCACATGGGGCTCTGTGCTGAGGGCTCAGAGCCTGGAGCCTGCTTCGAATACTGGGTCTCCCTCTCTCTCTGCCCCTTCCCTGCTTGCATTCTGTCTCTCTCTCTCTCTCTCTCAAAAATAAACATTAAAAAATTAAAAAAAAGAGCTGCATAGTATTTCATAATACACTTATTCCACACATTATTTATTAATTCCTGAGATGCTTTCCAATTCTTTCCATTTTAACAAATGCTTCAGTAAACATATTTGTCATGTTTCTTTGTGCACACGTTTCTGTAGGATATATGTGGAGAAGTGAAGTCAGAATGTACATTTAAATTTCAATAGATTTACCAAAGTATCTACACCAATTTACATGCTCTCACCAATGCTTAGAGTGTTATACAACTTTGAAAGCTTTGCAATCTATGGATGAAAAAAACTTACCTCATTTTAATTTGTATTTTATTAATTCTAGAAACGTTGAACATTTCTTCATATGATTACTGGCTACTTGTACCTTCTTTTCACTGGAGAGGGTCTGGCTTAAGTTTGTACTGGGTTAATTTCTTATTTCATAGGTTATTCATTATTATTATTAATACATGAATTTTAATACATATTATTGTCAGAACCTTTTGTTCTATTTTCTTTAAGATTTTAAGTAATCTCTATACCCAACATGGGGCTTGAACTTACAACCCTGAGATCAAAAGTCACATGCCACACCGACTGAGCCAGCCAGGCGCCCCACCTTTGTTCTATTTTTGCAGTTAAGTTTTTTTGGTTATTTTTGTAGCATAGAGATTTTAAATTACATCAACCTTTGAGTTATGGCTTTTGCTTTTTTCAGCAGGTCCTATTTAAGAAAGTCTTCCCTACGGGGCGCCTGGGTGGTTCAGTCAGTTAAGCGTCCGACTCCTGATTTCAGCTTGGGTCATGGTCTTGCATGTGTGGAATTGAGCTCTGTGTTGTCAACAGGGAGCCCGCTTGGGATTCTCTCTCTCCCTCTCTCTGTCCCTCCCCTGCTTGTGCTCTCTCAAAATAAATAAATAAACTTAAAAACATGAAAAATCAAGAGAAAAGCCTTCCTTACTCCAAGATCATAAGCACAAGGTTTTATTTCCTTCTGATATTTTTATAGTTGGCAGGTTGATTTTGATGTGCTTATTGGACATTTTGATAAGGCAATTCCAATCTCTTCCAATCGTTTAGCAAGTAAACTTATTCCTATAATTTTAGGCATCTTAAATTTTCAACTATTTTTTCACTCTATTTCCAGTTCAGGGGAGAGAAATAAAAAAATATGAAATTACCCTATTTTACTATATTTTGTTCCTTTTTTTTTTTAATTTTTTTTTAAACGTTTATTTATTTTTGAGACAGAGAGAGACAGAGCATGAACGGGGGAGGGGCAGAGAGAGAGGGAGACACAGAACCGGAAGCAGGCTCCAGGCTCTGAGCCATCAGCCCAGAGCCCGACGTGGGGCTCGAACTCACGGACCCCGAGATCGTGACCTGAGCTGAAGTCGGATGCTTAACCGACTGAACCACCCAGGCGCCCCTATTTTTTTCCTTTCTTAATCCACCTCAAACTCTGGTCAGTACAAAGTTTATTTACTCAGCAAATATCTTTCTGTGCCTGCTTGAGAGAGGCACCAGGACACAGTGCACAGACAGACGGATGCCCGCCGACAGCACCGGGCTCAGTGTGGTGGGAAGGCAGACATAAATAGCTAGGCGTGATGACAGCAAAGAAGGACACGTCTCACGTGGGGCAATGTGATAGACCCCCGTGCCGCTGAGGTCAAACTGTGCTGGGGAATTGAAATAAAAGTGGCTTGGAGCTTTCATCCCATGCCCTGTAGTAAATCCAGTGACCTTCCCAAGACTCCTGTGAATTCCTTGGAGCTTTTGTGGCCTCTGGCCCAGGCATCTGCGTCCCTGGCCTCTTACCCTGGCAACATTACAGTCCTCATCTCTCTGCTCTGTCCTGGCCCATCGCCCTTGGTTTACTCCCCTTGATTGCCTCTGAAGTCACTCACCCAGGGCATGTGTTTGTGAATCTTCAGTGAAGCTGGGGGAGGCATGGCTGCACATGTAGCAGCCAGACAAGTGGATATCTGACACTCCTCTAGCCTCCTTGCCACCTGATGCCTGGCGCGTTCTCACTGGTCACCTTTCTCTGTGGGTCCAGGCCTTTACGTCTGGACTCTTCCTTTTGCCCGGAGACTCCCCACACAAGTCCCCAGCTGCCTGCTTTCCAAGCCCCTTCAGAAGCGTCATCTACCCCTGTTTCTTATGCAGATCAGTTTCACAGGATGAAAAGTCTTATCCTTTCATAGCACAGAAAAACTGGCAGGGGATTCAGTCTCCGTCTATTTTTCCCTCTGTGAGTATAAGGACCAGTATAAAGATGGATTTTCCCATTAAGGATCATGCTACCGTCTCTGTTACCAGCCAAAAGCAGCTACAGCCCGTTTGGGGTGTAAATAACCCTGCAACAGTGGAAGCTAATGCCAGTGGGTGGTCTCCGAGGAAGTGGAGTTGAAGTTGAGATCTGATGCAGGGGGGGCAGTAGTTACCCAGGGGAGGGATGGGGCTGGGAGGGGCCGGCTTGGAGAAGTGTTCCAGGCAGCGAGCAGAGAATGCAAAGCGTATTCGAGAAATGAAGAGAAGACGGCAGCAATGAAGAGAGGGGGGTAAAACGGAGTTAGGTTGACTTTATCCTGAGGGCAGAATGAGGGTGGGGCAATGGCAAAACATTAAAGTGTGTTAAGCAAGGAGCAGGTTTTAATTTTACATTAAAAAAAAAAACTGCTCTGCTACCATGAGATATTACTTCATACCCATGGGGATGATTATCCTTCTTTTTTGAAGGAAAGTAAGTGTTGGAAGGAAATAGAGAAATTGGAACTCTTGCGCGCGGCTGGTAGGAATGTAAAATGGTGCAGCCACTCCAGAAAACAGTCTGGTGGTTCTTCAACACGTTTAACAGAAACACCGTGTGACCGAGCAATACAACCCCCAGGGATATATCCAGAAGAATTAAAAATTAGTATTCCAACAAGCACTTGTACACAAACACTCAAAACAGCACTATATGCAATTGTCAGAAGATGGAAACTACCTAAATGTCCATCAAATGATGAATGATAAACACAATGCAGGATATCCATATAATGGAACAGTACTCAGCCACACAAAGGGATCAATTACTCATTCCTGCTACAATACAGAAGAACCTCAAAAGCATTGTGCCAAGTGAAAGAAGCCACACACACAAGGTCATCTATTGTATTCATATGAAATGGTCATATTAGGTAAATTCACAGAAATCCATAGAAAGTAGATTGGTGGTTGCTAAGGGAAAGGGGAAGTGGGGAATAAGGTTTCTCCTTGGCTGGCCAAAATACTTCAGAACTAAAGGGAGGTGATGGATGGTTGCATAACATTCTGAACGCACACGTCACCGAACTACTACAAAATGACTCATTTTACAGTAGGTGACATTTCCCTCAAAGTGAGGAGTAGGTGGTCTTCTGCCTAGAGGATGAATTGGGTGGGGCAGAAGGGAGATGGGACAACAGCCCGGCAGCTCCCGCAGTAGCCCAGGGGAGAAAGCACAGGGAAGGGATGGTGGGTAACTGGTGCTGGAATGGCCTGCGAAGCCCCCACGCAACTGGACAGGGGATCAAGATTTCAGGGAAAAGAGTGGGAGTGTGGAGGGTCGGTGCAGCCTGTAGGGAGGCGGGTGCCTTGGTAGCTTCCGGATGAAGTCACAGCAACGAATGAGTGCATGGTGTGGGGCGGGGTTGCAGCAGGGGCACAGCAGGAGAGGCCGCTGAGGGCTTGAGTGAACACTGCAGCTTTGTAAAGTGGCCCAGAAAGACAAGGGGAATGTCTAAGAGTCATTGGAGGGGAGAGCCAGGGGAAGGTTTGCATTTGTAGGTGAGAGGGTAATGGAGTATGCTTCAGGCTCAGAGCAAAGGAGCACTCACTAGGGCAGTGGAGCTGAGGATATGCAGATGTGGTGCAGCTTGATTTCCCGCTGGCTCTGGGAAGGAGCTCGAACATTCCTTCCTCTGAGAACAGAGAGGGTGACATCTGAGAGCCATTTTGACATGAAAGGTGTAAAAGTCGTGGGATTTCTACCCAAAATGCCAGGGCAGAATGCAGGCAGCTGCAGAGAGGCTGTGGCATGGGGTGAGAAGACTTTCTGGAACAGTTTTGAGGAGAATGTACTAGAGAACAAACTGGGTCTGGACAAAGGATTGCCAAGGAGCCCTGAAAATCAGGGACATACTTTTGTACGAGAGCCAAGCTTCTTGTTACATAATTTTTTTTTCCCCCAAAAGCACTAGGCTGAAGTAGGAACTAAGGCAGTAATCCTGGTGGGTATATTGTTACATAAAACACTTTAATCAAGTAGCACCCCAAAATAGAATGGGAATAGTGTGAAGGAAACACGAGAAGTCTTACAAGAAGTAGGATTTGGAAAACTTCCATATTTACGTGGCTCCTTCTTCAAAATAAATGCCATTTAAACCTATATTGGATATTGGATAACTATGCATTTATTTTTGAGGGAGCCATCATTGATCTGGATAACTATATATTTAAGTTACACAATAGTAATTTTTTTCCATGTAGATGTATGTATATGTCACATGAATTAAGAGTATTTTAAAGGCATATATATATATATATACACACATATATATATGTATATATATACACACACGTATACAGAAACTGTTTCAGAAAATTGAGGATTTTTATATCAGAGCTAACATTAAAAAGCTGTTAAACATGTAACATTGTGCTAATTCTTAGTACAATGTACTAAAAAGCTGTTGCACACAAAAAAAATCGAAACAGAGTTCACGGTTATAGAGAACAGATCGGAGGTTGTCTGAGGAAGGTGGCGGGGTGGGCAAAACGAAGGTGGTCAAAAGGTACAAATTTCCAGTCACGAGAATGTAATGTACAGTGTAACGACTATCGTTAACAATACTGTACTGTACACTTGCATGTAACTAGGAGAGCAGATCTTTTCTCATCATGAGAAAAAAACCTGCAACTGCGATGGTGATGAATATTCACGGGACTTACTGACGTGATCATTTTGCAATATATACAAATACTGAGTCATTACCTTATATATGTGAAATATAATGTTATGCCAATTATACCTCAATTTAAAAAAAGTACTAATTGATTAAGGAAGTATTTTGGAGAAATAAATTTGCTTCATCTACTACTTTAAGTCGTGTAATATTATCCATTGTAACTAATCACAGTTGACCCTTGAACACCAGTTTGAACTGCATGGGTCGGTCCACTTATACAGATTTTTTAAAAATCAAGTACAGTACTATACATGTGTTTTCTCTTAAGGTTTTGAATATTTTTTCTCTAGCCTACTTTATTGTAATAACAGTAATACATACAAAAAATGTGTTCATCAACGGCTTACATTATTGGTAAGACTTCTTGGCCAACAATAGGCTATTAGAAGTTTTGGGGGGAGTCAAAAGACTGTGGGGAGTCTGGGCCCTTTACCCCTGTGATTTTCAAGGGTCAGCTGTAATTATGACTGCAGCTGACACTCTAGACGTTCAATCTTTTCAACAAACATCGAAGGCCCTCCCTGCAAAGTACAGGGTATGGTACTATGAACACTACAAAGACAATAAGAAACAGTCCTTGCCTCAGGAAGGTAGGATCTAGTTAAGGCTATAAAAAAGCTCATATAGGGGCACCAGGGTGGCTCAGTCTGCTAAGCATCTGACTTCAGTTCAGGTCATGATCTCGAGGTTCGTGGGTTTGAGGCCCAGGTCGGGTTCTGTGCTAATGGCTGAGCCTGGAGCCTGCTTCGGATTCTGTGTCTCCCTCTCTCTCTGCCCCTCCCCCGCTCACACTCACTGCCTCTCTCTCAAAAATAAACATTAAAATTTTTTTTAAAAAACTCACACTCCTAGAAACAGAAAAGTGGCTGCCAGGGGCTACCAGGGAGGGAGAAAGGGAGACGTTGGTAAAAGGGGATAAACTTTCACTCTAAGATGAACAGGTCTGAGGATCCAAGGTTGACAGTACTATATTGTACAACTGAAATCTAAGAGAACTTAAATGTTCTTACCAAAGATAACTCAGTGAAGTGTTAATGGGGGATATCTTTTCACAATGAATACATGTATCAAATCACCATGATGTAAGTTTTAAATATCTTACAATGTATATGGCACTTTAACCTCAATAAACCACACACACACATCCAAAGCATGAATAAAAAGATATAGAAGAAACTGATTTTTGTGTAGCCCTCCAAAGCTCCAACCCATCTAACAAAATCTGATTTGCTAATATCTAACTTGTTAGGGTGAATATAAATCAAAATTTTCTCCTTAGGAGGGTAGCAATGAATTTTAAAAAGACGAGGAAACACTGTAATAAGGGATGGAGAGGCCCTAATTAGCAGTATAGGACAATGAAGGAGGTTAGAGGGAAGCCTAAAAAATGTCAGATTGAAAGGGCGGGCCTACGCCAGCCGACTCCATCTTGTTCTGTGTCCTTCACCTTGACCACACCTCCTCCCCTTGAGTAACCACCCCCCCCCTCACCTGCCTAACAGGACTCGACCCTTCCCCAGGACCCTTCCCCAGCCAATCGGCTGAGGCCATAGCCATTACCTCACCAACTGCCCCCAGGCCCCAATAAAACCTTTGTCCTTTTGAAACTCGCTCTCTTTCCCTGGTATCTCACTGCTGCGTCGGTGCAGGTAGGGGATTGAGCTCGAGCTAGCTCGAATAAAGGCTCTTTGCTTTTGCATCGGACTCGGCTCCCTAGTGGTCTTTGGGGATCATGAATTCTGGGCATAACAAGATGTGTATCTATCTATATATACTGTTATATACACTTTAGCTATTAGACTATCTATCTTATAATAGCCATAGAAACAGACCTTTCAACATAGTGTTCCTTACTGAAAAATCAGAAAAAAATTTGAATACAGCATTGTATTTCAGCCAGGAAAATCACTACTTCTGTGTTCAGAAATAGACCAAAGACAACACAGATGAGAATGCGCTGACGCATTTTGATTTGATTATTCTACCAGAAATAGGTTTTTTGTTTGTTTTTTCCTGAAAGTGTAATCATTACAGCAGTCCATCCCCACAGGGAAATGAGCTCAAGTGATCTTCCGCAATTTCTCTCCATGCACCAGTCACGCTGACGGGCAAAATAAACCTGAGTCAATTTGAAAACATTTTTCACATAAAAATATTAATAAGGCTTAGTTGAGCATTCAAATTAAATCAAGAAGCAGAGGAAAAACAAACAAACAACAACAACGCTTTCTGAAGTATCTATGGGGTGCCTGGGTGGCTCAGTCCCTGGTTAAGCGTCTGCTTTTATCTCAGGTCACGATATCAGTTTGTGAGTTCAGGCCCTGAATCAGGCTCTGTGCTGACAGCTAGGAGCCTGGAGCCTGCTTCGGATTCTGTGTCTCCTTCTCTCTCTACCCCTCCTGGGCTCACGCTCTGTCTCCTTCTCTCTCAAAAATGAATAAACACTAAAAAAAAAAAATCAAAATATCTAAAATAAATATATTAGAAACGCAGATGAATGTACTCAGAGCTACGTGGGTCTGAACCAGTGTTGTTTGGGCCCCAAATAGCAAACTCCCTTTCCTAGAGGTATCAAGTGACCTGGGACACCCTTAGCTGTTGAAACTTGTCAACACTGATGTAAGTATTGGTTATAAGCATTAAGAGGTCTTAGTGAATGGGAAGGCATTGCTAGGACCTCCCCCTCTAGGATTTCAGGGAAGACTCGTGTTTAACAAGCAAAGGTATCTGAGGGGCAAGAAGAACCAACATCGGTCACCAGGATAAAAAAGTTCCTAAGCACTTAATTTTCCTTTGAAACAAGAACACAAACAACAAATGTTCAAACACACTACATGCAATGTCTAGGGAACAAAAGGGAGCTTAGAAGGGCAAAACCTCACAAACCTGTGTGCCACGTTCTACAGGGGGTGTAAAATAGTTCTGTGTTCTTATTCAGCTAGAAGGATTCAATCCCTGCCCCCCTCTCCACCTGTCCCCGTCCCCCCAAGTTCAGGACAGGGGAGATACTTAGCACAAAAGACACAAGGTGCATTTCTGTTCTTACCTTCGAGTAGGCTCTAACATGTTATTAAGCTCTTTGTTTTGTAATTCTTTCCCTGAAAATACCCAGGTTTTCTCCCATCTAGTAGGAATCCCACAAAGCTAGTGCCACCACACAAAGGTTCTCAACTTCGGCAAACAAAATGGAGAGGCTTAATTTTCTGGGAAGACAGGGAAGTCCCCATTCTCCCCAGCAGTTAGAGAATTATTTATTATTAATGGCATGAATGTAGATGCTCAGGAAGAGGGACCTATGTTCTGCACATTTTTTAATATTTGTTATCTATGTTTTTTTCAATTTTTTAAATTTTTGAGTGAGGGAGATGCAGAGCAGGAGCAGGGGAGGGGCAGAGAGAGAGGGAGACACAGAATCAGAAGCAGGCTCCAGGCTGTGAGCTGTCAGCACAGAGCCCAATGAGGGGCTCGAACCCATGAGCTGTGAGATCATGACCTGAACCGAAGTTGGATGCTTAAGTGACTTGAGCCACCCAGGCGCCCCTTAACATTTGTTCTTAATGTTATCCCCTTATATTCTTCAATTTTTTTTGCATCTTCAAGATGTGAAGAACCCCCTGACGTCGACAGTAGCACTGAGAGGAGGCCCACTCAGTTTGGTAACTGATCTGCTGGGTTACAAAGTGAACGGAATCTCCACGAGGCACAAGCAGCAGCACGTGAACGCATCACTATAAACACTAAGACTGTCCGTTCATACAGTTTATTTCACTAGACTGCAAATTTATACACAGTACGAAGGGGTTTCCTGATAGCACGCATACAGTTTACTTTCTGTACTGCTGAAGAACCAATTGTTTTTTTTTTTTTTTTTTTTTACATTATATCGTGATACCCTATCGTTAAAACGTTATTCAGTGAATTTTTTCCAACTACATATAAACGGAGATTTACCACACACATGGTGCAAGAATGTCTTTATAACATATTTGAATCACAAGATGTGAATCTAAAATACATCACTGTAATTAGAACACTACTTTAAAAATACAATGCCCCACGTTATATTAGCCAGATCGGATTAATCTCTGTATACGTCACAAAGCAGTTCAGTGGATAGCTTCTCGGATAACTGGCAGCAGCTTTGAACTAGGATATCAAAAGAAATCTTTAGGAATCAATTTTGAAGTTTAAAAACCTCTTCCTTTATGTACTCAATATTTTCAGAATCAAAATGGGACACTTAAAAATTTATAGTCTCTAACACAAGAAGAAATCCATCCCTCCCTTAGCCGAAAGGCTGGGGTTGTAATACTAGGTTTTGTAAGACATCTGAGAAAAGCATCGTACGGGGAGTGGAAATGAGTGAAAAAGAGACCTAACATTTCTTGAAAAGCATTTTGGATTCCTCTGTCTTCCCTGCCTCTGTCAAACATAAAGAATACTGCATTACAAAAAAAGATAGGTTTCCATAAGATGACGTTCTAAAGAAAATGTATGTAAACAAGTCAGAGAGAAGGATTTCTTCATTTTCCCATTTTGTAGACTGGGGCAGTGGGAGGATATCAGTTAAATAATAGAACTCCTTAGTCAACCACTTCACACACAAGACAGCTAGGGATAATTGCTGACAATTTCTCATGTGTTTCCTTTTCTTTCCCCCAAAGTTTGAGAATGTTTGAAAGTTCAATAAATAGTAGAAAAATAATCCTTTACTTAGAAATTTTGAGATGCATCATTTAGAGCTTAACAGGAGTTCCATACAGCAACTGTGGTATCTAGGTACCGCCAGAAACAAAGCGAGATCTTCCGAAAGCACACATTTCTGTCTGGATGTGCCACGTTCCCAGTCTCCGGCTGGGCACACTTGTCTCTCTTCCAGTTAAGGAGAGCCGAATGTTTCTGGCTCCTTGGGACATTCCTCTGGCTCAGCTTAACGAAGGTTCCCAACGTTTCGTTTATGGGTCTCGCCTCTGTGTTTGGAGGTTTGCCTTCTGCTCCACCCCACTGGTATTATGGCAGGTTCGTTAATCAGGCTTACTTCCCCTCCATTTCAGAACCAGCTTCGCACTTTCACAAACGTGATTTTGTTGTTGTTCCTCCTTCCGAAACACATTTGACAGGCAGCAAGTGAGTTAAACTGCTCTGGACAAAGCACGAACACAAGGGGTCTCTTGCTGTGGATTATCTGATGCTGGCTCTTCTTCCCTCCAGAACATTCTGTACCTCCCAGCTCCCATCTTCTCGTGGAGGTCAGGAGAGTGTTAGCACTCTGCATCGACGGTGTGTACTGTCACGGCCGCCTGCAAGTGGTGGCTGTGGTGCGGCGTGGGGTGGTGGGAGCGGTAGTGGTGGAATTTGTGACTTAGCAGGGCGGCCGTCTGGGGCGGGGCGTCCAGATCCAAGTCCTCGTCGTGGTTCCCCACATCCACCCCAGCTGACAAGGGGTCATTGTTGCACGGGGGGTTTTCACTATCTTCCTGTGGGCTCATGGTGCTGTAACCTAGAAAATGAACAGAACAAGCAGCTGAGAGCTTCCAGACACAGGGAGAGGTGACTGAAGATTTCTAGGGCACGGGGAGATGTTCCTATCTTTGTGTTACATGGGTGCAAACGTCCGCAGGCTGCCAGCAGACGTCAAAGTGGCTTATTTTTGAAGAGATCTTTTGTTAGCTGTTTCTCCACTGTGCCACTGCCCCCCCCCCACAATTACACAATAAAAAATTTTAGACACCTGAGAAAGTACAGATAAGAAAAAAATATATATATATAGGAAGCTTTTTCCCAAATCCCCAAATCAACACAACAAAAACTAAAATCATCGCTCTTCCCACCTGATCCACAGATAACTACCATTGACATTTGGGATTATCCTCCTACACTTTTCCCTGAGATAAGATTAACTTTATTTGAATGAATAAATGAATGAATGAATGAATGAATAAATGAAAGAAAAAAGAGAAAGAAAGAAGGGAGAAAGGGAGAAAAAGAAAAAGTAGGGAGAAAGAAAAATAAAAAAGGCAGCTTCAAAAAAAAAAAAAAGAAAAGAAAAAAGGAACACAAAGTCCTAACAGGATTCAAATCAAGTTGGGGGCTGGTGGAGAAAGCTGGGCTTCAACAGGCCTGCACGTGATCTCACAGCAAGGACAAAAACAAGTGTCTCCGTTGTGTGTATATCTGTTCTACGGCACACACCGGTGTCCTGGAATTCCTACACACAAATTATACAAGTGAGGGAAATGATGATCAGAGGTTAATGAACTTGCCCAAAGTTCCAGTACCTGATGGGGTACGAACTCCACATATACCCATAGCAACTAGCAAAGGAATCAACTATTCTCTGTGTAAGCTGGCTCACTGTATTTAAAGATTAATTTCTTTTGGTATTCTAAGTAATACACGTTTCAAAAGAAAATGCCCTTGCTGATCAAAGGATTCCATTCCAAGAACTCTGGCATGTTTTTAAATATTGCAAAAATCCCCTTTAAAATTTTTGAGAAGTGACAGCTCATTAATATTTCCACTGCATCTACAGTTAGCATCAATCAGAGCTCACCCATGGGTAGTGCTAGTCACATTTGTGGTGCAAAATTGATGTGCTTGCATACAGCCAAGCAAGAATGGGATATGGCTGAAAATGTATGCTGGGTGCAAAAATGAGAAAGGCAATTCTCTGTCCTCAATGAACCATTTTGCAAATGACAGAATTATTTAAGTCAGTCTAACTCCAGAAATATTTATTGGGCACCTACTATGTACAAGATACTGTGTTAGGCATTGCAGGAGACACCAAGGTGAAAATCTGCTCCCGGCACAAGGAGCTTAAAAGCTAGAGTTTGAGAAATAAAATGAATACAAGCATAGATCCGTTCAATTATTCATTCATTGAAGACCATTATGCAGCCAGAGAGGGAGGCTACAAAACATGAATAAGAGATGTCTCTTTTCCTTAAGGATTTCACAACCGAACAGGAGACATATTTGTGAAGCTGGGTTTATTCTAATGCAGATAATGATAAGTGCTATAGTTGAGGTATAACTGGTATCGAGAACATGGAATCACTAATTCCGGCTGGAAGAATGAGAAAGCTCCACAGAAAAACTCCTATTTCACTTGGGCTTAAAAGGATATGTAGGAGTTTGGTAAGTGGATAGGAGCAAGGGAACAGGAGCACAGCCTAGAGGTGTGGAAAGCCAAGGCCACTGCTGTACCATGTGGCTAGGACAGGTGCAGGTAGGCAGTTGGAGAACGTGGCAGGAGAGAGGTGGAAAGGTGAGTTACAGTCAGATTATAAAGGCCAAAGCAGAGAAAATGGAGGAACAATACATTTTGAACAGACTGAAAAAAAAATAGCATGACAATTTCTGTGTTTCAGAGAGAGTTCTCGTGGCAGTTTGGAAGATGAATAAAAAGGAAATAGAGGGGACAGTTGGGAGGTTATTGCAACAGCCCAGATGACAGACTAAGAATTAAAACTAGGGGTATGGGATTAGGCAGATTTAAAAGTATCTCAGAGGTGGAAACAATAGAAGTTGGCAAGCAGTTAAAAGTTAGGGGGGTTTGGGAGTGATGGCTTTGAGTCAGGATGAAAAGACTCGGAGATCCCAAGTGTCAGGGATGAAGGGGGCAGAAGAGGGTGAAGTTCATGGACATAGGCATCTATCATCACTGAGTGTCTCCTTGGTGCCAGGTGGGGGGCTCAATCAAAAAAGGAGTAAGGGGGAAGCTCCAGCTCCCAAGAAGCCCATAGTCAAGAAGGGGAAAAAAAGGTATTCAAACAGAGGCACATGGAGAGGGATACCAAAGCTGATTAACTTGGCTTAGGACACCTTACGAGGACACTTAAAGTGGCCCTCATGGGAGAGAAGGGGTTCATTAGGTAAAGAGCGGGGTGGAAAGGTACTGCAGGCTGGGAGATGAGCAAACGCCAAGACACAACAGCCCGAGAGCCTCTAGGGGCTTTGGGGATGATAACAAGCTCGGTATGGGGGAGAAAGCAGCAGGAGAGGAGACTGAACATGCAGGCTCAGACCAGATCAGGAAGTCTGGCTGAGCTAGGAGCTGGGATTTAGCAACAGGCCAGAGGTAGGGGAGGGTGCAAGGACATAACATGTGCTTGAAGATGATCACTTGTGGCAGTGAGGCGGCTGGAAAGAAGGTGGGACTGAGGCTCAGAGGACAGGAGGCTGTGGTGCTGGCCCAAGGAGATGATGAGGACCTCAAGTGGGCCAGCGGCTGTGTTACGTAGGGCAAGCGGCCGGCTTCAAGACACTGTTTGAGCTCAGAGTAGGTTGCCTTTGGTGGCCCAACTGACTTCCCTGGGGGGAAGATCCAGGTTGACATCCTTGGATAAGGTTGAGGTTTCTAGGTTCAGGGCTGGGGAAACAGTGATGCCTTTCCTCAAGAATCAGGAGCCAGAATGGGATTCTCAGCTTCAGCAGGGCTCGGTCTGGAACGTGAGACTGGATGGTAGACGCTGAAGCCCCAGTTACAGAGTGCTGCGTGTGCTTAAGCTGCCATGTGCTTCACACGTAGGGGACTCAAGTAGAAGACACACTTTTAGCAAAATCTCAGCATCTATGTTGATGATTGTTGGCCAACCTTTAGTGCTAGGCTGTCTTTATCTTGCCTCCAAGTACCTCCTGAAGGGTTTCCCATCTCCACTCATTTACAAGCACCCATAGAAACTGTTAACTCATTTTCACATTCCTGGTGTAAAATTCATGACAGGCCTTCTGCCGGGCTCACCCTCCCCGCTTCCATCATCCGGCTATTGTCCTTCATGCTTCAGTTTTTAAAGGTCTTCTCTGGGAAGCAACCCAAACCCCCAGCACCCCATCCTGCCAGCCCACGTGGGGTCTGTTGCCCCTTCTGTGAGTTTAAATGGCATTCTGTGCACATCTCTAGCTTAGATTTTTACTATGCAATAAAACTTAGGGCTGTTGTGGCCATTAGTGAATTTCCATTTATTTTTGTACTCCTAATATTCAACGCAATGCCTCACACAGAACAGGCACTTCATTTTTCAAAATCACATTACTATGCTCCCAAAGCAACGGTATTAAGAGTTTTTTGGGTATCTGTGGTTTTACCTGGTGTGACATTCTCATCTAACAATGAAGATGTTCCAGGATTCACTGGGCCCTGCCCAGGGGTTCCGACTTAACACGCCAGGGGTGCTCTGGACCTGGCTGGTCATAGGCTCAAGGGTGGTTTTAATGATGGAGCTGTTCCCACAGCACCTCAGGGGCACCCCCATTTCTCCTGCTCTTGCTTTCTGATGAGAACCCAAGCACAGGGTCTTCCAAAGTGAACCCCTTGCTCTGGGACATTCTGTTTTATTTTCTCAGTGTGGCAGTATTGCTCAGCCCCTCTGTAACTTACTCAAGCTTCCTCTTATCTCAATAATTAATGAAAATCTGGAAGGAGGGATAGCAAGCTGTGGAGAAGCAGGAGAAAGCCAAACACATGCTCTCACTTAACAAATTGAGTGTTTACTTAGCACCAGACAATTCTGTTGAGTGCTGGGAACAGTGATGAATAAGACAGATTCAGTATGACTCAAGGCAGAGGAAGCACTATTTAAAACACAAAGGATATCAGCCAATACTTTCAAAGGAAAAGTTTCTTACTATCCAAAGGTGTATGCAGTATAGTCTCTGAAAAGGCGACCTCAAGCAAAAAGTAGGCTCAGGAAGGAGACCAGGCGACCATTGAGAACAGGAGTCAAGATCAGGCTTTTTGGTATTGTGCTTACATATTTAGCTGATGGTTCCTGAAGAAACCTCTCTGGATGGGTGGGGAGGTTAGGTCACTCTGGGGACTCTCCACCTTGTGGTCACAGAGAGTAACTGTGGGAGAATATCCACGCGCCTCCAAAAAACAATGGCCCTAAGTTGCACTCTACAGTTTTTCACCAGGTTTTCAAGGCTCACCATTCACCTTTTAAGCTTTTTGGAATTTGCTTCACTAGGAGGAGGTCTCCCTTTTACAAAGAAAAAAATGTTGCTTAAATACACTTATATCCAGTTTCTAATGAGTTGGTAACTAACACGCAGATTCAAAAGGGACAAATACACATTGGTGGTTTTTAACCTAAAGATAAGCCAGTTGATGGATGGATAGAACATGAGATTTTCAGAAGAAAAAAATGGGCAGACATATAGAATTAAAGCATAAATAGGTAGTAATTGTTTTTAATTGCTACCTGCGAGTGTAACAGTAAATCGTCAAGGGCTGAAAAACAGTCATTCTAAGTGGTCTTAGAATATTGACGAAAATAATTCTACCTTTCAAAAACTATTCTTATTTTAGTATTTTTAAGGTACAAAAATTAAAATAAGATTCCTTTGAAATACAAAACTCTTTTGGCCACATGAAATACCACTGACCCCTGAGCAACTTTGAACTACATGGGTCTACTCGCAGGCTAGTTTTCCATAAATACAGGACAGGGCTGTAAATGTATTTTCTCTTATGATTTTAACATTTTCTTTTCTCTAGCTTCCTTTAAGAAAACATTATATAATACATGTAACATACAAAATGTAGACTAATCCACTGTTTATGTTCTTGGTAAGGCTTCCAGTCAACAGATTATTAGTAAAGTTTTTCTTTTGGCGGGGGTGAGAAGTTAAATGTGGATTTTTTTTAAATATATTTTTTTAATGTTTTATTTTTGAGAGTGAGAGAGAGTGGGAGAGGGGCAGTGAGAGAGGGAGACACAGAATCTGAAGCAGGCTCTAGGCTCTGAGCTGTCAGCACAGAGCCCCGTGCAGGGCTCAAACCCACGAACCGTGAGATCATGACCTGGGCCGAAGTCGGCCGCTTAACCAACTGAGCCAACCAGGCACCCCTAGATGTGGATTTTTGATTGCGCAAGGGTGGGGGTTGGTGTCCCTAATGCCCATGATGTTCAAAGGTCAACTGTATTTCTAAATAAAAATACAGCTTGAAGTCTACAAGTTTGGCCTGGTGACATTCAGTTTTAATTCTAGGTATATCACAATTCTGAACCACATCCTGAAAGTCTAGTCTGTTCAGTACTTATATATTTACGTGTTTTATTCCTTTGAGTTTCCTTTTGTGGATCAGACCCAAGGTAAAAATGCTCACCGGGTTGCAAAGAACCACGGTGGTACAATTTTACCCCGTCAAGGGCCAGCACCAACAGCACCATGATTCTCATGCAGATAAAAGTGAACTAGCTCCCTATCTTCTTTGTTCTGGTCCTTTAAGGAAGCTGTCCTATTCAGTCTTTTATCAGTCTTATGAGTACATGCATTCATTTACAGTTTTCTTCTAGATTGTACATTCCTTGAGGGCAGACTGGGTATGGAGGTGGGTAAGTCACCCTGACCTCCCACCTGCCATATGCTATTTCATTTGGTGCTCACAACTTCACCAGGGAGACATTTCTAATCTCATTTTAATTATTAGGAAACTAAGGTCCAAAGTAGCTTCACTAAGATCTCATTACCTGTGGAGGGGGAGAGGTGGGTTCCAAGTGAGCTGTGCTTGGCCCTATAATATAAGCTCTTCCATAATCACTCGGCCTCACAGAATTGAGGCCGCCCCTTCACAAGGTCCCTCCACTGTGCCTAGCAAACAGCATAAAAGAACACAGAGCTGAGAAAGAAGGGTACTGACAAAACAACGAGATTAGATTTCCTTGTTTTCATGTGAACCTACCCATGGCCTATTCTTGGCATCACAGGGACATTAACCTGATGCCACCACTTTTAGTGACCCACCATTCAGGTTCAGGGATATGACAACATGCAGTTAAATGCTATTGATTTTTGTGGTACATTTGGAATTATGTGGAATGTCAATGTCTTCCATTTCTTTTGGTGTTGCATTCTATCTGCACGAGGAACTATTTTTCATTCCTCGGGGATAACAGGGATCCAATTATTGTGAAAAATGAAAGAAAGCAAGCCCTTAGCTAGATTCCTTAGCTTTCAGATACTGACACTGCATTACTGCTTTCATCTAAGCTGTTGCTTCATACACCATTTTACTAAGACAATGGGAGAGCTAATGGAACATTGGAAATGTCACTCAGAATTCCAATTTCGTATTGAAGCAATTTCTATCTGGGGAGAAGGAAAGAGAGAGAAAGGATTCAGTATTTCTGCTGAATAAGAAATTATTTCTGTTGAACTTTAGTAGCCTCAAACCTGTTTTATTATTCAAAGGAGAAGAGGCACAGAACTGCCTGGCAGAATGAATTTATGCAGGTTCAAAGGTTTTTAGGGGAAAAAACCCCAGAAAGTCAAAGAAACTGAAAAATTTAAGTTGTGCTTTGACTCTGCACAGAAACCTGAAGTTTCTACTTAGTTGGTGGGAACAATGTCATTCAAAGCTCAAATTAGGAACCTCCAATTTACAAATCAGAGTTTTGGCTTCTGTTTTCCAAAGGGAGTTTGAATACCTGGCTGTCATGTAAAAGGCAACACTGGTTGCCTTGACGAATATCCACTCCTGCATGTTTTAGCACAGGGCTGGGAGCTCACTGTTTGTAGACTTCCTTTTTTTTTTTTTTTTTTTTTTTTCCTAGGGTAGATGTGGAGAAAGAGTCAAAAAGGTATAAATGCATTATTTATGCATTAAAAAAAGATCTGATTCTGGGAAGAAAATAAAGTTTTCTAGCAAATTAAACAAGCACATGAAAAACAAAAAGATCTTACAATTACAAAAAGTTCTTATAAGGCCCCACACTCCTGTCATGTTGTTGCGGAACACTGGCAGTGATGGCTGCAGGGCGGGACATGTCTGCTATTCCCTGTGACGACAAGCCATCCGGATGTTGGCAAGGTAAGAAGCTAGGTGGTGGCCAAGTCTTTGGTACAGCATGTGGACTTGATAATTCACAGCCCGCTCAGCCTTAGTGCCGACTCTTTCTGAGCATCTTAGAGGCATCTTCTATAACCTCCATGACTATATACACCAGTCCGCTTGCCTCTAAATCTCCTTTGCCCCAACTTTTCTTTCATCAGCCTTTAAGCCCAGTGCAAACATTGTCTCTTTGGTGAAGGCTTCTCTGAACCTTCCAGGCAAGGCTGGAGGTCAGGATGGGGAATGCCAGAAGGAAGCATGAACTCTTGTCATGTCCAAAGTGTATACGTGGCTGAGAGAGCCCTTGAGGATGCTGGTGTTGGCCAGCTAACAACAGTGGGTAGCAGAACTGATGTGGATGCCAATTACCAAGGATCACATGGAATGGTAAGCAGGTTCCATTCAGACAATGTGAACCTTTATGCATGGAGAACACTTAGATGCAATCTGTGTGCCCAAGGGTCATCTCACTTATTCCTGCAAGTGCTGAGACAAAAATCAAAACTACCCTTGGGCTCCTAGAAATGTGCCATGTTGGAATATGTCCTTTGGAAAACTATGCCCAAGTAATGAATTTGAGCACAGAACAGGAGGGAGAAGAGGGGATGTGAACACTGGCCCACAGGGAGCCCACCAGACTCTTCAGAAGGAGCTAGACCTTACCATGATCGCTTTCTGTTCCTGATCGACCCCAGTAGCGACGCCTCCTCTCTGGACTGTGTGCATGTCGTTCAATGACTGCAGCTATAAACCGAGTATTGCTGACTGTGGGGAGAAGACAGTTAATCACTCTTGTGCCAGTATCCTTATTGTATAGAGTACGTTTGCTCTGGGCAGGTTCATTCACACACTGGGGGGGGGGGGGGGGGAGCTATTCTTTGGAGAAATAGAAGAAGTAAATTATTATTATTATTATTATAATTTTTTTTAATTTTGAGGATTAAGGGCAGTGAGAAGTTCCTCATCACAGGTCTCCAACATGCATTAAGAAGACATGTTCTACACAGTTGTAGGCCAAGGTATGTATCTCACGCTAATTGAATTCTTTTTTGATAAAGAAATGCTCTTCCCCCCTGCAACTGAATTATATACATTTAATCCCCGGAGGGATTAAAACAATGTAGATCACCTGATGATTCTCTTTCTGAAATACTATGCTGGAAAGCAATGAGGAGGAGTAAGAAAAGGTAGGGTGAGGTGTTAGGACAAAGCACTTAACGAGAAAAGGAACATCAAGACTCCTTTTAAGATTTTCTAAAACAAAGCAAACACCTACACTTATTTATTCCTAATGAAAATGGGGGAGGAAAAACCCTCGCCACATTAAGATTCTTAAATCGTAATATACGCCAAAAGGGTAGAAGACAGAACATTTATTCTGGTTTAGCCTCCTGCTGACACGTTCTGCAACAAGGCAGCTTGAATACTCACTGATGCCTCTGTCCTCATGGCTGTCATCGTCCCTTTCATCTCTGTCATTCTCCAGGTTGGACATACGCACTGACATTTCTACCCATCATTAAAGAGAAAGAAACATGACTATTTAATCAAACAAAATCACCCACTTTAATACCCTGTGGAGGCCTCATTTTGACGGCTAGGTGACAGCATTCCATCAAGAACGAGTCCAAACTTGGAAAAGAATAAACTGATGTCCCATGTCCCATCCATTTTTTTTAAAGGAGGAGGTAGCAGGAATCAAATCAGAGAGGACCAGAAATGAATAATCAAGAGAGGCACCTGAAATTAACTTCTGAAGAAAGGAGAGCAAAGAAGTTGATAGAGGCTAATGGATCTTTAATCCTCTACCAATGTACCTCAAACAGAAGGAAGGGGTCTAAAGCCATGGCTGAGTGTGCCCAGAAAATGGTGTTACAAAACCCTATTAAAAGGCCAGGTATAAGGTAACACTGGATGACTGTCACATACTTACCAAGGGGAAATCTGGGTATCCAAATCTTACCACAGGGAAGGAGCTTTGTGATTAGTCCTGTTACTAAATCAGGCAGCATTATCCCAAGATGCCCCCCACACCCACCCCACTGCCCCATCAGGATTGCGGCCACAGTGAACTATTCCAACATCAATCTGTCCTTACTGCTGCAAGGATGAGCAAAGTGGCCCTGACCAAGTCCAGAACAATGAGTGAACCTTATCTCCATAAAGGTCAGGTTAATAAATCCCTGGGGCCTTTTACAAAACATGGGGAAGCCCATTAAATGGTTTCATCCTTGCAAACGGGCACAGATATCCCATTTAACTCTTGGTATGGAAGCCATGATTGCAGATTAATCATTTTGTATCTGGCTCCAATGAATTCTCCTCTTCAAGAGCTGTGATTATTGCTTTGCACATGTTCCTTCACACCACAGGATAACAGCTGCAATAGAACAGACTCATGGTCTTGCCAACAGGGACCCAGGCTATCTTTGCCTCACCTGTCTGAAACAGCAAAGACAACACATCTGAGTTGAGGGAAGAACGAAATTTCTCACTAAGCATCCCAGTTCCCCTGCCTGGCTTATTCAAGAGGCATGCCGTGGGAGGCTAATGTGTGTAAGACAAGAGAGCATTGGGGGATTTTCTGGGGAATCAAAATGAAGCTCACAGGGTTGAGACACTAAAGAATGAGCCACGGGCTAAAGGTGGCAAGTAGGCTTTGGGGACTTCGGAATCACACTCCATGAAAGCGGAAAAGGTAGTGTTCTTAGAATTACTTAGGGGCTTACACAACTGGCCACTGTCTTTTCAGCTCAGGAAGGACACAAGGGAGGCTGCTGCCTCCCAGAGGAGCTTTGGATTCATTTGGGGCTCACCTTGGGCAGCAAGAGGAGACATGTGCTGGTGACTCCGGCGATGAATCTGATGGCGGTAGGCATACACTGCAAGGACGAGGACCATGATGCATCCCATGATGCCTCCGGCCACGGGGCCCACGGGGGCACTTTTAATCATGTTCAACGTGACCACCTCGTCACCTTTATTAAAGCAAACAAATAGATGTCCTTTGTCAAGATCTCCCAAGTGTGGTAGGAAGTGGGGATGGGGGTAGTAAGATGGAGGGGCTAGAGTGGGGTGGGGTGTGTTGAAGAGAAGAGCAGGTGCTTTAAGTTTTGAAAACCTCAAAGAAGATCCACCAGAATGTGGGAGGAGTGGCTTCTGTTAATCCCTGGTTCTCAAATTAAATGTCGGCTGCTCGGCAGAGCAGGAGCATATTTGGCAAGGACTACTAAAACAAGTGAGTAGATGAGAATCACTTAAATATGTGCTGCCCAGTGCTAAGAGCCTAGCTCCCTGGGGTGTGGGCTACTCTTGGAAGAGAAGTCATGTAGCACAGAGGTGAGGGCAGCGTGGGCCTCTTGGCACAAATTTATTGTACCTGGTGTCCTTTATGGCAACGAGTCAGTTGCAGGACTCCTAAACAGGGTCACGCTTCAAAGCTTATAGGTTCCGTTTAAAACACTATTAGCACAGTCACGTAGGAAACTGCAGGTGGGTATATAAAGTGATGTTTAGAACAAGGTCACTTCAACTACGTCCTAAGCTGGTTCAGTAATAATATGTGAGCTCAGGATCCTTCCTCACATAGGAGGAGTTTTTCTTCTATAGACGGGCTAATGTGGGGAGGTGTTTAAAAAAATAAATAAATAAGGGTTTAAATATCTCACCTCCCAGGGAAGCTTTGGGACCTTGTACTAGCTCCAGAAAGATACCGAGAAAATCTCAGAGGAGGTATGCAGGTAGTAAGTATATTTGAGGTCTTGGGGCCTGATCCCAGACACTTTCTTCCCTCCAGTGTCCCTGTCCCCGACCCTAAGCTACCCATTAGATAGCTCTGGCCTCTGCTGACTCCAGGACCTGAAGTACTGACTTGTAGCCACAGAACTTCTGCCTTGCAAATATCATGAGGCAACGTTGCAGCAGGAGAGACCAATGTGCAGTGGTCACTCCACCCATCGCTGGCCCTGTTCTCCCGACAGCTGGGACTCAAATTCAAACAAACTCCATGGTTCAGCCACGCAGAAACCAGGCCTGATATTTCTCAGAACTAGCTTTATGGGAATGAATTCCAGGCGTGTAAACTTTGGCAGGATACATGGCTGCTTACTCTGCATAGAATATCTAAGCCAGCTTTGAAGGTAATTATCTGCCTTGGATTTGTAACTAAAAAACTACTGGCAAAGGAAGGAAACGGGAAACTAGGGTAGAGGATCATTTTAAGATTTTTGTCCTCGCGTAGAGGCAAAAAAAATTCGTATTCAAGAATCCAAATATTCTGGGTTCCCAACAAACATACCTATTGCTCCCAGGTCATCCACATAAGGACTTTTGGCTCCCACGATCCCCCCAAAGCATTCTTTCTGGGGTGCACAGTAGGATTTGTCCAGGTGAGTCTTTCCATCGCTGTCTACCATGCACCATTCACAATCCAGCACACCGAAGCAGTCCCTGCCAGAGAGATAATGCTGAGTGTTCTGGGAAGCTGTGCTGGACAGGGGACAGCATATGGACTTGGGCATCAGACAGCTCTCAGGAGCTCCATTACTTACTGGTGCTGTAAGTCCTTGAGCTCTAGTTTCCTTTCCTTATACAAAGAAGAATAGCAACCATCTGCCAAGACATAGCTGTTTTATGTCTCTCAACAACATGGAAATGAGAGAAATAAAACAGTTCTGTGGATCACACCATAAAATCCACACATCACAGATTAGAAGAGGATTATTCCAAATCATCTCAAAAGACCAAGTGGCCCCAAGGTTCATTAGATTTTAGCCTGACATCCCACATGTGTAGGGTCATTTAAAAAAAAGGGGGGGGGGGGAAGGAAACCTGGTCAAATCAATTTGGGAAACATGAGGCAAGTTAAACAGCTTTCTTTCCTGCCAATTTCTCAGAACTTTTAATATGTTAAGTGCATTAAGACTCTCTAAGAGGATGCGTGCAGTGTTCCTCAAATTTAGTTTTGGGGGCACCTGGGTGGCTCAGTTGGTTGAGCGTCCAACTTTGGCTCAGGTCACGATTTTGCAGTTCGTGAGTTTGAGCCCTGCGTTGGGCTCTGTGCTGACAGCTCAGAGCCTGGAGCCTGCTTCAGATTCTCTGTCTCCTTCTCTCTCTCTGCCCCTTCCCTGCTCATACTCTGTCTCTCTCTGTCTCTCAAAAATGAATAAACGTTAAAAAAAATTTAGTTTTGAGTTAGTGCCTAATATCCCAAATTATTCTATCTGATGCCCTCTCATTCCTTTGCTAAAATATGCACTAAAAGCAGAACTGGCTGCCTGTTCTACCTGCTGACCGTACAACCAAATGGCAATCGGCAGCTGTAATACACAGATTACCCCCACTCCCACCCCTACAGTCCACCACAGCCACTGCTCCCATGATGGCTAAGCCCAAACATCCTAAAGAGGAGGGAGATGCAGCAGGGGACACGTAGTTGTTGGTTTTTTGGTTCTCAAAGCTACCATGAAACCTATCTGCTTTCTAAAAAAGCAGAACTGATCAGCTATAACCCATAGAGCTGGGTTCTGTTTCAGGAACCCAAAAGCCCCTGCCCCTTGCCCTTGGCTTCTGTGTGCCATGTCCCCTCTCATTCCTTTTATCTAAAGAGTAACTTTCCCATCCACAGAGGAGGTGACTAATATATGGTACCAATGCCAAGCAGCTATAAAGAGTGAAAACTGGACAACATTACAACCAGTGGATAAAAGGCATACAGAAATCAATTCTGGGTCTGAAAAATTGGTACATATTTAGAAAACATCAAGAATGAGAGTAATAAATAACAGCTGGCAAAGCTCAATGAGGCTCCAGGTCGCTGTTCCTTACTAGACTCTACTCCTGCAGTGATCGTGTTGATACCAAGGCAAGCAATGGGCAATGCTTACCCACTTTCCATCCTCTGACTGCACCTGCTGTTGACACACTGGTGAAGGGCATCTTGTAGGCCAGGGTCAATAGCTGTGTATGTTACCGGTTCCTGGTGGACCTCGCAGCTTGGGTTTCTATGTAGGAACAAGTCTGGGGGTTAGGACCAATACCACTCATGTTCTAAACTCATCATGTCTCTGGTCCCCGACTGCCTCAGACAGAACTGGGTTTGAATTCTTGCCACCTATATGTAACTATATGTAACCTTGGGTCAGTCACTTAACCACTCTGGGCTTCAATTTGTTTGTCTTTATGTACAATAGAAACAATATATGTATAAAATGAAAATCATAAATATTCAAGTGAATGTTATCTCCCCTGACTCACCACTCTAAATCTTACTTTTCAAAGGTAACCACTATTAACAGTTTAATGAAGGTCCCTTTCGACATTTTCTCTATGACTAAATGAACATTTACTAGTATATCAGTATACACAGCATTCTTTCATTTAAGTTCTAGAGAAGGGACTTACCCCAGTTTATTTAGCTGTCGTCTTAAAACTTGTCGCTAATATAAATAATGCCATATTATGTGTAAGCACATGTGTGTATAAAAGGTAACTATAGATTTATCACAAGGTTAATTTGAAAACCAAGTGACTCAATGTGCATAAAGTATCTGACACATGGCAGACACTTCGCGAATGCTTGTTAACAGTCCCCTACTTTATATGTACAGAGCACATATACTTTGAACATTTTCACAGCGTTTAAATTTAAACCTGAAAGAGGACTTCATTGGAAGGCTTGAAATCTGGCTCAGTGAACAGTTACATCATCAGAATGAATCACTTCTTATACCACAACCCAAAACAAATCTATAAATGAGGCTCCCAGGGTGCATGTATCTGTGTATGCCACACACATTTATGTAATATGTATATTTTACCGGTTCTCTGCATTGGTGAGGTTGCCAGTGCACTCATTGACCTCTAGAGGGCACTCACAGGGACATTCACATTCATTTTGTTCCATTCTGAAAGGCAGTAAGAAAATTACTATGCAGAGGGTCAATAACAAACTATATGCTGTACATGGACCAGAAGAAGTAAAATTGAAAAAAAAATTCTGAGCTAGTTAAAAGGAAGTTATGACCAAAGGTTTACACTATGATTGGCTTCCATCCATTACTTTTGGACAAGGATGCTGCGAACCACACAGCTGTTGATGCCTCTGCTACCCGGCCTTTCCTTTTCTCCATGACACGCCCCTGTGCTTTCTACTTTGCTGATATCACTTCAAAATGACTAGCACCAGTGAGGATATTTAACAGTGTAGTAAACAGAGAATAGGACCCATGGCATTTTTACCGGTGACAGTTGAGACAGAGACGATCGACCATGCTACAAGCACAGAAGGCAAGAGAGTCGCAGGTTTCGTTGACAATGCCAACAAACGCGTTGGTTCCTGGGATCCTCGCCAGTCTGTACTTAGAACAGTGGCTGCCGTGCACAAGGTTCGTCAAATCTCCCTGGAGACGATGCAGGGGTCAGAAGTGACAGACAACAATGCAAAGAGTCAGCCCTATCATGGTGAAAACAACCCTTCAACCACCTGCTGGAAACAGTGTACAATAAAACCTAATTTTTAAAAAAAATTATTTATTGTTTAATTTACATCTAAGTTAGCATATGGTGCAACAATGATTTCAGGAATAGATTCCTTAATGCCCCTTACCCATTTAGCCCATCCCCCCTCCCACAACCCCTCCAGCAACCCTCTATTTGTTCTCTGTATTTAAGAGTCTCTTGTGTTTTGTCCCCCTCCCTGTTTTTATATTATTTTTGCTTCCCTTCCCTTATTAAAACTTTATCTGGCTACAAAATATATAGTTACTGCTGACAACTGGAAAAATAATTTTTTCCTTTTTTTTTTTTTTTAGTTTATTTATTTTGAGAGAGAGAGAGAGAGAGAGCGCAAGAGTGAGAGCCCGAGCAGTGGAGGGGCAGAGAGAGAGGGTGAGAGAGAATCCCAAGTAGGCTCCCCCCGCATCAGCACAGAGCTTGACGCAGGGCTCCATCTCACGAACCATGGGATCATGACTTGAGCCGAAATCAAGAGTTGGGCACTTAACCTACGAGCCACCCTGGCACCCCTAAACAGAATATTTAAATAACTAAAGCAAGCATCCTTTTCTTCATTCTTTACCAAGAAAATGTGATAGCCAGCTTCTTGAAATGCCAGATTTGTCTACCACATATAAAACCAAAGATTCAAAAGCAGCATTGTAAAGCATGCTCATTCTTTTTTGCATGTGTGTCCAATGTAGTAGGCCAACTATGAAATCCCTTGCTTGTTACTGTGCCAGTCGTCCCCCTCCATGTGCATGGTGAGGATAACCTACCTCTGAGACTTGTGGCACTGAATGGATTCTTAGGGGTCTGGATGGATTTTCCAGAGCCTGGAAGATGCCCGACTCTGCTCTATAAGCAATAATATAGGCTTATCATCCCGTTATAGCTCTAATACCCAGAAATGCTCCAGGTTCCATTTTGGAATAACTTGAGCTGTTAAGAAATTATCCTAATTCATATTCCACTAAAATTTGCGTTTCTGAAAAATTTCTCCCAGAGTATGCTGGCTTTGTCTGCCGAAGACTCAGGAAATCATCATACAAGTGGTAGAAGACACAGAGTACATCAGATTTTCATAGAACAACCTTACCCAGAAGCTTCCTTTGGATTATACTCAAGTGTGTCATTATCTGCTTTAAAGAGAGTATTCCTCAGAAGGGTGTGAAGTCTAAAGAGAGTAATAATGACTTCTTTTGCTTTGAATATACTGTCCTATTAATGTATTCAATTTTAAACTCTTCTATTACCCAATTTTTTTTGAGGGTAGGATTTTCTTTTTTTAAAACATATTTCAGAGTGAGAGGCAGAGAGAGAGAGAGAGAGAGAGAGAGAGAGAGAGAGAGAGAGAGAGAGAACGAACATGTGAGTGTAGGAGGGGCAGAGAGAGAGAATCCCAAGCAGGCTCCATGTTGTCAGTGAGGAGGCTGATGCAGGGCTCGAACTTGTGAACCATGAGATTGTGATCTGAGCCAAAATCAAGAGTCAGACAGATGCTTAACCACTGAGCACCCCCAGGTGCCCCGAGTAGGATTTTCAATCAACCAATACATCTTGAAAATTTTTAACTATACATTTAATGATATACATAACTATTCTAAGTAAAAAGCTTACTTCTTGTGAATAACTTTTTCAACATTGGTTCTGTCATTACCCATTTGAGGTTTCCCAGCTAAGATTATTTACAATTTAATAAGAATATTAAGATCTTTGTTTTTTCTTAAGATCTTTAATCTTACCTAGGTAAGTTTGCAGTTAAATCAAATACTTAAGAGTATTCTAAGCTACAAAAAAAGAAATTATTTTTGAATGATCTACATGAAAGCTCCCATGTAACTGGGTGGATGACCAAGAAATGACCTAATTTGGCCTTAGGAATTTAAGGAGGCTGCATGATCTCTAGAAGACAGGAAGAGGGGAACACAGGGCACCACGCATATTTATGTAAGACTGTGGGAAAGGACTTCAGCAGACATTTCAAAGGGTTTCGACTGGGTGAGTCTTTAAACAAACAAAACCAAAACAAAATACCAAGTGTGAGACCTTAAAACATTCACTGCTCCACTCTGGGCTTATTGGCCCACAATGGTCAGGCTGGTGAGCTGGACTAAAGTCCTGTCCTCTCATTCTATAATTCTCAGGCAATGAAAGAGCCAGGAATACCGTTCAGATATTAACTACTATTTCATTTCATATTCCACAGTGGGATGAGATGTGAGAACGTAAGGATCCACTTACCACAAGGCTAGTGTTGAATTTATAAAACCTTTGGACTGTTCGGTCACTGAAGCTGTTGCACAGGTTTTTCTTTACAAAGTTGGGGTGGTTCAGGATATCGTTTGCTACCAAGGGCTCCTAACAAGGCCAAGTGGACAGAAAACATAGGCCACATAATTAATGAGGCATAGGCTGTGGGCGCACTGTGCTATTGGCTTTGCAACAAGTACCTTGTGGGTAATATGCTGTTGTTCCACAGGTGCATGTCCTTTGGGGTCAATGAGGGTTGGATGTGCCACCAGATAACCCCGGTCCTCCATTATGAAGCACCTGTGTCAAAACACGGGACATCCTTCAGTAATATGAGTGGTTTTTCTATACTGTCAGCATTTATCTTGCTAGCCTTGAAACAAATTGCATTTATCTCAGTGAATAGTCCCTGAGACAAATTCACTGAATCTCAGTAAACGGTCCCTGAGAAAATTCACTGAAGGCAGGCTGGCAAACAGGTAGATAGACCCGTTCTTCTTCTTCTTTTTTAAGTTTATTTATTAATTTGAGAGCGAGCAAGCGGGACAGGGGCAGAGAAAGACAGAGAGGGAGAATCTCAAGAGGCTCGGCACCATCAGCAGCACAGAGCCTGATGTGGGGCTCGAGCCCACGAACCGTGAGATCATGACCTGAGCCGAAGTTGGGTACTTAACCAACTGAGCCACCCAGGCGCCCCAACAGATACATTATTCTTGAGGTGGTAGGTTATCTGGTATACAGTTTATGGTAAGAAAGTTACACCTGACTCTGAGGCCACCTACATAGTTCAGACGGAATGTGTCCACTTAGCCAAAGATGGACTCAAAAATCTTTTGCAAGGATATGTAAGGGGCAAGTTTATTCTTTCTTCAGAGGAGGGAGACTCTGAAGGAAGTGGCCTTGGCTATTTAGAGGCACAACGTTTAAGCAAACCATACGATTTCTTCTTTTCATGTTAAATATACATAAAATACAACCTGCAGGGACATACAAAAAATATATCTGATGGAAACACTAAATAAGCAAAGCTGGAATTGCTCTAATCAAGGCTATGTGCTGCTCTATTTTACTCTGCATTTGTTGTAACAGTTTGCTATTACAACATTCCTCATTCCTCATTAAGGGCCAATGTGAAATTTAGCAGTGATGTGAAGCATGGACCATGAGAGTGAAATAAGAAAGCTATTTTTAAAAGTGGCCTGCATTAAATCAAGGGAATACCCTTGCTTTGATGAGACATGTTCTTTTGAAATTAGGAGGTGAAGGCTTTCTTTAGTTCCACGAGACTCTTTCCGGGGAAATGTAAAAGGGAAAAGTCTAAGTGTCTGAAATCCCCACAAAGACTTTGGCTTAATAACTAAGTTGACATCAAAAGTACCCTCTGGTCTTTCTAGCACCCAAGATATGGGAAACCTTTAATTACGGACTCTGAGAGAAACAAGAGCTTTCAGGGAATTCTGTGCCACAGTCTTTCTCCTTGTTATGAGATGAATCTGTTTGTCTAAATCCTAAATGGCATGCATCTTAGAAAACAAAAAGAACAAAAACCTTCTTAATAGAACACCCAGGCGATGGACTCCATTTCTGGTCTTGACCATGACAATGTGGTTGCCATTCAACTAGAGATGTCTGACAGCACTGTCTTTGTATTTTGCGGCTAAACAGGAAATGGTGTTCCCGAAGGGCTTACCTTATTTTGTTGCCACCATCTTGGTTACAGACTGGCAGTAAGTCCATCAGAACCTTGTAGAAGTATCTAAGTGTGAAGTCAATCCCCATCACAGCCACGGTGTGCCCGGAAGACAGCTGGGTACTTCACGTGAAGAAGATCAGTGAGAACAAGAGGCACATATCTTATTTAAAGGAAAGCTATGTTCCATCACGAGGACGTTGTATGATATTAGAAACATATGCCCACTGTCCTGCCACATTTTTCATCCCTATAAAAATGATCAACTAAATGGCTGATTTAGCGTAATGGAGATTTGATAGGAGAAAACTTAAGGATAAAGGTATAACTTTCTAATAAGATGAGCCCCAAACCCAGGCAGCTGTGGAACATGGCTAGCCCTGGCTTTAGATGTTCAGACAGTGACTGGACTATTCTTTGGCAAGAATATGGGGCTGGCAGGAAGAGGCATCAGGTGGGAGGTTGGAAGCATGACTACCATAGTTCCTCCCAACAAGGAACCTGAGTGATCCCTTTAATTATTTCCCTCATTTCATAGATAAGGAAAGTGAGATCTCATGAAAGTTAACTGACTAGTGTAAGGTCAGACAAAACTACGCCTCATTTTCTTTCTAGAACACTAAGTTTGGCTCTATTCCAAACATAGCTCGGATTCTAGAACAAAACTCACTTGGTTCACAGGCCCGCTCCTTCTCCAGTCTAAAATGCTACTCTCAGAAAGAGGAGCACCCAAGAGGATAAAGTTGGGTACTATATGGTGCTTGCTAACTCTTTAGCTCTGGAATCAAGCAGATCTGGAGTCAAATCCTGGCCCTCTTGGTTCCCATCTCTGTGGTTCCTGGGAGGCTACTTAACCTTTCCAAGACCCAGTTTTCTTATGTGAAAATGGGGATAGTCTTACCTACCTTGCAAAGGCTTAAATGAGACAGTGTTTACAATGCTTAGCAAGCTGCCCAACCTATCCAAAATACCCAATAAAAAGAAGTTACTCAAAAGAAAACCCATCAGGGCTTAAAGCTCAGGCCTGGACAGAGAGTGAACTTACTATTCTTCCAGACAAATGCTAGCTATAGAAGAAGCATGGACTTCTCACTTGAAGCCTAGGTTCTTTCTAATCTGTGATCATGGGCAGTTGGAGGGGTTTGGGTTACTTGGCCAATGAGCTCCGGGACCTTTGTGGCTGGGAATTGGGTTTACCCAACTTGGGACATTACAGGTGCCCATCATTACCATCATCCACCCATCCACCCAAACACTGATGTCTTTATAAAAGAAAAATGGTGTTGTTATTGACAAAAATCTTAGAAATTTTAAATGGAAAGCTCAGAAGAAAATTCCCAAAGTAAAATCACCTTTTGGAAAATCAAAACCTGGGAGTGAAATCAGCTTTGCTATGTAGGCAACTGTCCCCCTTCTGGTTACTGTCAACATTGATACTAACTTATATAACCTCCAACTCTCTCCCGAAAAAACCACTAGCAAAAGGGACAGTGAAATTTGTCAAAGCTTTGCTGTCAAAACTGTGTTTGGCATGAGATGGAGGAGGGCCATGCTGTGCGATTATTTGAGAGGCTACTGGCTTAGTAAGAGCCTGGAGTATTGTTACCGAAGTAACTTAAATTCTACCACGGGAGAAATCCAAGACTCAGTTGCCTTACACAGGATTTATGTTTTGTAGCAAATCATGTTTTGAAGTATCAGTCAAAAGAAGTTTAAGCCTCTCTTACTTTTCCAGGAGAGAGTGAGGGATCCAAACCATAGGTACCATTATGATAATATTTACTGAGTGGTCAGAACTGATAGGCACTCTGGTGGGCGTTTCAATACATCATTTCAATTATTTCTCACAAAAACTTTATGAGGCATTATCATTTCCAGAGAACTGAAGCTTGGAAACAAAGTATTTGGCCAAAGTCACACAGCAAATAACTAGTGGAAGCAAGAATGGAAGCTCAGTGTCCTCAACCTCAGAGCACACGCTCCTAACCGGTGTGTTAATACTGCCTCCTTAGAGATGCAGTACATTCAAGAGTTTCCAAGCAATTTCACATGACGTACTCCATTTCCTGTGACAACATCGGAAAGGAATTACAGCTCCCATTCTATAAATGAAAAATTAAGCTTAGAATGGCTAAAAGACTGAAAAAGATTGACCACCTTTTACTTATGACACAGAGACCAGTATGCGATTCTGGTTCGTTCTACAATACTATAGCTGACTCAGTGAAAAATACAACTCAGGTTTTTCAGGACAAGTTGATTTTGTTCCTAAACTTCCCCTATATGATTACCATCGGCTCCGATATGATCAACATGCTGAAGGACAAGCAAGCATGCTGCCCATGTAAGTCTGGTATTCATATTTTTACCTGCATTTCAAAACTGTACAGTTACCATAGCAACACATAAAGAATGCCATAGAAAAATCACACCAAGCCTACATTTCAAGGTTCAAAGGACCATGCTGTTTGCAGCACTTCCAGGAGATTTTCACTGCCAAAGACTCACCTGACCAGTCCTTTAATCCCTGACTATACTTCATCATCTCTGCTAGCATTACCATTCTCCAAAGAATGCACGCGTAGATTCTCAGACCGCTAATAATGCTCATGGAAGAATCCCCAGTGCAGTTACTGTGAGTAACCGATGAGTGAACGCTGAGTTAGAAAAACCCCTCCCCAAATTATCAGCCAAACCAGTTCTGAAAACCAAGGCTGAAGGAGATTGCTTCCTGGCTAGTTGAATACTAGCTTAAATTCTCTTTTCTGACCTATTAAAATGCCAGAAGTTTAAAGCTGGAATAGGACATTAAAAGTAACTGTCATTTATTTGGGACTGCCCATGGTCAAGTGCAGTGCTAGACAGTTCACAGTCATCATAACTGTAATTTCTCATTATATCAGTTCAACCCTGGCATCATCACCCGTTTCATAAATGAGGCTTTGAGAACTCATGGAACATAGTAATATTACAAGTATTTAACATTTATTGAGGCCTTACCATGTGCCAGGCACCATTCTAAGGGCTTTACATATATTATTTCATGTAATCCCTAATCATCTGAGATAGGCCTTAATATCCTTTTTATTTTTGTTATTTTTAAATCTTTTTTTTTTAAGTTTATTTATTTTGAAAGAGAGAGATACAGTGTGAGTGGGAAAGGGGGCAGAGAGAGGGAGGGCAGAGAATCCCAAGCAGGCTCCACACTGTCAGTGCAGAGCCTGAGGCGGGGCTTGAACTCACGATCGTGAGATCATGACCTGAGCAGAAACCAAGAGTCAGACACATAACCAACTGAGTCACCCAGGCACCCCAACCTTAATAACCTTTTTAAAAATATATTTATCGAGAGTGAGCAAGAGACTATGCGTGTGCATGAACAGGGGACGGGCAGAGAGACAGGGAGAGAGAGAATCTCAAGCAGGTTCCAAAACGGGACTTGATTTACAACCACCAGATCATGGCCTGAGCCAAAATCAAGAGTCTGATGCTTAACCAACTGCGACACCCAGGCTATCCCATCCTTCTTTCAGAGATGAGGGAACCAAGGCAAAAAGGAACTCGTTTATAGTCATAGAAGTAGTAAATGGCAAATACACGTTACCAGAGTGGAATCACATCTTAAGAGGAGGTTAGGTTCTCAAGTTGGCCCATGAGACCAAAATCACCGGTAATCGCCTGAACAAAGTACATCCATTAAAGCTACAGTTGCTTTAGTTGAGAACCAGAAGTGGTAGTTGCCCTGTGTTCTCAACTAGGCGGAGTGAAAAATACACAGCTTTAAGTCATAAAAGCATGCTCAGCTAAGGAAGATGTTCAAATGATCAAGTCCACGGGACTGCATATTGATCAAAGCAAGAGCAGATACTCATTCCTGGAATACACTCTCAGTGAATGACTGGTGGGCAGGACCCAGGATTTCAATGGCCACTTTTCACTCTTGTTAAAGTCGAAGAACTAACCTTGGATAGGTTAAGCACATTGTGAAAAGTAGCCAATTAAGGGAATTGAAGGCTTTTCTAACTTGAAATCCCATCATATTTCCATCATGCTTCATTTGGGCTGACATCATAAATATGTATACATTAGCTAAATGAAGCTTCTTTAACCCATTCAAATTTCAACAAAAACATGTACACAAATGTAAAAGAGCATTAAAGTCTGCACCTCTCTGTGGCCACCCCCTCCCCCCGACACACACGAGAATACTGTATAGAAGAGATAATGGCCTAACGAGCAGCAGGTGGCGGAGTCCGATGGAACAGATACCAAGAAAGACACACACAGGCATTCTCTTCCTGCCACCCCTACCCCCAACATCTGAAGCCCAGTGCTGGCCCACTGTCATTGTCATCAAAGACCAAGGTGATTGCTGTCTCCTCAAGCCACCTTGTTTACTTTTTCCCAACTGATTAGAATATATGGGAGATGTCAAGTCTCGTTATTCAGACAATAGTAAGGTATGCCTGACAGATGGTCTGTTAAGGAAAACATTGAAAAGTTCTGTTCTAAATAGGTGTTTACTTGTTCATATGTGACAGAGCCAAAAAGATACCATGCCCTGCAGAACAATCACTGTTTGGCTGGCGGCAGGACCCTGCTTTCCATGGAGACACAGGTCATGATATTGAAATTCCAACACAGTACTGCTTCCCAATTCTTGCTCCCAATGAACTTGCGTTAGAAGAATTCTCCGGAATGTCAATCATTTGATACATAATGAGCACCAGCGAAAAGCATAAAGTTAAGCAAGAAAAATCTGTCTCCCATAAATTTTAAGGCATCATTATAGGTACCAGTCAAAATATGGGCTTTCTTGGTTGCTAGGGAAAAACATCTATTTGTATAATGAAGGGATTAAAACAACGTATGTGACCTGCCTTTCTACCCAATGTTTCACTGACATTTGTCGCTTAAATACTGAAACCTCAAAAGTCCGAAATACAAAGCACCCGGAATGTATTTACAGTCATGCTGACATTTAATAGCATTGTTGGAAAGTCAGTTTTCAAAATGCTTTTTCATTTTTCAAGAGACAGTATAAGGACAAAGTAACAATAACAAAAATAACAAACTCCTATATAATTCTAAGAAGTTAGACCAAAATAAAAGAGGTAATAAAATTGGGGTCTTGATACTTTTTTTTTCCTTCACTACACATGCTCCTTTGCTTGGGAAAGTGCTCTCTGGTAATAACGGTCAGGCTCTTGTTGGGATTTCTTCAATTGGTTAAGATTGGTATTTCTACAAACTGCCCTAGGGATTCTATCTTTTTCTTCTTCTAGAGGATCTTCTTCATAATAGGACTAAGAGCTTTTCATTGACTCAATCACATGATGATCTTGTGAGGTAGGTATTATCCCCATTTTACAGATAACAGGAGGAAGCTCAGGAAATCCATGAGGACACAGCTAGAGAAGACATTCAAACCCCAGACTGCTCACATCAAAGATCATGCTTTTGCCACTAATCCTTGGTTGTCTACTTCCAAATTTTCAAAATATTCTTGAGGTATTTAAAAAAATGACTAAAATATTAATTAAAATATTACCTGGATGAATGTATCGTGTGACTGATGGTTACTACATAACCAGCTCCTCCAACATCCAAATAAGGGCCAGTCAGAGAAATCAAGCCTGGATTAGCCACCGCATGGAGATACCTAACAGACAAGACAAAGTCGTGTTATTTTTAGGGTATGAAAAAACTCTCTAAATTTCAAAGAAAAGTGAACTTGTAAAAAAAATTTTCTGAATTTATATATGTTCATTTTTTCATAGGTCATATATGAGCTATAATTTGATGCCATGATCATGTGCAGTGACATTAAATATCCCCACTATGGGCATATTACATACAAGGTAAGACTGAAACAAAATACCCAAAGGAATAGAAATGGCCAAGTATAAAACATCTCAGTCTCAAAATTTCAATAAGAGATGAAAACACTGTAGACAGAGGAAACCCACAAATCTGTTAATACTGCATTAAAAAAAAAAGATTCAAAAACATGTTTTCACTGTCATAAAAGTATCTTCTTTAATGTGACTGCCTGAAGTTGCTTTATTGTATGTACTTATCATGTCTCTCCAGGATTTGGGGGGAACCTTTGATAATGGAAGCTCCTAAAACTCACCATTGTCTCCTAGTGGGATCAAATGCTTTGTCCATGAGGGAACCAGGATAAATTCTGAGGACGCCATTGGGTGTTGCTATGTAACGGCGGACAATGTACGTGTTCAGGCTACTCATTTCCATTTGTGTCATCCATTCATCTGTGACGTGGCTGGTGGCCATTACTTCATTCCTGACAGAGAACTGGGAAACAAAGGAAGACATGGCAGGGATCCTTTAAGACTCACATGAAAAGAGAGTGGGCTGCTGGCAGGGCTTCCTAAAGCTCTCTTGCAGAGAAGCCAAGCCCAATTACTTCTTAAAAATCTTTCCACAGCAGATGGATACAGCCAAACTTGGTGAAAACAAAAGCTCCCTGAAACATAGTCAGTGGATGTGTGATTTACTCAATTGTTCATCCTAGTGAGGCTTTCTGCATTTAAGAAGAAAGATCCTATAGTGAAGCATCAAACACACACACACACACACACACATGCACGCACACGCACATCCCAGCTAAATCTCTCCTCTTTAAACTTCGTCATGTTTATCTCAACAGACCATAGGGGCACTTTACTTCTTTCCCCTGGGAAAAATGGGGCTGGGAAAGTTCCACTGATCTCTAAGTCACACCCCCCTACCTAGAAAACTCCTAGTGCATCTAAGGCCTGAAAGAGATTCTTCATCTGGCCCACAGGGCTTCTTAATCCCTCGGTAGGGTCATCGCCGACCAGCCTCCCGGGGGCCACACGCTGTCTTTCTGGCTCTCCAGCTGAGAGGCACAGATCCAGAGCTGGGCTTCCCACTTCAAAGGTTCACTGACAGTGCCCCCTCCCAGGCCTGTGGAGGGGGTACGGCAGAAGTGGGGCCCCAGGCCAGCACTCACTTTGAGCCCTGGGTTAGCAATGAGGCGGGTGTTGTCACTGAGATAGGCCGTGTAGTGTTCCACCATTCGCTTTGTCTCTGGCTGGCTGAGGTGTTCGTATGGGGAGGAAAAGCTGCCAGCAGACAGCATGACAGTTGGACTTTCTGAAAGAGAAGCAAACAAAGCCAGGCCTGAGAACACGGAGACTTCATCTCAGGCCCAAACAAAAGCATCGCTAAGGCTCTGCCAATCTGTTAGTTATGGTGGCCTCAAGTCTTCCACAGGGAGAGCAAAGAACTCAACACTAGGAGCTTAGAAGGAAAAAGCCCTCATTCTCTCCCCTCAGGGAGTTTATAGTCATGAGTGAACCATAAGAGATACACGTACAAATAGATACAAGTGCCTAAAATGCAAATGCTCAAAATCTTTTAAGTCTACACATAGTATCTCACACTTACTAGGATTAAGGAACAGCATAGCACATGGAGCCAGACTAGGTAGAGTCTCAGCTCGACCATTTCCTGGCCACGTGATGGTGGGTAAGTTGTAATGTATGTGATGCTTTTGTCATCTGCAAAGTAGGCAATTATAGCACCAATACATCAGTGAATTTATGTAAAGCAAATGAGTTGATAAATGTAAAGCTTGTAGAATGGTGCCAGAGCACGTCACAAATGCCTTGTGAGTGTTAACTATGACTGTCCATATTGGTACCAATATTTCAAAGGAAGGAAAAATGGAATTGTGGAGTCAATGCAAAAAATCAAATAAAAAAATTCTTCACACAGACAGGGATAGCCAAACTTGGCATAAACAAAAGTTTATAGACTGGTTACTGTAGGTATGATTTAATTGTTGGTCCTAAGAGGAAAACCCAGTTTGATCTATTTAAGCCCCAAATCCTCACAGTGAATTACATTATGAAACAAAAACCGACGTTTCTGTGAAATTTCTTACTTCAATTTTACATTTTTAGACTCTTTAGGAAAGCACCAGTCATGTGTCCAATCTCAAATCTGTAGGTCATTTTCCATTCTTTTTGTTAGTTCTCACTCATGGTATCTTGTTTCCTTGTGGCCTGGCTACCTCTGACTGTGCAGGACATGGCATTTAAAAATAAATTTCTGGAAAGAGTTGAATCCTAACAGGATGAGGGAGTCCTTCCTACAGAGAGGACTGTTGTTTGATTCTGCCAGGTGCCACACCCCAAGATGAGGCAGGGTGGGTAGATGGAGACAGTTCTCAATAAGATGACAGGGTACCAGTCTAAGAGCTGCACTATGGGGCTTTGATATTCAACATTCAACTAGTCCATGACTAGTTAATGTGTGAGTTTCCTTAGACCACTCAGATGGTAGGAATCAAGTCAAGGGCTTCTTTAGTTTCAATTCACACTTACCCTAAAGATGGAGGGTAACAGAGGAGGGGCAGAGAGAGAGAGAGGGAGACACAGAATCTGAAGCAGGCTCCAGGCTCTGAGCTGTCAGCACACAGCCTGATGCAGGGTTTGAACTCACAAACTGTGAGATCATGACCTGCACCGAAGTCAGATGCTTAACTGACTAAGACACCCAGGCACCCCCCACTAAAGCACAGCTTAATTTCATAGTTGTTTCTCCTGGATTGGTAAATAGGTGCATTGCAAATGTGGCTTTAACAGTGGCCTCCTTCTCTGGGTTCTTCTTTTCTTCTAGACTTGGATCCAATTTCTAGCTACCATGTTAGTTCTTTGATACTTTTCAGGAAGATTTTTTTTCCCCCTCAAGTTGCTATCCATTTTCGGTTATCCTCAGTAGGACAGGTCAGAATTATGTAGTCTGCTAATATCAAAAGATACTGCTTCCAGTAATGCTAATTCTCATGATACCACCATGGCATAGCCTGGGAGATTAGTGTTATATTCCTATCGAGGAGAAGAAAACAAAAGCTTAAAAAGGTAAGTCTGCCTAGCAGTGTGCTGTGGATTCATGTGCATATGCTCATGAGGTCTTCCGGGCACAGATGCGCCAGAGAGGGAGGACTGTCCTCGAACTCAAAGAACTTAAGAGCCGGTTGGAGAGACCAGAAATTTTTTTAAAAAAGAGAAACAACAAAATAAGAATTATACAATAATAGAAAAAACACCAAAATGCTTCAGGGACAAAAGAGTAGGGCCAAAGGAGAGACACTGAAAGTGGGCCTTTCTTGTAGTGACAGAGACTGGGCATTTGCGCAAAGGCTGACGCACTTTGAGGGAGAAATGCAGATTGAGAGAGAAAACTTAAAAAAGTCCTCTTTGTGTACCGAGAAAGACAATGTCCCTCCTTCAGCCCTCTTGATGGGGGTTCTGACATATATTTAACACTTTGCCTCAAAATCCCTATCATCGATAGGGATTTGCCAGTTGTCTAAGGAGCCTTAGTCACCTTTCTGAATCCAAACAATTTCCAACAGTGAAGAAGAGACTGCTTGTTTCGCAGTACTAGGAGTCCTGCATGAATGTCCAGTATGTGCCTGGCACATGGTGGCATGCAATAAAAGGTGGCACCATGGCACAGAAGGAGCGGGAGTCACATTTCAGCCGTGCTACTTTCTGAGGGAGCTTGGGAAAATTTTGAATTCTGATAAATCCACATGTCCTCATCTACAGGAGCTAATTGCTTCCTTTGAATTATCTGCCTATTTCCTATGCTCTTTTGGAGACAGGGGCCCGCGATAGATACAGGTATGCTATGTAGATATATGGGCGTGCTACCCTTGAATCCCACTTACTATTTCTCCACGTCTTACCCTGTAGCCCTTTATCTCCTTGTCTCCATATCTTTGGGCTGGCCTCTAATGGGCCAGACTGGTGACTATCTGACCGACTGCCTTTGGGCTACAAAAACCTCTCCGCCTAGCATTAGCAGAAAGCTGAAAGATACAAAGGAATATGAAAGTCCAGCTCCCTCTCCTCAGTCTGGGCAAACTCTGCAGTGTAATTTACACTCCAAAGCCCCGCTACGGGATTAGGCTGAGGCTGGGACTTCACCGAAAATCCAACTCTTCTTGCTTTCTCCTCCTTCGCTATCCTGTTTCCCCTCACTTCTTCCCTAGTTTCTTCTTAGAGCCCATCCTTAATAAATCACCAACACACAAATCCTCATCTGCTGGAGAACCGGACCCAAGGCAAGGCCTCATATGGTTTTCACATTTGTATCCCCAAACTAGCACTGCTGTCATTCAACATCCAGGTGTTTTTTCGTTTTTGTTGTTTTAGTTTTTTTCCCTCTAAATTCAAGCAGGTATTTATCGTGAGCTGCTATGAGTAAGCCCACCAAGGAAACTGCAAAGTGCAAAGGCCTCACCTAGAGTCGCCAGCTGTTTGAAGTGAAGGCAGGCGCTAGGCTGGCCCAGGAGGTCCAGCCGGTGGTAGAGCAGCTTGCTGCTGGGGACGGTGTTGAGGTTTTTCAGTTGTTTGACGGGTATTTCCGGTTGTATCACCACAATACAGAGAATAAAGGAAGTGTCTTGTACCTGGAAAAATCAGTAAAGAATTTCTAATCCAGAAAACACAGGTTCCTAGGGGTAGTGACTTCACCTACATTATTTTCTGCTATCTCTGTCTCTATCCCACACAGAAAAATATTTGATGAGTGAATGAAAGCTACGAGGATGGGGTGAGAGAACATATCTCTGGCAAATGACTACATGTTCTATTTTCCTTTCTGATGGAGGGAAAAGAACGTGTGTAACAGAAAATCCTGGAGCTAATGAAGGGATTACAGAATAGTCCCTTTGGAACAGCAACCCTATGGCCTTTTTGCTTATTTAAGCTGACAAATACAAGTTGGAGCATGGCATGAAAATACAGCACTTACTTCTGTTTGGATTTGAAATGTATTTCAAAATATATAGTTGGTTTTGCAATGAGTATTCCAAGAATTGACTACTTCAAAAGCCAATTCTGAATTTATGTACGCAGCCCATATAGAATCTGGTTTATTCATTGTATTCCCGACTAATGCTTTCTCCTTTCCTGGTTGGAGATGGACAGGATCTCAGACTCGTGAAAAGTACAAATCCCATGGCTGCCTCACAAAGCCTGCCTGACTTATCATTTCAGACCAGAATAGGCAAATGTACCGTAGCTCAGCCTAATTTATCAAGCTCCTATGTACAAATAGGAATACTTCCAAACCCATTTGGCTCTTAGAAATGGACACATAAGTAAAGTTCTTGGGAAAAATCATCTACCAACGAATCAAAACCGAGGCAAGCTACTTAATTCTAGTTTCTTAAAGTTAAAAATACAAGACAGCCAAACTTCTGTAAGTCCATTAAAGAAGGAGACAGGCCGAATCTATCTGAAAGATGGTTTGTCAACAAATGGAAAGGGTGATAACCAGAACTAAGTTAAAACCACAGGACAATGAGAAGTAATGCAGCCCAAAGGATTAATTTCATGATCAAAGAGAAATTTAAGTAGGCAGGTTAAAGTATAATTTAGGGTTTATGAAGATGGCTGCAGAATCTCTTTAAACATGGGAGAAATTTGCATCTTCCTGGAACTGCTGTCAAGGATATTCAGTTAGATTAGCAAATTTAATTCTCTTCCTCCACCCACAAATTAGAAAATAACAGTGTTCTCAAGTGGCATTTACTATTTCCCCTCTTCCCAACGCACGCAGTCACCTTTGTGTGCTGTGTTACATGTTCCAAGGAACCAAAAGACAGACCACTTTGCCAGAAGGACCAGAATTGTAGGATCGGGTCTGTTCTATAAGAGAACAATTGGAAGTTACCCTAAGCATCTACACCTGGGTGGCTCAGTTTGTTGAGTGCCCAACTTTGGCTCAGGTCATGATCTCACGGCTCATGAGTTTGAGCCCCATGTCGGGCTCTGTGCTGACAGCTCAGAGCCTGGAGCTTGCTTCAGATTCTGTGTCTCCCTCTCTCTCTCTCTGCCCCTCTCCCACTCACTCTCTCTTTCAAAAATAAATAAAAATGTTTAAAAAAAATTTAAAAAGTTACCCTAAGCATCTAAAAGAAATACTTCAATAGTTCTTAGTTGGAAAGGAAAACCGATTCCAGTACAGGTCTTCTTATTGTGTTCTTAGCTGAAATAGTCTTTGCATTAAGGAACCATAATGTATCTAGAAGGGCTCTCCAGCACCAGGGAGTGTTTTTTTTCACTGATTGCCCACAGGACTCACGTTTTAAAGTGAGCCATTCCTGTGTCACACAGGAACACTGTAATATCTTCTGAAGTCAGTACTTTCTTCTGTCTCAGCATGCAGTCTCCTCAAATGCTCAAAGATGGACTTGAGCTGCACAGTGACAGGGTAGTAATCTCTTAATGCTAACATAATCTCTCACATTCTATTTAAATTAAGTCAGTGAAATATAATCCATAAGTATCTGCTGTATCTATGGATGCTAAGCAGTTCAAATAATTATTCTCAATATAAGCTGAATCTATTTGAATTACATTTAGTAGAAGAATCCATTTTATTCCTGAAGATGGGGGGAGTATATGTTCCCACCCCCCCCCCCAAAGATAACTTAAAATTATATGCTATTTTTGGCCGGGTAACCTGGCAAGCCTTTTTAACTTCAATCTCATTATTTATTATCTCTTTACTTTTTCACATCATAGCGATGTTCTTGACAGTTTCAGAATTCTGAGAAAGCTAACACTTCTACCTGAAGTGACTACATGATTGTATCCATTTGGCTACATAGAATGGCCAGAATTTCTTGATATCACTGAAGAAAAACTATCTTAAGATGATACTTCTTCCCAAAATGTTAACATTGGGTTTATTTACTGTGCAAAAAGGGTCTTAAAAATGCCTGTATCTCCTCCTTTCTCTCTAAAAAAAAAAATTAATTTCTTAAAGATTTTGTTTGTAAGTAATACCCACACATGGGTCTTGAACTCATAATCCCAAGAGCAAGAGTCACACACTCCACCGACTGAGACGGTCAGGTGCCCATCCTCCTTTCTCTCAATGTCAACAAAATAAGGTAGAGATTTTCTCAGGATGCAATGGAGCTGCTTTCAATTAGGATATATTAGTGGTACATAATCTCTGATTTCAAATATAAAAGTATTTTTCAGTGGAGTATTCTGGTGTATGGCTTACTCTTTCTTTAAAAAAATTTTTTTTTGATGTTTATTTATTTTTGAGAGAGACAGACACAGCACGAGCAGGGGAGGGACAGAGAGAGATACACACACACAGAATCTGAAGCAAGCTCCAGGCTCCGAGCTGTCAGCACAGAGCCCAGCATGAGACTGGAACTCATGAACTGCGAGTTCATGACCTGAGCCAAAGTTGGAATGCTTAACTGAGCTATCCAGGTGCCCCATAACTTACCCTTTCTGATGTGAAAATTAAGCCATTCATTCTTATTTACAAATGATGTAACAATAAGGGCATGTGACGCAATCATTCTCAAAAAAAATCCTGAAAATGAGCTAAGAGAATTTCAAAATACTTTGACTATCCTGAACTCTGTATTATCAAACAGTAAAATACCAGAAGAGGGGCCTGGGTGGCTTAGTCAGTTAAGCATCCGACTTCGGCTCAGGTCATGATCTCACAGTTCAAGGGTTCGAGCCCCACATCAGGCTCTGTGCTGACAGCTCAGAGCTGGGAGCCCGCTTCATATTCTGTCTCCCTCTCTCTCTGCCCCTGTCCCTGCTCACGCTCTCTCTCTCTCTCTCTCTCTCTCAAAAATAAACACTAAAACAAAAAAACAAAAAACCACTAGAATCAGGCTTGCAAACTGCGAGTTTCTCAAAAGATTTCATTTATTATTTTGTTTGCTTTTACTTCTGTCATAGAAATCAATGTTGCCACAATGATCCTTTAAGAACGGAACAAGAAGGTCGGAGGACAGTCCTGTCTAAAGGCATGTTGGCTACTTCCAATTCCTATCATTCCTATTCCAGACAGAGACACTGGGTCAAGCTGTCTGTCTGCATCCACCACTGGGCTGGATGCTCTATGAGGGCAGAGAGAGGAGCATTCCTCTATTTCCTTCTTAGCTCACAGTTAGATATTCAGTAAGTCATTCTTAAAGAGATGAATATGTAGATCCATTTAGAGTCAATGGGTTAAACACCAGATATGGCCATGTAAGGGAATTAAAGGTGGTTAAAAAAATGAAAGTCCACTCTACTTTTGGCCAACTGCAATGTCAAGAACCCCATAACAGCATTGATTCTCTGCTGGGAAGAGGTAGTAAAGGGCAGTGACAAGAGTACTGTGGGCACTGTGTGCTTGAACCCCTGACTGAGGGCCTGCTATCTGAATGAAGCTAGTCAAAGGAAGCTGAAGTGGGGGCCACAGGTGATCACTTCACTGTCCATCTGCTGGTGGTGAACATGAATAATCCAGATTCTAATCCGAAAGTTTCTTTGCCTTGGAAAATGTCAGTAGAGGGCATTTATGCTTTCATATCTTTTCTTTTCTAAGTTTATTTACTTATTTTGAGTGAGAGAGAGCATGCACAGGATGGGCAGAGAGAGAGAATCCCAAGCAGGATCCACAATGCCAGTGCAAGGAGCCCCATATGGGGCTCGAACCCACAAACCCGTGACATCATGACCTAAGCTGAAATCAAGAGTCAGATGTTTAACCGACTGCGTCGCCTATATGCCCCTCATATCTCTTTTTCAACTCCTAACTTCCACAACCTGAGTTTAAAATGATTAAACACACACACACACACACACACGCACACACACACCACAAAAAAACCTCACTGGATATAATCTAAATGTATATTGATGGACTTATTTAAAGAAATTTGGTCCATCAATTCAACATTACACTACACAGCCACTAAACGTGCATGCACATGCCCAGATATAGATCCCTGTATGTGAACATCTTCTGGAAGCTGATCAAAGTGGTGACTTCTGGGGGAATGGTAGGTCAAGGGCAGGAGAGAGGGAAGGGCAAAGTTTACTTTTTACTTTATATCCTTTTGTACGGTTTGACTCATTCAACATGAAAAATGATTGCTTTTACAAACAAAAAAGAGGACACCTGTGGAATCTCCTCTTTGTCCAACCCCTTTAAAATTGGTGAGTAACATTATGGGATCTAAGTTCCCTGGAGTTGCTGCATCAGTAGCAATGTAACCCCCAGTTCCCCTGCCAAGACGTCCTGTTAACTCACCATCTTCCAGGCGTAGCTGACATTGTAGGCCTCCTTTCCGGTGGCTCGCAGCTTGTTTATGTGCCAGGACAGGGATGAGTTCACAGGGACGGTGATTATCTGGCTGCCCAGAGGGAGGCTGTGTTGGCAACAGAATGAAATACTTCAGGCAAAAGATAAAATTAAGCTCTTAATTAAAGGCAGAGAAGAAGCTGTGAGTCAATGACCACCTCCTGATTTTGAAAAGCAATGAAGCTCATCACTTTGGAAAGAGATAATGTGAAATTTTCAATTTTGTAAAAGCATGATGTCAGCTCAGCACTAAAAATATTCCTTATGCTCTACCCCTGCCATCCCCCCTCCCATTCTAATTCTTTCCAGAGACAAACTGGTCTCGAATCACTCAGTCATTAATTTACAGCCAATGAGCACAAAGACCCGTTTCTCTATAGGTTACCATCTGCCAAAATAATGTATCACGGTTGGAAAAAATCCAATCTGTTCTTTATTTCAAAAGAAAATGTTGTATATGATTGTGCTGTCAATGGAATGGATGCTGCTTTGCCAAGCTATTTTTTGGCATGCTCTAAAGCTGGTCCTCAACTTAACCTTCTATTTTACCGTTTTTTTTCATTTTAGTACAATTGGGAGTTTTTTTTTTAAATGAGATAACATATCTGATTTTATAAATTAATGGCAATGTGAACAAAGAATCTGATTTACAAGACATTTTCCCTAATAGTTTTAAGAGGCTATCTGTTGTTCTACAAAGTTTTACCTACTATTCTTATGAAAAATTCATGGAGGATACTTTTAATAACATTAATTTTTATACTTGTTTTATATCCTATAATACACACTCATATTGGACCTCAAAAGGTCCTATTTTTTTTTCAGGGAAAAAACCAAAAAACCAAAAAACAACTACTATAACTTTCACCTTTTCCTTACCTTAGGATATTCTGCCGAACCAGCTCAAATTTGGGGATATTTTCGTAATGAATGATGTCAGTATGAAGTGGGGGTTCTGAGAGTAAATATGGCCTGGTGAGAGATGGGTGCATAAGTGTATACCCTGAAATAAAAACAACAAAGACATGAGCTATGGGAAACATGCTGGAAGAAGTGCTGATTCTAATATAAGTGCCTATCACACATCTGAAATGTGGGATACCCCGGGATGACTGCCAATACTCAACATCTGAGTGTGTAACTGGCCAGTCCGATAGAAATGGAACTTGTTTTACGTGTTCTTGTGTAAAACTTGAAGTGTAGAAAGATGCCTTAAGTTATGGAAGAAGAGTCTAATCGAGAATATCTTGGGAGGTACTAGTCACTGGGTTTTTGCTTTTATAAAGATGTTCTATCAGGGCGCCTGGGTGGCTTAGTTGGTTGAGCGTCCGACTTCAGCCCAGGTCACGATCTCGCGGTCCGTGAGTTCGAGCCCCGCGTCGGGCTCTGGGCTGATGGCTCGGAGCCTGGAGCCTGCTTCTGATTCTGTGTCTCCCTCTCTCTCTGCCCCTCCCCCGTTCATGCTCTGTCTCTCTCTGTCTCACAAATAAATAAACGTTAAAAAAAATAAATAAAAAAAAAATAAAGATGTTCTATCACCTAAACCTTAACACAAGTGAATTTAAAGATAAGGATATAGAAAAAATCCAAAGGATCACATTCTATGTGTTACTCAGTCCTGGAGTCTAATTTCCTGATGTTTTAAATAACTGTTACCTACCCCTCAGTGCAATATAGAAACAAATGTGTGTCATTTTCAGGTTCATTCTGCCATGTTTATGGTGTTCCAGAAAGAATTTGTTCCACTGCAAATGAGCAGTTCTAGTCACACTAGTTTTCTGTAAATACTATGATTTTCCTACTTTGTTAGTATCAGAATATCTACAGATTATTTTCTTCAGGTTACAAAACACAAATCATTCTTCCCTCTGATTAATTTTTAGCAGATTACCTTTGTCATCTATGAGAAAAGTATAGGAAGCCAAAGAATCTTGGTAATACGTCACGTCTTCGAGGATGTAAGCCAGGTTCACGTCCACACCTACAATTCCCAGAAGTAGGTTTCCAAAATAACAGGGTTTACTCACAGTCATTATCAAACCTATGGTTTAAAAACAAAACAAATCCAAGGGATAGCAGAGAATGTACCAAACAAAGACTGGAGTTGTGTGCTAGTGAATCCCAAAGGCTAATATCTGCCCTTTAGCATCTTCTCATCTTGAAGTGACCTGTGTGATCCAGTACCCAACCACTGCTTCCACAGATGGCATAAGTGAGCAAGACTTCAGGGGTAAGAGTCTTCTGTGGGGTTCAGACACCCCAAGTTAATTTCAGAGGCAATTTGTACATTTCCCATTATTTCCTCACCTGACCAGCCATTCCAGATCAGTGCAAATTATCAGCAGCACTTACTACATCATTCTATTTCCTCAAGTGGGGAAGATTCAACTGAATGTGAAAGACCACTAGCCAAGGAACTGAAAAATGTGGGTTCTAGCCTAGCTGTGCCCCTTCTGCATTTTCCATATGACATCGGACATAACTTCTCTGGGTCCCGCTTTCCACATCTGCTTAAGTGACACAGTGGTAACTGCTTTACTGATTTTTAGGGATTGTTAGACGAAAAGAGGTTACAAAGGAATGCTTATAAGGTACTTTATTTCATTAATATAACCTAACAAAAGACAAGAAAATGAGGTGAAAAACCTTAGAAAGATACAGAATCTAGTAAGATCTGACCACTGAGAACTCTGAGCAGCTAAGGAAGACGGTGGGTTTCCAAAGTAATGTATTTCTAGTCGTTCGGCTAAGGAGCTCCTCTACTGTTATGTAAAGGGCTAGACAGTCAGTATTTTAGGCTGTGCGGGCCATAAGGTCTCTGTTGCATATTCTGTATTTATTTTTTTAAAAAAGTTTTGAGGGCACCTGGGTGGCTCAATTAAGTATCTGACTCTTGATTTCAGCTCAGGTGATGATCTAACAGTTTGTGAGTTTGAGCCCCGTGTCGGGCTCCAAAACAGCATTGGGATTCTCTTTCTCTCTGCCCTTCCCCCACTCTCTCACTCAAAATAACAAACTTAAAAAATGCTTTAGGGGTGCTTGGGTGGCTCAGTAAGCTGAGTGTCTGACTCTGGCTCAGGTCATGATCTCGCGGTTTGTGAGTTCGAGCCCCACATCAGCCTTGGAGCCTGGAGCCTACTTCAGATTCCATGTCTCTCTCTCTCTCTCTGCTCCTCCCCCACTCATGCTCTTTAATTATAAAAGCCATTCGCAGCTCCAGGCCATATAAAAGCAACAGGATAATCAGGAAAGGGAAAAGCAAAGGCAAAGACAACGTACATGTGTTGGGGGTCAGCGCGTGGCCCTGAGCATCGGAACAGCCAGGAGAGCTCCTCCCAGCTCTCCTACTGAGCTGGGTTAAGTGGCGCCACCTCTGTTCATGTGTTGGAGACAAAATGATCTCTAGCACCCCTAGCAGTTCTACAATCCTATGGTTCCAAGTAAAACGCAAAACAAAAAGACGCATAGTTTCTCTCCATCTTACTCTTGTATTTTCCTGCACTTAATGGCAAGTTCATGCCTTAGCAGCACCATCAAAAAACTATTCTTCTATAAACACCCAGGAAAGGGAATTGGATACTTCAAGTCTTCTACAAAGAATAGACTCCCACATATAGAAACCCGTGTGAGGCCCCTCAAAGTATTAGTGACTTACTTGTGGTCGCAAAGGCCAATTAAATGCATCACGTGGTAGGAGGAAGGGCACACAACACTGAAAAATGTGAGAAGTTGTGCCCAGACATAAGATGAGTAAGTTCTGGGGATGTAATATGTAGCATGGTGACTCTAGTTAACAATGTTGTATTGTAGATTTGAAAGTTGCTAAGAGAATAGATCTTTGAAGTTCTCACTACAAGAAAAAAAAGTCTTAACTATGTGGGGTGATGAATGTTAACTAAGCTTATTACAGTGGTCATTTCACAATATATACACACACCAAATCATTTTGTTGTACACCTAAAATGAATGCAATGTTATATGTCAATTATAAATCAATAAAACAGGAAAAAAGAAAAGTTATGAACTATTATAATTTCCAAAGCAGTCAACAGAAGGTTTTAGCAATGTATCTTAAGGAGATTTTTTGCTTAGGGATCCCTGGACAAAGGGGTTATAAATGATGGGAGCAGTGCATGAGGGCTAGCATGGAGACACAGGTCATAACCTGCACGCCAGGCTCCCCTGGGCTTGTGTCTAAGATTAAAGGCATCTTCATAGAGCAGCAAAGTGCAACAAATATTCTGAGACCATACGCTCACTTCAGAATTCTATCCTCCTCTGGCTATGTTGAGAGCAAGCCTGAAAAAAGAAACACCATCTTACTTTTCAATTATCATCTCGGACAGAAGACTCTTCATTCCATTGTGGCAAATAAAGTATGCTAAGCTCTCGCTATACTTAATGAAATCCCCAAATGCCCTCTCTACTTTAACCTAAAGTACATAGATTTACTTGTTAAAAGAAATATGTCCAGTAACCGATATTTTAATCTGTGGAGGTTTTGAATTAGAGCCAAGTAAACATGGGATTTCCTAGGCTCAGCATCCCCATGTTGTGGAGTTAGCAGAGATGTCACCCAATAATTCTAGGGACTGAAAATATAAACACGAAAGGCACGCTCTAGGAGGGGAATGCAACAGACCAGTAACCCAGTCACTGAAACCCACGGTAGAGGATTCAGAAAACAGGCCCTGAGGACTAAATTTTGGAAAGCATCAGCCAGCACAGAACCAAAGAACTGCCCACAATTTGATTTACAGCCTTTGCATAGCTCTCTGGGTTGTACAGGTGAATTTTAGGAAGGGTCTTACTCTGCCTGATATCACTAACGGTCAAAGGATTTGACTGCATAAACCTCCGTGCTTGTACAGGACTCGGTTTCCACATCTGTCTTTGTTCCTCTGACACAGTATTAAGATGATTCATCGATCTGTCTTTCTCTTATCAGACTTACATGCTTGCTGAGGGTGGGATGTGTGCCTTACCCATCACTGCCTGACACAAGGCTTGGCCGGCACTCAATACTGTGGGTTAGATGCATCAAAAGTCATTTGCATTTAAAACTTGACATTTCCCTATAAAAGGAAATAACTTTATCTAAAGGTGGGAGTTTCTATAGTCTACATATCTGTGGGCCCTGCCAGAAGGAGGAAGGATTAAAAAAAAAAACACAAAAAAACCTGACGTATAGCAGAAGCTACTACATTTCTTCCTTATAGAAAAAACATGTTTACCTAATTTCTAGAAAACATACTCTATTGGCCTGTTACTTTTTATACGTGGGTTTTCTCTAGAGGTATTTGTGAGAGTTATTGGAACGTAAAAATAAGATCTCATGTGGTCATGGTGTCTGGCTAGTCATTAGATTCTTCTTCCATCCTCTCTGTCAGAGAAGAAAGGGGGACAGGTGGGGGAAAGGATAAACAATATGCAGAAGGAATGAAAAAGGTTGTACTTTTAATGAGCATATACTGTCGGCTAGGCGTTATTCTCAGTGCTTCACATATATTAGTGCATGTAATCCTCACAACAGCCTTTACGGAAATATTTTTCCCATTTCGTAGACCAAGAAAGTTAATCATGTGAAGGTTAAACACTTTACCTAATATCACACTGTGGGTAACTTGGGACATCAGGATGATGACAACGATAATGGTAATAATAACAAAAGTAAAATAATAAAGTGACAAGAGCAGTAATTATTACTGAGAGGTACGCCAGGCACCAATAAATCTTCTACTCCTAACAACCTGAAAGATTTATTATGTGGAAGACATTACATTTTTAACAGGTGACCAAATGGGAACTAATGAGATTAAATAAATTGTCAAGGACAACAACTTAAGGGGTGGAGTGGGCCTAAAATCCTCTAATGCCAAACCTGTCTTTGTTTGACTATACCATGTTGCTTTACCTCTCAGGCTAAGTCCTAAACACATCTGAGATTTACCACCTGCTATGCAAAGTTACTCTTTTGTTCCAACTCAGCATACTGGGGAATCCTCAGTAATCCTCCCCAATAGATCCATTATGCTGACTGAGGCTAGGGCAATGTGGAAAAAGTAGGGCTGGGATTTCTGTTTAAAATACAGTGCTACCAGACTGATGGAAGAGACCTACACCACCCTCTGACCAGAGAAAGGGAGGACCACTCCCTTGCCTGTCCAGACCTTCTAATGCTCACAGATGGGTGTTGGGTGACATTTAAAAGTGATTGTTTTGGTGGACCCATGTCTGTTTCTTTTCCCCTTCCTTTAGTAGGAAGTTGTCCCCAGACTCACCATCTCCCATCTCATCAGAGAAGGGAAGGCTAAAGACAGCTTCATCAATCATCCGGTTGGGAAGGTTGGTATAGAATCTGCCAACTGTGGTCTCTAGGTTACTCAGCTGGTTCAGCACCATCATGCTCCCTTTAATCACAGGCAATGCTGTCCGGTCCAGCACACCATACTTCCCGGAGTTCTGCTCAGCCAGATCTCTCAGAAAAGCTAGCTCTTTCAAACCAGTCACCCCATCTGAAACGGAAAACCAAAGGTAGGCAGTGTAAACCAAAATGGTATATAGCCATACAATAACCTTGCCATTTAGATTTAAGAAGGGCATGGATGAAATCTTGCCATGTCTAAGAGGTCTTGCAGAGACAACAGACCCAGGACACTGTTACCAACTCTTGCTGAGGAACAAAGCATGAGGCAGCGTCTTTCCTCAAACAGCCAAGAGGGCAAAGGGATTCTTCAAAAGGCAGCTATGAGAAGCACATGAGTAAATAAAGGAGCCCATTTGGCTTGATGTTTTCCCCTAAAAGTTTAAGCTTTATGCATTTGAAATATTTGAAAACAAAAGTAATGATTAACAAGTTGGCATTTAAATAGTAGATAAAGCTTAAGAGTTTTAAAGGATAGTGATATACCATTTCATTTCTTACCTCTTTGCCTATTAAACACTTGCCAAAGTCTCATGCAACTCAATGGAAGCATTATGGACTGCATTTAGTGATGCCTCCAAACCCGGTGTCTTTAAGCTCACTTTAATTACAAATGTTTTCATGCTTGATACTGTTAGGACAGTACTGGATTTGATTTATTGAATGTACATTTTGTACATCGAGAGGGTTTTAAAAATTTTGTAAAAGATTTAGACATACTGGGATGTACTGTTCTTTAACATCTGTAATCTGTAGCATAAAAATAAATTTAATAAGCCTTTTAAAAAAAATTTTGGTTTGCTATTGTTGTTGGAACATAGTCAAAAGGATTAGTAACTGATCCCATATGGATGCCATTGTAAACAAATTCAAATGATTTCAGTCACTACTGAGATTCAACCAATGAGTCTTAAAAAGGCTTTGCCTCATGTTCAGCTATTTCATTTTAAACAACAACAACAACAGCTGAAAAGTTCATGGTTCATCTGTCTTCTGTGACTTTATCACTTCTAACTAAAGAGTATGTATACTTCTAGCCTTGAAGTCCATTTCTAAAATCACACAAGGATCTAACGGATATAATTTTTCTTAACACATTGTATTTAAATAACTTGGAGTTTGTTCTACTCGAGCAACAATACTAAAAAGGCAGAAGCAAATTATTGTTATCTTACCTTGACATCAAGTTGAGATAGGGGAGATGAGAGGTACGCTCCAAAGAGAAAAAATAATACGAAAGGCATGAAAGGGATGATTAATCCCTGGCCTTACATCCTTGAGAAGTTGACTCAAACATAAAAGCAAAGTAACAAACAGGAGCATCTACTAGGCAAAAAAGAACAGTGTGGGCTGGAAGGTGATCCAAGCGTGGGTATTATATGTACTACATCATGAAATGAGAAGCAAAAGTAGCAGTAGAGTGACAGACTGGTAGGTATGGTGGATGGTTCTATCACCAACAATGGCCATCCTGGAGACTATATTTCCCAGAATCCTTTTCCTGTATGTTTCTAGGTTAAAGGTGGCCCAAAAGTGAAGTGTTGCTGATTGGAGAGGTGGAACAGACACAGAGGGACCAGAATGTTGCAGTTTGTTGTAACCTTCCCTGATCTGCATTCAGTTCCCTTTCTCAGCTGCAGGCTAGCTTGCTCAACAAGGGCAACCCTAGGTTCAGTCCAGATGCTTCACTGAGAACTCACAGGGGTAGAGCAGCCACAGAGGGCCGACAACCTCTCATAGGTTTCTATGCAGACCTCCCAAGTGATCTTCGATGTTCCTAGCTTTCAGACATTCCTACAAGCTCCAACCTATTCACCCACGCCAGGGCTGGTTACTAAATGCTGAGTTGTCCATTTCTCTTTCTGGATCTTTACTTTTCCAGGTTTCCCCTTAATTGCATATACTTTAATTCTGATGATAAATTCATTTTACCAAAATTCTCATAGTGGCTCTGCTTCCCTATCTGAAGCCTGACTGGTAGAGGAAGGGCATGTGTCAATCTTAATGAACAAAGCTCAGAGATGGCATTTGGAGAGACGGAAACCTGGCAGTGATGATGTTGTGTCCAGTTAGATTACAGGGAGAAAAAAGAAGAGTTGAGGTTGATTAGAGGGAAGTAACCAGAGGTTTTTAAAGAGTGGGATTATCAGGGGTATAGCAGGTGCACAAAATACTCTAGTGGGAAGATTTAGCACCACTGAAGACAAGGGTGATAGCGAGGAAGCTTCTTTACTCAGTATCTGCCTGGGCAGACCCTCGAATCTAATGGAAAATAAGTGATCACTTCCTTGTAAGTTTTCTTACCATTGCATTTAATTCATCTGCCTTGTCTGTCGTCTTTCTCAAGAAGTCACAAGCTTCTTGAGGACAGGCACTTTGTACAATACATCTCCAAAACCTCAGTGCACTATGTTATACGTTGTAGGCCCAACCACCTTTATTCTCTTCCCTTCTTCTGTCTCTTCCTTCCTTGCACGAGTCAAAGAAGCTAAACCATAGGAAAAAAGAGTAAATGGCACCCAGAGATAACACTGAAAGATGTGTCCCAGGCAAAAACAGGCCATCCTTGCCCACCTCGGCTGTGCCCAGCCCTGTGCCTGATGCTCAGGATACAAAGAAAACTAAGACACGGCTCATGGCTGAGCAGCTCATTCTTCTGGAAAGTGGAAGGAGACGGGTGAGCACATCATTCAGCGTAATGGACAACACGTTTAACAGAAGCAAGCACAACACTCTGGCGAAAAGGAATACTGAAATACTGAACAGAGAGCTGACCCTGAGCCAGAGTGAGACAGAGGCTCCTTGGCCTTTGAGCTATAACAAGCCAGAAAAAAAATTACACAAACTTTAATTCACTCCTACAACTGGCTTTGAGGACCTGTTATTTATCAGGTACCCGTGTCGGGAACTTCTAACACATTGTATCCTGTTTATTTATTATCACAGCACCTCTAGGCAGATCTTATTATTTTCATTTTACAGATATAACTGAAGCCTAAAAAGATTAAGTAACTTGCCATACACCACCAGCTAACAAATGGAGACCGGAACTCAGAACCTTTAGACCTCACACCCTGAGTTCTTCCATGTAGAGTCCACAAAATATCTGGGAAGGAATCATGCTCACCCACACAGATTCCTGCATTCTGCCTAGGAGGGTCTGAATAAAAATCTGAGGGCACTGCCTGGGAATCTGCATTTAAACAGTTACCTCCAAGTAATCCTTAGCATGTTAAAATGAGAACCACTGTCCCTAAAGCCACGTGGTTCTGCATGGAAATCTGGAAATGGATGGGAGGGATGAAAGACCATATGGGTCAAGACATGGCTTTGCGAATATGGTCGCCATGAACACTGAGGGTAAGGGGTCTGGAGAAGATACTCTGGGGGGAAGGGCAATATGCATTAACAGGTGAAGAGACAGGACAGAGCAGAAAAGTTAGAAAACTGGGCTGAACTCAGACTGGAGGACGCGTTGGAGAGAAGGAAAAATATTATCTCCTCAGATTGGCCGATTTATGAAACCCTTTCACATACTGATCTAATAGCAACAAAATCAACCTTCATGAGTACCCGGAAAGTGACACTCTCCAGGTGTTTACTGTACATTAGAGCTAATCTTCCCAACAACCCTGTCACATAGCTAATTCTTATCTCCATTATATAGTTAAGGAAGCTGAGGTGGAGAGAGTAGCAGAAGAGGCTGTAGGTGGGGATTCTGCAGGGAAACGTGATACTCACTGACTTGGTTATAGAGATGAATCTAGGTCAGTATTTTGGCTTCCTGAAGCTTAAATCAATGAGCTCAGTTAATTACCTCCACGCAGTATCAAAATCCAAGAATATGAAGGAGAACTGAAAAAAATGGAGCTATACAGAATCATTTGCAAGCCCACATAACTGGACAAGGTTTAGAAAGGAGCAGCTGGTTGGAGAGAGCGCTAGAGAGAGGGACATCCTAACACATGCCCTGAATACCAACGTTAGGGAGAGAAAGGCTTGTGCAGGAAGCTGCTTAGCTGTCTCTCCTCATACCCTTCATCAAAGTGCACGCTGTTAGGGCTCTTTTTTACTTTTTTTTTTTTTGGAAAGCAGCATGCACTTAGAGAGAACTTTCATCTGAAAGAAAAATCTCGAAATACTACCTACCATTCATGAGGGCATAGGTGAGAATCATTACAGAGTTGTTTAGAAAGCTATTTTCTTCATTGATGACGCGGAGAGTTGCCTTTTTATCTTCTTCCGAAGAGTCCTTTGATGTGATGCCAGCTGACAGGTAAATTATGACCATGTCTGTATCTAAACAAAAACATACAAATTGAATGTTACATTGGATTCTAGCTAAAGGCAGCAGTTCTGTTTCTTTTTCATTTCCTTTGGACTTTCCCACCTCAAGGACCTGCCTGGCCGGGTATTCAGCCTCCTTCCCTGCCTCTGCTTCCCGTCCATCCTGCCCTTTGTGGGCCAGGAGGCCTCATTTACCCAGTGTTAGCTGAAGAGAAGTTCCTAATAAATTTACCAGATAAAAGGTGATTTCCTTTAGCATTCATGGTGTGGTAATTTAGCCATCCCAGATGGAGATCTCTCTTGCCTTCTGAAACAGAGGATTCAGGACCCGATATATCCTTTCCTCAGTGACTTAGGGGCTTTACCAGGAACAAACAGTTTAGGGGTGACGAGGCTTTAAAATGGATGGTAGTTCTTCCACAGGCTCTTAAAATGTAAGGTTATTTGCCCCTACACTAAGTAGCTCCAGAAAACATTTTTGTTTTTATTTTTATTTTATTTTTTAAAGTTTATTTAATTTTTTTGAGACAGAGAAAGCGCAAGTTGGGGAGGGGCAGAGAGACGGGGGGGTGGGGGGTGGGGGGAGAGGGAATCCCAAGCAGGCTCCACACTGTCAGCATAGAGCACAATCTGGGGCTTGAACCCACGTGATCTGAGCTGAAACCAAGAGTTGGACGCTTAACTGACTGAGCCACCCAAGCGCCCCAAAACATTTTTGTTTTTTAAAACTTATCAGCGTAGAAGAGTAGTAAAAACATCAAGATGAGAGCCAGTAAAAACATTTCACCTGTGTTGAAATCCTAGCTCTGTAACTTATAAGTTGTGCTTGGGTAATTTTAGGCAGATTTTCTAACCTCTCTACACTCGCTCTCTTAACCTGTCTACAAAATGGGGATAATGACAGTACTTTCCTTGCAGGATTGTTGTGAGGACTAACTGGTTAATTCGAGACGAGCGAACCAAAGGCTGATGGCAAACAGAGTAAAAGAGAAAGAAACCTTAACACCCCCCTCCCCCAAACAAAACCCTCCTATCAGTCTGAAGCAGCACCTATCACTCAAGATTAAATTACTTCCCAACTAGGGCTTGTGGGTAGAATGATTGAGGAGGTCATTTTAACTCAGTGTGAAGAATTTCCTTCAAGTGGATTTACTACAAAATAAAAGTAGTGAATTTCCTACCACTGGAGATAAGTAAACAGAGGCTGAATACTGAATGGAGGGAGGGAATTAAGTGAGCTGGACTTCACAGTTTTTCCAATCTGAGATTCTTTGGCTCACTATACATTTTTTTTTTAAACGTTTATTTATTTTTGAGACAGAGAGAGACAGAGCACGAACGGGGGAGGGTCAGAGAGAGAGGGAGACACAGAATCTGAAACAGGCTCCAGGCTCTGAGGGGTCAGCCCAGAGCCCGACGAGGGGCTCGAACTCACGGACTGCGAGATCATAACCTGAGCCGAAGTCGGACGCTTAACCGACTGAGCCACCCAGGCGCCCCGGCTCACTATACATTTTTATTGAGATATCCTATGTGGGAGTTTACCTTTCTATTGAGAAATAAATATTTATATAGTATGTCATATGCTTATTTCTTCAGGTCCTTATTCTTGTCATTTAACTGAGGTTACTTTATAGGTACTGTGGTAGGCAACCTCCAAGTTGGTCTGCCAGTGATCCTATTTCCTGATAGCCATACCCTCGTGTAACTGTCTCCCTCTGAGTGTGGGCTGCATTTCAAGACTTGCTTCTCGGGAATAGAATGCAGGAGGGGTAATGGGGGTGGGGAGGCATTAAGAAATCGATTCGGTTACAAAAAGCCAGTGGCTTCCACTGTGCAGGCTCTCTCTCACTCTGAGTCAGACACTATGTTATGGGCCATAGCATATGGCTCATAGAAGCCTCGTTAGAAGCCAGGCACCGAGGCCCTCAGAATTGAGTCCCTCCAGCAACCACGTGAATGAACTTGGAAGCTGGCCCTTCCCAAGTTGAACTCTGAGATGATATCAACTCTGGCCAACAGTGTGACTAACCTCATGAGACATCTTAAGCCAGAGGCACCCAACTATGATGTATCTAGATTCCTGACCTACAAACACTGAGATAGTAAATGTTTAATGTTTTTTAAGTGACTGAGTGTTGGGGGAATTTGTTACCCAGCAATAGGTAATGAATACAGTTAGTTACCCTTTTAAAAAATTATCCTAACAATGATGAGGATACAAAGATTAGGTTTCCTTCAGTTTATAGATTTCCATTTTAAACTTGGAAGCATTCTTTTTTTTAAATATTTAAATCTTTTAAAGATTTAAAAAAATATTTTTGAGAGAGAGAGAGAGAGAGAGAGAGAGAGAGAGAGAGAGAGAGAAAGAGAGAGAGAGAAAGAGAGAGAAAGAGAGAGAGAGAGAGAGAACAAGCAGGGGAGGGGCAGAGAGAGAGGGAGACACAGAATTGGAAGCAGGCTTCAGGCTCTGAGCTGTCAGCACAGAGCCCAGTGCGGGGCTCAAACTCACAGACCGTGAGATCACGACCTGAGACAAAGTCGGATGCTTAACTGACAGAGCCACCCAAGCGCCCCGCATTCTTTATTACACAGAATTGAATAATTAATGTTGTATCAATGTTGTACATTGAACTGAACGGAGTTTAATAAAATTGACTCAAAGAAGTAAATGCAATCTAAGTTGTTGTCTCTTATTTACTACCAAAACTTAATATACAAGTAAGTGTATTATGATTGTTGAATAATTCTCTAATACTAACTGCAAGTTAAGAAAAAATTAATGTTTATTTATTTTTGAGAGACACAGCATGAGAGGGGAGGGGCAGAGGGAGAGAGGGAGACACAGAATCTAAAGCAGGCTACAGGCTCTGAGCTGTCAGCACAGAGCCCGATGTGGGGCTTGAACCCACCCAGGTGCCCCACTAACTGCAAATTTAATTGTACTATTTTTTCATCAGAAATTAAGAAGTGAAGGCTGACACACACACACAAAATCTCTAAGCTTAGAAATATCCATCTTAAACTTGATGTCAATATTTTTCCAATGATGTAAATACTGTCCTATGAAATATTGTTAGTCCCCAAACTTCTCACTTAAACTTCAGACTGGAAAAAAAATACTACTTGATTCCCTAGTTGGGGGAGTATAGATATACCATGAGGCTGATCTGAAGTATGAGGCAAACAAACCACCACCCCACGGCAAAGGTACCATATGTGATAAATGCCTGGACACACGTAAGACGTACCTAAAAGAGAACTCTCTGAGTTTCCTTACTTAGTTAGCTTTATGACTCTAGATAAAATATGCTGTCACTGAGAGCTGGTGTTAAGGCACAGGCCCACATTTGGAAAGCCAGAAGGCCAGCAGCCTGCAGCCCCTCCTTTAGTAGTCAAGTATTTTTCCTTCCCCTTCCAACAGTAAGACATCCACCCTATAAACATCCTCATTGTCTCTGCCCAGCCTCTCTCCTAGTCCTATCCTTTTTAGATATCGGATCTGCCAAATTTGATATGTTTTTACTTATTTGGATATTCCTTCCCTAGGCACTCAGAGGAATTAAACCTTATAATTAGTAATGTCATGGATGAGTAATTATAAGGGCTTGGGGCGGAGCAAAGACATAGCATGCGCCTGGAAGAAAACACAACAGCTTCCATTTGACAAGTCCCTGTCCAAGCCTTGATACAAGCATGTGTTGAGGTCAATATCAAAGAGGAAAGAGCAACTCAAATTTGGACTTCGCCCAAGCCATTGGATTCCCCACTCCTACCTCACCATTGTATTCCTTCTGCTACAAAATGACCTACGAACCAATCCCACCCTCAACAGGCAACCCAAATATGTCGATGGTATCAGTTACAGATTTGCCATGGGACTGAAAAAGAGCCAGCAATGGGTAAAAGTTTTGGATGTTCTGATTAGTGCAGAACAAATTGGTACAAAGCCACCATGATTTATGGCAGATAGCCTGTGTTCATATAGCTACTCACCTGGGGCAGATACTTTATTATCATGCACAGACTAATCCTTACAACAATCTTACAGGGTAGGTCTTACTCACTAGAACTCCCCCCCACCCTGGGGCTTTAAAACAGTATTAGGCATTCAGCAGAAGCTAAATAATTATCTAGGAAGCAGAAGAGAAGTAATGAGATAGAGTGCGAGCTCCTAAGATGAGTACATCCCTCCCTATGCTGTAGCCAAGTCTATAAAGTGTAGTCCTCAGTCATCTAGGCTTGAGGTCAACTTAGATGTTTGAGGTGTCTGCTCTAGTTTAGCCAGAGCTAGAAGTCCTATGGGAAACTGAGTATCATAATAACCACGGGTAATATTCATTTAATATTTATGATGGAATCCTCGATCTTATTATCACCCTCAGTTTGCAGAAGAGGAAATTAGGCCTGGAGAGATCAAATAATTTACACGAGTTCGCAAGTTTATAAAAATTTCAGAGTAGGAATTTGAACTCACATTGGTTAAAGTCCAAAACCCACATACTTAACCACTATGCTAAATTGCTTGAAAACACCTCAAATCTCTCCCTAATGAGCTGGACAATGCTAATTTCTGATGTGTTTCCTTATGCAATTCACTCTGAGTTCTTTTTCCTCTCAACTGCCAGTAGAAGCTGTCAAGTAAATGCCCATGAGCAAAAATTTAGGAACATCTTACTTGGCTTAAAAAGGACTCCAGTGAGGATTTAAGTAACAGTGCCATCAAAATTCCTCCAAGGCTGTGATGGTCACTCTTCTTGCCATGTTTTTGTTTGCCAACATTAAGAAAAACCAAAAAACCCAGAGGAGAAATGCCTCCCATTAAAGCAGCCTTCTGTTAATGTGTAGTGCAGGGAAGTTTGTAAGAAGAGGTTTAATGAGGTCTCAGTTTTAAAGCTGAAACAAATGTCAACATTTGAAAACCAAGGGGGTTCACATAAAAATCCAGATTTCTGGCTTCTCTTAAAATAGGAGATCTGGCAACCCTGGGCAGGCCCTCCTACGTGGCAATCACAGGCTGCATACAAAAACAGCTGCCTTCTCCATGGGCCATGTGCCCTCTAGTTTACCATGCTCCCCAAAATGATCCTCATTAACTTACTTTGGGCTCCCTTGACTCACAATCACTGCCAGGCCACAGCCAAACATTTCTCTCCATTATTTGAATACCGTAATAATAAAAAATGGACTTAAACTCTGAACATGGCTTAACGACTGAGAAATCAAGTAGAAAAGTCTGGTGAGGAGTGTGGATAGGTAAACAGCAGCTGATAAATGGCATTGACCAACTAGCCAATCTGTCTTGAATACTTGGGAGTCAACCTTGTTCCACTGGCCTTACTGAATTGTGGGGAACTTTACTCTTAGCCGTCCTGTAATATTGGTCTGTGGCTAGTTGATGCTTGACAGGACTGGTAGGCAAAATTCTAAGATGATCCCAATGGCCCACACCCTCACTTCTGTGATTGTACTACATATAGTACATCCATCCAAAGATGGAGAGATTTTGCAGATGTAATTGAGGTTTCTAATAAGTTAATCACAAGGGAGAGAAAACAGATTAATTCAAAAGGGGATGGGTCTGATTAGAACAAATGAGCCCTTTAAAAGAGGGTCCAAGCCATCCCTGAAGTCAGGGGCTCAAAGAAGAGACACTCTCCAGCTGGCTTTGAAGCAACAAGTACATGGGAGTTTTACAGTTGCAAGGAAATGAATTCTGCCAACAGCTGAGCTTGGAAGAAGACTCCAAACTTCAGAGGAGACCACAGACCTAGGTGATATCTAGACTGAGTCTTGTGCAACCCTAAATAAATCCTTTCAACTAGAACGCAGGTAAGCCATGTCTGAACTCCTGACCCACGGAATGATCTGTGTGATAATAAACGTACATTGTTTTAAGCTGTTATTAAATTCGTGGTAATTTGTTATATACAAACATAAACCAAATATGGCATCCACCATCATTAGTTGTAATAATTCCAGTAGCCTCCACTTTTTAAGGGACCACCAGGTGCCAGTTACTATGCTTTGCATTTCTCAATACTATCTTAGTTTTAATGCAGACATACGGAACAACTTGAAAATATATTAAGTTTATCTCAATAGGATATATTCATTAAAAAAAATCCAACAAATAGATATTAGAATATAAAAGGGAAAATGACATAAGATTCCTTTCAGTAGTTTCAAAGCATGTGTCTTATTTCAAATATCTTTTCCTTCAGTTTAGCATGCATCCTAATTCCAGATTTTCTTTAATACATGAAAATTAAATTAGAGTGCCTTTGTACATTTGAAGGGCCGTGCTCATCTAAATGACAGCTGGTTACAAGAAGGAAGGATCAAGGCAAGAATCCTGCAGCCTGTTTATGTGCACATGCGCACAAGCAGACATCCACTCTTAAGTCCACGAGAGGCAAGGCTGACAATTAGCATTAAAAAGGACGTGGATATTCCCCTGGGAAATAAATGGGGCTGTGTTCTTAATAAAGGGGCAGGAAGAAGAGACTCTGTGAAGGAAGAAATCGTGCAGGCTGAGTACCTTTGATTGGAAAAGATGAGAAAACTGAATTAAGATCTTAGTCCTAGATGACGAATAGGACAACACATGAAAATTTTATCCCAGGTCGGTTTTTTAAAAATCCCTCTCGACACATCTGTGTGATCAATTTACAATGTATTCCTATCAACATCCTTGATCTGTTAGTTTCTAAGTCCTCTGAGAGAGCACACTTACTCGCTTGGAACTTTGTGTTATTGTTTGTGCTTCGAATCAGCTGAAATGCCTTTTGAAATCCCACTGCATGCTGGGTAGGACTGTCCAAAGACTTGACGCTGCTGACGAAGGTGGACATTTTCCTTTTTGTCTCACTGGTGGCTGGAGACAGGAACGTCTTATAGCACTGGTCGAGTGAGCACGTCCTGACCGTGTCGGCCACAGTCAGCACAGAGATCTGGAGGACAGAAAAAGAAATCTTGTTATCTTACCATCTGAAAGTTTTTGTTTCTTTGTTTTTTTTTTCTTAATTCTGGAAAAGCCCAAGAACTGAGAAGGCCTACAGAACAGTTTCTGAGAGTTTAAAAAATAAATGTTTGGAGGCATAAATCTATCCAATTTGCAAAGGATTAGTTAAGAATTGGTAACGGGGAGGGACTCTAGAGTTTGTTTTTTTGTTGATTTGTTTGTTTCAAGATGAAGTCATCAGCAGTATGGTGTTCTTCTATAACATTAAGAATAACTGTTGCATGCAGGGAAAAATCTTAGCAAGTACTAACCATCTTGGTTTTCCAATTGGAGGTGGGGGTGAGGGTAAAGCCACAGAGTGTTTTAAGCAACTAGATTAGTCAGTAAAACCTTAGGAGCTGAAAAAGTCAAAATGATGAAGCACAAAACGTCCACACGCAACAGATTATCATTAGCTATAAACACACCTGTCTCTGAGGTATCCTAGAGATTAGGACACCTCTAGAAGCCTTCGCTTATCCCACACTTCTCATAAATGTTGAGATAAAGTTCAGCCATCCACCAGCATCAAGCCCTTGTCCTTTTCCTCCCCTCAGCACACAACTTCCAGTGTGCAAGTCACAGCTTATTGGAAATCTTACCAGAAGCCATGAAGGAAGAAGCACAAGACTTGGCTTGGTGGGGGCAATTGTAAAAGAGATTTGGAAACCAGAGTTGGTAGCTGCTTGCTCAAACAAGAATAAAAACCAAACCAACTCTCTTTTCCCAAAGTCATTTTAAATATGGATTTAAAAATATAGATCATAAAACATAAACTACTTTCTGAAAGGCATTGAAGGAAGATTCAGTTGCCACAGGGGTCACTGGGGTAATGGTCACCTTATCATGTTCATCGATGGCGCTGAGGATGACCCGGGCAGCATCCTTGGCGATCTGAAGCTGGGTGTCCGTGACAGAAGCCCCATGGTCCAGGATCACTACTATGTGCTTTGACTGTGGCCGGACCGTGGAGACGTAGATAGGTCTAGAAGGGGGAGAAGCTCTCTGGGGTCAGTCCTGGTTTAGGTAAAAAGACCTCAACCTACACAGCTGTGAACACTACAGATGTGCAGGCATTTGATGTCCATGTGTTTTTCCAGGGATGGCACAAGGATGGAGAGATCAGCTGGCAAGGAGAAATGGTATTGGTGCACTGAAACACTACCTTGAGACAATAGTAAACATAGAACAGGGACTGGTAACTTAGGTCTTCCAAAGATTAAAGCAACTGGGAGGAGATCTTAAGAAGCAAATTCAGTTGGTGGAGCATGTGACTCTTGATCTTGGGGTTGTGGGTTCAAAGCCCACAATTGGGTATAGAGATTACATAAAAAATAAACTTGAAAAAAAGGGGGGGGGCAGCAAATACTTTGGGGGGCTGGCCTTTTCAACATACTTGAAAGGCAATGCTCTCAGCTGTGTGTGGTGATACTGCTCAAGGTTACCCAGTAGTCAGCTACAGAAAATGGAACTGGTGGCCCTTCGGGCTGCAGAGACCACCCAAGAGGGAGAGGACGGTCCACTCGCCGGTGCCACGTCCTTCTCTGCAGATGTACAGAGTGGGGCTGTGCTAAAAGTGAGGCAGACTGGGATCCGTGAGCACACTGGGCAGCCTTCAATAGCAGGTTTGGTTTGTCTCCACCAGACAAAGCTAACCGCTTAAGAGGGCCCTTTCCTTTCTGTACTAAAGCAATTCACACAGGTCAGCCACCAAAAGGCCCCTTATCTGAGCATTTAAAACCATGCCATCAAATTTGTCCAAGCCTGTGATAGCAGCTCTCCTTGCCAGGTTTTTGTTTGCCAACATTAAGAAAAGGGGGTGGAGGGAGGGTGGGGAAGGTCCAAAGGAGAAATGCCTCCCATCAAAAGCAGGCTTCAGCTAATGTGCAGTACAGGAAGGCTTGTGAGAGAGGTTTAATGAGGTCTCTATTCACAGTTTTAAAGCTGGAACAAATTAGGGGGAGCTTAAGAAAGCAAGTCAGCCTCAAGAGAATTGTTTAGTGACACCCCTAAAACCTAGATTTTTCCATGAAATGTCAGATGCCAGTTGAGTCACAAAAACCTGGGCACAAATTAAGAAATATAGGCAAAGTTCAAAAAAAAAAAAAAAAAAGAATCTTTCAAAATCTGGCCAAGTTTACACTTTTGTTCTCAAGCCAAACGTCCTACATTAACCCTGAAGTACCACCGTACTTTCACTAGTCAGTAACATTAAGCCAGCAGGGAAACGGAATAAAAGAATCCAGGAGAGATGGCTACAGAAATGAAAGAGAAACCAGAAAGGAAGCAAATCTGACTATCCCAACACGGACAACCATGTCAAATACTGAACTCTGCACGTCTTCCAGGCAAGGTGAGTGAATTAAAAAAACAAGAAACAAAAACAAAAACAAAAACAAAAACAAACCTAGCATATCTCCTTTCCTCAACCCATATGAAATGAAAAGCAGAATGTGTTCACACTGTCACAATAAGTTGTTAAAAAACTGTTTTAGAGGGATGTATAAATAGTAACATTAAACGTAAAATCAGGGAATCAGTCCCCACAGCATGATTTGTATCCACGGGTTCCTTTCTTGTGAGCTCTGAAAGCCCATTCCACATTTCAAAGGATGTAGAGAACTTGCAACAGTTAAGTCAAGTAAAGAGCTGGGAACAGCAATCTATGAGGGGAGGAACCTGGATTACTACTTGGCCAAGGGAAGACAGCCTTGAGGGTTGGTTTAATGCAGATTCAGAGTGGATATGCATGAAACCTTCCAAGTGGAGGTGAGTGCTGATGATTTGTGACAAGGCCCTGCTTGTCCTTCTGGACCTTCCCTCATGGGTGATTCATTAACAGCAGCATGCCAGTCAAACTATCTTCTTAGAAGTAAATGCAAATTAGATGGTTCATGGGGTCTCTGGCCTCTCCTTAGATGAGCCAGACTAGACCCAAGGTCATGGCTTCTGGTCTAGTCTCTAAGACACTGAAGTCTTCAACCAGGATGTCTAGAGAGGGAACAGTAGAAACCATACCAACAACACAAAGATCTTTCTAGGAAAAGCACAGAAGAGGTATTTTCCCTGGGGAAAATTTTAGACACAATTTAAAGTAAAGATAAAGAGAGGCTAAAGGGATGGCTAATTCAGACTCCAAAAAATGGCATGAAAAACGAACATCTTGCACTAGCTCCAGATTTTCTGGCATCAAACATCTGACATTGTGAAGGGAAGCTGTAGGGATTCAAAAGGGAAGTGCCTTTGCCTAAGGGGTTCTGTAAATTGATGAGTCTTGTCATACAAATGAGCTCACCATTACCACCCTTCTGGCTAAACGGTACACACTCCACTCATTTCCGTGAGAAGAGCAGGGATGTTAACCATCTTCAATCCAATGTGTTCTGGACACCCTTAAAACTTCTAGTAGCTCAGATTGCATGTAAATTTCAAAAAGATGGCTAAGCGCATTGTCACAGAAAGGAAAGCTGGGAATCACAAAGTCCACTCTGAGACAGGCTATGAAGTCATGTAGGGTGGCACTTTAGAGAAAGGATTATCATTTCTGTCTCATCAAAGATGACTGAAGCTCAAAACAACCTGGGCGCCTCCAACAATTTAATTTCTTTAGTGAATATTTTGTTTTCTTTGGCTTGTTAGACAGCTTATAGACAAACTCTGGGCTTTATCATTTGCCCTTCCTAGAGTTTCCATAGCCACATATGCTCAGTGGTGAAATCATTTCAGAACAAGTTCCTGAAATCACAGCTTCGAGGCAGAACCATGTATGTAAATGAGGAGTCTCTATTTCACACAGATGACTCTTAAGTAGTAATTAAAACCTTAGCATTTAGCAAGCAAGTCAACATACCTACTGCGATGCTCATAGCTGCCCTTACACCGGAACTTGTGTGCTGGGAAAACAGTGAAAATTCCTTCTTCCGAACTGAAATATTGCCACTTAATTCCAGGGTTGGATTTCAGGTTGTCTGCAAGAACTGGAGTGGGGAAAATGAAATATAACCACCAAATCCACAGGTGCAGGCAGGCACCGCTCCTTAGGCATCTGTTTTGCATAAACTGCTTGTAGTATGAAGAAATCCCACTAGATCTAAGGCTGTAAATTTTCCACTAAACATTTTCTTTCTGCTCCTTAAAAAACACCCATGAATAGAGAAATGTAATGAATGCTTCAGTCAAGCGAAGCTATTATTCTTAACACTGCATGGTGACACTCTATGTCCTGGAATATTTTCCCAGCATGAATGATTCATTTGCACTAGCCTCTCCCCTCAGTAGGTTGGTCCCTGTTGGACCAGCATACACTTGCTGGCTTGGGGTACATTCTCTAATTGTGGAAAAGAGTGACATTAAAGGTCTAGTCTCCAGAGGGACTAGACCCATGACCTTGACCCTGTTCACGCCACAATGAGGAAAATAGAACAGATGGTACTTGAAAGGTCAGAACAACCATCATTCAGTAATAGCTTACAGAGTGATTCTAATGTGCCAGTACTGGGATCCAGGCTTTCCTTCATGTTATCTCATTTAACCCCTAAAACAGCTGTATGATGAAGGCAGTATTATTATTCCCTACTTTGGACTTTAGAACATATGCCTAGACGGGCGCCTGGGTGGCTCAGTTGGTTAAGCATCCAACTTTGGCTCAGGTCATGATCTCAACGTTCATGTGTTTGAGCCCCGCATCAGGCTCTGCACTGGTGTTGAAGAGTCTGCTTGGGATTCTCCCTCTCTGCCCATTCCCCACTTGCACACTGTCTATCCCTGTCTCAAAATAAATTAAAAAACTAAAAAGAAAAAAAAAGAAAATGCGCTTAGAGAGCTTAAGTGATTTGTCTAAAGTCTCATCAGTAAAGGATCATGTCGGGATTTAAGCCTGGGTGTCCTGGTTCCTATGTTCTTACCACGCGGTATCGCCTCCCTTCCTATGTACACTATCCCGCCGATGCCACTGACGTGCAGCAGGAATGACAGCTACCTTACCGCATGCAGTCCTGTCCCCAAACCTCCATGAAGCCTTGCTTATCCTCTCCCTTCTCTGATGCCCTTCTGACTCTCTTCCCCACTAAATCAGTTACAAATTATACACTCACTATGTGTACGTTACTGCTTTACGTGCTGCAGGATACACACAGTTGAGCAAAAACCAAGCCCTGTTGCAGCAACTGATCCACCAGAAGACTTACATAGCAGGTCATGGGGCGCAAAGCAAGGGGAGGAGGAGTCTGGGCAAAGGCAAAGAGAAAGTGCGACGCGCATTTGACAAGAATGTATAGAAGCTCTGACCGCCACGCGGCCACCCTGGAGTCTGGTTCAGAGGTCGGCAAACTCTTGCAAAGAGTCGCAGAGTCAAGAACTCTGGCTTTGCAGACCAAGCAGTCTCTGTTGCAATGCATCCGACTCCGCAGCTGTAGTGCCACAGCAGCCAGGACACGGACGGCCGTAAGTGTGAGGGTGTGCCAATTAGAGTTTATTTACAAACAATCAGCGGCAAGCTGGATTTGGTCAGTGGGCCTTCAGTTATAGTGCTGGTCCCCTGACTGCACTGTGTGTGATATGCACTCCACGGAGGGCCTAAAGCATGGTCAGTACCTCACGCTTTCAGCGATTACCCCACCAAACATACACTGAGAAAGTGCAGCGTATTTTATCCTCACAAAAATTCTAGGAGTAACAAATTATTATCCTCAAGTTACAGACCAAGAAGCCCTCTCAGAGTTTCCTGGCCTCCCTGAGGGCTCCCCGCGGACAAGACCGCAGTCAAGCACGCGTGACCACAATGCCTGTGCCCGTCCTACTCTGACAGGCAGAGGTCAAGGTCAACACCTGGACTCAGGCGACCACGCTCTCCCTGGAGACCTATGGCTGAGGTGAGTGCATGTCAACATGGAGGCGGCTCTTTCTCTGGGGGTCTGAAGCCTTCGCCTTGATCTCATGTTAGCACTGGTCTTGAGGCAGCCCTGCCGAGCCGGCAATAAAAAGGCAAACACTGCCTTTGGAAGTAAAGCTCAATGACCTCATTTAAAAGTAACATCTGTAACAATAAACAGGCTACAGTGAGACTATTAAAAGGGGAGCCAAGGAGAGCGAGAATGTTTTAAAAATAAATCAGAATTCATACAGTGCATGATACATTTAGTCTCCCCACAAAAGATCATTTTGGTTCCTTATAATCATTCCGCCACTAGAGTGTAAGTATCAGGCAAGGTTCCTCAAACCCTCCTGCTGAGAACTCCTTTGGCATCTGATTAAATTTCATCCATTATTCGGTACTAGCAGAAGATGATGGATATGATGGTAATGAGGACCCCAGGGCCCAGCAGCAATCTATCACTGTGGTGTGAACCCCAACTGGGCCCCTCTCTGACCAAGATGTGGAGGTGAATAGAGGCCTATTTTCCACACAGGCAACCCAGAGGCAGCTTCCCCCATTCCTAGAAGTTAGTGAGGTGTTGGGGCCACTGGATAACTTGGGCCGGGGTGCTGCATGCTTGCTCTTTCCTCAGAAATGCTGGACACTGTCCAGGAAAAGGCTGGGCATACGTCCAACCTGCCGGCCCATGATGCACAGTGTCAGGTTTTAGGCTATCAACGGGTAGGACCTGTATTCGTCTCAACTGCTCTGCACACCTAACTCAGACAGACACATGTGAAGGTGGCAGTAAATGGTTTCTTCTTCTCTGGAGCTTCTGCCCAATTGGAAGCTACTACAGTCTCTGAAATCCTCCAGCATCTTACCTCTCCCACCTTCTGGTTAGAGTAATTACTTTTCTGGGTAACTTTTCGCTCCTCCATCCCCAGAATCGGAGATCCTTGAGGACAAGTTCTGTATCAGAGTCACCTCTGTGCCTTGAGCAGAGATGCCCAGTTCTCTTCACATCAAGGTGCTCCCTCCGTGAGAGCTGCAGGGTTGAAGTGTGCAGCATACAGGCTGGGAGCCTTTGCTCAGAAGTACTCTTTCTCAGCCATCTGTGACACGTTTGTTTTAACCAACTCTCTTCTAATGCCAAATCCAATTAAAGATCGATATCGTGACTCAATCAATATAGAGCAAGGATAACGATAACGGTTGACACTCTGTTCTCCCAACACCACTGCCAGCATGACAGGCACAGAAATAGGTAATTAGAGAGAGAAAAAGTCTGCTTGTCTGATGATTTCGGGAGATGATACATGTCAAAATATATCAACTGTATGTTCCACTTGTGAAGTTTATGGCCTGTCAATTATGTCTCAATAAGGCTGATTTGATAATAAGACAGTGAGTTTACTGAGCATCATACAGACCAGTTTTACACACAGTGTGCCGATTTTCATAATTACTTTAGGAGTTTGTTATTATATCCATTTTACAGATGCTGAATGAACTTGCTCAAGGGCAGAGTCATGATTTGATCTAGGTGTGTCTGCCTCCAAAGCCACATGCTCTTTCCAGAGCATGACAGTGCCTCTATGAGGTCAGTGAATAGATGCTGAATGCATTGGCAATCAGCAGATTGAAAAGTCTCTTGAGAGGCAGAATATACAAATGTTGGTGTTTCTCAATCAAAATAACCAGCTGCATTAGTGTGTAAATATACAATGTGAATAAATTGCAATTAAGAAGGCACATGACAGAAAGGATAGGACAATGGCAAGAAGACTTAAGCTAATGTGAGCATTTAATCTTGTGAGAAAAAAACAAGTGGCTGAGCTGCTAAAACTGGCCCATGTCAGCTGAGCAGTCCAATGTCACGGGGTTCACCACTGACCCCACAGGCTGGCTTAGCTGGAAAAGGGCACAGACACATACTGTAGCTCAGAAGGCAGAGTCAAGCTAATTATAACACTCAGGACTCTGAGTGACACTAAGCCATTAAAAGCATATTTTAGAGAATAGAGTTTTTATGCCGCTGAGAAACTATATCACTGAGACCTCTTAGTTATTCTGTAGGTGTTCAACAGATTGGAGGGGTCTTTCACTGTCAGTTTGAATAAACATAAGAAAGCCCGTTGGACACAGGCCCAATGCTATTTTGCACTATTTAATTTGGGTTGGCACTTAGGAACTAGAAGAAAGATGCTGATAAATCAGAATGGACTGGGAATAGGAAGCCATGGATTTTGGTCCCATCTCTAAGACTGGCAAGCTCTCTGACCTTAAATCTACTCACTGTACAGCATCCAAAGGCATCTTTCTAAAATGCAAATCAAATCCCAACATTGCTTTGCTGAAAACCCTCCCAAGATTTCCAACTGTGCTACAACTCGCATTGCATCCAAAACTGATAAGGCCCTGCACCATCTGGCCCCTTCCTACTCTCCATACTCACTTTATATATACATATACACATATATATATGTGTATATGTATATATAAAGAGATATGTGTATACATATCTGTGTATATGTATATATAAAGAGATATATATATGTATATGTATATATATGTATATGCATATATATGTATATATAAAGAGAGAGAGAGAGAGAGAGAGAGAGAGAGAGAGAGAGAGAGAGAGAGAAAATGAATCTTAAGCAGGCTCCAGGCTCAGCGTGGCTTCAGCCCCATGACCCTGGGATCATGACCTTAGCCGAAATCAAGAGTCACTCAACTGACCCCACTCCAGGCGCCCCGCTCTAACCTCACTTTTACCCTCTTAAACTCACTACACTGTACGTCAAGAGCTACATCTCTCAGTTCGGCAAACGTGCCAAACTCTCCACACAAGGTGATCCTTAGCCTGGAAGAACTCTTTTACCGTCTTAGAGAGACCTTCCCTGACCGCCCCCCGCCCCCGCCCCCCCACCGCAATTATTATCCTCTCTCATAGCTCCCTGTATTTTCCTTATAGCAAAAGTTAGTAATGGTCAGTGTACTGATTTTGTGGCTATGTTTCAGGTCTCTCAGGCAGACTTGCCACAAGCTTTGTGAGGGCAGGAGCAGAGTCTAGAGCCAAGTTCATCACAGAGCCTGGTGCTTGCCTCGTTTTAGGAAGCACTGAGTCGCTAACTGCTAGATGAACCAGTGAATGATGGCCTTGGCCAAGGCTCTTCACCTCTGCCCCCACTGAACTCTCACAATGTCCTCATCTCTAGTCTCTACGTGATGGATTTGGACGAGGTATTTCCATAGATCCTTTAGAAACCAAAGAGAAGTAAGAAGGGTAACGAATGAGGGTCAATAGGAAGGAAGGAAGCGCAAAGATTTACAACTAGAAAGAGCAAATTTCTAACGGACTTTGATCAAGTTTATGCAAAAAAAAAAAAAAAGGAGGAAAAAATTAGTATTCTTACTTCCTAGTAACTTAGAATAACTTGGTAGTCAGTACTAAGAGATGATTATTATTGACCCAAGAGTAAGGAAAATGTCCAAATAGGACCAAGAAACATTTAGACAGAATGAGAGAGAAAATTCATATTGGCCTTTAACAAATGAGGGGGTTCCCGTGACAACTCCTTGTTCTTTAAAGGCAAGCTCTGTTCCCCAGGTCACTTTCTGTGTAGCTTTCAACAAATTTACTATTTTTCTCTCATAGTTCCTATGTTAATTCTAGCAAAGACAAATTCAAAATACCCAATGGCTTATTTTTCTTGAATCACAACACACAAATCGTTGTCGGAAAAGCAGCTAAAAAATGTTCCTTTCCAGGGTGTCTGGCAGGCTCAGTCGCACAGCATGCAATTCTTGATGTCAGGGTCGTGAGTTTGAGCCTCACGTTAGAGGTAGAGTTTACTTTAAGAAAAATGTGCCATTCCCCTTTATAGGAGTTCTTTATTTCCCATTTATTGAGTCTCAAGATTTGTCTGCATTCAGTGTAGTATGCTGTCTGTGGAGAATTCTAACATATGGGCTCCAGATCCCATGGCCCCCAAATATTTCCCTTCCAATTTCACCATCTACATCTGACCAATTCTTCCATCAGCTTCTCTAGTCAAAATGAAACCATGTCCCCAAACTCCTTGACTGCCCTTTTTAATGCTTAAACCACCAGGCTGATGAGAAATAGATGGATTACAAACTGCTTGTAGTTGGGCTGTGACTTTGGTTTTTCCTGATGGTATTATCCACCAAAGGTAGAAACACAAAGAAATTGCTCTGTAGTAGAAAGCTTGTTGCCTCCCACCTCAGGGAACTCTGGCCTTTCTGATGCCCAGCCCAACACTACTCAGCTAAACACACAAAGCTATCTACCTCCCACAGCTTGCCAAATATAAGATACAAGAGCTGTCCTAAATACACAAATGGCAGGCAGGCAGGCACACACACACACTTCCCCAAAAGACCAGAAATACAGAGCACATTTCAATAATATTCTGTGCAACAGCAATCATTTTGGAGGGGAATAAAACAAACATTTTTAGGACTCCAAACCAAATTTGTGGCATTATACCCTGTATCACACCTTCCAGTTCCTACTCCTAGCTCCCTTCTAGAGCATCATTTTACCACATATTCTGGAGGAGCCATATTTCATGGACCCTCAGACACTGTTTATATGTTCAGGAGTGGTAGGCATATTGAGTATTTGGTCATGTACCAGGCACTTTGCTAAGTCTTTTATACAGATTATCCCAGTTAATTCTCATTACAACCTTTTGAGGTAGGTTTAATTTAGCATTCAGGTAACCAAGGCATATAGAGGTTAATCTTTCAAGTGTCTGACAGCTAAGCAAGAGCCAAACAAGAGTTGAAGGCTTCCTGTGGAGCTTTACCAAAGAGATATTATTATTCCCATTTTAAGCTGAGCATATTCTGCCTCAGGAATGGAAGAGTGACCCTAAGCTCTGACCCCTGAATGGGCTCCAGGCCATGTAGCCCAGTGATTCTTCCACCACAATGACCATGCTAGTAAAAGGCCACTGCCAAACTTAATGACAGCTGACCCAGCTAATCCCACTGTATTTACTTCAGTCTAATATGAAGGAGAGAACATCCTCAAATCTCTGGTTCTGCTCCAAACTCACAGTTCCTTGTATCCATTCTAGGTTATCTACATAATGCAAAACTAACCATTCCACTCTGTCCTTGATTCGGTTAAGACAGCCTGGTCATGGGCTCAGAGAATCCAGAATAAACTTCTGGGGCAATCTAGGATCAGTGTAGGACTTACTACTCTATCCCCTTCCTTTTAATAGACCACACCCAGAGGACCCAAAGGACCAGGTGATCTCCAAACATTCATGGAAAGGGTAGGAGAAACTTTGAACAGAGTTCTCAAAGCCTAGCTGATTGTCACAATCAGCTTTTGCAACCTACGGATTCCCAAGCTTTACCAAGCCACCATTTTGAGTGGCCAGGTCTGGGCTGGGTTTTGTGACAAAGCACTCCAGGTGACTCTGATAACTGGAACAACTGGACCAAGACATGTAACTCCACTGTCCCATCTGTTTCCTTAGTTCTACTTTCTTCCTAGACTGACTGTCCTCAGCATATAAACATTTTCAAGTTTCCCTAACTTAAAAAACAATGAACTTTCCCTAACTTAAATGATTAGCAATAGCAGAAACAATAGAACACTTCCTTCATGCTATCTCTTCCCTAAGTTATCAGGGACCTTTCCCCTTGTTCGCAGCCAAACAACTTGGAAGAGTGAGTGATCTACGAAGATTCTCTGCTTCTTGCCGTCTCATTTATCCCTCATCTAGCCATTTTGCTTATGCCATGGCCATCTCTCGACTGCCCCCTCCCACTTTTCGATAACATGTAATAGTCTAGTCTGGTTTTCTTTTTCTTCCAGGCTAACTACACTTCCGTCCACTCTCCACAAAGCTCTCTGGCTTATGCTGCTTAAAAGTCTGTCAGCTTGTTGACTCCAAGCTAAAAAACAAATCAAAACCAAACCCAACTCCTCAGAGTAATATACAAGTGGTTAAAAACTAGCTTAGTGTTACCTTCACTTCCTGTTACTTACTCCCTCTTATACAATGATACTGATTGTGCTGGCTGCACTTTTTATAGTTTCTAAATGGGAAATGTACTGACCACATGCATATCACCAGGATAATTCCCGTTGTCTTTTGAGACTCAGCTCAATCTTAGAATCTGGGCTCAAGTGCTCCAGGGTACCTTTATCATTATAGCACTTAGCTGTATGGTAACTGTATTGTCTGTTGATCTTCTCCTTCCCTTCACTCCCCTCAATAAATACATATATACAACTGTTTTTAAGCTTTGAGAGTAAAAATTCTGTCTTGATTATCTTGGTGTCTGCCACAGAAACTAGCATATATAGATGCTACCTGAGAGAAGCTCTTTAGGAGGAAGTACAAGGAATGAGTCATAGGTTGGTTCTGGATCTCACGCTTTGGTGACATGTAAAATGAAGCTGCTGTTAACTGACACATGGAACATGGAGAGGGAAGAGGTTGGCTTGGAAGAGTCTAAGACATGGGTTTGATTTTAGACATAAAGAGTGTGAAATGTCAGTAGGCAGATCACAGGGATGGAAAAATCTCATCTTAAGCTGTCTATGGTAGGAAGCCCATTGGATTAGGAGTCAGGACACATAATGTTTAGTCATCTCAATACCAACAATTTGTTTGACTTTAGGTAGATCAATTGGGCCTGTTTCTCATCTATAAAATGGACTGGATACTTGTCTTTGGTATCCATGGTAAGAATAAGATGAAAACATGAGATGGTTTATGAGGTACTAAGAAGCAGAGCAGATTGATTTTCTTGTGTACATTGTGTGTTTGGACTCACCATAGTTAGTATCATGCAAATGTAGGATGATATTATTCATGCGCATAGTCTGTGTCATTCTATATACCTGGGATATTTATGTCTGATTTGCTGTGAAGCTAAAGAAACCAGCGCTACCTTGCAAGCAAATTACAACCACATTCTTTTCTTCACTAAGGTCCTGCAAAAGGCTTGGCTCTTCCATTATAAAAACAACAGCACAAAGAAAATCCTAGTCTCTCCTTCTCTCTTCCTTCCTTCCTTCCTTCCTTCCTTCCTTCCATTCATTCATTCATTCATCAAAAAGCATTTACTGTGTACCTGCTATGGGCAGGTCACTAGATCGGGAACTCAACGAATAAAAACTAAATGAAAAGGAGCAGAGGATCAGGTAAATATTCAAGATAAAAAATTCAATTTCTAAGAATGTACCGTAGAGTAAAATAATAAAGAAGAGTTGTAGCTGGGCCAACATGACTCTGAATGACAGCCCCCCGCCCCCAGCCTGCAAGCTCCCCCTGAGGTGGCTGAGGACTCCACTGAGACTGTATCTCAGCCCAACTTCTCCCACCGCTCAATCCCACTTCTTTCCTTTTCCTGCAGGCTGCCAGTCTCCATGAAGCGTGCCCCTAGTGAACCCAACCTGTACAACCGACAAGGAATTCTACCTATAAGAGTCAGGAAAGATGACAGAGAAGCTGGGCCCTGAGGAATGAGCAATATTTTACAAGTCGGAGAAGGCAGGCACTGTATTTTAGGATAAAAACAATAACATAAGCTAAAGTATGGAAGAGTGAGAGAGATTGGGGATTTGAAGAAATGAAAGTGATTCCCTGAGGGTAGAGGGAAGAGGAGGAGGAGGAAATGGAGATGAAAGGCCTCTACTTTATCTTACAGGTGAGTCATCAGAGGTTTTTGAGAAATGGAGTTACAGCGCAGATGTTTGCAAAATATCTATAGTGTACAGAATATATTGAAAAAGAGAATAAAAGCAGAGAAACCTAATGGGAGGTTTTTTATATTAATTCTGTATTTAATTCTATATTCTATATTAATTTCTATATTAACAGAAAGGTCTATGAAGATCTAAGTTTATTGTCATTAGCAATGGAGAAGACAAAGGGATTCAAGACATATCTTTGAACTATGGATTCTGAGCCAGGTTGCCCCTTCAGTGCAAAGGGGACAATGAGAACTACATCACAAGTCAGCATAATACCCAGGAAGAAGCACACATAGTAAATGCCTAGTGAGGGGTCTTGTACATAGTAAATGCTTAACAATATCCACTCACTCACACTCTCATTTGATCACCAACTCAAGAGGAATCTGTTAAAACCTGGAGAAGTACTAGGTAGAAAAAGGTGAGGAAGAATTCCCAGTGTGACCAGGATGGAGGTGGAACTAATTGTGATAGTGAGCCCAGACTGGGGAGAAGTTTAGAGAAAAGTGAGCTGTTTAATTTTTGAGGTAGCAGGGTGCCTGGGTGGCTCAGTCGCTTAAACATCTGACTCTGTTTCGGCTCAGGTCACAATCTCATGGTTTATGAGTTCGAGCCCCACGTCTGGCTCCAGGCTGACAGCGCAGAGCCTGCTTGAGGTTCTGTCTCTCCCTCTCTCTCTCTCTGCCCCTCCCCCTCTCACTCTGTCTCTCAAAAATAAATAAATAAACTTAAATAAATTTAATTTTTGAGGTAGCTACAGAATAATCACAGAGACATGTGTGTCTTAAATTTGGTTACTCAGTAAAAAAAAAAAACTCAAATAGGCCACAGCTGGAATGAGAGATTTGGAATATTTCATAGCATGTGGTAGGAGCCAAGGTGCTGGCTAAATTGAGAACATTTGGGGAGATAACATTTAGAAGTGAGGAAGGTGAGTAAGAGAGAACATGTGGGGACATCTACCTGAGGAAAAAGGAGCTTAAGAAGAAAAATGAAAAGGACTCAGAAGTAAACAGGTAAATGGTACAGAGTAATTTTATAGAAACCAAAGGATGACAGAACTTCAAAAAAGAAGTTTACCTGTCAACTACTACACAGGGGTCAAGGAAAACTGAAGAGGGGTCACCTGAAATCCCTCCAGGGGAACAATGATACAGTTAAAAAAAATTGGGACATTCTAAATGTTAAACTGGGGCAGACTGGTTAATTCAGGGATTTTTTTTTAAGTTTATTTATTTTATTTTGAGAGAGAGATAAAGAGGGGCAGAGAGAGAGAGAGAGAGAGAGAGAGAGAGAGAGAAAATCCCAAGCAGGCCCTGCACTGTCAACGCAGATCCTAATGTGAAGCTTTATCTTACAAACCATGAGATCATGACTTGAGCCAAAATCAAGGGTTGGACACTTAACCGACTAGGCCACCCAGGTGTCCCTACTTCAAGGATGTTATACAATCATTACCACCATGATCTAGAAGTATATTTATTCACATATATACAAAGAAATGCTCAGGATATATTTGTTAACTAAAACAAAAACAAAACCAGGCTGTATCCATTATGATATGTATTATGAGAGAAGATGCATATGAGAATATATGCGACTAATAAAATCTTCTGCAATCAGTATAAAAGGGTTGTTGTGACAAACTATAAGAAAGACTAGTCTTTGCAGTAGCACCCATTATAGGGCTGGAACTTGAAGGGGAATCAGTGAAGAAAAGAGGCCTCTGTATACTTAATTTTGTATATACGTGTACACACACATGTAAACTGAATCGCATAGCCTCAACAATCTGGATTTCTAAGTGACTGAATAGTTTTTTAATAGTATTTTTTTAATGTTTGCTTACTTTTGAGAGAGAGATAGAGAGAGAGTGGGGTGAGGGCAGAGAGAGTGGGGTGAGGGCAGAGAGAGAGGGAGACAGATGATCCAAAGTGGGCTGTGCACTGACAGCAGTGAGCCCTATGCGGGGCTTGACCCCACGAACCATGAAATCAGGACCTGAGCTGAAACTGGACGCTCAACTGACTGAGCCACCCAGGCACCTCTAGATTTCTAAGTGACTGAACAGTTTTTAGATGTTATGTGAATAATTATCACATCTCTTGTGACGCTAATGCAATCATGAAGCTCGGACAGTTAGGCATAAAAAGAAACGAGAAATTCCTAGTTTGATTTTTATTCTCTTATTTTAGGTTTTTAGATAGAACACAAGCTTTTCATTGCATTGGCATTAGCATACTGAACAGATAATTCCCATGGCATTTTAAAGAAGAGAGAGAGAAGCCTACAACACACAATCTTTGGCATTCACAGAAGGATGCAGTGAAGCCCCTGAAAGTGGCAACACAGGCCCTGGTGCCCACCTATGCCTCCGGCAGCATGTACCGCTGTAACCTGACTTACAGATGCCCTTACGCCCCGTGAATCCCGTTTCTCGATGGAGACTGCGACGCTACCAAGATCGAAGTTTGCAACTTCAAATGAGGTCTTTAAATCAAACACAATATAAAAAAAGTCCAGGCACTTTTTCTTTTGGCAAGAAAGACTAACTCCCCCTCTGCTCACACCTCAATTGCATAACTCAAGGGAGCAAGAGGCAACTTTCCTTGGACTCTTCAAATAAACTCTCTTTAGGGATCAGGCTACGCACAAGAAAATAGCTCAGCAGGAATTTAAAAAAAGAGAGAGACAGGGAGGGAGGGAGGGAGAGAAACTAGGGATAAAAGCAAGAAGGAATCTGAGCAAAACATTACCAGCACCATAATGTAATGCATGAACTGTCAAATGCTGGTTGCCTGAATGGAATCAGGGACAAGGAGTCAGTTTAGAAAGCAGAGATCTGGCAGGGGTAGGTTTAAGAAAAAGAATATACATGTGTGTCGGATGGATGGACACATGACCTAGTTTTGGCTAAATAAAGCTAAGAATGGTTTACAATTTTTGAGAGTCTGTTTCCAGCTAGTCTGAAAGGCAATATGAAACTGTGTTATCAATTAGGGACCCATTGACGGATTATATACAGTCTGAAAGGGCCCGAGGCTGGACATCTTACAGATGTAAATATCAGACATGCGATAGCCTATGAAGTCCATTAATTCTGCTCTGAAAAGGGGCATGAGCTGTAGAGGAGGAAAGGGGGGGGGCCTCTGAGGTCACCCTCCACCACCTACCACTCCTCTTAAATTACAAATGACTGCTCAAGAATGTGGACTTTGGGATGCAGCCACTGCTTGGTGGAATGTCACAAAACTTCAAATACAAGCAAGTCAGTTCTCAAATACCTGAATATTGCCAAAAACTGCTTGTAAATCTAGCTATGTCAACGGTGCCGAGAACAACTCTCCTTAGGGTAGTATGTTACACTTGAGTCATGCTTTTAGAAATATCAGAATTCAAGATCTGATCTTTAACCATACACCTCTGTCCTCACCATCTTCTTCCTCCCCTTCTTGATTTTTTAAACTCCCTCTCCCCTCACTAAGAACTACTGTAATGAAACAGAACTCTGTCAGGATTCCCAATTATGTGTTCAGAGGAGTTCTACTCTAAAACCTCAGTTACAGAAGATAATCTCAACATAACGAAGAGGTCTTCAATACTGCTTCCTCTGGCCTTTCTCTTGGCCAATGATCTTGCTTCCTAAGTCTCTTGAGAAAACAACATCATGAAGAATGGAATGCCCACTACCTTGATCATTATGAGCATCTCTGCACACTTGCTCTTCCTTCCCTCCTCTTATTAAGAATGAACACTGTGCTTTTGGACCCTCTCCTTGGAATCCCACTATCTCTTGCCTAATCAAGGAAAAGACTCCAGCAATTGTCACTCCTCTTGCTTCTGGGTCTTTAGCTTTCCTCTACTGGATCCTCCTCTTTGGCACACAACCATGCTATAACTCCTTTTAATTTAACACTCTCTTGACTCCACATGGCACTCCAGCTTCCCTTCCTTTCAGCAAGCCCTGGCAGTTCATGTACTTACTGTTTCCAGCTCCTCTCCATTTTTAAGAGCTCGAACTAACCAGGATCATCCTATCATTCTAGTCTACTGATCTACCAAACAGCCCTCATTCAAGTTCATTGACGACTCCCCCCCCCGCTAAATCCAAGGTCAGGTTTCTTAGCCTTCATCTTACTGGGCCTACTTAACCCAGTTGACCTCTCCTTGCTTCTTGAAATACTTTGTTCACTTGGCTTCAAGGAGATGGCTCTCTTGGTCTTCTACCAGATTGACTTCCTTTTCAAATTCCTTTACCACTTCCTCTTCATTTCAGTAAACTTTAAGCAGTAAAGTATCCCAAGACTCAGTCCTGGACTTCTTTTCCATTTTATCCACGGCTTCTTGCTGGATGACCTTTTTGGGTCTCATGATTTAAGTATTACCTATACACAATGAATCTCAAATTTCAGTCTCTAGTCTGACCCATTCCCCAGACTCCAGACTTGTATATCCAACTGCTTAGACAACATTTCTATGTGGATATTCTATTTTTTAATTAAAAAAATTTTTTTAGGGATGCCTGGGTGGCTCAGTCAGTTAAGTGGCCGACTTTGGCTCAGGTCATGATTTTGCCATTTGTGGGTTCATGCCCTGCATCAGGCTCTGTGCTTACAGCTCAGAGCCTGGAACCTGCTTCAGATTCTGTGTCTTCCTCTCTCTGCTCCTCCTCTGCTTGCACTCTCTCTCTCAAAAAATAAACACTAAAAATTTTCAAAAAAAATAAAATGAAAAAATTTTAAAAATATTCGTTTTTGAGAGAGAGAGAGAGAAAGAGAGAGAGAAAGAGAGAGAGAGAGAGAGAGAGAGAGAGAGAGAGAGAGAATCTGAAGCAAGCAGGAGAGGTGCAGAAGAGAGAGGGAGACAAAGAATCTGAAGCAGGCTCCAAAGTTCTGAGCTGTCAGCACAGAGCCCGATGCAAGGCTCAAACCCAGGAACTGTGAGATCATGACCTGAGCCAAAGTTGGACGCTTAACTGACTGAGCCACTCAGGCACCTCTCCATGTGGATATCTAATGCACATTTCAAACCCCACTTTTTTCAAACTGAAATGTTGATTCCTTGACTGTCACCAGTATTCTCTATCATAAAAAATGGCAACTGTCATTCTCATTGATAAGGCCAAATACCTTGGAAGTCCTTGCCAGATCTTCTCTTACTCTCTCACACACTCCCCACCCCATCTAATTAATCAGCAAATCCTAATGGTTCTATCTGCAAAACACATTCAGAATCCAACCACTTCTCACCACCTTCACTGTTACTGCACTATTAATGCTATGGCCACCTGCCACCTGGATTTTGGGATAACCTCTTAAATGGTCTCCCTGCTTCCACTTTTGCCTTGCTATTATGTATTCTTGCCACAGCAGTGATAAACCTTTTAACCTAAGCCAAGTCATGACTCTGCATAAACCCTTTGCTCCTTGCCCTCACCTCTCTCCACCAGGACCTCCTATCTTATTCGCAGCAAAATCTGAAGTCCTTATGAGGGCCAGTAAAGTAAGATCCTTGGTGATCTGGCCTGGCCCCAATTGCCTCTTTGGTCTCATCTTCTACTGTCAATCCTCACCCACTGAATCACACTTATAGTGGCCTTCTTGCTGTTACTGAGCACACTAAACATTCTCCTAACTCACACCCTTTGCCTGGGATACGTTTCCTCCAGTTATTCTTACGGTTTTTCAAGCCCACTTACTCAGATCTCACTGATGAGCACTTTTATAAAATAAGAAGACTCCTCCCTCCTCCCCCCCTCCCCTCCCCAGCCCAAAGTACCACTGTGTCTCATCCTTACATTGCTTTTCCTCCATAACATTCATCATCAGACATGTATATTTCCTTGTCCTTTTAAGATTTATGTCCCCCAGCTCCCAGAATATAAGCTTTTTGCTTCGTTTATAGCTGACCTAATACAAAGGAAAAGTGTTTACCCATAGAAGGTGCTCAATAGGTACACACTAGGACTATTAATGATGGAGATAGATCTTAACAATACACTCATTATTAGAAACAATGAAAACATGTAAAATAAGGCAATGAGGATGGAGCCCTGGCTGCAGCATCTTCCAGATCCTCCAAGGTCTGGCCCACTGAGGTGAGAGATCCTGGCAGAAGAGTGTTGTTCTGGCTCCCAAGGGAGCATGCACCACCCTTAGCCTGGCCCCAGCTTGCACTTTCTCAAGTCCCAGTCACCTAGCCAGGAGGGTAATGGAGTTTTGTTTAGAACCTTAGCACCATACTGAGGATCTACTATCAGATATGTATTATGAAAGGTACGGTCTACCAGAAAGGACTGAAAATAACACCGGAAAATAGTGTGTAATTCCTTATTGCTTTATTTTTTCCCTTGTTCTACAAAGCAACGCATGCTTAATTTAAAATTAAGAAAATTAATAAGGAAGTAAACATATCCCACTATTCCAGAACTAAGAGGTTAAGTATTAACATTTATGTGTGAGCCCTTCTGTATCTTATGTATATAAAGAAGTAATGAACTATATTTTTTCCTTATTAATTCAAACAGCCCACAAGTTAACATATATTGTAAAAATTTTTAACAAGATGTGTATTTCTGGGACACATTTATATCCGATCCTATTCAAAAAGTGCTAATTCAAACTCAAATCTTCAGACCCAGCAACATGTCTTGTGTTACTGAGCATATGGGAGGTAAAGAGGTAAGGAGTGAATCTGGAAACTAGAAAATGCAAGTTCCAGCTCTGTGCCCTGTGCCAGCTATGGAATCTTCCATAATTCATTTTCTCTGTCCACTCTATGCTCTTCCCTACTCTTTTTTTTTTTAATGGAAAATATTTTCAGTAAACTTTTTTAAGAATTAACCCCACTTGCTCCAAAAGGCCTCTGACCAAAAAAACCCAAAAACCCCAAAAAACAAAAAAAAACCCCAAAAACAAAACAAAAAACAAAAACAAACAACAACAACAAAAACCAAATCCATTATATATTGCTCTAGACAATATGTGCTTGGCATATTTAGGTTGATCATTTAATTTAGCCAGAAGCTGGAGTTTTAATATCCTTAAGCAACAGAAGGCTTATAGTTCTTCCTTTCCAGGCTTACTTAGATTACTTGGTTTGTGTATACAACAACTCCCAAAGACCACAACTCTCCCCACAGACCATGACTGGATGGGGTCCTAAAAGTAAATATTCTGTTCCTCTATCTTCTCTAGAGTTTTACATATCTGCAAGAGACCTGGAATTTGGGAAATACAGTTCTTCATGTTTAAGGATTAGATCCTTCATCTATCCAATAATAAGGGAAGCCTTAGAATCTCCTGAGCCTCAGATTTTTCTTTGGCAAAATCTGAGGATTGAAGCTGGTAGGTGATGTCTAAATTTTATTTCTAACTCTTAAAAGGGAAGCCTTTAGGTTCTGAAGCCCATCAACAAATGTACATAACAAGACAAATAGGGTGAGAAATATAGACTGGAATGCCAGGACAAGATAGCAGAGACACTATGTGCCTTTGGAACTATATATAACTATATACGCACAGGTACCCTAATAGTTATTACCACTGCATTTGAACAAAGCGCAACTTCGATATATAACATCCTGGCACCATTTCTTAGAAATGCTTCCTCATCATCCTTTCCAAAACACCAAAACAAATTAAAAATTGTAAATAGGGAATATAAATTCAGCACATTCTAATGCAAAGATGGGTCTCTAAAATAACCTTTAAAATAATGAGTGTAAAACTCCTAATAAATGAGACAACAGATTCAAGAGTCTAGCAAGGTATATGCCATATATATACTATACAGTAAACACTCAATACAGTTCAGCTGGATTTTCTTTTTCCTTTCCCTCTTCCAAGTGTCAACTTCCAGAAAGAAATATCCAATTTTAAGTATATGATATTTTCTGTTCAAATCTTAAGGGATAACATCTAAAGCAATACATTTATTCAGTGTGAATGTGGTGAAATACAGTTCACCTTTATAAGCCAAGAGATTACTGACCTGAATTTAAATCTCGTCCTGGATTGAAGGCCCGGCTATTAACAGTAGTAGAAAGTCGATCACAACTAATTGTTCTAGATACATTGGTGTTAAAGTTCCCATCAAATCTGAAACAATAGAATTAGCAATATTTACTTAGTCGTTATTAAATTCAGAAAAACCAACAAGATAATTCATACTGCATATGAACAGTAATAAACAGTATATTGTTTATTGTATTGTTTATTGTATATATCCAGCTCATAAACAGTAAATTGTGATTTAGATTTTAAATATTAAAAAATATCATTTCAGAACAATATGGGAAAAAACATCTGCTTCTAGGAGGCTTTAGAAGTCAAGTTCAATTCTAAGGAGATTAAAAAATAACAATCCTTTGACCCAATTCTCTCCCTAATGAATTTGAATGAGGCACTATTGATAAAATCATACAGAAAACAGATTTGACAAAATCAGACAATAATTTTAAAAATGCAGACTTAAGCTCTGATGTAATATATGAAACAATTCTTTAAATTATCTTATCTGAAAACCAGTGATCAAGAACAAAAATAGTGAGTAATGAAGGAGAAAGAACGTTTGGGGCTTAGGCAACATCTAGACCTGAATCCCTGCTCTGTTCAATTTTCCTGAACCTTGGTTTTCTTATCCAGGGAAGAAAATTAAAAAGAGAGAGAGAGAGAGAGAACAAAGTTCCTCTCCTGGTATAGAACACATAGTTTGTACCTTCTGGACTATAATATAAATAAAGTCAAAGCCTTTTTGATTTCCAGTGGTAGTTCAATGTTAGGGTTAGGGCTAGAACAATGTAAGTACTCCGGCTAGTTGCTGATCAATAAACACTAGTGTAATCAATGACTCATTTGCTACAGCAAACAGCAATCTGCAAGAAAATAAGAGGAAAATGTACCATCTCATTCACATACACTCCCTACAAGTTTTTATTCCCCCCATGAGTATTTTTAAGTGAACTTAATCCAGAAGTAACAAAAGCAAAAAACTTTGAATTTCTAAATAACTCATTTAGGATTTCATATACTGATAAGACTCATGAAATTTCTAAGAGTCCCCCCTCCAAACTAACTGAATCTGAAATTAGAGTTTTTAAAATGTTAAAATGTGTACGTACATCAATTTGTAAATGCCATTAATGAAATTCCATGAACACAGGTAGAGAAACTATATGACCCGGAAGAAACACTCCTAAAAATCAAGATCCACTCAATTATTCATGTGAACTTTGAGGATCTGTCGATCCCATTTCACAATATATAAGAATTATTACGTTAAACTGATTGTATAAGCAAGGGGACTAGGTCTTCACGTGGTGTGTTGGGTTCTAAAACAAAAGTTAAACAGTTTTGTTTGGATACATATCATCTCAAAGGAGAAAGTAACTGGATTTTAAGAGACCTTTAGTTCAGCCTCCAACCCAGTACAGAATTATATCTTATATCAACATTGTCAACTGTGGCTCCAAGGACACAGTTGCTTCACCAACGTGGTTGCTCTTCCTTGGACCTGCTCCAATTTGTCTAGACAAGAGACTGCTGCCTCAAAAGCCACAGATGGAGAGGAAAGAAGAAATTAATACATCGGCAGCTGCCTGTGTGCATGCGGGCAAAGCAACATAATCTCACTAGCCCTCTCTCGTAGCATTTCAACATCTGTGCCACAGGAGTGGCACTATACAAGGAACTCACCTGCTTGCCTTGCTCTAGATAGCCACATAAAATCTATTCCCTCACAAACTTTTTAATAAAAGACATGATAACGTTTTGGGCTCATGGGCTGGCTATACAGTCTCTATCACAACTGCTAAAACTCTGTCACTGTAGTGTGAAAGCAGCCAAAGAGCATTCACAAAGAAGGAGTATGGCTGTGTTCCAAAATACCTTAATTTTCAAAAACAGGCAGGGTGCCAGACTTGTTTCACCCCTGGCCCAGATCAGGGCAGTCCAGGAGAATTCTCTGTAATGATGACAATGTATTATTTTTGCAGTGTCCCTATGGTAGCTACATGTGGTTGCTGAGCATTTGAAATGTGCCTAATGTAACTTAAACACTAAATTTTTAAAGATTTTAATTCCAGTTAACATATGAAATTTTCTATTGTATAATCACTGAGTAGTGGCTACCATTTTGGACAAGTGCAATTATCGAAGTTTCTCTTGATTATTTACCCAGTCTTCCTTCAAGTCTTTATTCACTTATTATTTTCCCAGAAAGTCCTGTCCTAACTGTGGATGGTTTCTCATTCTATGCCAAGTGCCTCCATCTTATCTCAAAGCATGTGCCATAATTAAAAAAAAATATTCTATTTCAGAGAAAGAGAGAGGGCACAAGCTCATTATAACGAGCAAATTATCTTATTTTTAATTTTTATTTTTTTGCCTTTTCCATATATCAAATAAAGACAGGTCAAGTTAGAGGTGAGATGCCAAAGGTTTTGGTATGGAAGGCTTCTTGTGTAAATCCTACCACATGGCACTTGAACTCCCAATTCTTTCTAAAACCTTTTCACATATCTGAGAAGTCTTAGTTCCCCCAATGGGACTCTAAGTTACTTGAGGATTTGTATTTCTCTCTCAGGTCTAACACACTGCTGGCAATGTGTGGTATTCCATAGATTCTTATTGGTGACAAATGAGGAAGGGCAGAGAGGTAGTCACTGGAAAGCTCTGGGTATTTTACCCAGTCATACTCATGGAACATCTATGATGAACAAGGCACTGCCACTGTGGCAAAGCATGGTTATGTCATGGTCAGCAGCATGGACTTGAGCAGTAACCAGACCTGCACTGGACTTTGCATTTAAATTCCATCTTGCACATAACTTACGTTTTCTAAGCCTCTGTTTTTCTCATCTGTAAAATGGTGATAACAATAGCACCTATTTCATAAGGTTGTGTTAAGAATTAAATCAGAAAATGGCTCTTAAAAGCCTGTCACATAGTGAGCATTTAATAAGTAATAAGAACTACGAATGGATGGGTTAGTAATGGTAACAGCAGCTACTAAGTGTTCATCATATGTCAGGCATATTCCAAGTATTTCACACGGATAAACTCAATGTGATCCTCACAAAGCCTAGGAAAAGTACTATTATCATCTCCATTTGAATGCCTGGAAACTGAGGCACAGAAATGTTAAATCAAGAAGCCCAAGGTCGCAGCTGGGAAGCAAACAGAACCAAGATGTAAACATACACTTGAGCTCTCCTTCATAATGAATATGTTACAACATAGCTCAATAAATCAACAAATAAATCATCCTTGACATTATCTAAAATAGCTGAAGTAGAATTCAATTCTCTCAGAGGAAAAGGTTACTCTGAAAGATTGTAGGGCATAGGGGAAATCTTTGCTTTTTACTTAATAGAAAATGACAGTGGCTAAACATAAGGCTTCACAATGCATAGCTACAGAGAAAGAGTTCTCTACTCACAAAGATAAGGATTTAGAGGAAAAGGAAGAAAATATTCAAGGCAGGTGTTCTTTACTAATTGTTGATAAAGTGAATGCTCACTACTGGCATAGCTATGAAATTGGCCATTAGGGAGTTGTTTTTTATTATTTCATTCTAGAAAAGCCTCAAGTTCCCCTCCCAAATCCGAGGGGTTTCAAGAGAGTCAGTGGATAGGAGAGCCAGCATGTACATTCCTTGCACAGAGAAGAGATACAGCAGACCTGGTGCCAGCTCAAACCAGTTTTCTCCTTTTCCTGGTACTAAACTCCTCTGAAAGAAAGACCCTGGCATTCTGAGAACCTTGAACAAATGGCTTATGTACAACAAAGGTAATAGAATGAAGACAATACCAAGAAAAAAAACTGCACCAAATTCTGAAAATTCTCAGGGCAGTTAACATAGGATGCACAATGCCACAACTGTAGTTTTACTGTAAATGTGGACAAGACGTAACACTGAAACACAGCTCAGGAAAGCCCCAACTGATGTGTGCAAACACACAGGCTTCCAGAGACCAAACCTGATCCAGACCTGATCCAATAAAATGTAAAATACCTGAAGAAGTTCTTTTCTCTGAAGGAATCCATAGAACAATCCTGATGTCTTAGCAGTAAATAACCACCTTGCAGGAGAACCCCAGCCAGAGGGCAATCTGACTTGCGTCTTGTTCGCTCAAGGACAAGAGGGTTCTGAAAGTTTAGCAGGAAGGGATGAACAGCTTGTTACCTCATTTTGGAACGTGATTTAATTCTTGCTCCCTGGGTAACCTGAATGAAGTGAATGCTGGTGGTTTTAAGTTAATTTTCTCCTAGTAAGCCCCCACATTCTGATATTTAAAGAATTCAGAGACCTGTCAACCACTCTCTTTCCTCCTGCTTCCTGCTGGATGCTATTCTTTAAGTGGTAACAGTCTCTCAATAGTCTCAGTTGTCTTGAGTTCCTTCACATGTGCTGAACCTCAACCATAGAGCATGCACTCCCCAGCTGGGTTAACACTGAAGTGCCCAGAAATAAACCTCACTCTGCTTCTGTCTCTGCCTAGACTGCTGACCTGCCAGTCAGGTAAGGAAGCAGGTGTCAACAGGGGGCTTAGAGATACAGGAGAACGGTGTGTCCCGAGCTGCTGAGCCAGCTAGGAGAAAAAGCAAGAGCAAAAACCCTGTGATTATCTCTTCACCCTCCACTCGCCCACACTCACTAGTATCTTCTCTTCTGGACTCCAGATTCCTCCTGGACTCTAAACACAGGAGTAAAACATGCTTGGCCGTTATATTAGCCACCTCCAGATCCCAGAGAAACAGTTGCCTTGACTACGATGGGAATGCATTTTATGCACCTGTGCCTCTTGTAAATTCTATTTATAAAAAGAAACATACTATTCACCCTGATTTGGGGACTATGAGAAACATAAAGTTACTGCTTACAATACTTTATAGAAACATGTCAGTTAGCTTAAGGGTTACCTACAAGATTTTTCATTGAGAAGTATATTAGCTGCCAGTCACATTTATAGTATTCCAGCTTTATGGAAAAGGTCAAGTACTGGTAAAATCATAGATTTTCGTATAAAATGAGCAGGGCAATTCAACTTTATATCTGTACTTTAAAAAAGGAATTTATAATAAGAGAATGATCCTATCTAAATCTCCTATAGACCCTCACTTGAAAAAAAGGAGATATTGGATTATGACTGCTTTCTATACTTATTTTCATAAGATAAAACCAGCGCCTGAAATTTAGTTTCAAATAATTCTATCTTTCCTATGCCTGTAAGTTTGAAAAGGAAAGAAAAAAAAAAACTTCCTTCTGGATTTACTTTCATGAACAACTGATCGAAACTGCATCCCGAGGGAGAAAACAGAACTGTGACTCCCACTTTGATCTCTTCCCCATGGAGAAATTCACTCCCTGCCTGGCTTGCAAGATGTTCATTTGATTGACGTTTGCTCTGATGTGCAAACTGCTTTGAACTTCAGACATTTAATTCCCATCAGGCTGCAGTCATTTTTATTCTCCTTCAACAGGATTTACAAGCAGGAGATCAGCAAATGTAGAAGATAAAATAAATTTGCAGAAGCTTTGAATCTTACATCAAAACAGTGTTCAAGTGAGTTCCAATTGGATTTCATTCAGCCACGATTCACAGTGTAAATCAACTTTTCAGTGGAGTCCCAGTTTAGAAAGAAAAAGATATAAAGGAGAGAGACACATACACCAGTTGGGATTTACTTCCTGAGTCTCTTTTTTGGTCTTTGTTTAAATTTCCTATGGAAGGTGATTTGCCAGGCAAATCACTCAGAACCCTGGGTTTTCCTCAACATTTCCAAGGAAGCCTGCCCAATTTATCACTTTGCACACAAAAACCACACCCACAGTGTGGATTCCCAGGGTGGTGGTGAAATGCGGTATTGCTCACGGACACATTTTTAAGGCAGTAATTGAAAAAGCAAATACCCGAGGATCTCTCAGAAGAGCCAGGCTCAAACTGCCAGTTGAGTCCATTAACAAAGCAACTATGATGACAGCTAATGGGCTAGGGAATGTTTTTTACTTGTTTGCTTGTTTTTAATCACTGCTAAAATGCCGAGACAGGTGCAAAAGGTTAAAAACAAAAAATCCCACTATTTCTTCCTGAAGTAGAATCTGGTATTGGATCAGAAGCAGGTGGAACAGACACAGTGAGGCTGCCAATGAATCGACAACACAAGGCTGGCCCTTGCTGCTAGGGCTGTTCAACCACCAAGCTCCACTTTAGGAAGAGCACACATCTTTCTGGTAAGCACGGGAGGCAAAATCCCTTGACCGGTAAGCAGCTGTCAGAGTCTCTCAAAGACCGTCTGGACCCTGGGAAGTGACCATGTCTTCCAGACCCCTTGGTCCTAGTAACAACCTAACAGTGTCTGGTCTGCCATGATAGGGAGACATCATTTCGCCTCCATCCAAACAGGTTCCTGCTCATTCTTTCTGGGAAGTGTCTGCTCTCCAAATATTTGAGCAACACCAGTTGAAAAGAATTAAACAAGAACCCCCTTATCTTCCACTTAACCACCCATGAGAATAAAGTTAAACAAAGAGAGAGCTAAGATAAAAATCAAACATCTGCACTGGCAAATATTTAAACTCTATGAATGGTAGAAGAAAGGGGTAAGAGTAGGATCACTTCAAAAAGGAACTATCACATTTATAAAGTAAATGATACTTGAACGCCCCCAACCGAGTTTACTTATTCAAACACCTAAATTAATGGGCAAACTGAAAAGCTGTCAAATAACGTGTAATCATGGTCCGAGAAATGGTTTTTCCTTCCATCTCTGCAGAGATTGGAGAGATAAGTCACATTCTTTTTGTTCTTATCAGTATTAAGGATTAAACCTTCAGGTTTCAGCAACTCAGCCACAGCAGAAACATGGCCAGTGTCAAACACCCTTGCAAGGTAAGGCTTGCAGAGCAACAAAGTCTCTCTTTCTCTATGAAAGTCTAACTATCATACAAACCAGGCCCATTTCTTTTTCACCATTTTCCCACCACAACAGATCGCTGAGAGAAGGCCCTGCTGTGATTGTATGTCTCCTGGCTAGATTCAAAATGGCAGTATTATTCATTTAATCCACTTTCTCATGCAAGCTTGAAAAATTGCACAGGTGACATCTAGGGGAATTGGAAGTGGATCCATGACCACATTAAACATTTATCCTTATCTTCCTCATCACCAGGTTGTTGCAGGGGTGCATGAAGAAGAAAGAAGGGAACCTGGAGGAAAAAAAAACAAACCCCACCCCCCCCCCAAAAAAAAAAACCCAAAACACAAGCAGGTGGACACAGGCCTGGTGGGACCCAAAGGTTCCCTTCGTGCTATTCTGCAGCCCATGTCCATCCTGCCAACTTGACCTCCAAGAAGGGCTTAAGTTGCTGTACATTTATTTATACACTTCCCTCCCTTGCTAAGAAGACACAAAGAGAGAGCCTTTCCTGTGTTTATCCCCAGAGCCTGTGGCCCAGAGTTGGCTGTGAAGAGCAAGATATTAGTTAATAAATGTCTGCTGGATGAATAAATGCAGGAAACCTAAGAGGTGGAGACTTCCTGGGACTAGAGATTGGAAATTTGTGTGCTTTCTTCCTTTGTAAATAGCAGACAACTGTGAGTGGTAGGACACAGACATCAAAGAGAAGCACTAAGAATCTCCAAGTTAGCAGATGACCTTGTAGATGAACTGGCCTAATCTCTCAGGCACATGGGCCCTGAAGAGGGAAGAGGCCTGTCCAAGTCTCCCTGTGAAAGAAACAGGAAATGTAAGATGTGGAATACTTAGGACTGTGTCCTCAAAAAGAACTACTGACATGATATCAGTAAGTTAATAAAGCTATGTGTGTGCATCACCTTATTAGGAAAGTAGGGTCCCCCCAAACAGATTTTAGAATGGTTTTTAAATCTTGGCGTTCTTTGAAGACACGGTGATATTTTTGCACAATAAACATATAAAAAGCCCAAGGAAAACTTCTAGTCCTTTGTTATCACAGGGTTCATTTCTTAAAGCTAGTAGAGTCCACTAGCTAGTTTCTTTTAGAGATGAGATTTTCTAAAAAGGAAGGAGACAAGGAAGAAAAGAAAATCACAGGATCAACTCTCTCCCTAAAATCCGCAAAAGGCCACTGGTGAAGGTCAGTATTCTAAGCAGAGTGGCAGGTCTCCCTTCTTTTAGTAAAGGTCACACAAGGAAAACTCCAGAAAGCAGGACTTTCAGCAGACCCAGATGCAGGTATGCTTTCTGCTGGGAGGATGTTCATCAACAGTCCTAAATGTACAGGTACCTATCCCCCTGCCGCCACCACCACCACACACATGGACGGAAAGGACATAAATTACCGCAGGAACACGGTTTTAACACTAAGAAACAAACTAACCAGACTATGGGAGATTTACATTCAGCCAATTTAGAAACTTCAGAGGGTCATAAAACAGCCTCTAGTGAAATTCTAAGAAGGAAAACATAGTTTAGCATTTCAATTGGCAGCTAAACCATTCTAATTTTACCACAGGTCAAAATATTGTCATTTAAAAAAATGATGTCAGGGGCGCCTGGGTGGCTCAGTCAGTTAAGCATCTGACTTTGGTTCAGGTCATGATTTCACGGTTCCTGAGTTCGAGCCCTGCATTGGAGACTCTGCTGTCAGTGCAGAGCCCACTTTGGATCCTTGGTCTCTCTCTCTTTCTCTCAAAAATAAACATTTTAAAAAAATGATTTGAAATCAGGCAACCCAGATTCTAAATCCTGCTCCCTGAGCCTGGATACAACCTCTGAGCCTGCTTCTTCATGGGCACAATGGGGGTGGGGAGGAGCAGATAGCTGTTAAGATCATTTGAATAATCTAAGTAAAATAACATTCATTTTTTAATGTTTATTTTTGAGAGAGAAAGAGACAGAATGCAAGTGGGGGAGGGGCGGAGAGAGACAGAGAGAGAGACACAGAATCTGAATCAGGCTCCAGGCTCTGAGCTGTCAGCATAGAGCCCGACTGACACGGGGTTCAAACCCATGAACTAGAAGATCATGACCTGTGAAGTCGGAAGCCCCACCTACTGAGCCACCCAGGCTCCCCAGTAGAACAACACTTATAAGAGTAAAACCCAAGAAAGTATTTTACTGAAGTATAAGCATATGTAAGTAACTCTTACATAAGTTAAATAATGTCACTTAGTTGGCCTTCTGAAATGTAAAACATTCTGTAAAATCTTTGTTGAATTCTGAGCTCAAGTGAAGTCCTTCTGATGCTAATATTCATAAAGACAGTATCTGTAACATTTCACCTGCCTGCAGGTAGTAATCATTTTTAAAAGGACTGGAGATGAAAGTTTGAGATAAGGGAGAACAACTTGAAAGGCTAAGATGGGTCATATAGCACTTTAAGGGCAAAAACACAAAACACACCTTCTTGGGGGAAAGAACAAGATCTGCAATAAAAATTAAACTCAGTTTGTTAAGGACCATGCTTGTCATGTTATTTGACCTTGTGACATGGAAAGAACAAAACAGCAAGAGTCATAAATGGAAAAGCACCTGGCTAAGTCACAATGTTTTATTTTTCTTAAGAACATAATAATTCTTATTATAAGAAAATGTGTACAGGGTTAGATACTTTACATCATTTTTTTTCATGTGTACTACCTTAAAACAAGTGGGGAAAAATAGGAATTGCACACATGTGGTCAGCTACTATGCCTAGAAATCTTATTTTAAACAAAACTTAACTATGTATCAGCACGACATTAAAACTATACAATTTGGGGCACCTGGGTGGCTCAGTTGCTTAAGCATCTGACTTCAGCTCAGGTCATGAAGCATCAGCTTCAGCTCATGATTTTCAGTCCAGTGTCAGGCTCTGTGCCGACAGCTCAGAGCCTGGAGCCCGCTTCGGATTCTGTGTCTACCCCTCCTCGGGCCGGCTCTCTCCCCTTCCCCCACTCACGCTCTCTCTTTCCTTCAAAAATAAACATTAAAGAAAAATCACATACAACTACACATTTCAACCTGGCCCTCTCTCCTGAACTGCCATGGCATATAACATAGTTGTGGGTGGAGGGGGATATTTGTGGGATGAAAATAAAATGATGCTACAGGAGAATCTCAACTCCTCACCAAACACCTCCCCAGAATGATCTGTGTGCAACTCAAAAATCAAAATCAGCATGTTCCAACTGAATTTCATCTTCCTCTTGAAAATCTTTTGCTGGGGCACCTGGCTGGCTCAGTCAGTAAAGCATGCTACACTTGATCTCAGGGTCTGGAGTTCAAGCCCCACATTAGGCATTGAGCCTACCTATTAAAAAAAAATCTTTTGCTCTTATTTTCACTTTCTAATTAATAGATTTCTATCTGCTGAGATGCTCGATTTAAAATTTAAAACCGTCTTTTCAAATCTTTCTCTGCACCTAAATCTCCAATGAAATCTAGCTGACATCTTGAAGTGTCATTACTTTTCTCCTGGATTAGGATGGCCCAACTTGACCAGCAACTTGCCTCTCCACCCCAACTTATCCTTCCTTTGCCAACTAATTAACCTGCCCAAGTCTCAGACTGACAATAGCCTTTCTTTTCTTTAAAATCTACTGTTTACAGAGAAAAAATTTGTCCAGTTGGCCAAGGATTTTGAGCCCAGCCCAGCACAGCTCTTATCCATTACTCCAGCTCTGTCCTCCACTTCTGCATGCTCGGTTCTTTATGATGCTCACGCTCTTTTTCATCTGCAGCATTCTTTCCTAGATCTGTAGGAGTTCCACTCTTCAGGGCCTCAACTACCACCTCTCTACTGAGACTGAGTGCTCACAGGCCTCTGTTCATAATCTCTTTTTCTTCTAAAGGAGACTTTAGATTTTTCATGGCACTTGACACAGTCTGCTTAGCTTACTCTAATGGCCTGTGAGTTCCTGAAAGAATGGACTGTTTTTATTCATCTTTGTCCTTCGGACAGTTTCTAGTACAATGTCTCACACATTAGCTGCCTCGAACAGGATCCAGATGAAGTGAAAATGATATATATGGGTATTTGGAAAATTCACGTTTTTAAATTTACCTTACATATAACCAGTTATTTTTATATAGTAATTATTCATATCTATTATTACTATATTAATGATTAAATCTAACTGGCCAACATCAACTTAAGTTTTCTAACAGAGCTTCTAACAATCAAGTAACACTCAGATGAAAACAACTATTATAAATGGGCATAAAGGTACTTGAATTTCCTGTCTAGAGGTAAAGTAGCTCAATAATTCTGTTATCATCGTTACTACCAGTACTCAAAAACTAAAGACGAAATCAGGCTTGCTGCCATGCACTAACTCCTTCAGCAGATATTTAATGGAGACTTGTTCAAGCAAGGTGTTCAATCTGACTGGGTCCCTGAACTTAAATGTAACTAAAAAGAAAGATGAGAGAGCATACGATGTACAAATATAACTTAGAATCTGGAATCAACCACTCTCACAGTTACTAGAATCAACTTCAGTTGATCGCCTTTAGTTCCTCCCTCTTTCAACACCCAAGAGAGTGGGTGCCCATAGCCATATTCATGCCCCCACTTGTTCCTTGCCTATATAAATGCAATCAAACTAGGTCTTCTACTTGCTACATGGTCGACAGGTAAAATCCCCTTAAAGGGGATCTTCATTTCGTTCCCTTTCTCAAAAATACTTAATTCTCTCATTCAACTGTTACGTACTGAGCATCTACCCTGTGTCAGACAGTAAAGATAAACACAAGAAGAATTGTCCTTGACTTCATTTACAGTGCCTATGGTCTCCTGAATAAAGTTTAATTCTTCAGTCTAGCCTTTGAGAATCTCTATTATCTGATAGTAACCAACTTCTCAGATGGCCCTTTCATCACTTTCCAGACACTATGTACTCTTCAGTGCTCTTGGCCATTTTCAGATGGTCCTTTCTTTCCTGGAAAGCTCTTCTTCCATATTCCTATATGTTCAAATCCCCTTCTTACTTCAATACTAGGCTGAAATGCTTCTTCCATAAATCATTCCATAAATGTTTTTTTTTAAATGATTTAATGAATGAATAATTTAACCTCTATAAGCCTGGCTACATAATGCCACCTTATTTCCCCTAAGTAGTTCTCAAAAAAATGAAAACAAATTCTCTCATGAAATCTAGAATTTACAAATTTGGGCAGTAGGAAAAGTTGCCTATAATGTCAAATGGCTCCAGTTAAAAACAAACCTTCTAAGAAGGCTGAGGGAAATTAATCAATCTTGAGAGCTAGGCCTCTGGAGTATAGTCTGAACTGCTCCTTTTACAGCTGAGGAAAACTGTAAACTAAAAAAGTTACGTGAACTTTGTAAGATGATACAGCAAAGAAGAGCAAAAGTCCATCCAGTCTTAGTACTGTACTACAGTGATATAACTGCCTCACAACTTAAAGGAAAACTGTCTTCACTGTTTGAGGTGTTTCAAGGCAGATTATTTTAAAAATTAACAATTTAAAAAGAGGCTTGCCTCCTTTTAAAAATTAAAAAGGATCATGTCTGAGTTCAGCTTAAAAAAAAAGGCAGGGGCGCCTGGGTGGCTCAGTTGGTTAAGCAGCCAACTTCGGCTCAGGTCATGATCTCATGGTCCATGGGTTTGAGCCCCGCATTGGGCTCTGTGCTGACAGCTCAGAGCCTGGAGCCTGTTTTGGATTCTGTGTCTCCCTCTCTCTGACCCTCCGCCGTCCATGTTCTGTCTCTCTCTGCCTCAAAAATAAATAAACGTTTAAAAAAAAATTAAAAAAAAAAAGGCAAACACAAACCTTGACCTGAAACTAGTAAGTCCCTAAAGAATCCAAAGGATCCTAGCTTAGGAGTCTGAACATTATGGGTCAGCATGTTAACCATCAAAATTAAAAACAACTCTCTAAGTAGCTTATTTCTGGTTCCTATAGTGTCAACAATATTTGAACTTAACATAGGAACATAGAAATTTGCACATCTAATCATACCACAAGATATACAACCAATTTACATGAAAAAAGACTTACTCAGCTGCCTGCACTCCTTTCCAGGCAGCTATTAACATGAGCATTATTAACTTTTTAAAAGAAGCAGTCTAGTAGGACACAATATAACGTTTGAAGAGAGTAATAATCTGGCATCCTCCAATCTAAATGTGAGTGTTAACAAAAAATTTAACTTCAGTAGTAGGCTTTGCCATTCAATTTTCTATCCTTTCTCTAAAAGTGTGTGCTAGTTAATTTTATGTGTCAATTTGGCTGGGCCAGGGTCCTCAGATATTTGGTCAAACATTATTCTGGATTTTTCTGTGAAGGGAGTTTTGGGATGAGATCAACATTTAAGTCAGTGGGCTGTGGGTCCAATTAGGTGAAGGTCCTAATAAAGACTGACCTCCCAAGCAAGAAGGAATTCTGCCAGCAGACTGGAACTGCAACTGTTCCTGGGTCTCCAGACTGCTGGGCTACCCTGCAGATTTTAGACTTGTATCTGCAAAATCATGCCAGCCAATTCCTTAAAATAAATCTCGCCCCCTCTGCCTCTCTTTCACATATCTTCTCCTATTAGTTCTGTTTCTCTGGAGAACTCTAACAGGCTTACAGCAATGGCTATTCATGAGAAATGCAATCATGAGCTTGGACTTCTTGCATCAGAACCTATGCTGGTTGCTTTACCTATAGCACAATATCCCCAACAGATTTGTGGTAAGGCCTGACTCTTGAAATCCTACTGCTCTAGTGGGTGGCAGCCAGAGATGCATTAAATTTGGGTTCTCAGAAAATGAGAGGAGTCTTACCCTGTCTTCCCCAGTGACTACATCAATCCCAGCGGATGCTCCAACTCAAAGAGCTCCTTGAAAAATAGCAGAAATCTAATTTGACAATATTTCCCAGAGTTTCTTCACTTTTTGGAATCAGTGAAGGTTTAAGTCTGCCTTGATAGGTAGGAGAGAATTCTCTATAGAGCTGAAGTCTAGCTTTAGGTGGCTGGCTTCCAAGAGGCTTAGAAACAATTGCTTGCTTATTCTAGCTCATTCTAGTATTGCTTTGCTCATCTCAAACCTGGCCTAGAGGCCTTAACAAGTCCCACCACAATTAACCAATTCACAAGCATTAATTCAGTGAGGTCAAAAGCACTGAACCCCACTTGGAGACACAGAAATAAAAATCTAAGTTCATCTTCCTAGCATTTACTTCCTAGTTTACCCTCACCATTGTTCCCTTCTTTTAAAAATAAGATAAAAGAAAAGAAAAGAAAAGAAAAGAAAAGAAAAGAAAAGAAAAGAAAAGAAACTGGGAGAGGGAGGAGAGAAATGGATTAAAAGACATGGAAGATAAAATTATTGATTGGTTTGTATAATAAAAGCCAAGGGTTGGTCGGTCCTGCTGAGTAAACAACAGGTTCAGATGTGCTCAAGAGAACCCCATCTCTGTGGCAAGCCAGATTTCAGGGACAGATATTCTAAATGTTATGCATAAAGGAGCTATATTCTTTAAATTTGACAGAATGAGTATGGACAGGATATTTTCTTAAGTCAAATTAATTAATATTATATGTTCGTTTTAGAGCAGGAGTTACAAACTCACATATTAGTGTGGGCCAAGCAGGTGATCAAAGTCAGGGGACTGGGTTGGGTGTAACCTACAGGGACCAGCGGGAACAGTATGTCAGGGAGATTGTGGGCCTTGTCCTCAAAGGGGAGCCATTCTTCATGCAAACGGATTGCTGCCCAGTGGGAATGTGGACCCACTATTGCCAGATCTTCTGATTTTAGAGAAGACAGCAATTTGGAGTTTTTAAATGTGTAATCTCCCCAAATTTAAGTGTTGGCAACAGATTTAAAAAATTATAAATTTAAAAACCTTTAAAACATCTTGTGGGGCTAAGGTAAACACATCTGTAGACAGATATTGTCCCTGAGGATAATTACGTGTTTATGTGTCTGTGCACTCCTTGGGGGAGAGCCCAGTCTCTCCTGTGCCCTCATCAGCAACCCAACACAACACAAGGGGAGCTGTTAACTAAATTACATGAGTAACTGAACTCATTCTCAAAATTATTTTAAGTGATACCACTGAAAATGAGTTTGTCTTACATTAAGACATAATTTAACTTTTCTCCATTTTAGAGGAGGTTAATTCTTCAGATCATTCCTTCAGCAAACACTTGACAAAGTACCTAATCTCTATGCAAGGCCTTGTACAAAATAATTAACTTGTAGAACTCCTGAGTAGGAGGAGTTCAGTAGTCTGAGAAGCAAAGTATCAAAATTATCTGAAAAATCAATTTTCTGCTGCTTTGTAGATTCTCTCTGTTGTCAACATAGTATAAACCTTCAGAATCTATGATAGGACACTTTAAAGACCTTCTCTCTTCACAACTGGGCATTTTGTTAAAATATGCATTATCAAGCCCTTATGAGAAAAATAAATGGATTATAAGTCAGCAAAACTGAAATTCTAGGCTTGAAACAAAAAGTGAATATTAGCCATTCATTAAAATCAGTTATAAAAAATATTGTGCTAATACTACCTTATTTTTGATGCTTTTAGAGAAGAAGCAAAGTCAATAGGCACAGGCCTTTAAAATGTTAGTAGCAAATACCTTGAGCACCACTGGCCAGTGCTAGGTGTCAAAAAATGTTTACACAGCCCAGATGTTTAAGAATGGACAAGATCCAGGGGTGCCTGATGGCTCCGTTAGGTAAGCCTCCGACTTCTGCTCAGGTCATGATCTCACAGTTTAGGAGTTTGAGCCCCACGTCAGGCTCTATGCTGACTGCTCAGAGCCTGGAGCCTGCTTTAGATTCTGTGATTCCCCCTCTCTCTGCCCCTCCCCTGCTTGCGCTCTGCCTCTCTCTCAAAAATAAACAAACATTTTAAAAAATTAAAAAAAAAAAAAAAAAAAGAACGGACAAAATCCAGATCTAAGACTGGAGGTCCTTTATCGCAAGTCAATTACTTAAACTTATAATAGCAGTATTAATACATTTGCACGTGGCCAGATATACATCAGGGGCATAAAAAGTCTACTTTATAGAACTGTAAAATCTCACAATTTGGAAGGACTTTGGAAATGACCTTGAATCCATTTTTCAGGAACTTCAGTCATTATCTATCAGCTTCAAGATTTTGGTCACATTCACTTAATATTTTCATTTAGGTTAATTCAGTTTTTAAGTATATTATCTTAAAAAAGACTCTTTTGTTATTGCCATAAGGGAAAAAAAGAGTATGTCCTGACATAGAGAATAATACCCATACTTATAAAATAAGGAAATTACAACCTAAAAACATTTCCTTAAGTGACTCTGTGAGGTATGGACTATCCTTACTGTCAGCTCACTGATGAGGAAATTGAGGCTCAGAATTAAGTGACTCCCCAAAGTCAACTTATGAGTGAAAGAGGTAGGATTCAAAACCAAATCTGCCTACCATTAAAAAAAAAATTGTTTAGTCATGTCCTCAAATGGCTTCTAAAGACTGGGAGTTCTTCCTGTCCGCACTTTACTCCAACATGAACTCCCTGAGATTCAAAATGGAGACATTTTTGGAGGGATTAAAATACACACTGAAAATGTGCTCAATAAGATACCAAAACAAAGTGGTGCAGCGAAGTGTTTTATGAGGGACCGAAACAAAGGCAGCAAAGGATTCCTATCATGGCTCACCCCAACAACTTACTAGTAACTCTTTCCCATTCTTGAATCTTCATTAAAAAGTTAAGTTTCATAACTTTATTTTTTATTTATTTTTGAGAGACAGAGACACAGTGCTAGCAGGGGAAAGGCAGAGAGAGAGGAAGTCAGAATCTGAAGTGGGCTCTAGGCTCTGAGCTGTCAGCACAGAGCCTGACATGTGGCTCAAACTCACAAATCATGAGATCATGGCCTGAGGTGAAGTTGGCTGCTTAAGTGACAAGCACCCAGGCACCTTGAGTCTCATAATTTTAGTAAGTGTTTGTGTTCACCCAATTGCTAGAAAAGCATCAGCTCAGAGTTACTTCAAAAACTCCTAAACACAGATCCCTGGTAAGTGAGCTCTATTCAGAGCCAGGAAGATTCTACCAGGGGTAGTCATCCTCTGCCACTCCCGGCTGTGAAGAGTTTTGATCAGATATCTCTTTAATATGCCTCTTTACTCATCTGTAAATCTTCTGATTACCCAGCTTTGTTGTCAGAACTGCCCTGGTTTTGCAAGATTCACCCCATACAGAGGTTGGTCCTGTCAACTACCCCTAGTGAGGAGGTAAGATTGCATCATGGCTCTTCAGAGTGCCCATGCAACATTCAACGCACAAATCCAACCTCGGAAGGAGGGAAAAGCCTCTCATTCTACCTAACCTGCTTACTCAGCACGTACCCCGCCACGACTACAACTGAAGTCCCTGACGGTAAACTGAACTAGATGAGAAATTCCAGGAGGGCAGAGACTACACTTTATGTGTTGTTATATTCACCAAAAGGCAGACCACTGAATTTTGGCAAATATCTGCCTAGTCTGCATCTCAGACTTCAATCCTTATCTCTGCGTATTCAAAATGGAAATTGCTATCTTTATTCCTATACATTTTGATGTGAGTCCTCCCATTTATTTATTTTTTAGGTGTATTTTAATTAATTAATTAATTAATTTAAATGAGTGAACAGGGGGAGGGGCAGAGACTGAGGGAGAGAGAGAATCCCAAGCAGGCTCTGCACTGACAGCACAGAGCCCGACACAGGGCTTGATCCCACAAACTGTAAGATCATGACCTGAGCCTAAATCAAGAGCCAGACACTTAACCAACTCAGCCACTGAGGTGCCCCCCCTCCCAAACTTTTAATGTGTGTATGTATGTATGGCCATTTTCACAAGTCACCAAATACTCTTCTTGTACAGTGTGGCTGTGCCTTACCAACTCACTTCTTTTCTTTTTTTATTTTTATTTTTTAACATTTATTTATTATTGAGAGACAGACACAGAGCGAGAGCAGGGGAGGGGTAGAGAGAGGTGGGAGACACAGAATCTGAAGTAGGCTCCAGGCTCTGAGCCGTCAGCACAGAGCCTGACATGGGGCTCGGACTCACCATCTGTGAGATCATGACCTGAGCCAAAGTCAGTTGCCTAACCAACTGAGCCACCCAGGCGCCCACCATCTCACTTTCATGGATGGGATACAATTCTCTTGACTAATCAATCCCCTATTAGAAATTTAGGATATTGACAATATTCTCTAACTGGCAGTACAATGACTTTCTTTACAAGCTTCTCTTTATTAACATGTCTTATTGGGGCACCTGGGTGGGTCAGTTGGTTAAGCATCCGACTTCGGCTGAGGTCATGATCTTATGGTCTGTGGGTTTGAGTCCTGCGTCAGGCTCTGTGCTGACAGCTCAGAGCCTGGAGCCTGCTTCAGATTCTGTGTCTCCCTCTCTCTCTTACCCTCCCCTGCTCATGCTCTGTCTCTCTCTCTCTCTCTCAAAAATAAACATTAAAATAATTTTTAAAAAATGTCTTATTTTCTTGTGATATTCCCTCAAATGATATCAAATAACATGCATACTTCTAAAGTACATAAATTTTTTGTGATGCCATCCACCTGGTACATTTCTCTGCTTTGAGGAACCACAGGATCTCTCTGTGTCACATTTTGTGCTATTAATTATGTTCAGTATTCGCCCCCTCACCCCCAGAGTTTTAACACGTGGAGAGTGGACAGCCCCTTACTCAATTCAGATGTTGACAAGTAGTAATTAAATACAATTGCCAGGTGCCGGGGTAAAAAGGGATGAAGTGTAATCCCTGCCCAGAACAGCAGGGGAGGCAGAGTCACAACCAACAACCTGCCATAACATCAAGTTCTATACTGTAATAGAGGCATTTCAAACTTACTATGGGAACAGAGATGAGGGAGAAGGGAATCCCTCCAGGGGCAAAGAGAAGTAAAAAGGGTTGGGGGGAGGAGGTATTTGAAAGCTATGGAAAGAGGCAAACTGTGGAGTTAACTTCTTGAAACATTAATAGAAATTCACAAGGTGGGCCAGTAATGGGAAGAAGACATAGGGGATAGATTTCCAGGTAGAGGGCAATCAATTCCAGCTCGTTTCAACCAGAGCAATAGTTCCACGTAGGAATTTATGAAAACCTCCTATAGCCAGATAATTCTTTGTTCTGGAGGCTCTGTCCTGTGCAATACAGGCCGTATAGACGCATCCCTGACCTCTACACACTAGATGCTAGTAACTGTTCCCCACCTTCCAAGGGTGACAACTGAAAATGTTTCCAGACATTGTCAAACATTCAAGGGGAAAGGGGGAGAAAAAAGGAGGATGGAAATCACCCCCGGTTGACAACCACAGTTTTAAGTGTAATTCTAGCTTCAAGGATTTCTCCCTTACTATACCAGCTTTTCTCCCTGTTCTGAAAATGTTTTCTTTGGTTCAAAACCCAAGTGAGCCCTCCTTTTCTTTTAGGTAAGAGAGAAATTGTCAAAAACACTAAGTTACTGATGTCCCAACTACAAAAAAGGACATCTTCTTTGATTACACCTAATAAAAAAAGAAATGTTCATATGATATGGAAGCATATAAGTAATAGGGCTAATATTTGTTCAGAACTACAGAGAATTTTTCACAATTGATCACACTGAATACTCAAAACACTGTATGAAGTATTCATTATTGTTCCCTTTCTAGAGAGGAAGACAGGGTGGCTGAGACATCAAATACCCAAGACCATCTGAGTATTAGGTAAGATTCATAACCAGACAGTCCCATTCTACACTGTATACATTTTTCCATTTAGTTGAGTAAACGACTAGGAGCCTCTTTAGGCTGCAGAGAGAAAGGCTCATCTTAGTATCACAAAGAAGGAGAATAAAATGACTTAAGGATGTCCTGCTACCTCCATACCCCACCAAGAAACTGTAAGTAAAAAACTGCTGATGGAAGCAAAACATTTAACCACCAAAAACTGCTGTATCTATCCCTTGCGCGGCTCCAAGAGCACTCACTGTACAAACAGGGGAATAATACATACCAATTATGGTAACATTTATACTCATAATCTTTAAAGTATGTTAACAGCTTTTAGCCATTCGAAATAGCCCTAGAAAATAAAGATTATTATCCACTGACAGAAAAGGCACATAATTAATTAAGGTCACACGGCTAGAGACCAAGTAAAAATTAAGTTCTCTTACCTTTAGTTAAGTGTTCTTTCCACTACAAACAATTTCCAGCATCACATGATTCTACACACCCCTCCAAATATAAATATCACTAGGCCAATAAATAAAAATATCCCTAACCATACGGACACTAATTCTGTTTCATTATTATCTGAAGCCACATTTCCCGTTAGTGTAGACGTTATTTTTAAAACTACCAAAGAAAAAAGTGGGAATTTTTGTTACTCTTAAAGACAAAAAGTACTCTCTTAAATTAGGCGAATTACTAGAAGCAATGAGACTAGCTTATTCGTGACCCATTAGTTGACACATGACAAAATGTAATTTTCTAGACTTCATCAACTTTGTACTCAAGTAATATTTGATTCTTCTGAAACTGAATTCCAACATGACAAAAAGGTGAGCAGGGAAGGTCTGGGAATTTCTTGGATACAGTATGTTGAGCCCCACTTCTTTAAAAATTACTCATCTATTTAAAGACAAAAGGCTTATTTAAGATAGAAATACTATTCACTTTGCAATAAACAAGCACAGGCATTTTGAATATGAATGGAAAGCAATTCAATTCCTGGTTTAAACAAGAAAAAAATATTTTTAAAGTCTTACTCCATCATGGAAGGTGGGATCGTACAGCAGTCTTGAATTGCAGTTAGAGGAGAGGTTAGGTGAGCCGTATAAGAAGCTTCTACAACTTGCTTGTTCCGGTTGACCACATCCAAGTAACGATTGAACTTCTCTCGGATTTTTTTGGCTAGCTGGGGGACAAAGGGTAAGCAAAATAAATCGAAAGCCTAACGCAATAACCAACTGTGTTTTTTCTAATAAGCTCGTTAATTTGTGTCACAAGCTGCATGTATTAAACTTCAGGTAAAACTAACCACACATAGGCACATCTCATTCCACTGTGTAAACTGAGGTAAAAATTGCAAAATGCCCAGAAGTCACAGAAGGATACTCAGACAACAAAACAATACCTGCCATCTTGTGATAGCTAATGACACATTACGAACTTCTCATGTGTTTGAATTCAACAGAAAAATACTGATCCATAAAATGTTTTATTAGACAAAGGAAAACAAAGTCTATTGATATTATTGTCAGCATGACAGTGGGCATTAGGTCTTACAAAGCAACAACAGTGACTGTAAGAAAACAATCCACTATTCATGGTTCTGGATTCACACAGATTTTCAAAGGGGAAAATACGTGAAAAAGGGAAAGGACATTCAGTATCTTCTGCTACAAAACTCCAGGGGGCACCATTCACAGTCTTCCATGTGAATGGCAAATCCCTAGAGTTGTACAATGTAGACATCCCTATGAAACAAAATATATAGTTAGAAATATACTCCTGTTTGGTCTGTTACACCGTTAAGATGGACAAATGTCTTTCTTAACTGCTGTGAACAGAACACTTCATCATCATTTACTTTCATGTGAGAAAAACAAAAGCAAATTGATAAGCATACTGCTTTTTCTTCCATTGTTCCCATCAAATATCACAGCTTAATTATAGATCTCCAAGGAAAACAGTGTTGTTTTTCTTCCCCTTCAACAAAATGTTACCCAAATGAAATGACTGATAGAATTATAGCTAATTGGTTTTGTAGAGCTATTCATTATCAGCACACTAGAGGAGAACTAATCATCTCCTTTGGGTCATCAACTCACAGAATCCAATAGCTTACAGGCTGAGAACATGAAGCCAAATCAGGATATCTTCATTTGTTATTTTCAAGCCAATTCCTCAATTCGATCTTGTCCCATCGATATTTGGGAGTTTTCAGAGTGTCAAATAACCTTCTCAGCCTTGCTATATATGGTACAAACTATAAGGTACAAACATTTCTACACGTAACAAGAGTATGAGTGTAACATTTAATTTGATAAAGGGCTGTCCCATTTTGTCTCACCATTTTCAGAGGAGGTATTGTATGCCCCCCTAAATTGACAAATCCACCTGCAATTCTAATCCCTGAGCTAGAATTTATTTTAAAAAATTATGGTTTTTTTGCTGAGGTCTTTGAAACAAAATGTATAGATGCAGTTTAACTTCCCATCTAAAAATTTAGACCACTGGTGATTCTGCCTCCAAGGGGATTTGGCAAAGCTTAGAGATGATTTTGGTTACTAAAATGTGGTACAAAGTGCTACCGAGATGTGGTAGGTGGAGGCCAGGATGCTAAGTAACAATGTGCTTATTAGCAAATGTGCTATTTTTTTCATGTTTATTTATTCGAGAGAGTGAGAGTGTGTGCACAAGCAGAGGAGGGGCAAAGAGAAAGGGAGAGAGAGAGAATCCCAAGCAGGCCTGTGCTGTCAGTGGACTGGACCAGGGGCTCAAACTCACGAACCATGAGATCATGACCCTAGCTGAAATCAAGAGTCCGACACTCAACCGAGGCACCCAGCGCCCCTGTGCTGGTTTTGAAACCACAGTGTGCTCTAATGGAATAATCCTTTTACCTGGACTCTTACAGTCAATGGATAGTTGAGGGTGAGAGATAGGGTAACAGATCCAGCTTGAAAACCTCAAGTATATTCTCACAGTGCCCTGCATTCACCCCTCATAACATACTCTACACTTTAATGCTGTCATCTGTTTAATGTCTGGTTCCCACACTAGACTGTATGCTCTGTAAGAGCGGGTACTACTTGTGTTTTTGTTCATCTCATTATCTTTAGCGCCTGCCTGGCATTGCAGGCAGACAATAAATATTTAATGAATTAATAAAAATTAAAGAAAAAAAAACAACCAGTCACCAACCTTATCCTTTGGTCTATCGACCAACAACCTCTTTAAAAACTTGGACAGGGGCGCCTGGGTGGCTCAGTCGGTTAAGCGTCCGACTTCGGCTCAGGTCATGATCTCACGGTCCATGAGTTCAAGCCCCGCATCAGGCTCTGTGCTGACTGCTCAGAGCCTGGAGCCTGTTTCAGATTCTGTGTCTCCCTCTCTCTGTGACCCTCCCCCGTTCATGCACTGTCTCTGTCTCAAAAATAAATAAACGTTAAAAAAAAAATTAAAAAAAGTAAATAAAAAACATTAAAAGTCTTTAAAAAAAGATTAAAAAAAATAAAAAAATAAAAACTTGGACAACTTATTTAAAAACAACAATATCGACAATATGTATTTCTGGGAACTCCATCAAGAAGAGCACATTTTATCTTTTCTCTTTAGGTTCTGAAATAAATATCATTCATTTTCCACCTACAATATCAAGAATATAGCCCTTCCTTGTCCGTGGCAACAAATGTTCTGTAACAAGATAAAGATAAAGTGTGCTTGAAAAAATGTAAATTCTAGGGGCACCTGGGTGGCTTAGTTGGTTGAGCATCTGATTTCAGCTCAGGTCATGATCTCACAGTTCATGAGTTCAAGCCCCACATCAGGCTCACTGCTCTGTTAGCTCGGAGCCTGCTTTGGATCCCCTGTCTCCCTCTCTCTTCACCCTTCCCCAGCTCACATTCTCTCAAAAATAAAAAATAAAAAGAGGAAATTTTAAATAAGATCTTCACAAACTCACTTCTAAAATGCAGTTTGTGATCATTTTTGTCTTTCTTTCAAACATACACACACACACACACACACACACACACACACACACACAAAACATCTGAGAAATACCTGGTATTTCTTCTACATATTGGGAGAATTCTATCTTTGAACAAAGACAGATCTAATTAAACCTGATATTTTATTTAAAAAAATTTTTTTTAACGTTTACTTATTTTTGAGAGGCTGGGGTAGAGAAAGAGAGTGAGCAGGAGAGGGGCAGAGAGAGAGAGAGAGAGAGAGAGAGATGTAGAATCCGAAGTAGGTTCCAGGCCTTGAGCTAGCAGCCCAGAGCCCCACACGGGGTTCAAATTCATGAACCGTGAGATCATGACCTGAGCCGAAGTTGGATGCTTAACTAACTGAATGACCCAGGCTCCCCAATCAGGATATTTTAATTTGTCTCACTGACTACTTTTATATGAGCTAAAAATGATTTTTATTTTTAAATGTCTTTTTTTAAAAAAGGTATTTTGTTATAGTTAATAATAACTACAGGAAATTCAAATTTCGATGTTCATAAAGTTTTACTGAAATAGTCATTTGTTTACCTGTTTACGGCTGCTTTCATTCTACAGTGACAGAGTCGTTGCAACAGAGACTATGCAGCTTGCTTCCCTATAAGAAGTCAGAAGCCCTAACACATTCCAAGATAGAACCATAATCTTAGTAGTTTTACAAAAATTTGCAGCAATTTTTTTTTAACATTCTACTAAGAGGTGGGGGTCCATGCTCTCTCTCCACCCACTCCTTGAATCTGGGTAGAGTTATGATGGCTTCTACCAGTCAAGTATAGAGAAACTGACACCATGCAACTTCTGAGGCTAGGTCATAAGGGCCATGCAGCTTCCGCAGGTCTCCCTTGGAATGCTCTCAAGCTACCCTGCTGTACCAAGACACATGAAGAGGCCACAGTTAAGTGCTTGGTTGGCAGCTCCAGTTGCTCAAGCCTTCAAGTCACCTCAGCCCAGGTTCCAAAGAGGAGTCAAGAAGCCTCCAGAATATTCCAGCCCCCAGTCTCCTCTGATGAAGCTCCACACATCATGGAACAGAGATAAGCCACCCTTGCTATGCCTGGCCCGAGCTCCTGACCCACAGAATACACAAGCATAAAGAGATTGTTTATGCCACTAAGTTTGGGGTATTTTTTTATGTAGCAACACGTAACTTGAACACCCAAGATAGGCTGAATTCCGTTCCGAGATAAACATATTGAGGCTGAGCTATACAAAGCCATTCAGATCCAACTGTTCCATCTATACCATCAGAACGATCAAGACTGTAGTATCTGTTGCAAAGAGATCTTGGGGTTGTTCACAAAAGTCTAAGAGCTACTGCATAGTGGCAGTTACCACATATTATGCATAAGGATCCTACAATTTAGGGATCATTATTTTCTATCAATGAGGTGGTTTTGTGAAAGCCAGTCACCTAAACTCAGAACCATCCTGTCTATAAAGCCTGTGTGTATTCACTATCTGCTCCACACAAACCAAACTTAAAAGAAGCTTCAGTAGTGACTTGACATTTAAAAATATGACAAATCACACCGATGTGAGGAATGAAACTCTCATTAACATAACCAGCCAAGGCGCAGAGCCAGGGTGCAGAGTCCCCCACTACTGGGCTGTCTGTGGAACTAAACAGTTAGTTCCCTGCAGTGGGGTGTGTGGTGAGGGAAGGAAAGAAGGAAAGGGACAGAGGGAGGCACTGCAAGAAGGAGCAGGGCAGGGGCAAGTTGGGAATGTCTGCCTTCGGCCTCCTCGTTAGCATGGGCTGCATTTTAAATATATATATTTATGGGGGGGGGAGGAAGGGAGAGAGGGAGAGAGAGAGGCAGGCAGAGAGAAGCCCGAGCAGGCTCTGTGCCACCAGCACGGAGCCCAATGCAGGGCTCAAACTCACGAGCTGTAAGATCATGACCTGACCCGAAGTCGGACAGACACTCAACCAAACTGAGCCACCCAAACGCCCCTCAAGCTGCATTTTTCCTCAGTGGATGCAGCAACTTGCACACAGAGCCCAGACACACATGACCCTTAACAAAAGGTCTCAAATGCAAGCCCCCCCCCCCCCACTTTGGTCAGAAGTTCCTGCCTTTTACGTGGTGAAACCCCATCTTGCCTTGTTAAAAAAAAATCATAATTGCCAATGTTTGTTGAGTGCTATGTGGGGGCACTGTTCTCAGCATTTCACAAGCATGTCTCCATTTAGTCTTTCAAAGAACCATGGGAGATACACACATCTGCATTTTTTCCAGAAGCAGAAGCTGAATGTTCAGTAACTTGCTCAAGTTTACAAAGCTAGTAAGCAGTAGAGCTGGGATCCAAACACAGTCCTATTCTAACTTCAGGGCCAAAGGTGCAACCTGTGTGCGACACGGTTTTTCTCTGGAATACCCACAGACTAACAGCCCCCTCTTCCCACTTCTTTTCAAATCCATTTTAACAAATGCTATAAAATCTTGACAGATTACTAAAAGCCATGCACAGTCTCATTACTTTATAATAAAAATTAGACTTCTGAAAATACTTACCTAGAATTCTACATAATTCCTACGGAAGTCAAGACTTTGTGGAGGTTTAGAATTGAATTCTACCACCAGTATAAAAAAAAAAGAGGGCCAGGGCACCTGGGTGGCTCAGTCGGTTAAGCGTCCGACTTCGGCTCAGGTCGTGATCTGATGGTTCCTGAGTTTCAGCCCTGCATCGGGCTCTGTGCTGACAGCTCAGAGCCTGGAGCCTGCTTCGGATTCTGTGTCTCCTCTCTCTCTGTTCCTCCCCTGCTCACGCTCTGTCTCTCAAAAATAAATAAATTAAAAAAAAAAAAAGAGGGCCAAGTTTGAAATAATGTATTCTCCGAAAACAAAACCTGTTATTACCTGTCACTATGAGGTCAGATACATCAAATGGTCTTAAATTGTTTCCAATTACTTAAAAAAAAAAAAATTGCTCCAATTACTTCATGGTGTTTAACTTTGTTCATAACCCGGAAAGAGAAGAGAGTGGATGCCCTGCTCTTTTCCTTTCAGAAGCAAGTTTCATAATTCAATCTAATCTTCCACGCTGGATTTTTATTCAATTTATCTGCCAGCATGAGGCAGTACCATGCAGTTGTTAATTCCCATTTTACAACGGAAGAAACTGAGGCATATGGAACTTAAGGGCCCCTTGACTCCCATGTCGTGCTCCGGCCTCCCTTAACCCCACTGCCTGAGATGACCTCCCTGTGCCCTTCTGACAAGGAAAGGGGATAGTGGCTCACTGTGGAAACTTCAACTCATGCTCCACTGTGGGGCAGTTTTCTCTTTCTCACTCTAAAAGCAAGCTCTTTCAGCATACCAACCAAATCCAGGTTGCTCGGTGAGCACAACAATATCCGTTTGAGTAAAGATAGCCCACAGAGAGATTAAATCCTGAATGTCTCTGTTAAACTAAAGAGGACCAGCTACCAACACAGACCCTTCCAAGAGGCCAGACAGATTCTGGGTCTGTAGCCTGCCATGATCCCTGCAGACAGAAGAAAACAAAGGACTTCTTAACAAAAAGCTACAGGTGGACCCACAATCCTCCTCAGTGTAATTAAAAACATTTTTCTTTCCACAGCCCAGCTTTCATCTTTTATCCTTCTTTATCCTCTCCCCCTTCATCCCTAAGGGGTTCCTGAATGCTGATGAGGCAACGGAACTAAAACCATCTTGTCATCTTTTGGGTCAATTCTTTGGCTAGCCAACATTCAGCCATGGGTCAAATGATCAGTAGGTAGCACGCCGGTCCCCATGGGAACGGATTCTAATTTGTCATCATCTCCAGTGACAACGTTTCATCACAACATCAATGAATTTCTTTCTTGCTGAATTTCACTTCCCTTAATTTTCCCATAGACATTTCTGTCATTTGCATACTTCCCCAGAGCCCCCCGTTTTTAAAGGTCTTTTTTTTTTTTACCTTAGCTTTAAACTTCTAAAGATTGGGGGTGGGGTAGGCACACAGTTCGAAAAAAGGTAAAAGAAAACAAAAATGCAAAGGCACAGTACACACTTTATTTATGTCTTTTCCCTAAAACTCAGAAGGAGTTTTGAATGTTAGGGAAAGCTTTATTTAAAATGCATAACAATGAAGCTGACAGGCACAGACAGGAAAGGTACCCTAGGGGACTGAAGATTCATAGCAAAATTCCTATTGAATGTAGAAGAGTTTAACATTTGACATTCAAAAACCTTTGTGCCGTGATAAGAATTTAATAGCTGATCCCCTTTTCTTTCAATTCCAGCCTTATTACTCAAGAATTATTATTTTTCCCAGCAGTTTCAGGATTTAGTTCTTTAAGAGTATGTGACATAGAAATAATTTTATGTATATGCAAGCACAAATATTTAACATCTCTGAACATCACACTGCCACATTCCAAAGTTCAAGTGGAAAGCATCCTCATTGCTGCATGTTGCACACCGTATGCAGGATATAAAAAAAACGCTCTGCCCTTGCTAGCTATGAGTAATTAGCCATTACTACCAGTAATTATTGGTGACAGTTGTAAGAGCTCTCTCAATTTTCTGCTGGGAATTTGGGCGAGTTGACTTTCCCCTAGACTCAGTTTCCTCATGAGTAAAATGGGAACACTATTCGCCCTTTTCAAGGGTTTACTGTGATGTTCAAATGAAACAGTGAACATAAAAAGCCCATGATAAGCACAAAGGATTTTTATTGTTATAGCTCCGTCTCGACAGCAGCAAATGCACGTGATAGTGATACAGAAATAATGTGGGGTCTAAATTTTCCAATAATCGAGCTCTAAGTGAAGGGAGAAGGGCTACCTGAACATTAACCATTTTATTCACTTAACTCATCCGCATGCTTGATCCTCCACAGGAAACCTGGCACAGTGTCAGCAGGGGAAGGAGGGAACATTTCCCCCCCTTTAGATTAACAGCAAAATGGCACAAAGGGCTTAAGCTTTGGAGTCAAATAAATTGGAGTTAAATCCGGCTCTGTCGCTAACTAGCTAAAGGGAACAGGCACCTTATTTCTCTAAGCTTCAACTTAATTACCTCTGAACTGGGAATAATAACAGGTGCTTCATGATATTGTTTGAGAACTAAAAGGGCTCAGGTCTGTGAAGCAGTCAGCAGAGTAACGACCGTAAGAGCCAAATACTGACTGTTGCTATTGTTACTTAACCATTATTGTAGTTGTTATTGTTTGGGGGACTTGATGTACTGACTCAGGTACTTTGGAGAATCTTGAACAAAGAGTCAGGCTGGATGTGTTAACACTGGGCTATGACCTTGCTAGGGTTGTCAGTGCCTCGTTAAAAGCACTGTGTCCTGCAGGTTACATAATTACAGTCTGAAGTAACTCGGGATCCTTCTAGGATCTTCTTTCTAAACTTAAGGAGCTAATGAGGACTTTTATTCTGGTCTTCTGCCTTTTTTACGTGACTCGTCTTACATATGCCTTCCCACAACCCTAGGAGCTGGGCAGAGCAAGTATTCCCTGTCCTGTTTCTACAGTCAGGAAATCTAGTCTCAGTGGTGTGCCCGGGCTCACACTGAGTGAGTGGAGAAACCAGAGACCACTTCTTCTAATCTCTAGCTCTGTTCTCTCTGTGCTACAAACTCCCCAAATTGCAGAAAACTCAACTTTCCCAGAAAACTCAAATTCAATTCAATTCATTCTTTCAGTCCCAGCCTGATTTTTGTGTCTTTGAATCCTCCTCAGACCCTTCTTTTCCAAAATCGCCTTGAATTAACTGAGCTGGACCCCTCATATCCTGCTTCACATTGTTCATTTTTCCTAGGTAAGGATCCCGCTTTCGCCAACAAACCAGGAGCATCACAACTAGCATTTATCGATTGCTGACCATGTGTTAGGCATTTTGAAAGTGCAACATTATGTGAAGTCTTTTAATTCTTGTAACAGCTCTTAGTAATTGCTATATGCTATTTTTAGTAGATGGTGCTGATAATTTGTCCAAGGTCACTCAGCTAATACTCAAATCCATGTTCATGAACACTACACTGCATTTTTATCTAACGTAGTACCTAGCATCTAGAAGAGACTTAAAAGAGTTCACTCACTACTGTAATCATTTGCCCTCATATAATACAGCATTATTTGCCATATTGGAAAAATCTGCTTCCAGTTCTAGGAAAGGGCAGATAAACTAGGAATACTGTTCATATCTGGTCCAAGGCTATTAGAAACTCTGGGCCTGTCTAGTTCCCGATCCTGGGTAATATCAGCTGCTCTGGAGTAAGTCTTAATGAGAACAAGAACACCAGTTCATAGAAGGGATTCTGACGGCCAATAGCCATGGTTGTGATGTGGCTGCCCATTGACCACTAGGTTTGGGCTTCCTGTAATCACTCAGTAGAGCAAAGCCTGGGCATGGCAGACAATGATACAAGACAAGATAGATAAAGACCTATAGATGGAATAGGGCCAGTCTGACTCTCCAATGGCCCAAAGAGGCTTCAGGGTTGTCTGACGGATGTGTGGGAATAGCACATCCAGCGGAGAAGCAGGGCAGCCGCTGACAGACGAGCTGCAGGTGGACTAGGAAGATTTATTGCAAGGCTGTCTGGGCTCCAGGGTCACATACCCTGATCCTGTGAGAGGTGGGGCCCCTGTGGCTGAGCTGGGGAGGAGTGCAATGGAAAAAACAGAAGGCAAGTGCTGACATGCCAGAGAACCAGAGGCTGAGCTCTGGGAAACAGTTGAGAGTGGCAGCTTCTGTCTAAGCAAAATGCAGGTTTGCTTTAAAGGTTATAATGGGGTTTGCTTTGGGCAGCAGTTTGTGTTAGGTATTTCAGGAGAGTCATGGAAACACACACCCAAGACTCCTGAAAGCCAAGGTTATCAACTCAAGGGCTCAATGGGCTCTTGCCCTGTTTTTCACCCCACTCTGCCCTTAACAACCATATCATAAAAAAAGAAACAATGGGAAGGGTAGGCTTCAACCCACTTCTCACTTCATTCTGTAACAGGAGCCTCTGAGCTGAGGTTCCTTAAAACCAAAATAAGCACGTCCTCAGGCCTTCAAAGTTTACAGCCCATTCCTTTACAAAGGAACAAGAAGTTCAGCCTACTCTTGACCTTAGAAAAAATAGAGAGGCTGAGAAATGGGGAGCAGGAGGGAGAAGCAGGAGCCACAGCAGAGACTAACCTCTAATATTCAATTCATAACTTTTGAGATAAGTTTGCACAGGAAGTTAATTAGGGAAGAAAGGGGGAGAAAGATCTTGGGTTTGTGAACTCAGGAATTCTCTGGTGGCCTATGAAGGACACGCTCAATCGTGAAAATAAAAGAAAACCAGTCCCTTTACTCTTACTTTGTAAAGCCTGTATTTAGAGTACAAATATCTGTGTGTAACTTATCAACAGCAGGTGTAGCTTAGAAGCATTTCAGCTAATAGGAGGCCACCACTACTAGAGCCACTGGGGATCATCTGGGAGGGCTCTGGGACCGTGCAATTCTCCCCACACCCAATACAAACAGCACCTCCTCTCCGACCAACTCTGCAACCTGGGCCAGAGCCTGGCACGCTGCAGGGACTCAGGAAGTCTTTCCCATATAAATGAAAGTCAAAACGTGAGCTAACTCCAGTAACAGGCCAACTGACCACAGTGTTTTAGGGTTTCTTCATGGCCCGTTGAGAGCAGATCGATCAAACACTTGCCAGCAAGTGTCAATTAGCTCAGCAACAAAGTGGAAAGAGGACACTGGCAGGGGAACAAAAATCTACCACTAAACACATTCTTACCCTTGACCTGCCAAGAACTTAGTAAATCCAAACCTTGGGAAGACAATCTTGAGACATAATGGCAGTGGGGGGGAGGAGATGTTTCTATTTCCTCCTTTATTAATATTAACTTGACTTCTCTTTCCAGTGGACTATGTAACATGCCATTTTAGGACTTAATACCTATTTCTTCTAATGACAGTAGAGCTTAATAAAGTAGGAGGTCTCTCCTAGTCCCCCATTACAAGGTAAGTCAGTGCAAGACCGAGCGAATGCACAGCATACTCCGTATGTGGAGTAACCAACTCCCACAACACAGATTCTGTTCAAAATCGAGGGGGGGAAAGCAGTACAGGAAAAAGCATCTTATAAACATTCGATTTCTTCAGCTGTTGAAGACTAGCCTTGAATATTCAAAATCATCGGAGTTTTGACTGCAGTGTGATAACTTTAGGCAGGAGAGCACACTCTCCGGGTCCTACCTTCCAACAGTGAAGCCAGTTTGTAACATACTTATCTCAATAGAGAAATGGTACTTTCAGCTTCAGTTTCCAGATACGGGAGTAGTGGCAAAATAGCTTCTGAGATCTAGCGGCCTTTACAATGCAGGCGTATAGCTGTAATTATTGATACAGAGGCACAGGTTTTTTGCTGTTGCTGTTTTAATTAAGAAACAACCACAACACTCACACAGACCACTTAAATGAGGTGTAAATCCTGGATGCTAGTGGGAAATGCTATTAGGACTTGCTAGAAACAACAAAAAGTAATGTTTCCCATGTGGGTTCCAAACCAGAGGAATGAGGATATTTGCCTCAACCACAACAATTTTATTAGATCCTTCTCTGAACTATTCTGTCTGTTCCCTTGCCAACCTGCATCTGATATCATTCTCCAACTCACAGTTGGATTTGGGAAGGTCTTCTCATCCCCTATCTGATGACAGGGAGGATTGCAAACAGAAGACTTGGGCCATGCCTTGCTCTCCACTGGCTGTTTATTTGCGTAGGATTCACTGCTAACACCTTCCCCCATGTGCCTGACCGCGGTGTCAGACGATGTGACAGTGACCCTTCTCCATGACTTTGCAGAAGAACCAGCATGTACTTTGCAGCATATAAAAGGACAAAAGACTGCTTAAGCAACAACCAGTAAGAATGCCCATGAACAGCTATTTTAGTATGATCCTGACCTGACTGGTCTTCTAATATTAAAACAAAATCGTAGCTCTTGGTAAGATTCCATTTTCATCAATGTGTTATTTCATCAGTCCAGATTTTCAAAATGCTTAGCTAATTCAGAAGCTCTTGATATGAGCAGCAGTTAATTCCTTCACATCATTACCACAAGTATTTCCTATTGCACCAAGGAACAGATTAGGGATGAGGTGGTCCCTACTCTTACGAGTCTCACCAGGTTTTCGAATATACTCTGGGTTGAGTTTCTGTGTGTGCATTCTGCCGGTGGAGATGATTTGAGGTTATTTTTCTAGTAGGAGCAGCAGTTTTTGGGTGGATTCAGAGAAATCTTGGCTGCTACTTTTCTCCCCAGCATTTCTGAGTACTCTCCAACCTACAGATACTGGAAATGTGTGTATAAGGGGCTTAATTGTTTCCATTTTTAGTGCAATGTTCATTTCTCATGGTGAAGTCTTCCTGGCTTCTAGAATGAAGACTTTCACTCAGTCTATTCCCTTCTAATTAAAGGAAGTCTGAGTAAAAAGCCCAGGCTTATACTTTTCAAGGTTCTGCTTTACTGAAAGAAGGCATTTGCACACATACGGATTGCAGGGTTATGTGAAAAGCTGGGGCAGGGAGAGGTGCAGACATGGTGGGAGCTTCGATGTCTTTTCCTGCCCTGCCCCAAAGGCTTCACCCTCGTGCTCCTGGCGACAAAGTACTCTCTCCAGTGATGCCTGCCTGCAACACCTCCTCCCTGCCTTTGCTGCAGGAGAGAGGGTATCCACCCCTTCATTTGCTCTCTCTTCAACAGGGGGAACACAATGTGTGGGAATTAAGGGAACTGAGAAATGGATTATTCTGGGTTTTGCCAGAACTGCAACCAAAAACCTAGAATTAGAATTTTTAAGCCTTAAATATTAGTGTATGGTGGTGGGGGGGGCGGAGAGAGATTTCCATTTTCTATCACTGAGATACAAGTGTATGTACAAATGTAAACATGAACTATAAATATGTGCACAGAACATAATTCACATGTATAAACTACATAGCATTTTTAGGTGTTCAAAGAAAGCACATTATATAAGATGTGTGTGTACCCGTGAGGTGTGTATGTGTGCAAGCGGGATTATCTCAGCTTATCTCAACACCAGGCACATACATTGGCTAAGGTACAGTACGTATGCCTGAAGCCAGCTGGTCTATATTTGGTGCAGGAATTAAATCTTTCATGCATGCATACAGCCATATTTTAACTTCCAAGTATGTACAAGCATATGGAACATATGCTGCATATTTTCCTTAAAATGTAAACAAGATAAATAGTTCAAATTCCAAAATGTTGTTTATTAAGTACTGAGTTATGCAGCCATCAAGCTGCTTTCTCTCTCCGGGGCCATCTTGTTTTACCCTAATAAGCTGAGCAGTTCCCCAAGTATCCCTGATTATTGTCAGAACTTCACACCGGGGGAAAAGCCAGGAGTTCTGAGAGGTAGTGAAGGGCTTGCTACATTCTCCAGGGAAGCTATACTGACAAAAGCTTTACCAACCAAGCTCTACACTGGGAAAGCCATAGAGGTAACCAAGTCCTACTTGTGCGTAACAGAAGAGAAGCTCACTCTGTTAGACTTTAATCCTGAGTGCTAACCTGACAGCTGCAGTTTTTCCACTTACTCCATTAGCTAAAAGGTCTTATTTAGGGGGTACTCATTTACAAAAAACACCACCAACAAAACAAAACAAAAAAAGCCAAAAGCCGAACAGAAATTCCATCATGACACAAATTATAACCAAGGGTCTTAGGGTTATGTTCATAACAGAATAATGATGAATTGTGAACATGAAGAGTCAAAGACTTCATTTATTTTTATATCTTGTTTATGTTCCTGCAGGATGATCCATTAGTAATATAATGCTCTTCCTCATGAGGCTCAAGTTACATCCTTATGATTTATTAGAGTTAAAGGAACTGTCACTAACCATCCAGAAGGCACCCTGTTCATGGTTTTACTCTCATCAACTGAGCATTTTTTTTTTAACATTTTTTTTTGGGGGGGGAGGGGACAGAGAGAGACAGAGCATGAACGGGGGAGGGGCAGAGAGAGAGGGAGACACAGAATCGGAAACAGGCTCCAGGCTCTGAGCCATCAGCCCAGAGCCCGACGCGGGGCTCGAACTCACGGACCGCGAGATCGTGACCTGGCTGAAGTCGGACGCTTAACCGACTGCGCCACCCAGGCGCCCCTCAACTGAGCATTTAAACTCCATCTTTTCCTCATTCAGCAGCTAAGTGTTCATCATAGTCCTTACAATGTTTAGACATACTCCTTCCTTTCTTACTTTGCTTGATATGTAATACTTTTGGGAAAGTATTCCTTTTAAAATATTGAAGACCTACAGAAAACCAGCAGTGGAATTAGTATGAAAAGCAACATCAGAACACATTGATTAAAATCCTGGTCATATCACCTAATTCAAGATCGGTTTGGGGAAATTAATAGCTAAGTCTCAGTTTCCTCAACTCTACAACAGGAAGAGGAATTGTATTTGTATCACCAAGTTTTAGTAAAAATTTAATGAGATAACGCACATTAAGCAGTATTTGTTCAAGGAACACAAATTGTCGTGTCAAATAACCTTTTCCCGAAGGCAACAAAATCTAGGTACATACCGGTTCTTGCACCCACCCCTATTTATTAGAATTCTAGAAAAAATACATAATTTGAATGGAAAGTACTGCCACATTAGATGTGATCCATAATCTATTCAGACCACCGCTCAGTCTCTTATAAATACAATCAGAAAGATATTTCCCAAAGAGGGCATTTCTGTCCTTGGGGCCATCACCTGCAAGAGATTATCAAGATACACCAAATATATGAACACATGTCTCCTGTGATTTAACTGTGTCCTTGAGATAAGCTCTTTGTTTCTCTTCCTACAATGCCAAGGATATAGTAAGTCCTCAACAAATGTTTGCTGAATTCATTAACTGCCTACCACTTACCTGAGGTATGCTCAGAATCTCCCCTTCAAGAGATCATACTCTAGTTTATCCATTCATTTGCAGTATCTATAAAGCACTACACAATTATTCTAACAAGGTCCCTGCACTCAGTTTATTTTTAGAGGAGGTACAAATACCACAAAATTTTCTCTCTGCTATACGAACATTTATTTAATATTTTCTTACCTTTTCCAAAGTTTAGGGAGTATCTCCTAATCACAATATTTTTGCATTTCTTTTAAAACAAATTCAGACTCAACCTTGCACGATTATTTTTGGAAAGCAGAATGAAGTAGTTGAATCGTTTGTAGAGCTTTCCTTTTTTAAAAGGATAGACCATTTTTAAAAATACAACTGTATACTAAACTCCAATATATCAAACAAGGAGGGTGAATTGCTAGAGAAAGAAATGGAGAGAAAAAAGAACTTCATCCCTTACATTCTACAACAGCCTCTCCAGTACTTTTCCCATATCTTAGGAAAACAAAATTTGGAAAATACGTGGTGGAGCACTGGATCTAAATTTACGTGAATTCAAAATCAAGTTCTCTAACCTCTTAAGTGATGTTGGGCAAGGTATTTACCTGTGCATAATTTTCCTTGTCAGTAAACCCTATAGAGTTTGTTTTGAGGATTATTATTTCCCTGCAGCAATTATTACCGAGTACCTACCATATACTACATGTAGATACTTTTTCCTGGTACTGAGGACACATCAAGGAATGAACCAGCTCTGCCCTCATAGGGTTTATATTCTATTAGGAAATCTATACAATAAGGAAAAATAAACATATATAGAAGTCCTAGGTGATAAATTATAAGGAGATAAAACAGAGGTAAGAAGAGGGGTGCAATTAAAAATTTATAAATGGGGCTCCTGGGTGGCTCAGTTGGTTAAGTGTCCAACCTCAGTTCAGGTCATGATCTCACGGTTTGTGAGTTTAAACCCCACGTTGAGCTCTGTGCTGACAGCTCAGAGCTTGGAGCCTGCTTCAGATTCTGTACCCACCCCCCCAGCCCCTCCCCCACTCATGCTCTGTCTCTCTCAAAAAATAATCAGACATTACAATTTTTTTAAATAAAGATATACATTTATAAGTGAATGGCCAAGGAGGGCCTCACTGAGAAGGAACACTGAGCCAAGACTGAAGGACGTAAGGGGGAAAAACCATGTGGCTATACAAAATTTAAGGGTAGTGCTTAATAATAAATATTCAGTAAGTGATGTCAATTATCATAACCAATATAAAGAAAACACTAAACTAGAAAAATTCTGTCATTGCCACTTTAACAACCCTCTCAGACACAGTTGTCTCATATGGGAAATGGGATAATGATACCTGTACTGTTTACGATGTCATTAAGACGATAAAATGAGAAAATATACACGGATATACTAAAAAATACACACATAAATATTACAACTATCACATCCTCTCTTATACCATTTTTCCAAAATGACAGACCGTCATCCCATCTTATTAACAAGGCATAAGTAGCCCAGGAAGAGGGTTTCTAAGATAAAAATGAATTTGTCTTTTGGAAAGTCAGCCTAAGAACAGTAAGAGCTGAAACAGACCTAGATTAGTTTTCCAATCAAGGAAACCTAAACAACCAGCTCAATTTGCTACAACTCTAGTTTGAGAGAGTATCATCTGTTTGCTCTGGGCTTTGGCTGATTCATTATAAATTCCCCATCTGTGTGGCTTCACTAGCTCTCCGCCTTTATTTTACCTTCCTACCAATTTAGTGCCTTCTGTTCACTCATTCAACAAAAATTTAGTGAACACTTACAGTAAACACAGAGCCAAGTGTAGATTTGGGTAAGTGGGTGAACTAAACCAGGGCTCAGCCTAAATAAATCTCCCGGGGACAGATGGGGGAAAGGTGAGGGGCAAAGAAAGGGTGGAATCCATCTACACCACCTCCAGGATTCCTCTACTCTAGACAAGTCTGAGCCTTGAACATACTTCACTAGGTAATGACAAACAAAATGAGAGCCTGCAGGCTACTACCACACTAGGTTATACTTGGCAGGGCAACCCCAAAACAAATCCAGATTCTGGGAATATGAATAATGAGGTGCAAGAGGATATCTGGACACTTCCTTCAACAAATATTCATGAAACGCCTACCCAGTACCAGGCCCGGGAAGTCAGAATTCAAAGACAAGATTCCCAAGTGCTCAGCTCTTCCTTACCTCCTCTTCTTGTCTACCATTGTCCCCTTTCTCCCTGTGTGGTTCAGTGCACAGTTCAACAACATAATCAGATTCTCCTACAGTGGAGAGTTTTTGGCAAGAGAAATATAGAAGTAATACAAATGCAAAGCTGATAGAAACCCATTGTCCAGTCTCTCATTTCTCAACTAGCATGGCTTCTATTTAAGGCTCCCACTAGTCCCTTCCAGGGTCTTTCTGTGGTCATTCTCTCCTAGAAATTGACTTTCTAAAATTTACAGATCTTTTCTTACAGACCTTACCTAAGAGGATTAAGTAACACACCAAGAATAACAATCTTCCATTAGAGTACTCTTATATTCACACTCTACTTCCTTTTAGTATTCTGAAAAGAGAACACAAAATACTGAAATGGCTAGTCTGTGCCAGATGTGTAACTTTTTCAACAATTGTGCAGGACAGACTGCTACCCCCATTTTATAAATAAAGCTGATGTAGACACAGGAAAGGTTAAGTATCATGCCAAAAATCAAACAGATCGTAAATAACAGAACCTGCTTGGAACTCAAGTTTTCCATATCAAAAGGCAAGACTCTTTAGCTTTCCATCCCAAGCAGCCCCATCCAAAAAAAAGTGGAAGAAAGTTTCCTAACCTTTCTGGCCTTGTACCCACGGTCTCTGAGGTCCCTTTCTACTCTAAAATTTGAAAACAGTACACTAGTTAGAACTATTTATTTTAGCACCTGGAGTGCCATCTGTCTAAGATTGACTACTTCTATTCATAATGACTTCGAAGAGCCATTGTGTGTTTGTCCTGCTACAGAGTATTTTTCTTCTCTAATGAATAAAGGATATAATTTTGTGAAAAGATCTAGATCTTGCTAATCAATTGCTTTCACCTAGTCCAAATTCTTCATGACTGGTGCCCTGAGTTTACACTTAGATAAAAGAATAATTTGGAGCAATAGCACCTGCTAAGTATCAATTTCTTATAGAACAAATGTGTTTCTCGTTTACTCCAATAAATTGTATCTGGTGAAATAAAACATCACATTTTAAGTCTTTCAGGTAAGGGGTGCCTGGGTGGTACAGTCAGTGGAGCGTCTGACTCTTGGTCTGAGCTAGGGTCATGATCTCACGGTTCATGAGTTCGGGCCCCACATCAGGCTCTGTGCTGATGGTGTGGAGCCTGCTTGTGATTCTGTCTCCCCTTCTCTCTGACCCTTACCCACTTGTACACTCCCTTTCTCTCTCAAAATAAATGAATAAAAACTGAAAAAAATTTTTTAAATCTTTCAGGTAAAATTTTCAGTATCAAATAACAATTCATAAAAATAACTAAGAACTATAGACTTCTACCAGAATGTATGTTAAATACTAAAATGTTTTGAAACACAAATAACAGACTAGTAGTGTGAGTCCAATCAACCCACTTGCCTGCTAAAACCAATACAAAGAAATCAACTGTCCTAACAGGAATATATCAGAATCCAAAGCTTTCCAGTTTCCAGGATACAATCCAAATTTTTTGACATCAGAAAGAAAACAAAACAAAAAGTGTGACCAATATTCAAGAGAAAAGCGTCAACAAAAATCAAGTTCAAGTATTTGCAGATGTTAGAACCAGCAGACAGGATTCTAAAGCAGCTTTTTTAAATATGCTCAAAGACAGAAAGGAGAATATGCTTACAATGAGTGAAAAGAAAATCTCAGAAAAAAATAGACTTTCTTAAAAAAGAAACAAATGGAGGGGTGCCTGAGTGGCTCAGTCAGTTAAGCATCTGACTTCAGCGCAGGTCATGATCTCACAGTTTGTGGGAGTCAAGTCCTGTCTTGGGCTCTGTGCTGAGGGCTCAGAACCTGGAGGCTGCTTCCAGTTCTCTCTTCCTCTCTCTTTGCCCCTTTCCCTCAAAAATAAACAAACCTTTAAAAAAAAAAAAAGGAAAATGTAGAGTTTAAAAATCTGATATCTGAAGTTTTAAAAATCTATCTGTGGGGGTGCCTGGGTGGCTGAGTAAGCAGAGCATTTGACTTTGGCTCAGGTCATGATCTCATTGTTCATGAGTTTGAGCCCCACATTGGGCTCTGTGCTGTCAGTGCAGGGCCCGCTTGGGATCCTCTGTGCCCCCAACCCCCGTCTCTCCCCTACTCACACTCTCTCAAAAATAAACCATTAAAAAAAAATCTGTGGTGGTCAATAGCAAATTGGGGATAATTGGAGTAAACGTAAAGATAGATTAATAAAAGTTATCTAAAAAAAAATCAGAGGAGAAAAAAATTTAAAAAGGATGAGGAGGAGGCATTATCTGAGGAACTCGTGTAGTAAAATATCAAAAGATCTAGCATACATGTAATCAGAGTCCCAGCAGGAGAAAAGAGAATGAGGTAGAAAAAATATGTGAAGAGACAATGATCAAAAAGTCTCCAAAAGTGATGAAAACCATACATTTATAAGTTCAGAAAACTCAAACATCACAGAGGATAAATAAATATAAAGACTACTATGTCCAGACAGCCATAGTAAAATTGCTGAAAACCAAAGACAGAGGGAAAAATTGTCAAAGCAGCTAGGGGATGTGAGTGGGGCAATATTATATACAAAAACAACTTTAACTGACTTCTCATCAGAAGTGCAGCCCAGTACACAGTGGAACATCATTAGTACACTAAAAGAAAAAAAACAACACTACCAAAAAACCCTGTCTGTCTAGAATCCAGTCTCAAGCAAAAACGTCTTTTAAGAAACAGGCAAATAGATACACTTTCTGAGAACAAGAATAATAAGAAACAAAGAATGTCACCAGAAAATCTTCATTACGAGGCAATACTAAAACAAAGTTCTCAGACTTAGTATCAGTTGATGATCTTTAGAAAGAAATGAAAACTTACTGGAACTGGTAAGTATACAAGATTTATTTTTCTCTTAATTATTAAACACATTGGACAGTTTAAAGCAAAAGATACAACATTCTCTTGTGAAGTTTGCAATAGATATAACTCTAGCATGAAGGATAGCAGTGGGGAAATGGACCTATGAAGTTGTGAGAGTTCTAGATGTTACACCAAGTGACAGAATATTAACTCCAAATAGACTGTAGTAAGTATGTATACGGTAATTTATGGAGTATAAACTTAAAAATACCTAAAGAAATATAAATATAGCTTAAAAAACCTAAAATAGATTAATATGAAATTGAAAAAAAATTTAAAAGAGTGGAAAATGAAAAATCAAACAGTTGACCAAATTCAACAATCAAATTAAATGTTAATTGACTAAACACTCCCAATTAAAAGACAAGTTGTCAGATACAAAAGAAATTTTCTGGGAGCCTGGGTGGCTCAGTTGGTTAAGCCTCTGACTCCTGGTTTCAGCTCAGGTCGTGATCTCATGGTTTGTGAAATTGAGCCCTCCATGGGGTTCTATGCAGACAGCATGGAGCCTGCTTGGATATTCATTCATTCATTCATTCATTCATTCATTCATTCTCTCCCTTTCTTTCTCTCTCTCCCCCCCCACCTCAAAATAAACAAACATTTTTTAAGAAGCCTCAACTATATTCTGTTTAAGAAACACACTGTTAGCAACAGAGGCACTGAAAGTAGATGGTTGTGAAAAGACACGGTGCAAATTGTAAGCCAAGAAAGGCTGGAGTGGCCATATTAATATCAGGTTAAAGAGACAACAAGAAGAAGCATTGTAACCAGAGATAAAGAACAACATTTCATAATGTCAAAACAACAACTCATCAGGAAGACCAAAGAATTTTAAATGCATGTGCCCAATAATGAAGCCTCAAACTATAGAAGGCAAAAACGGGCAGAATTAAAGTAGAAAATATACAACTCCACCAAAACAGATATTAACAATCCTCTTGGCAATGACAGAATTAGAGAAAATAAAAATCAGCCCCAAAGTAAATGATCTGAAATATCAACCTGTTTATAAAGAATGTAACAGCAACTGCAGAACACACATTCTTTTCCAGTTTGTGCGGTATATTTACCAAAACAAATCATATGCTGAGCCATAAAACCCAACCTTCAATAAATTAAGGAACATACAGAATATGTTCTCTGGCCACATTGAAATCAAATTAGAAATTAGTAACAGTTAAGATAGGTAAGAAAACCTTAAATGTTTTGGAACTTGAACAACACACTGTAAAGTAATCCATGGGTCCAAGAAGACATTAGAAAATATTTAAAAACTGAACGATAATGAAACCATGATATCAAACTTTGTGGGATGTAACAAAAGCAGTGCTCAGAGGAAAGTCTATAGTGTAAAATGGTTCTATTTGAAAAAAAGAAAGGTATAAAAACCAATGACCTGAAATTCCAATTTAAGAAGAGAAAGACCAAAATTAACTCACAACACAAGGAAGGAAATAATAAAGAGCTCAAATCTGTGAAACAGAAAATGAAGAAGATTAATGAGGCCAAGTTCAAGTTTAAAAAACTTGGTCATCACCAATTTGCTTTGCCATTTGTCCTCTCTCTCATTCTCTGTTGGTCTAATTTATCCCACTTAATGGAGTTTTTTTTTTTTTTTCAAAGAATGAGCATTTTGTTTTACTGATTTTTCTTTATGTTCTTTTAGCCTACAGATATTAAAAGGACAACACAATATTATACTTTTATGCCAACAAATTTGACAACCTAGACAAAAAAGATAAATTTCTTGAAAAAATCCACTTGCTAAAATTGACACAAAAGGGAACAGAAAATCTGAAAAGGAAAAGAAAAAAATCAAATCTCCTCACTAAATCCCGGCTGCAAAACCCAAAGACCTATAGCTATTAAAGAAACTGATGATCAAAACCCTGCCCACAAAGAGTGCTCCAAGCCCAGATGGTATTCTGGGTGTGTTGTACCACAAACATCAAAGGAAGGAATACTACCAATGCTATATTCTTTTCAAAAGTAAAGGAGGAGGGAATGTTTCCAAACTAGTTTTATAAAGCCAATACCCTAAAACCACAGTGATAAGTAATAAGGGGCTGCTGGGGCAGGGGGAGTAGAATCCAGGTAAAGGAAAATCAGGAGTTTGGCAGGCAGGGTGGGCTGCATTTTTAAATATGGTGGTCCTCTCTTTCAGCAAGTGACGTCTGAGGAAGAAATACTTGAAGCAGGCCAAGGCCCTTGAGGGAGTATGTCTGCACAGCAAAGCCCTAAGGCAGAAATATGCCAAACAACATCAAGGAGGTAAGAGTGGGATCCTGTAGGCAAATGTGTAAGTTATCAACACAATGCAAAGGATGACCTCTTAGTACTAATGTTCATCAAATACAATGAGGACCCTGGATTTAGCAAAGTGGGCATCACCGGTGACCTTAAAGAGAGAGGTTTTGTGGGACTGGTTGGGCTGGAGAAGGTTTCAGAGAGAATGGGAAAACTGGATTTATGGAGTATATAGACACCTCTGGTGATGCTTTGTGCTTCAGAGGGAAAGAAAAAATGGGGCAGTACATGGAGAGAGAAGTGGGGTCAAGGGTTTTTTGTTTGTGTTTAAGACAGGAAAACAGCAGGTTTCTATGCTGAAGAAGAAGATCCTAAAGAGTTAAACGGATACCCTGTAAGAAAAGAGTACTGCTAGAGGCAAGCTCTTGGCCCGAGGTCAGGTTCGTCTCACACAGAAGTGTTGAGCTTACTGTGATCCTGCCTGTCCCCTAAGAATTCTGAGGTCTTCTAAAATCAGCCAGTGACATCAATACTTTATGACATATGGCATTATGAAAATATGTTCGCTATTTCATTGAATGATTAACATAAATAATTACTAGAGCATTGGAGAAAGTTAGACCAAACTCTTGAAACATGTCCAAGGTGCCTGTGATTTCTTCAGTGATCCAAAGGAATGCTCCAAGAGGCTCTTTCTCTTTTGTTTCTTCTTCACTGCTTTGTGTTTCATGGATCGTTTTTGCTCTCTTTGGGGCACTTGACCAAAAATTTCTTTTTCTTGATTCAGGTTCAATTTCATATAATGCCTTTATGGGCTCATACAACTTCATTTCTCAAAGTTTTAAAAAATGGAGTCTATGGCAAATGCTCCCTTTAAGAATGTGTGCATGGGATTTTTATTTTCCTGAGGCTGTTGCCACAGATTTTTGGCACTGATACTACAGATACTGAACTAATTAAAGATTTAAAACACATTGTTAGGCATTTAGAGCCACACTCTGAAGGTTAATTTAAAAGAAATAATTAGAAAACTCAAAGCAAATTCTGTACCATAGAGAGAGTTTTGTGGTAAGAGTCAAGAATCACAAAATGTTTTTATTAGTTTTAATTACTTTGCTCTCCTAACCAGGAAGATATTAACAACACACGAGATTTACTGCCAACTTATATAGTATGCACAAGTCAGATCCAACACTCAATAAGAATTGATTAGTAAGGTAGGAGGGTAAGAACCCATGAGGCTCTAGTTTTCATTACCCCAATGGAGGAATGATGGATAGCAAACTCAAGTCAGGATTCAAGAGCCTACAAAATATACCAAAACATGCACTAAGAAGTGGTTCGCTAAAGACTGAGCTAAAATGGAGTGCAGAAGTTAATAATCTACTTTGAATTAACTAGCCTGTTTTTGGCTTATCAAACAAATCTTATAAGAAGTTATGATTCTTCTAACAATAATAATGACATGATAATTCTCTCCAAATACTGAATGCCAGAGAGGCATAAGATCTATATGTTCAGGGTTCTTCCAGAGGGCAGACTGGAGAGACTGGAGAAAAGTTAAAAGTACATTGTGGGTCAACATAAAAAAGAACTTTCTGAGAATCAGAGGAGACAAAGGACGAGGTGTTAATTCTTCATTTGAATTACTCAGAAACAAAGAAAAATTTAGCAGAGACTCCTATTTTGAACTGGAACTACAAATTTTAAATTTATTAAAGTTTTATTTAGTTTTTTTGAGAGAGAGCAAGCAAGCGAGCAGGTGAAGGGCAGAGAGAGTGAGAGAGAAAGAATCCCAAGCAGGCTCCACACTGTCAGCATGGAGCTCGATGCGGGACTTCAACTCACAAATGTAAGATCATGACCTGAGCCGAATCAAGAGTCAGATGCTTAACTAACTGAGCCACCAAGGTGCCCCTGAAAATACAGATCTTAAAAATAAACCCTTAAAATAAAAATAAAAAACCCTTAAAATAAAAATAAAACCCTTAAAATTAAAATAAAAAATTTTTAATAAAAAATTTAAAAAATATATAACTTTGTGTCAAACTTATTTTGAAAACTAGCTGACTTAATAGTCTAATGACTACAAATAACTTATCTCCTAGAGCTTCACTCTGCTTATCTGTAATAAGGATAGCTTTCCTTCAAGGTTATTTAGGGGAAAAAAAATCAATGTGGTAAGCGTCAGTGTTCCATAAGTGTTCAATCAATTGCTATAATTCTAAAAAGTTATTAAAGGCTTCCAAATTTGTTTTACAGTTAGATAAATAAAGCAATGACATCAGTCCAGGAAAACAAAACAAGTCTCGTGTTTGAAAAGAGCTGACGGAAGGACATGTATCTGTTACTTCAAGGAAAGCACCAAAGCTGAGATCCCTGGTTCAGTTTCTTTAAAATGTTATCAAGTGGCCTTTGGTCTCCCAAAAAGTTCCCTCAGACATGCTTTGTGTAGAAATCTTTCCCCCCTAAAAACCCTTTTCAATGTCATGACCCCTAAAAAGGCACTTTTCAGTTTGCTGGAATAAAAACAAGACCGGAATGATAAAGATAAGACTTGATAGAGCAAACCACATTATATTCACTATAACGCAGGGTCATTAGTTTTTAAAAATATCTAATGCTAAGAAAAAGAATACGTACAGAAGTGCTTATATCCTCTAAATTTAACCTGCAGTAACCAATAAAACATTTTAATGTCTAAACACAGGAAATGCTGAACTTCAAGATTAAACCACAGTAATTTATTATAAATAAATAACTATCCCATAAATAAGTTTACTCTAATGACACAAGGCTTTTTCCTCTTGCCTGGTGCTTCTAAGGTGATCAAGTCAAGCTGTTTTCCATGAAGAAAATAAAGGCAGCATCTCAGAGAGTTTGAATTATTATGTGTTTTACTATAGTTGTCTTTTTAGTCTATGGAAGCACTCTGCTACACTTTGGTTTTTAGCTTGGTCGTGTTTTTTACTTAAGTTTCCAACCTCGCTTCAAATTACCAGTTGACCGTCGCATAGTGTAATGAAGTTGGTGGATTAGTTGAAATTAAAACCCAGAATCCTCTTTACCACCCTTCTTTTCAAGCACAGATCAATTATTTATGACCAAGTTCACCAACACTATGTTTTAATTTACGAAGCAGTCCATTTGAAGGCAGCTATAAATAAAGTAAATAGAATCTGGCCTCAGAACTTTTTGACCCCACACAGCATTGAAAGGAGATGGAAGGAAAGAAGCAAAGGAAGAAATACAAGAGGAGGAAAGAAAAATAAAAGAACAAAAGAGACCAATATCCACTGAGCTGCATCTATGCCAGAATCTTCCACAGAAAAGATTTCATTTATTCTCCACTAACCTGACATTACTTCACTTAATTCTCACTAGCTCATAAAGCAGATACTGTATTCCCCTTATGTAAGACCAAGAAACTATAGATCAAAAAGGCTAAATTGCTTACTGGGGGTCATGGAATCAGTAAGGAAACCAGAATTTGACCTGGGTTATCGGTGTGATTCCAGCACCAGGGCACTTCTTCTATCAGATGAAACAATTTCTACTATTTCTAAATATGAGTAGTTCAGGAATTTTCAAAATAATGAAAATATATTTTAAAAAAAATTTTTAATGTTTATTTTTGAGAGAGAAACAGAGCGTGAGCAGAGGATGGCGGGGGGGGGGGGGGGGGAGGGAGAGAGAAAGGAGAGAGAGAATTCGAAGCAGGCACCAGGCCCTGAGCTGTCAGCACAGAACCCGACACGGGGCTCCAACTCACAAACCACAAGATCATGACCTGAGCCAAAGTCGGACGCCCAACCGTCGGAGCCACACAGGTGCCCCATGATTTTTTTTTTTTAATGTTTATTTTTGAAAGAGAGAGAGGAGAGAGCAAGCGAACATGGGGGAAGGGCAGAGACAGAGGGAGACACAGAAACTGAAGCAGGCTCCGGAGCTCTGAGCTGTCAGCACAGAGCCCGATGCAGGGCTCGAACCCACAAACCGTGAGATATGACCTGAGCCGAGGTCAGATGCTTAACCAACTGAGTCACCCAGGTGCTCCGAAACAATGAAAATGAATTAAATAATATTTCCAAAGTATAACCCAAATAGCAAAACACCATCCATAGAACCATTTTTTCAACTACCTGTAAGAACTGCAAGTGTAAAGTTGGCACCGTTATGCTTTAAGATGTATATGAAATCACATGGAAAACAGCTGGAACCTCACAAGGAAATGGCCTGCAGAGAATACTGAAACCGTAACCAGAAGCAAGATAAAGAGGATGTCCAGTCCTAATAATCTCTTACCTGCTGTACTTCACTTTCTCCATTTGAGATTTTCTCAGTGTAAACAAAGGAGTTGAATATCCGCTGCAACAGAAAGAAAATAAACAAACATTAGTTCTTCTAAAGACAGCCATTTTCTTTTTCTTTTTAATTTTATTTATATCCAAGTTAGTTAACATATAGCGTAATAATGGTTTCGGGAGTAGAACTTAGTGATATAACACTTACATACAACACCGGTGGTCATCCCAGCAAGTGCCCTCCTTAATGTCCATTCTCCCTGCCCCCATCTCCCTCCATCAACTCTCGATTTGTTCTTGGTATTTTAGAGTCTGTAATTGTTTGCCTCCCTATCATCTTTTTCCTTCCTTTCCCCTATGTTCATCTGTTTTGTTTCTTAAATTCCACATTAAAGACAGCCATTTTCTAATGACAGTGTGTGTGCACATGAATAATTTGTTTACAAAACAGAATCAAGCAGAAAAAAATTTAATTAAAATAGTTATTTTACACAAAGAAATCCAAATATCAGCCAAAGTCAATCACACTTACATGAGCAATACCCAGGCACTTCCGTAGTGAAATAAACCAGATGTTACACAATACTTTTCATTTTCAAAAATACATTTAATTATAGATTTCCGGAGCCCATGCCATTTTATCCAAGTGGTATAATCTGACAAAGTTGTGTTTCTCATTTGAATTCTGCACTCCCTGAATGCTGTAATTGTTTACAGACACTAAACTCTAATGCAATAAAGCTCTTTAAAAGGGATTCTTTCCATATCTTCTCATGTCCCTGGGTCCCACCAGTACCTACCCAGTATTATCTATCACCTTCGTTACCCAAGCACCCCCTTGGGAGGGTAACATAATAGGGCTTGCCAAATATGTGCAGCCTTAAGATCCAGTTCTTACATGCCAGGAAATGGGACAGCCGTGCCAGGACATTAGTCCAAACTATGACATACAAGCACACACGCTCTTCCACTGCTCTCTGCCTAGCTAGTACCCACCCCCTCCATATATGGCCTGTGTTTAAAACCTCTCTGCAGACTTAGGACTTTACCAGACCCTACCCATTACTGAGCAATCACTAGAGATTAATATATAACAAACTGAAGAAATTAGAATCCAAGATACGTATCTGTTAGAGGCGCAAAAAAAAAAAAAAAAAAAAAAAAAAGCAGCAGGCTCCTCATTTATCCTAAAACTTTAAAGATACCATTGAACTCTCCAGATGAGTAAGGAGTCAGACCTGGAGATATTAGCCAAAATTTCTCTTTTTCGTTTCTATCCTACGGCCAAGGGTTTGTCAGCATCTGGGACAGCTTCCCAGACAGCCTAACACACCTGCATGGTTGTGGTGAGGAAGACAAGTGCCAAGTTTACCAAGTGCTGTGCAAAAGAGGAAAGATAAGGTGCTGGGGAAGGGGGGGGGGAGGATTGTGACCGAATGGGATGGAATTACAGTCTGCAAATGTCTAATTATGAATTATCATAATTTTACCAGGCACTACTCATTCATTCAACAGATGTCTCTTTTCTCTTTCTTCCCTAAAAACGTCTCTATTGATAGGAAAGTTCTACTAGGTAATGAATGCTTACTATAGGCAGACACTATTCTAAGCATGTTATATCTATTTACTTATTTGAATCTCATAAAACACCTTTGTGACGAGCACTATTATTATCTCCATTACACAGAGAAAAGAAGCAGGTTTGTTGAGTGTCTAGTGCAATGCACATATTGTACCTTATATGTGCATCCTGTTTAATCTTTATAAGAAAATTCCTGCAGCTTTAAAGATGAAAAACTAACACCCTGGGAGGTTAAATAGCTTACCCAGAGTCCCTTGGCAAGGCTGGAATTTGAACCCAAGCAGAGTGACTCGAGATCTGGTGCTCCTAACTCTATGATCTCTTGAGAATTTGCCACATGGTTGCCTGACATATATTAAAAAACACTTCTATCAGGAGCTGGTACCCAAATATACGTACCTTACATGCAATTCCATAACTCAAAAGGCTCTACAAATCAGAAGTTTCACATAACACCTTTGTTAGCAAAATATGACATGACCGGATTTTACTTGGGAGTAAATACTAACCCCAACCAATGGGTACTTATAGTCTTTATTAAGCCTCTTAGTGTGAATGTTCGTTCATTAATTTTGATGCAGATATCTTAATGCATCTGATTACTGGGTTCTGTTAGAGACCTCACTGGCGGTGTTTTATCATGAAGGGGCATTAGGATTCTGAACCCTAAGATCCCGTTTTGGGAAAGGGATTAGAAACTTGTTAACCTCATCCCTACAACCTGAAGTTCTGTTTTCTGATTGCAACAGAAATTATTAGTTTAATAGATTATAACATTTTTAGAAGCTGAGTCTGTGTCACTGCCATCTACTTTCCCAGACCATCTTCCGTATTTTTATGCAATTTGATTTTCAAAACCTACCCAGCACCATGAGAACATTGACTAAAAATGAACACAATTCATGTTGTGTCTCCAGGTCTCGATGAGTGTCGCCAGTTGTCTTATTTCTGGCTGTGATCTTCCAGTTCATACCTTATGTGGCCTGTCCGGGAAGGTGCCCCCCGCCCAAGAGGTGACTGATGGAAGAACACACGAGACAGCCCTGGGAAGCACACCACATCCGCCCACCGACGGCCAAACCTAATGCAGAATAAGATCATATCCTTCTCTTTTTCTTTTTCTTTTTTTGGTTAAAATAAAAATTCCTCACTTGTAAAAAGGCATATATGTCGGGAAGTGTTCACAAGGCTGTGTTTCTGTCCCTGCTTCACTCATTTAGCATTTTAACAATTATCGATAATGATCGTCAATGCTTTCATACAGATCTTTTTATGCCATAGAAGCATTTTTATATTCTCTGCACTTAAATGCTGGATAGGTAAAAGAAAATTTAAAAAGCAAGAAAGATGTTTTAGATATGAACAGCACTAATTCTGTAGACTACCTACTTTATACAACCCTCTAACCTGCAGAAAGTGAAATCACCTGCAAGGGTAATAGTTTGGGGCTATCACCAAAGCCAACAATTTTTGCCCCTCTTTTCCCCCAAGCAGGGGAGGGGTGGTAGAGGCCAAAAGGACCTGGACAAGGAACTTACAACTCAACAGGTCAGCCAGCCATGTCTGGTGCAAGGTTAAAAGTTTGGACTTGTGTGTGTGCACAAGATCTCAAGGTACAGAGTAAGTTTTCACTACTCTGTAGGTCAAGTTCTAGCTTAAAATGCAGGGCCTGCTAAGCCAAGCTCTCAAAGGCTTAGGCTTAGTTCTTTTATAGTTTACCATTTCACATAAAGGATCACATTTGATCTCCACAGTAACCCTATGTGGCAGACAGGGCAAGGATGTGAATCCAAATTTTACAGACTGAAAGCTACAGCTCAAACATTAGAAAATGTATCACAGGTTAAAAAAGAAAAAAAAAATCTAGTGCTGAGGTCTGAACCCAGGGCTTGCATTAAAAACAAGCATTGATTTTAGTGAAGCTATGAAATTTGTTCCCATCACCTTTTCTTCAGAATAATCTAGGAATCCTATACTTGCATGTAGAAAAAATGAGTACTGGGGATTTTTTCCTACCATTTTAAGCAGGATATAATGTGCTGGAATAACAATACATGTATCTAATTATCTGATGTCTGTCTATATACATACATATACACACATATGTATGTGTGTATATACACACACACACACAACCAGTGAGTGGAGTAACTGAGAGTCCCAGCCAAAGGTTTGTTTGGTTACATGAAGTTGTGGAAGGAAGAGAATACAAAGTTGAGTTTCTTGATTGTTACAGGCACTTGAAAAATGAAAATGAAGTTGTCTTAAACCATGAAAATGGTGAGCAACCCTAACAGGTCAGATTGCCCGGTGCTCTTGGATGATTTGCTCACTGTAACAGGGTTAGGGTACGGCTGGGTGGGGTGGACATTCTGTCCTCTGTTTCCAAGGTATCTCCCAATTCCCTGGAGAACAATTCTAGTAATCTGAACTCTTAATTTGAGCACAACCTGGAGGGAGTCTGAAGAAACTCTCCCCAGTGTACAAATCTCTGGAAGGAAAGGCAAAGATGCTGCCTGCCTCTGCCCATTATGCTTTCTCATTCTCAGATACTGTAAGTAAAAACAGGTTTTACTGTAAGGTGAAAAGATCATTAAAAATGGGTGAGGAGTTTTAAAAAGTTATTTTAAGTAAAAATATTTCACCGAATCCTCTTTATCAATTTACTTCCACAATCAAAAGAAAACAAGATACCTCATTTTTATGCTCATGAGAACAGAATACTCTGGACAAAAATGACCTTTCTCTCATTAATACACACTTTGGCAAGCTAGCAGTATCTTCTAGACTTAATTAGATGCATATCCCATGACCCAGCATTTCCCATCTTTGGCATACACTGAGGAGAAATGTGTTCATATATTTATCAAAAGAGAAGCAGAAGAATGCTCATTGCAGTACTACTCATGAGAGCTCCAACCTGGAAAATATCCAAATGCCTATCAGCACCAGAACAAACTGTGGTGTGTTCACACTATGAAATGTTCAGCGATAGCAACGAACACACAACTGCAAACATGCATCGACATGGTGATACTCACAAACATAATATTAAGTGAAAGCAGCCAAACACTACAATGCGAAGTGTACAATTCTATTTACAGCAAATTCAAAACCAAGCAAAGCTCATCTATCTTGTCAGAAGTCAGGATAGTGGTTATCCTTTGTGGGAGAATGAACAGAACAGGGCATGAAGATGGCTTCTCGGATGCTGCAATATTCCATTTCTTGATCCGGGTGCCTGTTATAAGGATGTATTCACTTTTATGAGAATCCATCAGGCACCTCTGTGTACTTTTCTGTATGTATGTTATACTAAAATAAATTTAAACATACATTCTAGGCAGTCTCTTTAAAATAACCCTAGTCAAATGTTTTCCTACGTTTTCAAAATTATTTATGCATAGAAAAGGGAAAAGAATCTATTAACTGGATAGAATACTATAAATACTCAAAAATCTATATATACCCAATCAGTAATCTAGATGAAATTGGGACTGTACCAAGTAGAATCACCTAGTAATTCACAGATAAGGTCTCCGATGAGCCTTCCCTGAGGCTACATATTAATTGCTCCCTCATATTCTAAGTATGTAACATTACTCAGTTCTTGAGCTTCCCATCCAGTGGCACTGTACTAACTTGAATTTTTAGCAAGAAAAAAAAAAGGTGTCTTTATGGGAGTTTCATCCAGCCTGCATATTCTAAACTTACAACACAATTTAATCAAATCTCCTCTTTGCATATTCTGTTCTTTTATTTCCTAAAGCACTGCCTTCCTCCTCCTCCCCCAGAGAGGAAGTTCAACTCATGAAGTTAGAAATGAAAGAGTCATGTAACAATTGAATACAACTCCCCCTACCTCTACTGTAAGAGAAGGAAAAATATCTCGGGATGGGCACGCGTGTGCGTCTATGTCCCCCCCACCTCTTAAGGGTTGCACCTCAGTCATTCTCTGTCCACACTCCACCTACTCCTATCTGCCACCTCTTTCGGTCCCAAATGTATTTAATTGAGCCTGCTTAACAGATGGCAAGAGAACCTGCTTTGCTGGAACAGGAACAATTACATGAGTGTTTAATAAGATGGTCAGTCCAGACAGTTGGTTCCACCTTCACGCCTCCAACAGCTCTGCCAAATCTTAACTAGATATTTAAATGAATGGTATAGCACAACAGCACAGTGAAGAAATGAATACCTCTACAAGCCTAATGAAATTCTGTTGTCTCCCCTCCCTGATCTTTGCTAAGAAAACGCAGAACTGAGTTTTTATTCACAGGCTTATTCTCTTGATGTTTACAGGTCTCTGTTGCAAGCCAATTTGGCTGACAGTTAACTAATAACTTCATTCAGCTCTGGATCTCTTCCTAGGATTCTAGGAATTGTGGCCAAAGGGGAGGAAAATATAGATTACCACCATTATGTCAAGAAGCTGACCAACATTAGTCATTAAAAGACAAAGTGCTGTCGTTACAACAAACTCCAACAATCTCTGGGCAGGGAGTTGTTAACAGCAACCAAATTTAAGTGTTGCAGGAAAAAAAAAACCCAAAAAACAAAAAACATACAATGACTTTATTTTCCCCTACGCACACCTCATGCATAATCTTTCAGTAGGCTTTTAAGGGATCCCTCCTGCCCAGATTAGACATTGTCTGATTTTTACCAGATTGTTTAGCCTCACATTGTTAAACATATGGAAGGTCCAGAAAAATGACCTTATCTGAGGAAGCTCATCATTCTTCATTTTGAAATCATGAATCGGGTGCTACAAATCTTGGTCATTTTCTCAAATCTCTAAACTTGTTCATTCTGGATATAAGTGGCTCAAGAAAATAGTTTTCCAAGAGTACTGAAAAGGTTTCCGCTAAAAAGCACAATAAAAAATAACCTAGAGGCACTTGGCTGGCTTAGTAGGTTGAGCATCTGACTTCGGCTCAGGTCATGATCTCATGGGTTGTGAGTTCAAACCCCGCATTGGGCTCTGCGTGGCCAGCTGGGAGCCTGGAGCCTACTTTAGATTCTGTGTCTCCCTCTTTCTCTACCCCTCCCCCACTTGCACTTTGTCTCTCTCTCTCTCTCTCTCTCTCAAAAATAAACATTAATTTTTTTTTTTCAAATATACAAGTATTGTTCTTATTACATGTGTTGGGGGTGGGGGTATATTACATATAATTATGTTGTCATATTATCAAGGGCCCAGAATGGATTCAGGTGCTTTACAACATATTTCATTTAATACTTACAACAACCCTTCATATAAGTTACTATGTACTCATTTTACAGAGGAGGAAACTGAACTTCTGACACTCTAACTTGTCCACAATTGAACATTACTAAGAAAGTGGCCAAGTCTAGATGTTAAATTTGCCTTACCCTAAAGTTTATGTATTGTCTTCTAAGTAAATACCATTTTTTTTAATGGTTATTTGTGAAAGAGAGAACGCAAGCAGGGGAATGGCAGAGAGGGAAGGGGATAGAGAATCTGAAGCAGGCTCTGTACTGAGAGCAGCAATCCCGATGTGGGGCTCAAACTCATGAACCATGAGACCGTGACCTGCACCTAAGTCGGACCCTCAACCGAGCCACCCAGGTGCCCCTACGTAAATACCATCTTAATAGAGAAAAGTTATTCAAAATCTAGAAAGTGCCCAAAATAGGAATAGGGCTTCCCTGTGAATATTGAATCTAGAATAGATCTTCTTTCCTTCCCACCCCACTCCCATCTCAAAATGGAGCATGTTTCCTTTATAATGGATAAGGACGAACATTCTTCAGAGTAACCACACTCATGAAAAGGGGCATACATTCAGTTACAACTAACTAAACTCCACAAAAAACTAGATCACTACCCTGAGAGCTTTCACTGAAAAAAATAAATACAAGGGCTTATGCTTGATTCTCACCATAAAAATCAGATCCTGAACACCACAGTGACTTGGAAGAAACAGGGCTATTCCCATTTCGTGACAAAGGGCAGTGCGTAGGAAATGAAAAGCATGGCCGAGGAAGAGGAGGGGACTGGGAATTTAAAACTAATCAGCACACAACAGACAACCCTGTGCAAATGGTACACTGGGTACAAATTTCCCAGCCCAACAGATTCCTTATTTTAAGGTTGTATATATAAAAAATGATAACAGCTACCGCTTACTATCTGTCTGGCACTAGGTACTTTTCACATATATTAACTCACTTAACCTCAGGAATGTGAAAAGGCATTTCAATAGACTGCACTAGGGGCGCCTGGGTGGCTCAGTCAATTGAGCATCTGGCCCTCGATTTTGGCTTAGGTGGTGATCTCAGGGTCATAGGATTGAGCCCTGCATCTGGCTCTGTGCTGAGCATGAGGCCTACTTGGGATCCCTGACCCCACCTACCGCCACTTCTCTCTCTGCCCCTCATCCACTCTCACTCAAAAAAAAAAAAAAAAGCACTAAAAACATTATGAATTTATTTCACATGCTATCTTGATATTCTATCATTACTCTATTGTTAATCTGTTAAGAATATTTTCTGAATGATAGTAATTCCATGACAGTTGGAGGTACAGGGGGAGCAAAATTACCTGTATCAAACTGAAGTCCTAGCTCATTCTTAACAGCTTCCCACTGATGGTAATCTCTCCCTTCTCTGACCTTCTGCAGCAAAGACTCTACGCAACAATTTAAAGAATACATTCACTGTCGAAAATTTGAAAATTTGCAAAGGAAGAAGAGGGGAAAAAAATCCATTGTCTGACTACTCAGTAAAAACTACTATTTACATTTTACTTTATTCTCTTCTACTCTTTTGGATTTCTAGGTTCTAACTTCGTTGTAAATTTTTGATAATTGGTCCATGCCATGATTTCTTAGCACAGGGCATTTTACCTAGTGAGCATGAATAAGCATTTGCTTATCCATTAATCTAGGCCTTAAGTCATTCAGATGATTTTGGTTGCTTACTCAACCAGCTAGAACGAACGAACGAATGAATGAATGAATGAATGAATGTTTAAAAATTTAAACAAGGAGGAAGGTATTCTTCCAAGATAAAATATGTTCCTCTTCTTTCAACAGCCTATGAACAAAGTCTCCCTCGCCCCATCTCTGTTTTTCCTTCTTTGTCTTCTTCGGGCTCTAAATACATACACACACAGCCGTTTGCATACTTCAGGTTCAGGGTCGCAAAAGAACTCAAATTATGAATTTCTTAGTCTGATGCCATTTAACTTAACACCCTTCAAGCCAACATGAGCTCTGAATAGTAAAAAGCATGTGGGAAAGTCACAAGTCAGTGACAAGTGTCACCTTTACAAAGAGCTGCCTGTTTTGGTCAACTCTATCCCTCAAAAGAAATTACAGGGGAAAAGGAACAGCCTGTAGTCTGATTTAGCAGGGAAAATCTAAAGCAATAATGTTAGCAAGCAAAATTCCTGGTCTTGATCACTTGATTTCCTGTTGGAGCATTCAAAACCAAAAGAGTGGCTAAGTAAATATGAACCCAGAGAACAAAGACAGGCAAAAGAAGCCGGAAACACTTCCCCCTAAATACAATAAAACTTCTGAAGGGTTACTGGAGTTTTGTTGTTATTTGTTGTTGTTTTGGCTTTCAAAGAGACTAAGAGAGAAAAAGGCAAGCAAATGAGTTCCACATGTTCGAAAGACTCAGCCTTTAGCCAATGTAACTTGATTATAAGTAATATTCATGACAATGCATGGCAACCTCTCAGAAGCAGAAAGTTGAGTTGCCCAAACGCTTTGTAGATGGTGCCAAATTTCCACTCCCCTGCTTCCACTCTTCGAACTCCTAATTCCTCCACTCTCCACCTCCTAGATCTCCATTAAGCCTTTTACTTTTTTGTTTCACCTTGAAAGAAAAAAGAGGGGTTATGTAGTGGCCGTGCATTTATTCTTGGGAGCTGGTGGCACTTTAAGGGTATAGCTTCAATATTCAAGCATTCTGCGTGTGCGTGTGCACAAACCCATTCAAATGCGCAGGTCTTTAGGAATCCAGCCCTCAAGGACAAAGGGAACTGGAAACACTGAAATGCTTAACCTTCCAGACCTAAGCAAAGATGTTTAATTAATAACACAATCAGTCATGTCCTTTCTGAAGGTGTCAGACACCATGTAAGACATGGCCCCATACTCTCGAGGAGCTCACTCTCTAATCAGAAGGAGAAATTAAAAATAAAGAGTGGTCAACAATGCAACACAGACTTGGTGTGAATTTTGTGTTTGCCATAGGCCCAAGGTGCTGGGGGGGGGGGGTGGTTTACGGGAGACAGACTCCAAAGAGACGGGGCTTGAGGTTGAGAGCTTGGGTGAGAGCATTTCAGAACATTCACAGAGAAGGCCTGGCACATAGTACGAAGTATGTGGGGCCAGGCAAGTGTTCTACAAGCTGGGGATGCAAGAATGAGTATAACAGACAAAATCCCTGCCCACATAGACCCTACATTCTAGGTCCCTTGGCTTCAAGATAATCTTTCTGAAGAGCTTACTATCCACTGGCCCCATATACTTGGAAATGCAGTGTCCAAAGATAAAGACATTACTTCTTTCCCAGAAAAGCTCGTATTCTAAAGAGGGACTCTGAAATCAGTAATTATGATACAAAGACAGTTTCACAAGGGGAGCTTTGGGAAATAAAACTGAACTAAATGGAACAGGAATGATAGGGCTAGACTATGGAGGTTTTTCAAGCCAGAAAGAAAAGTTGGATTTTATGCATACGGTAGGCACTTAGTAAATAGTTTTTGAGTGAGTAAATGAATAAATGTATGTTGGCCAAGAAATAAAGAGCTGCTAAAAGGATTTTTAGCTGGGAAGTGACAATGATGAAATAGGTGATTTAAGAATGTTTATATTCCACGTGCTCAGAGCCATGCACCCACTTTCCTAACTTCTCACAAAGGCAAAAAATCTAGGCCATTTAGAAACCAGTTATTATCCCAAGGGCCTGTGACAATCCTAAGAGCCAAATGAACTGGATCATCTAGCATGACACTTGAGGGACCGTGACCTGAAGTTTCCCATGTGTCTTATCTCCTCCGTAAAGTTATAAAAATCCTCCGAGGGACAGTTTTATTCAATTGTGCAATCCCAATAGCACTTACAACAGAGCAATATTAAGGAAGGAGACTGAAAAATACCTGTTTAAAAAAATAATTTAAAAATAACTTAGTGCAAAACAACTGCTGGGGTTTAAAGCACAGTTACATCCTGAGATGAAGATGAGTTTTCGACATTTCAAACTACGCCACCATGGAGGCCATTTGGGCTGTCTCTCGCATAAGATGTTCACTGCTATCCTATCCAAATAAAGAGAATTTTCATAAATGCAATTCTGGCACAGTCTTATTTAAAAGTGATACCTTTTCAGTACAATCATTAAGCACGGGAACTGTAAATTGAAATATCACAAAACCCGAGTAATTAATAACATCAAACTGCAGCTCTGTACAAACTAGTTCTATGGCAGGGGTGGGGGGGTGGTGAGTCATTTAGCCTCCCTAGGTCTAGTGTCCCTCACCTAGAAAATGGAAAACTGAGTTGGATTATAGAAAACTCACTGATCCCAAAATTTCTATTCTACTATTGTGCTAGAATTTTACTGAAATACCAATTTGAGAAGCAACTACTGCTAGGTATTTCTGCCATATGGATGGATGTTTCAAGAAAACTACATTTGCTGAGATCTGAATTGCTATATATATAAATATTATATATATATATATATATATGAACAAACCTATCTCTGAAACTTGCTACAGGAGAAGTAGCCAAGTAGTCAAAGGATTTTTTTTTAAGATGAAAATTTCAATAGACAAAACCAATCTTGAGAATGGTGAGTTTAAATGTGGATGTTTAAGACATGAATCAAAGCAGTTAGCCTTTTCAGAATAAATGTGATGCTAATATGATTACATAAATGTCTCCCAGGTCCAACTGCCTGTATCATTTTTCAGGCTCTCCCAGCAAGGGTGCCTGTCACGCATATCGAATACCATGGTAACAACCCTAGCCTGTGAAGGCTCCCGCACCACATGCCAGGATTCTCAATAATTATTAACTAACATTTTGATGAATGATGGCTCTCTGGGCTCAGATTCACAATGTAATTTTAATGAATAAATAAATGCTGGTTAGAAATGTTCTTCAAATTTTAGGGCTACAAAAATAGTGAGAGGGGAATTAAAAAAAAAAAAAAACACCAAAAATCCTGTTACCAAATGGGTGGTCTCAGAGTTTAGATTTGTCCCCATTTTCTAAGCTGTAAGAAGGAGGTAATAGTCATAGCTACCTCACAGGGGGTTTTGTGAGGTTCAATGCAGATATAGCACTTATTCCATGCATACAATAACAGCTCAATAAATGGTAACTTTTTAAAATCCTCCAAAAGGAACAATGATTCCCAGGAATAATGAGTCATTTGAGGGGCGCCCGGGTCGCTCAGTGTCCGATTCTTGATTTTGGCTCAAGTCATGATCTCACGGTTCACGAGTTCAAGCCCCCATCAGGCTCCATGCTGACAGCGCGGAGGCTGGGTGGGATTCTCTCCTTCTCTCTCTCTGCCCCTCTCCTACTCGTTCTTGCTCTCAAAATAAATAAACTTAAAAAAAAAAAAGTCATTTGAGATTACCCACATCCCTATCCCAACGTCAGAAACTCTCCTACATCAGTTTTTTTGAAGCCTTATATTAAGACAAATTTAAAAGTCCCTATTTCCAGGAAATGTCTTTCACATTAGCTTGCAGTGCCTTTACAAGGTTGGCTCCCAGGCTCAACCTACTGGTTTCCTCAGATTGCTTTACGAATCCACATGCAAGAAGGGTCCTTTGGGAAAATGACTTTTCCCCTTGATTACTGATGGTACCACATAATGGGGTACACACCCGAGGGGCTGCAGGAGAGGAAGAAATGTACGAATCAGCTCTACCTTCAACGGAATCCAAGGGCTCACCTGAGACACCTTCCCAGGCCTACCCCAGAGGCAAAAACGATTAAATCCCTTTTAGTGCTATCACTGAACTTCCATATTATATTGCAGGTAATTGTTTATAGGCACTGGTAGTGACCTCACAGGAGGCCCATGCTCACCTGGAGAGGAATGTGGGGGTGAAGGTCTGGGCTGTGGAATCATCCAGACCTCAACTCTCTCAGCTGTGTAACCAGCACAAGTTATTTAAACTTTCTGGGCCTTTTCCTCATGGAAATTTAAGCGACCTACCTCCAATCCTGCAGGGGCAGGACAGATTGATAATCAGCACCTCCTAGGTGTGCTGTTAGAATTAAATGGGACAGTGTCTGGCATAGTGTTTTTGCCCAATTAAGCATAAGCTGGTAGGAAAATTGTTATCATTTTCCCTAAATATCCAGCATAATCACCAATCGATGTCCAATAAATGCTTACTGAGTAAATTAAAAAAAAAATGAATACAACTCACTCATTTGACAGAAGAGGAAACTAAGTCTCAAGGAAGTCATGTGATAGGTCGCCAAAGAGGGACAGGACACTGTTTGGACACTGGCTTCTCCTAGCTTGCAGTCTGCCGCTATTACATTTTTAATATGCTGATTTCTCATGTAATTTTAAAAATCTGGCTGTACTGCATATGTAACTAAAACACTAAACCCGACTTATTTACCCCAAAATGCCAGTTGGAACAGGAAGGAAAAATATGTTACCGAAAACTACTGAACAAGGACAAAACCAGAACATCACATTATTCTCCCCAAGTAAATATTTAATTTGGACTCAGTTCCTGGAAGGGAGCATGGTATAGTGGAAAGAGTATGGGATCTGGAAGCAAGGAGGTCAGACTCTGCTCCACTACTTACTGTGGGGTTGGAGGCAGGTTGCTTGAAGTGTCCAGAGCCTCAATTTCCCCCTACCTAAAAGAGGGTGTTAGAATATCTACCTTGGGCAGAGACTGCTAATAGTTAATAAGATTTCTTTTATGGGAGGGTGAAAATGTTCCAAAATTCGATTATGCTGATGGATGCACAACTCTGGAAATATTCTAAAAACCACGTAATTGTACACTTTAAATGGGTGACATTACGGAACGCAAACTTATCTCACTAGTATCTGCCTCATCGTCAGAGCTACGAAGACTTACTATCTATGTGAGGGATGCGACAGCACATAGCAGGTGCTCCATATTACATAGATTGAATTCCCATCACTGGAGTAGCGGTTATCCAACTTGAGAGGCACAACACAAATCCTGGTTTGCTTGTTATGAAATGCAGGTTCCTCGGCCCCACCTCCATAGATAAGAAGTCCACAGACCCAAGGGAGGCAAGTGTGAGGATCCTTGAGGTAGTTCTCATGGAGACGGCCTACTAATCACTGGGAAGTTCTACACCAGGGAAGCTTTCAGAACACAATACCTCTACTCTCTCTCTCTCTGAAATGTCAGCATGGTCTCTCTATACTGAATTTCTGTATAAACCCAAATTTCTGTGGAGTGTACTTTAAAGTATGATCTAGCTAAAAGAAATGTCTGTAAAAGAAGGAAAAACAGGGAGGGAGATGGAGAGAGAAATACCCACTACTGCTGGCCTCTTAAATGGGGACCGGGAGGGCATATTCCAAATCTTCAGACTATACAGCTGCTCTCCACCTGCAGTCACCACGTTCAGGATTAGAGATGAAGCAGCTTTGGATGGGGCTTCCCGAGGGGACAGGAGGAAGAAAAGCAGGAAAGCACTTTGATTTGTACCACCTCTGCCTTACCCCCACTCTGACAGGTATGTGAGTATCCTTGTTTTATAAAAGAGGAACTAAGGTTTGCCAGGACCAAGCAGTTTCCTCCAAAGTCACACATCCAACCCACAGCACAATGGAGCTGATCTTCCTACAACTCTGGACTTCCCTAGAGGCTAGGGTTCAAATCTGGGACTGAGGTCTCTCAGTCCCCCAAACTTCTGCGGCAGTGAATAAGCTTCCTTTGTCCTAGCTTTAGCGTCCTTCAGCTAAATGTTCTGGAAATGCTCATCCTCCCCTCGTGGCCCAACTTCGTTTTCTGTTTAGTGAACACAGACTCTGGATTGACTCTGAGGCAGGCTCTAGAAGCCTTAGTATTAAGACTGTCCTATCCTAAAAGCTCCCAATGCCAGGGAGAAAAGGGACGAAGAAGCAGAAGTTGTGGGTAGTGGCCAGCAGGAAGAAGGGACATCTGACCCACTGTGAGACAAAGTTACCTGGAGCCTCGGTCCCAGCAGGAGTTATTAAAGCCTCATATGCAGAGCAGGGGAGATAGCAGGAAGGTTGGTAGTTTTGCTTGCTTTTGATCCGGGATTCACATTTGCCAATAGCCCCTCACCTGCACTTTTGATTTTCTCTACTAATGAGACTTTGTACAAAGTCACAGAGACGAAATGAAAGAGGGGAAAAACGTATCCTATAACTCCCAACTATATTTCATGAATAGATCACACTATGCATGGATAGTATTCTCTAAAGTAATGCTTTAAAAAGCAAATATGGTGACTGGCTTACAAATGGCATGGTTAGACTGCATTCTTGAGCCAAGAGTTAATTTGCTAAATAAAACTATTTACAATAGAACAGTGCAGGTAACTATTTGCCAATTCTTCATTTATTAATACACAGCTTCAAACCTAGAGGCAGGGTAGATGGTGCTGTATCAAGGGTCCAAGAGTTAGTTTGTGGAGCCTGGCTAACTAAGTATTTGCATTATTTTTCAATGGCTGCAAAGCCTCAGAACTCCAACTTCGCAGACTCAAGTAATTGCCTCCCCCCCTCCACCCCGCCATATTCCCCTCTTATTGACACCCTGCCTCTCTCTACAAGAACTGATAATAGAAACAAATCCTCTTCCTGTTACCTTCTGAAGCTGCTGTCTTAACCCTCCTCCTTCTGACACAGCCTTTCAAAGTAAAAATAATAAGCCTCCTTTATAGAGGAGGAATCAGAGCTAGTGAGTGGCAGGGCAAGATCTGAACTCAGACACATTTGACTTCAAGTCCAAGGCTCTTACCACTTGCAGGTCCAAACTCTCCAGCTGATTACCGATCAACTCAGAGTAAAAGCCCACCTCCATACCCTATGTCATGCATGCCTTGACTGCTCTCCTGCCCTCTTCCTGCCTCAATCTGCTCCAGACGCACTGGCCTCCAGGCTGCTACTCAGACTGGCTGAGCACTTTTCAGGCATAGGTCCTTTGCATTTCCTGTTCCCTGTGCCTCGGCATGGACTTGCTCCCTCCTTGCTCAAATGCCATTTTATACAAAATAGCAACCCAGTGTCCCTTCTCATATCTGACATGTCCTAGACTTTATTTAGGTCTTGCTGTCTGTCCCCCCATTTTGGTATGTATGACACATGAGCAAGACTGTTTTGTTCCAACGGTGCCCCAGTACCTAGCACCACCCAATTAACGAACACATGAAAGAGGCACTAACTCATGGTATATATGCCATGCAAGAAACACCCTACTGGGAATTCTTAGAATCCTTCAAAAAGGCTTTTTCCGGGGCGCCTGGGTGGCTCAGTCGGTTAAGCGGCCGACTTCGGCTCAGGTCATGATCTCTCGGTCCATGAGTTCGAGCCCCGCGTCAGGCTCTGTGCTGACAGCTCAGAGCCTGGAGCCTGTTTCGGATTCTGTGTCTCCCTCTCTCCGACCCTCCCCTGTTCATGCTCTGTCTCTCCCTGTCTCAAAAATCAATAAATTAAAAAAAAAAAAAGGCTTCTTCCCCTGCCTAGAACATACTTTGCCTCTAGTTTCCCTGCTAAGTGCACCATTAAGGCTCTTTGGAAAGTCTTTTCTGGTTTTTCTGCAGTGCGGATATCACACTACTGTAACAGAATGCACTGCAATTTGTTTACATATCTACCTCCTACGTCCGCTACCTTGTGAGTTTCTAAAAGACAAAGACCGATTCTTATCTTTGAATTTTCAGTACGTAATAGGCACATCCTTGTTGACTACGTGGTATAAAAGCTACCTTCTAATATGCTCTGCAGAAGTGGTCAGTATTTAGGTTGGCAGAAGAGTCTGGTATTAACCAGAACCATGACATGAAAGATTTTCCAGCCACAGAAACAGTATCATCAACCAAATCAGTCCATGTACAAACATACTAAGCCCGTACTGGTGTAGCAAAATTTTTTCTACGTTTGAGCAACAAAGAGACATCAGTGGGTAATAAGCAAATTAATAAGCGGAAATGCATTCTAAACACATTTCTAGAGATAGGAGTTCTGCCAGAGTTTAATGTGCATGTTGGCCTTGTTTACCTTCCCCAAATAAGTTTCGGGCAGCCTTCTTTGTAACTGTTCTAGTCTGTCCCTCTCTCATGCCTGCATGTGCACACATACCTACGTGACTTTTTGTACCCTGTATATACACTCACATTTACCCTAGTCACTAATGAAAGCAAATGGACAGAAGGCAGAGATATTCACTAGGCATCTCAAGTCCTGGGACTCTGTTCATGACAAATTAAATGTCTGCCTGGATTCCTCCCTTCCCAATCTCTTTAACCCTAATTAAGAATTGGAAGAATCCATAAACACTATGAAAATGCAGGCAGGTGAACATTTTGCTTAATGTCAGCAGAATTGCATCAGACTGCAGTGAACTAGAGTCCCCACAGCTGTCTGATTTTTGGAGCTTGGGAGGATTTCCTTTTAAAGGGTTTTGGGGTGGCATTAAATAAGGGTGCTTTTTGCTTTGTCCACAATGCATTAATACCAAGTTTAAGGAATGAAGCCAGTGGAGAAACATTCCATGTGATGAACAGACTTGCTCTACATTACAGAAATAGTTCAATGTGATATACAATTAACTGCCAATAAGATTTCCTCAGACCATTTTTTTTTAACGAAATTCCTCCTAGAGAATAAGGCTCAAGGAAAAAGTGTTTTATTTCATTCTTCCTCCTTTAAAAAAAAAAGGATGTAATATTGACACACATCTGAGCTCATTCTTGCCAATTAACTGTTCAAGGAAAGAGATGACCCATTAACAGTATTGGGGAAAAACCTAGTACTACTCTTTGACTTAACCAGCTAAATAAAACTAAAAGGTATGTCTCAATATTTTTACTCTTTAAACGTGGTCTTTCCCTAATTAACTCTTCCCCCTACATGTATACATATGGACTTTTAAGATCTTGTCAATGACTTTGATTGTTCAAATGTCCTTTCTTAAAGCTAAGTTTTCCCATATCATTTCAAAGTTGCTAGCCTTTGGGGTGCCTGAGTGGCTCAGTCGGTTAAGCATCCCACTTTGGCTCAGGTCATGATCTTGCGGTTCGTGAGTTCAAGCCCCATGTTGGGCTCTGTGCTGACAGCTCAGAGCCTGGAACCTGTTTCAGATTCTGTGTCTCCCTCTCTCTCTGCCCCTCCCCCCCTTCACGCTCTCTCAAAAATGAGATTTTTTAAAAATTAAACACACACACACACACACACACACACACACACACACACACTGCTAGTCTTCAACCTCTAGGAAGGAAGGTTGAGATTCATTGTGGAGGTGAGATGGGGAAAAAATCGAATGGCCCCAGGAAATGCTAAATTGTTCAGCTGCCAGAAACCCGCACAGAAGCACCCCCAGTTCTTCCAATTAAACTACAGGGTAAAATGCTGAGTGCAATTTTAAGTTCAAAAGTAAGATTCTGTGCTATCAGATCCTGACTACAAAGGATACCCGAATCTCTTTCTGCCAGGCACTGTGCTACTTCAGGGGACACCAAATGACCCTAATTATAGAATCATATCAATGTTAGTCTCAAAGGCATCTTTTTCTCTTTCTGTTTTTACTCTAGCCCATCTTTATCAATCATAGACAACAAGATGAAAAAGATGATTGGGGTAAAATCATGGAGGATATAGAAGCAAGGCTGGGAAGAGTTACAAGTATGAGGGACCCTTTGAAGCAATGTTCTAGAGCAGAGAAATAAACTGATCTGATACAGACCTGAAGTAGGATAATTTGGCAGCGACAGAAGACCCATTATTAGCCAAGTAACACATAAGATACTGTTGAACATGAAGATTAGGGTCAAAGGCTGTTGTGGATTCAAATCCCAGCTCTGCCAATTAGTAGCTGAGTAGCCCAGAGCACATTACTTAACTCCAAGACTCCCCTCTGCCCACAGCTTCTACCTTATAGGACTATTGTTAGTATTAATAAGATATTCCTTTATCTCAGTACTACAGTAGCCAATGTATGTAACTACTCAATAAACGACTTTTGTTGTTGCTATTGTAATAAACCCAAAAAAGGTGGGGGGGGGGGGGCGGGGAAGATGGAAGGTCTACAGCTGAAAGAAAGGGACGGTTACAGGGGCATTTCTGATCTCTCAGTTGTTAATTGGTTGTGAGGGTATTGATAGATGTACCAAAAATGCCTAAGAAGTTTGAAAGCCGGGTAATTACAATTCTAGCAATGATAGATTCCATTTTCACGGCATTAGTTTTACCTAGTCAAAACGAAAAAAAAAAAAAATAGGTAAGAGACGGGCAACGTTCCCTACAGTTACTACAAAGGCAGAAAAAGATAAAAGCAAAGTTCTGAAAGTACCCCCATTCTTCTCAAGCAGATGGGGTACAGGCATTAATAAGCCATTTTCTTAAAAAAATTCATGGAATTAAGAACATTTTTTGGAAATACATGAAACTTATACTCTTACGAAAACAAGCACCAACACTATAGACTCATGAATTCAAATCCCATTTTCCCAATTCAAAACTGATACCTGGGACAGCATGCAACCAGAAGAGGATATAACCCAATGAAAGGGAGGAATATGGTGAGAAAATATAAGTAAAATTTCCGTTTTTAAATGTCAGATGTCAGCACTGTAGAACCATTTCCTTTCCATGCCATTCAATTAGGGGTATCCATCACTTCTTTTAGAATTTTTTTTTAAGCAAAAATACAGATTAGATTAGAAATACCAAGGGCAACAAAATTATTTTTGAATACCAGTAATGATAACGCTTCTTTAGAAATCCCACAAAAATTGTTTAAAGTACTCTAAATCTCATGACTCTACAAAAGTAAAGCACTAGTGTTACCAAAGCAATAAACCTAGGAAAATTTTTTTCCAACAAAGGCATTTTCTCTGGTCAGTTTACGTTACTCTTAGCTTTAAACAAAAAATTACAAGGGAATAGAGTGATCAGCCTCCAGAGACAAAACTAGTAATTTATCCAAAGTAAATCTCTGCTATGCTATTATTCAGAAGGATCCCATTTATATTAACTTCATTATGTGGGATGTCCCCATGCTGATCAAACATATAATGTCATCTTCATTAAACATAATTAAGATTCCCTAGGCAGAGACACTTGAAATGGGGGGAAATCTCAATTTTTTATACCACTGCAAGGTTTTCTAAAACTCATTCATATTTAATTTTTAAGGATGCTTTGCAGCACATTAAATATTTAACAGTCAGAGGAATTTCAAACCAGAATGCTAAATGTCAACCTATTCCTCCAAAATACTTCTTATTTCATTTGCAGTAAATTAGCTGGACCTCCCTTCAGAAACAGGAAAGGAATAAAAAAAAAAAAAGTCTTCAAACTTAACTCACATTAGACAATTGAGATGATAAAATCTACCTACATAATTAGACCATGTAAGAGATTTAGTATCAGGCTTACTGTAAGTATGGTAGAATTCTAAAGTAGTGTGGCTCACATTATAAATGGAGATAATCTTTCAGAAACTCATCCCCCTCTCCTTTCCAGAATTCATTCTGCATCGTGCAACACACATTAACATACAGAATGGATGTGATAAGTCAGCACTAGCAGAAGCATAGACAGTGAGATTCCACAGCACCGGGCCAATTAGTAGTACAAAATGACAACTGAGGGACGTGGCTCACTGTTGGACCCTAATTAAGGGAACTTAGAAAACCCATTTTGATTTTTGCAAGGAGTTAGTATTGTAGAGTCACAGACCATGTGGTAATCAGTAGTCACTGACACCTCCCCTAACAAAAAAACATGCAGTTTTTTTAGGTGTGTATACTCAATTCCAATACTGTAAAAGTGATAATAAAATCTGATTTTTGAATAGAGAAAGGAAATTGGTTTTAAGCCATGATGACTAGGGGAACAGAAAATGTATTTAAAAAAAAAAAAAACAACACCGAAGGACAGGGTGGCTCAGTCGTTTAAGGGTCAACTCTTGGTTTCAGCTCAGGTCATGATCTCATGGTTCCTGAGTTCAAGCCCTGAAGTAGGCTCCACACTGCCATCGGGGTGCCTGCTTGGGATTCATTCATTCATTCTCTCTCTCCCCCTTTCCCGCTCATGCCCTCTCCTACATAAATAAACCTAAAAAAAACGTAAAAATTAAATTAAAAAAAAAAAGGGAAGAACTAAAAATCTCCAAGCCCCAGAGAATTCAGGAGACTGGACCACTTCAGGTCAAAACTCAGTTCTTCCAGACCTTAAAAACTCGGCAAATGCCATGACACAAAATGATTTCAGAACAGCACTGTGTGAAAGTGTGTTCCTACAGCGACTACGCAAAACCTGTGATCACAAGACCTCTGGAGGAAAGGCCTACTCTCTCATCTAAAGTCAGAATGAAGGGCTGTGCACTTGCTGTGATGGTTCAAATCAGGAGGAATCTCTTGGCTTCACAAGTTTCAGTGTTAAAAAGCCAACAGCGCACTTTAGAAATGCCAACAAGAGTACTGTCTAGCTGGCACATGGGTTGCACTCAAAGACTGCAACTTTTGGATAACCTTGATTTACAACAGTTTCTACAGAGTTAGAAGGATAGAAAAGGAAACAACTCCATGCCTTGCATGGAAGGAGATCTGCATCTGTTTCCCACCACCCCCACCCCACATCTCACTAATGCATTTTTTGCCATTTAATAAAAGAATCACACTGTGTTTCTAACTAATTTTGCCAAAGATGTCCTTTAAAAAAAAAAAAAAGGCCATCTCTAACTTCTTATAGTGTTCTTCCCCTCTAACCAACAAGAAAAATCAGGCAGGATCTACAGATTCCAAATTGCTTGCTACACACCAAAGATGTACTAAGTACATAGAAACGTTCCAGTAGGGGCACCTGGGTGGCTCCATCAGCCAATCATCGAACTCTTGATTTCAGCTTAGGTCATGATCTCACCATCACGAGATCAAGCCCCACGTCGGGCTCTGCACAAGCATGCTTGGTATTCTCTCTTTCTCTCTCTCTCTCTCTCTCTCTCTTTCTCGCCCCTTCCCCACTTGTGCTCCCTTTCTCTTAAATAAACTTAAAAAAAAAAAGTTCACTAATTAATCCACTCACAGCCTTCTAGCTAAATGACTCACATGGCTGTCCTTTTCCTAGAGGTTTTATGAAAGAATTGTAGTCATAACACTAAGGCCTAGATTTTACCACTCTGAGATGTAAACTCAAACCAGAGGTTGTCAGATAAAGAAGGGTTCTGGAAGAAATGGTCTCTGCACCAAGGCTCCTGCCATCTACAGGGGAAAGAACAGGTTTCTGACTTACATGGAAAAATTAAATCTGCTGACCTTCTTGCATTAACAGGAATGGCAGATTGCTTCACTTCATCAATTTTGAAACTTTAACTTAATTGCTCCTTTCCCTAATGCTCTCCTCCCACCCCCAGTCTCTTTCAACTTCAGAAGGGTAAAAGAATCCCTGTTACAGAGCAGTCAGCCCTCTCAGAACTATTCAAATTCCAAAACAAGTCATAGCAGGCTGGAACTTTCTTCTGGGAATAACCTTGTTAATGTTATTGACTACTTTTGTTTGTCTCTCCTCAAACAGCTTAAAAACCAAAAAAAAAAAAAAAAAAAAGTCACTGGAGGACCTCATGGTCCCTCCCATGCACATGGGTAGCCATGAATCATTTCTTATAGTTTTTCACCACTGAAAGATGAATGAAAAAGAAAGGGGCAGCTGAGAGGACAGACCACTCATAACTTAGAATCCTGCATGCGTTCAAGTCTGGCTCAAGACCCTATGCCACGCAGAGAGTCTTAAACACAAAGAACAGCTCACACCATGAGAGGTGGACACTATTCCAATTACACCCATTTTCACTAACCAACACTTGTGGGTTCTAAGGGGCTGTGGCTTGTCCAAAGTGAGATGAGCCGGAACTTCGGATTCTAAATCCCAGGGAGATACACAGTTCATTAACCCAATAAAGCAGTGCTGGGCAGGTTTTTATTTGGCCCTAGTTATAGTACTTCACACTGATTCAATTCTTCCCAGTTCCTAGATCATCTGTCCATTTAAAAGCAATACTAATTTTAAAAGCAAGCACACACCCAGAACGAAAAACAAAAACAAACTGGTTGCTTACATTCCCTTAAGATTTTCGTAACTACATGAACACGGAGGAGGCAGCGTCCTTGTCCTCACCTACAGTCGTCTGGGAGAGCGAGAGAGTTAACATTGGTCAGTGGGCTTCTTAGAGAAGCTCTCCTTCCTCCCCTTCCCTCCTGCATAGGGGATCTCTCCACATAACCGCACAGGCAGGCTGAAGCAAGCAGTGTTGCCATTACCCAGTGAAAACCCAGAGTGTCCAGAGTGATCTCACAAGTTAAAGCACACTGCACATGTGAGATCAATTAAGTAGGAATGACCTTTTTTAGGAAAATACTGAAATGCCAGCCAGCCCCCTTAATGTCTGACCTACATCTGAAACTAAAGAACAGCAATAATTCTAAAGATTTAAACACTTCAGACTACTGTATTTGGTCATCGGTAATACAGAAAAACCGCCAGGATAAGGAATTAATGGAGCTGCGTTGAGAACCAGTGCGTCAAAACTGGGCAAGATTTTTCAGAGCAACTAATTTGACACACTCACCTTAAAGAGTACGTAAAGAATGCCCCACCAGGTTACTAGTTTTCAATTCTTAGATAAACACCTAGATGACATTCTTTGATTGTGTATTAATCACTGAGAGATTCTTCACAATCTCTTTCATTTAAAATCCTTGGAGGATCACATTTTTACTCTGTCTCTGGTCGTGAATACTAATTTCTCAATGCCATTCTTGACAGAAGACTGAATACCAAAGTTTGTCTAGATTTACAGGACTTTTAAGAGTTATAAAGCAGAATACCAACTAATGCTATCATTTGATAATACGATATTTGTTTCTGCAAGAGAAATCAGTGGAGAGACGCTGAGACAGTCCACTTGTGATGGTATTATGGATGCACTGGGTATAAACACATGGAGGTATAGTTAAGTCTCTTCATTCACATAAAATTCTAATTATGACTTTCCACGTGCTAGCAATGCAAACTTGGTCTAGTTACTTGGCCATTCTTGCTAAATTTCCTCAGTTAAAAAATAGGAATAATATTCTCTAGCTCATGGGATTGCTGTATTAAAGAAGAACGACAAAAATAAGATATGGAAAGCGGTAAGTAGCCAGGGATATAGTAAGCACAATAAATAAAGCTATAATCACCACTACCACAAGTGTCTTTGTTTCCAGAATTTTCCTGCATTGAACATACAATATTTTTGTACTTTAAAAATATTTTGTACTCTATTTTAAGGAGAATCCCCCACCCCCACCCCAATGCCCAAGTAGCCCCAATTCAATTGTTCTTACAATATAGAAAGTCATCTCTGGAACCAGCCTTATTTTTAGAACTCCTCTTTGGATTTTGGTAATTAACTACTAGCTGTCACTACTCTCAAAATTAGGTAGGCCAGCAAATATAGTGTACTTAAAAGTACTTTTTACACAGTGAGATTCTAAATAGTATATTATTCCTCTTCCCCTCCCATGAACTAGGAAACAGGCAAATAACTCGGGGAATTATCACACAGTCAAGGGTTAAAAACCCAACATATGATGCTATATGAGATCTTGAACCATGAAGCATAAAAGCAGACAAGGTACCACATATGACAAAAAGCTACAATGGGCTATTTCTAGAAAAAGATGAGAATCTTCCTGTATACCAATTATTAACGCAGTGGTCAATATTTGTTCTTATACTTATCATTATTCAAAAATAGGAAAATAGAGCTGCTCAAAGCTGCTTCTCCTTTCTGCTACAAGGGCACAGAGTTTCATCGCAAGTATGTAAAAACAAAAGCAAAAAAGTCAGCAAAACCTTTATAAGCCTTTTCAAAGCCTGGCACCATTTACATCACAAAGTTTAACAATTACGAGAAGTTGGAATGCTCATATTTCATTATGCTAGGAAAACCAAGAATAAAGCATAGAATAATTTCCAGATGGTGTCCCCTTTTTGTACACATTATTCAATTCAACATTGTTCTGAAAGCATTAGTTATCTGAATCACAGAGCTGTAACAATTCTACGCAAGAATCTTGTTTTTGGTTAAAGACTCATATACTCTGTTTATAAAGGTTTCTAGCCATTAGAAACAGAGAACAAAAGCGAGAGTAAAGCACGTAAAGTCTCTTGTACAAACAGCAGGATCGATAATTGGATAAGGATACAGTTCGACCCCCAAGTGACCAAAATTCTCTATGGACTATTTCAGACTTTTTTCTAGTTATCAAACCTGTGTGTGCATGTGTATAAGCGTACATTGTATATACAAACCTCCATTTTAACAAGTGCAAAGATTTATAGAATCAGAAGTTTAAAAAGCTTCAGAAAAATAAACTTACATAACTATGAAACAAAGGGAATTACAGATTAGCATCTATCACCTACAGGGCAAAAAGGGCATTGTAAAAAAACAGATGAATTCTGCCAGGGCTTGTACCAGACCTCAGATGGGTCCAGAAAGCCTCTGTAAACCAAGGTTTGCCTCAGAGAAGTGTATTCCAGTAATTAATTGTGTCTAAGTGCTCTTCCATACCAGTGCGGGCAGGGCATCCAAACATAGAAGACCCACATCTATGTAACACAAACACAGATCCAAGTGGAAATGCTGTATTAACATGTTGTATTAAGGGGCTCCTGGGTGGCTCAGTCGGTTGGGTGTCCGACTTCGGCTCAGGTCACGATCTCACGGCCCGTGAGTTCGAGCCCTGCGTCGGGCTCTGGGCTGATGGCTCAGAGCCTGGGGCCTGTTTCCGATTCTGTGTCTCCCTCTCTCTTTGACCCTCCCCCGTTCATGCTCTCTGTCTCAAAAATAAATAAAAGTTAAAAAAAAAATTTTTAAAAAAGGTTGTATTAAAAGTAAACTCATCCAAAGCTGTTTTTATTACGGAGAAACCTATAAAAGACAAAACATTATAACATATCTCCACATATGCACTACCTAGTTTCAACCATTACCAACTCCCAGTCTTGTTCATCCTCTGCCCACTTTTGCCAGCCTGAGTTATTTCTGAAGCCAATTAAAGATACCCTATAATGTCATCCACAAATAGTTTATATAAAACTCTAAAAGATAAAGATGTTTTTTGTTTAAAACAACAACAAAAACAAAAAAAAAAAACAACTCACGAGGGGCGCCTGGGTGGCTCAGTTGGCTAAGCCCCACTCTTGATTTTTGGCCTCAGTCATGATCTCAGGGTTTGTGAGATGGAGCCCCACATCGGGCTCTGTGCTGACAGTGTGGGGCCTATTTGGGATTCTCTCTGTTCCTCTCTGCCCCTCCACTTGTGCTCTCTCTCAAACTTTAATAAGTTTTTGAAAACCCACGATACTATTTTCACAGTAATAATGATTCATGAATATCATGAAGTATCCAGTCAGGTTCAAATTCAATAGTAGGACTTCACAGATGCTCTGCTGGGAAGAAGGGAAGGAATACTGAGGGGCAGGACATCAGAGTAACTTATGCTTTTAACACTGTGCCGGCACTTAGTGCATAGCATGGTCTAGTGCCTTGGACTCAAATCATTCCAAAGTTTGCTAAGGTTCCTCTCTTGCTCTTGCAGCCAAGAGGCAATGTTCGTTCACTTAAAAAGGAGGCCACCACAGAATAAAACACAGGAAGCCATTTTCCTCACTAGTATTTTCACAATTAAGAGGAAACTATCCAATAAGCTTAAGTCTCTTGAATGTTAACTATGCCTCATTTAAAAAAAAATGTTTTCTTTTGAAAAAATTTCAGACTTACAAGCTTCAAATATAGTATAAAGAGCTCCCATGTACCATTCACCCCCACAATGACATCATCTTTCATAACTTTTAAGAAGCTGCACCCATCTGTAGATTTTCATGAACCTGTATTTAACAAAAGATTCTTAGGTATGAAACTAAAAACCTGAGCAAGAAAACAAGCAATATACTGGACTTCATCAAAATTAAAAACTTTTATGCTTCAAAGAACACCATCAAAGTGAAAAGACAGCCTACAGAATGGGAGAAAATATTTGCAGATCATACATAATAAGGGACTTGTATCTAAAATATATAAAGGATTCTTACAACTCAATAAGAGAAATAATTTTAAAATAGGCAAAGGATCTTAACAGACATTTCTCCAAGGAAGATATACAAATCCTAAGAGCACATGAAAAGATGTTCAACATGGTTACTCAAGGAGGATATGAAAATCAAAACCACTGTGAGATACCACTTACCAACGACTAGGATAGCTAGACAGAAGTCAGGTAACTAGAAGTGTTGATGAGAATATGGAGAAATCAGAACCTTCATATACTGCTGGGCAGCATGTCAAATGGTAAAGCTACTGTGGAAAACAGTCTGATAGTTTCTCAAATGCTTACAGAGTTACCATAAGCCTAGCAATTCCCCTCACACGTATATAACAAAGAAAAATGAAAACATATGTCCACAAAAAAAAAAAAAACTTGTACACAGATCTTTACAGCCAAGATTACTCATGGAAGCCCGAAGGCAGAAACAACCCAACTGCTCATCCACTGAAGAATGCACAAACAAAATGAGGTGGTATATCCATGCAATGGCGTATTATTCAATCACAAAAAGGAATCAAGTACTGATACATGACATAGCATGAATCAATCTTGAAACTATTAGGCTAAGTGAAAAAGTCCAGCCACAAAAGCTCACATATGATTCTATTCACATGAAATGTTCAGAAGAGGGAAATCTATAGAGAAAGTAGAGCACTGGTTGCCTAGGGCTGGAGGAGGGGGCCAGAGGAGGCAGGATGGAGAACAGCAAGGTGATAGTTAAACGGTACAGAGTTTCTTTGTGTGGGGACAAAAAAGTTCCAACATTAACTAGGATGATGGTTGCCAATATTAGTGCATGTACTAAAATTGCACACTTTAAATGGGTGAATTATATGGTATGTGAATTATATATCTCAATAAAGCAGTTTTAAAAAATAAAACCCATGGATACTTTTTTTTAATAATAAGATGCCACACTACTGGCTTTTTAAATACTTAATTCTGTTGTTTTAAGTGGTCTTTCTTGGCTGTGGTCAGGCACACATCACTTCCTTAAAAAAAAGAAGGACAAGGGAAGTACAGATGCTCTGGAGAGGTCAGTGCTTTTCACAATTTCTAAGGAGACAGCCAAAGGGCAACATCAAAACTCCTCATTCACTACATCTGAAGTAAAGCGTCTGGAGCACAAAACACTTTATTCTTTAAATCCTGACCATCAGATATGACGAAAATGCTCTGCAGGGGGAAGAGACCATGCTTTCCCCACTTGCATCAAAATCTGTTTACAAATTATATATATTTGGGGGGAAACAGTTACATGTATTTGTATGTTAACCGGAATTTAAACACTTTTTTTTTAAGTTACATATATGATGGTACTCGATATGGACTCAATGTGTTAGATTTGCTTGATTTAGGAACAAAAAGGACTTGGGAGAGAAAATCACCAATGGGTGCTTCAGAGACTGGCACAAGAAGGCATTCTTGTACCTAGTCTTTAAGAAATGGTCTACTAGGAAGGTCTGGTCCAAGGGTACAGATCTTCTGGAAGCAAGAACACACAATCAGAAATCAGCAATCTGGGTTCTCTTGTCTGCACAGATTAGAAGTTACAAGATCTCCTTCCTCTCCATCTCCTTGTCTTTCTGTGAACAGTGGTACCTCTGGGAAGAGGGATTCACTGGGAAGGAGCACAAAGGAGCCCTCAGAGGTGTTGGAAATGTCCTTTATTCTACCTAGGGTGGCTTACACAAGGATAAACATATATAAAATTTCTTCAGGCTATAGGTTTCAGATTCATGCATCTGACTGTATCTTGTACCTCAAAAATAAAATCAGAAAAAAATATGGGTTCTGTGAAAACATCTGTCTGGTACTATGTAACAGAAAAGTATTATCATTTTAAAAGATTGCTAAAGGGACATCTGGGTGGCTCAGTCAGTTAGGCATCCACCTCTTGATCTCCACTTAGGTCATGATCTCATGATCCTGAGTTCGAGCCCCACATTGGGCTCTGACAGTGTGGAGCCTGCTTGGGATCCTCTCTCCCCTTCTCTCTCTGCCCTTTCCCTGCTCCCACATGTTCTCTTTCTTGCTCAAAAATACACTTTTTTTTTTAAAAAGAGGTTGTTAAAAAAAAAAGTAGTTAAGGTTTCTAAGGTAGAACACATTGAATAAGGAATAAGTAGTCATGCATTCTCCAACAGTCCTCAATTCAATGGTATTTACTGTGAAAAACTGTGTTATGGGTACAGGAAGAGCACTAGAAATACAAAGCTACCATTCACTGTTCTTAGGCAGATACCCTCTTCATAGTATTAATGTTATGGAACAAAATCCATCTCATCTAACTAGGAAATTAAGCCCACTTCCCCAGTTAAGTCTCATTTGGTTCTTGTCTAGACCATATTCTAAGAGCTGTTACTGTATGGTAATTTTTAGAATCAGCTCTAAACAAAAATGATAAAGCACAAAGAACTACCTTTGGGTCCCCATATCTAGGTACCCACAACCTCAGGTTGGTTCCTTCCATTCCTCATAATTAGAGCTCTCATGTAACTGTAACCCTAGGAATAGCATCAGCCCTTTCCCTCCTTCCTTCCTTCCTTCCAGATCAAATTTCTGAGCAGGGTTTGAGAGGCAAAAACATCTAAGATGGTCCCCAAATTTCTGGCCCTTGTTTGTACATGCCCTGCATACTTTCTGAGACTGAGATTTTATTGCCATCATTAGGTTATATCATATGGTACAATGATTTTCAAAAAGGGAGATTAGCCAGTGGGCCTAACCTAATCACACAGACCCTTTCAGAGCACAGCTTTTCTCTGGCTAGTGCCACAAGGGGAATCAGAGACACTCCAGTTGGTGTAGAAGGCAACAACACCCATGTTGTGACTTGTACACGGAAACCATGTAGCAAGGTACTGAGCAACCTCTAGGAACTAAAAGGTCCCCAGCCAGCGGTTAGAAGGAAAATGCGGATCTTGGACCTACAACCACAAGAAATTAATTTTACTTGTAACCAGTGATGTGGGAGGTAACTCCCAAACCCACATGATAATCACAGTCACAGCTATTACCTTAATTTTAGTCCAGTGAGAACCCAGCCATGCCAAGCTCAGAGTTCCGCCCTCAACAAACTACTACACGATAAACTGATGGTATTATCGGGTGCCTGGGTGGCTCAGTCGGTTAAGCATCCGACTTCAGCTCAGGTCATGGTCTCACAGCTTGTGAGTTCAAGCCCCATATCAGGCTCTGTGCTGACAGCTCAGAGCCTGGAGCCTGCTTCAGATTCTGTGTCTTCCTCTCTCTGTGCCCACGTCCGGCTTGCTCCCTCTGTCTCAAAAATAAATAAACATTAAAAAAAAATAATTAAATTTAATAAAATGGTATTGTTTTAAGCCACAAAATTTGTGGTAATTTGTTATGCAGCATTAAGAAACCAATGCAGGGGCTATAGGACAGCCCGACCCATAGAGACTGACCTAGATTTCTATAAGGGCTCTATTCCATCTCCTTTTTAAAAAAATTTTTTTAATCTTTATTTTTGAGAGAGAGAGACAAAGCATGAGCAGGGGAGGGGCAGAGAGACAGGGAGACACAGAATCTGAAGCAGGCTCCAGGCTCTGAGCTGTAAACACAGAGCCCGACATGGGGCTTGAACTCATGAACCACGAGATCCTGACCTGAGCTGAAGTCGGACGCTCAACCAACTCAGCCACCCAGGTGCCCCTACTCCAGTACCCCTACTCTATCTTATGAAATGGAGCCCAGTCTCTACTACACAGGTTGGATGGTAAGTAGAGACAATCTACAGAAATTACTTGACACATAGTAAGCACACAGTAAATGGTTAATATCATTTTCTACCCAGTGACAAGATATGAATATGCAGATGTTAAACACTTTTCGAACACAGAAATCCTGACAAATCATTTCCAAGTCTTAACTCCTATACAGTGCCACTAATAACAGTTGTTCCCACCATGGGGCTCCACAAAAGGCAGTGTTTAAGTAATGACTAATTAGGTTAGCAATAATTCAGTATAGGTAATGTGATATTGTGTGTGATTTAATTACGTTAAACTACAACTCAATTGGCATTACATTCGGGAAGGGTCTCTCCAAGGATAGGCAGTTTGATTTCTAATCACGTAGACGTACTCCAAAAAGAGGCACTGCAAATGTTTCAGTTATCCATTTTAAATCAACACCAGATCCCCGGCCAATTAGCAAAGTGAATAATGTCAGAGGTGTGTGTGTGTGAGTGTGTGTGTGTGTGTGTGTGTGTGTGTGTGTGTGTGAGAGAGAGAGAGAGAGACAGACAGACAGACAGACACAGAGAGACAGAGACAAAAGGGAAGGGATGGCTTATAAACAGCCATTATAAATGTTAGAAATGGGACTTCACTGGTGAAATTAAAGATAGACTTAAGTTATAAAAACTGACCAAAATATTTAGAGACACCCTTACTCTTGCATGAACAAGAATGTAACCTTCCGAAGTTTGTTCCCTAAATGGCCCCAAGACCAGCCATGAGTGGAAGACTGCCAGTTGCTTGATGCCGATTATTAAGGATACCAGAACGCTCCTCTGGAATGCTGTCATGTCTAGGAGTGCAGTTTTCATGCAAGGCAGTGATCAGAGCAACAGAAGAGAGCTGGGACTTCCTCAAATATGCAGGGCAATCTTGCGTGAACTACTTTGTACCTGCTGGCTGATAATCAATGTCTGCACATGTAGCAACATCGCGTCTCAGACTTGCTTTAGTTATAACCCGGTGGCATAGTTGTGGGATAGTAGTTAAACATTACTGACCTCAAATAATTTGGCTGCTACCAAACCCCCAAGCCCCCCTAGGAGTTGTGCATAACCAAACTGGGTTAGGTCAATTTGCAACAGGTGGCAATGACTGAATACTGTTTGCAGCACAGAAAGTCAGAATTATGCTGGTCTTAAGACTAACCAAAATATCAAGTTTTGGAGTCTGCCCTGAAAAAACACCAACTTATAGCTCTGGTTAACTCAAGTTACTCGGAGCATCTGATAGTTAATGTGATGTCACTGATAACTATTTTGCTAGGAGGAAAAAACAAGTTAATTCAGACTTAGTTTGGTAGGTATTTTTAAAATTTTAGAAATAATGATGCACACCCTATTACTGAGTTAGTCGATCCTTTCATTTTAGAGATAAGGAAACAGAGGCCTGGAACAGGCCTATGTTTCCCTTTCTGAAATCAGCCCTCTTTAGAGTATCTGATGTGACTATCTCTTGTAGCAATTCCTGGCTGTGCCTCAAACAAAAAGCTCCATTGCCTCAACCTGCTGGCCCCAGATTACTTAGCATCAGGAACTTTCCCACATTTCCACTGCCGAAGGCAAAAAGTTTATCAGGCCCAAGAAGCTCTTAGTGGCTCTTTGAGACTTTTGAGCAAATTCTTCCATTAAGTCTATTATCAAATGGGTCACAAGGGGTTAATGAGATCCAAAAAAAAAAAAAAAAAATTGTTCCTGCTAATGAGTAACCCTTCAATTGTAAAGCTTTAACTCAATTAAGTGATGCCTATCTCCAAGATTACCTCAAATAATTAACAGAATGAGGGAAAAAAAACTGGGTCTTGTGAGGGGTGAAAAGATATTAGTAGGACCATTAGGTAGAGGACAAGTCTTGTTAGGATGTGAGTCTGAAGGCATAGGCTGATGGTCCTGGCAAGGCCCTTATCTATGGGGTTTTCAAACACAATAGGTTGTAGATAAGCGGAAAGGAAGACAAAAGCTTTACCTCCCAGAGAATGAGGCAGTGGAGAAATTAAAACCCTTGCTTGGCATGCTGGTGTTCTCTATAAAAGATTACACAAAAACCATCACACAGTCTGTTCACAAACATTAGCTTCACTAGAAAAGTGGTTGCCCCTATTTGGGTCACAATACTAGTACATGGGGCTACCCGTATACCTTATTTTGTTCCTATCCTATATGGCAGAAAAGGCAGGTGTGACTTAACCCATTTCAGAGAGGAGAAAACCTGGGCTCAGACGTCACAGCTACTTTGACAAAGGCAGACACGCAGCCTAGGTCCCATGACTTCAATCTCCTCTGATCCTGTGTTAAATTTTTGCATCATGACCTGCTTCCGTCCCATTCATCATTCCCTCATATCACCATGCTCCTGAACATGAATTTAAAAACAAAGTATTTCAAATTAACATGGTTGAGAGGACCTGGACACAAATGCAACAGTGGAAAGACTACCCTGGATGCTGAAAGCCAGGTTTACAGGTCCTTCTTTCTTATTGGAGATATAGCACAGAAACATTTTCCATCCCTATGTGTGATGAGGCTGTATCTGCTGCTGCTACCTTGGCAGAAAGGTCATACGTTGACAAATTACCACACTTAAGCCCTTCCTCTTCCCCCATAATGGATCCTCCTCACTGTAAGGAGATACAAACATTTAAAAACCACTACACCAACCAACACCTACAAGGATCCTCTACTAAAGGTTTCCTGGTTCAGTACGGGGAGCCTGGAAGACATCAAGTCATGTTCAAAGAGGATCACAAGCTGTGCTACCACAGGATTCTACTTTCCTTCCCTCTTAAGATCTAATCATTTCCTTTGTTTCCCAAGGAATACAGCCATTACAGCCACAGGACTACCAGGTTCAATCAATGACAGAGTAGGCAGGGCAGCTACCCTGGGGTGGTTGAATACACTTTCTTCCCCATTTAAAGTAAGCTGATAGGAGAGGGAGAGGAGCAAGGAGCTATACTGTCCAACTCCGTTCTCCTGATGAGAAGCAGCATGGTGGTGATGATCGAGTCACTCCTATGCTCAAGACCTGGCCCCCGTGGCTCTTCGTTCCTCTCACAATGGCCACTGATCCCTCCTAGTCCTCTTGCTAACCCTGGCCTCTTTGCTGTTCATACCCAGGCTCTTCCCAGAGATCCTTACCTCCTTCAAGTCTTCTCTCAAGTATCATTTTCTCAATAAGGCCCAGAGTGAATACTCTATTTAATGGCCATCTCAAGGGCCACCCAGGTCCCCTGCACATACTCTCTTGATCTTCCTTATTCCTCTCCCTTTACTCCTCTTTAATAACACTGACCACTCTCCAACATGCAATTATTCCTGATATTCATTATGTCTACTGTCTCTCTCCTCTGCTGGAATGCAACTAGGATGCAAATTCCATACAGAAAGCCATTTTTGTTGGATTAGTAGGACCTAAGAGTGCCTAGCATATATCATGCACTCAGAAAATATTTCCTGAGTGGGTGAAATGTACCTATGTGCTAATAGCAACAACAGCAGGTACCATTTACTGAGCACTTATTATATCTCAGACATATAGCAGGTGCTTTACCTGCATTATCTCATGTAATCTGCATCAGCCTATGGTCAGAATAGTATCCCCAATTTACACACGACAAAACTGAGGCTTAGATGAGTTATCCAAGGTCACAATGCTAATAAACAGAGAACCCAGAATGAAAAGCCGTATCTTTGGGTTTACTCCAGTTAACTCCAATGCTGCGTTTTCCATTCCAGCAATGCTAGACACATTTTTGTGTTTTTGTTTTTGGTGGAACTCCACCAGCATTTGTTAGGGAGAAGGGTTTGAAATATGAAAAACAACTGCCCTGGCAAATTCAGAGAGACAGGTCTCTAGAAAAAAAGTTTCCCTAGAAATATTTCTATACCATTAAAAAAAATAAACAAAAACAAAAACAAAAAGAACTATTTCTATATTATTTAAAAAAATAAATAACAAAAACAAAAACAACAAGAGAAAATTATCTCTATATTGCAGAAGGTCCTCCTGCGGCATTGTGGTAAGAACAATTAACCAAAAGATAAAAACCTGGGTTCAAATCCAGACTCATTTTCCTAATCAGCTCTGAGATCCATGTGGGGGTAATAATCTATAAAACAGAGATAAGATCGATTGTGCAACATTGTTTTAAGGATTAAATGAGATATATTCATGAAAGCATAAAAAATATATATAGCTTATTATTTGGTCCTTTTTTTGTTTTCAGTGTTGACAACTGCACTGACAGAACGTTGGTTTGTTGATGAATGAGCAAACTTACAAAGCACCCACAGTGTGCCAGGTGCCATGATGGATATTGTGGTTACAAACCCACTAAGATGGTCTATTACACAGTGAGGCTCCCAGTGTGGAGGTGAAGCAAGTCAGCATGAGAACTGCATGAGAAAGGATACAGCAGAGTTAGACACTGGACAACAAGACAATGCTGAAATGAACTCCTTTGGCTAAAATAAAAATGGAGACATACTGATAATTGACTGCAGAATTACCAGGAAAAAAAAAAAAAGAACTGAAAGGATAGGCATATTACAGTAATTGGGACTACCTTGCTGAAGGAAGGGTCCATGTTAGTTTAGAATTAATCTGAAAATGTTCAACATTGATGTCATGTACAAGCCACTGATCAAGAAAAAGACTACTTGAAAAACAATCATTTTCTCAGATATCTGTGGCCTGTCTGTGAGAATCTCATTAACTATCTCTGCCACTTCCTCTCCAATCCTATGAAGCACACCCTCAAATCCAAAACCTTAAAGATCTCAAAATCTCAAGCTTTATACATGCTTTAAGTTCATGAAGTAAAGCAAAGTAATGGAAGGCGTGGGGTAGGGGATTCAATACCCTCCTTAATTTTTTAAATTAAAACCAACAGAGTTGGAACCATGAATCCCAGCCATTTTTTGATAAACACAGATTGCCAGGTTAGTTTAATTTCTGTACACCATTTCAGACCACCTGCATCCCCAAATAGTGTCAGATAACAGGCCTTTCTTCATACATTAATTTTACATTACCCTCTCTCCCAGGCAGCGAGGGAGCTAACAAGAAGTCCCTGCGGCTCAATCTGAACAGAATTGGCATGCATTCAGGCAATGCAACTACAGCTGTTGCATAATAGCATTTTTCATATGAGGAAGCCATATCACCACAAATACTAATCGTCAAAATGATTTAAGAAGGGAAAAAAATGCTTTGAGATACTTTGAATTTGCAAGGATAGAAACATTTTAGTTTTTAATTGCATAAGCTTATATTCCAAAGGTCCTGGACGAATGTCAAACCAATCAGACTGGAAATGCATCTGGTTTGAGGAGACTGGTAGGGTAATTTAAATTCAGCCTCTTGCACAAATCGGGGAGATCTGTATTACTTCCTATCTGTTTTCATTATTACCTGAAAGTCTAACTTCCATAGCATAGTATTTTCCAAAATACATACCAAAGAAATTGTTTTTCAAAAGTAAACTGTTCGATCTAGGTAGACAGAAAAAATAATTGGTAAGTAATCTGTATGAAGGAGTTCAGGATTCACTAGGAAAAACAAAAAAAATTAAGAATTCCTACCATTCAGATATACAACTAGATCCCTAATTTTTATCCCTCTGGGTCATGTGTGTAGGTGTGTGTTCTTCCCAAATCATCCAATACTGTGGCAAAAACCACATGGATACCAACACATCAATGAAGAGATCTGCAGAGCTTGAACACGGGAAATTTCTCCATTATGGCCAAAGGGGAACAGGACCTCTGGAGCCTATGCACTAGTGCACTTCACCCTCTTTCTCAGCATAATTATAGAATAGATTAGTTAATTATCACTACTCAGAGTAAAGATTCTATAAAAACCAGTCAGACCAACTTAAGCCATTTCCTTTACAAGTCAAAATTGTACAAACTTATATGTACGATGCCTCGAGAAAAATCAAAAAAGTGTTTTATGCTTCATCCTTGACAACAAGATGGCACACTGAGCTAGACTGTCAGACATGGAACTTGGACACACCATAAAAAGGTTAACCATCACCAGAAACTTAAAAGAATATAAATCGGGGTCATCACATAGCTTTGCTGGTGAGGTAAATACCAATAATCCTATGGTCAACGATGAGGTCTGCTGCCTATGAACACATTCCTGCCCCACCCCAGAGTTCAGCTTTTTAAAACCTAGAATTCCTTCCTTACAATGTTAAAGCTAAAAGGCTTTTATGTAAAACTACAAAAAAAGAAAATTCACAGTCAAGCTGGCAAGAGTCATTTTTAGCTAGATAGCCATATGGACATCTCTTGAAAAAAGCCATATGGTTGTACTTGTTATTTTTGGCCCCTTTACCTTTAACTTCTTTCTTGTATATAGAGGCCTCCAGTTATTACCACCAAGTGATAAATCACTTTGAATTTCCAAGGCTACAAAAGGCATTTACTGGCAACCATTTCAGGTTTCACTTTTAGCGGAGGACCCTGGAGAATTCTTAAGTGAAAGATGTTCACATTTTCCAAAAATGTTATTTTTATTTAAGCTAGGTCAAAACTTTAGATCTACACTTTATCTTGATAGCTAAAGTTTAAATGGAGAAAGTAAAACATGGGAGGAAGTGAATAGTATACAGTGAGAAGGAACATACCGGTTTAGCTTTTCCTCTAATAGTTTCTAAGAGAAAGGATAGGACAAGGGCCTCCCTAAAAAGATTACCTGGAAGAGGCTGCCAATTGGCAACCTAACTTGACCAGCACAAGGTTACTGCTGTTGTTGTTTAAATAAGAATACACACTGTTTTTAAATTTGAGAGAGAGAAAGAGAGAACGAAAGCAAGCAGGTGGGGGAGAGGGGAACAGGGGGAGGGAGGGAGGGAGGGAGGGAGGGAGAGGGAGAGGGAGAGAGGGGGAGAGAGAGAGAGAGAGAGAGAGAGAGAGAGAGAGAGAGAGAGAATATGAATCTAAAGCAAGCCCCATGCTTTGCATGGAGCCTGACATGCAGCTCGACATCATGACCCTGGGATACAACCTGAGCCGAAATCAAGAGTTGGATGCTCAACCGACTGAGCCACCGAGGCAAACCAAGGTTACTCCTGTTTTAAATTGAGCCAAGGTTTAAAACATGGGAAATTTCACATTTTACAAAAATCTAGATTTTCTATATCTTTCAAAGAACTGAAGGTCTAGCAACACCAGGTAACATTCCCACTGTCAACAATTGGCTTCCAACGGTCTCCTTTAGGCGGGTGATACAATCTCCAGTTTGCCACATGCACTTAAGACCTACTTCACAAATTTGTTTTTCTAAATGGCAACCTATCCAAAAGACTAGAAATGAAGTACTGGTTTCTTCTTGAATTTCTTTGCACCTCTATGGTTTCCTTTAAGGTGGGCCTCAAATGCCACCCTGCCTTTGAACCTTGCAGATTTATCGAATTCTCCCTGTGTCATCTCCCTCCCTCCCCCGCAACCGCAGCTGCTCGGAAGCAGGAAGAGTAACTTACTTGTGGTTATTGCCCCTTCTCTCCACTGCACTTAGCACAGTGCTATGCTTGAAGTAGATATTCAATGAAATGTCTGGTAGTGATCTTATAGCTATTCAGCTTACAGACAGGCTTTTGCATACACAAGCGTTCTAACCTTAGGACAACAGTTCTCAATGGGGCAATTATGTTCCACACTCCCCACAGGCCATCTTTGGTTATCACACTGCTGTGGAGAGTAGAGAGGGTGGAGGAGGTGATGCTGGCATCTACTGGGCAGAAGCCAGAGATGTTAAATATTCCAAACTGCCAGGACAGACTCCCCTCCCCCAATAAATGTCCTTAGTTTCAAGGTTAAGAACACCTGCCTCGGGGGCACCTGGGTGGCTCAGTCAGTTGAGTGTCTGACTTCAGCTCAGAGCATGATCTCACAGTTCATGGATTCAAGGCCCGCATCAGGCTCTGTGCTGACAGCTCAGAGCCTGGAGCCTATTTCGGATTCTGTCTCCCTCTCTCTGCCCCTCCCCCGCTCGCACTCCGTCTCTCAAAACTAAACATTAAAAACAAAAGAAAACCTACCTTAGAACATCCCTGATAAGAAATACTCCAACAAAATTGCAGGTAGAGAATCTCAGACTAGAAGTCAAGTGGCTTACTCAAGGTAAACCAGCCTGCAGTAGAATCAAGAATGGAAAACTAGTGGGGCACCTGGGTGGCTCAGCTGGTGAAGCATAAGACTTCGGCTCATGACCTCATAGCTCATGAGTTCGAGCCCCATGTAGGGCTCTGTGCCGACAGCTCAGAACCTGGAGCCTGCTTTGGATTCTGTGTCTCCCTCTCTCTTTCTCTGCCCCTCTCCTGCCTGTGCTCTGTCTCTCTCTCAAAATAAATTAAAACATTAAAAAAAATTAAAACAACAACAAAAAAGAATGGAAAACTAGTGCCAGGAACTCAGAATCTGAGAATAGCAACTGATAACAGAAACACAGAAATGTCTTCATGATGCAAATGGGTGCCTGTTTGGCATAGACTGGTTACAAAATGTTCACAGGCTAGAGAAGAACATTCAATGAACAAAGTAGATCTTCACATTCATAAAAAGATGGCCTGATTATGATGGAGTCCAGGAGACGCTTAGTGGAAGAACACAACTTAACCAAATCTCCCGTCAAGTTTACACATACATACGCTGGAAAACAAAGTTCCACTCTCCAAAGAGACTTTTTATATAAGCTGTTCCTAACAAATACATGAAGCAACACCTAATCCATGGGCTGACGGGTAGAGTATAAACAACTGAAACAAGTTTCAAAAGGAAATTCTTCTTTAGGAGGAAGAAAAGAGCAAAGCACAGCAATCTGAAGCGTCCAAGTGTTAAATTCAGCCCAAGATGGTCGTATCTGCACGCTCGTGAATTTTGTCTCAGCTACTGCAGTTTGGCCTACAGCAGCCTCCCTCCATTCAGAGCAGGGGAGTGGCGGACAAGCAAAGATGGAAGGACCACAAATTGAATCATTTGCCTTTGAACCTCAGGGCTTCCATTGCCTTCTCAGGCAGACTCCTTCAGGTCCAAGATCTGGAAAATGGGGGTAGTAACTTCTACCTCAAAGAGTTACAGAAAAAAATAATCACCAGTAACTCTATAAAACCTTACAAAAAGTCTCACTATGTACCAGTGACTGCCAAATTGCTATATTCCATTTGGTCCTCTTCAAACTATGAGGCAGTCACCATTTACGGATGGGGAGCCAGGGCTTAGAAAGGGTGACTTGTCCAAGGCCACAGGTAGTAAACAGAGGAGCTGGGATTCAAACCAAAGGAATTTCTAGAGCTGTGGTTCATAACCATTTTAAAGCTGGCTAGTGGACACAAAAATGTGAAGGCAAAGAAGTCCTGGGGTTTGTAGAAAATAACTTCCTAATGCCCAGAGCTGTCCATAGATGAAACAGGCCACCAGTGAAAGAAGAGGGTTCCCATCGCTGTTGCAGGAAGAGGCTGGGCGACCAAACCGATGGAGATTCCTTGTCCTTGGATTTCTCAATAATCTATCTCTGGAACCTGACAGTTGTTTATTTTCCTAGGGTACCTCTATTCCTTTCTCTGTTCTTTCTCTCTTCCACTTCCTTCCTTTTTCTCCTCTGGTCCTACCACGAATAGCACGTAAAGAGCCTGGGCTTTGAAGTCTAAGAGTTCTAGATGTGAAAGCTCAGTCTCCCATATAATAGCTAATCTAGCAAGGGCAAGTTACTATGACTTCCTCTCAAGGAGGATTTCCTCATCTATAAAATAACAGAAGGAACATCAAATAGAAAGAAAGATTGAAATATACTGCCTGCTCTATAGAAGCTCAGTAAATAATAGTCTTCATTTGCAACATCCTCTCAGCCATACCTACCATACTGTCATACTCTATTCTGCTTTTGTGTGCTATAGAGATCTAAGTTACACTAAAAATAAGTACAGTCCCAAAATATCTGTACATTTTATCTACCACATAAGCAAGAGAAAAATGTCCTGCATCCTTTGGCTCAATATGGATTCTCCACTGCAAGGACAAGAACCATTACCGAACCCTGTGCCCTTCTTTGACATTCTAAATCCCAACTGTACCCACAACCATACCAATCTCGTAGATTTTCCCCTCATCAGAACCTCTACAAATAACAAGTTATGAATGGATTGAACTTCCAAGGTCCCACAGCAGTATCTCATCTAGATCATACAACAATCCTGCAAGAAGACTCACAAGGACACTTAGCATTATCTGAATTCATCTGTATCTTAGACCCAGTGGGCCAATGTGTCTGCCAACTGCTGGTTTTTATAGTTTAAAACATATGTAGAGTTGAATGAGGACTACCACCAGAAAAACAGTATATCAAGATAGAAATGAACATAATTGGAAAAGGAATTTGTTAGAAAGACATGAGAAACATGAGAGACAGAATCTTAGCAAAGATAGATAGCTCCCCAAGAGATCAAGTCACTAAAATAGCCTCACTAGAAGGCCACAGTGGACAACTAGCTGTCCCTGTCACTGGAATCTCTTTTCTAGAATTTCAACATCTTGAACTGTCCCTTGTCTATTGCTACCTAAATGTTTAAGATCTCTGGCAGGAGTCTGATCACCTAGTGTAAGTAACACACCCATCAGTCTAGCTGCTATAGAGCAAGGAGACAGATCATCTGCCCTTCTTCAAAAAGGATGACTATGACACAGAGCAACCAAAACAGCAATAAACGTCCCAAGATCCACTGAAACTTTGTTGCAAGCCTGTGGGAGCAACTGTACCGTACCCCCTACTCCTTCGTGATAAGGTATTGACTTGTTCAGGTTCATGCAGTTGGCCAAGTGCCAGCACTAAGAATCCAACCAAGACTCCCGGTTTCTGACTCCCAGCAAAAATTTGTTTAGCAAGTAGATTTAAACAATATCCTAAATCATCCTAAATATAGGTTTTTTTGTTGTTGTTTTTTAAGGAATGTGCTAATCCCTCTTCACTATTCTGTAATAAACAGGACTTTATGTATGTGGAACATGTACTATCCGAGTTGCCAGTTTTTCAACAACTTTTTTTTTTTGGGGGGGAGTCTAGTTGACAGTGTTGCTTTCCGATCTAAGACTTATGATTTGACAAGTCAGCAACTTTTTAAAGATTGTATTTCTCTGAAACCTCTCTTTATGATCCTGAACTTAAAAATCTTCAACAATAGTTATATAAGACTAAATACATCCAGGAGTTTTTGAGAATCACAGTCTCTGACTTCATCTTTCCTATTATTAATAAACTGAGAAAGGATGTAAATGTCATTTATATTAAAACAGGTATATGTATATGCTGAGCTTTGAAAAGAAGATGACTTCATAAAATTCACCTGATAGCCTTAACTTCAGATTTATATATAATGTTGTAGTGTTTTTCTTCTATCCTTGTAGATTTAACCAAACTCCTCTACTTTAAGAAGTCCCCTAGGGCCAATTTCATGGTCAAAGAAAAATAAAGCCTTATAAAATAACTGAATAACTCCATGTTTTACCCTAAGACCCTTTTCCTTCCTCTTTTTTAAGCCAAGAAAGATAAATGAACTAAACCTGTTCATCTTTAGTTGATTCAAATCCACCTTTTTAATAGCAAGTGGCTGATGCCAAAGAAATAATTAGAGATGCTGTTCTTTCAACAATTCCTTATTATGACCTGGGATTTGCTTTGCAATTACTGTCTCTCCTGGACACAGCTGAGGCCCAGTGAATTTATGTTACCCAGTCTGGGAGATACCTAAAAAATGAAAACTGCATTTGCCACAAAGGACAGGTACCACAGGCATGAAAGGCGCCATGGCGGAGGATGTTATAAGGCCTTTGCTAACGACAGTTCAAAGAGGTGATGAGCCCCAACCCTCAGGAATAAAAGCAAAGAGCATTTACCATCCGTACATAGAGTTAGGAATGAGGTAACAGAGAATGATGTATGAACTTCATTAAATTTTGAGTCCTCTCGAAGTTTCAAAGTAATCTCTGCAATGCCCTATTGCTTTCTCTTAAAATTAGCAAGAAAAAAAAAGATCTTTTCCTTAGAACTTGTCTTCTGAGCAAAGATGGGGGAGGAGCTGCCAATCATGGAGGGAGAAGAACCTTGGGATCACAGGGGACACCAAAAGAAAGGCAAGTGGTTGGGAGTCCAGGGCTTTGTTCACAGAAAAAAGGAGAACCAGGGAGACAACCAGGTTGAAGAAGTGGTCTTGGGTTTAAGAGTTTAAAAACAAAAAGAGAAAGGGCACCTGGGTGGCTCAGTCAGGTAAGTATCAGGCTCTTGACTTTGGCTCAGGTCATGGTCTCAAGGTCCATGGTTTTGAGCCCCACGTTGGACTCTGAGCTGGCAGTGCAGAGCCTGCTTGGGGTCCTCTCTCTCCCTCCCCCCCCCTCTCTGCCCCTCCCCCACTGCTGTGCTCTGTTTCTCTCAAAATAAATAAATAAAATTCTAATGAAAACAAAAAAAGAAATCTGCAGAGGTAAACCAGTGTCAGACCCTAGTGTCAGAACACCGATTATGGTTCTCTATATGAGTCACATCTATCTTACCCAGCACAGTATTTTGATTAGTGAGAGAGGCAACCTAGTGGGACCACATCTGCATAAGAGTAACAGCTGTTGGATGTCAATCACTGAAACAGGTTCTCTAGGACAGTCCCAATGCGAGTATGTTCCTTGCCTGGCAGATCCATTACCTGGAAGGCAGGCATCATCACGCCCCTTTTCCACATGAGGAAACTGAGGTTTGGCGAGATTAATTTGCTAATGTGAGGTCACAATTCTAAAAAGTCTCTTGCTCACCCACCTCCACACCAGTATGTGTGCTGTGCTTCACACAGGAGACAAGAAAGCTTTTACAAGCATCCTTCTGTAATTCCTATCAAACATGTTAAGAAGGCGAGATGATAGATCACTCTGCCTATTGTAAACAGAGGTCCCTACTTTAAGTGATTTGGCCAGTCATATACTAGCAAGAACCCAAGTCTTCTGACTCTTGAAGCATGGTGTGCTCTTTCCTGTAAATAGCACTTTTTTTTTGACATATCAAACAAGTTATTTTTTCTGTGCTATTTCCCATAGAGTTCAAGTTCCATTCTCACTCCCAGCTCCTGAAAGCTCACTCTTGTCTTATTTCTGGCTCATCTTCCTAATTCAACCTGAGTTTCCACATTCCCTATCTCTTGGCTGTCAGCAGATTCCTGCCCAGTTCCCCCATACTCCTGCCCCGCCTCTCCCTCCACCACCGCACCCCCCCCCGCCCCCCCGCCCCAGGCCTGCGCTCTCCAAGTCTATGCAATGTGTTCCTTTACTCTCCACAGTGGAAAAAGAACAGCAACAAACACTGAAAACACCACCTTTCATCTCAACATTACCCAGGCAGCCCGTTAGCTTAATTCAATCGGCATGTGCCATGTGCAGTCTCAAACTCACAAGCAAAGATGAGCCAGGCAGTGCCCAGCCTGAGGAGCACCTCACCTGGGGGGCAGGCAGAAGCAGAGAAAGCAGACTGTAGTGCAAGAAGCTGGTAAGTGATATACAGAGGCATACAGAGTAGGCTGCAAAGGAATAGTTTCTGGCCAGGGACATTTAGAGAAGGCTCAGACACGAGAAGTCGGTCCCTGTCTGATCCTTGCGCATTGGTAACAACCTTCAAAACAGGATTCATGAAATACATACCAACTTATAAGTAAGGAGCTTCCAACACTTTACTGCCTAGGACCTCAAAATACAGCTCACAAGAAGAGACAGTAGAGTTACTGTGAACCCCATTTTACAGAGGAGTAAGTTGAAATCCCTGCCTAACCACGGTCATACAAAGAACTGAAAAGCAAATTCAGTTCCTATCAACGGTTTTCAACCACTTTGGAACTAGAACTTTCCTAACTGCTCCAACAAAACATGCTGTGATAGGAGAAGCTATTTCCACAAAGAGCAGACAATTCAAGAAAACTCAAATGAAACTCCTGACCAGCTTTGAAATGTTTTCCGGGTGCCCTCTGAGCTTCATCGATAAATAAGCACAGTGTGTACTGGGCAGGAACACAACCGTGATAAAGTTACACCAGACCCTCAGCATAATGGTCACCTCCTCTTCTTGACACATCACCCTCCACCAAGTAAAAAGAAAACAAAAACATTTCTTCCCACCACACCCTTTCACACCCTGCCTGCCTTTGACTTCCGGCTCTGCAGGTGGCCCTGAAGAAAGTAGTACCATCCTCACCCCACCACATCCTCCTCCGTTTGAGTAACAGTACTATCTCACTGGTGGATGAGAAGAAAATTAATACACGTAAACCTTTTGGAACACTGCCCATCATAAGCACTGGGAACACTGTACCACTTTATTAGTTTCATTTGGTGTGGTGGTTTTGAGTACCTGGGTTTAAATGCTGGCTCTTGCATTCATTAACTGTAATTAGAGGATCAATCATAGCATCTACCCAGTAGCCAAGTTTTCAGGATTATATGAGATAAGGCAGATAAGAAGATTTAGCACTCAGGAAGCACTCAATAAATGATAATTACATGACCTATCTGCATCCACAAAGAGCTCTGGCTGCCTTTGTTTTGTTTTGAATTCCTAGAACCCAGGAGAAGGCACCGAGCACAGCCCCAAGTGCTTATTCTACGCTGAATGAGTGGCAGGCTGCACTTTAGTTCGGACAGGTGAAGCGGGGTCACTGGTTCCTCCTACGGCTTTGTTTGCCCACCAGGGAATCACCGCCACCCAGCACTTAATGCAGGCGAATGAAATAATGACACACCAGTGAGGCGCTGCAATTAGTTACTGCTGCCTCAATCCACTGTCGCGTTTGGGGTGGAAAAACCCCTCCCCACTTAAAAGAACGACGATTCAAAAAAAATTTTTTTTTCCAGTAACTTTGATTAAAAAAAAATAATAATGCATCCCAAAGCAGGCAGGAGTGAAAGGGGCTGGAGGTGCGCCCCAGGCCACGGCCCTCCAGAGGAGCAGTCCCGGGTTAGCCAGGTAAGGCTCGGCAGGCCCCTCTGGAGGAGCAGGCGAGGCCTCAGAGTGGAAGACAAAGATCAGAGCGTGGAAGGGAGGAGCAGGATGGCCCAGAGCACAGGGGGGATCCAACCAAGGAGGGGCACAACGCCCAAGGGAGGGGACAAAGAGCCAGAACGCGACAAGGCAGAATCCACGTGGCAGACGGGGGAGCGGGAGGGGAGAACCGACGTGGGGGAGGGGGGGCGGGGGGCCCCCAGAAGGAGACCACCAGTACCCGGGGAAGGGGTGCGGTCAGGAGAAGGCAGGGAAGAGGTAGCATGGCCAGGAGTGGGTGAGCTGCGGCTTGGGGGAGGGGCGCGGGCAGGAGGGGGAGGGGCGCGGGCAGGAGCGCGGTTAAGGAGCAAGGCTGGGTGCTTGCTCCCCTGGAGCAGGGAATTCCCATCTCGCAGACCCAACCTGGGGCACCTGTTGAGACTTCTGAGATAAGGGACAGCCTTCCCCAGAGCTCCCCGCGGCCCAGGGCAGCTGAGTTTCTAGGGCAGCCACAAAGGAAGCAAGAGGAAGAATCTCCTATACCCTCCCCTCCAGACTCTGCGAACTGTTCGTCGTTGAGAAATAAAAGCTGTAGTAGTGTTGCCTAACTGGACTTTACCACCAGCCCACAAGAGAAAGAGGCAGCCTTCTGCTCTTCCAAAGAGGGGACGGACAGAAGCCCTTTTGAGTGGATTTAGGAAACGGTGTCAGAACCGTGCTTGGTCAAGGTTTAGTCTCACATCTCATGGACACGGGGCAGCATGTGATGTCTGCCTGTGGCTCCCCCAGCTGAGCAGATACCTCCCATGTTCTCAGTGGCTTTTGAATCTCTTCCTGTATCTTATCCTTTCCCTCTGCAGAGGGATGATGACCCTGAGAAGACAATGGCAATTCTTGCATGGACACCCAGAGCTTAAAACCAAGTGGCATTGTAATAAAAAGCTCTAGTTTTGCATCAGTGCAGGTCTAGAAGAAATCGGACCTACAATCAGAAAAGAAACCTTCTTCTGGGTGAACCAAAAACCCTTCCCCCCCACCCCCTGAAAATAACTTGATGGTTACTGTCTCAATACAAAGCACTAAGTTACTTTTTGAGACCAAAAAGACTCATGAAACATCAAATTATGGAAATGACCCTATAAATAAGAGCTCCTACCATTTATTGAACAACTGCCTTGTGCTCCTGATGCACATCTTACTTTGCCTTCACAATCCTTCCATTCAAATACTTAATGACGGTGTCTTTCATGAGACAGGCACTGTGTTAGGTGGCTGGGATTATAAAGGCATCCCAGGCCCCACAGAACTTGCAGTCCACTCAAAGGTGGGTACCATTTGCAAAAGAGAAAAATTACAATAGGGAACTTGCCCTTGGTTATGCCCAGATCAGTCAGTCTTTCCAATTACCACATCCAGCCTGCCTCCTAAACATAGGATTTCAGTGTTAACATCTGTTTTTACCCTTCTACTTAGGGAAAGCAAAATGAAACCAAGGACAAGGTACCTATGCACAAAATGAAAGAATTAGGCCCAACAGGGAAATCCAACAGCTATACAACTGGCAGAGATGGGAATCTGGTACACCCAGACAAGAGAGGTTGAGAATTACTAGAAAATTCGTTGACTCAATGACTGCATTCCTCAATATTCAAATGTAAGGAAAACAGTTCTAACATGTACATTAGTTTCCTGTGATAAGATGCACAGTATCTAAGTAAAATACATGTTTTCTCCATCCTTTTTTTAAAAAAAATTTTTAACATATTTTTGAGACAGAAAGTGCATGCACCTGCGCAGGAGCAGGGAGGTGCAGAGAGAGAGAGAGAGAGACAAAGAATCTGAAGCAGGCTCCAGGCACTGACCTGTCAAGCACAGAGCCCAGCAAGGGGCTCGAATCCACGAACTGTGAGATCATGACCTGAGCTGAAGTCGGACCCTTAACCGACTGAGCCACCCAGGCACCCCTCTCTATCTTTTAATTTTAACCTTTTAACATACATTTCTATTACGCTCATCACTGTTACCTCTAGGTTTAGTTGTCGCAACTTGACCTACATTTCAAAAATACACAGACTGACAGAGCTGTAAGGAAAGGAGAGAGTCCCAGAGAAAAACTCAGGTCACTGGGGGATGACTGGCAAGGCCAGCAATTAGAAGTCCAAGTGTCCCAGCCAAGGATCTTTACGATAGTATACAAGAAATTCTACCTATGAGACTAACAAACCCCTGGCTTATTCACATTCTCCAGAGAAGCGCTTCAGCTGCAAAATATAACTGAAGGATGTTGTGGGGACTGGTCAATAACAACATTTCTAACTGAAGGTCTCAATCTGTTTAACAGAAGTGTATTTTTGATCCCCCCAACAAAACTCATCAGCTTTACCCACTTCACTACACAAAAGCAGATTTAGAAAATGTGGACTGAAAAAGTAATCTAGCGGGTAGTCTCTTTCTTCATATGCAAGAGTGCATGAAGACATCTCTTAACTATAAAATCGTTCCTTGAACGAACAAAGAGGATTCCTAAAAGGCATCACTTAGTATCTTGGCTCTGTAAAAACTGTTTTGGTTTTGTTTTTTGGGGTTTTTTTTGCTTTTCCACATAAATATATGCTGTATTTTCTCTAAAGTAAACCAGTGCTTTGACAGATTTTAGATTTTCCCCCTTAACTAAAGGCACTATTTAATTTCAATGTCCTTGGAGTGTTTTATCTGGGGATTAGACAACTGTACCAAAACACAGCTGTTCCAGTTTTTTCTCCTTTATTTTTCACATTAAAAAACTCCCACTATCAGCCAGTCCAATTAGTTACTCACTATCAAAAGCCGGCTTTGGGCTTTCATCTTCTGGAAAACTGGATCCAAGTGACAGGGTGTCATGGAAACTGTATCTCGGGTCATTTCCTGTTTCAATTGTTTAGCCACAAAAAAAGTTCAGCTCTATCAGATGGAAATTAATGAATACTTGCTGTTGCCTTTTGAAGAGCGTGCAACTAAATAAAAAAAGTAATTATCCTTTTTGAGCAAGTTTTCCCAACACGAAGGAATACGGGGAGATCAGTGAACCCAAAATGAGACAAGAAAAGTACTTGGACTGATATAATGAACCAAAGCCTTTTCCAGTTCAGTTTCCCTAAGTCAGTGGTCAGGTTGAAGGCTGTCACTTGGGTTTGGGAAGACTAACTGTAAGTTAAGTGGTTCTAATTGTAGTTAACTTTGTTCTTTTTCCCTTCCACTTCCGACACATTTTCACCCCTCCTCGTTTGGTGTACTTCACTCTAATTTTGACATTAACTGTACAGAGCAGGTATTCTCCTCTTTCCCCCCAAATCTCTTCAACATAAGGGAATGTGTAATAGAAATAAAAACTGTAATATAACCATTTCTTACTGTACCTGTTCTCTGCAAACAAAACACACACACACATACACACACACACACACACCAGGGAAAAGTAGAGCTTAAGGCCTACAAGCAATACCAGGCAAGCACATGTGTTTAGGAAATGAAGTCCTGGCTGGAATTCAGTAATAATGAGCCCCTTAGTGATCTAATGTACACCAGGGCACACTGTGGATGGAAACAAGAGTGCCAGAGAGGACAATGGGGAACTCAACCCGTGTTTAATATGTTTCAGCTCTGTCTAAATAACTGTTGGCAAAAAAACGTGGAAGCAATACAACAAATCAATTTTAGGGCTCAGGAGGATTTGCTCAAGTAAGACAGCTATGAAGTATACATTACAGGCTAAGTTCACAGCTCCATTGTGAGAAAGGCACCTCCTTGCGATGCTTTCTATCCTGTTTAGGTTGTTATAGGTTTTCTCTATTCAAAACGAGGAAGTATCTGTGCTGCTTTCTCATAGATTTAAAACAGAAAAGCAACTGGGAAAACATCCAAAGACAAATTAACTTTATTATTCACGTAAGCTAAGCCTTTACTTACATTCAACATGCTATTTGGACAATTTCTATAGAAAAAGAACGTGACGGGGAAAAAGCACTGTTTACCAAGGACACCTGAGTTCCAGACCTTTAATCTGTCATTAAATCACTATTTATTCAGTCAGTGCCAGCAAAGAGGCAGCTAGGCCAAACTTGTGCATGACTTCTCCCCTAAGTTGTTTCATACATGCTGCCCCATTTGTCCCTCAAAAACCTATACTTATGCCTCTAAGAAACTGGCTCCGTTTTATTAACACGAAGATGGAGCTGGGGTGCCTAGATGGCTTAGTTGGTAGAGCATGTGATTCTTCATCTCGGGGTTCTAGGTTTGAGCCCCATGTTGCGTGCAGAGATTACTTAGAAAAATCTTGAAAACAAGTAAGATGGAGCTGATGATTTCTAAATGGAAATCGCTTCTATTTCTTTTATGTCAGCCTTTGAAGAAAGTAGAATATCCTTCCTTCTGTACCTTATAGGGATAAACTTTTTAATTTAGGAGAAAGGTAGGCAATCGTTCAAAGTGTTTATTTATATGATACTTATCATCATTTGATGATTACTTCTACTTCTGGTGTCTTGAGCACATAATCTTACCAGAGGCAATTTTTGCCACAAGTAGAAGTAATTTCTAGAAGCCACTCAGATAGTATTTTCTTACCGAAAAACTATTTAAAATATGGAATTAACTGCTGAAGGCATCAACACAAAAAGGCATAAGTCAGTTCAAAGAGGTACTGAACCTAAACGAAAATAAATTCAAGAATATAGCTACCAACCAGACTTGAAGGCCTCTGGTCATGATGAGTGAAGTTGGTTTTATCCCAAGAGAAACAACACATAAAATAAAGATGGAGCTGGGAGAAGGGGTTGTGAACTGTAAGAAAGGCAAGAAATACAATCGGTACATCAGGACAAATCATTTTTATATTCTGGTCATAACTCACCATTTTTCTTTTAATTTCTTTGTCCTAGAAAATGAAACGGTAGTGAGATTGTTGCACTTTCTACCTGATTAAAAGGGAGGGGGAGGAAATAGAGAATCTTGATTTGTAAGTAGCAACTCAATTACAGAAAAATTCTAATAAACTCTATCTACATAGGGATAGGTTAATTCTCATAATTAGTGTATAGAATCATATTGGATTTTACAAAATTTCAATTATGGGTTTTGTTTGGTTTGTTTGTATGCCCAATCAAGGACACTCTTTAGAAGCAGGTATTTATTAGGCATCTTCAGTGTTGAAGATACAATGCTTAACGCTTGTAGCCAATGAAAAGCACACCACTGTGAAACAGACACATATGCCCCTCGCTGTACATCCGAAGCGCTTGCCCACATACCCCAGCTCCCTTGAAGTTAGGTGGGGTCTTCTCACCAAGTATGTTCACTGGGTTGTGATCAGAAGTGACCTGTGACAGCAGACAGACACCCATGACTTCAAGATGGCATGAGTCATACCAGTGAAGGAACAAAAACTCATGGATGTCAAGTAAGGAAGCAGTCAAGCCAGATACTCATGCGGGATTTCACCCCTAAAGGCATTGTTGGAGCATTTCCAAACTGCTCTGATATTACAAGTATGCCAGTGTGAAGAAAGGGAGCATCCTGAGTTTCTAGCATGCTGGCAGCTTCCATGTTTTAACTGCTGCCTTTCTTACAAGGAACTCCAGTGTGAATGGTCACAAAAGTACCACCCAAGAGGAAACCAGCTAAGAGGACTACTCTGGATTCCTGACCATGACCTTCTTTGCCTTGGCATCCCCTCCTTGAGGAACAATCATCACTGAATCATTTCCTATCCCGAGAATTACTGCCTCCTAAATAAAACTGAAATGTGTGAAACAAAGTCAGCTAAAGCCTACAAGAAGGGGAGTTCTCCCTGCCTATCTTGCTTTGTTGAGGGCAACCTGGAAGTCACAAGTTGAGATGCTAACATCTCAAGAAAGGAGAGCCACATCAACGTCTAGAAGACATTAACAAGAAGTACCTTTACACAGAGATGAAGGGATGTGTTCATTACCACAGCCTATCCCAGGCCAGAGATTTTTAGCTTTTTTGTGTCATAGAGCCTAAGACCAATGCAGTGAAGTGTGGGACTCTTGGCTGAGAATCAAGTGCTTAAATGCATAAAATAAAATGTACAGGATTTTAAAGACCAACAATAATCATTTTTTAAAGTTACAGGAGAACAGGTACTTGTTTATTAATACATTAATCATTAAGATCCAGCAGTGTTCGGGGCGCCTGGGTGGCTCAGTCAGTTAAGCGTCCGACTTCGGCTCAGGTCATGATCTTGTGGTCCGTGAGTTCGAGCCCCGCGTCGGGCTCTGTGCTGACTGCTCAGAGCCTGGAGCCTGTTTCAGATTCTGTGTCTCCCTCTCTCTCTGACCCTCCCCTGTTCATGCTCTGTCTCTGTCTCAAAAATAAATAAACGTTAAAATAAAATAAAAAAGAAAAAGATCCAGCAGTGTTCAAAACACTTATTTCAAAGGAGAGCAGATCATATTATTTCAAGTTATTGGTGACACCTACAATAAGTTATGGAGTAACTTTGATTTGTTTTGGCAACAAAGTCCCAGGTACTGCTAATACTCAGGATTTATTGTCTATATCGTGATGAAAAAATGCTAGATTTCCATTAGAGGTGTTATAATTTCTTTGCTTCAAGTTCATGAATTCCCTAAATTCTGTGGGGCCCAGAATAAGAAACCCTGAGATCTACAATCTTCCAGTGCAACCATACTACAAAATCCTCAGCCAGCGTTCTACTGGACTCTCTAGAATTATGTGTGCTGTAGTGTGCATGGCATAGTCTTCTATGGCTTCTCTTCTGATTATTTTTTTGGCATTTTTTGTTCACACCAATTATTTGAATATGATGGCAACCAACTAAGGAAAAGTATCATTCAGGTTGCTAAAATGCAGTTTATTGGAGGCTTGGGTGCCTTGAAGGCAATGATCAAGAAAATAGGATAAAAATCAGCCCATAAGGGTCTCCTCAAAGCTTTTGACATCATAAACAACACCCAGTCTGGAAAAATTGACTAACAATTGTACAAAAGGCAGCTGCTCAAACACACTCTCTAGAGGTTTGTTATGACTTCCAGAAATATGAAGGTACCTAGGGTTGCTGGGTCACCGGGTCAGGATGTGGTCCAGTCCTGAACACGACAGGGCTGCCTCTGGCAGTGGGTACCCCAAACTAATTGGGAAGTCAAGTCTATTTAAGAAGCCTATGAAGGCTGGGTTAAGACAAGAAACAGAAATAATTCTTATTTTATAAGGTATGCCTCCATTCTGTAAGTACAAAGAAACATAAATGATCAATGTACATTAACATAAACCCTTACTGCCCTTTCTTTAATCAGCCTAGCACAGTCGTTGACACCTTAACTCGGGAATATGTGACAGAGTAGATAACCCACCTGTAGCTCTCAGTTCAGTCAGGGAGACATGGGATCAGAGAATCAAAAAAGTGTTTGAAATCAAGTAGTAAGTCTGCAGGCAAGACTTGAGAACCAAGAAGTTGAGTCTTGGGAATCCATCTTGTTTCACATTTCAAATACTAAGAGGCAGTGTAAGGTGGTAGAAATGCCACTGGATGGAAAGGCAACACAGGGCTTTTAATCTAGATCCTATCACCAATTACCTGAGCAAATGTGGGCTAGAAGTCACAGCTCTCCAAGGTTTAGATTCCCCATTCTATTTACTATTTTTATTTTATTTTTTTTTAGAGAGAAAGGGCACGTGCAAGAGTGGGGGAGATGGGTTGAGGGGGGGAGAGAGAATCTGAAGCAGGCTCCAAGCTCAGTGCAGAGCCTGATGCGAGGCTCAACCTCACAACCCTGGGATCATAACCTGAGCTAAAATCAAGAGTAAGATGCTCAACTGAGTCACCCAGGCACCTCTTCTTTAAAGGGGAACCCTAAGGTTCCCCTACTCTAAAAGGAGGAAATTATCCTCAAAAGTCACCTTCCCACACAAAAATAAAGATTTGGTAACTTTTGAAATCTCAAGAATGATTTAAAAAAAAAGTATTAGTAAAAAAATAAAATACAGATTTAAATTGAATGTTTTGCACAACAAAGGACATCTCAGTTTCAAATGGAAAGAAAATAAAGAGGAGAAATGAAAAGTTCCCAATATACTGAACCACCATGCTGGGCCAGGTACCGTATTTGGTCCTGTACACACAGGAGTTCAAAGTTGCACTAGTTGGGGGGTAGGGGGTGGGGAGGGAGAATTGGAGGAAGGTGTTTAAAAGGGTACAAACTTCTGGTTATAAGATAATTAAGTCCTAGCTATGTAATGGACAACATGATGAATACTGCTGTATAGTATATTTGAAAGTTGTTATGAGAGTAAATCCCAAGAGTTCTCATCACAACGGAAAAAAAAATTTTTTTTGTAACTCTATGAGAGGATAGATGTTAACTGAATTTGCAGTCATTAAACTTCCATAGCGTCATATGTCAATTACAGCTCAATAAGACCCAAAAAAGGTTGCAACTCATCAATGTCTAGATGCTGTTGTGAGTCCCCCATGCATTCTTTCTGGTAGCCCTCTCTGTGCTGCACCTAGCCACTGGTTTAATTGTCCATTATCTCCTTGAGGGTGTACTACTGCCTCCTTCAGAGCCATATTCCCCCAGCGTTAGAAGAATCAGACAAGGTTTTCTAGAGAAAAGAATGCCTGAAGACCTGTCAAAGGGTTTTGGATTTCTTCCATGCTCACTCTTGGCCCCTGTAATTTCCCCATGCCCCTTTTTGCTGCCCCTGTGCATCCTCTGTTGTTATTTTTATTATTTTCTCCCAAGGGGCTGACCCATTGACCAGGGGCAGAGGACTCTTCAGACTAGCAGGAGAGTAAGCCAGCATTTAATGTCTGTTGATTCCAGGATCTTTCCCAGGTATTTTTCTTCCTGAACCAACTGACTCTAAATAACTTCAGTTCTCATAACCATCACATTAATTTTACAACAGACTTTGAAACCTCTTTATTCTTCCTAGCTAAGGGTCTCCTTTCCCACCCTTCCCTAACCTCCTTGCCAAGCTGCTGACCAGAATTGTGGAAATGAAATTTCACAGCTGGGAAGGAGTCTAGCCCACTGACTCGGTAACCAGATACAGGGCCTGGGTCCTTTTCTTGGTCTATCCCAGGGCCTCAAGGTACTATGGAGCACATAGTAGGGGCTAAAACATGTTGGCTGAATAAATGTATGATCAAAGGACCACTGCCAGCCCAAGCCCTTGCAGCACTGCAGGCTGACAGAAAAGAAAAAAAAAGCTCTGCCTTTGTATTGAGAGCAGAGGCGCTATAAAACCAGATCATTTTTCCTTCCCACTCTCTCTTTACTGCAGAGTTAATAACTAATCAGTAGCCAATGGGCTGATTGCTCCTTGACTCTCAGCATTTTGGGAGAAAGTAAACCTGCCCCGCCCCCACCCACCCCCCAACGACTAGGAAAGGCTAAATTTCCACCCTGCTTTGAAACATAAATCTTAAGACCCCTCAGATTAAAAATGACAGCTAGAGTCCTTTAATCTTGAAAATTCGCTCTCCATGAAACCTTAAGGACAGGAAACCACTTAGGCAAAGCTTTTTTTTTTTTTTTCAGGCAACTTCTAAGGAAAAGCTAGGTTTTAAAGAAATTGGACTTCCACGCACAACTATCCTGTAGGAAGGTAGTCCATGTCATGTGACTTCATGGATCCATAAATAAAGCCTTCACAGTTTGGTTCAGCTGGAAGAGACAGACTCACTTCACTTTTCTAACAGATTCTCTTTCTCAGTTCCCAGTGTACCATCTCCATCATTCAGATTCTTGTTAGGCAGAACAAGGATTCTGTATGATGGTCCACTCCATTTTTACCCAAATCAGTGAATTTTGCAAGCTGTAATTTTCCATTATGAGAAGCACCTAAATGTGATGTTTCTGGCTACAAAAGACTGGGAAAATTCAGGTTAGCACATAATTCTAGGAAATTAGACCTGGAAGGGTATCTAGTAAGTAGATTACAGGAGGAAACTATAGTGTAGAGAGCTTAAGCAATTAGCTCAAAGCCCTACCAAATGTAGACTATGGTTTCCTACCTCAAAGACTACTACTACATTTCTCCTGACTCCCTAGCACACCACCTCTTAGATATTCCATGCGGGCTAAACTTCAAAATAATAATAATTAGCTAAAAAGCAATAAAAATATTCTCAATAAAAATAGGGTGAAGCAACCAACCATGCAAATTCTCACATCACTTCTAGAATCTTGAGCCTATTAGCAAGAGTGAAATACTCCACATATTTCAAAGGATGGGTTTAAATTAGTTCAAACAAGCACCAAACATCAAGTCACTTTCCCAACCACTCAAGCTCTAGGATGCACTGCCTGGGACATCAGCCAGGTTGGCAAACAAATCATTACAAAATGCAAAGGTATTAAGTGCCCTCATGCCTTTGGCAGTACACTCAAAGCTATTCAAATGTATCATAGTGCAACTAAAATATAGCTACCAAGGTCTCAGCCAACAAAGAGGGAGAGAAGTACATACATGTTTTTTTTGAATTTCTTTTTCAATTTGTTTAGACATTCCAACTTTTGTTCTATTTCCTTGTAAAAGACAAATCTAGGGAAAAGTGGAGAAAGAGGAGATACAACCCTAAGCTTGTAGAAAAAAGAAGAAAAAAAAAAGTAGATTGAGATGATGAATTTGAGGACTTCAGTGCGAGGGGCCCGTTGAAAATTCATTATAGCAACTCAGGTTCAAAATAAGTAAAAAAAAGTGGGGGGGGGGGGGCGGAGGTGCTAATTCTCTTAGGTCTGAGTCAAATAAAAAAGAAATTGTATTGCCTTTCTTTCTGCCCATGTGTAGTTTTCCATTGCTCTCCCAATCAAAAGATGAGGGATAAAGTCCTTCCACCAACTTCAATCCAGGCAGACAGATCACGTACATTGGGAACACACTCTTTAGAAGGGGAAGTCACTTAGAAGACAATGGCGAAGTCTTTTAAGCATATGAAGAGAATGCGTGAACAATGACAGCAGCCACTTTGTCTATTTTAACAAAAGACCAAGAAGAAGTACATTTAAGATTTTATAAGGGAGCTTCCCCTAACAAATTAGGAAGGAATTCTAGAATATAGGATATTCATTGTATTGCATACATTCGGTTCTCAGGTTTCTTTTCCTCTCCTCTCCTGCACCCCTCTCCTCACCCCTGATGAGGACTTTACGTTCACATCCATTTCCACTCTTCATTTTTTTTTAATAGTTTAAGTTTACTTATTTTGAGAGAAAGAACGAGCAGGGGGAGGGGCAGAGAGAGGGGGACAGAGGATCTGAAGCAGGCTCTATGCTGACAGCAGAGAGAGCCTGATGTGGTGGGGCTTGAACTCACGAACCAGGAGATCATGACCTGAGCTGAAATCAAGAGTTGGATGCTTAACCGACTGAGGCACCCAGACACCCCTGGTCTTCATTACTTCTATACACATTCCATTCTCTCTAGGCAGGGTAGGAAGGATTCCCATACAAGCTTACTAGGGACAGAGTAATAAATATGTCTTCCACTGCTGGATCTGTTAACTATTTCCTGTTGGTTGAGGTACAGTAATGCCAGCTTCTCCCTAATCCCGCTCTCTCATACACTCTAGAGCCCCCTACACAAAGGCACACGATTTATGCAGACAGCAAGTATTAAGGAGCTCATTAAATGCTGAATCAATTAATGTAATTAACCTAAGTCTCAGGCAGAAGCTGACATGGATTTGAATTCAACCTCTTTCCCTTTTGACTTTGAACTCTTAAGTTGTTGACTCTCTAGTAACTGTCTGCATTAGAAATACAACTCTACCCCCTTGGCATAAGTCTGGGACATAAAAGCGCCCCTCCAAAAGTATGCTATTTTAAGCCCTATTTACCATTTTTTAAGTGGTTTTTTAATGTTTTATTTATTTTTGAAAGAGAGAACACAAGCTGAGGAGGGGCAGAGAGACAGAGTGGGGGGACAGAGGATCCAAAGCTGGCTCTGTGCTGACAGCAGCGAGCCCGATGCAGGGCTTGAACCCATGAACTGTTAGATCATGACCTGAGCTGAGCCAAAGTCGGACACTCAACCAGCTGAGCCACCCAGGCACTCTGGTCCGTTTTTGTTTTTTGGGTTTTTTTTTTTTTGAGACTTTTTCTGCCCCCCTTTCCTAGCAATTTAAGGAACTTTATCAGGCATAATCCTGGTAGTTTCACTGGTGCATAACAGGTAGTGAATAAAAGCAGCTTCCACCTGGTTAAATTCTAGATTGGAGTTTACACAATAAATTCAAATAAGAAGTATAAATCCTTTAACAAGGCTTTGGGAGGTTGTTGTTTGGGAACTCAAGAATTGCTGCCCTTTATAAGTAAATCCTCTCTGTGACAACTGCTTATGATAGGTTGTTAGTATAGCTTGACTTGTCCACAGATGTGAATGTAAAAAATCCCTTCAGAAATTGAAGAAGATACAAAGAAATGGAAAAACATTCCATGCTCATGGGTTGGAAGAATAAATATTGTTAAAATATCAATGCTACCCAAAGCAATCTACACATTCAATGCAATCCCAATCAAAATTGCACCAGCATTCTTCTCGAAGCTAGAACAAGCAATCCTCAAATTTGTACGGAACCACAAAAGACCCTGAATAGCCAAAGTAATATTGAAAAAGAAAACCAAAGCGGGAGGCATCACAATCCCAGACTTTAGCATCTACTACAAAGCTGTAGTCATCAAACAGCATGGTATTGGCACAAAAACAGACACATAGACCAATGGAATAGAATAGAGACTCCAGAATTGGACCCACAAAAGTATGGCCAACTAATCTTTGACAAAGCAGGAAAGAATATCCAATGGAAAAAAGACAGTCTCTTTAACAAATGGTGCTGGGAGAACAGGACAGCAACATGCAGAAGAATGAAACCAGACCACTTTCTTACACCATTCACAAAAATAAACTCAAAATGGATGAAGGATCTGAATGTGAGACAGGAAACCATCACAACCCTAGAGGAGAAAGCAGGAAAAAACCTCTTTGACCTCAGCCGCAGCAATTTCTTACTTGACACATCCCCAAAGGCAAGGGAATTAAAAGCAGAAATGAACTACTGGGACCTCATCAAGATAAAAAGCTTCTGCACTGCAAAGGAAACAATCAACAAAAGCAAAAGGCAACCGATGGAATGGGAAAACATATTTGCAAATGACATATCAGATAAAGGGCTAGCATCCAAAATCTATAATGAATTCAGCAAACTCCATGCCCGAAAAACAAATAATCCAGTGAAGAAATGGGTAGAAGACATGAATAGAGACTTTTATAAAGACGACATCCAGATGGCCAACAGGCACACGAAAAGTTGCTCAACGTCACTCCTCAGCAGGGAAATACAAATCAAAACCACACTGAGATACCACCTCACGCCAGTCAGAGTGGCTAAAACGAACAAATCAGGAGATTATGGATGCTGGAGAGGATGTGGAGAAACGGGAACCCTCTTGCACTGTTGGTGGGAATGCAAACTGGTGTAGCTGCTCTGGAAAATAGTGTGGAGGTTCTTCAAAAAGTTAAAAATAGATCTACCCTATGACCCAGCAACAACACTGCTAGGAATCTACCCAAGGGATACAGGAGTGCTGATGCACAGGGGCACTTGTACCCCAATGTTTATAGCGGCACTTTCAACAATAGCCAAATTATGGAAAGAGCCTAAATGTCCATCAACTGACGAATGGATAAAGAAGATGTGGTTTGTATATACAATGGACTACTACTTGGCAATGAGAAAGAATGAAATCTGGCCATTTGTAGCAACGTGGATGGAACCGAAGAGTGTTATGCTAAGTGAAATAAGTTAGGCAGAGAAAGACAGATACCATATGTTTTCACTCTTATGTGGATCCTGAGAAACTTAACAGAAGACCAAGGGGGAGCGGAAGGGGGGAAAAAAGTTACAGAGAGGGAAGGAGGCAAACCATAAATACTGAGAACAAACTGAGGGTTGATGGGGGTGGGGAGAGGGGAAAATGGGTGATGGGCATTGAGGAGGGCAACTGTTGGGATGAGCACTGGGTGTTGTATGGAAACCAATCTGACAATAAATTACATATAAATATAAATAAAAATTAAAAATCCCTTCAAGTTAAGAGACATAAGGGGAAAAAGTTAAGGAGAAAAAGAGATCGTTAGACAAGATGAGAAGGTGTCCTGTGTCTTACCAGGCAAAGCCATAGCCACAGCACCGCTTTAGAAACCCCCACCTGATCTAAAAGAAAAGTTATCTAAAAGCGTTAACTAAGAGGATAAGAAGCCACCATTGTTGCCGGCTTAAAGTGATCTACTTTCACTAGAGCTTAGAGTAGTGGGGCCCTCATTGAAAATGCAAAATCCCCAGCTGGGGGTAAGAAGAGGAGAAAATGTTAAGATGCTCAGCTCTGGAGTGCCAAGACCAAGGGTCTCCACATTCCAAAGCTCAGCCGCCTCCTTCCCCTGCTCCAGCTCTCCCTTCCTTTTATTCTGGAGCAGGTCCTTCCCAGCTCGGCCCTTTGGTGTCAGGGAGACTTGGGAAGAGCCTCAGGAACTGCTGAGAGATGGAGAAACACACACAGGCGCTCTGCCACAAAGCCTTCTTTCACAGAGGCAGTCGTGTCTATTAAATACACCCCCTTACATGCATATACTTGTGGAAGGAGAGGAGGAGAACCACGAGCTCACTGAAATGGGTTGGCCCCACAAAATGTGTTTAAACATACTGCAGGGAGGAGAATAGGTGAGGGTGGCACGGGGAGGGAAGACTTAAAATTAGTGACAAGGGGGCCTCCCTCTCCTTAATAATTGGGGGTGGGGGTGGGAGAAGAGCAAAGCTATCCAATAGGGCTGCTGCAGCCCCTGGGTGGAGCTAGTTCACATCCTCACAATCCCCTTCCCTTGCTTACATATTCTCCTATTGCCTAGCTACAGGCCATAACACATTGAAAGTATGCCTTCCCATACACAAGCCACAAGACAACAAGCCTAAGAATTCCCTGCTTGGGAATATGCACTTTTCAAACTGCTCCTCAACTCTTTGGAAATAGGAAGTACAAAGTAGAAAGAATTTTCCAATAAAACTTATACGGTTTAAGATTCTGAGAAAATGCATCATATGTGAGATGCCCAACTATATATTTAAGTCATTAAACCACTCTTAGGCCATCACTGCCTTAACGAATGATTAAGCTTTCATTTCATTATTTCTTCATGATTACTTTTTCCTGGAGGAGAATGGAACAGTCACACAAAGAACAAGTCCACCCACAGGAATAAATGGCATCTTCTATTATTTACCTGGATATATAAAAGATGAAACAAGGAATCTTTCACTCGAAGGGTATTTTTGAACTCTTCTAAGATGTAAATTATTTTATAATTCACAAAGGGATTTTGGAGACAGCTCACATGATAGAACAACGGTTCTGTGAAGTATTATTCCCAGCCCTTCCCTTGCCATGTTATAAGGGAGGAGAGATTAAGGTGGAGCCTCGAATATTTGATTCCAAATCATTCATTCATTCAGAACTTACTGAGGGTCTATGCTTGTCCTAAGCACTATGCAAGGTATTGAGGACTCAGGGAAGGCAGACTTAATTTCTACCTAGAAGTAGCACACAAGGGCAAATACAGAGTCCTAAGGGGTCACAAAGGAGCAATACTCAACCCAAATTTAGGTGTTTAAAAAAAAAAAAAGACGACTTTCTAGGCAATTCTAGGCAATACCAGAGTTGAGCCTTCAAAGATAAGCCCAGTGTTCTCCTCACACCAGGATTCATCTAGGTAACAGAAAACTGGTCCTAGGGTTGCATTTGTTCCAGAAGACAGATAACTGCACCATACGCCTAGGAAGTCCCAGTGGCAGTGAAGTCTTCTATACTTATGTTAACTCTAAAGATAAGGTACCACAGGGCTGTGTACTCCATAAAAGGTAGCTTGTTGCTCCCATGTGGCTTATGATGGAGGATGTCAGAACAGAGGAAGGTACCTCCAAAAAGGGATGTAGTGAGCAGGAAACACTTATTTCTGCAAGATGAGCTTGGTGAGATCTGGAGCCAGGATCCACTTGGTGTTGTCCAAAGGCATTAGATGGATATATGGAGAAAGGCTGGAAAAGGGGACACAGGCCAGAGATGCTGGTCAAAAGCCCATTCCAACAAAACAATGGGAGGACCCAACTCAATGCCATCAGGATAGAGGGCTACCTTTCCCTACATCTTTCTAAAGTTATAAAAATGCTTTCTTCCTCAAGCAACAAAGAATTTTAGTGGCCTTTCACTAAGGATAGAATACCCACCACATATAGGCTATTTATACTCTAGCTATAGAATATCTTCAACCCTTCTCCCTCTCCCAAATGAATAATGTTACCCAGATGAAAAACTTTTTTTTTTTTTAATTCCAGATTTCTAAAAAACAGAGTCCCAGTCTTTTTAAATCATGGAGAAATAATTTGAGAGTTTCAGAGTTTCAAACCATTTTCAGTCACGAAAAGAAAACTAAGGGGGCACCTGAGTGGCTCAGTCCATTAAGTGTCCGACTTCGGCTCAGGTCATGATCTCACAGATCATGGGTCCCAGCCCCGAGTCAGGCTCTGCGCGGACAGCTCAGAGCCTGGAGCCTGCTTCAGATTCTGTCTCCCCTTCTCTCTCTGCCCCTCCCTCTCTCATGCTCACTCTCTCTCAAAAATAAACATTAAAAAAAATTTTTTTAAAGAAAACTAAGGAAAGATCTTTTAAGGAAATTGAACAGGTGATTTCAACACAACAAAGCTAATGTCTCACTATTAATGTTCATTAATAACACAAACAAAAGAGGGTACAGTCCTTGGGGACCTCATTTCCCACTGCCTTTGGTTACTATATACAGGACCTTCTCCTCCATGAACTGAACATTTACATTTTGGACATTTATTTGGAAGCCCTACCCAAGCCCTAGGGCAGAGTAACAAGGCAGTATTGGTATTATATAGTCATCTCCTACTGGTATCTAGACAATGACTTAAAAAGTAAGAAAACCTATTTTATTTAAGTAAAGTTTCTTCTGGATTCCATATTTACGCTTCTACATGAGGACCCCAGAGGGTTGAAGGTTCACTGAAAATTAACGGGCACAAGCTTTCCGTCCTACATTTGAAAGAGAAAACGTTGCTCTGCACCTCTTTTCCCACTGCTGTTTTGCTGACCTCCCCTATGAATAAGGGGTCATGATGGAAAAGCAGAATACAAAGCACTTTTATATACATGCTTCACGTGGTCTTCACCATAGTCCTTTGAGGTAGCTAGTATTCCCACTTTACAGATAAAGAAATTGAGGCTTGGGAGTCAAGTCACTCAGCCTTAGTACAGTTACTTTGTAATTGTTCTCGAAAAGCAAACTCTGAGACTCACTGAATGAGGCACACGATGTAAGGAAAGCACTGTTCCTCCCATCAAGTGCATTCCCTTCCCTCAGATGTCTGAAGGGCACACACATCTTCTGAGGAGATGGAAACTCATCAGCTTGAGGAGAAAATGCCAAGTTTAAAGTGAGCTTGTTAGAGAGGGAGCTATCACAGATTATTAATTTAGCCTGCTCTCCCAGCAAGTGTTTGATGTAAATGGCAAGGGTTCGAAGGTCAAAGAGGAAGAAGTATGTGCTTTAATTTTCCCCCCTAGAGGTGCAGGAGTGTTTTCTATTAACAAAAACCCTGTAGCCAACAAATCCTGGGCTTGGATCAAACGGTCCTCCATCTTTTAAGTTATAACATCACAGGGAGACATTTCAAGAGGAAACCAGGCCCAGTCAGACCTGCGGTACCAGAGAGAGGGCCGTTGTGCCCTTTGGGAATTTGAAAAGCATCTTGCCTTTTGCAGAAACCGCTTAGCCACAGACAAAAATGTGCCTAAATAGTTATTCCTGATATATAGACAGGGGCTAAACTGGATGAAAGAAGGAAAGAAGGAAAGAAGGAAAGAGAGAAAAAGAAAGAGAAAAAGAGAAAAAGAAAAAGAAAGAAAGAGAAAGAGAAAAAGAAAAAGAAAGAGAAAGAGAAAGAGAAAGAGAAAGAGAAAGAGAAAGAGAAAGAAGAAAAAGAAAGAAAGAAAGAAAGAAAGAAAGAAAGAAAGAAAGAAAGAAAGAAAGAAAGAAAAGAAAGAAAGAGAAAGAAAGAAAGAAAAGCAGCAGCGTGCAGGGGCTGAGCTAGAGCCATGTGTACCTAGAAGACCAACTCCTCTGGCCAAAGTTCTTAGGAACAGACATTTTGGCAATAAGCTTGATCTACTGGGCTATGTCTGAGTTAAATGATAACAACCAATACTTAACATGTGCTTGGCACAGTATGCAGTACATAGTAAGTGCTCAATAATGACACATTTCCTTTCTCCCTGCCCTTAATAACAGAAGAGGTTCATCCTATTCAGTTCCTACCCCCACATAAACCCAGGACCCTCTCTGCTGCTCAAAACCTACAAAGTGAGGGGTGGAGCATTAAATTCTGAGGACCCAGCAAAAATTCCCTTCATTAAGAACAGACTAACACTCTGTAAGACCTCTGGCATTAAACATTACACCAGACATTCTTCCCAGACCTTCTCTTAGAACACTACAACCACCATAAGTACATCTCCAACTTTCACAGTAAGGAACTGGAGGCTCAGAAGGATAGGGAGGAAGCTTGGATTAAAACCCTAGTTCCTCTAAACATGCTTTTGTGAGTTGGCCTGGGAACCGGGTCTGCTTTTATAATCCTTCTGGGTAAATGTTGTTCCAAACAACAGACTTCGAAATGAGCTTTGGAAACCAGAGTGTTTGTAAACTGAGGACGGCTGGAACCACTCACATCTCTTGCCACCTTCAGGGACTGTCTCTGCACTGCTTAAAAATGGCTTTTTCTTTGAAGCACATCCACAAAGCATGCAAGAAAATAGGCATCCCTTTCCTGACAGGACAGTCCTAGGGGACTGGAGAATGGAGTTAAGTCTCAGGCAGCTCAGTGATAAAAAAGAAATAAAAATCCAAGTTAAGGGTTTACAGGAAATACAGAGGAAGAGTAAAGCACAGTAACTGTTTACGGCCACTTGTGAATCTTCTAAAAATGTCGTAAGAAAGAACTGTGACTTGTAAGACACTAGCCTGTAAAGAGTTAATCCGTTAGACAATCCCCTGCAGGCCATGTGACCCATCCACATCCATCAAGGAAAAGTCTTGACCATTGCATTGGCATTAATTTCCCTGAACTAACGCTCATCCCCCTGCTGTTCCCAGGCTGCTTTTTAATCTACCCGGGAGAATGTCTGCTCCAGGAAAGCAGGATTACATTTTGTTGACTATTTTCAGCATCTACGAGGACGCCTGGCAAGTAGCAGAAATTATATAGACATGAAATCATCTCCCTGATTTTCCTGGTTATATTGTTTAGACACCTAAGAACCCTCCCTCAAAGTTTTAAAGGTGCTATATAGTGATATGAATGTTTTGAGGAAAAAGGCATTTGGAGAATTCTAATGTGGGTGACAAACTATGAAGAATTAGTCCGGTGTCTGTCTATACCATCTTGATCTTAGGCTCATAACTAAGAGAACTCGTGTTTAAAAATCAATTTCTAATCAATGGGAGATACTTCAAATGAAGGTGTAACACCACACTGCTTGGGATTCAAAGCACGTTCAAAGAACGGATGGAGGGACACTGGCAGTTACATTAGCAGGCTTCTGCTCTCTTCATTCAATGTCAGATGGAGAAATGGCATCACATACCTTTACTTCCATAGTTTAGGAACTGCTCAAAGGAAATTCAACAAGAATTTCACTGTATTACTCCTGTAACTCTTGAATTAGATCAGACAGAAGACAAATTCTTGGAAGGTAAATTAAAAAAGGATACTGATGATACTTTACCTCCTCGATATTTAATGGTGGTGTAAGGAGATTCCCTAAACCATGAATTTGGTAACTCTGTCCAAAATAGATGGCAGTTGTCCTTATAACCATACATCTCTCAAAAATCTTGTATTGAGGGATACCTGGGTGGCTCAGTCAGTTAAGCATCAGACTCTCGGTTTCGGCGCAGGTCATGATCCCCCGTGTTTTATGAGTTTGAACACTGTCATTGCTGAGCCTGTTTGGGATTCTCTCTCTCCACCCCTCCCCTGCTCGTTCTCGCTCTCTCTCTCAAAATGAATAAACAAGATTTTTTTAATCCTGTATTGAAATCCAATAAAATCTGTATTTATTTATTGAAATAGGTAATATTTTCAAATAAATGAATAAACTAAATGCAAGCTGTTTAATAACCACATGCTAAAGTAGCAATTTTCTTTTTGACTTATATCATCAAGAAGTTAGGGATGGGCAAAGAGAGACTGGTCAAAAACCTGAGATGTGCAAAACACAGGTTATAAATTATCTGCCCCCAAGTACTTAGAAACAGGGTTCTGTTCATAAAAGATGGGTTAATATGTATCTATAATACTAGGTTTACAAAATGTAAACCCCACCAGCATGGATAATTCCCAACCATCATCACCTCACACAAAACTAAAATTATATTCTAATATATAAAGTATTCTAACACAAAGTATTGCCTTCTAAACTAATGGATTTGGATTCTTTTGCTAACCAAATCGATTAAGCAGTCCCAGGCTATAACGCTGGCATGAATCAAGTACATCCTATGTTTCACACAGATGCTCAGTGAAGAACTTTAAAGAGAGAGAGGAGAGTCCAGCATTAGGACTCTCAGCATTTGGCTAGTGAGCCAAAACGATCAAAATCACTCCCACATTCTACTGCCACTGGTATGATCACAGTGAATACAGTAGACATTTGTGTGATCTCTCTGCTACCCAAATCACTAGATTGAGCAGGAGTCATGAGATTCAGGTGGAATCAACCAAAACCAGCTCCAGGAGTAGGTCCTGATTAGCACAAACTAATGGAATCCCATTCTCTTGCATTCTATTAACCACAGGAAAGTCCCACCAGGGGAAGTCCAAGGCACTCTACAACACAGCCGAGGAGGGAGGTGCTGGAAGCCGAGCTATCCCAGCCTGATGGCAAGGCCCGGGCTGTGGACGGATTGGTGACTGCAAGGCGGCCTGCCAACAATGAAGCTTCTTGGACTCCCGCTTTTAGGTAATTTGGCCTTAAAACTACCTGGGGTCTGGTCTGTTGGGGAATTGCCCTCAGCAGGCCCCTTGGGAAAAAGAACCACTAGGGAAGAAAATAAGGTTCCGAAAGAAATTGTGTGGCCTTATGTTTAGCCCTTGCCATCCCCTATGGAGACTCCTCTACTTACAGGAAGGATAGCCTCGTGCATTTGCCAGCAAAGAGGGCCTGTAAAGGAGAGACGTATGGATTTGAAAGCCTCACTCCGGCAACTAAGGAGTGTATTTATGGACACAGGTGACTTCAACCCCTAGGCGCACCTGGCCCCCCCGGAGGCATTCCAGATGATGACTGAACCTAGTCGGTTCATTGGTTCCTAGGTACATTGTCTCTGGGAATGTATGAGGCATGGGTTTCTAAGGCTTTTTCAGCCCCTTTCTGGCACCTCAGACCGAGGCAAACACATTGTTCTTCTGGCCTCATGTGGTTAGGAGGTCATGTCCCTGTAACTGTTCCACTTGAGGTGTTGAGAAATGGAGGGCCTTTCACGAGAACAGCAAAGCAAATGCTCTGTAGATTATAGATAAACACAGATGCATAATCGAATAATGTAAGAAATTAATAATCAAAGTGTATGCGGGAAACGGGAAAAATCACCATGTTATTTCTTAAAGGTTGTTTACACATAGGAACATTTTCAAAATTAGGTAATGTTAGAAAAACACAGATGACGTATGCTACAAGGAATTCACTAGCATATATAATGTCACGTTTGCGACAATAAATCGGCCAGTTCAACACACTGCTGTTGTCTGTGTCCATTTTTATTTTAGTTTTACTTTTTTATTTTTCAGTTTTTTATTTTAGTTGTGTTTTATTTTCACCGATGCCTTTCTTCCTTCAGGAACCCCTGGTTGCTGGAGCTGGTCTCCGGCAGGGAGGGGTCTTCTTCTGAAGAGAAGGACGTGCGCCTGAGAACCTGGAATCCAGGTACTCATTTTCCTACACAGGTGAAACCACCCTGAGGATAAGCTAACACGAGGAGGATGACAGAGCCTGGAAAGAAAGGGGGTAGGCAAGATGCAGCCAGGGTTCTGATCAAACGGTGCCTGAAGTTCACTCTATAGAATCCACAGCAGGTTCCACACTTTCAGTGCAGAACCTGACATGGGGCTCAAACTCATGAACCATGAGATCGTGGTGGGAGCTGAAATCAAGGGTCTGATGGTCAACTGACTGAGCCACCCAGGCACCTGTTTTTTCCCCCAGCTATTTAAGCTGACAAGCTTGCTTTATCTTTAAAGGCGGTTTCAGTTAGGATGGGTCATCACTTGCAATTGAAAACATCCTAACAGAATCAGAGATGTTGAGTCTATTACGTATGTACATTGCCACCTTTACAACAATCCAGACTTAAGGCAGGTATTTTTCTCCTAATGAAGGGAGAAAATGGAGGCTGTGGAGAAAAAAGTTACATACTCGGGGCCCCTGGCTGGCTCAATCAGTAGAACAGGAGACTCTTGATCTTGGGGTTTTGAGTTCGAGCCCTATGTTGGGTGGAGAGAGTACTTAAAAATAAAATGTTGGGGCGCCTGGGTGGCTCAGTTGGTTAAGCCTCCAACTTCGGCTCAGGTCATGATCTCATGGTCTGGTAGTTTGAGCCCCGTGTCAGGCTGTCTGCTGACAGCTCAGAGCCTGGAGCCTGCTTCGGATTCTGTCTCCCTCTCCTGTGCCCCTCCCCCACTTGCACTCTGTGTTGGTCTCTCTCACTCTCTCAAAAATAAAGATTAAAAATTTTTATGAAAATAAAATCTTTAAAAAATTGTTTTTTAAAACCACCCAGCTGGTAAGCTAAGGCCTCATGGCCTTTAATGATTAATCATTTGGCAGAGAGTATCTGTAAATATGAACGAGATTACTATGTTGTCTCACATTTTCTACCTGATAAGTCTGATCTGCTTTTATATTCTCTTGCAGCTGTCCTACTTCCTTTTAAATCATAGTGTTGACCCAGTGGGCCTTTGTTGATACATACATCATTAACTACTACAATTTCATCATATTTAAGTGAAATCACAAAAGCAAACAGTACGATGTATTTCCAGGAAGAATAAATACGCTCACTTCTCCCACCTGCACCACATACACATAACCAGAGACCCAGCAGCCAGAGGGAGATTTCTAAAGCAAAAGTCAGCCATGTCACTGTCATGCCTAAAATCCTCCACACATTTCGGGCTTCCCATTTCAGCCAGAATAAAATGAAAACTCTCTGGTCTCCACAATGATCCTACCCTCGGTCATCTTCCAACACTATCTTCCTTCTAAGCCTTCTATTAGCCCCTCAAGTTCGTTCTCCCCTCCATCCCTGAGCCTTCTCTTTCCCCCAGCTTCTGCCAGGCAGCCCCCAATACATCCATGCCGCAGCTCAAATACCAGCTCCTCCAAGAGGCTGCCTTTGAACCCCACATTAACCAACCTTATCTTCACAGAACTAATCAGAGTCCAAGGTCACCTTTATTTGACTATTGCGTATTTAAATATCTATCTTCCTCTTCTAGAACATAAGGCTCTCAAAAGACAGGGACTCTGTTCTGTTCATCACTGTACCCCATAACTTAAGCAGTGCTGGAACACTACAGGAGTGCAATCAACAGTTACTAACCAATTGACTAAATCTAAGAATCTACATAGGCCACATTAATCAAAACTTTTCAGTAAGGCTTTGTTTCTAGCTGAGAACAAGAACTGCAAAATCCACAATTCTCTTTTAAAGATTTTTATCTATCCTGGATTATGGTTTATTCTTTCTAACCCTGGTCATCATTCTTTAATAAAAGCAAATACCTTGTGAGAACAATGTCACTTTAAAAAAAAAGAGAGAGAGAGAGAAGACTGGGGCACCTGGGTGGCTCAAGTCAGTTAAATGTCTGACTTCGGCTCAGGTCATGATCTCGCAATTGGGAGTTCAAGCCCTGCATCAGGCTCTGCTGACAGCTCAGAGCCTGGAGCCTGCTTCAGATGCTGGGTCTCCCTCTCTCTCTGCCCCTCCCCTGCTCATGCTCTCTCAATAATAAAAGCATTAAAAAAATTTTTTTAAAAAGAGAAGATTTACAGAATTTGGCACTCATGAGGAAAATAAGAAGTATGCCTGAATAAAACACACCTCAAAAGTCAATAACAAACAGGTACATAGGAACTTTTGTAATAGAAATGTTCTAAAACTAGACAGCAGTAATCACTTACAAATCTACCAAATTGATAAAACCAGTAAATTGTTTTTAAAATCAACAATAAGGAAACAATCCCATTTAAAAAGTCAAATTTTTGGTATTTCAAATATATATTACACACACACACGTATACACACATACATGTATACACACAGGTACACGCACATACATGTATACACGCACATATGTATACACACACACATATATATACACACACACACTAATGGCAAATAGGCATATTGAAAAATGCTCAGCACCATTATTCATTAGGGAAATGTTCATTAAAACCACACGATTCATTACTTCACACATTTTAACCACGGCTAACATTAAAATGACTGAGCCAATCAGGTTCTGGTGAAGACTTGGAGTAACCAGGATGTTCACGAATTGCTAAGGAGACAACGAAATGATACAGACCCTCTGGAAAACAGACTGGCAGTTTCTTACAAAGTTTAATACAGGACACAGTAATCCTCCCCCCACCTCAGAAATGTGAATACTTATGTTCAAACATGAACTTGTACACAAATGTCTATAGCAGGAATGTTTATGGATTTATGACCTTAAGAAATCCAAATCTTGTCAGTTGGTAAACAGATAAACTGTGGTGTGTTGGTACACACAATGGAATTCTACTCAACAATAAAAAGGAAGGAGTTATTCATGTACACAACATGGATGAATTTCAAATTATGCTGAATTTAAAAACTAAGACTCAAAATGCATATCATAGTGCATTTATAGGACATACTAGAGAAGACAAATCTACAGAGATGGAGAACACGCCAGTGGTTTGCAGGGGCTCCAGGTGGGGTGAAGAGAGGACTGACTGCAAAGGAGAGGCATCAGAGAGTTGTAGGGGGTGATGAAAGTGTTCTGTGTTTGGACTGTGGTGATAGTTGCAGGGCTGTTTGTTTATCAAAATTCATAGAACTCTACACCAAAAAGATTATATTTTCACACCCATTAGGATGACTATTTTACAAAAAAATAAGTCTTGGCAAGGATATAGAGAAATTAGAATTCTTGTGCATTGCTGGTAAGAATATAAAAACGTCAGCTACTATGGAAACTAATAGGACCATAAATAAACAGAGGGGGTGCCTGGGGGGGTCACTTGGTTAGGCATCAGACTCTTGATTTCAGTTCTGGTCATGGTCTCACCATTCATGAAATCGAGCCCTGCGTCGGTTTCCATGCTGACAGCAGGAAGCCTGCTTGGGATTCTCACGCTCTCTGCTCTTCCCCTAGTCATGCACACACAATGCTCATGCTCTATCAAAATAAATAAATAAAACTTAAAATATTAAACAGAAGTATCCTGTGATCCAGCCATTCCACTTCTAGGTATATACGCAAAAGCACTGAAAGCAGGGACTCATTTGTACACCCATGTTTACAGAAGCATGATTTACAGCAGCCAAAAGGTAGAAATAACCCAAGGGTCCACTGGTGGATTAATGGACAAAATGTAGCATATACATACAATGGATAACCATTCAACCTTAAAAAGGATGCGAATTGTGATTCATGCTATAACATGGGTGAACCTGGAAGACATTATAGTAAATAAAGCCACTCACAAAAGGACAAATATTGTATGATTCCACCACTTACATGAGGTATCTAGAGCAGTCAAATTCATAGAGAAAGAAATTAATAGTGGTAGTGAGGGGCCAGGGGAGAGAGGAAAGGAGTTGTTAAATGGGTTACAGAGTTTCAGCCAGGGTAGATGGAAAAAGTTCTGGAGACTGATGACAGTAATAGTCACACAACAATAAAAGTACTTAATGCCCAGAACCAAACAATTAAAAATGGTTCAAATAGGAAATTTAATGTTATGTATGCTTTACCACATTTTTAAAAACAACATGAGAAAATACTTGATGTATCTGAAAGATCTGGTTGTAAAATGTCAAAGCCACACATTAAAAAACGATTATTACTAGGGTGCCTGGGTGGCTCAGTTGGTTAAGTGTCTGACTCTAGATTTCAGTTCAGGTCATGATCTCCTAGTTTGTGAGTTCAAAGCTCCACAATGGGCTCTGCACCAGCAGTGTGGAGCCTGCTTGGGATTCATTCTCTCTCTCTCTCTCTCTCTCTCTTTCCAGCTCACTTTTTCCTCTGAGTAAATACACTTTTTATTTTTTTTAATGTTTATTTCTGGGCAAGAGAGGGAAAGAAAGAGAGCACAAGCAGGGCAGGGGTAGACAGAGAGGGGTACAGAGAATCCGAAGCAGTTTCCAGGCTCTGAGCTGTCAGCACAGAGCCTGACATAGAGCTTGAACTCCTGAACCATGAGATAATGACCTGAGCTGAAGCTGACACTTCAACTGAGCCACCCAGGTGCCCCTAAATACACTTTCTGAAAGAAATGATCATTACTGTTTGCAGGGAGAAAAGAAAACGATTACATTTTCCATATGTAACTAAACGGTAATGCAATTGGGAGTTAAAGTACATCTGCATCATTAATACGGTATTTCATTACTGTATTCAGAGTGGACTCTAAAGTTGTTTGTTTTGGCCAAAAATATAGGAAGCATGTGTATTTTTTAAATTATAAAGGACAACGAATTGACATTTAGATTTTTCTCCATGATGTATCTGGATGAAGCTGCCATCTCCCTTCTCTCTCCTCTCCCTCAGTTGGAAAAAACAGATGGCCAACCACAGATTTTCCCATTTGCAGACCTCTACATATCCAGGGTCTTTTACCCTGCAACCCCACCCTTCCAATGGGTCCTTATCAGGAAAGCCATGACCAAAGAGTCAGTGGGAAACAACTACACTTGCGTTAATGAGGAATAAGAACCCAAATTCTTCACTTGTATCACCCTTCTGCCAGCATGCTAAGTAGGCCCCTGGCTTGATTTCTTTCTTCAAGTACGCCAAAGTCCTGCCTCTCAAGACCTAGATGTAGGCTCCTCCCTCCGTTGGGATGCAAGTCTCCTCTACCCCCCCTACCTTCCCACAACTGCATCAACCCCTCCCTTGATTCTCATTCTCCCTTCTGCAGCTCCCAACTCCTCCCCTGATTGGCTCCTTTTGCAAGACTCCGACTGGCTCTTCCTCCTTTCTACTTGCCCTCCTCAGATTCTTTCCCATACCACCCAGCCCAGTTGTCATTCCCACTCACCCTTGTCCAGTAAGTATTTATTGAGTGATTCTAAGTACCAAGCACCGTTCCACATGAAAACAGAAGTGAACGATACAAAAAGCTACGTGTGGGAGGTTAGGTTACAATAAAGTAAACAAAGTTAGGAGACAGAGTGAGACGCAAGGCAGGGTACTGTTAAAGGTGACCAGGGAGAGCTTCCTGCTATTCCCAGGCAGGGGGAACAGGAACAGCAAGCTTAAAGGCTCTGGGGCAGGTGTGTGCTTGGAGGGCTGGAGGAACCTTGTTATGTGTGTGGGAGGAGGGTGGGAGCTCGGTGGGGTGAGGGAAGACCACAAAGATACCAGGGACTAAGTCACATCTGGCTGTGAAGGCCACTATAATTGGGGTTTTAGGCTGAGTCAGACAGGAACCTTTAGAGAGTCTAAAGCAGAGGAGGAATATTCTAACTTTTTCCCCCCAAAAGATTTTCAGAAGACCTCCTTGGTAATTTTTGGAATAGCCCCTGTTTTGTTCTAATGCTATTCAAAATTTTATAGTTTGTATTTACTTACATGATCATTTCCTTAATGTCTATTTCCCCTAGTAGGTGGTATACTCCATGAGAGTAGGGCTTGTGTGTCTTTTTTAGATCACAAACTGAAATCCAAGCATAGTACCTGGCATATAATACATGCTCAATAAAAAGTTGTTAAGCAAATTAATAAACTCTAGCCTCTAGGATAAAGTAGCTCTAAGTACATAATCCACAAGTACACATATTTTTCTATATATTCCTATATTCAATACATTCTCCACTTTCTCTCACATGAAGAAATTACACATCAGAACCAATCCATACTTAGAGTCCTAAGGTGCTTGATACTCTCTAGACACTTTCACTAATCTCAAACATTTTGAATCTTTAGTAAGTAAAGGCTCAAGACATTTCACTGTAAGCCTTAAGTAATGAAATTGACACATGAAACATAGTAGCTAAACATGAGAATGTTATGAAGTGTGTTTAAAGCTGGCTACTGAATTTCTGTAGTCTAGACATTTTTTGAGTCCTCACCATGTGCCAGAGACAGTGCTAACTCATACAAGGACTATACAGATGAATAGATCTGGGTGTTTTTTAATGGGAGTTCATGCTCTAATAACTCACACCTGTACAAAGCTTTACTGTTTGCAATTCTTGCCCACATTATCTCAATATACATGTATGCAAAAAAAAAATGTCCAGGCTTCCTTGATGGTCATAAATTTACACCATCTCCAGGGATCTTAACCCATAACAAATATGACTGACTGGTTCACAATCAGCACAAAGTCTGGTCGCCTGTCACATGTCCCCTACCTCCTGCCCCAAGACTACAGAGGGGCAAATATCCCCATTTCACCGGGGGGGGGGGGGGCGGTCAATGAAATCAACTCTGGATCCAAGAGCCAAGATTGCCAAAAACTTCAATTCTCCAGGCTTTCTTCAAAACCACCCAGGGCAGCAACAATCCAGTGACACTCCCCTAGTGATAAAAGAGGATAAGAAGCAAAGAGCAAAAAATGGTCTGTCTCCCACAGTGGCCAGGGGTAGAACTCATTCAGGGGGGACACTATCCAAGCAGAACACAGCACATACCCCCACCTCAGCACCTCCTACTTCTGGGCTGCCAAGAGAGGCCTTGGCTTTGGAGAAAGCCAATCCAATAAAAGTGGGTGAAATTAGGACAAAAGGAGTTCGGTATCCTGGCAGGAGTGCAGGGAGCAATCCAAATGGACAAAAACATCCCATACAGTTTCACTCAAGTTAGCAAATAATTGAAGACAGACAAGAAAGCCAACAAAACTTTCTCTAGCTCTTATTTCCTAGGGAAGAATGTGATGATCACAGAAAAACTTTTATGAATATTTAAATACACTCACATATTCTACCAGTAAGGCAATATATCCTCAAATCACTTATAAATATTATAACCTTTTTAGTAGAGAGGTGATGGACTTCAAAATTTCTTCTTCAAATTATCTTTTCAGGGTTAGACACAGCACAGTTGTCGTCAAGGCTTTACGGCATCCCTGTGATTTTTTTTTTTCCTGTATAGAATCCTCACTTTATTTTCAAGATACGTGAAAATACGGAGACTATTTTAAGTTGGTTAACTATTTCATACATGGAGTCAGGACAGACTGAAGAATCTGTACTTCACTGTATTTATGGATCACTCATTTCCAGCCATTCCTCTTTTGAATTGAAGAGAAAGAAAAGAAAAAAAGTTGGCCACATACTAGACTCAGTTTGTCTTGTTTCCTTAACATACGCCTTATCAGCCCTGCCACAGCTGAAGTGATTCCAAATTGCTTTATGACACACTTGGATTTTCTCCCACTAATAATTCCTTCTTCCTGCCCATGACTGGCAGGCTTCTTCCACACTGCAGTAATGTGGGACAGCTAATTATCTACCAATCCACCTTGCTATTCCGCACTTGGCAACTTTTATCTGCACAGGACAGCTGCACTCGCCACGTTTGAAGTAAAATGTCAGTCTCTGCTAACGCAACAAGACTTACATCACTAATGATGTCTCTACACTTTGAAGACACAACTCAAAGCCTAATTAAAAATTCAGATTCATTCTCACTGGCTTCCTGATTTTCACTGCCCTTCCACCAGGGCCTCAAAGTATTTTCTTTTTTAGTACTCCACGCAAAAATAAAACTTAAAAAATATCCAAGGGGGAATGGGGCGGGGGGGGGGGGGGAGTGCTATAGTCTTGGACTTGCACAGAGTCTTTAAAATAACTGTTATGGTTGGAAGAGAATCAAGATGTTATCACACACAACAGATAACAATTTACCCACTGGCTTCTCCTCTACAATTACAATAAAACACACGATTTCCAGGGAAATATGAACCATACGTTGCTTTACAGTGGATTCACTCTGGTATTTAGGGATTGGAATTTTTCTAACTGTAAATTAACTCAGAAATCATTTGACTGTAAATCTGGAGAGGAAAGCTCCTTTTGAACTCAGAACAAAGTGGGGGACGTGGGGCGGGGGGAACTTCATACTCCTAATGACTAGGGAGATACAAGTTCTGGAGGTCCAAAATAGAATTCTGCCTGAAAATTACAGGTGGAATTTCCTTCCGTAGCCTTTACATAAACAAAACCCAAAAAACCAAGGGTTCCTCCCTTAAAGTTTGGTTTTCTTTTTATGCTATATTTTCCTAATAAAAAGATTGGTGGTGGTACAGTTCACAATTATAAATAACTGACCATTTAAATTTGCTCTTAAAAAAAACTAACAATATTATAGTAAGTCTCAGAATCTTTAGGTTTCATCTGTGGCTCACTGACTTCTAGGTATTTTAATAACAGCTTAACAACAAACAAAAAAAACCAAAAATCCAGTCAGCTGTCAAAGTAGACTATCAACTTTACCTTCTCATCCATAAAGGAAAAAAAAAACCAACAAAAAACTAAGCCAAACCTTTTCCCCAAAGAATATAAATACCTTTACATTTCTTTTATATTTTAAGGCAAAATCTCTTGGAAAAATGGAGCCCCCACAGAACAGTATTGTGCGAAGTGTCAAAAAACAAGAGTCCTAAGACCAGCACTTGAGTTTTTTGTTTGGTTTTTATTTGTTTATCTATTTTTGAGAGAGAGAGAGAGAGCGAGAGAGCGAGCGAGAGAGAGAGAGAGCGCGAGCGCATACAAGCAGGGGAGGGGCAGAGAGAGAAGGAGACACGGAATCCGAAGCAGGCTCCAGGCTCTGAGCTGTCAGCACAGAGCCCAATGCAGGACTCAAACCCACAAACTATGGGATCATGACCTGAGCTGCAGTTGGACACTTTACCAACTGAGCCACCCAGGCGCCCCCAGCACTTGAGTTTTAAGTCTACCACTTACTCCTGGGTCTGATCTCCAGAGAGCCACTTCTCCCACTGGGCCTCAGTTTCTCATCTGTAAAAGAAGGGATGCAGATGTGATGTTCTCTCTGGTCCTTCCCAGTCCTCTTGGCGCCCAGTGATCTGAGGAGTTGAAAGGTCGGGGAGAAAAGGTATGCCAAGGGCAGGCCTTCTGAGCCTGGATTTGTGCAACCTCTGAGGGCAGACCACAAGACCACAGTGGAAAGCCAGACAGCCTGCCTTCCAGCCAGAAGTAGGGAGACCACAAAGCAGGCCGTCCCTCCCTGAACCAGACTCAGGGAGGCAGAACCTAGCTATGGAGCAGGCCTCGGCAGCTGGTGTCTAAATCCTAAGTCACTTCAGCTGAGTTTTCTAGATGGCAAGCTTTCTCCAGGTTCCTAGTTCTTTTCCCCTAGAGCACATCTCCAAATATAGGAGACTCAGGCACAAGCAGCAAGTTCCCAACTGCCCACCATGTTGAAACAAAGGGGAGAACCTATTTAAGAAAGTAAGCATGCATGGTATATATATACACAGTGGAGTATTACTCGGCAATCAAAAAGAATGAAACGTTGCCATTTGCAACTATGTGGATGGAACTGGAGGATATTATGCTAAGTGAAATTAGCCGGTCAGAGAAAGACAAATATCATGACTTCACTCATATGAGGACTTTAAGAGACAAAACAGATGAACATAAGGGAAGGGAAACAAAAATAATATAAAAACAGGAAGGGGGACAAAACAGACTCATAAATATGGAGAACAAACTGAGGGTTACTGGAGGGGTTGTGGGAGGGGGGATGGGCTAAACGGGTAAAGGGTACTAAGGAATCTACTCCTGAAATCATTGTTGCACTATATGCTAACTAATTTGGATGTAAATTAAAACAAAACAAAAAAACATAAGCGTGCAGACAGAGAAACTCTACTGGCCACATGGTTTGAGCCTTGATCTAGCACTGCCCAAAGACTGCCCAGGCTGTTCAACTGCTTAAGGCAGTAGCACCTTTCTTGTTCAGCCAATGTAACTGGGTGTTATCTGCCATATAAAAAGTCTTGACTGACATGAAGGATCCGAGGATCCCACAACCTGGCCTCTACTTCTCTGATCTCTTCCTACACCCTTCCTTCCCTCTGGCTTTCCTAACTCCAAACCTTAGTGCCAGCTTTCCATTCCTCAAAGGTGCCATCACAAAAGAGCCTTCTGAAAACTCCACTCTTTGACTAACCAACTCATTCATTCCACCTTTTCTGGGAAGCCTTCCAGAATCCCTCTCCACCCCCAAATACATTAACATCCCTGACATCCTTTCCCCAAGCATCTGGAAATCCCTTTCTCACTCACTGGATCAGAAATTAACTGATGGAGACCTCAGACGTAACCCAGTACCTGACACCAAACATTCAATAACTACTTAATTATAACAGAGTTCACCTCCCAAAGCAATCCAATGTAGAACTTTTCTATCAGAAAGTTTTCCTTCCTTTTATACGGAAAGTGGTTTCCCTATAACCTTTATATAAAAAGCACTGATTTTTACCTCCTGGAGCCCACTGAGTAATTTTAGTCCAGGACTGCAAATCGGTGGCCTCTGGCCTAATCCAGCCCACAGACATGGTTGGTTTGGCCCACACAGTTTTTGTGTTTGTTTTGTTTACATCTGAATTAGTTGCCCACACTTTTAAGAATCTTGAGTTTCATCTGAAAACCAGATATCCACCCTCTCCTGAAAAGCAGTCATGTGTCAACACTGGACCCACACTACTACTGCCACTCGGGCAACAACTGGAGGACAGTACTACCCTTCAGTTGACAAGGGCCAACACCATTCTCCATTCTCTACCCCAGGTGTGATCTAGATCTCATACTCCAACGTTTCTTTCTATCCTGTCTTGACCCATAGAAACCAGTTTAGTCTCAGATGAACATAAGGGAAGGGAAGCAAAAATAATATAAAAACAGGGAGGGGGACAAAACAGAAGAGACTCATAAATATGGAGAACAAACTGAGGGTTACTGGAGGGGTTGTGGGAGGGGGGGATGGGCTAAATGGGTAAGGGGCATTAAGGAATCTACTCCTGAAATCATTGTTGCACTATATGCTAACTAATTTGGATGTAAATTAAAAAAGAAGAGAGAAGAGAGAAGAGAGGAGGGGGGAGGGAGGAGAGAGGAGGGGGGAGGGAGGAGAGAGGAGGGGGGAGGGAGGAGAGAGGAGGGGGGAGGGAGGAGAGAGGAGGGGGGAGGGAGGAGAGAGGAGGGGGGAGGGAGGAGAGAGGAGGGGGGAGGGAGGAGAGAGGAGGGGGGAGGGAGGAGAGAGGAGGGGGGAGGGAGGAGAGAGGAGGGGGGAGGGAGGAGAGAGGAGGGGGGAGGGAGGAGAGAGGAGGGGGGAGGGAGGAGAGAGGAGGGGGGAGGGAGGAGAGAGGAGGGGGGAGGGAGGAGAGAGGAGGGGGGAGGGAGGAGAGAGGAGGGGGGAGGGAGGAGAGAGGAGGAGAGAGGAGGAGAGAGGAGGAGAGAGGAGGAGAGAGGAGGAGAGAGGAGGAGAGAGGAGGAGAGAGGAGAGAGGCCATTCTCTGCCCATCCCTGCTTGCTCTCTCTCAAAATAAATAAACGTTAAAAAGAAAAGTAAACATTGACTATTAACGACAGGGTTAGTATTTTCTCCATAAACCCCAAAGGATGGTTTTGCACCATATCCCTAGGTCTGTGCACCTCACTTCAGTAAACCCCAGAACAAAGGACTGACCACACTGAAATCTGCAGGTTCTAAAGATTTGATTTTTATTTCATTCAGGATTCAGGAGCTGTTCACTGCCTTCTAGGTTCCATGCCCTGGCACTAAAAAGATCGTCCCATACTTCTGCTTACTGACTACTGCCACATTGGACCTTGTGCTAGACTCTCATCTTTTAAAATCTATTCCCCTTCATTAACACAGTCAAGCCCGAAAGACCCTAACATTCAGAGCAATTTTAACAATATGCTGGAAGTTAACAGTTAATAACTTAGCTGTGTCAAAATTGTTGCCTCTGTTGTCCCTTCCTATTTTGAATTTCAGTATTCTTACACCCGGTCCAAGGAGTTCCAAAGTAAATCCCACTGCACATAATACCCAACTTCCAGAGTTCTTCCAGGTTCCTGTCTGCTCATCCACTTAAGCTCAAGGAAGGAACTCCTCAAGCAGCAACCAGAAATAGCACCAAGTTACAAAGTGTGAAACCATCTCCTTCCCCTCCCCCAGACACCTCCAGACTCCAGCAGGACTGGCAGAAAAAAACAGAAGCACAGGCGCCAATGCCAACTAAGACAGGTATTAGTGGAGAGGAAGTGGAGGGAGTATGAAGCACAACAGGGAGAGTCCACCAGAAGTCATTCAACATGCTTTTCTTTGGCTCACTCTTACCAAGTTCAACTGAGAGTTATCCATCAATGGGCAATTTTCTTCTGCTCCAAATACTTTATTTCAGAAGAGAGCAAGGCAGCAATTTTTCCCACTAGGACTTACATTGTATACAGAGTATAGAATAAAAATCACATTTTTTGCAAATATGGGGGAGGAGGAATCACCCCTAACACATTCGGTATTGCTTCAGTACACAAATTATCCTAAAACATGCCATTCCTAGTATGCTAGATCTGATTTAGGACAAAATACAAACCTTACCTAAACCTAACTGCAAATCAGCATGCACTTACGATAGAGCTACCAAGATGTTGGTGTGCATAACCACAAAAGCCCCAGAGTGATGGCCATGGAGAGAAGACTTGAGGCCATGTGAAGAAGTACAAGAGTCACAGCCACATCCCTACCAAGGGCTTGAAGATATACTATTTTGTCCAGTGCCACCAAAGGGGATTAGAAATGTTCGATGAACTACTGATTTGGTCAGACTTTGGGTTTGAGGCTGCTGCTGCTTCCAGGATTGACCTGTGTTCACAGTTCACTGAAAAAACGGAGGAAGCAGTAACCAACTTCCAGGACAGACCTCCCCACATGGGCTTGGGCAGCCCTCCTTATCCTCCCATAATGCCCTGCTCCGGGTTCCACCACCACACCACCCACTGCATTCTACTGCTGCTTGCCAGCCCCCTGGGTTATACCTCTTTTTGTACCTGTTTCCATCAAAAGTTCAGAGCTTAAGGCCACAGACCAGGCTTTATTCACCTTGTATTCAGGCCAAATCTAACCAAAGCCCTTGGCCACATAGAAGCACTCCCCTGCCCAACCCTTGCTGAATGTATGCAAAATGAACAATGAACTTCCAAGGCCTTTCTGGTGCATACAAAGGAGGCCTCCCCTCTCACTTTCAGCAGCAGCCACTCATATACAACTTTGCTCTAGATTTTCAGCCAGCACCTCATCCCAGTTGAGCCCTTCAGTTCCTCAAGTCACATCTTTCCTGGCTGCTGCTCTTGCCTGAACTGGAGCTGAAGCTCTTGCTTGGGCTTCTGGTACTTCTTCTGCCTCTACTGGAAGGACCCTCCCCAGCCCCTTTCCAGGCCCCAAACAGCAGCTGTCTGACCAACCTGCTGGTGTGTCTGCCAAGTTCACAGTGACTATGCCCAGCCCAGCAGAGCTGTGTTAGAGCTAACTTCAAGGCGGGCACACTGGCCATGTGCCAGGTCCTTGCTGTTAAAGAGCCTGTATTGTCATATAATGTTAAATGGGCCTTATAAGTGCTTGGTGAAATGGCTGCCAGACCCAGATATGCCTTCTAACAGGCAGACATGGTTATTTAAGCCATTTTACCTGTGCAATCTTCCCTCCTCTTCCAGATTATAAACTTCAGGGGCTATGCTGGAATACCTCCTTGTAAATCCCCTCAACACCTAGCAAAGGGTTCTGTGCACAGTAAGCTTTTCAATTACTATTTTTCCATTTAAGAACCACCATATCCACCAACATTTCCCCAGCCATAGCTTCACATTAACAAGTGCCTTCACATATACTATTTCCATCAAGTCCACAGAGCCAACCTCCAAGAAGAACCAGCACCCTCCAACTTGCAAATGAAGATCACTCAACCTATAAGTGGCAGGGCTGGAACCCAGGTCTCCAAACACTCAATGTCAAAGTTCTTTCCACTCCACAAGGCTGCTTGATATTAAATAAATAAACAAACAAACCAAAACCAAAACAAACCAAAAAATAAATTTCTTGCACGAATTAAATAGGCAGAAACAAGTCTTCTGGCCACAGCTACTCTCTGCTCCCCACCTCTCAATGTTGTTGAAGGTTTCACTCTACCAGACCCCTGAGGAAACCATGATTAGGTTTTTGACTTTTACCCATGAAGTAGGAGGTCGGCTGCCAGGTGGGGGAGGAGATGGGATGGGGGAGGGGGGGCAATATTCAGTGGCAGCTTTCCCAGGGCACTGGCAAAATTCATTGGTGCAAATCATTTAAAGATTTTTTTTTTTAATTTTGTTACTAAAAACAAAGGACAAAAAAGGAAAAAAAAAAAGCTAGGAGGAGGCAGCCTCCATGAGAAAACCTTTGCAAGAAAATCTTTAGGAGAGCTTTTCAAACCGTCTTGATTTCCAAGCACAGAAAACAAAACCTGTGCATGGGAAACGACAGTGCTGCAGGAAGGCCTGGTTTTTGTTTTTGTGAAATTAGCCCTTGCAACCTTCTGTGTGCCGCATGTGCTGCCATTTGAAATGCTGCAACAGGCAAATTGTCTTTGGAGAATTTCTGCAGCAGAAAGGATTTAGAAGTCTGAAAATGGGCTTTTTACGTATAAACTGACGTACAGAAACTTTCTCATCAATAAGGTGCTCTCCTGAAAGCAGTGCTCTGCACAGAGCTCAAAATGCCAAGGTCAAATGAAGAGTCCATCCTTAACAGAGGGGGAATCTTTTTTTTCTCTCAAAGAGACAGAACCTTTCCCTCAACCCCCTCACATCTGCATATGGAAGTCTGACCTTGTTCACCCTAACACCCACAAGGCTACCTACATCTGAATGGCAGGATAACTCTACAGCTATAAAATCCAATATTCCATAAGGGAGGACTATATAATCTGCACTTTAACTAAACCCCCATCATTTCAGACCCACTGAACAAATCCCAGAGGTTTGCAGAGGAAAATATGAGGCTCGAAAGCTTTGTACTAAGGGCCAAAAATCTAGCCTGCGTTAGATTTTATTTTACAAGTACCCCCCCCCCCCAAAAGCTGGCAGTGTAACAAAATTAAGAAGAGACTCTTTCCCCAATTTTCCCAGATGGAGGCAAGTGGCAGATCAATGTACAGCTCAAGGAGAGGAATTTAAATACAGTATGTGCTTCTCCTTTCAAAAAAGGAGAGAAGCCACTTCACATTTTGCCAGACAAAACCCTGTCCCCAGGAGGCCAGTTTCCACAATGAGATTGCAAAGGTGCTAGAAAGAGGCCAGTTGGGAGGAGATACAGGGCCATTTGGGCACAAACCCCCCACAGATCAGAGCTTTTTTTCCAAAGTGTCTCCTTTTCAACAGGGAAGCCTTTTAAAAACTACATTTGCTTTGGATCCCTACCTGAATGACAATGTGTTGGGATCCGATTTCACCTTTTGTCAAGGATCGGGTGAGAAACAGTAAAACTGCTGTCAGCATCTTAGAAAAAGCCAAGTCCTTAGCTTATATGGGGAAGGGGGTGGGGAAGAAACTTAAGATCTCTAGCCCAGCCCTTGTGATGGGGTGAAGGTGATAAATGCCTACTAATCTTACCAACACAGCCCAAAACTGCAACATCTTAAATGTCTCTATGCAAAAACACAATTGTTTGTGCTCTGAACTGAAACATTCACCACTGGGGGGGGGGGGGGGGGGGAGGAATCCTAGTTCCTTCCTAACATTTTAGTTCCATTTCCTCTGAAAGTCACTTCACTTCTAAGAACTCTGTCAACAACCATCAGAAATAAGAAAACGCATGCGGAAAAAGTATAACGGAATCTGAACCTGAAAGATCTGCACAGAAAAGGACAACTAAATGATGTATCTTAAAAGCTTGTCTATTGTTAAGCAAATGAAGAAATATCCGACTCTATTGCACTTCACGGCCGGGTGTCTGCAAATAAATACAGAATTACCTTTCAAGCAAACCACCCACTCCTCAATCTCATCTAAAAAACCAAACCAAAACAACAAAACCCCAGCGTCTTTCCACTACAGTGTTAAAGGTCTGCGGGAGTGGCTGTAGGAAAACTATCATCCAGGGTGAAGACTTGGGGTTGGAAGGAGGCGTGGTAGAGCAGAAGATTTTCGGGCGGGGGGGGGGGGGGGAGGGAGACGTCGGTAACCTGAATCCCAAAGTGACTCAAAACACCTCCCCACGGTGGGAGGTGGAAGGGTGGTCACAGTAGAATAGAAATCAGAAACCTATTCCAAGATCACATTCCTGGAAACTTCGCTCTTTCGAAAACCACATTTATCACCATTATTGCTAGAATGCATAAAGGAATGAGGTTATTTTACGGAAGAATGTTATAGCAAAGGTTTCAGACTCTTAATGTTACCTCAACCTCTCCTAATTGACTGGGCCTTTCTGACCAAGAAGATAAAATAATGGCAGGGTATAATCTCCAGGTGGTTGCTGTTTAGCAATTTTTACTACTGTTATTAGGAACACCTTCGGGATTCCTTATACGCCGCCGGCAATCCTTCCATAAGCCCCTTCCTCCACTGAGGAGGACCAACACGGTAAACAATCTAGAGAAATGGGAACCTTATTCACGGTTTCCCCGTTTTTCTCCCCTAAAAAGGCATACACAAAACAAAAATACAGAGGACGGTGCGCTAAAGGACAACAGCAACAGCGGCAAGCAATAAAAAAGTCCCCCACGCGGGACCAGAGTCGGGAATCTACAAGGCCAGCCCCTCCCCCAATGCACCCTGGCGGGGAAAGGGAGCCCAGAGTCCACTCCTCCCGCCCCTCTCCGCCGGGACCCAGGTGGCCCAGGAGCAGCTGGGCACGCTGTGGTGGTGCCTTCCTTTCCGGCGCCCATCCGTGCGCCTCGGTCTGGGGGACACAGGGAGGTGGTCAAGGGGGTGAGGTAGGGGAGGCAAATCGTCCGAGCCAGGCGGGGCCGTCTGCCCCGGGATGGGTACACAAAGAGCAAAGGGGAGTTTGCAGGGGTGGCGGGGTGAAAACAAGACTGCGGGGGAAACTACGTGCAAATTAGGAAAGGAGATTCGAGGGAACCGCAGATTCCTTGCTAAGATAAAGGAGCTGCGGAGGGGGTGGGTTGTAAAGGGGGGGGGGGGTAAAGAGGGTTCCGCGCAAGGGGCAGGAGCCTCTGCGGAAGAGAAAGGGAGAGTACCTGTGTGCATGGAAGAGTTGGTGTGTAGTCGGAGAGGGAGGGGGTCTGTGCAGAGGGCAGAGCTGTCTCGCGGAAAAGGGGGCTCCGTATATGCCAGAGAGGTCTGCCTGGCCAGTGGGACGTGTACTGGGGAACGGGACCGGGCTCTGCGCATAGGAGAGGGGCAGGATGCCTGGCAAGTTCGGGGGGGCGGAAAAGGGGCCACTTACCTGCATGGTGACGACCCCCAGTTCCTCGGCCGCCAGCCTCTGCATCTGGCTCGCCAGCACTTGCGCTTCGTCCAGGATGGAGAAGTCGGCGTCGGCCACGGCGCCCAGCAGCCAGCACGCGCCCAGGCAGAGCAGCCAGAGGGGCGGCCGCCGCGCCCCGGCCCCGGCCGGGCCGGACGAGCCCCGGCAGCGGCGGGCCAGGGCGGCCGCCCCCGCCGTCTCCTCCTCCTCCGGCTCGCGGGCCATGCTGCCTCCCCCCACTCCCCGCCGACGGGCTCAAGGCGCCGAGAAGCGGGGAGGGAGCAACGGGAGGTGCGCCCAGGGCCCGCTCGGCGCACCCCGCAAAACTTTCTTGCCCTTCTTCAGGCGCCTCTGCGCGCCGCGGCGGCGGCGGCGACTCCCAAACTTAGGGGGCGCCCGGCTACAGCGCGGGAGCGCGGGCGGCCACCATCGCCGGGCTCCGGCGGCGGGCGGGAGAGGAAGCGGCCGCCCGTTCGCTCCCAGGGACCCCGGCGCCGGCGCGGCCCCCGCGGCGCGGCGGGCGTCTCGGAGGGTGGCGGCGCTCGCACCGGGTGCGCGGGCCGCGGGGCTGACAGTCGGAGCCGCGGAGCTTTCGCTTCTCCCAAGTCGCGGCGAGGCGGAGGCGGCGAGGGCGGGCGGGCGGCGGCACCGGCAGAGGAGGAGCGGCGCTCGGCTGCGAGGCTGCAGCAGCCACCCGAGCGAGGAGGGAGAGAGGAAGGTTTAAAAAAAAAAAAAAAAAAAAAAAAAAAAAAAAAAAAAAACAACGGAGGGGGGACTGAGTGAGAGAAAGAAAGAAAGCGGCGGGGGGAAAGGGAGGTGTCTGGTGCCACCACGCTGCACTCCGGCTCCGTGCACTTCCCGGCGCGGCCGCCGCCGCGGCTGCGGTGATTTATGGAAGGAGGGAGAGAGGCGGGGAAATTCCCCCAGTCGCCCCTCCTCTTTTCCCCTCGCTCCCGCCTCGGAGTCGGCCCCCCCAGGCGCTGGGGGCTGGAGAGCAGGCTCTCTTTTCGGGTTCTAGCCCTGCCGGGATTGGGGTCACTAGGCCCTTCTTGTGGCCGGCGACAGCGACCCACCCCAGCTCTCCCCGCCTCCGCCAACGCGACGGACCCCGGGATCCCACCCTTTCTAGGTTCCACCCATCCAACGTCCCTTTAAGTTCTGGGAGGCAGGCTTTCTGCCTGGCAGAGTTTGGGGGAGGAGGGGACCGCCGTTTGTGCGTTCACTGCTTCTCTTCGGTGTTATTAATAACAATAGCACTCGTAGGATCAACAGGTTTCTTTCATTAACCAGCTACTGTGTGCCCAGCACTGTGCTCTGGGACTTGTGTACGTTATTATCCTTTAATCCCACCACATCCCTATGAGGTACGTATCTTTATCCTAAATTTTTAGGTAACAGACTGAGGCCTAGGTAAAATAAATTGTCGAGGGTCACCCAGGGGACAAGTGGCAGATCCGGAATTTAAGGCCCTTGCTCTTAAATGTGACATAGTTCTGTCTCTGTTTGGAAATGAACCATCTGATCCCATCAAAAGCAAAACAAAACCCACAAAACTACTGAACGGGAGTTCTCTCCACACATCTGCCAAGCATGGGGAGGCAAGGTTAACCTTCCTCTTTATTCCTGGCTTAGGGTCTCTGAGAAATCACCTGCTGGAAGCACCTGGCACAAGTGGATGGCTGGGGTGGGGGAGGGGTATGGTAAGGCCGCCCTTCCTCCTTCCAAGTGTTGTGAGGTTGCTACTCTAGGTTCCTAGAGAACAGAGCCATGCCCCAGAAGGTGAAGGGCCTTGCCTAGGGGTACCTAGCAGGGGTGGTAGTAGGACTGTGACCTGTACTTAGTGCTCTCTGGACTTTATAGTAAAACCTTCTGTTGTACTTCTTTGACTACACTGTGTTAAACACCCACCTCTTATAAGCTTTCCTTGGCCCAATTCCTCCTTGTGATTATTTCTCTGTTCTGAATTTCCCGATCAGTGTTGTCTCCTATACTATATGTTTTCATTTTGTGACATTCTGCTCTCTATGTCCCCTTGAGACAGGCACATCAGACTCTTGCTGCTTCATCATATCTGTGATGTTTGTTGTATGTAACTCGCACAGGCTACAATGAAGGGAAGTTTGTTGAGGGCAGAGGCCAATCCACCTCCCCATCATCCACATGTAGCTCAGTACCAAGCCCAAAGTAGGTGCTGTAAAAATGAGGCTTTAATTAATGATGGGATAAAAAAAAATCTACCTGTTGTCTTCCATCCCCAGAGTTGGACTGACATTTGGCAGAGAGATGATCCTACAACTTCTTTTTAATTATATATTATTTCACATGACAGTGAAACAAAACATTTTAGCCCACTTGGTAAACAGAAGACAAAAAAACAAAAATAATGGCAGCTAGCATTATTAATGTTTTGTACTGGATTCTTCAAGATTACTGTCATCAAAGTTGTCACACATCTTTAAGCCATCCTTCTGAAACTCCTTCAAAATGGCTTTTCTTTCCTTGCCCATCCCTTGTATATTGGTATTTCCTGGGTCCTGTTTCTTGAAATTCTAATCGTATGTCCCCCGCCCCTTTTTACTCTAAGGTTCTTCTTGAGGAGTCTCATGTATGCTCATGCCTTCAATTATCTCCAAGACATCAGAATTTTGCAAACTTCTAAACAAAGCTTAATCTCTTTTTTGAGCTGAATTTCCATTTTCCCAACTGTTCAATAACTTTTCTAACAACTATACCTAACTAAAACTCATTACTGATTTCTGTCATTCTCCATCTAAATCTGCATCTGATTGCATACTTGGGTGGATGTCACCTGCTCTGTGAGTTAGGCCTCTTACTCCCTGCCTCCGCTGTAGCTCCCTGCACATGTCTGCTGCCCCCCCCCAACCCCGCTTTCCATCTGTATTACTGCATTATGACCACAGTCTCCTCCCCAGTCTCCGTGCAGTCCTTCTTATATCCCATCATTCTGTTCTCCAGGCTGAAACCAAAGTCATCTTTCTAAAAGTCAAATCTGAACTTGTCACTGTAACCTAATCATTTCTGTTGCTTCATCACAGAGAAATAAAGTTAACGCAATAAGCATGGCTCTTTGTGCTGTGGTATGTCTTTCTATGCTTATTGAAGCCACTCTGCTCCCTTCCCCCCAACATATGCCTCACCTCTGCTAGAAAACACCTTTGCTAGCAGTCTTGAAAGCCTTCCCCTTCTTTCCACCTGGCAAGCCCTTATTCAACTGAGATGTCACCTCTGTGAAGCCTTCTCTCACCCCCCAACAGAATTTATTGCTCCTTCTGTCCTGCTCCAAAGCTCTCTCCTGAAATGTCCTCCCACATTTAACAAGCAGCATTATCCATTTGAAAGTCTTGTTTTCTCCATCCTAATGTTTCTCATTAGGTCCATGGCCACCTGTAGCCTTGGGGCACTCTTAAACTGTGAATCCTGTGCTCCACCCCAGGTCTACCGATACTGAAGCAGAATTAGTGGAGGGGGCTGTGTCCTGCAGTAAGCATTTTACAGACCCCCCCCCCACCACCACCACCAAATGAGTCTTAGGAACTGTTTGCTGTTAGACTGCAAACAGAGCTCCCCAGGATGGTAAGTTATTCATCCTGGAGCTCTAGCATTTAGCCCAGTGTCTACACCCAAGGGATTTTTTTTTTAAGTTTATTTATTTATTTTGAGACAGCAGGGGAGATGCAGAGAGAGGGAGAGAGAGAGAATCCCAAGCAGGCTATGCATTGTCAGTGAGGAGCCCAATGCAGGGCTCAAACTCACAAACCTTAAGATCATGACCTGATCTGAAATCAAGAATCAGAAATTTGACTGAGCCACCCAGGACCCCTCCCCCCCCCAAGAGATTCTTAATACTCAGAAAGTGTCACGTGATATATTCTACGTTGCCAATGGGGAAAAGTCTCAGAGAAATAAAGTCATTTGCCTAGGGTACTACAACTTTTGAATAGTGGTACCAGTATGCAAACCTGGGTCTTTAAACACCGAATAGCAAGCTCTGAGGTACTAGTCTGGTGTCAGAGAGAATTTCACACATGTACACTTGTACGTGATAAACCAGTGAAAGGTTTTTTCCTGATAAACTATTAATCCTTAATGTCCCCAGCCCATATAAGTGAAATTGCCCCACCATTGACCCCTGCACAGCATTAGTTGACCGTCTTGGTGGGGGAGGGGGGAGTAGGGGAGGGCGACTGATTGGACCAGGGTAGGTATGTGACATGAAGATAGCCAATGTATCACATGGCAAGGCATGACAAAAAGATTAGCTGGGTCAAACAAAGTTTTACTCTCAAAAATTTTAGGAAATACTAAGAGGAAAAAGCAGTTAGAAAAAGCAGTTAAAACTAAAAGGACATAGGAGTCATAGAAGCCTTGAGTTCCATAATACATATTGCAGGAAATATATAGCCATATATACATACAGAACCATCTGTGTGTGTGTGTGTGTGTGTGTGTGTGTGTGTGTGTGTGTGTGTAAGTACACAACCATATAGCATGATAGCTAACAGCATGAGTAGTGGAATCAGAAAACCTGGGTTCAGATCCCAACGATAATACTTGCTAGTTTAGCTGTGTCATATCTGTAAAGCTTAACTTCTTTAAGCCTCAGTTTCTTCATTTGTACGATACAAACAATAATACCCCGAGTTTTCGTGAAAAGACACTTACCTAGCACCTAGTACTACCTACTAGTACTACCTTAGTACTATCACCCAATAAATAGTGGGTACGATTTTGCATACTGAAGCTAGGAAGGAGCAAACATCACAAATGAGTTAATAAAGCCAACCAGAGAGAAAAGAGAGTGGAGTACATAGAACACATGCCTTGTGAGAGACATCACCAAGAGCTAGAACTTTCTGGTTCCAATTCCAGTCCACATGTTCTATTAATAAGAGACTCCTTTTTCCTCCCCTTTGTCTTCTTTTTAAAATTTTATTTATTTACTTTTGAGAGAGAGGCTGAGAGAGAGTGAGCATGCCCACTCGTCCAAGCAGGGGAGGCGCAGACAGAGGGGGGGAATCCCAAGCAGGGTCTGCACTGTCGCTTTCTCCCTCTCTCTGTTCCTCCCCCACTCGTGTGCATGTGCTCTCTTGCTCTCTCAAAATAAATAAACTTAAAGGATACACTTAAAAAAAATCGGATGCTTAACGAGCTGAGTCACCCAGGCACTCCACCTCCCCTTTGTCTTGATGTAACTCTGAAGATCAAGTTCAATCATCTATATAGTGAAGACACTACTAACTATGTAGCTATTTGAACTAAAAATGTGATGAAAAGAGTGGCCAGTGGGCCACAGCTGTCCCTAGAAGACCGTAGACCACCATGAAACTTGCCTGACGGCTTTACCTTCTCCCCAGAGCCCCCCTGTACTCTTTGCTTGTCACCACGTTGGATACCTGTTCATTACCTGTTTCCTTCCCGGAAGTTCCAGCACTTAACATGTGACCTTCCAATCGCTCATTTGTAAGTCTGTATTCTTCATCTTAATGTTTCTCAAAGTGTGGTCTACAACCACCTAAAGCAGAATCATCTGTCAGGACTGTGTTGGCTTCATTCACGCCACAGAGTCTAGCATGAGTCCAGACCCAGAGTAGAAACCCAAATGATGTTGAAACAAAGAATTGGGGAAAGATTTTAAAGAAAATCCATGAATCATTAACTCTCTTCAAAGAGGGGCACAAACCATTTTGTTCTTTGCTGAAAAAGAACAGACCAAGACTCCTCATCAAACTTGCTGCTCTTCCACACTTGGGGAGGTACAAAGCCACTTCAGTGATAGACCAGCTCATGGTACTCATTTGCCAAGATTCTCACCACAGAAAAACTCCATGTCAAACTGCTTTGAGGAACTCTTGGTCACATTTCCAAAACTGTGGCATGGAGTTTCTAAGCCACCACAATTCCCCTTTGCATGCTCTAAAGTGGAAACAAAACCCAACATAGCAATAAATTCTCAACCTAATGCTGCTGGCACTCCTCCCACTCAAAACAATAATTGGCTGCAAACAGCATGGAACCTGTGAACTCAGGGGGTTCAGGAGAATAGGATAGGTAACTCCAAGCGCAGATTCTAGCACTTGCTCATTAACTTCTACAGGACTTCAGATCTCGGCAAGTGTACTTTACTGTTAAATGAATGGGAATGGCTAATGGTCTAGGCAGAATCCTGGAATACAGAGCCTCCCTGTTTTTTTCATATTCTTCCACTAATTTTAAAAATTGTCAGATTACCCATTCCTCTTCAAAGGAGGAGCTAGCTGGCAAAGGTAGAATCACAGTAATAGATTTAAGTTTCCCAAACCCTACCCTGGGTGGGGGACTATATATGGCACAACATATTTCTTGAACTCTTAGAATGTTTATGTTTTTTCAACTTCAGCATCAAAACAGAGAAGACAAGATTATTATTATGATTTCATACACAGGGAAACTGAGACTCAGAAAGGTTGAGTTGCCCAAGGTTATAGGCTAGTAAGCAGCAGAGCTGGGATAGAAACCCAGCTTGACACCAAATTCTTTTGCCTCTCTATCATGTGCCTTTCTCTGAATGAGAAAATAAAATAAAATAAGAAAGGAAATAATACCTGGCATTCAAAGATCCCTGCCAAGGAAACATTCTTATTTCCAAAGGACAGCTATTTTTTCCTATTAATTTCAGCAAACGTTTATTTGCTAGGTACTAGTAGTTTTACTAGGGATACAAAGATGAGTAAGATTGGCTGTCCTTTCCCCAAGTTACTGGGGAAGTCAGAGAATTTTAAGACAGATAATATCACATCCAGCAAGTGACTCAGGACCTTTCCACTTGCTGTTCCCTGTGTCTTACATGCCTTTCTTCCACATATCTGCATTTCACTGTCAAGAACTGTGAAGAGGCTGAGACTTTAACCTATTTGCAGGCCAACACGTCGGCCAACCGTAATCGCAAGGATGCTGGCGGAAGACAAAAGACTTTATTACTCAGCAACAGCCAGTAGCTGGAGGGTCAGCATTTGTGCCAGTTCTCCAAGCATCAGTTCCCTGGAGACATAGAGAGGGCCAGGTGGCACCTGCACCCTTCAGGTGGCATTGAAGAGGAGGGATCCCAAGCTTAGATAACCCAAATCTTATTTATAAGGAAATGCAAACAGAGCTGCCCTTTGCCCCAGAGGGAGATATCTCTTAACGTATTGGACAGAAGGAAAACTTTCCCTTTGCTTCAAAGAGAGACATGATCTCTACCTGACAAAGCTGTTCACTAAACAAACATCATTGAAAATATAACAGAATAATAGGGCACTTAGTATCTTGCTCACAAAGCATGCAAAAGGCAAGAAACCCATGAAGAATTGTCTCCTCAAATCACCTTTATCTAGTCTAGATTTAAATACGAAGGGAGGCCTACCCTCACCCTTCCATTTAGGACTGTAACCCCTATATCCCTCCTTCCAGGAACTCCCTATACCTTACCTCTCTATTGCATTTACGCCCTCTAACATCATGTATGTTTGCTTACTTTCTGTGTCTACTGTCAGCTCCATGAAGGTGATGATCTTTTTTTTTTTTTTTGTCAACATATCCTCGGTATCTGAAATAATAACTGGCACATAATAAGTACTCAAGAAATAGCTACTGAATTAATGAATGGAATATGGAATACTCTAGAGAAGGAGGTTATATATCAGGTACAATGGAAAAGGCACTTAATCTAACCTGGAAGGAATTCAGAGAAGGCTCCCTACAGGAGATGTTGCCTAAGGAGTATCACCAAGGATAGGTACAGGTTACTCAGGACAAAAGAAAGCATCCTTGGAAGAGAGATAACCATTTAAAAATGTACCAAGACCAGGGCACCTGGGTGGCCAGTTGGTTAAGTGTACAACTTTGGCTCAGGTCATGATCGCACAGTTCATGGGTTTGAGCCCTACATCAGGCTCTGTGTTGACAGCTCAGAGCCTGGAGCCTGCTTTGGATTCTGTGTCTCCCTCTCTCTCTCTGCTCCTCCCCTGCTTGTGCTCTGTCTTTCTGTGTCTCTCAAAAATAAACAAATGTTAAAAAGAATTTTTAAAAAATGTACAAAGACCAGGGGTGCCTGGGTGGCTCAGTCGGTTGAGCATCTGACTTTGGCTCAGGTCATCACCTGACAGTTTGTGAGTTCGAGCCCCACATCGGGCTCTGTGCTAAGAGCTCAGAGCCTGGAGCCTGCTTCAGATTCTGTTTCCTTCTCTTTTCCCCTCCCCCGCTCACACTCTGTCTCTCTCTCTCTCTAAAAAATAAACATTAAAAAATAAATAAAATAAAAATGTACAACACCAAAACAAAATATAAGAAAAAAAGGAACCTAGAAGTTGGGGGTTTCTTTTCTTTTCTTTTCTTTTCTTTTCTTTTTTTTAAGTAGGCTTCATGCCCAATGAGGAGCCCAATGCTGAGCTTAAACTCAGGATCCTGATATCAAGACCTGAGCTTAGATAAGACTCAGAGGCTTAAATGACTGAGCAACCCAGGCACCCCTAGAAGTTAGGGATTTCTATAGCATAGCAGCTAGTGGGAAGGGGCAGCAGACAACGCTGTTGGCAAAGGCACAGGCCTTGATCCTTGGCCAAGGATTTGGACTTTCTCCCATGAAGAATGAGGAATCACAAAAAATTTTTAAGTAGAGGAATCACATTTTAGGAAGATTACACTGGAGTCGTGTGGAGGATGGATTTAAAGCAGGGACAGATTCATTGAACTTGACTCAGATTCATTGAACTAAGTAGCAACTGAAAAGTACCTAATATTTCTAATGAGGATGTTGAAATTTCTTAAGGAAAAGTGTGATCAAGGTTTTCAGTTTAAAAAACAAGAAGGGGTACCTGGGTGACTCGGTTGGTTAAGCATCCAACTCTTGGTTTTGGCTCAGGTCATGAGCTCACGGTTTGTGAGATTAAGCCCCTCAGGCATGGAGCCTGCTTGGGATTCTCAATCCCTCTCTCTGCCCCTCTCCTGACTGTGTGCTCTCTGTCTCTCAAAATAAATAAATATTTTTTAATTTAAAAAAATTTTTAAAAGACAAAATATAAAGAATATCCAGAGCTTTGGAGCACCTAGGTGGCTCAGTCAGTTAAGCGTCCGACTCTTGGTTTCAGCTCAGGCCAAGATCTTGAGGTTCATGAGATTGAGCGCCACATCAGGCTCTGCACTGTCAGTGCAGATCCTGCTTAGGATTCTCTCTCCCTCTCTCTCTGCCCCTCCATCACTCATGCTCTCTTTCTCTCAAAATAAATAAATAATTGAAAAAAAAGAATATCTAGAGCTTTAACAAGATCCCTCATGGCTTTTTATAAGCATAATAGTAATAATATAAACCTAGGGAGTCTTAGAAAACGAGTAAGATTTGATTCTTAGCCAGTCATTTCTGTGTGCTGAAATTGGATGACTCCATGGGCATGGTGACGCTTTGATTGGACATAATAAGCAATTTAGTTCTTTCCATCTTACCAAAAGTCTAACATTTTTCTAAAACCTATTTAAGAGTAATAGAATTATGTATAAACCAAATCAAAATAACTATAAGGCAAGCATCTTCTATATGCAAGGGACTGTGCTGCTGCTAAGTTTATACTCTAGCTAGGGAGCCAAGATTTGGAAATATACAAACTGAAATAACAATGAGAGATTTAAACTCCAGATCAAGGCTACAGTAGAAGAAATGAATTGCACAAACAATAGTTTGCTTAGTGAAGCAATGACTATATATGGAGATGATATTAATAGCTGAAACTCTTTGTGTGCTTACAAGGTTCTAAGCATGGTGCTGTGTTTTAAATGGAATTATCTCATTTAATCCCTAAAGCTATAAGACAAAATAATAAGAACTAACATTTGAGCTCTCACTAGGTTCCAGGCACTGTCACCTTTTCAATGGTTTATTTTATTTCATTCTTATACCCTATTTAGTAGGTATAATCATCCCTGTATTACAGATTAGGAAACTGAGGTTTACCAAGATTGAGTTTCTTGCCAAAGGTTTCACAAGTATTACATGATGTCGTCATTAATTAAATCCAGGCCATCAGTCCTCATTACAGTGCTCACCTGCTTTGTAATAACAGGTGAGTATTATTATCAAATCCGTTTCACAGTGGAGGAAACTAATGCTCAGAAAAGTACAGCCATGAACACATGTCTTCATGAAAGCCAAAACACAGGAACTTAACCATAAAACATCTTGAATGATCAGAAGTGTGAATGGCAGAGATTTCATATTCTATCAACGTCATCCTGCTGACTTGCACTTGAACGACTCTATAAGCAACCTAGTGGTAAATGGGGCAAACCAGATTCTGATTTTTAAAATCTTTATCGTTCACTCACACCAGGCACTTCAGTATCTTTCAGAGAGCAGGGATGTGACGGGTATGCTTCATACCCTTATGAGTTTTTACAGCTTGGTGGCAAACACAGATACTGAACTAGCAACTGCAAGAACAAGTAACTGCAAGCGAGGAATTTTACAAAAGGCAGACACTTTCGGATCAGTGCTCCTTTTGTACTGATGTTCTCACAAATTCTCCAGAATTTTAGGATTCCTACTGCAGTGGATGTGTGTACTAAGCATTGTAACTTCACCCTCTAGCCCCAGGAGTCAGGAATAGGGGAAGGAAAGGAACGTGCCTATTTGTACGTTATCCCCCCCTCAAATGCCCAAAAGGGCCCTTGCTAGCACTGTACTCAAAACTTGTAATGGAAACCTCTAAGAAAAGCTTGAAGACCTCTCTTTCACCTGCCACTGGTCACTCCAGTGTCTCCTGGTCTATGTGAGTCCACTCTTGATCCCAGATTCTCACCTTCAGTGTCTCAGGGTTTGATAAGTTGTGTTGGACCCACTACTTCTGTATGCCACCTCAGTCACATTTGGATCATTCACTCTCTGGCACTAGGGCATCTTAAAGTTGGTATCCTTGCCCTCAGCTCACAGCACTGACCAGGCAGACCTGCTTCCTGCCTGACCTTAAGGGAGAGGATCACACATGTACACCTGTGGGTGTCAAGGTTGAAAGGAGAAAGTCATCCTTGAAGCCTTCTTTTAATCTAGTTAAATCATTTCCTTCCCCCAATATGTGTTTATCAATGATCCCACATGAACTTCATTCAGGATGACGTGGAAATTCTTAGCACACAAGGACTTGCATGATCAGGATCTAGACATAGCTTCCTGCTCCCCCACTCCCAACGCACACCTATACACCCGCCAAAACAAGCCACTTGTATCTCTGACTATAGTTCCTCACTGTTCTCTTCTCGGCCTTTGCTCGTTTGATTTCATCTGCTTGGACTATCTTTCTTCACCAGTCCAACTGGCTAAGGGATTCTTATTTTTAGAAATTCAGTTGGAATCCCCTCCCCGTAGGAAACCTTTCTTGATCATTCTGCCCTCTACCCTAGGTGGAGGGAGATGTCTCTTTCCCTTGTTCCCCACCCAGCCTGTTGTAGTGATTGCCTTTGCATCACAACTGTTAGCGCTTGAAGGTCTTTCTCAGAGGGTGGTCACTTACTTGAGGGGGAAAGCAACTTGCCTTTAGCCTTTTAATTTCTTATTTCTGAGCAGCAAATGGCATATAGTGGGGACTTACTAAACATTTATTGAATTAATGAATACTTGGATCAACCACTTTCTACTTAGCCTTCTTACTGATTTGGAGAATATGAAGTGTTTGCAGAAATATCGCATGCTTATAGTGACAAGGCAGGTAACATAAATGCATTAACTGGCCACGTGGGACACATGTCCTATCTATAGGGACCTCTGGTGTAGGCACATGACGTTTCTTGGAGATGAAGAAGAAACCTTGGCAAGTTATCTACTTTCTCCTTCTGACAATACATGAAGGTTTATCTTTTTCCATATTTCTAAATAAATAGGTTTCACAACTTTCTCTGAAACTACTGTGTCAATAAGATTAATATTACACATCAAATTTACCTTCATCCTTCCTATTGGGTTGTCTGCCAAGTTTCTCTGCCCATCACCACGAGAGCAGAAACACTATTGCTCACGTGTTCTCTCTACCATTTAGCACATGGTGGGTGTTTAATTAGTGTTAGAAGAGTAATCATTGTGTGCAGAAGGTGAAAGAAAAAGTTCTGTATATTTAGTGAAAGAGTGTGACAATTATTTTCCTTTTGAAAATACGTTCAACCTAAATGTGATTTGTTATTTATATAATCTTGTCTTTTCTATGCCACATCAGCAACAGGAAAAAAAAAGTTTATGTGATAGTCAAAAAATTACTTAGCTCACATCTTCTCTATTTTGGTCATTCACTCATTCATTCATCCAACAAATAATCTAGGCCCATTATGTGCCAGGCCCTGTGCCTATTACTCCAATTCCACTTGAATCCGGAGAATTGTTTTTAGTTCACTCCAATTTTCTTCTGAGACATCCAAACGATAGCTGTTTGCCAGAATGTGGCTCTGAGTATGGAGAACAAGCTTGTTACATAACAGTGGCTTTGGAAACATAAGATCTTGACGAAGGTCTTCCCTTACCAGGTCCCGAAGCCCTTCTTGGAGGATTCTAAGTACTAAAACCTACCTCTTTTTGTGGGTGACAGCCTGCTGCTGGTCAGGGAAGAGCCCAAAGTCAAGTTCTGCTGAACAGTCTGCTGTTCTCTACTGTTTCTCATTGCTGGCTAATATCCCATTCCTGGGCCAGGTCCCATCTGCTGCTATGAACTAGAGGTGATTTACCATGAATTTAGCACCTGCTTCAACAGCAGAATGGATGTTGGCTGGAAACAGCTCACCACCACACCAATGCCCTCCCACATACTCTGCTTACGGGCTCCAGTGCTGATATCTACACCCAACGGCCCTGAGCTCTCAACAGGTACCACACACTCTGCCAAGCTGTTGATGCTCATCCTTATTCAGTCTTTCCAAAAACTTAATGAGAGATACACATTATCATCCTCATTTTATAGATGAGAAACCTAATGACAAAGCAGGACTCACACACAAACTGTGAGGGTCCAGGCACTAAAACACATCATCACTAAACTTCCAATAATCACCCTCTGAGCAAGATAGCTCTTTCAGTCAATAATAACAGTCAATATGGGACACCCGGGTGGCTCAGTCAGTTAAGCGTCTGACTTTGGCTCAGGTCATGATCTTGCAGTCCGTGAGTTCAAGCCCAGCATCGGGCTCTGTGTTGACAGCTCAGAGCCTGGAGCCTGCTTCAGATTCTGTGTCTCCCTCTCTCTCTGCCCTCCATCCCCACCCCTGCTCGTGCTTTATCTCTCTCTCTCTCTCAAAAATAAATAAACATTAAAAAAATTAAAAAAACAATAAGTCAATAGTAACAGTAATAGCAGACAGTAATAATAATGATTCTGTATGTGGTAGATTCCTAGCTGTCTCTATTCAAGCTCCCTTTCTTTTATAATAATAAAATCCTTAACTTTAGCCAGTACATTTTTGTACTAGCTAATAAGAAAGCATATATTTTTGGGGTGCCTGGGTGGCTTAGTTGGTTAAGCATCCGACTCTTGATCTCAGCTCTGGTCTTGATCTCAGAGTCATGAGTTCAAGCCCCATGTTGGGCTCCATGCTAGGTGTGAAGCCAAGAAAGGAAGGAAGGAAGGAAGGAAGGAAGGAAGGAAGGAAGGAAGAAAGAAAGAAAGAAAGAAAAAATTTTTCCAGTGCTTCTGTGATTCTCTACAGCCATGTGACTAAGTTCTGGCCAATGAGATGAAACCAAAGTGGAGCAGGAACTTTATAAAAATGCTTTGAACTTTTTTGGCAGTATCCTACATAAGAAATACACTTTATATTTTATTATGTTATGTTTTGCTAGGTTATATGTATATAAACATATACACTCACATATATATTTCTGAAACAAAGTTTTATGCGAGAAATACTAACTTTTACTGTGTAGTAAACATGTTGATACCATTTATTCTATTTCGTCTTTAAAGTTATCCATTGTACTGATTCTATGACCCACTAGTGAGTCATGACCCACAGTTCAAAATACATTGCTCTACCAGACAATGTGTATGGGTTCCTCTTTCTCTTTTTGTTTGTCCATTCTACCACCTTGATGCCTGAAACACAGATGCCTCCACTTTGGACCATGAGATCAAGGCCACACACAAAGGAGTATCAAGATGAAAGATGCAGAATACTGGGTCTCTGATGTTATAAAATGTCATAACAGCCCTAAATTACCTACCTGGGCTTTTACATGAGAGAGACGCAAGCTTCTATCCTATTTAAGCCATCATTATTTTGAATCTTTTGTCCCTCATGGCCAAAACGGATCCTAACTGATTGTGGTAATGAATTGAATGTTTGCTTTCAGACTCCTCTGTGTTTCCCTGCTTTGCTTTTTATTACAAAGGGGCTGGGTTCAGACAGTGGGGCGTGCTGGTGACAGGAGGGCAGAGAGAAAACAAGCCGGTATTTCTGCTCGGGCTCTCTGCCTTAGATGTGTCTTCTCCAGCAACAGCTGTGTCTCCTCCGTATTTCTGGTTCCTGTTGGACATGGTTTCATCTTCTGTTGGGTGACCTCAGCTCTTGGTCTCTGGTAACACTATCTTTTCCCTTTATCTCTGTGGCAGCTCCCTGCTGTGGTTGATCTCTGGATTTCCTCACCTTCCCTCTTTGGCTTTCAGCTCTTTCATTCCCCATTTAACTAAGTCTCTGCACTAAATTTCATCTATTCTAAGTACTTGAAATAGTTGCAGTTTTCCTGGCCAGCCCTTGACTTGCACACTAATATATCACACAAAATACTTCAGGTAAAATTCCCTCACCCTGTAAGATAGGTGCTGTTCAGGCCCCCACCCCCTGCTGTCTCCTTACAAATGATGAAACTAAGGGGGCGCCTGGGTGGCTCAGTCGGTTGAGCGTCCGACTTCAGCTCAGGTCATGATCTCACAGCTCGTGGGTTTGAGCCCTGCATCGGGCTCTGTGCTGACAGCTCGGAGCCTGGAGCCTGCTTTGGATTCTGTGTCTCCCTCTCTCTCTGCCCCTAAGCCACTCGCATTCTGTCTCTGTCTCTCTCAAAAATAAATAAACATTAAAAAATAAAAAAAAAATTTTAACAAATGATGAAACTAAGGTCCAGAAACATTATATGACCTGCTAAAGTCAGTCACATGGTAAATGGAGGGGTGTCGAAGTCCAAAGCCACTACCTACATGTCCAACACTTGATGAACTTGATATTCTTTTGGATTTTTCTGACTTGCAAGAAGTAATCACATTTTATCATGTTAGTTTTCAAAGGTCTAGACACAAACCTATTTGTATGACATCACTCCATGTTACCCAAGTAGGTGGTCTCCATTCTCCAAGCACCTCCCCAAAGCAGGCCAATGTCCTTTAACTTCTGTCTTAGAAAAAGGTTCCAGCCTTCCTCAAAGTTGTTTCCCAACCTGGGTTAGGGGAGGGCTCTCTGTCCCTTCACATCAAAGTCTTAATTATTATTCAGGAGTTGCATTTACTCATTCATAAAATGTTTATTGAGTGCTTAGTATGTGCCTAAGGGCTAGGGTCTGGGGCAGAGCAAACATGAATGAGACTCTGAACGGGACTCAGTTCCTGACTTAAAGAACTCATTGTCTCGGAGGAGAGACAGGTATGTAACATAATGGAAGCAGACATATAAGAAAGTTTTTAGTGAAATCCAGCACAATAGCAGCATAGTGGACATGTGGATCTCGAGCTGGTTCTTAAAGAATAAGTAGGAGTTTGAGAGGTGAAGGGGATTGAAGAAGCATTTCAAGCTGAAGGAACCAACGCAGGCAGAGGTTCAAGGGCATGAACATTTCATATGCGTCAAATTTGTGTATGTAGCTTATACTTCAATATGAACCTTGGTATTTTATATTTACCCAAATGTATGTATGTATATATATGTTTGTGTATGTGTGTGTAATTTATATTTATATTTCTATATGTCCTTTGTACACACACTATATACCTATATTTTATATAGACATTAAATATGCTATGTGTTTGCATATAAATATACAGACATGTATATAATATATATATTCATATATTGTACTATATATGTAAATATAGACCTATATATCTGTTTTGTTTTTTTTTTCTTTTCCTTTCTGCCACTGTATTAACCTAACACTGTATAAAAGAGTAGAGACAAACAGATGAATTAATGTATTACTAAAATAAGGAAACCTTATTGCCTGGATTATATCTGTAACTGTATTCACCATGCTAACAAATACCCAAGGAAAAATGATTGAAATATAAGCCACAGACACAGAGCTTTGTACAAGGACATTCCTTCATAGGGAAAAGCTTCAATGGATCTTGTAGGCTCAAGTTCCTTTCTGGAATACTATTAAAGAACGTGTCCTATACTTGTTATGTTTCAAGTGAAAGTAAGATGTGAGTAATAAGGGATATTTTTGACTGGGCTAGAGTTAGTTCACATTTATCAGTTTGCAAAATGACAGTCTGTCCAAAACTCTTCTTTGCTCAGGGCAGTATGCCTCAGGGAGAAAAAAGAAAAAAAAAGGAATTAACTTAATACAGTGCCGCCCAGAATTCTCTAAGAACCTTTTGCTACCCTACTGAATTCCCACCTAACACTTACCTGGCCCTCCATTATGACAATGTTTAGGGAGGGGGCTTCCCACGCTGCCCTCCCATCAGCCAAGCAGACCTCTGGAGAGACTATGGCCTCTGCAATGCTGGGGTAGATTTGGCATTACGTTATTTTTTACATATTGTCTTACCTTTCCAATGAGTTTGTAAGTTCCCTGAAGACAAGCAACCTCTCATAAACTCAGATCTTTAGGAATAATTATATTGCTATTTAAAGAAATATCTCCCAATGGGTTTCCCCTCTTGGTTTTTCAGTTTTCCTTTGCCATTTTGGTCTCAGAAAACGGTACATATAATCACGTTGGGGAGGAGGAGAAAATGATGTATGTGAAGGCCCTTTTAGAGAGGAGGAAGAGAAAAATAGCCCTTTTGACACCAAGAGGAGAGTAGATAACAGTAAGGATGTGAAATGAGATACGTGTGGCTGCCATCTCTGTCCTGAAACCCCAGTGCGGGAGGGTGGAGAAGTAACTAGAGAATAAACAGATAGCTTTGACCCAAGTAGCCCTGCATTGGTCTGAGTACCAGCAAGCCGCATGCGAGAGATAACATTACAAGGTGGAAGAAGACAGATCTCCCTAGTTTCATAAGGAGCCCATGTCGCAAAGGAGAGAATTCCTAGATTTGCTGTACATACAGAGAAGGCTGTAGAAGACAGTAGGGGCATGAGCCATGTCTACCAGCTCCCTAAAAGAGGTTGCAGGATGCACCTGCCACTAGGAATCAGAAGGCCCATGGTTCTGCCTGTGTAGAATTCTTAATGCCTAGAAGTTGGGGAGGAGGGTCCCAAGAAGTGAAAATGGGCCACCTGCTAGAGCTGGCAGCAAGATGGCACCAGCACCAGAGACATGACCATATGAGGAAAATAGCAGCTGGGGATACCATAGATGTTTCTTTTTTTTTTTTTTTTTAATTTTTTAAATGTTTATTTATTTCTGAGACAGAGAGAGACAGAGCGTGAGTGGGGGAGGAGCAGAGAGAGAGGGAGACACAGGATCGGAAGCAGGTTCCAGGCTCTGAGCTGTCAGCACAGAGCCCGACGCGGGGCTCGAGCTCACGGACGGCAAGATCATGACCTGAGCCGAAGTCGGTCACTCAACCGACTGCGCCACCCAGGAGCCCCGCATAGATGTTTCTTTAGCTGAAAACCATAGCAGTAGGTGCCAGCCAGGTGACGGGGATGACAGCAGAGCAATCACACTGTATCAGAGGATGACAAAGACCCAGAGGACAGGATAGGTACAAGAGCCCCCATCACCAGAACAGGCAAGTCGTCCAACTAGACTAAGCTTGAGCAAAGGGGGAATGGGGAACACCTCTGACAGGTGAGCAGTTACCCTGAAGAGCAGGTTTAAACCGAAGAAACACACCAACTGAAAGATATGTTGTTGATTGATACATTTAAGCATATTTTTCCTTTTACCCAATGGGATAAAGTCTACTGAGGAATTTCATTTTATTTTACTTTTAATTTTTTTAATGTTTATTTATTTTTGAGAGAGAGAGAGAGAGAGAGAGTGAGAGAGAGCACAAGCAGGGGACAGGGACAGACAATCCAAAGCAGGCTGTGAGCTGACAGCAGAGACCCCGATGAGGGGCTCAAACTCATGAACTGTGAGATCATGACCTAAGCAGAAGCTGGATGCTCAACCGACTGAATCACCTAGGTGCCCTAACTGAGAAATTTTAAAATCATCAGAAATAATCAAAAAGTTATAGGTTTCTTGCATATTCTGTGTTTTGTGTTATGAAATATTTGAATTGGCTACATTTACTAGTGAGGATTGGCTCAGAGGACCTTATACACAATATGCATGCAATAATATGCTAGTAATTAACTTGAGTGGATAATTAGGAATCCATAATTCACTTTGCCTAAGTAATTGTTAGATGTATTATCAAATTTACTATCCATAGCAAATGGAAGTTTCTGTAGCTTCTTAAAAAATTTTTTTAGGGGCGCCTGGGTGGCTCAGTCGGTTAAGCGACCGACTTCGGCTCCGGTCATGATTTCACGGTCCGTGAGTTCGAGCCCCGCGTGGGGTTCTGTGCTGACAGCTCAGAGCCTAGAGCCTGTTTCAGATTCTGTGTCTCCCTCTCTCTGCCCCTCCCCCGTTCGTGCTCTGTCTCTCTCTGTCTCAAAAATAAATAAACGATAAAAAATTAAAAAAAAATTTTTTTTAATGTTTATTTTTTGAGAGACAGAGACAAAGAGACAGAGTGTGAGCGGGGGAGGTGTAAAGAGAGAGGGAGACACAGAATCCAAAGCAGGCTCCAGGCTCTGAGCTGTCAGCACAGAGCCCAATGCGGGGCTTGAACTCACGGACTGTGAGATCATGACCTGAGCTGATGTCACGTGCTTGACCAACTGAGCCACCCAGGTGCCCCAGTGTAGCTTCTTTTATTTTTATGTTTATTTATTTTTGAGAGAGAGAGAGAGATAGAGAGAGAGAGAGAGCGCACAAGTGAGGGAGGTGCAACGAGAGACGGGGACAGAGGATCCAAAGCAGCAACAGCACTGACAGCAGAGAGCCTGATACAGGGCTTGAACTCGTGAACAGTGAGATCATGACCTGAGTCAAGTTGGACTCTCAACCGACTGAGCCACTCAGGCGCCCCCCTATAACTTCTTAATTCACCACATTTTAATGTCTGAAAATAATGAATTATTGCTTATGTCTGTAGTCGAGCCTACAAATGTGCAAATTCTGCATTTTCTTATCCGTTTCAAAGATCTGCTTTACTTATGTTCACTGCACTTGTCAAAACTACCAGCCACTTCCTAATAAGGTACACAGACCTGGGCCAGAAGGGGAAAAAACAATTTGTTTTTGCAACCTTAATGTATCCTTAAGGTATGACTCTGTCATGATCTGCCTGTCATCAAAAGACCATCTTCATCTACTGACCATTTACTTATCCACACCAACAAGCCTGAAGTATTCAGGTTAAGTACCTTTTACCATAATGGTCATTTGTGACAAAATTATCATATGTAAGCCACTTTACAGTTCACGGAACTCTTCTAACATTTCGTCTCTTCCAATTTTAACAACTCCAAATCTCGCTATAACCCATTCTAATCAAGTAGCTACTGCCCCACTGATAATGCTCTTGTCAAGGTGGTCAGTGACCTCCATCTTACAAAGTCTGGTGGTGAGTGTTCAGTCCTTATCTTACTGACCTCTTGACACTACTCAAAACACTGTCTGAAAGCATTTTCTTCACTTTGTTTTGGGTCATCTATTGCTTTGGATCATCTGTATCTTCCTGACATAGTGGTTTTTCCTATCACTTTCCTTTACTTTTTGAAAAGAAAAGTTGAAAGGCTCCACATTTCAGTCCTTGGCTTCTCTATATTTTCACTTTCTAGAGGAGCTTACTCAGTGCTATGTCTTTCGATACTGTGCTGACAAGTCCTATATTCGTTTCTCCACTTCTAGCCTCTTCAGTCTTGAATATCCAAGTCTACTTGGCATTTCTGTTTGGATATTCAAAAGGCATCACAAACTTCTTATGTTCACCTTAGCCAGCCCTCCAAATGTGTATATTTCAGTTTCCTTCTGTCTCCCTAGTTTTTGGCTTAATGACTATCTTGACTCTACTTCTTTTATGTGCCTTGATTTTGGCTTAATCACAGATTCTGACTCTGACCTTAAAATGACCTATGATCTTGTCCCTGCTTCAACCTACTCTAGACCTTGTATTGCCCATTGGCTCCCAGGTTCTGCCTCTTATTTGTTCCTCTGTCATGACAAGTAGCCTCAATTTTCCACAACCACACCAGCTCTTTGCCCTATGTCCAAGGCTCTAGTTGTCAGTAATTCTGGTGTTACTCTCTACCTGACAGCTTACTTTTAATGAAAACCTAATGCCTTTTAATAACCAGTAAATCCTGGTTCCCTTATGTTTTCCTTTAACAAGAACAAGGGCTGTTGTCGTGGCCCATAGAGTGCACATCATCAGAGCATCATCAGAGAACGTTTATCAAGTACTCACTTGCGTATTACCTTGTTCCTGCCCTTTAGGTGATTATAATCAGGATTGGCTGAGACGTTCATCTCCATTACCATTTCCAGTTGGTTGATATTAGCTGCCTGGGGTGTGTTTGGGAAGGATTTTGAAGTCAGTAAACTCAACAGAAAAGAATGCTATGATCAAATGGTAATGCTTACCATCTACACTGTGTGAAGTAAATTTATTTTATGTATTTGCCATCTGTGTATAATCTAAGATATTCTTGTCTTTCTCAAACTCTATTGGAAACAATTCATTAATATAATTAATAATTCATTAATAATTATCAACCATACTAATACTACTGTTGATTAGTAATAGTTCACTGATAACTGATTCATAGAGTTGTAGCAATAGCACTGCTAATAAAAAAATATTTCTAGGGGCGCCTGGGTGGCTCAGTTGGTTAAGCATTCAACTTTTGGTTGTGGCTCAGGTCATGATCTCACGGTTTGTGAGTTAGAGCCCCACGTGCTGACAATGCAGAGCCTGCTTGGGATTCTCTCTCTCTCTCTTTCTGCCCCTCCCCTGCTCACTCTCTCTGTCTCTCAAAAATAAATAAATAAACTCAAAAAATTTTTTAAAAAATCATTTCTAGAATAATTCACCTTTTGCCCAACAATATACTACCAATTTGGCTCAACTAACTCATTTAATCCTTACAATTACCCCTTAAGCATTACTCTTATCTCCTTTTACATATAAGGAAACTGAGACTTAGAGATACAAAGCAATGGGTACAAGAACTCTTTGCTAGTAAGTGATAAAATTGTTCAAAACAAAGTTTCTCTGCCTCCAAAGCCACAGTCTGAAAGACTCTGCTAAACTGTCAATAAAACATTTCTTTAAATTTTCTGAAGAGTTTGATGTAACATACATGCCGTGCCCAAATCTTTTCCCCTCAGTTTTATTGGATATAATTGACACACAGCATCATATAAGTTTAAGGTATATAGCACAATGACTTGACTTACATACATTGTGAAATGACCACCACAATAAGTTTAGTTAATATCCATCATCTCACCTTGGTTACAGAAAAAGAAAAACATTTTTTCCTTGTGCTGAGAGCCCTTAGGATTTACTCTTGTAACTTTCATATTTACCACACAGCAGTGTTGACATTATATCCCTAGTGCTTATTTATTGTACTATTGGAATTTTGTAACTTTTGACCACCTTCCTCCAGTTCACCTCAGGTAACCACTGCTCTGATCTCTTTTTCTGTGAGTTTGCTTGTTTGTTTGTTTGTTTAGATCCCCCATAAAAGTGATATCATACAGTATTTGTCTTTCTTTGTTTTATTTAGCATAATGTCTTCAAGGTCCATCTGGGTTGTCATAAATGGCAGAATTTTCTCCTTTTCAATGGCTGGATAATATTCTATTGTATATATATAACACAACTTCTTTATCCATTTCATCCACTGATGGATACTTAGGTGGTTTCCATGGCTTGGATTTTGTAAGTAATGCTTCTATCAACATGGGGGTGCAGATATCTCTTCAATACAGTGTTTTTTTCCCCTTTGGGAAGAAAGGAATTAGAAGTGGAATTGCTGGATAATGTATGTTAGTTCTATTTTTAATTTCTTTAAATTTAAATTCAAGTTAGTTAACACACAGTGTAGTCTTGGCTTTAGGAGTAGAACCCAGTGATTCATCACTTACATATAACACCCAGTGCTCATGACAACAAATGCTCTCCTTAATGGCCATCTCCCATTTAACCCATCCCCCCACTTACCTCCCTACAGCAACCCTCAGCTTATTCTCTGTATTTAAGAGTCTGTTATGGTTTACCTCCCTCTTTGTTTTTATCTTATTTTTCCTTCCCTTTCCCTATGTTCATTGGTTGAGTTTTTCAAATTCTACATATGAGTGAAATCATGTACCTGCCTTTCTCTAACTTATTTAGCTTAGCATAATGCATTCTAGTTCCATCCACGTTGTTGCAAATGGCAAGATTTCATTCTTTTTCATTGTTGAGTAATATTGCATTGTATATATAGCATATCTTCTTTTAGAAACATCTACATAAAGTGCCCAAATCTGAAGTATATAACGACTGAATTTTCACTAACACTAACTCTCATGTGGCCACCATCCAAGTCAGGATCTAGAACATTTCTAGCTTCCCAGGAGTCTCCCTCATGTTCTTTCCCAGTTTCTGTCCTTCCCAGCAGCAGCAATTCTGACTTTTATCACCAGGAATTAGGTTTTGTCAGCTTTTGAACTTCACCTAAATGGAATGGTACTGTCTATAGTCTTTGTGTTAGGTTTTGATTGCTAATCATTATATCCGTGAGGTTCGTCTGTGGTGGACAGACCCTAAGGTGACTTCCAATGATCCCCACTAAATCCTGCGCCGATGAGATTTCTAAATGGCAGATATCATTCTGGCTGGCACAGAGTTGTAACACTGCAGTTCAGTCTTGAATGCCAAGAAAGATGTGGAGAGGCAGAGCCGGGCAGGGCAACTTGATTTAGGCAGGGCGGGCCAGTTGTCCACAGCACGAAATAGCCACAGTTCTGGCTGAGGTGCAGAAAGCAGCATAAAAGTGTGGAGATACATTGCTTTGTCCCTAGAGATGCGGCTAACTACATACTGTAGGAGGCAGGCCTACTGCGTGTTCTGCAAAGAGCTTCTCTCCTCCAGCTATTTCAGTGATTCCACTTTCTGGCTTGTGGAATCCAGCATTTGTTTTCATTAATTTTTATTTGCCAGGTTTTAGGGTACTTTTTTTGGCCAGTGTTTTGGTTATATTTCTCTTCTTGTCCAGAACACAATGTTTTCTAAGAAATTACCATTATTCTGGTATCTACTAAAGACATATTCCAGTCACATTCAGCCAAGAAGGAAGCAGATGCCTTCCTCTCTGCCTACATTGTTTCCCCTCATACTCTTAGCCCCCTGCCTTCACACATTTCCTCCCAAATTCATTTCTCTCTCTCTCTCTCTTTTTTTTTTTCCAACGTTTATTTATTTTTTGGGACAGAGAGAGACAGAGCATGAACGGGGGAGGGGCAGAGAGAGAGGGAGACACAGAATCGGAAACAGGCTCCAGGCTCTGAGCCATCAGCCCAGAGCCTGACGCGGGGCTCGAACTCCCGGACCGTGAGATCGTGACCTGGCTGAAGTCGGACGCTTAACCGACTGCGCCACCCAGGCGCCCCTCTCTCTCTTTTTTAAAGTTTACTTATGTATTTTGCGAGAGACAGAGAGAAAGAGCATGTGCATACAAGCAGGGGAGGGGCAGAAAGAGAAGGAGAGAGAGGATCCCAAGCAGGCTCTGCGCTATCAATTCAGTGCAGAATCTGTCACGGGGCTCAAACCACAAATCTCACGATCATGGCCTGAGCCCGAATCAAGAGTCAGACGCTTAGCCAACTGAGCCACCCAGCCACGCCCCAGATTCATTTAGTTCTGATGGGCATGCGCAGTTGTCAACAAATGTTGTATTAAAAATAGATTTCCAGAGCGCCTGGGTGGCTCAGTCGGTTCAGGGTCCGACTTTGTCTCAGGTCATGATCTCACGGTCCATGAGTTCGAGCCACTCATCGGGCTCTGTGCTGACAGCTCGGAGCCTGGAGCCTGCTTCGGATTCTGTGTCTTCCTCTCTCTCTGCCCCTCCCCTCTTGTGCCCTGTCTCTCTCTCTCTCTGTCTTTCAAAATAAATAAGTAAATAAAAATAAAAATAAATAGATGTCTGTATTTCCTAGGCATACCTTGGGACTGCAGATGCAGTATCAAAGGTGTGTTTTCTTTTTTTTTAAATTTTTAATGTTTATTTATGTTTGACAGAGACAGAATGCGAGTGGGTTAGGGGCAGAGAGAGAGGGAGACACAGAATCCGAAACAGGCTCCAGGCTCTGAGCTGTCAGCACAGAGCCTGATGCAGGGCTCGAACTCACGAGCTGTGAGATCATGACCTGAGCCGAAGTCGGACGCTCAACCGACTGAGCCACCCAGGTGCCCCCAAAGGTGTGTTTTCAACACAATCTGCTACTGGGGGAACTATGATACACACCAAGCTTTTCAGAAATTCAGGGGGAAAAATCTTTCCGATGGCAAAACTGACTTATAATAACAGAAATGATAAAAAGTGTGCTGAAAAACATGTTTCCATTCATCATTAGTTTAATCAAGTATTTTCTCATTTATCCTAGTCCTAAGATGATCAGAATGCTCAAATCAGGTCCAGTGGAGAACTGGATTGAGCTGGCAAACTCTAACTTTCTGAAGAAAGACAGTTTTAGAGAAAATGGCAAATGTTAGAAGGGAATAGAACCAGTTTTCTGGCCCAGACATGAGGTACCAGATACTGTTTTAGCATTTTTGACCATGTTTTGGGAGATGACCTTTCTGCAGGTTGGTCTTGCTACCTCACTTGTATAAATGTGCCTGCAGTCATAATGATACATGCTTCTGCTTCTCCATGCCTATCTCTCTTTCCTGTTCTCCTGCCTTCTCCAGTCTCCTGGGCCCACCTCCTCTACCCAATAGTATTCCTTCAGTCTTAAGCTCCTACTTGTACAACCTGCCTCATGCTGATCTCTTCACTAATCCCTTCTTCCTTCCCTGCTTCACTCCTGGCTTTACCTAAACCAGACCCCTGAAAGGAATTTATATATTCGATGGCCTCAATGTGTGTTGCCAGTTCTGGCTTCAAGCCAGGCCTTATCTGGGTGGGGTATGAGTTTAACGGCTATGCAGTGTGGGGGGAATCTATTTTTACTCTTAAAACGTGGACAGACTGACTTAAAGACTCATTTCCACCAGATGCATCTCATTGCCAATTTGCGAACGTTAAAAAGAAAAATAATGGGGAAGAAAACAAACCTCGAAAGACAGAGCAGATAGATGACATTCACCTTTGAATATCACAGGCCCACTTCCACTGTCAGCAGTGCCTTGTCAATGGCACCCCATCCTAACTTTCCATCTACCTCAGGATCAGTTCCACAGGTAGACCCTCCAGCTCTTTACATCACTTTTATAATAGCAGGAGAAACATTTCTATCTTGCCATCAGTCTTCTGCTGCAGCCAGACCATTTGATTCTGACCGCCTCCTCAATAGTCACGCATGTTCCAGTCTGTTTTTATTCGTGTCTTCCTGGGATTCCCTCTCTCTCTTCTCCGTCTCTCCAAATCCTTCCTATTTTTAAAAACTTGTTTGAATCCAAGTTTTCTACAGATCCTCCCCTGACCACCCAGCGAAAATGAGCTCTTCATCCTCTACCATTGCTTGTATAATTTGGCAAGTAAAATTTTTCAATGCAATAAACATTTATTGAGTGTTTACCATGTGCCAATCGCCATATAAGGTACCATATGGGACTCCAAGATAAATAGAACCCTTTTTCTGTAAATAGAGTATAAAACAAGTACTCAGACTTATAACCAAATGCAGAGTGTGCTACATACTGTGAAGTACGGCAGACAGAGCTGTAGGAGTTGGAGGAAGAAGGGGAGAAAGGAGTTAGCGTTTGCTGAATGGAGATCACAGGTTAGACTAACAATGCTGGACGCTTCATATTGTCATTTACAATATACTCATTTTATAGAGGCAGAAGCTAGGGTTCAGAAAACTTTAAAAAAATTAACCAGGATTGCATATTTGATTAAGTAGTAGTGTAGAGTCAGAATTCAAATCCAGGCTTGTTTGGCTTCTAAGTCCCACTCTTTCCACTACCTCTTATCTAGTTATACATTTAAGAAAGTTTTCATGAAGAAGGAGGCTCTTGAGATGAAGCTTGAATCGTAAGTAAAATTAGATGAATTAGAGAGAGGGAAGTACATCCCCCAATGTTTAACATTCATAAGCAAGGTGCAGAGCCAAGGAAGAACAGGATGAATTTGGGTAATAGTAAATAGTCAAATTAGACTGACTCATAGAATATGCGGAATGGGCTAATAACACAGTAATAACTGTCTTTTATTGTGTCCGACACCATTTTACACACTGTGAGATGATATATTAGTTAAACTTTTACTGCTTAACATACCACCCCAAAACAATATGGCTTCAATTAGCTCACAACTCTGTGGGTTAGTAGTTTGGGCTGGGCTCCCCTGGGGGAGTTCTCTGGCCAGTCTCACCTGGGCTCACTCATGCAGTTTGTAGTTAGCTCGTGGATTAGATGGAGCTTGATGTCTAAGATGGCCTCAATTATACGTCTAGGGCTTGGCAGTCAGTTGGAGGGCAAGCTGGGGAGCTGTGGTTCTCTTTCCCATGGCCACTCCAGAAAGCTTACTTGAGTTCATTCACCTGGTAATCCTAGGCTTGCAAGCATGAAGAGTGGAATTCTCAAGGCCTGTGGAAAACAAAGCTCATCAACTGCACAAGGTCTGTTATACATATTCTACTGACCAAAACAAGTCACAAAGCCAGACCAAGTTCAAGGGGTAGGACAATAAGGAAGTATAAAGGATTTTTTGTTATCTACAGTCTGCTTCAGATGAATATTGTTATTATTCCCATTTTTGTAGATTGAAAAAAAAAAAGGAGTGTTGAGGAGATTAAACAATTTTCCTAAGGTTGCATGTCAAAACCAGTAATTGAATCCATGCTTGTCATGGTATGAAGCCCAAACTGAAAACGTATGTAGTAGCTGTATGAGAGAGTCTAATGTGACTGACAAGGTGATGAGTTTTCATGGAGTTCAGAAAGACAGTAAACTACCACTGATAGGTTTTGAGTAGGAAAGTAAACAAAATAGTCACACTGTCAGAAGATTTCTCTGGAAATGGGTAGATTGGTGAAGGAAAAGTTAGGGTGATGCCAACACAGGAACTCATGTAATGGTCAGAGTGAGAAGAAAATAGTTGTCAGAACTAGAGGGACTGCTATTCAAATGGTAAAGCTGAAAATAAAGGCGTCTTCTCTTGGAAAAGAAGGAATGAATTCAAGAGACATTGTGGTATTAAAACTTACAGGATTTAGCAATTGACTGATATAATGGAGGAATGAGGGTGAAGAGGAAGAGGTGCTTCCAAAGTTACAATCCTAAGTGTCAGGAAAAAAAGTGATGCTGTTACCAGAGTTCAGAAAATCAGAAGGTGCGCCTGGATAGCTCAGTGGGTTAAGTGTCCAATTCTTGATTTTGGCTCAAGTCATGATCTCATGGTTGTGACTTGGAGCCCTAGGTTGGGCTCTGCACTGGGTGTAGGGCCTGCATAAGAATCTCTCTCTCCCCTTCCCCTGCTCATGCATGTGTGCGCGCGCTCTCTCTCTCTCTCTCTCTCTCTCTCTCTCAATCTCTCAAAAAAGAGAAGAAAATAAAATCAAGAGAAAGAATTGGATTGGGATTAATGAATGGTCTGGTTTGGGACTTGTTCAGTTAAAGTGTCAGCAGAATAGCCACATGAAAGTGCTTAATAGGCAACTGTCAAAGGAGAGTTAGAAAGGGGGAAAGACTATTTCTGCAGGGCAGGTTTGGAAGTTATCTACCATGACGTAGGGCAGGAGATATAAAAACAGATGAGTTTGCCATAGGGAGAGATGGCCAAGAGAAGAGGTAGCTGGACTACAAAGATTCTAATGTTATCCACTTTCAGAGGCTATCCAGAGAAAACAAGACCAGATAGAGAGATAGAAGAATGGCCAAAGAAGTACATTGAGGACAAAGGCAAAGGAAAGAGAGAGTCTCAAGATGTCAAGGAAAGACAGGGTGTCAAGGCGGAAGAGGTAATCTGCATACAAATGCTACCAAAAAATCTGATTCTGTTTCTGGGGCAAATGGTTTATGTTATGATGATGATCAGAGTTGGAGGAGCGGTAGCGCAGGTAAGTGACTGGTTATTGGATATAAGACAGAAATTCTTAATACTTTTTGGGTTGGGATCCAAATCAGAATCTGATTAAAACTATATATCCTTCCCCCAAGGAAATCTCCTTCCATACAATGCTTCACATTCAGTTTCAGGAAGTTTATAAAGTCACACACAACTTCAGGCTGTTTACCAAGTAAATAGGCTACAATGAGCAAGAAATAGATTTCAGATTTTCAACACCTGATCTAAACAGTTGCATTCACATGGGAAGGAAAAGAATAGTAATTTATTGATTTGAAGAAATACTGGCATTAAACATAGTGTCTAACTCCTCTAGGTACACATATACCCAATTCAAAAAAGGGCACATGTGGGAGGAGTGGGGAGAGAGAAAGAGAAAGAGAAAAAGAGAGACAGAGAGAGAGAGAGAGAATGAATTATGGTCAAATTAAAATAAGAGCAATAATGATGATAACTACCATTATTAAGGTTCTGCTATATACAGGGCATTTTATATATAATATTTGTTTAATATTCACATAAGTCTTCTAAGGTAGGAATTATTACCTAAGAAGAGAAAACAGACTCAGATCAATTAAATGGCAAATTCAATGGGGTCACTGGCTGAAAAGGGATTCAGTCTAAGATCTCTCTGGCTCCAAGCCCATTCTTTCTCCAATATGCCATACTAGTCAGGAACATAGATTAAAAACAAACAAACAAACAAACAAACAAACAAAAATACCCTAAACTACAAAAACTCCCAGCAAAAATGTTAGGAAAAGAGAATAATTTATCTTAGTCATTATGTAATAGAACCATATAATGAAATAAAGTTTAAAATGCCAAAAGAAAACATGAGCCAAAGGAATGTTAACTGAAAGTACCATTAGAATCATCTAAGAACCTCAATGTATGTTGAGAAGTCAGCCAGTAAACTTTACCCTTTATTCATGATGAAAACTTTAAAAACTGGGTTTGGAAAGTTTGTTAAAGAGGTTGTGCAATCAATATGACATCTCCCAAATGCATCACCTTGGCAAAGATTTTTACTTTTTTTTTTTTTAATTTAAGAGGGGTGGGGTGGAGGGGCAGAGGGAGAGAGAGAGAGAATCCCAAGCAGGTTCCATGCTCAGTGCAGAGAGCCTGATGCGAGGTTCGATCCCATGACCCTGGGATCATGAGCTGAGCTGAAATCAAGAGTTGGTTGCTCAACTGACTGAACCACCCAGGCACCCCTACATAGGTTTACTTCTTGTTCACATCACATTTAGCATAGTATGTGTGTGGTGTGGTGGGAAGAAGGATGGGCAGGGCTCTGTTCCACTTAGTCATTCAAGGGACCACTTCCATCCAGTGGTCCACCTTCCATAGGGCCTCAGATTCCTCTGCTGGATCTTTTGTAGTGAGCCAGCTGGCAAGCCAAAGGAGAGAACAAAAGCAGATCACAATAGCCCTGGTTACATTCTATTGGCTGGAGTGAGTCACATGGCTCAATCCAGATGCAAGAGAACTAAGAACTGTAGTTCAGTTGTTTGCTGAGAAAAAGGAAACTAATCTAGAAGGTTTGTTGTCATTGAGCTTCTTGTTATACCCTTTAAATGAGACATATTTAAAACTGAGATCAACATTTATAGGTTATTGTAGGCCTGACAGCCCTACAGGCATGAAGGTAAGAACAAATTCTATTTCTAGTCCTACTCAACAAACAATGAGACACTGATAATAATTATTTGAGAAGAAAAAAAATGAAAATACAGGAAAAAAAGAAACACATATACAGGTGACATATTTTTTATCCAAAGAATTAAAAAAAAAGATAGTAAATTACAAATAATTCACAAATAATATCATCCTACATTTAGAATATAAACTACACATCTGTATCAGATCACACCTAGTGCACTTTTTCAGATGTCCTGGATGGCCTCCTTTTGATGATGATGCCCCCTGCTTCCTGCCTGTGCCACCTTTGCTAAACTCTCTAAGTTTACTACAATCAAATTGTAGCCCTCACCTGTCTCTGTCACATACTCCACACAGTGCATTACTGCCTTTAGTCAGTCACCATGTCTAGACTTGGATGTTATGCTGCTTGGTAGTGTCCATTGTAGCTTCCAAATAGGCTCCCACCCACGGGGCTGGATGACACAGCTCAGAAGTACAAGACAGTTACATTTCTGTGGGATAAACCTTGGCCAACAGCGAATGGGAGACCAAAGAGATCTGTTCTAAGTAACTTTCTCCTTTTCTGCCCCTGTGAACCATCTAGAGGTAGGGTTCCTGTCTGGAAAGATCCTTAGTACTAAGCAGCACTCTTTGCAGCCCATTGTGCAGTGCTGTATTGTATTGCATTACCTCTTTCCTTACTTCACTTCTTCTTTTTGTCTTTATTCTCTGGGCCTGTGCTTCCCCGAATTTCCACATTTTATTCTTATCTAAGTCTTTGCTTCCTAGAGGACTCTGTCAAAGCTCATGTTCACTCACAAGTCAATCACATCACTATATGTTAGTGGCCTATCTAGAAAATAAAATGAAAAATTAGTATCCTTAAAATAATCATTAAATATTGCTTTGGCTCAGATTTATTTAAAAGAAATTATGAAAACACTCTGGGAGAAATAAAGAAAGGAACAATAAAAAGACATATAAGCTATGGTCCTTAGTTAGGACCTTGGGAAAACTGGAAAGAATTTTGGAAAGAATTCTTTCTAAGGTAATATATATTTAATGGAACATCACTTAAATTTCCCCTGAGATACTTTATGTAACAAGATAAGTTGAGCATGAAAATTCCATTGGAAAAACGAAAAGTCAGAAATACATATTTATTTAAATGATAACAAAATCTATTAGATTAAAACCCACCTTATTGGGATATCTGGCTGGCCCAGTAGGAAGAGCCACTGACTTTTGATTTCCAGATTGTGAGTTTGAGCCCCATTTTGGGTGTAGAGATTGCTAAAAACAAACTAAAAAAAACTTTTTAAAAATCATCACTAAAAAACTTTTCAGAAGGATGATAAAGTCATTTTTGGTTCTTTACTATTCACAAAGTACTTCCATGTATGTTTTCTCATGTATTCTTCATACTAACACTATTAGATTGATCAGAAAAGGATTAGTGTTACCCGTACTTTAGAGATTCTTATTTACTTTTTGGATTTAGTTATAGGTGGCCTCTTTCCACAAAAACCTTGAGATGCTTCCTATCACAGTTGAGAGGTTTGACGGTTGGAGAGTTCTCAACTAAAGGACTGGTAAGAGGATGCTGCAGCTCCCACTCAAGCATTTTCACTCCAGAGCCCATGTTTTCTCCCGCTATGCTTGATGGTCTTCTGTGACAATATGACAATGAATAAAAATACATGGATTTATTTTAAAAGCACAAAATTTTCAATGGACTGGACAGAGTCCAGAAACAAATTTAAACTATTATAAGAATTTAGCATACCTCAGCATTATTTTCATGGTTCTATGTGTTCATGTCTTGTAAAATTACTTCAAGTTATTTTAGGAAGAGGGAAAGGTATAAACAAAGAATGAAAAAAATTAAATAAATAAATTACACACACACACACACACACACACACACATATATATATATATATATAAAACTTGAAACAATATAATACTAGGGAGAGAATACTTAGACACATTTTGTTAGAATAATCAACCGGAGTATAGTACTGAAAATTAACTCACTCTCTTCTCTCTCAAAATAAGTAAATAAACTTAAAAAAAATTTTTAAATTAGAGATCCAGATGGGTTCATAGGTGAATTCTAAATCCAACAATTTATAAAAAGGATTAAACCCCATGACCAGTGAAATTTATTCCAGGTGTGCAAGACTGGTTCAACATTCAAAAAATCAATTAATGTAACTGATCGTATCAACAGGCTAATAAAAGAAAAACCACATGATCATACCAATAGATGCAGTAAAAGCATCTGACAAAATCAATACCCATTCATGATAAAAACTCTTGGTAAACTAGAAATAGAGGGGAATTTACTCAACTTGATAAAGAATATCTATAAAAAACCTACAGCTAACAACAGCTGACATTATACTTAGGGTGAGAAATTTGAAGCTTTCCTATTAAGGTTAGAAACAAGGCAAGAATGTCCTTTCTCACAATTCCTTTTCAACGTTGTTCCGGAAATCCCAGCTAATGCAATAAGACAAGAAAGGAAATAAAAATACACTGATTGAGAAGGAAGAAATGAAACTGTTTTTGTTCACAGACAACGTAATTGTCTATTTAGAAAATTCCAAAGAATCAACAAAAAACCTCCCTAGAACTAATAAGCAATTGTAGCAAGGCTGCAGGATGCAATTTGAATTTAATTTGAAGTTAAAAACAAAATATCATTTACATTAGCACTCCCAAAATGAAACACTTAGGTATAACTCTAATACAGTGCATATGAGACATATATGAAGAAGACTACAAAACTCTGATGAAAGATATCAAGGAAGGATATCAAGAACTAAATAAATGAAGAGACATTCCATGTTCATGGATAGGAGGAGGCTTTTTAGGGCAGCAAAACTATTCTATAAGATACCATTATGATGAATACGTGTTATTATTGGGCAACACCAAGAGTGAATCTTCATTTTTTAAAAAATGTTTATTTATTTTTGAGAGCGAGAGAGAGACCACAAGCTGGGGAGGGACAGATAGTGAGACAGAGGATCCAAAGCGGGCTGCACACTGTCAGCACAGAGCCTGATAAGGGACTCAAACCCATGAACGTGAGATCATGACCTGAGCCAATGTCAGACACTTAACTGACTGAGCCACCCAGCACCCCAAGAGTGAATCTTAATGTAAACTATGCTTTGGGTGGTAATGATGTGTCACTGGAGGTTCATCAGTTATAACAAATGTGCCACTCTTATGGGGGAAATTGATGAAGGAAGAGGCTATGGCTATGGAGGCAGGGGGTAGATGTGAAATCTGTGTACTTTCTGCTCAATTTTGCTGTGAACCCAAAATTACTCTGAAACAAAAAATAAAATTAAAAAATAATTTAAAAATTTTAAAATTATTAGAAGGAAAGTAAGCTATATATACATCAACTTCAAATGTAGAAGAAGGATTGATGGATGTGATCAGAGACAAGGTGGGTTTGAACGTATGTCCATTTCAGCATTTGCACAACAAGATGTCTTCAGCCTTCAGTTTACCTCCCCTTACTAAATTCTCTCCAGTGGCAGAGGAGTTGCTAATCTTATTGGTTAGATTCTAGGACAGGCACCGAGCAGCATCCAGCCCATACTTACATCCAGCCACATTCCCTCATTTTCTTTTCTATTTCCTTTATGTAACAGGAGGGTCTGCCTTAGCCGGATACATCAGATTCTTCTCTAACTTGCTGCATCTCTATGCTAAGCTTTCAGTCTCTTGTTCAGGGTTTTAGGCACACTGTGACAGAGTCTGGCCCTTAGTGGCAGACCTAGCTATTTCCTTGCACCACTTCTTGCTTCCAAGATTATATAAAGCACAGGAACTTTTCTCTCCCCTCTTGTTTTTGAGGGGTCATGGCTTCATCTTTTCTGCCCTCTCTTCTCCCAGGTGGAAGCTGAAGCTCTGCTCTGATTCAGTTATGCAGGTGTGCACACATTTATTCAGACGTGGATGTAGGAAGGGAATAAGAAGATGAGTTCTGTGTGTGGAGACTGCCTCCACAGCCACATCTGTTCTATCTGTGCACTCTGGTCATAGACCTTCCCCTGGACCCATAGGGTGGACACATGACTCATGCTTGAGTAATAACATGCCTTGGGTAATTTTCTAGGTGTTTTACATAAATTAGCTCATTTAATCTTCACAGTAACCCTATGAGAGAGGTATAGAGAGATTAAGTATCTTCCTCTATGTGGCACAACTAATAAATGAATGAATGTTCTGGGGTCTAAACCCAGGCAGCTTAGTTCTCAATTCTTCCTAGTTTCAGTAAATAAAGCTGGATCATTCAGATTTTTTCCTGGGATTTTTCCAGCTTGTGCTGGGGTAGGAAATACTGTTATATCCTTAAGATGTTAGGGAGTGACTGGATGGCTCAGTAGATTAAGTGGCCCACTCTTGATCTCAGCTCAGGTCATGATTTCAAAGGTTTGTGACTTAGAGCCCCACATCAGCTATGCACTGTCAGTGTGGAGCCTGCTGGGGATCCTCCTCTCTCTCCCTCTCTCTCTGTCCCTCCCTTGCTCGCGTGCTCTCTTTCTCTCTCAGAATAAATAAACAGACTTAAACAACAACAAAAAGATGTTAGGATGTGAACCTAGAGCCATTTGTTGCCATGTTCCCCATCATGTGTCTGCCATAGACGAGAATGACGTTAACAATTGTGGACAAGGAGAATTGCTTGATAGGTCCCTATAAATGTCAAGACAGCTTCTAGTTATCTTCAGCTTTTCTCAGTTTCATTAGTACACGAAATGCATCAATTCACTTTTCTGCTTATGCTTTTTCAAGTTGTGTTTCTTTCATTTGCAACTGAAAGGGTTTTGACTATCAGAGAAATTGGAAACCTGATTCACCAGGTTCATGTGACAAAGTAAGCATGGTCATTAAAATGGGAATAAGGTGGGCTTATTAATAGTCCCTGGTAGAGAAATTGCTAATGGAAGATCTCAGATAAGGTTAATTTATCATAGACTCACAGAAATGAATTTAACAGAAGGCCCACTAAAGTCTTGATCTGCATAACCCAAAACACATCAGCTTTGGTAAAAAGAGGCTTAATGTGAGCCCCTGCACTACAGAGTCACATCTTTTCATCCATTTCCAGACCTAAGGAATTATCCACACCCTCAGAACGCTTGAATGAAGAGGAGACAGAGTAAGGTAAGAATAAACAGTTAAGGACCCTACTGTGCCTGCTATGACTCTCCTTTCCTCAAAGCGATATGGCCTATGTGACTACGCATTCAGGAGAGAGAAATATCCAAATTTGGGTGTGTGTGTGGTGGGGGGGGGGGTTGGGGGTTGGGGGGTGGGTAGAGAACTATTGTATCTGGGCTTTAAATACACACTGCTTTGTGGCGACCTACAAACACCACCATAGGTATTATGGGGTCAGATGGTCTGAAGCTGAATTCTAATCTAAGTTCATCTCATAGATGGTCCGGTGGAACTTGAATACATTTATAAGGTAATTTCCCTAGTCCCTGATCTCAAATGAATATCCTTGGCCATTGAATCCCACCTTGGGTCCCTGACCTATGAAATAACACTCATGAGAAGAAAAGTCAAGTCGAAGATGTTAGAGATCTTCCTCCATAACAAAGTAAAAAACCAAAGCAATATGAGTCTCTTGGAGAGTTGCAAAGGGCAGTGACACATTAAAAGAAAAAAATTAGCCTTTGTCACTGGGCTGAAAGTTGATTACATATTTTTCGCTTCTCTACAATCATTCACTCCTTTTATTTTTTTACTTAGATCCTGGGTTTTGAAACCACATTAATTTGTCTTCATTTTGTTTTTGATATTGTTTTAGTGTGTTACTTATGTTTGGTATTTGTTTATGAATTAATGGTTTTAAGATTTCTCTTCTTTTAAACTATATTAAAAAAACAAACTAAACATGCAGGGCACCTGGCTGGCTCAGTTGGTAGAGCGTGCAACTCTTGATCTCAGGGTGGTGGGTTCAAGCCTCATGTTGGGTGTGGAGATTGCTTAAACATAAAATTTTTAAAAATAAATAAATAAATAAACTAAATATGCATGATAAAAATCTTACTCCAACATGTAAACAGAAGCCAGCCAAAGAGAAAATGTTAGGGGAAATAATTGTCTTGAATGTTTAATTTCATGAGTCAATACGGACAATGAGAGCTGGCTCATGGGGATGACCTAGCACATATTTCTTACCTCCTGAGCTGTGTATCAGTGAACCTCAGCCTGCTAGTCAGTTTCATTCTGAGAACTGTTTAGAAATAAAGTTTTGAAGTAAGTGCTTAATACAGAATGTGGAGGGGAGATCCTGTCAAACATTTCAGGTTTGGGAAAATCTTACTTATTTAGTTAGTCCATCCATGCAGGTAAGAAATCTCTGTGTTAAAGCTGTCACTTTTTTTTTCCCAAAATGATTGTGTGGATTTTATAAAATTATTTTTATTTAATTTTTTAAATGTTCATTTATTTTTGAGAGAGAGAGAGAGAGTGCGAGTGGGAGAGGGGCAGAGAGAAGGAGACACAGAATCCGAAGCAGGCTCCAGGCTCTGAGCTGTCAGCACAGAGCCTAATGTGGGGCTCGAATTCATGAGCTGTGAGATCATGACCTGAGCTAAAGTCAGAGATTTAACCGACTGAGACACACAGGAGCCCTGAATTTTATAAAATTTTAGCCAAAATCTTAATTTTGTTTTTTTATAAAAATGTTTTAATGTTTATTTATTTCTGAGAGAGACAGAGTATGAGCAGGGGAGGGGAGAGGCAGAAAGAGAGAGAGAGAGAGAGACATGGAATACGAAGCAGCTCCAGGCTCTGAGCTGTCAGCACAGAGCCTGATGTGGGGCTCAAACCCACGAACCGTGAGATCCTGACGTGAGCCAAAGTCGAATGCTTAACTGGCTGAGCCACCCAGGCACCCCTAATTTTACTTTTTAATGACTTAGCCAAATAATTCTAGAAATTGTCTGTAAAATGGAAGACATATAAATAACTAGGCAGATATTGAAAAAGATAACTATTTAGTAGAAAATTGCCCACTAATATTTATAATTAAATAATTAAAGTAGGATAGTATTAATTCAAAAACAAGTAGAAAGTTAAGACAGAAGAATATGCTCCAAATGAAAGAACAAGACAAAACCCCAAAAAAGGAACTAAATGAAACTGAGATAAGCACTATCCTTGATAGAGAGTTTAAAGTAATGATCAAAAATATGCTCCATGGATTGGAGAGAAGGATAGAAGAACTCAATGAAAACTTCAACAAAGAGATAGAAAGTATCTTAAAAAGAACCAGAGTTGAAGAATACAATAACTGAAATAAAAAATATATACTAAAGAGAATCAACAGCAGGTTAGTGGATGCAGAAGAAAGGAGCAGCGACATAGAAGACAGGGTAACAGAAAGCACCCAAGCTGAACATCAACCAGAAAATAGAGTTTTTAAAAAATGAGGACAGGTTAAAGATTCTTGGACAACATCAAGCAAACAAATATTTGTTATAGAGGTCCCCAAAGGAGAAGAATACAGAGAATTTATTTGAAGAAATAGTAGGTAAAAACGTCCCTAACCTGGGGAGGTAAACAGACATCCAGGTTTAGGAAGCAGAGTTCCAAACAAGATGAAAACCGAGGAAATCCACACCACAACACATAATAATTAAAATGTCAAAAGTTAAAAATAAAGATAAAAGATAAAGATAAAAGTTATCTTTTCTTTATCTTTTCTTCCTACCTCTCTCTTGCTGCAAGAGAGAAGCAAAATGTTATGTCCAAGGGAAACACCCATAAATTTATCAACTGATTTTTCAGCAGAAACTTTGCAGGCCAGAAGGGAGTGACATGAGATATACAGAGCTGAAAGTAAACAACAGCAACAACAACAACAAAAGCCTTACAGGAAAGAATATTCTATCTGGCTAGGTTATCATTCAGAACTGAAGGAGAGAAAAAGAGTTTCCCAGACAAACAAAAGTCAAAAAGTTCATCACCACGAAACTGACCTTATAAGAAATGCTAAAAGTACTTCTATGCTTTTAAATCAATACATAGGTTTATTTAATCAATGTACAAACTACTACCCAAAACCAAAACATAAGGTTTCCATTTCAGTTAGATATTTCAATGGGGCGCCTGGGTGGCTCAGTCAGTTAAGTGTCTGACTTTGGCTTAGGTCATGATCTCACAGTTTGTGAGTTTGAGCCCTACGTCTGGCTCTGCGCTGACAGCTCACCCTGGAGCCTGCTCTGGATTCTGTTTCTCTCTCTTTCTCTCTCTCTCTCTGCCCCTCCCCCACTCATGGTCTGTCTCTCTCAAAAATAATAAAAACATTAAAAAAAAGATATTTCAACTCAATAATCTCTAAAGAACTTCAAATGTTCCCATATTATAAAGCAGGGGTTGGCACACATTTTCTGCGAAGGATCATATAGTAAATATTTTAGGCTTTGCAAGCCTTACAGTCTCTGTTGCAACTACTCAAAGTAGCCATAGACAATATGTAAAGAGGTGAGTATAGCTACGCTCCAACAAAGCTTTATTTGAATTCCATGTAATTTTTACACATCATGAAATATTAGTCTTTGATTCTTTCCCTTAACCATTTAAAACTTCAGAAACCATTCTTAGCTTGTGGAAAAATAAATAACAGGCAGCAGGCCAGATTTGGCCCATGTGCCATAGTTTGCCAACACTGGTTCCGAAATAATCCTTTAAAAATCTAGTCACCTTAGGGGCCCTTGGGTGGCTCAGTTGGTTAAGTGTCCGACTTCGGCTCAGGTCATGATCTCGCAGTTCGTGAGTTTGAGCCCCTCATTGGGCTCTGTGCTGACAGCTCAGAGCCTGGAGCCTGCTTTGGATTCCATGTCTCCCTCTCTCTCTGCCCTTCCCCCACTCACACTCTGTCTCTCAAAAATAAATAACGTTGAAAAAAAATCTAGGTCACCTTAAAATTGTTACTTCCTAGAGATTTAAAGTGATCATTCAAATCTTCATCAGTAACTTCTTTTAGATCCGTTGGTTTCCACTTTGGACTCTGGTCTTTATCTATTAAAACTGCCCTAACACCTTTATGAAAGTCTTGGCCTCCCACACAAGCTTGACTCAGCTGATATTCCATAGTTAATGCTTCTTGCAAGGTCTTTGAAGACCCCTCTATGAGTTGTCTTAGTGTGATCTTTAGGGATATCTAAATGTACTTCTTTTTTCCAGCTCTTTAAGGTGTAAGGTTAAGTTGTGTATCTGAGACCTTTCTTCCTTTTTTTAGGAAGGCCCGGATTGCTATATGCTTCCCTCTTATGACCACCTTTGGTGCATCCCAGAGGTTTTGGGCTGTGGTGTTATCATTTTCATTGGCTTCTTTTTCTCTTTTCTTTTCTTTTCTTTTCTTTTCTTTTCTTTTCTTTTCTTTTCTTTTTAATTTACATCCAAGCTGTTAGCATATAGTGCAACAATGATTTCAGGAGCAGATTCTTTAATGCCCTTACCCGTTTAGCCCATCCCTGCTCCCACAACCCCTCCAGCAACCCTCTGTTCTCTATATTTAAGAGTCTCTTATGTTTTGTCCCCCTCCATGTTTTTATATTCTTTTTGCTTCCCTTCCCTTATGTTCATCTGTTTTGTATCTTAAATTCCTCATATGAGTGAAGTCATATGATATTTGTCTTTCTCTGACTGACTAATTTCACTTAGCATAATACCCTCCAGTTCCATCCACGTAGTTGCAAATGGCAAGATTTCATTCTTTTTGATTGTCAAGGAATACTCCATTGTATATATATACCACATCTTCTTTATCCATTCATCCATTGATGGACATTTGGGCTCTTTCCATACTTTGGCTATTGTCGATAGTTCTGCTATAAACATTGGGGTGCATGTGTCCCTTTGAAACAGCACACCTGTATCCTTGGATAAATACCTAGTAGTGCAATTCCTGGGTCACAGGGTAGTTCTATTTTTAACTTTTTGAGGAACCTCCATACTGTTCTCCATAGTAGCTACACCAGTTTGCATTACCCTAGCAGTAAGAGATACTCTTTCTCTATATCCTCACCAACATCTGCCATTGACTGGGTTGTTAATTTTAGCCATTCTGACTGTAGTAAGGTGGTATCTCTTTGTGGTTTTGATTTGTTTTTCCCTGATGATGAATGATGTTGAGCATTTTTTCATGCGTCAGTTGGTCATCTGGATGTCTTCTTTGGAGAAGTGTCTATTCACGTCTTTTGCCCATTTCTTCACTGGATTATTTGTTTTTTGGGTGTTGAGTTTGATAAGTTCTTTACAGATTTTGGATACTAACCCTTTATCTGATATGTCACCTGCAAATATCTTCTCCCATTCTATTGGATGCCTTTTAGTTTTGCTGATTGTTTCCTTTGCTGTGCAGAAGACTTTTATTTTGATGAGGTCCCAATAGTTCATTTTTTCTTTTGTTTGCTTTGCCTCCAGGGACATGTTGATTAAGAAGTTGCTGCGGCCAAGGTCAACTAGGTTTTTGCCTGCTTTCTCCTCGAGGATTTTGATGGCTTCCTGTCTTATGTGTAGGTCTTTCATTCAAGTTTATTTTTGTGTATGGTGTAAGAAAGGGTCCAGGCTCATTGTTCTGCATGTCGCTGTCCAGTTTTCCCAGCACCATTTGCTGAAGAGACTGTCTTTATTCAATTGGATATTCTTTCATGCTTTGTCACAAATTAGTTGGCCATATGTTTGTGGGTCCATTTCTGGGTTCTCTATTCTGTTCCGTTGATGTGAGTGTCTGTTTTTGTGCCAGTACCATGTTGTCTTGATGATTACAGCTTTGTAATATAGCTTGAAGTCTGGGATTGTGATACCTCCTGCTTTGTTTTTCTTTTTCAAGGTTGCTTTGGCTATTTGGGGTCTTTTGTGGTTCCATACAAATTTTAGGATTGTTTTTTCTAATTCTGTGAAAAATGCTGGTGTTATTTTGATAGGGATAACCCTGAATATGTAGATTGCTTTGGGTAGTATCAACATTTTAACAATGTTTGTTCTTCCCATCCAGGGGCATGGAATATTCTTCCTTTTTTTTGGTGTCTTCTTCAATTTCTTTCACAAGCTTTCTATAGTTTTCAGTGTATAGATTTTTCACCTCTTTGGTTAGACTTATTCCTAGGTATTTTATCCATGTACTTTTAATTTACTCTTTAACTTCTTGGTTAACCCATTAATTCTTTAGTAGGATGTTTTTTAATCTCCAAGTATTTCTTGTTTTTCAATTTTTCTCGTGTTAATTTCGAGTTTCACAGTGTTGTGGCCTGAAAATATGCATAGTCTAATCTAAATCTTTTAATTTTTTATTATGTTTTTTAAATGTTTATTTATTTTTGACACACAGAGAGAGACAGAGTGTGAGTGGGGGAGGAGCAGAGTGGGGGGAGAGACACAGAATCCGAAGCAGGCTCCAGGCTCTGAGCTGTCAGCACAGAGACTGATGCAAGGCTCAAACTTATGAACCATGAGATCATGACCTAAGCCAGAGTCAGACGCTTAACAACTGAGCCACCCAGGCACCCCCTCAACCTTTTAAATGTACTTCTTTAGGTGGAAAAGAAAGGGCATAATTTGAATTAAGACAATTATGAATAAAAAGATGTGAAATATGATGACATATAGATGAACTATGGCAGAGGTGGGGTAAAAAAATGTGTTCAAATTTAAGTGACCATCAACTTAATATAGACTGCTATATACTTAGAATGTTATATATGAACCTCATGGTAACCACAAACCCAAAACCTATAATAAATACACAAAACATAAAGAGAAAGAAAGCCAAGCATAACACTACAGAAGTTATCAATCACAAGAGAAAAAGAGAAGAAGAGAAGAATTGTAAAAACAAGAAAACAATTAACAAAATGGCAATAAGTACACACTTGTCAACAATTTCTTCAAATGAAAATGTTCTAAATGTTCCAGTTAAAAGACACAGTTTGGTAGAATGTATAAAAAAAACCTAGACCCATCTGTACGCTGTCTACAAAAGTCTCACCTCGGGGAGCCTGGGTGGCGCAGTCGGTTAAGTGTCCGACTTCAGCCAGGTCACGATCTCACAGTCCGTGAGTTCCAGCCCCGTGTCAGGCTCTGGGCTGATGGCTCAGAGCCTGGAGCCTGTTTCCGATTCTGTGTCTCCCTCTCTCTCTGCCCCTCCCCCGTTCATGCTCTGTCTCTCTGTCCCAAAAATAAAATAAACGTTGAAAAAAAAAAAAGTCTCACCTCACATCTGAAGACACATACAGACTAGAAGTGAAAGGATGACAAAAGATATTCCACGCAAATGGAAGTTAAAAAAAAAAGCCAGGGGATCAATACTTACGTCAGACAAAATAGACTTTAAAGTAAAGACTGTAACAAGAGAGAAAGAAGGGTATTACATAATGATAAAGGCGTCAATCCAACAAAGGATATAACAATTGTAAATATCTATGCATCCAACATTGCAGCACCTAAATAAATAAAGCTAATATTAACAGACATAAAGGGAGAAATTAACAGTAATACAATAATAGTAGAGGACTTTAACACCCCAATTATATCACTGGATGAATCATCCAGGCAGCAAATCAATAAGGAACCAGTATCTTTGAACAACATATTAGACCAGATGGACTTAACATGTATATGTAGAATATTCCATCCCGAAAGAGCAGAATACACATTCTTTTCAAGTCACATGGGATATTTTCCAGAATAGATTACATGTTAGACCACAAAATAAATTCTTCTTAATAAATTTAAGAAGATTAAAATCCTATCAGGCATCCTTTTCAACCACAACAGTAGGAAACTAGAAAGCAATCAAAAGGAAAAAAATGGAAAAAACACAAATTCATAGAGGCTAAACAACATTCTACTAAATAGACAATGGGTCCATGAAGAAATCAGAGAGGAAATTAAAAAAATACATGGAGACAATTAAAGAAATACATGAAGACAAATACAAATGAAAATACAGTGGCCCAAAATCTTTGGGACACAGCAAAAGTAGTTCTAAGAGGGAAATTTGTAGCCTCAAGAAAAAGAAAAATCTCAAATAATGTAGCCTTATACCTAAAGGAACTAGGAGAAGAACAAACAAAGCCCCAAGTTTAAAATAAGGAAGGAAATAATAAAAGTCAGAGCAGAAATAAGTGAAGTAGAGACAAAAAATAGAAAAGATCAATGAAAGCAAGAGCTGGTTCTTCAAAACGATAAAGAAAATTGAAAAACCTTTAGCTACAGTGATCAAGAAAAAAGAGAGAGGACACAAATAAATAAAACCAGAAATGAAAAAGCATAAGTAACAACTGACATCACAGGAATACAAAGGATTATAAGAGAGTACTATGAAAAATTATATACCAACAAATTGGGCAACACAGAAGAAATGGGATAAATTCCTGGAAACATACAATCTTCCAAAACTGAATCAGAAAGAAATAAAAAATATGAAAAAAATCAATCAATAGTAACAAAGTTGAACCAGTAATCAAAAAACTCTCAACAAACAAAAGTCCAGGATCAGATGCCTTCACAGGTAAATTCTACCAAAGATTTAAGGAAGCGTTAATACTTGTTTACCTCAAAGTATTCCAAAAAATAGAAGAGGAAGCTAAGCTTCCAAGTATATTCTAGGCCAGCATTACTCTGATACCAGAACCAGAAAAAGGCACCACAAAAGAGAAAACTACAAAAAAACTACTCTGATGAACATAGATGCAAAAACCCTCAACAAAATATTAGCAAACCCAAACCAACAATACATTAAAAGTTATTTACCATGATTGAGTAGGATTTATTCCTGGGATGCAAGGGTAGTTCAATATTTGCAAATCAACCAATGTGATACATCACATCAACAAGAGAAAGGATAAAAATCATATGTTCATCTCATAGATGCAGAAAAAACATTTGACAAAATCAAACATCTGTTCATGGTAAAAACTCTCAACAAAGTGGGCTGAGAGGGAACATATCTACAGCTAATCTCATACTCAATGGTAAAAAACAGAGATTTTCCTCTAAGATAAGGAAGAAGACAAGGATGTCCTCTTATCACTTCTATCCAACATAGTACAAGAAGTCCTAACCACAGCAATCAGATAAGAAAAAAAATAAAAGGCATCTGGATTGGTAAAGAAGTTAAACTATCACTATTTGAGTGTCTGACTCTTGGTTTCAGCTCAGGTCATGTTCCCAGGGTCATGGGATCAAGCCCTGCATTGGCTTCCACACTGAGCATGGAACCGGCTTGGGATTCTTCCTCTCTCTCTCTCAAATAAATAAATAAAATGGGGGAAAAAAAAGAATGTTCATAATTCAAACAAAAAACCCCTAAATAATCTGATTAAAAGTTGGGCAGAGGATCTGAATAGACGTTTTTTCCAAAGGAGACATTAATAGTGGCCAATAGACTCATGAAAAAACACTCAATATCACTAATCATCAGGGAAATGTAAATCAAAACCATAATGAGATGTCACTTCACACCTGTCAGAATGGCTACAATCAGAACGACAAGAAATAATAAATGGTGATGAGGATGTGGAGAAAAAGAAGCCCTGGTGCTTTGTTGCTAGGAATGCAAATTAGTGCAGCCACTGTGGAAAATAGTATGGAGGTTCCTCAAAGACTTAAAAATACAAATACCATATGATCCAGTAATTCCACTACCGGGTTTTATCACAAGAAAACAAAAACAGTAAATTGAGAAGGTAGATGCATCCCTCTGTTTATTGCAGCATTATTTATGATAGCCAAGATATGGGAGCAAACCAAGTGTCTAGTGATAGATGAAGAGATAAAGATATGGTGTATGTACACACACACACACACACACACACACACACACACACACACACAAAATGGGATATTACATGACCATAACAAAGGATGAGATCTTGTCATTTGCCACAACATGGATGAACCTGGAGTTTATTATATTAAGTGAAATAAATTAGACAAAGAAAGACAAATACCATACGATTTCACTTACATGTGGAATATAAAAAGAAAACAAATGAATAAACAAACAAACAAAAAGCAGAAAGGGGTGCCTGGGTGGCTCAGTCAGTTAAGCGTCCAATTTCGGCTCAGGTCATGATCTCACGGCTCATGAGTTTGAGCTGGCATCAGGCTCCGTGCCAACAACTCAGAGCCTGAAACCTGCTTCAGAGTCTGTGTCTCCCTCTCTCTCTGCCCCTCCTCCACTCATGCTCTGTCTCTCTCTCTCTCTCTCCTTCAAAAGTAAATACACTTAAAATTTTTTTTAAATATTTAAAAAAAAGCAGAAGCAGACTCATAGATACATAGAACAAATTGGTGGTTACCAGAGGGGAAGGAGGTAAGGGATTGGCAAAATGGGTGAAGGGGAGTGGGAGATACAGGCCTCCAGTTATGGAATGAATATTATAGGGATAAAAGATACAGCATAGGGAAAATAGTTAATCGTGCTGTAAGAATGTTCAATAGTGACAAATGATAGTTAAAATTGTGATAAACATAGCATAATGTAGTGAATTGTTAAATCACTATGTTGTACATTTGAATACCATTGTGTACATTGATAACATTGTGTATCAAATATACTTAAATTAAAAAAAAAGATGGAAAGTCAATTAAATAGATAAAAAACCCAGAAGCTGAAATTGGAATGTATAAAAACTTAATACAAAAAGAAAAGTAAGGAAGTAAAGAGTGTCACAGAAATTGGCTACTCTGAAAAAGAAAAGAGTACATTCTTACCTCATGCCGTTTATCAAAATAAATTAGTTATATTACATTTAACTATTTTATTATTATTATTTATTTTAGAGAGAAAGAGAGAGTGTGAGTAGGGGAGAGCGGTAGGAGGAAAGAGAGAGAGAAAGAGAGAATCTTGAGCAGGATTCATGCTCAGTGCAGAGCCTGACATGGCTTTCAATCCCATGACCCTGGGATCATGACCTGAGTTGAAATCAAGAGCCAGACATTCAATTGACTGAGCCACCCAAGCACCCCCTACATTTAACTATTTTAAACAAACACAGGAATATTTTAATGTATAGCCTTTTAGTCTCTGAGAAAAAGTTGAACATACTCAACTAAACAATAGAGAATTAAAAAAAAAACCCATAAATTGAAAGATTTGATATGATGCTTATGTAAATCAAAAGCAATCATAAATATAATTTGAAAACCAATAACAAACTGGGGAACATGGTTTCCAAAAATATGACAGCTAAAAGATCAGTGTCCATAGGGGTACCTGGGTGGCTCAGTCCGTTGAGTGTCTGCCTCTTGATTCCAGCTTAGGTCATGATCTCACGGTTCGTGAGATCAAGCCCCCCACATTGGGCTCTGTGCTGACAGTCCATAGCCTGCTTGGGATTCTCTCTTTCCTCCCCACTCTGCCCATCCCCAACATGCTCTCTCTCTCTCTCAATAAATAAATGAACCTAAAAAAAGGATCAGTGTCCACAGATATACAGAGTTCATGGATGTTGATGAAAACATGCATGAATTCCCAATTAAAAGATGGGACCAAAACAACAACAGACATATATACATACACACAAAAAAAGAAAAATGAAAAGACAAATGCTTAACAGTATATAAAAATATTTAATGTTATGAGTTATGGCAGATATGGTTAACAGACCATCAGAATTTATGCTCATTCTCCATAGAAGCTTTTTAGTTAGGAACTACATTTCTCAGCCACCCTTTTATCCATGCAAGACCATATGACTGGTCTCTGTCAACGGATGTATGAGAAAAGTGATGTGTGTCCCTTTTAGAGGAAGGTTTCTAACAGTGGGATTGAGCCTTTTTCACATTTTCTATTCCCCTTCCAGGTATGGGATTTTGACTTAGCTGAAATCGACTGGCATTTTCATCTTATAAAGTAAGGTGGTCTCTTTTCTCCTAACAAGATTCTTAAAATAGGTAATTCTCTAAACAGAGCAGCATTCAGAAAATGGGTATAAAACAAGTAATGCTACTATGCAAATATTAAGTATTAAGAAAGGATTAAGACTATACTCAGAAAAGCAAGGAAGAAGACGTGGAATATTGGAAACTATGAATCCATATCGGATAGAATTAGGTTTCTGTATGTAACAGACAAAAAAAGTAATGGTGATTTAAACGGGATAGAGACTTATTGCTTTCCCACATAAAAGACGTTCAAAGACAGGCAATGTAGTACTAATATGATGTCTACACATTATCATTTAAGACCTAGGCACTTATCTTTCTGTTCTATCATCTTAGCATTTTGTATCCTTATTCAAGATCACATAATGATACAAGATGGATAGTGGAATGCCAGCTGCCATAGCTACAGGCTGGAGGAAGAAGAAAATGCAGAGAGAAAAAGCCTGTTGAGTCAGTTTCCTTAAAAAGCTTTGTGAGGAGTACCAAACTACACTTCTGGTTCCATTTCATTGGCCGGAATTGCTGCATAGTCACACGAAACTATGAGGAAATTTTATATCAGGTGACAAAATGTCCAGTTAAAACTTGGGCTTCTCTTCCAAAGGGAAATGATGAAGATGATAGGCAACTGGCAGATCTGGCAGATCTCCCATAGGGCCCATCCTACAGTGTGGTGAAGGGAAGTTCTAGGATGGCCGTTGCCAGCAACTGTAGAAAAAGCTAGGTCACATTGAAAGAGGATATATCAGGGGTGCCTGGGTGGCGCAGTCGGTTAAGCGTCCAACTTCAGCCAGGTCATGATCTTGCACTCCGTGAGTTCGAGCCCCGCGTCTGGCTCTGGGCTGATGGCTTGGAGCCTGTTTCCGATCCTGTGTCTCCCTCTCTCTCTGCCCCTCCCCCGTTCATGCTCTGTCTCTCTCTGTCCCAAAAATAAATAAAAACGTTGAAAAAAAAATTAAAAAAAAAGAAAGAGGATATATCTTTTGGGGGGAAGTTCTTTGGGGGAAAAGGGGGGCTCCCTGCTTTAGAAGATATGATTAAGAGGGCAGGACAACTTCAGAATCTGTAAGGACTTTTTTCTCATTTAATGAATGAGAAAATAATGGTAATTGCAAACTCCAGGTAAAACAAAAGGTGTGCAATAAAATAATGTTGAAATATAAAATAAAATACTGGTGTAAGAAAATAGAGTTCGCTGAATATTTTTAATAACGAATGTTTTCTTCTAAGTGGCCAGGGGGTCAGATGGGGACCATGTAAAGAAAGACATAATCCTAGCATACCACTTCAACCAATGTGAGAAAAAATATTTACATAGGTTTAAATATAAAAATTATACATATGGGTTTTTAACATTTAGAGTCATCGCTCAGACAAGATATGGATCTGTTGTAGCTGCAAAACAAAATAACTGTTAATGTTATAGTGTAAAAATGTAACTGACAGAAAGTGGAAAGTGGGAGGCAGGGGAGAAACATGAAGAAAAGGGTTTTCTCATTTCTCATTTACAGAACTTAGTCAGGATACTGATAATTGTTGATAGAAAGAGAAGTAGGATTTTAAATATTTTTTAAAGTTATAATGACAACCAATAAAAGAACTAAAAATAATGTATTGGGAGGAGGAGGGAACAGACAAAAGTATCATGTGTTCCCACAATTTGGGTCTTTAAAGTTAATAATTTTAATGAAGTTTACATTTTTTATAAAAATAATGTTTTAATTGTGAGTTAAGTACCAAACAAATTCCATGAACAATATGTCAGGGATGCAAAGAAAGACTTTTGATAAATTTACATATTAATTAAAAAAACTTATTTGTATTACAAATGGATATATTTTCATTGATGTTATTTATTTTTCAATGGTTCTAATGTAATAAATATTATTACAGATCTTCTTTAATTTGTGATGTGGTTAAGTCTCCATAATCCCATTATAAGTTGAAAATATATTTAATACAACTAACCTACTGAACATTATAGTTTAGCCCTGCATACTTTAAACATCCTCAGAAACTTACATCAGCCTACAGCTGGGCAAAATCATCTAACACAAAGCCTATTTTATTCTTTTTTTAATTAAAAAATGTTTATTTATTTTGAGAAAGGGAGAATGTGAGCAAGGAGGGGCACCCAGGTGCCCCTAGCACAAAGCCTATTTTATAATCAGGTATTCAATATCTCATGTAATTTATTGAATACTGTACTGAAAGTGAAAAATGGAATGGTTATTTGGGTACAGAATGGTTGTAAGTGTATCAGTTGTTTATTCTCCTGGTCAAGTGGCTGATTGAGAGCTGTGGCTCAGTGCCATTACCCAACATCACAGGAGAGTATCAGGCCACATATCACTAGCCCAGGAAAAGATCAAAATTCAAAATTTAAAGTATAGTTTCTATTGAGTGTATATTGGTTTTACAGCATCATAAAGTAAAAAAATAATAAGTCATCATTAGTCGGGGACTGTTGGTGCTAGTTAGAAGGCAGACCTGTACATGCTTTAAAATATATGATTTAGACATTTTTAGCTATTAATTTGCTTGCTATCTTAGAATTTGGAAGATATATCAGTAGCTTTGGATGGTTCACTTCTATTCAGGAACTGTTTCCAGAAAGATGAAGATTATGATTTTTCTTTATATATATAAATTTGCTGATAACAAGAGGTAATTTTGCCAACCTTATAGCAGCTGTTAATTTGAGATTGCTGTTTTCATTAAGACGTTTTGAAGTCTCCAAATATTTGTGAACACCATTGTGGACTTTGTGAGATTCTGGGGTCCAGAATTCCCCTGAGGCAGCTATAATTTACCTTCTCTTCATTTGTTTCTCTTCCCAGACCCATCTTGATCAACATAAAACAGACTTGAAGAGAAAACAATTCATTAAAAGATGGAATTGGGAGATGATAGAAAAGACAAAGCATTGACTTGGATGGTCAGAATTCCTTCCTTTTTTGGGGGGATACGGATGGGTGGTAAGTGGGGGAAGTTGAGTTATTCTCAGGTTGATGATAAGATTGAATGTTTTATACATCCTCTGACAGATAAATCTGTATAGTTTCCTGAACCAGTGCCAGCAGGGGCTCTACTCAAAGCTGCTAAAAAGTAAAAAAAAAAAAAAAAAAAAAAGATACAGAAACTAACAAAATAAAGTACAGAGAATCCATGGTTTTCCTGTACTTCAAGTTTTACCTCCCTGGAAGTTATGTATCCATGTATTAATGGTTTCTAGGTAGTATGATTAAGGGTGACTTTCTTTTCCTTTTTTATATTCGCATTTTCTCATTTTTCTATAGTAGATACGTAAGATAACTATATAACTACAAAGGGGGAAAGAATGCTGAATATAAAAAGTGAAAATCATTTGAATGTATTTCCTTCTTTTATTTATTTTATTTTCTTAATCGTGTTGTCATCCTTTAAATATCCCTGCTGCAAGGCAATCTATAAACCAGCTGACCCACAAATCAAAATTTCAGGTTCTGTACTACTGTGCTTTACAAACTAAGTTGGCTATTCTCAGTTCTGAAATATGTGAAGAAGTTCAGGTTAGTCTTCCTCACACTGATTCTATTAATAGGAGAAATGTTTCAGATATCTACGTTATATTTTTAAAGAGCAAGACTCCAATTATATGGACAATAAATCTATATTGATAAGAAAAGTCATGAGAAAGAAATATACCAATATATAAATAATTTTAGTTAAAATTTTTTTTTAATGTTTGTTTATTTTTGAGAGAGAGAGAGAGAGAGAAAATGAGCAGGGTAGGGGCAGAGAGAGAGGGAGACACAGAATCTGAGGCAGGCTCCAAGCTCTCAGCTGTCAGCACAGAGCCCGATGCAGGGCTCAAACTCATAAACCCTGAGAGCATAACCTGAGCTGAAGTCAGACGCTTAACTGACTGAGCCACCCAGGCGCCCCAATAATTTTAGTTTTTAACATAATGTATGAAAAAGCACCACAAGTTGGCCTTTGTAGGTGGTCAATTAATGTTAGTTGAATTTCAATTTGTAATCTCACTTTTAAGGAATTTCTCATAAGGACATAATCCAAAGGGGGTGTAATTTATATAAAAATGTACTCAGCATACTCCTAAATGAATGAAAAATTGGAAATGAGCTAAATAGTGAAAAATAAGAGGAGCGCCTGTGGGGCTCAGCCGGTTGAGCGTCCAACTTCGACTCAGGTCGTGATCTCGCGGTTTGTGAGTTCAGCCCCGGAATGGGCTCTGTGCTGACAGCTCGGAGCCTGGAGCCTGCTTCGGATTCTGTGTCTCCTTCTCTCTCTGACCCTCCCTGCTTGCACTCTGTCTCTCTGTGTCTCTCTGAAAAATAAATAAACATAAATAAATAAATAAATATTGAAAAATAGGTATACGGTAAATAAACACATTTGGAAGTATTCTCATTGGAATTTAGCTTCTGGGCTGGTAACAGTTTTGCCTTTCATAAATTGTATAAAAGTTTCCTGTTTTCCAAGACAATGTTTGACAATAGTTATACATAAAAAATGACATGTAGATATGCATATAACATTCATTGAAAAAAGAAAAGAAAAAGATGTACACAATGATTGCCAATATGAACCAATCTATATCTAGATTGAGGCTAATCAATAATTTATAAGAGATGAAAACGAGTTTAATATTAAATGGATTCCTATGTCCCTTACAATCTGTGAAATCATCTACACGTATACTAATAATTTTCATGTGTCAACAAAGGAACATTTATTGAAGGCTTTCTGAATAAAGTACATTGAGAGATTACTGGGCCTGTCCTGTTGAGCAGTTTATAGCTACTAGATAAGTAAGGATACTTGAAAGAAATGAAAAATCTGCTTTTGCTTTCCAGTCTTGGACACATTTTCAGAATTCCCGGAATTTCCTATAACACGGCTTAGAGCTTCACAAAGTTCTGGAATGACCACTGGAATTCCTTTTTTTCACTTGATTTTAGTGTTAAAAATCCATTAATCCATGATAGGGGGTTTTATTATGAGATCTGGGCTACCACAGGGCCTCAGTAAATTGGTTCTGGAAGTGGTGGTCTGTGGCAAAGACTTAGATATAGATAACATTTTTTTCTTAATTCATCACATTTTAAATATGTTTATGCTATAAATTCAGAAAATATGCAACTTTCTATGGCAATTTCCATTTGAAAACAAATAGGACACATTTCCATGCGTTGAGAGCACAACAGAAGTGACATTTTTTATTGTGAGCCAAAGAAAAATTGTAAACCAATTTTTGTTAGTAACTGCCTTAAAGATTATTTCAAGTTGCAAGTATTTTTTCTACAAATGCTTATATTAACTTGTAGCTAAAAATGCATTAATTTTTTAAAAACCCAATCGTTAACATCTCTGCATTTTTTCTGATCCTCATAAAAGGCTTTTATACATTTCATAACATTCGATCAGTGAATGCATTTGATTGTTTCCTTTTTCTATTTATTGTTATGTCAAATGTATATTTCTGTACATGAAGATTTTTCCTGTTTGCTTTAAATCAATGTTTTTAACCATATATGAGTATTAATTATTTTTGAAAACTAAGTGAATTATACATTTAATTGAAAATTCACCTTTTACATCTCAAAAATGCAGAGATAAGACATTTATTTTTATCTATGAGAGATATTTTTATAGAAAAATCTACACAACCAGGAACATCTTCTCTCCCCTTCTCTCCTACTAATTTTTCTTTTCTTTTTTCTTTTTTAAAATGTTTATGTATTTTTGAGAAAGAGAGTGTGAACAAGGGAGGGGCAGAGAGAGGGAGACACAGAATCTGAAGCAGGCTCCAGGCTCTGAGCCATCAGCACGGATCCCGATGTGGGGCTCGAACCTATGACCTGTGAGGTCACGACCTGACCCAAAGTCAGATCCTTAATTGACTGAGCCACCCAGGCACCCCTCCTACTCATTTTTCTTCTTCAACTATAAATTCAGTAAAGATATTCACCAGACTTTCTCTGCAGCTCTGGTCTCATTAAGGGAGTCCAATCTTGAATCCCAAACTGCCTCCTTGACATGCCATTGGAATGTCTTGATATAAATTAATTTTCTTGATTAATAAATAATATAGGCTCTTAACAAATGCCTATTTGTTTGTCAATGTTTGTGTTTTATATGTAGCCAAAAGGAATTCTTGATTACCTTCATACCAATACATTTTCATCCTTAGAGGGGAGAAAACGTCTTTTGGAGAGAGATTTTTAGCAAAACATGCCTAAAAGTAACAGTAGAAAAGGTAATCAGTATTAACAAGAGAGAGGTTTGTTGTCTTGTGGGTATTCCCACTGAAAAATGTCAAGATCTGTCATCATCCTCCAGGACAGAGTCAAGAATATAAAGTCCTTGCCATGGTGATAGGAGGTAGCAGCAAGTGCAATGGAACTTGGAATCTGAGGGGAGGGTAGAAGATAAAAAAGGAAGACTAAAGAAAAGGGACTTTCAGGTCTTCCCTTTTCCTTACAAAATATGATCTAATTTCTTGACATGACAGAAAAGACTAACTTTCCTGTGATTCCACTCCAGTCTTCCAGGACTAATCAGTACTGAAAAATAGAGCATGTGCATTGTAGTCAGACCGACATGGATTTGAAATCTATTATTTACATTTGCCAGCTGTGTGACCATGGACAAATAACTTTACCTCTCTGAGCTTCCACGTCTTCATCTGCTAGTGGAGTTTATGGGAACATCAAGTACAATAATTATTTGAGACACAAACCTCAGCGCCTGACACACATCAGATGTGTAATAAATAATAACTGTTCTCTATTCTCCTGCTCTAGACAAGTAAGCAACCTGACAGGAAAAAACCTATTGATATTGACATTCGGCAGAAAAATTGTCAAAGGAAGTATTAGGACAATGCCAAGAGAGCATCCAGGGTAGATAAGAGCAGGAGGACAGAGAGATACAAGACAGATGTCCTGCTATGAGAAAAAATGACCCAAGAGATTATCTCCTGTGTTTGAAAATATGGAGAGAAGACTTAGTTCTGTCAGAAAATTTAGGGATAATTAAGACAAGTCTGAATACTTTTATTAAGAGAATCTTTATGGCTTAGCTGAAAATAGTATTTTATAGTCTTAATAATGAAAACATTGAGTAATAATTTAGCCACAAATGGTGATGTAACTATTTTGAAAAGATGAAGAAAAAGGAAATGTGTTTTCCGTGGGGATTAGAGATCTGAGAGTCTTCCATGGCAGGAAGTTGGCAGGCAATATTTAAAGTGGAAAAAAAAATCAAGAAATAGCACTTAACATGTAATTTACAAATACAGAGGTAAATGCCAGAAGAAATGGCTAAAAGGAGTTGGAAATCCTTGCTTATGCGGAGGGGTAGTAGGAGTAGAGTCTGGCAGGACGGACATCTGTTTTTAAAATTCTTGCAGCATTACCTGACTTTTTAAACTATTATTTGAATTACTTGAATTCTAAGAGGGAGGGAGGGAGGGAGGAAGGGAGAGAGAGAGAGAGAGAGAGAGAGAGAGAGAGAGAGAGAGAGAGAGAATTGCAGCAGAGAGTTTGAACTCACGAACTGTGAGATCATGACCTGAGCCAAAATTGGACACTTAACGGACTGAGCCACCCAAGCATGCCTGTGATTTGATTATCTGAAGGCAAATCGAGGTCGAGGTCGGAGGGTGTTGTGATTTAAGTATCACTCATATGATGGGATTTTAAAGTGACACAGGCAGAGTGATAGAAGAGTCTGGTTTAGAAGGCTGGAGGTGACATTTTCTAACCCAGTTCTTACACAAAGCACCTCTCTGCCTTCTGAATTCACAATGCAATGGTGTTTGAGAACTTTTTCAGCTTTTTCTTCTAGAACATCAGCTCCTTTGAGCTTAGGCACCAAGTTTTCTAGATATACGCACCCTATGCAAAGCCTGACACAGTTCTTGGCATGTAGGTTGTAGTAAGGGAACATTCAGGAAAAGTAGTATTACACTAATTTCTTGTAAAATTTTGTAGAATTTGTTTACAAATTCCCTGTAAAACTCATTTAATGTTTTTATATAAATATTTTCATTAGAAATGTATATGTAAAAGTAGCATATTAATTGCTTCATCCTCTTTTCTCATTTCTCCCTCTTTTTTAAAAAAAAAATACTGAGTTTATATTAGTTTCTTACCTACTATTTGCTATACCAGACAAGTACTTGGAGTACTTTTATATACTCAATCTCTTTAAAAAATTGTTCTTTTGATTCTTCGACAAATATTTGTTGAGGATTTTTGCCATCATAGGTTCTATGCCAGAGGCTGATAGCAGTGAAAAAGAGATAGCTACCTAGGAAAAGAAAGATTTCAAATAAAAAGTCATGCAACTAATATATAATTATGAATTGTGCTTAAAGAGATTTAAGTGAGAATTAAAAGAGAGGTTTTCTTATGTATCCTTGGGTTCAGAATTCTGGATCCATTCTTTTCATCTTAGACAATTCAATTTCAAAAAAGTGGGTATACAGACTGGCTTTCTTTAATAAAAGCATAATAGTGTGCCAAGAGGTAACAGACACCCATTATCCACATAGCTTTTTAATCTTTTCTATATTAATTCTTCTATTTATAGTCACTCATTGTGTAAAATGCAGCTGCCTGTAGTATTTCTCCTGGTTGTAAACAACACAACAAAGTCTTAGCTTAATTAAAATACTATAAATAGGGGGGAAAATCCCAATTCCTTTCCCTTTTCTTCTGCTATCAATAGGATTAGAATATTTCTCCATCCAACTCTGCCTTCAGATGCTTATCACAGGCATTCTCAGAACCAGCAGCTAATGAGAGGTATCAGCAAGTCAGGGGGAGAGAGAAAGAGGCTTATTTTCCAATTATGAATGTACCGATTCATTAACACTGACTCAGGCATTCATTTTAGATTCAGGTTGTCATGCACTTGCATTTAAACAATAGTAGCATTGGATCTATGCCATGTTTCATCAACGTAGTATGGGGATGCCATTTATGAACCAGCAGAAAAGGGAGCTGAAAGGAGTAAAATACTCACGGCCAAGTTCAAAATTATGTAAACTTGCTGGAGAATCATGATTATTTTTACTCATCATTGGCAAATCTCAAAATACCTTACAATAATGGCTTATTCTACAAATTTTAAACTAGACACTAAGAAATTCAAAGTGGAGAGGTCATTATCTGGTCTAGTATTACAACCTACCTCAAGACATGGAAGAATTAACAGCAGTGTTAGTTAAAGCGGCAAGTTACAATAGTTTAAATATTAACTCTTACTATTATTCCTCAAAATCTATGAATGTACTCAATATTTTTCTAAAACTATGCCCCCCTTAAGTTACACCACTAGAGTCAGTTTTTAATAAAAAGGATCATATTACCTTAATTGTTTGTTATTGTTCAAGTAACCATCTCAAACAAACTCTTCTCTAAATTTCTAACCTAAATGTGCTTTGGACTTAGGAGAATAATTTATGCTACTATTTATCATATATCAGTAACTTGGACACCACCCTCAGGAATTCTGTCCGTTTACAGACATCATTTGTACTATTATTTTTTTTTCATATTTTTCTTCAAATTGACAAATTTTATGTTAATGAAACAACAAATAATTGATTAAAATCAAGGGATTGGTGTGATAGCTGTATTTTTTTTTCAAATAAATACTGAAGAAGAGCCCAGTGTCTACAGCCCATAACTGTTATAAGCTGGAGTGTTAGTTGGAGGCAAGCTACAACTCTCATTCCTTTTAAAGCTACTGAATTTTGTAGTTGTTCATTACAGATCAACTCAGCCCTGAGTGATGAGGAACATACCTTTTCTATTCATAGGCATATGCTACCCCTCAAATTCTTCATTCAAATTCCCTTCAAATCTTTTAGTGATTCCAAAACTATAAAAGTACAGAGTGAGAATCCAAGAAGCCTAGCAAAAAGCAGCAGCCAGGAGGCAAAGATTTCCACGGCTGTGAGGCGCTGGGGAGAAAGGGTGAAATTCAAATTCTGCCAATTAAGAAGGTTTGAGAGGCACCTGGGTGGTGGAGTCGGTTGAGCATCTGGCTCTTGATTTTGGCTTATGTCACGACCTGCACTGGGCTTCGCACTGACAATGTGGAGCCTGCTTGGGATTCTCTCTCTCTGCCCCTACCCCTGCTCAAAATAAATAATTAAACTTAAAAAAATAAAAAAATAAATAAAAGAGAAGGGTTTGAAGGGCACCTGGGTGACTCAGTTGGTCAAGTGTTTGACTCTTGATTTCTCCTCAGGTCATGATCTCATGGTCATGAGATTGAGTGCCACGTTGGGCTCTGTGTTTGACATGGAGCTTGCTTAGGATTCTGTCTCTCCCTCTTCCTCTGCCCCTCCTCCAGTCTCTCTCTCTCAAATTAAAAAAAAAAGGTTTGATAAACATCTTGGACTTCTCTCTAAAACCTCATGAAAGCCATACCTTATGAGTAAGTTTAGGACTAAGGGATCCAGTCTAGAATTAAATGCAAAATGGAAATAAATCCACTATAACAAAACCTAAAACAAGCTTCTATTTAAGGTTAATAGAATACAGACACGTGGTTATCAGAAGAAGAGGGTGGGAGGAGAAAAAAAGTGGAGGAAAATTGGATGGTCAAAATGTATACATTTCTAGTTAAAATGTAAATGAATACTAGAAATGTAATATACAACATAATGACTCCAATTAACAGTGCTAGATGATATATAGGAAAGTTTTCAAGATAGGAAATCCCAAAAGTTCTCCTCACAAGGAGAAAATATTTCTTTTTTTCTTTCTTTTTTGAATATTGTATCTATAGGAGATGATGGAGGTTACCTGAACCTATTGTGATAATCATTTCATAATTAATGTAAGTCAAATTGTCATGGTATACATCTTAAAATTATATAGTATATCAATTATTTCTCAATAAAACTTTAAAAAATAGAATTGATGTGATCTGCCAATAGCTGTTAGTACAAAATCAACTTTCTTTGGAGGAAAGATATAAGAATACATTATCTCAATAATGTATCATCCACAATGTCCAGGATAAAATATTACTAGACATTTGGAGAAATAGGAAAATATAAACTATTAGTCAAAGGAAAAACATAGTCAAGAAAAGTAACCCCACAGATGACCCTTATGTTAGCATTAAGACAGGGATTTTATTTTATTTTATTTTATTAAAAAAAATTTTTTTTAACATTTACTTATTTTTGAGACAGGGAGAGACAGCATGAACGGGGGAGGGTCAGAGAGAGAGGGAGACACAGAATTTGAAACAGGCTGCAGGCTCTGAGCTGTCAGCACAGAGCCTGATGCGGGGCTTGAACTCACGGGCCGCGAGATCATGACCTGAGCTGAAGTCAGATGCTTAACCGACTGAGCCACCCAGGTGCCCCAAGACAGGGATTTTAAAACAGCTCTTCTAAATATGTTAAAGGACCATAACTGAAAGATGAACAAGATGGATAAAGAGGGAATCCCAAAAGAGAAATGGGAACTGTAAAATAATCAACTTGAGATGCTAGAGCTGAAAAATACAATATCAGAAAAGAAAGGGCACCTGGGTGGCTCAGTCAGGTAAGCGTCCAACTCTTGGTTTTGGGTCAGGTCATGATTTCTTGAGACTGAGCCCCACATCAGATTCTGCACTGATAGTGCACAGCCTGCTTAATATCCTCTCTGTCTCTCTCTGTCCCTCTCCTGCTCTCTCTCTCTCTCTCATAATGAGTAAACATAAAAAAAAGTAAAATTCACTAGATAGATTTTGAAAAATTAGACACTATAGAAAAAAAAGAACAGTTTGTGGTTTTTATTGTTTTTTTTAAAATTTTCTTAATGTTTATTTATTGAGAAAGAGAGAGAGAGAGAGCAAGCAGGGGAGGGGCAGAGAGAGAGGGAGACAGAATCGGAAGCAGGCTCCAGGCTCTGAGCTGTTAGCACAGAGGCCAACACAGGGATTGAACCCACAAACTGTGAGATCATGACCTGAGCTGAAGTCGGACAGATGCTCAACCAACTGAGCCACCCAGGTGCCCCCAAAAGAGACAATTTGAAGAGAAGTAAATAGAAATTACCCAAGCTGAAGAAAAGAGAAAAAAAATGTTGAAAAAAGTAGTCAAACTGCAGTAATGTGTGGGACAGTAGGCTGACATATGTGTAATTAATTAAAGGTCCAGAAAGAAAGGAGGGGGAGAGAGTATAGGGTAGAAATTTTTTTTTTAGAACAAAAAAAAAAAAAGAATTTTTCTTTTTGGGAAATATGATAAAAAACTTCCTTAATTTAATGTAAATACATAAACCCACAACTCCAAGTAGTTAGAGAATTCCTAAATGGGTAAATACAAATACCAAATCTTTTATTTATTTATTTATTAAAAAATTTTTTTTTGCATTTATTTATTTTTGAGAGACAGAGACAGAGCACGAGCAGGGGAGGGGCAGAGAGAGAAGGAGACACAGAATCCGAAGCAGACTCCAAACTCTGAGCTGTCAGAGCCCAACATGTTGAGCACAGAGCCCAACATGGAGCTCGAATCCACGAACTGTGAGATCATGATCTGAGCCAAAGTCAGACAGTCAACCAACAGAGCCACCCAGGTGCCCCACAAATACCAAATCTAAGCGAATGATAGTCTAACTACTAAAACCAAAGATAAAGATAAAAGTTTCAGAAAAGAAAAATACATAATAATTTTATTTTTCATTACAAAATAAGAAAGCTACCAATTAGCTCCATTACCAATATCAAGAATGAGTTAAAATTTTTTAATGTTTATTTATTTTTGATAGAGAGAGAGAGAGCAAGCGAGTATGAGCAGGGGAGGGGCAGAGAGAGTGGGAGACACAGAACTGGAAGCGGGATCCAGGTTCTGGGCTGTCAGTACAGAGCCAGATGCAGGGCTTGAACTCACGAACTGTGAGATCGTGACCTGAGCCAAAGTCAGAAGCTTAACCGACTAAGCCACCCAGGTGACCTGAGAATGATTTTTAAAAAAAGGGCATAACTTCAGATTCTACAGACATTAAAATGGTATAATAAAAGAGTGCTATACATAACTTCATGTTAGTAAATTCACCATCTGTCAGGAAATGGACACATTTCTTAAGAATCACCAATTATGAAAACTTACAACTTACAAAAGAAGAAATAAAAAAACATGCAGTGTCCTACATCTATTTAGAAATTGAATATGTAATTTAAAAATTTCCTATAGAGAAAACTCTATAGTGAACTCAATCACACATCTAAGGAATAAATAAAATGCCAGTTTTAGACAAATTATTTCTGAAAATAGAGGGAAGAGGAACTTTTTCCAACCCATTTTATGAGGTCAGTAAATCCTGATAGCAAACATTGACAAAGATAGTACCAAAACAGAAAACTAAAGATCAATATCCTTCGTGCAAAATAGATGCAAAAATTCTTAGCACAATATTAACAAATTCATTCTTGCAATATATAAAAAGAGTGATACATTATGAACAAAAGGGTGCTTCCAGGAATGCAAGGTTGTTTTAACACTTAAAAATTAATTAACGTGGGGCACCTGGGTGGCTTAGTCAGTTTGTGAGATTGAGCTCAGTGTGGAGCCTTCTTGGGATTCTCTCATCCTTCTCTCTCTGTCCCTCCCCTGCTCACGCTCTCTCTCTATAAAAGTAAATACATAAACATTGAAAAATAATCAATTATGGGCACTGGGTAGCTCAGTCAGTTCAGCATTTGACTTTGGCTCAGGTCATGATTTAATGGTTTGTGAGTTCAAGCCCTGCATCAGACTCTGTGCTGACAGCTCAGAGCCTGGAGCCTGCTTCATATTCTGTGTCTCCCTCTTTCTCTGCCCCTCCCCTGCTCGCCCTCTGTCTGTCTCTCTCTCAAAAATAAATAAATTTTTTAATTAAAAAAATAATCAATTAATGTGATTCACCACATTAATAAAAGAGAAATATATAAATAAAAGAGAAAAATAATATAATCATTTTGATAGTTGCAGAAAAAGCATTTGAAAAAAATTCACCATCTTTTCTTGAGAAGAGTTTCAGCAAAGTGGGACTAGAAGGGAACTTCCTCAATCTAATAAGAATACCTCTGAAAAACCTATGTCTAACATTCATCCTTAATGAAAGAATGAATCCTTTCCTTCTGAGATTGGACAAGCCCATATGTTCTCACTATTTAAATGTATTGTAGATTTAAATGTAAATGTTAAAACTATAAAGCTCACAGAAGAAAACATAGGAGAATATCTATACACAATTTGCATAGCCAAAATTTCTTAGCTATGACATTAAGGAAAACTTAAAAAGTGAAAATGTAAGCTATAGAAAGAAAGAAAGCATTCCCAATACATTACCAGCAAATCACTACTGAAAACACACACACACACAAATTTAAATAGGTTAAAAACCTGCAGAGTCAGTTCATAGAAGAGGATATATATATATATATAGATGATCAATAAATAAATAAAAAGATTCTCAACATCATTAGTCATCAGATAAATGCAAATTACAGCCACAGTTAAATACTACCTCATAATGGCTAAAATGTAAAAGATTACAAGACTGATAACACTAGATGTTGGGAAGGATACTGTTATGGGTTGGACTGTGTCCCACCAAAAAAGATGTTGAAGTCCTAACCCCTAGTACCTCAGAATGTGACCTTATTTGGAAACAGGATCATTGCAGATGTAACTAGGTATGTGGTGAATCACAACATGGACCCCTAATCCAGTATGACTGCTGTCCTTATAAGAAGATGGCTATTAAAGACAGATACAAAGAGGAAGTCATGTAAAGATGGAGGCAGAGATTAGAGTGATAGAAGCCAAGGAACATCTGGGGCTACCAGTAGCTGGAAGAGAAAAAAAGATCCTCTCCTGAAGCCTTTACGGGGGAGCACAGCCTTCCTAATATCTTGATTTTGGACGTCTAGCCTCTAGAACTGGGAGACAATAGATTCAGTTGTTTTAAGCGACCCAGTTTGTGATACTTTATTGTGGCCACCCTAGGAAATGTATATAGTTATTTTTTTTAAGTTTATTTATGTATTTTGAGAAAGAGAGAGAGAGCGAGCGAGCAAGCACACACACAGACAATTGGGGGAGGGGCAGAGAGGGAGAGAGAGAGAGAATCCCAAACAGGCTCCACACTGTCAGCACAGAGCCACACATGGGGCCTGAACTTGGGAACTGTGAGATCATGACCTGAGCCAAAATCAAGAGTCAGACGCTTAACTGACTGAGCCACCCTGGCACCTCAGAAATGTGTATAGTGATAAAACAACTGGAACTTCTAGATATTCCATATATTTCTTATTAAGTTAAACATACACTCACTATATGACTCAGTAATTCTGCTCTTAGGGTATATATCTAAAAGAAATGAGACTATATGTCCACAGAAAACTTGTACATGAATGTTCATAGCAACTTTCATTATAGTAATCACAAATCGACATATATAGAAGGTCCATGAACGGGAGATTAGATAGAGAATATGGTATATTCATAATATTTAACACTACTCAGAAACATAAATGAACTGCTCATAAATGCAACAATACAGATGAATCTCAAAAACATGCTTAGTAAAAGATGCCAGACCCAATATTGAACACATTGGCTAATTCCATTTATCTGAAAGTCAAGATAAGCAAAATTAAGCTATTATGATAGAAATCAGAACAATGGTTCCTTCTATAGGTTTACAGAGAAAGGTTCAGGAAGAATGTTCAGATGTGATGGAAATAGTCTATATCATGATTAAGGTGCTGGTTATGTGGATGTAAACATTCATCAAAACTTTTGTCACTCTCTTTTCTGCCTGCTCCCTCTTCTCCCCAAGGGCTGCTCTGGGAGAACCACACTCCTTCAGAGCTCCCAGCTCCTGCTGAGCTAGTGCCTCCATCATCTCTCTTCAGCCACAGTCATGATCACATAACCAGACCTCATCAGCCATGATGAGATGTTCTACAATATCTATAAGATCCGGAAGATGGGCCATGGGCTGTGCCTACAGGTGGAGGGAAAAGGGTGAGTAGGACAGAGGGTAACATTGATGACTTGCTCATTGGTGGAAATGATGGCGCTAAAAACTCTACTGAAAACACAGTAGTCACTGGTGTCCATGTCGTCATGAACCACTACTTGCAGGAAACCAGCTTCACAAAAGAAGCCTATAAGAAGTACCTCAAAGACTACATGAAATCAATCAAAGGCAAACTTGAAGAACAAAGGCCGGAAAGAGTAAAACCTTTTATGACAGGGGCTATGGAACACATTAAGCACACCTTTGCTAATTTCAAAAAAAAAAAATACTGGTTCTTCATTGGTCAAAACGTGACTCCAGATGGCATGGCTGCTAGGCTGGACTACCATGAGGATGGTGTGACCCTACTTAAGATTTTCTTTAAGGATGGTTTAGAAATGGAAAACAGTTAACAAATTTGGCTGTGACTTTGTTGTCATAACCAGCCGCTACCCTTCATCCTCACAACACCTTGCAACTTAGGCAAAGGGGACTGATGCCATCTTGAACCCTTCAGTTATTTTTGACCTTGACTTATTTGGAGCAGAGGCATTGCTTTCAAGAAAAAAAACAATGTCATGTAGGTTGTCTAAAAATAAAATGCATTTAAACTCATTTGAGAGAATGCCTCTTAGCTTAATACATATTTAAGTCCATCCTGTGTAGTGTGCTGGAGAAGCTAGTGCCTGGTTGTAGACTACTGCGAGAAAGCATAAGGCTGCCAGCAGATAACTTCTACAGTGAGAGCTACTTCTGGGACTGGAACCTAAAAAACGAGAACCAAAAAAATCTTAATTCTGAGTTCAAGTAAAGGGAAAGACCATGCTGGTAGCTGTGCCAACATTTGGAGTGGATTCCTTACACATTTCATCCCCTACAAACGGAAGTAGTTAACTCTGGAAGAGACTACCGAGAGAATAAAAAGAGATGAATAAAGTTGGAAGCAAAATAGCAACAAAACAAATCTCACTCTATACTTAAGATTTTTGTATTTATTGTATATAAATTATATCTCTATAAGAGTAATTATCGAAAAAAACCCTCTCAGTAGAAACATAAAAAGCAAAGTTTGACTTGCACTCCTGGTTAGAATGGAGAAATACAGGGTGGGTCGAATCTCCTGTCAAGGACGATGAGAAAAGCCAGCTAAAATACAAAAGCCATCAATGTCAAACTCTGGAGAACTGTAGGAGCAATGAAGATTAGAAGGATTAAGATTCCAAAGACAGAAAACCATGGGATCTGAGGGGAGGGTCTGCAGATGCTTTCTCTTTAGGAGTTTTGGCCAGATTTTTGGCAAGCAAGAGGGTGACAAGCCAGACTTTGCCCAGAGTGAAGTGGCTGCTGGAGTCAGAGAAACAGCTGAGGTTTTGGGGCCTTCACACGGCTACAGAGACAGAAGTGTAGACTTGATGAGTCTCAATACCAATTTTCTGTTCCAGATTTGCTGAATCCCACATGGCTGGAGGCTAAAGAGCAAGGGAAAAAAATTCTCATATTTACTTAGGAAATTCTATAGTCTGGTCCTCGATTTACCTTTTTTTTTTTTTTTGAATTTTTGTAATGTTTATTTTTGAGAGAGAGACAGAGCACAAGCAGGGGAGGGGCAGAGAGAGAGGGAGATGCAGAATCCAAAGCAGGCTCCAGGCTCTGAGCTGTCAGCACAGAGGCCAACATGGGGCTTGAACCCACGAACTGTGAGATCATGACCTGAGCCGAAGTTGGAAGCTTAACCCACTGAGCCACTCAGGTGCCCCTTGATTTACCTTTTTGACTTTATTTTTGAATGTATCATAACATGTAGATGCTAATCAGAAGGAATTTCTTCTTCCCTTTCCTGCCCTTCCCTGCCTTTTTTGCCTTGTTAATGACAGTTTCTATGCCTAGATGGCCTTTTCCATTACTTGCCTTGAAATATGAAAAACAATCTATTCTTCAAAACCAACTCAAATACTTTTTGTGTGACATTAGGAACATATCTTACTTATTCTGAACCTCAGTGTTCTCTAACAAATGATGATGAAATATACCTGCAAGATTGTGGTAAATGTTAAAAGAGATAATATAAGTGAAAATATCATATTGAGTACCTAGCACATAAAAGTTCTTCAAAAAATTATTCTTCACAAAGGAAATATACAATAAACTATATTTTTATCTACTAATGAAAGAGAAAATGAAGGTTAAAAAAATATCATTTATAAAGCATAAAAACACAAACTACATAAGAATATATTATAGCAAAAATTTTGCCAGAGCTCTATACTGAAAGCTAGAAAACATTACTGAAAATAAAGAACTAAATAAAGAGATATATATCATGGTTATGAATTAGAAAATTAAATATTTTAAAGATATAAATTTCCCCAAAAGGTAATATATAAATTCAAAACTCATCCAATCAAAATTCCAGGTTTGTTTGTTTTTTTGCAGAAATTATGAACTATTTTACTTATTTGTTTTAATTTCAGATTTATTGAGGTATAATTGACATATAAAATTATGAAGATGATTTTAATTTTATGTGGAAATACAAAGGGTTCAGGATTTCTAAGGAATTCTTGAAAATTCTCCCTTTTCCCTTCTTTCCCACTTGCATGAGCTCTCTCTCTCTCTCAAATTAAAAAAAAAAGAGAGAGAGAGAGAAGGGGTACCTGGGTGGCTCAGTCGGTTAAGTGTCTGACTTCAGCTCAGGTCATGATCTCACAGTTTGTGAGTTCAAGCCCCGCATCCAGCTCTGTGCTGACAGCTCAGAGCCTGGAGCCTGCTTCAGATTCTGAGTCTCCCTCTCTCTCTGCTCCTGCCCTGCTCACGCTCTGTCTCTCAAAAAGTGAACAAACATTAAAAAAATATAAAAAAAAACCAAAAGGAAAGATCTATGACAAGAATGAATCTAGTAAAGAAAATGTTGAGCAAAAAAAGACACAAAAGAATACATAGTGTAGGATTCTATTTATATAAAATACAAAAAGCCAAAATTCATCTACGCTATCAGAAGTCAGGATAGTAGTTTCCTGAGGGAGAAGTAGTGACTGAGTGGGAGCCCAAAGAGTTTTCAGGGGGAGGGGGTGGTGGTTATAGTTTGATCTGAATGCTGGTTGCATGCATGTGTTCAGTTTGTGAAAATCTGTCAACTGTATACTTGGGATAAATGTACTTTCTGTATGTGTATTACATTTTAACATAAAATTAAAAAGTAATCTTTCTCATCCCTTTTCTTTTCTTCCCTTCACAGATGCCCTCAGCTAGAATTATAACTGGTTTTATTGAACGAACCATCACTAGAAAGATATACTCAGACAGCAACAATTTTCTTTCTCTCCTCCTATTCCTTAGTTTAAACCCTTCCTGGATAAAATACTGTGCAGGTCCCATGGCTTTTCCAGTCACGCTTAGATAATAAATAGTCCCTTTGTTTTGGCATTAAAAAGTCCACTCTAGCCTAATAATCACATAACTTAAGCCTGGTCCAGGGTAACCATCATAACTTCAAACTCCTGTCCAATATAAAGCTTCTCTTTTCTCCCAGTGGGGGCCTGACCTAGGCGGGGAAGCCCACAGAGGAGGCGGCGATGTTCCTGCTCAGCTTTTTCATCAGTTCCCAGCTACCCCTTCTGCTCACTGGCTGCTGGCTTGTCTAAGCCCTTAGATTCAGGCCAAGGCACAGGGGATTAGGGGAAATGGCACTGTTTTATATGGCCGGAGCAGCTGCAGTATACTTTGCTCCCCCGGATGCTGGCTCTCATGAAGTGCTTTTGTGGGTTTTCTGGAGAGCATCCCACTGAGACCTCAGATGGCAGTCTCCCCCACCCCCCGCTCCCATTTACACGATGCTTGTCCTCCAGCAGCTGCTCTATGAGCTGCTCCCAGGCCTGGGCTTCCAAACACACCCTACACAGACCCTCTCAGTTGGGTCCTTTCTCCTTGCTGGGTAGTCTCCTTGAGCATGATCCATTTTGAGAAGATTTCAGATGAGCTCCTTCTCATGGGATATACATCTTTCCTTCCTGGGAAACACAAATGTTTGCCCTGCTGTTTCTGGAACTGCAGCTTGTTGCCAATACATTCCTCCTTCTCTACTCTGCTGTGGGCTAGTCGCTCACCTTTAGATGACTGGATTGGGTTAATGTGCAGGTCTTCATGTCCCCCAAACTTCCGGGGTGCCCTGAGAACTCCATCACCTGGCTTGAGCTGAAGGAAAGCAACTCCTTTTCTTCTATCTACAGAGTCAGTGGGCGGGCAATTCATAGCACACTGACTATTCTGTCCAAAGAAATCCCCTCCTATCTGGCCTTTGGGACATCGTCTCTTCTCTGCTCTCTAGGTGGATCTCTTAGAATCTTGCTCTAGGGCAGTGGAGATACAGTTGGGAACTGGGCTCCTATTGGATTGTTCTCAAAGTGAGACAGCAAGTCTCACTTTAACATCCTCTTATATAATTAATCTCTTTCCTCTTCTCATCTATCAGTTTTTCTCTCTTGACCTTTGTCACTTTCAATCTTGTGTTCCTGTTATTGATGTGTGTATCAAACTTCTTCTACTAAACTATAGGTTTTTGGGGAATAGGGTTCAAAGATGATTTAACTTTGTATCCCCTGTAAAACTTAGTGGAGCACTGGTACAGAGTTGGAGCTTAATGTATATGAAGGTAATGAAGAGCTAAATAATTAGAACTGCCTCCTGCAGGACTGGATACTTTGAGCAGGGCTAAACCTGATCTTTTGTTTAGTACCCCAAGGATTTTCTGATTCTGTAAGCCATGTTTAAATTTTTTTTTAACGTTTATTCATTTTTGAGAGACCGAGAGAGACAGAGCATGAGTGGGGGAGGAGCAGAGAGAGAGGGAGACACAGAATCCGAAGCAGCCCCCAGGCTCTGAGCTGTCAGCACAGAGCCCCATGTGGGGCTTGTACTCACAACCCATGGGATCATGACCTGAGCTGAAGTCAGACACTTAACCAACTGAGCCATCCAAGCGCCCCTCTGTAGGCCATGTTTAAAACACACTCATTCATTTGCTGTTCACTCAACAAATACTTTTTGAGAATTTATTATGTGCCAGGCACTGGGTAAATGATTGGAAATAAAAGAGACATGGCCTATACCCTTTTGGAGTTTAGAATTGAATTGGTAGGAATTTGACATGAGAGAGGAGTAAGCTTTGGCTAGGAGGATAGGAAGAAGAACCAATCCCTGAAGGGAAAAACTGCCAAGTACTCTTGACTCAGAAGTGAGAATGTGTAGATATGTCCAGAGAGAGAGTGTAGGCAAGCCAAGCCATAACAGAGCAGCCTGGAACAAGCATAGTCCAGGCTTGGTCAGTGTTGTTGTGGAGGATGAAATGATTCTACAGAACAGACACAGATAGGCTTGGGCAAACAACAGCTGTCTCTGAGGGTGGCTCTGAAACCTGGTTTACTTCAGCATGGGAAGTCATATTCCTTAAAAATATGATTTACAGTGTCCTCTAAATCCTTTGTAAGTGTACTCATCTTGGTTAATGAATATAAGCACTGAGGTATCTTTTTGAAGCCTGTTTGTGGTAGTGTCTGTCTCTCAATTGATAACTGTCAATTTTATATGATATTTATATGTTCTTGTTTCATGATGTCATTGTTATCTCCCTACTGCACTGGCTTTCTCTCTGTCTCTCTGTCTTTCTGTCTCTCTCTCTCTCTCTCTCCCACACACATACACACACACACACACACACACACACACACACACACACACACACCTCAAGAAACTCACGCTATTTAGCTGCTCTGAAGCCAGGTACTTACCTTTCATTAAACTGCCTGACAAGGAATTTGAAAAGTGACCTTGGGGAAAGAATATGGATTATCCCAACTGAACCTTAAACAAAATCATGCCAAGTTTGCCTGAGGGAACAAAGGAATTCTGCAAAAATAGGCTGAATGGGTCACATTTTCTCACCATGAGAATATCATGCACAATCATCTCAGCAGCAAAACTCAAAGCCACATGAAGAACCAAGCATGTGTGGTCTGGAATATTAACAATACATTTTAATTTGAAGGCATTTTTGCCTGTAGGGCTTTGGGCACTTAAACAGAAAAAATAACTAAAAACAAAAGAAGATCAAACAAAATGACAGGCCAATCATAATCTCTAGTTTACAAGCAAAGAACTGTCATGACTCCTAATAACATGTGAATAAGGAAGATTTAAGGAGTGTTGTAAAACGGAATAAAAGGTATTAAAAACAGAGAAGAAACAAGTTTCATAATGCCATTACTTATTGGTGCAAAATGACTCTAAGTTACCCACTGACTAATGCAGTATAACTTGCAAACCATGGGGAACTCAAAAAGGATCCAAGCACTAACATTGAGCCTTAGCATTCAAGGTGCACTCTGGTAGCTGGGTTTATATTTTATGTGGCAAGAAAAGTCCTTCCAATATTTTGTGGTCCTGGAAAGCATCAGTAGTCAGAGTTACATCATGGCTGTGGTCCATGCCACAGGTGAAGGTCAAGGACATGGCTAGAATAAGCATCGACAGGGAAGTTGGAAAGGATGTGTAAGGAGAGAGAAGCAAGCGGTCACCAGTGGCTAAGATTAGGTGGACAGGAATGGGAACATACTATTTGGTGCAGGAAGTGGAATTCTAAAACACAGTGCAGGAGCCAGGTCTTATAGCCAGAAAGAGAATGGGTTCTTGGAAATATCAACACCAACCAAAAGGCCAAGGCACAGAGCCCAGTGGAGATAGCAAGTCATGAAGGGTGAAAGCCAAATTGGGTGAGTGAAGACATGAGGAGAAGATTCCAGGAACAGGGCTGGGTTGGAGTTGTCTTGGGAAACCAAATGGGGAAACAGGGACGTCTGTGCTTGCTCAGAGTGGTCAGACAAAATACTTTGTGACAACGAACATCTCTTTCAGATGGCTGCGACAGAGTTATTTCAGTTGACAGATGAAAAATCAACACCAGATGGCTCCAACAGAGAGGTTTCTCATGGGATTGCTGTTTTTTGCTTCCTCAGGAGGAAGAAAGTCAAGCAATAAGGCAATGGCTACCCTCCAACAAGGTTTTCAAGTGTTTTTCGTGGAATACATCTTATAAGAAGCTCAAATACAAACATGGAATGCCTCTTGTCAAAGGCTCAACCTACTCTGTGGTCAAATACATTTGAAAATGCTACACATAATCTTCTTTATGATTGCAATGTGCAATTAGTATATCTGAAAAGTCTTGCAGTAAAGAAGCCTATTTAACTTTGTTAACCACGTTTAATGCAACATTTCTCAAACTTGCTTGACTGTGGAACACTTTTATATGGCACTTAATTTTCTGAGGTATCCTTGTTCTGAGCAACATACTTTGAGAAATGCTTTTCTAGAACATTTGTTATATTCATCCTTTGCGCTCAGTGTAAAGACAAAAACCCACCTTGATCCAACTACATGGAGATCACAGGAAACACTTACTTTCATAGTATAAATAAATTAACACTAGGTGTGGATACAATACTATTCAGAGAAAGCCCTTGTTATTTATTTATTTTAAATATCTATTTCCAAAAAGGATTTGAAATGGTATGTGTGTGCTGTGAGTTGTTATCACTTGGTCTGGCGAGAGATGGCTGGGACAATCATTTAATTACATTTACTTCTGTTTTGAAAAAAGGAATGGCACGAGCAGTCATGATAAACCAGGAAGAAGGCACTGGGTACTTTAAGGATGAGCACATTATTCTGCAAGTCTAGTCATTAGAAGTAATGAGGCAATGTGGTAGCTGCTCATGCAAAGGTGGACAGCATTTCTTACTACAAATCCATCAAACTCAACATATAAAAATAGACGAGACCAGGGGTGCCTGGCTGGCCCAGCTGGTAGAAAACACGACCCTTGAAACTCTTGATATTGGTGTCATGATTTCAAGCCCTACAATGGATGTAGAACTTACTTTAAAAAAAATGGAGATCATACTTTCGGTGTCTGGTCAACTTTGTGTTGCATACAACTAGTGTGGTGTTGTGATTGCTGTGACAGAGTTGGATATGGAACCAGTAGTTTTTAAGGCCTTATTAACTGGGGATGAGTGTACCTTTTCCAGAGATGGGCTAAGGGAGCCCTTGGAGCAAGACAGCTAATGAGATTGCTTAGGTCTAACTGAAGATTCAGTTAAAAAAAAATTTTTTTTTAACATTTATTTACTTCTGAAAGAGAGAGAGAGAGAGAGAGAGGCAGAAAGAGGTAGACAGAGGATCTGAAGCAAGGTCTGTGCTGTGAGCACAGGGCCTGATGTGGGGCTTGAACTCATGAAATGTGAGACCATGACCTGAGCCAAAATCAAGAGTTGGCCACTTAACCGACTGAGCCACTGAGGTGCCCCTGAAGATTCAGCTTTTGCACTATGACAGAACAATGTTTGGTTACTTCCAACTCCCTTTCTTTTTTAGTTTTTATTTTTTAAATGTTTGTTTGTTTGTGTAGAGAGCATGTGCACATGTGGGTAAGCAGGAAAGGGGCAGAGAGAGAGGGACAAAGAGAATCCCAAGCAAGCTCCTTGCTGTTAGCATGGAGCCTGACGCGGGGCTTAATCCCACAGCCATGAGATCATGACCCAAGCCGAGATCAAGAATCGGAGGCTTAACTGACTGAACCACCCAGGTGCCCCCCAACTCCCTTTCTGGAGCTTGTACTTCTAATTATATTTATCTAGAGGTAGATTTTTTTTAATGCTACCAAAGGTTATAAAGGATACACTCTTTTAGCATAAAATTAAGGGAAAAGACAGATTAAGAGACACTGAAAACAGGCATGTTCTAACATATTTTTACTTGGAATCTCAGTAGGAAATAATAAAGAGACTGCAAAAGAAGGAATAGTTCAGGAGAAAATAGCCAAAAGTTTCCAGAAATTAACACACACACACACACACACACACACACACACACACACATACACACACGTAATGCTCAGATTTGGGAAGTCCAAAAAGTTTCAGGCAAAGATAAGGAGAAAGAAATTATCATCTAGATATAGCTCATAGTGAAACTACAAAATATCAAAGATAAAGAGAAGACCTGAAAAGCAACTAGAGTCAAGACTTTCTACAAAGACATTGCACAAAGCCCAAATGAGTGACTTTCCAACGACAATAATGAAAACCAGAAGACAATGAATGATATTCTAAAAGCACTGAGTGAAAATAATTGTCCACCTACAATGGAACGTGTGGTGAAATAATCTTTCAAGAGGGGGAGGGAAAGATTAACATATCCAGGCTAAAAGAAAACAAGATAACAGAGTTTATCAATAGATTCTTATGAAGGATAATTGTCAAGGATGAGCTTTGGGTGGAAGTAACACCAAATGGAAAGTCTCAGATGCAGAAAGAAATGACCAGCAAAGATTTCTGTAAATCTGTAGGTAAATCTAAACAAATACTGACTACATAAAGTAATATCTAGTTTGCCAAATAAAAAAATATATATATAAAAGCAAATACTGGATAACAATGGTATATACTTTGAGAGAAGATTGCTTAGGTCTGAAGCACTACTATCATGTATTTGGAAAGAAATGGAAAGAAAGATTTTTAATATTTAACTTTTTAAAGTATCCATGTTAAAATATTTGGGCTAACTACTGAAAGAATATGGAAAACATAAGCTGAAAACTCACAGGAGGCAAATAAAAAAGGGGGAAAAAAGGGTGAGATAAGTCACCAAGAATAAAAGACCTCAATATAAAGTCTTTAAGCTAATATATATATACATGCAATGTATATATATGTATATGTATGTATAAAATATATGTGTTTCAAATAAAGTCCATATCATTATGAGAAATTCTTTCTCATTTCTTCCCGATTTCCTCAGGTCCCCACGTTCCTCTTCCTATTTCATCAGTGGCACCTGACAGTGGAGCAGATAACTCAGAGTCAGGATACCAAAGGAGGCAGGACTTTTGTGGAAAGGAGCAGGAGTTACAAGAACTGAAAAACTATGGAATTCTAAGGGAGAGGGGGAACAGATGCACAGAGAAGGCTCGCTGCTGGTTGTGATGTAAGAACACATAGATAGGTGTGGTCGTATAGTTCAAAGACATGAGACAAAGAGGTTTCCTAATATTGAAACTGCATGAGAATGTGTTGTGAGGTAAACTGGGATGCATGGTGGTGAAAAAATCAAGTGAATGCCTGAAATAGCTACCTGAGCCATTGAGCAAAAGAAGCTGTAAGCAATGAAAAGGACCCAGTACTGCAGGGAGGTGGCATGGGATAGGCGGGCTTCTTTCTCGTGTTTCCGTAAGAACACCTGTTTGCTGAAAGGCAGCTTATTATGTGTACAACCCCACGGTGAGTACTACATCCCCAGGATCACCTGATGTAGCCCTTGCTCTCTTGAAAAAATTCAAGTACATAAAAGGTTGCATAAAAGGTAGTGAAGAAAAGGGTGGCTGTGGAAAGGGAGGTGGATGTGGAAGCATTTGGGGAATGGGCCACTGGGATGGACATGACCACTGAGTGTCACTTGAGGGCAGAACAGATCAGCGGTGACTATGCAGAGCTGAACCCTGATGTTAGCATCTCAGCGGACTTTTTTTTTTTTTTAGTTGTGCTCTGCAAGTTTAATGTCAAAGATTGTAAAGACACCCAAAACACACACACATCCACATCCACATCCACACACACTATTAAGACACGGTACTTTTTGGGGTCATGGAACTTCTTGCTTCTGCAATAAGATGCAGCGAACATTTGTCATCTCGCTGGTCTCCTCGTGTCTGAACCTCCTTCCTATGTTTGGGAATTTCTCACATTATAGGGTATAGATCTTATTCCTCATAGACACTAAAATGGCAGACATTTTCTCCTCCAGCCTCCATTGTAGCACTGGCCAGATGACCCAGGTTCTGCCAAACAGATTACTGAATTGAAAGCTAGCAAGGTGAAGAAGCAAGGTCTACTGAGGTTCCACGTGGGTAGCAGCAGCGGCAGTGAGGACAGGGTGCAGGGATGGCGACTGGGCAGTGGAGGCTCTGGTGGCAGCAGCAACGATGGTGGTGAAGAGCTGCAGCTTTCTAGAGGCAGCGGGGACAGTGGTTCTAGGGGCAGCTCTACCGCCCGGTGTCCAGTGGTGCTGCCATTGCGAGCTGTGGCACTGGGTGCCCAGAGGTGACAGCAGTTCCGCGTCGTGATTTCGATCATTGTACCTGGCACTGCAGCCTACAAACCTGGTGCTCTGACTCTCCAGAAGACACTGCAAACACCTCAATACGCTTTTTTTTTTTTGCTTAAATTAGCCTACATTTCTGTCCTGACCAATGAATAAAGCCTTTGTTTTTTAAAAAAGGTGGGTGTAATTCCACAAGATACTGTTCTTGTGTACCAAGCCAACAATGCCTCATGGTTAGTTTTTCATTCATCCAACAAATATTTATCAGGCTTCTATCTTATGTCAGACATTGTGGCAAACGCTCTGGATGTGTGTGACCAACACAAATACTGTCCTCATCACTATGTAACTTACAGCTTAGCCGAAAATACAGCTATTGCATAAATAATGAAGAGTGTAATGACTGATTTCTAGAAAATGCTAGGTATAGATTTCTAGAAAATGCTAGTTATATGCTATAGGAAGTCTAACAAATGGGGAGGCTTAACCTGGTTTTAGGTACCGGGAAAAACTGACTGTGAGACATGAATGATTTGCAGAAGTTAACAAGGGAAAGAGAAGCAGAATGACAGCATTTCATAAGTGGGAACATTTTGGAGACCCAGAGGTGAGAGACACAGTGTAGATTTTGAGAATTTAAAAGAAGTTTTGTATGGGGCCCCTGGGTGGCTCAGTCAGTTGAGTGTCCGACTTTGACTCAGGTCACGATCTTGTAGTTCACAAGTTCGAGCCCCGCATTGGGCTCTGTGTTGACACCTCAGAGCCTGGAGCCTGCTTCAGATTCTGTGTCTCCCTCTCTCTCTGCCCCTCCCCTCCTCACACACACTCTCTCTCTCTCTCTCAAAAATAAGTAAACATAAAGAAATTTTGCTGGCTAGAGGAGAGAAAGTGAAATATGGGGATAACTGAGAGAAGAGATTGGAAATGATTGGAGGGGCTCTGTAAACCATGATAATTGTGTAGATTTCTGCAACCCTCCATCCACAGAGTCAATTGCCACAATCTGTATTCATTTTCCCCAGAGAAAAGAGGTTACAAAAGAACCCAAAGGGAACTTAGAAGTCAACTGAGTTTCTAAACAGATTATTTTGGGGGCACCTGGGTGGCTCAGTCGGTTGAGCAACCGACTGTGGCTCAGGTCATGATCTCGTGATTTGTGGGTTCGAGACCCATGTCAGGCTCCAGGCTGCAGCTTGGAGCTGTTTCAGATTCTGTGTCTCCCTCTCTCTCTGCCCCTCCCCCTCTCATGCTCTGTCTCTCTCTCTCTCTCAAAAATAAATAAACATGAACACATTTAAAAAAAGATTATTTTGTACTGTGGGCTGAATTATGACCCTCCTCTCCAAATCCATATGTTGAAGTCTTAACACCCAGTCTAACTCTTAACACTTAGAGTGTGACTTTATTTGGAGATAGCACCTTAAAAGAGAATTAAGGTAAAATGAGGTCATATGAGTGGGCTCAAACCAACACGACTGGTTCCTTTGATAGCACACAGACTGAGGAGTGACATGTGAGGACACAGCAAGAAGGTGGCCATCTGGAAGTCACAGAGAGAGGCCTTACGAGAAGCCAACCTTACGGACACCTTGATCATGGACTTCCGGCCACCAGAAATGTCAGAAAATAAATTGTTATTTAAGCCACCCAGTTCATGGTCTTTTGTTATGGCAGCCCTAGAAAAACCAAAACATTCTGAAACCTAAACAGAGATAACAGTCTTGAAAATCAAAGGGCTTTTGAGTTGTAAGACCTGGGATCTTGAAAGAGAAAAGATTTTCCACATGCTCAAAGCCTGGTTTTGAAACTCCAGAGGTAAATGGGTAAGAGCTAGTATATAAATTTAATATTATAAATACAGAAGTTGGAAAGAATGCATAAAGATTTTAAAATATAATAATATTTTTTAAGATAACATAGACATATAGGAGGAGCAGAGAATAAACAGAAGGTAGATATCAGAAATCATCTCAGAGAAGGAAGGGATCATGCGCTCCTATTCTGTGCTGGGCCAGTGGAAACCCCAGAGAAAATGAGGAATAGCTCAAAACACAGGGAATCTCATCTTCACCTCCTAGAATGTGTTTGGAAGAACCACACCTCATAGATAAACCTGTCTTCAGCCTGGAGCTAAGCACCGGGACAGCAGTGGGAGTAAAGCAACACTGGGATGAGGTTAAGGGAAGTTTGAGAAAATGTCAAGTGTACAGTGTGAAGCAGGAAGCCAGCTCTGTGCCTAGCAAAGTGCTGTGGATTTGTCTAAGAGAGGCCAATAGACTCAAAGGAGCCTTGAAATCGGGATAAGGAGTATAGGGACCTGCTAGCCATAGGCTGTGGGGAGACAAAGGTAATCTTTACAGATGCAGGTGGATATTTTTATATCCAAGGACCAAAAGCTGCTAGGGGAAGAGATGCACCCCATCAGGCACCAGCAGGAGATAGACGATGACTATGGGCCATCGTCATCACCTCAGAGCAACCAGACAAAAGGTAAGGCAGGGGTAAGGAGGCAGAAGAAGGAAGGGTAAAACAAGAAGAAAATACACTGAATTTGACTGAGAAAGCAATCATTTATTTGAGTCAGAATAATAAATTACACAGTGATATAAAAAACAAAGGAGGTCTGTGACCCATGACATTAATATTTATTGTTCTTACAGATAAGGATAGCTCTAGGTCCACAGTGTGAGGAGGTATTGGTTATAAGAAACAGAAGCTTATGGGGCACATGGGTGGCTCAGTCGGTTGAGCATCTGACTTCGGCTCAGGTTATGATCTCATGGTTCATGAGTTTGAGCCCTGCATCAGGCTCTGCATTGATAGTGTGGAGCCTGCCTGGGATTCTCTCTCTCTCCCTCCCTCTCTCTATTCCCCTCCCCCACTCATTCTCTCTGTCTCTCTCAAAATAAATAAATAAACTTAAAAAAAAAAGAAGAAATAGAAGCATATGTTTATTTTAACATCCAGCACAGACTCAAAAGACTACAACCATCTGACATTCTGAGAAAGTGTCTTCAAGAGAGTGACTGCAACTCCACACACTTCTTCTTTATAAACCAATTAAATGACTCAGCAATAGCTCTTTTAGGTGCAACAAGAACATAATATATATTGGGCAGTCCTACAAAAGCCTGAGAAACTGATGTGGTTGGATTAGATCATGGTGTATTGCAAATACCTTGCGTTTGGTAGGACAAAAATGAAGAATATTGATGCAATAGCCTGGAAATTGGTAGCCCTGAGTTTACATTTCAAGTTTTTTTCTGCTTGAATATAAAGTTGCAAAACAATGTAGGAAATTTTTCTGTGAGCTTATCTCCTATTGATTCCTAGAACATGGTATCACAGAACCATAGAACTATACTGGGGAGTCTAAAAACAACAGTCTGAAAGCATCGGAAAATTCCAGTATGAAAGAAACTGAGAGCTAATAGGGGTGGGTAATTTAGATATTGTGATGAGTTTCTAAGTTTGGAAGAGATCGAATTTTGCACAGCAAGTTCAGTAAGTTGCAGATTTGGGGCAAATATTAGAAATGAACTCCATATTAACAGTTCTCCAGTGATTTCTCAAAAGTCTTTTCTCAATTTGGGATTACAGAATTGGCATAATTTTGTTTAAAACATTATAAATATTTAAGCTCTACCTCTGTTCTTTTCTTTAGTGCCAAAGGTACATTTCAAGCTTTCAAATAAATTTGTGTGAAATTCAGAAAAGACATCTTGTTTTTTGGATATATTTAGCTGTGCATTAGGGTGCAGGGCTCAGATCTTTCTAGTGGGCTCTCTGGTATGGCCAACAACTGTACAATTCTCCATGGTTGGGGAATTTTGTTGGTATTTTTTGTGGTGCACTAATGAGATGAAGATCTCAGATACTGATTCCTAATGATATGAATCATTTTCATCCTAAGGTATTTGTGATGACAGTCTTCAGTGATCCCCAATTCCTGGTATTTATGCCCTTGTGTAGTCCTACATTGAACAGGGCTTATTCTGTAACCAAAAGAATATCCCAGGAACAATAGGCCTCTAAATCTAGGCCATACGAGACATTGCAACTTCTTTCTGGCTCTCCTGGATCACTTGCTCACTCTGGGGGAAGTGAGTTCTCATGTTATGAGGCCTCTCAAGCAGCACTAAAGAGAGCTCCTACCAGCAGCCATGTGAGTGAACCATCTGGAAGCAGATCTTCCAGCTCCAGTCAAGCCTTCAGATGATTTTGGTCCTGATTTCAGGGCTGCAACTTCATGAAAGATCCCAAGCCAATGGGATCCCAATGAAGCCATTTTCTAAAGGCTTGATCCACAGAAACTATGTAAAATAATATATGTTTATTGCTTGTTTTAAGTTGCTACGTTTGGGAGTAATTTATTGCACACTAATAGATAAACAGTACAACCTCGGTACTATTTTGTCTTTTGCCTTTAGGAAAAGTCTCAGACATATACAAGGTTTGTGTTTGTAGTGCTTTGGGGCAACTGAAGACTTGTGGGATGAAATGGGCTGGTGAGAGAAAGACTAAGGCAGTAATGGAGAATGTCAGGAGTGGTTAATAGTGGGAAAAAAGGCTATAGCACATATTGACATGGAAATTATGAACCCCTTGGAAAAATTCAGGCTGAGGAGAATTTCCCCTCTTCTATAGGATGGAGACTTTAGCATCTTATTTAGACTTTTAAGAGTACTGGAGTTATTCCTTTGTAAAAGAGAATAAATCAGCTATAATTGGTATGTAAGAGATAACTCCAAAACTTAGTACATTAACCACCCCTCCTCCAAATGTATTACGTCTCATAAGTCTGTGATTGACTAGGATATTCTACGATTCTGCCTGTGCTCACTCATGCAGTTGTAGTCACCTGGCAATTCAGCTGGGATAAGTTGGTCTAACTCACATGTCTAGGGTCTCATCTAGGATGGTTAGAAAAGCTGGGGTTGCTGGGACTATCTCCTCATGTGGTCTTTCAGCTGGCACTCTTACAGCCTAGGTGTCTCAGGCTTCCAAGAGGGTAAGCCTGGTAATCTCAGTGTATTCTTCTATTGAGTCCTATTGGTCAGTGCCAGCCACAAGTCCAGATAAGATTCAAGGGGTGGGAGATAGACTCCATTTCTTGATGAAAATATCTATACAGAATTTGTGGCCAATTTTAATCCACTACGGTGATGATGTTTACTTCTTGAAAATTCAAGCAATACAGAGGAATGAAAGGGGCTATAAATCACCCCAAACCTCATCACCCAGAGATAAGAGATGCTAATATTTGATAAACACCATTATTTAAAATGTATCTATATGGGGGTGCCTGGCTGGCTCAGTCAGTAGAGCATGCGACTCTTGATCTCAGTGTCAGGAATTCAAGCCCCACCTTGGGCACAGGGCTTACTTAAAACAAAGAAACAAACAAACAAACAAGGTAAGAGGAGGAACAGATGGAATAATGGATGGATGAATGGTTGGATAGCTTGAAAGAAATAACCACTAAGAACTGAAGAGAGCAGAAGTACTAGACTTTCGTGTAGACTGATTATAGCCTTTCTGTGAGGTCTAAAATCTCCTTTTTTTCTGAGATTACATTAATTATTCTGCACTAGGGCCCCCTTTACCCTGCCAGACATGTGTCTCTTTTCAATGCCCAGAAGACAGCACAATCCCTGAAAGATAAAATCCTGATGGACTTGCTTAATCCATTACTGTCCCAAGGTCATATTAAGATAGTGAAAATAAAATAATATAAATCCCTGTTTTGAGAATGAAAGTATTAAATCAGGAATATAATGTCTCTCTTCAAGAATAAAATTGGCTTTAATTGAAGGAAAACTCTGTAGCGAATCACATATATAAAAATACTTGTTTATAAAGGTACTGTGGTATAAATTGGCTTTTCTGTGCTGATAGAAAAATGAAGAATATAGAATGTTTTATATCCAATTTGCTAAAAAACAAAAACAAAAACACCTCAACTGCTGACTAGTCAGATTGAAGAAGCTCTAAACTAAAATTAAAATTGACTTTTTTAAAAATTGCATATAACAAAGACTCTCCATTGACTTTCTTGATGTTCAATATTAAGCGATAAGAACTTTTTGTTGGCAAGTTGTTTTTCTATTGATCTTATTATTTATCTGACATTTAACCCCCTAGCCTCAGTGTTTGAATACACCTCAAGATTTTGATAAATGTTTTATCTAACTGTATGAAGTCATAAAATATGGCTGGTGAAAAAGTTAATGTTGTTTCACAAAATATACATATTATTAATCATTTCAGGTGTGAATAAACTCGTGATGGATTCACTATGATTTCACTGTCCTGTTTCTTTTTTTCCCATAGCTCTGTGGGTCTTTGTTTTCAGATATAATAATCATAGAATATTTTCTTCTGTTGAGACATTAATTTACTCAGCTGATTCTCCTGGAGTAGTGTTTTATAACAAGCTTGTTAAAAGTGTTTTTGACAGGTTCTAAACCTAACCCCAACATGAAGTCAAGACAGATCAAAACAGATACAGTGTTTGAAGAGACAAAGACTGTCACATAAAAGATAACTTTGATTCTTCTACAATTAAATGGTGGTATGGGTTGGATTAAACACACACTACCCTATAGCCAGTCAAACTCTGGACTGAAACTTAACTGATCTCATGTGGTGCGACGTCAGTCAGAATCCCCTAGTTAAAAAAAAAAAAAAAATGCATAACATGCACGGTATTGGTGAAGAAATAGTCAATTTGATGTCAACAAATGGACTTGCCTATGCTTCAGATAATTGAGCCATGTGAAATTTGTTCTTTTCTCAAAAACTGTGTGTTTTGTAATAGTGATGGATTTTAATTCAGATTAACTTGTGTCTGAATAGATACAGCTAGTCTGTGAATGTCCACCCCCACCTTTTCTTATGATAATGAAGATCTGGTATCAGTCACCCTGGGCTCGTGTTTCCTACTAGGCAGTTATGGGTACTGTGATCTTGGGCAACTTATTGACCTCTTTTGAGCCTTGGTGTCCTCTAGTAAAATAGGCTATAGTGAGAAATACATACAATAAAAATTTTAGTAACAATTTGTAATATACTACTGAGTTTCTTTCTTTTCAGCATATTTTGCAGACACAAGTAACATAGAAGTTGGAAAGGCTTAGGGGTTTATACATATAAATAAGACATGGACACTACTTCAATGAGCTTACTATCTGAAAGGTAAGAGAACAATGGTGACCAACAGGTAAGAAAACATGATAGTCAACTATCTATATAACTATATAACTTGTCTTTTATCCAAAATTAATAGCTCTGCCTGAAGTAATAAGGATTCTTTTTCCTATGAATAATTTACATAATGATAAAAGATTACTGGATGTGACAAAATGGTAATCGAAAGAGGTGAGTACAGATTAAAAATACAGGGACACCTGGCTGGCTCAGTCTGTAGAGCATGAAACTCTTGATCTCAGGTTTGTGAGTTCAAGCCCCACGTTGGGTGTAGAGCTTACTGTAAAAAAAAAAAAAAAAAAAAAAAGGACAAATTAAAAATATGGAGGGCTTATTGGTGTGGTGGAAAAAGCCCAAAGAGCTGACATTAACTCAATGTCAGAGACAAAAAACCTCATTCTTTGCAGAGTATATTTGTGAGACTCTGGGCAAATGAAATTCTCTTTGGACCTCAGCTTTCCAAATAATAATAATAAAAACAAGCTTTTACTGGGTGCTTACTCTGTGCCAAGCTCAGTGATAAGGGTTTTTCATTCATGAAAAAAAATTCCTCATAGCTACTCTAATTGATAGATACTATTACTTTCCTTATTTTACATCTGAAAAATCTGAGGCTCAGGAAGGTTAAATAACTTAAGATCACATAGCCAGTAACTACGTTTGCTGTTATTTTCATGAAAGTGACGTGACTCCAGATTCTCAGCTCCTACTCCAAACAATAGAGAGTTCAAGATTTCTTTTCCTCTAAATTCCATGTTTCTGAGTGAGGTGAAATGCAATTGGCTCAAGGATTTTCATAACAATATTTTGGAAATTGTGTTGACTTAAGTTTGTGCCCTGGGTCTAAACAGTGGAATGTTCAAATCAGAGATCCCTCTCCTGGTTTCTGTACCCTTTGAACTTGAAACCACATTATTGTCAGGATGGGATCTCAACACGGGTAACTTTGCCCTCAGGTACTTTAAACAACGATGTGTTAATTATGCTCATCTGGATTCTCCAAGGCACTAAATTACTCCCATAGGAAAAATTACTTTCTTTTTAAGGTTATTGAATTACTTACTAGTTCTCTGGCACAAAAATCTACTGAATGATACCCAGATGATTTTCCATAGTCACATCTTGTTGTTATTTTGATCACCATTAATAAAATGTTTCTTCCTAGACAGTATTTCAGTGATCCTCACAGGAGTCCCATTAGTGTAGGTGTTGTTAATATTATCCCTATTTTCAGATGAGTAAACTGAGGCCCAGTTTAACAAAGATGACTAAAGACATAATGCCTCCATGAGGCAATTCACATTGTATGAAAATATTTGAGTTGCCACTAGACTTCTACTCATGCTCACTGCTTTATCTCCCTCCTTTTCCCATGACCCCTTATCACTGTTGGTATAGGAAGTACAGACATATTTGTAACGTCCTATCTGACAGCTTATCCACAAATGCGAAGGGCATGTGCAGGCGATGTAAATTACATATGCCTGCACACATAAAGCAACGACATAAAGGACATTTAGGTGAGAAAGTGGGGGAATGTCATTAAGAATTTAGTGAAAAAAATAATGAAAATTCTTCAACTCCCTATAGACCAAACAGGCAGTGAGTTAAAATGTTTTCATTTTCAACTGGTTGTTCTGGACTTATTACAGACAGCTAAAGTCTCATGAAAACATAAAATGAGTTTATTACATTTTTTGAAAAGTCTCTATCAGATTTCCTTCAGGCTCTAGGCACATGCTAATGATATGGACAAAACCGATTTTGAGCAGAGTTCCCACTAAACAAATGAACGGTGGAGACTAGAAAGTTACATGAAAGACAGCCAACTCTTTCTGCAAAACCACAGCACTACAAAAGCCACAGTGGTAAAAATTGCATGCATCTGGGAGAAAGGTATAAACTAGCATGTTATGGGCAAATTAAGGGGGTTTGAGAAAGGGAGGTGGGTCAGAGATTAAAAGAACTCAAAGGGTGGAGGCAGAACCCGAAAAGAAACCAAAGGAAAAATAAAAGCAAATTCTAAACAGCTCTCCTTACAAATGACTTTCATATGCATGGTAAGAAGTGAACGGAAAGAAAACAAATACCAAGAGATATAATAGACACATTATGTAACAAGGATTACCAAGGGGAGGCTAAAACCAGAAACAGATTCCGAATCATTTGGAGCTGGAAAGTTTATATAAGAGATAGACACAACAGGCTAGGGGAATTATGCCAACATGGGTCAAGGAGGATAGTGTGTCTGAAGGGAGAAAGAATGTCACATAATAAATAAGTTGGCAGTGGGACAAGATATATTTGGATGGAAATAAAAGATAAAAGGAACATAGGACTAATCATAGGAAATTATTATAGACCATCTGGGTCAGATAAAAAGGCAGTTCGGAATGTTTATGCAGATAAGGATGCCCAAGAAAACCAGTATGGTGTGGGACGGCTATGCTAGTATTGTATTACAGCAGCATGATGGATGTACCGGAGTCAGTGGATTCAATTAGAGTTTAGTTTTCGCATACCTTTCAGAGGCCAGAAACCTAGAAAACGGCAAATAGACAAGGATCCAGAATAATTCGGGACAGGCTGTCACCAGATGGCATGCTTTGTAATGTTCAGTGGGGTCTGTGAAGACTTGGTGATTCCACCTTTCTGGTCACGCCAGCACCCTGGTGACCTGCTATAATTTGGCACTGGGCTCATCAACCCCTTGTCCCTTGTCCCATCAGTCTCCTCACAGACCTCTTCCTGCTGCAGCTGCACTTGCTCCTACCCCATTCTTCAAGTCCATGCAGCTGAATGCCTTCATAAAAACACCACTGGCCACCCCAGCAGCCCCTGGCCACTTGCCTAGTCAGAGGACTTTGGCCTGGTGGTGCTAGCCAGGCAGTTGTGGAGAAAGGGAGCAAAAAAGAGCCAACAGTTGGGATTCCGGCCCACTTACCCTTGGACCCTCTAACTTCAGTGACAACAGCATCAAGCAAATTGCATTTTTTTGTGTGCAGTGACAATCCTGCTGACTTCCTTACAACATGACCAGCATTTTGAAGACTTTAACAGCAGGCTGATAGATTTTTGTTTCTTGATTTAACCTCTTCTGGGCTCCAAAGCCTCTTCTCTAAGTACATATCATACTGTATTATAGATGAATAGGACTGCATTCCACACGGACTTGAACTCCCTAAGGACAGAGACCGAGTCTCTCTCATCCCCCACTTGCCAGAGATTAGCATCCTGTCTCGTAATTATGGATGCTCAGTTACCATGTAGAATGAATGAAATGATTAGGGAGTGACTCAAAGGAATTAATTTTTAAGTACAGGATTTTAGGCAGTTATATTGGCAGTAGGAAAGCTCATTTGCCAAAGTGCTGGCTGGTGGGAGGGAATAAGAAGGGAACGTACTTAGTTGGTGTCTTTCAGTTCATACTGTCCTCCTCTGCTCACATGAACACCAGTCCTGGGCATGCCTTTCTGATCCAAGAGTTAAAAGTTCAATCTGTGAAGATTGGAAAGCAAAATATCCCTAAATAGAGCTCCTTGTATATTTTTCTCATCACTTCCACGAGAATGTCAAGATACTTGTGAATCAACTCCTTTGGGTCCCTTGCAACACATAACGGTCTTGCATAGAATTGTGTAGCATTTGTCTTGGTGAAAATGAGTGTATGTATTACAATGATCTCAGCCCTGCTAACAATGTCTTTTAGGCTAGTGGTACCAAAAGGATAATGTATTAAAATCACTTAAGGAATTAGAAAATGAAAAATAAAGAGAAAACCCTAAATTCCTGGTTCCAGCCCTGGCCTTACAGTGTCCAGCTTTCTATGGTATAAAGGAAGCTGCATTTTCAATCTTCACCAGTTTCCAAAGCACAGCTTGATTTAGGAGTTACTGTTTTGACCAAATGAATTTCTTAAATAAATAGAAAGCCACTTATTTGGTTTTAAAATATCCCTAGTTAACTTCTATACTATTTTTAGAGACACCAAAAGTCATACATGATAGTTGGAGTTAGTTTTAGTTTAGGGCAATATGTAATAACCTCTCCTCACTGGAACCTTCACCCTTGAAGGAGTAATGAGCCTAATTAGTAACTACAGTTCTTTTAAATGATAATTTTGTCTGTTATGTGGGCAATTACCGAATAAAATTCATTAATATTTAGCTATATCTTCATTCATCCTGTATAATGATAATGATCTATTAGTTCATCTTGCAATAGTGCCAATGGGTAGGGAGGATGTGTACAGGGCGATGTGCCGAACAAATTACCCTCGATAGTAATTGCCAATTCTTTATGTTGTCTGCTTAAGGAATTGCTGGATGTGACAGGACGGTGATTGAGGAAAAAGAGAAACAGGGGAGACAGAGTAGCTGCTTCCAGGTTCTGGATATTCAGAAAGGAGGAGGAGAATATGACCAGTTCCAGAGTTGGTTCCAACAGAAACCACTTGCTCGCAGTTGAGACCCCTTCACTATATTCTGTGAATAAGTAAGTGTGGTACAGAAAGGGGAACGTTAAAAAAAAAAGAAGATTTAAAAATTTCCAACTCCAACGACTTTCTGTTTCTTCAGGGAGATGTTATGTAGCTATAATTTAAGGTAAAATATAGTTGGTGCTATAGCAGAGGTGAAGACCAAAATTGTTCTAAAAAGGTAAAATTAGCTTACAAGTGTACCAAAAAAACTAATGACATAGACTTGCTCCACCAGATACCAAAACATACAAATCAGTATTTGTAGTACATGCTCAAAAATTAGATGAATGGAGCAGAAAGAGAGTCCAGAAAAAGACTCTAGCATATATAGTTATTTAACAAAGAAGGAGATGAAGGAAATCGGTGGTAAAGGGCAACTTTATTCAACAAATAGTTCTTAACACTTTGCAAAGCAGATTGGGATCAAAATGAAGTAGATCTTTCTCTCATATCACCGCTATGATCAAATTATTAAAAATGATAATAATGCTAGTAGGACTGTGGTGAGATGGGTGTTGTCCTATACAGCTAGAACAAACGAGACCAAACTTTCTGGAAAGTATTTTGTAATACGAATTAACAGAGTTTAAAATTTCATAATCTTTTGATTCAGTAGTTTCACTTCTAGTTTTATACACACACACACACATACACACACACACTTATATACATGTATACACATGTATACAAACATCTACACAGATGTATATATATATATGTATATATATGTGTATATATGTATATATATATATACACACATATATCCCTAAGAATGTGACATTTTAGTTAAAATTTATTTATAAAATGTTCATTATAGTATTATTCATAATAGTAATGGAAGTGGGAAAATAGTGACCAATCAGGAGATTATTAAGTTAGTTATGTTATAAATTATGTTACTTTCATGTAAAGGAATAGAAAGCACTTGCTAAAACACATTTGTTCAAAGTGATTGATTGGTATGGGAACTTGCTTTTTTTGATATATTAGAGATAAAAGGTAGGGTACTATCATCTCAATTATATTTAAAACACATAGAAGAAGGTCTGGAAATACATATTCCAAAATGTTAATTTTGTTATTTGGGGATAATAGGCTTATGGTATGCCTCTCCCTTTTAGTGTTTTCCTTTCCAAATTTTTTACAATCTGCACATTTTATTTTTAAAAAAAATTTTTTTTTCAACATTTTTATTTATTTTTGGGACAGAGAGAGACGGAGCATGAACGGGGGAGGGGCAGAGAGAGAGGGAGACACAGAATCGGAAACAGGCTCCAGGCTCCGAGCCATCAGCCCAGACCCTGACGCGGGGCTCAAACTCACGGACCGCAAGATCATGACCTGGCTGAAGTCGGACGCTTAACCGACTGCACCACCCAGGCACCCCATACAATCTGCACATTTTAGAGTAGATTCTTGACCTTCACAGGGAACATATCCTAAAACGGTTGCTAATCCTCAAAATCCAAATACCTTCACTTTCTTAGACGTTAGTTTCGCTTTATTGCCATCATCAGCACTATCAGTCTGCTTTTTTCTCACAAAGAGCATTTTTGTTATATCACTAGAGTTACTATATCCTTGATAATGAAAAGAGAACAACAAAGCCACACTGAGCTCTGATTCTGGGTGGTCTGCTAGCTGTAACAGTGGCAACGAATAAATTCTCTCTCCTCCTTTCTGAAAGCCCCCTTCTAAGACACCCAATTAATAACAATAATAATGATGGGATTCTTTAGTATGGATAAGTGATATTCTCTGATTCTCATATGAAGACTAAACAAATGCATCTTTAGAAAGTGTTGCTATTTTTCTTGATTAAAGTTAATGTAATGTTGGCCAGGCAAGCTCCCCAAATAGACTACAGCCCCTAAGCAAGTCCTATAGAAAAACTGGGGAGGCACCAGTTTGCTAGGCTGACTCACCAATAAGCCATTTTGGTCTCACACTGTCTTCAAAGCACTCATGATTAAAATTCCCATAAGAACAAAATTAGCAACTACCAGGTCACAGAACTTGGGTATTTTCCTTGAGGAAATAAACCTGGGAACAATGAACTATCAAATGCCAGAGACTATATTAAAAGTTGAGGGCGGGGTAAAGCAGTAGAAACAAAAGAAAGAGATTAATTTGATGTAGGATAGAATAAGTATGATTTTCATTAAGTATTGACAGGTACAAAATGTAATTCTCTTTATTATTCTATGACTGAAAATAAGTATTTCCTCACCCACCACCTGACCGACAAATTTCTTCACCTAATGATAAAACTCTTAATAACTTGAGGTGTTTTCCATTGCAATGTAAAATATCATGACAAATTTAGCAGCTTTAAACAATTTTAAGTTTATTTATTTATTTTGAGAGAGAGCGAGAGAGCACAAGTGGGGTAGGGGCAGGATGAGAGGGGGAGAGAATCCCAAGCAGGCTCCACGCTGTCAGTGCAGAGCCCAACGTGGGGCTTGAATCCACAAACTGTGACATTACAACTTGAGCTGAGATCAAGAGTTGGATGCTTAAATGACTGAGCCACCCAGGCGCCCCCCCACCTTTTTTTTAAATTTTAAGTTTATCAAAACACCACACCTTTAAATTATTGCCCAGTCTCTGTGGGTCAGGAATCTGGGTGCAGTTTAGCTGAGACTTTAGCCAGGCTGCATTCAGGGTGTTGGCCAGGGCTTGGTTTTCATTTGGAGGCTCAGTTGGTGATGAATCTACTTTCTAGCTTACTCCAGTTGTTGTCAGAATTCATTTCCTTGCGCTTGTAAGACTAAGAACCCCAGCTTCTTGCCGGCTGTCATTTTCAGTTTATAGAAGTTTCTTGCTTGCAACCCTCTCCATAAGCTTTTTTACAACATGGTACCTTACTTCTTCAAAGCCAGCAAGAGACAAAGAGTGAGTCTACCAGTGAGATGGAGTCTTCTATAAATAACATAACCACAGGAGTGATATCCCATTACCTTTGCCATATTCTATTGGTTAGAAGCAAGTGACAGATCCTGCCCACACTCAAGAGACAGACATTGCAAAGGCATTGCCAGGATGTAAGGACTATGGGGACCATGTTACAGCCTGTTTGACAAACAGGACAACTCAGTGTCTTGGTCCTCTTCAGTCAAATTTGAATTTCTTCTACTTCTATTCTCCCAAGGGTTTTATATACATAGTGTTATGGCTTGAATTGTGCCCCTACCCCCCAAACTTCATATGTTGAAGTCCTACTATTCACTACCTCAATATATAATGTTATTTGGAGTTAGGTTCTATATAGAGATAATCAAGTTAAAATGAAGTCATTAGGGTGGTCCCTCAACCAAAAAGACTGGTGTCCTTATGAAAAAGGAAAATTTGGAGACAGACATACACACAGAGAGAACACCATTTGAAGATGAAGGCAAAAATCCAAGGTGACCATATTCCAAGCCAAGGAATGCCAAAGATTGCCAACAAATCACCAGAAGCTAGGGGAAAGGCAAATTCTCCTTCACAAGTCTCAAAAGGAACCAATGGCTGTCAACATCTCTAGCTTCTGTAACTGTGAAACAATACATTTTTGGTGTTTAAGCCATCCAGTTTGTGATATTTTGTTTCAGTAGTCCTAGCAAACTATTATACACTGGATTGGGGGAGGGGCACCTGGGGTCTTATGACATCTCTGGGTCTTATGACTCCCCTGAAGTCTAGGTTTCTTGTCTAGTCTTTAAATGTTGTCCTCTCTACTGCATCTGTTGTTGATATATGAGGCCTTGCCATGTTCCTATAACTTGCATAAACCACATATTATTTATTGATTGTGTTTGCATCTGGTGTCCATGAGGCCTCTTTCCTCCTGTAGCCCTCTCTGCCTTTGGAGCATGGAAACATTTGGCTACAAGCCTGTACCACTCAGGAGTATCCAGGAATCTCTGAGAATTCCCAAGTCCATTTCTCAGCTTTTGCTGCTTTACTGGATCCTTCTCTGAGAAGCTTGAAGCCTCCTTAGGGAAGAGGTGAGGGACAGGCTCTCTGCTCTGAGATCTCTTTACACTTACTTGTGGTAGATGACATGGTCACCTACAGGACTGATCCCAAAAAGGGTGAGGGACCAGAGCTCTCTCTCACCTTTGAGTTTACTTCCTCCCATGTTTTCCTGTCTCTCAGTCCATCCCCACATCCCTAGCTCAGAAAGTATTTTTATATTCTGTCTGTGATGCTATGTTCACAGCACAGATCATACAATCATACAATCTTCCCATCTCTTGATTTATGACATAAACTACTTTGTATGAATCCTCCAGGTTTTACCATTGATATTTTGGAACTCAAAGCCAAGATTTTGACTCTTTGTTCTTACTGGGACAATAAACTTAGTCAAAAGGTAGAGTTTTAATAGTGGAAGTTTGGTATAATAAAAAGGAATTACTAAGATGAAAAAAAAGAGTCAATATCATAATATCATCTCAATATATGTAATGGTTGACAATGACTTATTGAAGAGGTAATTTATTTAATTGGTGTTAAAGAATGGATAGGGTTTTAACACATTATCTAAAAAAGTCCCCTACTCCTAGTCATAGCCACATTCTCTTTGTTTACTATAAATTATTTTTCTTCATAGAACTTATTACTGCCTAAAATTATATTATTTATTATCTCTCTCTTCTAATAAGGTATAAGCTCCATGAGGGACCTCATCTTTTTTTTTTTCAATGCTGTGTCCCCCAGTGCCTAGGATAGTATCTGCCATATAATAAATGCTCAACTAATGGGCATTGAATGAATGAATAAACACGCAGTGAAAGATAAAATATGTTCTAAGGGCAAGAAATGCTGTAAATAAACAAAGAGGTAGAAAAGTGGTCAGGTAAGAACTGAAATTAATGTAATTTTCCTCTGGGAAACAAAATATGAACCATGTACACTTCCCTGCCCCTCTGCTAAACAATACAAAGATCAAGCAAAATAACTTAGTTCTAGAAACTACTCATTTCTGGAAGATGATACTGAATCAACTTAACAAAGTCACTTTAAGGCTCCCATCTCACTATGGCTTAGTATCCAAAGTTTTTGGGTTAGAAACTCTGTCCAACCCTAACAAGTTCCTTGTCTTACAAGCTCTTTCTTAAGATCACCTTGTTCAAGCCCTCAAAGCCTAAATCGCTTCTTCCCTAACTTGCCCTCTGAGATGTTACTAAAATTCCAGCAAGGTAGTGTTCTCTTTTCCTATAGGAACTCTAATAAACTTAGTTTTGCTTGATCAAAGTTGTATCTGATAGTCTTTTTCAAGAGATAGCCATATGCCCTTAGAGAAAAAGGAGCAAATGGAGTATGACTGGAGCATACGAGTTATGGAGTTATACATGAGTCAGGGTGGGAGGTACTATGTGGTTTTAGTGGTAAGCAGGAGATAAGACTAGAAAGATATGTTGGGGTCTGTATTAATAAGAGTCCAAGTTGAGAAAACACTGGCGGAAGACAGAGTGAGAGAAAGAGAGAGTGAAAGCACCAGCACAAAGGGGGTGGTTAGTAACTCACAGTTTAAGTAACTATATGAAGCAGCAGCTGTAAGTAATGCTAGAGCTGGGGACAGAGGGTTGAAGATGATGTTACCAGAGCCTTGATGTACAGAGAAGGGCTATGTGGCTTTGCTGGAACCATGGCGGAGAAGTCTCATGGTTGATATGGTTCCTAACAGAGAAGGTGGGGATTGCCAGAGGGATGCAGCCACTTCCAAGAGAAGGTGCTAGAAGCACAGAGGGAGGAAGAATGGCTTTTCTAACTTCTTACTTTCTATGTCCTGCCAGTGACCCCTACTGGCAGAATTAACAGGAAGCCAGACATCAAGGAATCCTGGGACAAGTAGTATGCAGACCCTGGGGTTCAGAATTGTAGAGCAGAATAGAGAAAAGCAGGTATGGGCTGAAAGATGACAGGTAAACAGCCAGCACCGAGCCAAACTGAGAAATGTAGGTAAGGAGTTTGGACCTTTAGAGAGATTATAAGGGCCTGTAATAAGTGGAATTACACAAAGTCTTGGGAGAGAAGTAGGCTAGCTTTCTGCCCCACCCCATCCCACTCAACCCACCAGGCTACTATGAGATTTTTCTTCTCCCTCTACACACATGTATTGGAAAGAACTTAGCTTTCTCCTACCTGCCCCTTTAATTGCCTTCATGGTCAGAGAAGAAATCTAGGGACTAGGAATAAGAAATTTTATCATGGTGCTATTCACTGTCAGTGAACATGAGGAAGATCTGTCACAGAACCCAGGATAGGGAAAGGGAGGGAGAAGTGTATCATTTTAGCATGATAATGGCCAGGGTTATTACTTCACAAGAAGTACGGTCAACATCTTTAATATTAGCCACATTAATTTCTCATGTTGTGATGTCATCTTCAGAAAGTAAAGGAATATTTGTGGTTGCCCATTGTGTTGGTTCTAGGTATTTTGGGAGAAAACCAGTTCCAGCCTGGTGAAAGTCCCATTATTTTGCCCTTCTTCCTATTGGTCGTATTTGGGATGTACCTCTTAACTGTGCCTTGAATGTTATTACCAAATTTCTGTGATTAGTTGAATCTCTTTCCCTTTGTTTCTGGAAGGACATGAATTTATTAGGATGCATCACCTTGTTGACCCTTCTCTTGGTCTCTGCCTCTATTTTTATATGTTGGTTGTGACAAAACTGTGCTATCTTCCATAAGATGGTTACTTTAGACTTTTCTGGGAGCTCCAAATTTTGTAACAGAACCCAGTCTCTGGGCTTAAGTATGGAGTGGATATATGTACATCCATCATACTCTGGGTCTCATTACAAAGTTTCTTCAAATCACTTTAGTATGAAGAGCAATAAGTTCAAAAAGCTTCTCTCATAGCACCAGGTTTCTCTTTCAACCATTGAGGGAGGGGCAGGGTTTTAGGTTATCTTACCACATATATCTTTATATATTAGCTAGAGAGACATGGAGGTATGGAGGCAGGCAAACAGCCCATCACTCTGCAGAGATTGTGGGTACACATCTCCCACTTTTGCAACCATACAAACAACACAGCTGGGCTACTGTATATAAAGGTTTGCCCAGAGGTCTGGCAACGAAGGGGATAGAGTCATCCAAGGCTAAGAGAAAGACTATTGTTCCCCTTAGAATATTGACCTCGAAACTCAGAATGTTCCGTTAAGATGAATGGACGGGGACAGCTGATCAGATGAAAAGATCAAGGATTTCCTAGGTCCCAAGTTAGCACCTCCACTTGGGGGAATTTCCAGGGTTAGAGAAATTTCAGGCCAATAGTCCCTTAGAACACAGAAGCCATATTGGGGGGGCAGGACGGGCATTAAAGAGCAGCAGTAGGAAAATTGATGAAAGTTCCCTTGAGTTTCTTGGCCCTTTGTTTGGAAGAGAACTTAGAACTGCCTGATAGAATAAAAGAAAAACACTCTTCTGGAGTAGAGGGAGTAAAATCAGCAAGAAAGGAAGTGTAGTTGATGCTACTGGTGCTTTTCTCCAACCTCCTTTTTTGGGTTTTCCTCCATGTTCCTGAGAATCACTCATTCCCATCTGGGAATACCTGCAAGATTATCCATGTTTACTTGTGCTTTCCATAGCCAATGACTACCGAAGGCTGATCCCCTTGCCTCAAGGTAGGGCGGCTCTTGGTGCCTTTCATACTTCAGAGCTTCCTGTGGAATCAGGCTGAGGCAAGACATTGGCTGAACCTACATCTTTGCTCAGCTTCTTCCCAGAACTTTCCCATTTCCCTTACTCCATTACTAGTTTCATCTAGAGAAGTCCCTGACTAAATTATGTGCACAAGAATTTCTGCCTTAGACTCTGCCCTTAGGGAACTCAATCTAAGACAGGCACAGTCTGTGATTCCATTGTTCTGGGAGGCAGGTGAGAGGACTAGAAGAAGTATCAATTTTTAAAAAGTCCAGCAGGATCAGCAGAATATAAGCCTCTGGGGATGGAAGGAGGTCTCCACCTAACAGGGTTCTGGATGGGAAATGTTCTGTGTCCTTGAAGATTTTCTGCTATTCCTTTTGTATGTCTTCCAGCTCCACACAGTAGTGGGAGAGGCTACTGGTCCAATGGCTCTTCTGTGTTGTACAAGTACTGCTTCTGGTTGGTATAAGCCAAGATGTCCTTCTCTGTGATTTGAATTAAAGATCAACATCCATGCCAGTGAGTTCTGGGTGTTGAAGTCTCTTGTTCATTCATTCTAACTTGCACTTATTCAAAGTTCCTATTACATCCCCGCTATGAACCATGCACTGCGCTAAAGCCCAAGGCAAAGAAAGGAACTTATAGTCAAGCAAGCAGACAAGTCCAAGAGAGTGTGATGTGTGCTGTGATGGGGAAGGGAAGAAAGAGCATGTTACCTGAGGAGTGAATGTGGTTATAGGACTGCAACTCATAGTGCTTATATAGGGAGTACCATAGATTTTGCCCTGATATAAAAAACAGTGACTTTCATATGGAATCTCAAGGGACCTTGATTAACCAAAACAATTTTGAAAAAGGACAAAGCTGGGGCACCTGGGTGGCTCAGCTGGTTAAGTGTCTGACTTCATCTCAGGTCATGATCTAACAGTTTGTGAGTTTGAGCCCCACATCAGGCTCTGTGCTGACAGCTCAGAGCCTGGAACCTGCTTCAGATTTGGTGACTCCCTCTCTCTCTGTCCCTCCCCTGTTCACACTCTGTCTCTCTCTCTCTCTCTCTCCCTCTCTCTCAAAAACACATAAACATTTTTAAAAAAAGAAGAGAAAGGACAAAGCTGGAAGACTCACACTTACTGTTTTTAAAATATATTACAAAGCTACTGTAATAAAAAATGTGGCACTGGCATAAAGAGACATACAGACCAATGGAATAGAATAGAAAGCCCCCAAAGAAATCTTTACATATGTGGTCAAATGATCTTTGACCAGGATACCAAGACTACTTAATGGGGGCAGAACAGTCTCTTCAACAAATGGTGCTGGGGTAACTGGATATCTACATGTTAAAAAACAAATAAACAAACAAACAAACAAACAAAAACCAAAGAAAGAAATTGGACCCTATTCCACACTACATACAAAAATTTACTCAAGATGGATTAAAGATTCCAAACTATAAAACTTCTAAAAGAAAATACAGGGAGAAAGCTTACTGACATTGGACTTGGCAATGATTTCTTGAACATTATACCAAAAGCACAGGCAACAAAGACAAAAATAGATGAATGAGACTACATCAAACTTAAAAACTTTTGTGTATCAAAGGAAACAATCAACAGAGTAAAAACGCAATCTACAAAATGAAATATTTACAAATCATATATATGATAAGGGGTTAATATCCACAATATATAAAGAGCTCCTATAACTCAACAACAAAAAAATCAAATAACCCTGATGTACAAACGCACAAAGAAATTGGATAGACATTTCTCCAGTGACGATACATGAATGGCCAATAAGTGTATGAAAAGATGCTCAACATCACTAATAAGCAGAGAAGTGTAAATCAAAACCACATTGAGATATCACCTCACAGTCATCAGGACAGCTACTATGTAAAAAAAGGAAAAAGAAGAATAGAAAATAATAACTGTTGGTGAGAAACTGCAACCCTTGTGCACTATTGGTAGAACTATAAAATGGAAAACAGTATAGCAGGTCCTCAAAAAGTTAAAAAATTAAACTACCATATGCTCCAACAATCCCACTTTTTTTTTTTGTAAATATTTATTTATTTATTTTGAGAGAGACCGCATGCGAGCAAGGGAAGGGCAGAGACAGAAGGAGACAGAGAATCCCAGGCAGGTTCCATGTTGTCAGTGCAGACCCCAATGTGGGGCTCAAACCCATGAATGTGAGATCATGTTCTGAGCCCAAACCAAGAGTCAAACGCTTAGCTGACCAGGCACCCCTCAGCAATCCCACTTTTAGTATATTCCCTAAATAATTGAAAGGAGAGTCTTGAAGACTATTTGCACACACATGTTAAGAGCAGCACTATTCATAACAGCCAAGAAGTAGAAGCAACTTAAATGTCTATCAATGGATAAAGAAAATATGGTATATACATATAATAAAATATTGTTCATCCTTAAAAAAAGGAAATCCTGTCATTTGCTACAACATGGAGAAACCTTTAGTATATAATGCTAATTGAAAGAAACCAGTCACAAAAGACAAATATTATATGATTCTAAAGTATTATATGAGGTATCTCATTCATAGAAACAGGAAGTAGAATGGTAGTTATGAGTAAGGGGTGGAAGGGAGAAAAGGGGAGCTGTTGTTTAATGACTATAGTTCCGCATTTGCAAAATTCTGGAGATCTGTTTCACAGTGAATATACTTAATACTATTGTGTTATACTTAATTCACACAGTGAATATACTTAATATAAGTGAATATACTTAACACTACTGAACTGTAGTTCAGTAAAGTGTAGTTCTTTAAAAAAATTTTTTTAATGCTTATTCATTTTTGAAAGACAGAGAGAGACAGAGCACAAGCAAGGGTGGGGCAGAGAGAGAGGGGGACACAGAATCTGAAGCAGGCTCCAGGCTCTGAGTTGTCAGCACAGAGCCCAATGTGTGGCTCAAACTCATGAATCACGAGATCATGACCTGAGCCTAAGTCAGATGCTTAACTGACTGAGCCACCCAGTTGCCCTAGTAAAGTGTAGTTCTTAAAAATGGTTAAGATGGTAAATTTTATGTTACATATTTTTTACCATAATGGTGGTAATAGTAATAATAATAATAATAATAATAATAATAATAATAATAAACAGTGCCCTTCCCTCCTCTTCTTATATTCAGAATAGGCTGTTTTTCAATGCATATCATCACAAGAGATTTTCTCAACAAGAGGACTTCATGCTAAAAGCCTCTTTCTCCACCTCTGGACCATCTAACCCAGCCTATGGGAAAATCCCTTTCTATTACTGTGGGTTAAATTGGGACTACACACATATAAAGGCTATTCCTTTAGGGCTGGCATCTATGGTTCCTGTCTAAAAGCTCAAACTTCTAAGAACATTTATAGTAACTTTACTTCAGGAGATAAATAGGGTTATATAGAGATTGAACCTGGCAAGGGCATTAGACTTCATCTGGCGCATTCTCAACACCGTACAGATAATGAGATTTGAGAGGGTAAATGACTGAATCAAGATCACACAACTAAAAACAAAGCTGGTGTGCTGTTTAGGGATTCTGAGATGACATACAAACCCAGGAAGGAAGAGAATGGAGTTCTAGTCCTGGGTGTCATGCTCTAGATAGGCCACATTTCTCTCAGCCTTGGTTTTCTCATCTGTTACCTGGGCAGTGGTGGTGTGGTGTGGGCGACCTAGATGATTGCTGCCCTTTCTGGGACAAAAGTGGCTGATGCGTAATAGGCGTTTGAGTATTTGTTCAATGAATGAGGTTCAATTTATTACTATGACATCTATCAATTAGATATCTATCAATTTATTATTACTCATTTATCATGAGCATTCTCTTCATCAAATGCTCTTATTCTCCCCCATTGTGAGGTTTCTCCTGTCAGAATACTCATTCATCTGTTAATGGTTAAACTTGGATGTAGGTAATTATGAAATAAGTTATCTGATTAACTAACCAAGTAACATCAGACATGGCTTTTAGCAATCTGCTGCTTTAGAATAGAGAATGCAAAGGTCACTCGATACTGATGAGTGTTGAGGGCCACATGACCTGACACACCTCTATCCTCAACAACTTGTCTTTTTTCTTCATCTCCCCTTTAAGGAGTAGTTCTTGATTACCCAAGGATTTAAAGGAGATTTTCTTCTAAATCTAATCAACCAGTCTGTCTGCAAGTATTTATTGAACATCTATCCAGCATCTTTCTAGGTGGTCTAGGAATGACAGTGAAGTTTAAAACAAGGTCCATCCTCCCTTTTTGGTAAGTCAGCTAGGACTGCTAGGTGCTACGCTCCATATGATCTTCTTCAAGGAGACGAGATTAGGTTTCTTCCTATGGTGGAGGTGGGATTCCAAGGGAGCAAGTCCCAATGTTTTCTCAATCTTCTGCTTGCTGATGTCTCATTGTCAAAGCCATTCTCATGGTCAAGCTGAGTCTATACAAGGGCATGGATACTTGAGGCTCGATTCATTGGGGGTCATTAATGTAACAACCTTAAGGATGGATTGACCTGTGTGAGTCAGTTACAATATAAATAGAATGGTCCCATAAGCTGAGTTATATTCCCCCAGATATTCTTACACAAACTGTCTCATTGCAGTATAGCCACACTTCTAGATTTCCATGCATAATATGGCAGACATAAGATGCTGAGGTGGAGGGAAGTGGAAGGTGGCTGTCTTCCTTTGGGTTTCCCATAAAGATTTGCGTGCAAGTGGTTTGTGTGAGAAGTAATCTGAGGAAGTGCTGATAGAGGCATGGGAAAGTGAGGCAGAAAAAGGAAGGACTCTAACACGGGGTATGTTCAGAAGCCAGTTACTGCTGTGGGCAGCTGGTGCTCACTACCTTTGGAGAACTCTGGGCGACAGCTTAGAACATACTTCAGAGTTACCCACCCACTCATTTGTTACTGCAGGTAACCTAGCCTATTCTAAATATAGATACAAAGAGCAATATTTGCTCCTTTTTTACAAATGCAAGTCAACAAAGTTCCACATGGGCTATGAAATACTTCTGAGGTTCTAATTTTATGGGTTGTTTTTTTTTTTGAGAGTGAGTATGAACAGGGGAGGGGCATGGGGTGGGGGACAGAGGCTCTGATGTGGGCTCTGTGCTGACAGGCTGACGGTGGTGAGCCTGATGTGGGGCTCAAACTCACGAACTATGAGATCATGAGCTGAAGTCAGTTGCTCAACTGACTGAGCTACCCAGGTGCCCCTGAGGTCCTAATTTTAAATGGTGACAATGCTCCAGAGGCCGCCTAGGTCAGCTCCTCCAAAATCCTTTCTGCTTTTACAGTTAAGCTGGGAAATATGGGGGGCCAGCTCTCTTAGGAGCTTCAAGTTATCCCCTACCATGTGGTTTCAAGTGGTTTCACACTAGTGAATTGATTTGAAAGAAAACCTTTTCCTGTAGGCAGTTTTTTTGGGCCCGTCTAAACCTATATGCCTGGATAATAGGCTCTTGGCCCCAGATCACAAAACATTCCTAAAAGATTTTTCCCCCCTGAGGCTATTTCCATTCCTTTAACTTTTATTCTTTTACTAATAATCTAAAATGCTCAAACCAGGGAGCTAGGCTAGACCACAGATAAAACATTGTTGGCCTATGGACCCCATCTGATTAGCTGCCAACATTTAATCAGTTACTGATATTTCATTAGTTGCCTGTGGCTCCCCCGTCAAATTAGTTGTCAACATTTGAAAAGCATGAGATTTTTACCACCAAAAAAAAAAAAAAAAAAAAAAAAGACAGTAAGAAATCCAAAATCTGGATATCCTGCTTTCCTTGAAACATTGGGTCTTGCAGGGCAAAGACTGATCAGAAGCTATGCAGCAACCACTACATTTTGGCAATTCATGCATTCCCTCAGTTGGCAACGCTCCCCACCTTGACCATTTCACTTAGTTTTGTGACTGGAAAAGTCTTTGAAAGAGCACATTTCAGGAAGGCCACTTAGAACATCAACATCATGGAGCATACTTAAAGAGTACACGCGATTTCAGCCACGCTGGCTTTAATGCCAGCGTTCTGGGAAAATCATGGGACAGATACAAACCTACTTTTCCGTGCCAGGATTTGAGTTGATAAGCGGTATACTCCCAGTTCAGTGGTTACTGGACCATGAGGATCCAAGACTAGCTATAACTTTGGGGGAAGAGAGTTCTATCAGTCAGTCTCTGAGACATGTTACTAAAAAGAAACAAACGCACAAAAACTTGTAGCCTGGGACAAGAAAATAGCATCAGCAATCTCAAAGAAGTTTCTCTCTAGGTAAGCTACAATACTACATAACATTCACTGAGCATTTGCCGTGTGCTAAGCATGGTTCTAAGTGATTTATGTGAATTTTCATATTTAAAACACGCAGAACTTAATGAGCAATTCTTGTTTCTGCTTTGTACATGAAAACACGGAGGACAGAGAAGTAACTTGCCCAAAGTCACCTGGATACTAAGTTGTGGAGTCACGGTTTAAATATAAACTAGTTGGATTGCAGAGGCCACTACAACCCTCTCACTACCGCCTCTAGCCTTATAACCTATCCTGTAGTTCTACGGGCTGGTACAGTTTCTGAAATTATTTGGTGCTCTTAAATTCCCCGATATATTGATGAGATTAGCTTTCAGGATGAAAACTGCTAGAACATGGAAAATACATGACTGATGTTCAATTCAAGGCTCAGTGAACATTAAGATGTAATGATCAGAGCCAACGCCTGTAACAAAAGTTAGCAGGAGAGCACTGCCGGGAGGAATCCCAGCTCCATACTTCCTAGCTGTGTGTTCTTAGGCCAGTCAGGCTCACATCCTCCTCTGAAAAACCAGGATGGCCTGTCTTTCAAGGTCATTGTGAGGTAACATATGCGGGTACCTGGTAGGCAATGGGCAGTCCAGAAATGGTAAGTGCCACCCCCCGTGCTGCCCATCAACAGTTAAAAATTGTAGTTTTGTTACTAAAAATTATATTTGGTGGTATAAATGTGTTTTTCTCTTGGACAGAGTGCCTGCTGGGGCTCTAGAATCATCATTGAGTCTCAACCTGTTTCACAAGAATATTATTGGATGCCTGATGGGGCTCCTACCAACCTCTGCCAGTGGATTTCCAGGGGGTGGCATGGATGGTGAATTATACTCTTTTAATCTCTTTATTTGAGGGACAACGCCTTGTCACGGCACATCCGACTTGACATGTGAGTACATGGAGCGAGATTAGAGAGATTGGACTGTCTGTAAAACCACTCACTCCCTAAGCAATAGGATCTTGTCTTATTTGGGGTTCAATTCTGTTCTGTTCATTTGCATTGGGAAAATTCAGTGGTTCATATCTCTCAGTCTTTTTAGGCTCTAGGCTGCCTAAAGATTCAACACAGCGGTTTCTTAATGCTATCAATTTGCCTGTAATTGCTTTTTAATTTTGCTGAAGGCCAAGCTCAGCAGTTTCCTTTTTTTTTTTTTTTTTCCCTCTCTTACAAGCAATGATCAAGCTTAAAATGAACAGTAATCTAACTGTTCATTTGTCCTAAATCCACCTTCTACTGACAGGCCGTGAAACTGTCATTTTAGATGTAGAGAGAACTAAGTCTGTTTAACTGCTTTGCCTCTTACCTCCCCACTAACTTAGTGAAATCCAGACTAGGACCTGGTTTCCTGGCTTCTTAGTCTAGAGCTCTTGTGATTAAAGTCTGCTGATGAAGAAACTGAAACACTAATATTTTGCTTCTGAAAATGAAAGCAAGAAGTGGCCATCTCCTTACCTCTACCTGTAACCCCCTCTAAAGTATTAGCTCTTAACTGGACTCCCTACATCCAGTCTTGCCTGTCCTACTAATCTCTCTTCACACAGAAGCCAGAGGAACACATTCAAACATCAGTTAGGTCAAGGCATTGCTCAGTTCAAAACCCTGCAGGGACTCCCCCCTTGGATTCAGGATATGAGAAAGCAAACCTTGTTGCGGTGACCGACGGTAAGCCTTCATGTTCTTCTCCCCACCCTCCACATACATTTTTGTACCAAACACGATGAAACGTGTCCCTTGGAAAGCATGCTCCCCAGTCCCAAGGTCTGACTAGCTGTCCCCTTTGCCTGAAACTCTTTTCCATATTTGCCTGGCTCACTCCTTCATCTCCTATGAGCTTGAGATGTCACCTCCTGAGGCCTACCCTGACCACCTATACTAAAATGCCAAACTCTTTCTCAGCATGATGCTGTTTTATTTCTCTCCATGGCACTTACCACCATCTGTGTTAGTCTTCTCAGCCTGGCATAACAAAATACCACAGATGGGGTGGCTTAAACAACAGAAACTTATTTTCTCACAGTTCTGGAGGCTATTAGTTTGTGATCAAGTTGCCAACAAATTCTGTTTCTGAGGAATCTTTCTTCCTGGCTAGTAGACAGTTGTCACTATGTCCTCACAGGGCCTTTCCTCAGTGCTTGCACATGAATGCCAGGTGGGGTGGACAGAGTGCAAGTGCTCCGGTGTCTCTTCTTCTAAGGACACTAATCCTATCAGATCAGGGCCATACACTTAAGATGTCATGTAACCTTGTTACTTCCTTAGTGGCCCCATCTCCAAATTTAGCCACACTGGTGATTAGAACTTCAACATACGAATTTGGGGGAACACAAGTATTTAGTCTCTAATACCATCTGATCGTCTATATTGATTCTTTGTTTATTGTCTATCTTCTTTCACGAATGAGGGCAGGGATTTTTGTCTGCTCTGTTTACTGCCTACAGTGGTGCCTGATCTACAGTGGGTGCTCCATAAATGTTTGTTAAATGAATAAAACACCTAGTCTATATTTGGTAGGCAGTCTCTAAAATGGCTCCCCACAATTCCTGGTACCTGGCTAAGGGAGTGCTGATCTGCAGAAACTATAAATAATGATGCCATCTTAAGCTACACTGGGCACTTGGGTGGCTCAGTAGGTTAAGCGTCTGACTTTGGCTCAGGTCATGATCTCACAGTTTGTGAGTTCAAGTCCATGTTGGGCTCTGTGCTGACAGCTCAGAGCCTGGAGCCTGCTTCAGATTCTGTATCTCCCTCTCTCTCTGTCTCTCCCCTGCTCACGTCCTGTCTCTCTCTCTCTCTCAAAAATAAATAAACATTAAAAAAAAAACTACAAAGTTATGGGGTAAATTTTTCATGCAGCAATGCATAACTAATACACCTAAAAACATAGGAATGATGATTATGTCTTCAGAAACAGAAATCTAAACACCTAATTTGGGAATGATCATTTGAAATTGGAGCTGTCCTCATAATTTGAGGCCATTCAATTGCTACAGGCTTAGACTATGCCAATTCAGGTACTTCCTTTTTCTAAGGCTCTAAAGCCAGGGGTCAGGAAACTATGGCTCACAGTTCAGCTCTCTGTTTTTGTAAATAAAGTTTTATTGCAATACAGACACACTTATTCATTTACATATTGTCTGTGGCGGCTTTTGTAGAATTAAGTAGTGATGATAGAGCCCACCTGGCTAGTTAGCCTCAAGTTTTCACTCTTTGGCCCTTCAAGAAAAAGTTTGTTGACTCCAGCTCTAAAGGGAATGACTAACAGAGTTCTCTACTTTTAGTGCTTTCTGAGGAGTCCATCCTTTGTTCTCTCTCCACAAATTTTTTAAAGTCCAATTAGAGAGTCTGCTTTCTCCCACCTACACAGGGAAGCAGAATTGCTGAGTGGTTTAGTATAGTGGCCTTTTTTTTTTTTTTTTTAGTTTACTTATTTATTTTGAGATAAGGGTGCAAGTTGGGAGGAGCAGAGAGAGAGAGACAGAGAGAGAGACAGAAAATCCCAAGCAGACTCTGCGTTGTCAGCACAGAGCCTGATGTGGGGCTCGAACTCACAAACCATGAGATGATGACCTGAGCAGAAACCAAGAGCAGGATGATCAACCAACTGAACCACCCAGCTTCCCTGGTACAGTAGCCTTTAAACTCTTTTGACCATGATCCACCATGAGAAACCAATTTTGTATCAAGAACACCATATACAAATCATATCAAGAACACATATACATGTATACATATATATGTATAATTAAAATAAATGTATCACAAATCAATACTTACTCTTTATGTAAGACATCCTTTATATATTCTATTTTATTTCATGTTATTACAAAGTGCTGGTTTTCCCAACTGAATTGATCTTTCTAACAGTTCTGCTCAGTGGTTGTGACCTACTGGGTGAGCATTCTTGCTCAGGGGTTTGGTGTGAGGTCAGGTCAACCTGTCTTCTTGTCTTGGCTCTGACTCTTGCTATCTCTGGAATCTTGGACTGGAGACCTGACTTGTCCAAGCCTCACTCTTCTCAGTGGGAATGGGGAGACTATGGGGGCGGGGGAGGGCATACATGAGAAAGTCCATGTAAAGTGCTATGTGTCCAGCACAACAACAAAAATCACAGATACTTTTCTCCCAGTTGAATATGAAATTAGTTTTCTGGTCCTTCGACCTGGGTGAAAGAGACACCCCCAAAAGAGCCTCCCAGGAGAGGGCTGACAAAGTCTATGGAAGCATTGTTCCTTTTCTGAGGTTCAGATAGGAGTCTGTCGGCAGACCAAAAAGGCTGTGTATCAACTGGCTTGGAAAGCCCGCAGGCCTATAAACAGCCGCTCTTTGCCAAATGGGTTTAAGGAACCTCCCTTCCTTTCATTCAATCCCACAGTTATTACATTTGCCAATCATTGAATTCTGAGAGAAGGTAAATGCTTAACTCAAAAAGCAAACCATACTTAGACCCAGCTAGATCTGTACGTTTTTCTACCCCACCCTCTTTTGGGAAGGAAAATTTGGTCTTGCCATCCAGAGTCTTTCCCATTTTTCTCCCCCAGTTGCTTCTACTTCTCTCTCAGTGCCTCCGACTGCTGCCTTTAAGTCCCTTTCTTTCCACAAAGGTCTAGTGGCACTTTTTAGGGGCAAGTAAGCCTGGATAAAAAAGGAATTACATTCAAAATTGGTTTTTGCCCCATTGCTGCCTTTCCTTCTAGTCCTTTAAAAGCACCCAAGACCTTGATTTCAAGTCCCCATGGCTCTCTGAGAATGCTTTGTTGCACACCAACTTTTGCTCTCAATTACAGAGACCACAACCCCCACCCAGAGTTCAAAGGGAGAGGCAGGAGAAACTCAATCAGCTGCAGCTCATTTGCTGCCAAACTCACTTGGCACCTTCCCTTCACAATCAGACCTACTTCAGGATCTCCAGAGCTGGTGCAACAGCCTGGGATCTCTTTTTCAGAAACAACTTAACAGCCAGCCAACCCCCTCATCTTGGTGACTTCTTATCCAATTCCCCAAGTCCGATCAAAGTGTCATCCCAACAAATCATTTCATTACTACCAACTCTAGTCTAGACAGTGAAAATGTTTTCTAGAAAGTGAAGTGTTTCTGCAGAAATTCCAAACCTTAGCTGTGGGAACCTGGACAAGGAATGGAGTTGGGCGCCCCTTCTTGTGGACCATTGCTTGAAACAGGACACCTTCCTTCTTTCCCTGCTACCTGGTGGGACAGTTTCAAGAATCCTGCAGTTGTATAATCCCACAGTTATAAGGCTGGGGAAAAATTTAGTTTTCCTCCTTTTAATCTCCAACCCTCTTCCTGGGATAGGAGGAACAGTAATGTCCCGTTGGGTACCTTGATGTCATAGGAACTTGTCTGTCTTCTCAGATAGAAATGATTCATCCTATACAGATTCTTGTGTGGCCTTGCTGGGTTCTGTGGATATCTCATAAGAAAATGGATTTTTACATGATACGGAATAGGGCTAGTCTATCAGGCACTGAGTGACCTTGGGCCAGCACCTTTATGGGCCTCCATGTCCTCATAATGTAGAATGATTAGGTAGGACCTCACTGGCAACTCAAATTACTTGGTAATGGCTGCCAGGGGCCTTGTGCAGAAAACATTTGTTGGGCCACATTTAGGCTTAATAATTGATTAGTGATGTCTGCCATGGATGGAGAGTAAGGGGAAGCTACATCATTCATGGCATATACTATCCCTAAGCTAAATGCTCCACCAGTTATTCCCAATTCTAGATTTCTTTGATTCTATAATCTTGTATGGCTACTATTGAAATCTGTTTCAATTTAATCTCGCTGATTTACATTTTTGCCTTTCTGCCAATGGGAATGGAGGAAAAAAAAAAACCAGAAAAAGATTGATCCTTCAAACTGATGTTGCCCTTTGAGTAATGAAGACCTAGTAATCTGGTCTACTGCTGCTGTTTGAACCAAAACATTTTAATTAGTTACAGAAACTGGAAAAGTTGGATTCTTTTGCTAAAGCATAGCCCTGTTTTCCTTGTCCTAAAATGGGGAAAATAATGCTTATCTTCTTTTTAGCTCACCAGGCCATTATGGACAAAATTCTGACTTAACGAATGGCCTTAAAATATTATTGAATGAAATATTAAATTAAAAAAACAATTTAGAGAATCTCATTTGAAATGAGGACAATGGATAAACTAAAATTAAAGAAAGTGATAAAACATATATCGTATATTGTCAAAAGAATAAAACTAATAGTAACATGGATCATGGAAATTTTTTGGTTTCAATGATGTGTATCTGAGAAGAATGGTTCAGAAGATTAACACCTAAACAGAAATAAAATAAACATTCATCTATCAAAAATGGTAGGGAAAAGGTGCACATTCAGTTCAACTGAGAGTTAATATTCATGACATCCATGAATTACTAACTTTCAAAAATCTGGACTATGTGTAGATAAGCCCCATAACAACTAGTCAGAATAAAATTTAATCTTGCTTTGATGGTTTGAAGATACTTCAAAAATTTGTAGTGCTTCTGGGCTATAAAGTGAAACACCACTGATCCTTACTCTCTAACAGAAGGTGTGGATTGTTGGACTGAATCTTTTCTGACTCTATTACCTTGATACAGAGTAATAAGGGACATTTTTTTTGTCATTTTTAAAAAAAACTGTTACTGATTTGAAGTTACTTAGATTTCTTGTGACAAGTTTATTGTACCTTTTATTAATAGAATGTTCACATACTCAATTCGATTTTTTCTGGGACTGTCCCATCATATAGATTTAGAACTGTATCATGCCCAAACAACAAGTGCACATTACATTGCCTTCATGTGGACAAGATATTTTCTCCATTTCCCTTCACTAAAAAATGATCCATTAAACAGGAGTATTCTCTAGGTGTGTAAGACAAGACTGAAGCAGATTCAGGTTTATGAGGCTAGAAGATGGGAGCTTTCCCCAATAGCATCTCATCCATCGCGTAATTCACTGGCTGCCTCTACTGACATCTTTGGTCCAGACCTTTCTTTGAGCTCTAGAATCTCACATCCACTGCATGATGATTTAACATAACTTATTAATTTATAAGCCTGGCACGTGCCAGAAATTAGGGGTGCTGAGATAAATAAGATTATGGCTGAGATGGACATATAATTAGACAATTAAAAGTATTGGTATGAAAGAGGTAATTAAACACACACTCTGATAGGCAGCACAGAGGAGTGGTACCCAGTCTGTGTAGACTCCAATTACTACAAATATGTCTCAACTTGACCTCATTAAGTCTGTCCCCACCCAAACTCCTACTTCAAGAAACTAAAAGCAGATGACATGCAAACTATGGGGGCCTGACATGACTTGTGAGAACAAGTCAACTCTGTACTCCAGAAGCTGTTTCAAGGTGGCCCTATACTATATAGTCCCTGCAGAGCCCTCAGAAAACCAGGGTGAAGTGGGAAAGTCCTACAATGAAGTTCAGAAAAACTAATTTTTGCTCTGATTCTACCTCTATATAGCCTTAGGCAAGTCGCTTCAACTCTTTGTTCTATAAAATGAGCACTTGGAAGGAAAAAGTGGGCGATGGTCACCCACAAAACAAGAGTCTCTGAGGCAGATGTTGGCTGTATCAAGCACAATTCAGAGAGGAGACCTTCACCCGAAGACATCTGGCAGCCATTCCTTAGCTTTTGTGGTACATTGGCATATACTACTCCAGTGGTTTACAGTTTAGATTGTACATTAAAATCAACTGGGCAGTTTTGAAGCTACACCCGCAGCCAGGGTGAAACCAGCGCAATTAAATCAAACTCTTTGGGGCTTGAGAAACACTGCTGTAGCCTGATGTGAGTGAACACTGAATATCTGACTTCTGATTTCATGTTCGCCAAGCAATCTTCTCTGATTAATATTTGGCTTCCTACACAGATTTAACAGGGAGAAAAATGTACTGGTTAAAATGACTATTTCTGGTCCTGTGACATTTATAAATCTCTGTGAATTCATGAATTGGCCTTCTCTTTTCCATACATCCAACCTATGAATGGCATTAATGTGAGTCAGCTCCTGAGAGCTTGGCCTGGTGTCAGTGTGGGGACACATCACATGTCTAAGCTGGCAAGGCTGGGGCCAGAAAGCTCATCCTTGGAGATCTTACCAGCTAATGAATGCCAAAAATCCAGGCCCCTCAGGAGGTGGGCTGCTACCTGTTCCCACGAGAAAAGTGTGTGCCCATGAATTGCTTTGTGTGTGGGCAAAGCTGGTGAATGTGCGTTGCCCTTCCCATACCTTAAGGCAGGATTTCGTGCTTTATTCTTCTCATTCTTTATATGAACAATTTTTTATTTAAAAAAAAAAAGGCAGACTTCGACCTTTATTATTTGTAAGATTCTTCTCTAACAATCATCAGCTATTATTGGCTTTAGTATTTCTAGTATTTTAGTAAGAAGGGTTTTGCTCCTATAAGGAGTGATTTTCTCCAGAATTTCTCTATGTGTTTTCTAGTAAACCCTGTATTAAGAGAGAGAAAGAAAGAAAGGAGGGAGGGAGGGGAGGGAAGGAAGGAAGGAAGGAAGGAAGGAAGGAAGGAAGGAAGGAAGGAAGGAAGAAAGAAGAAAGAAAGAAGAATGAAAGAATGAAGAATGAATGAAAAAGAAAGAAAGAAAGGAAGGAAGGAAGGAAGGAAGGAAGGAAGGAAGGAAGGAAGGAAGGAAGACAGGCAGACTCTACTTGTTCTCAATCTGGTCATCCACTATCCTACCTAATCAAAATAAAACTCATTAAGTGCAGTTGTATTTTTTAAAGGGCATGATTCACATAATTCTCAGGGACAGATATATCTGGGCAAATTGTGTCCCAAGATAAAATTCAAATTTCGCATTATTCTCACAATCTGTTCTTGTCCATGAATAGCCAGAGCTTGAGCAGGTTTTTCCTTCCAGATGATAAAGTTGTCTTTTTCATAAATTATGATAAAATATACATAAAATTTGCCTTTTAGACCACCTTTAAGTGTTCTATTCAGTAGCATTAAGTACATTCACAATGTTGTGTAACCATCACCACCATCCATCTCCAAATATTTTCATCCTCCTCAACTGAACCTCTGTACCCATTAAGCAATAATGTCCCATCCCCATCTTCCCCTGCCCCCAGTCAACCACCATTCTACTTTCTGTCTCCATGAATTTGACTACCCTGGTTACTTCACACAAGTGGAATCATATAGTATTTGCCATTTTGTGACTAGTTTATTTCACTTAGCATAATGTCTTCACGGTTCATCCATGTTGTAGCATGTGTCAGAATTTTTTTCCTTTTTGGGACTAAATAAATTCAGTGTGTATGTGTGTATAATATTTTGTTTATCTATCTATCTATCTATCTATCTATCTATCTATCTATCTATCTATTGCTTCCACCTAATTTGGTTATTGTGAATAATGCTGTTATGAACATTGGTGTAAAAAAATCTGAGTCCCTGCTCTCAATTCTTTTGGTATATACCCAGAAGTGGAATTGTTGGGTCGTATATTAATTATATGTTTAATTTTTAAGAAACTGTCATACTGTTTCTCCATGGTGGCTGCACCATTTTACATTTCCACCGGCAATACACAAGTATTCCAGTTTCCACATGCTAACACTTTTTATTTTCTGTTGTTGTTAACAGCCATTCTAATGGGTATGAAGTGCTATGTCATTGTGGTTTTGATTTGCATTTCCCCAATTATTAGTGATGTTGAACATTTTTTTATATGCTTTTTAGCTATTTGTGTGTCTTCTTTGGAGAAATATCTATTCAAGTCCTTTGCCCATTTTTTAATCAGGCTATTTGCTTTTCTATTGTCAAATTGTAGGTGTTCTTTATATATTCTTGTTATTAATCCCTCATCAGATACATGATTTGCAAATATTTTCTCCCATTCTCGTGAGTTTTCTTTTCACTGTGTTGGTAGTGTTCTTTGATGCACAATAGTTTTTTATTTTGATGAAGTCTAATTTATCAATTTTTTTCTTTTGTTGCCTTTGTTTTGGTGTCATAGGCAAGAAATCATAAGCAAATCCAATGCCATGAAAAGTTTTAGCTTTTTCTAAAATGTTGATTTATATTTAGGAGAGAGAGAGAGCGAGAGAGAGCAGAGGAGGGACAGAGAAAGACTGGGAGACAGAGGATCAGATATGGGCTCTGTGCTGACAGCAGAGAGTTTGAACTCAAAAAACTGCATGATTGTAATCTGAGCTGAAGTTGGATGCTTAACCAACTGAGCCACCCAGGCACCCCACAGTTTTAGCTTTTAAATTTAGATCTTAAATCCATCTTGAGCTAATTTTTGTATATGGCATAAGGTATGGGTCCAACTTCATTCTTTTGCAAGTGGATATCCAGTTTTCCCAGCACCATTTGGGAAAGACTGCCCGTCTCATTGAATGGTACCCTTGTTGAAAATCATTTGATCATTGTTCAAGGATGTTTTTCTGGGCTCTCTATTCTATTCCATTGGTTTATATGTCTGACTTTATGCCAATATCACAGTTGTTTTTTAAGTTTATTTATTTTGAGAGAGAGAGCAAGAGCAAGAACATGCACAAGCAGGGGGGAGGCAAAGAGAGAGAGGGAGAGCAAAAATTCTAAGCAGGCTCTGCACTGCCAGTGGGGCTCAAACTCATGAACTGTGAGATCATGACCTGAGCTGAAATCAAGAGTCTGATGCCTAAATGATTAAGTCACCCAGGCACCCTGCCAGTATCAGTTTTGATCATTGTAGCTTTGTAGTAAGAGTTTGAAATCAGAAAGTGTGAGACCTTCAATGTTCTTTCTTTTTCCCCCGCAAGATTGTTTTGGAGTCCCTTGAAATTCCATATGAATTTTAGGCTGGATTTTTCTATTTTTGAAAAAAAATGTTACTAGGATTTTGACAGAGACTGCGTTAGATCTATAGATTGCTTTGGGTAGAATGGACATCTTAGGAATATTAAGTCTTTCAATCCATGAACATGGATGTCTTTCCATTTATTGCTGTCTTCTTTAATATCTTTTAGTAATGTTTTATAGTTTTTAGTGTACAAGTCTTTTTCCTTTGTGATTAAGTTTATTCCTACATATTTTTTTCCTAAAATATCTGCCTGGGTTGGACCAAGGGCAATCTCAGGGTTGGAATGGAAGAGAACAGTAACCATGATGCAAACCAGGGAAGTCAGGAGGAGGAATACTGTAAGCATTAGAGGTAGAAGTTCTTACATGAACTGCTTGTTCCCAGAAAAGTCACTGCTTGACACTAGAATGTTCTTGATATGATACATACCAGTAACTGTTAGGCAAATGTGTTAATATCTGGTGCTCCTGGTGATAGAGAATGAGATGGACAATTGATCTTGGCTAGGTTGCTAGATGGTTCTTTAAGTGCAAGCTTTTATTTGATACAGCAGGTGTCTATGATTGTCAGGTGGGATCTACCCTGGAAGCTAGCCTTTACTCCTAGTAGAGAGGAGTGAGATTGCACAGGTTTTTCATTTTTGGATACCTTAGTGGCTTCCTCCCTTCCTCCCTTCCTTCCTGCCTGCCTGTCTGCCTGCTATTAAGATACCAAACATTTCAAGGATGCCTGATTAGTTTTGCAGAGGAACGAATCCACTGTTATTACCTTTTCATGTCTTGTACTTAATATGCCCCCTTGTAGCAAAGCTCCCCTGCCACATATTATGGATCGAAATATGAATTATGAGTCCCCAGCTGAAAATCGGAGTGTGTAACTGCATCACAGTCCATTTCCAACCTGTAGGTCCAATCTCCAAGGAGGCAACTGAAAAACGTCCTTCTGGATTTCAATACAATATAGTGTTGATTTTTTTTCCTCTTAGAGCTGACAGCAACTAAAGATTACATTGAAACCTCAAAGGAAGAGAGCAGTAAGAAACAGGCAGACAGTTCCTCAGCAGGCATCTGACAGGACTTGGAAGATCTGATTTATTTTCACAGTGATGGTGATGGGGTAGGAGGAGGGGAGAGAGAAGTCATTAAGTACAGATTCAAAAGAGACCTTGGGAATGACACTGCTCATAGGTAGCTTTAAATCTGACTTACGTCTATCACTCTATTCGTAGGCAACACTGTTACTGTTACCTATTATAAATAATACCAATGAAAGGCTAATAAATACCTATTGCCAGCCTGCCTGGCAAAAAGATGTCAGTTTCATTTGGTCTTATTTGCATAATGAAAACTGCAAAATGATTAACTCACATGACATCTTTTCTGTTTCTGCTGATAGAAAATGGTGTTTTCACCACACTGACTATATTTTAAGGCATAAGAAATGATGGATGGACTGATTAATACTGAATACTGGATCTGGTAACATAGCATCTACTGTTACAAATTGACAGTTACTTGAGTATGTATAAGTATCTTGTTTGTAAGTTTCTTGAATTTTGGACACTTTCTTCACTCATCTCTATTATGGCAGGGCGTGTATAGAGTAAGCACTAAATAAACTTATTTATTCAAGTTTTTTTTTTCTTTTTGAGGCCCACTATATACCAGATGTTAAGACAGAGATGAATAAGACAAATCTTTACCCTGGAGAAGCTCTGAGTTAGGGCGGGAGACATCTATCTATCATAGATACCAACAATTGAAATGCACTTCCAGTCATAAATACTATAATACAGAGCTGGTGTTGATGAATACAAGTAGAATATAAGGTAAGATTAATGCAGCTTAGTTTACAATTCTTTGTGTTTGGAGGTGAGGGTGATGGGTAAAGATCAGATCTGTGTCTTCCACTGGCAAACTAAATTAGAAACTTCATTGTGTCCTTGCTTTCCCTGAAATAAGTTTAGAAAGAAAGGCCAATGGAACAGTTCAGCTTTACAGGCTGTGGGAAACATTGGGGAAAGTCTTGTCCTGACCTCTCAGATCTTCCCACACTTGGCTGGAAGACTGTTAAGAGATAGATCCCTGGCTCCACGGGCTTGCTTTGAAAAGTTTTGCTCTTAGCTATTCTGCCAGCTAGGTAAAGATGTCTCCTGCTAAAAATAGGAGCAGGAGGAAGAGGTTCTAAAGCAGGAGGCAGAAAGAGGCTGAAGGAGATGTCACTCTTAAGGGCAGCCACGGGAGAGAAGGAAGGGAAGGGATTGAGGGAGGTGGGGAGGAAGCAAACCAACTTCTTTTGTTTGTATGTTCTTTCTCTGGTAGGAATTTCCATGTACTGTTATTTCATTTAATCACCTTAACAACATTGCTAGGTATATACTATTATTTCCTATTTTACATAGAGAGTAATTCCTCATTCAATACATATTTATCCTCTCTTCCGTGAGGCACTGTGGGAGGCCAGCACTGTGCTCAAGGCTACTTCTTCCCAGCTAGTTTCCCATGTCTAGCTGAGCTGGCACTGGTGCACTGGGAGACACGTTGGATCCCACCTCCTCTGATTCCAGCTAGAGGCCTACCAGGCTTGGTAAAGTGTCACTGTAATGACTGAGAATTCCTTCACTTGCATCTCCGAGGCAGCTTGCAAGGGGGAAGCTCAGGCTCCCTGGAGTGAAGACTTTCTCTTCTGCTTGTGAAATTGCTCTGATTGCAGCCACCAAGCAGATTTACAATCTACTGAGGCCTGGCTCTTGAATATCCATGGAGAGGCATATGAAAAGGAATGGAAGTTAAACAGATTCTATGAGATTTTATGACTTAATTTTCATTTCAAAGCTTTGTTATCAGTTGAGTAGGGTGGAGGGGCAGAAGCCCCCAGGATCCCCTCCTTCCCCTGTCCTCCAGCATGCAGGAAGTTAAGAGGAGAGGGGTCTGGACCCCAGAGAACTGGGAGGGGTTCACTTTAGGATTTTCTTTTGGAAACTGAATTAAAAAGACAAAACAAAACACAAACTCAACAGATCTTTCCAGAAAAATGTACTGTATTAGGTACTGGAAATGAGTGGCCTCCGGGATAGAGAGCGTGGTTACAAAGGAATTTATGAGAGTTTAGAGCTGTTGTTGGATATGCTAGTGGTTAAGACTCTAGACTCTAAATGTCCATCAACTGACGAATGGATAAAGAAATTGTGGTTTATATACACAATGGAGTACTATGTGGCAATGAGAAAGAATGAAATATGGCCCTTTGTAGCAACATGGATGGAACTGGAGAGTGTGATGCTAAGTGAAATAAGCCACACAGAGAAAGACAGATACCATATGTGTTCACTCTTATGTGGATCCTGAGAAACATAACAGGAACCCATGGGGGAGGGGAAGGAAAAAAAAAAAAGAGGTTAGAGTGGGAGAGAGCCAAAGCATAAGAGACTCTTAAAAACTAAGAACAAACTGAGGGTTGATGGGGGGTGGGAGGGAGGGGAGGGTGGGTGATGGGTATTGAGGAGGGCACCTTTTGGGATGAGCACTGGCTGTTGTATGGAAACCAATTTGACAATAAATTTCTAAAAAAAAAAAAAAAAGACTCTGGGCTCAAACATGAGACAGATCTGGCTATGAGTTCTAGTACTGATACTTTACTGGAAAAGTTTGTGTGAACCATTTCACTTCTCTGAACCTGTTTCTCACGGCAATGGGGACAATAACACGCATCACAGAGGATGCTGTCTCTGCCTAACCTAAATGCCTCTTTAGTGGATCATTGTATGCTTAAAGCTCTCTGACATTCTTCCATGTAATTGGGATAGAAAAGTATGAAAAAGTGCAAAGGGCCCTGACTCTTCCAGCTAATATAGGCCACACCCATTCCCAATAGCCTTCCCACCACACCCTAGTCTTTCTTTCAATGGAATTATCATCACTTGTCATTATACAGATGCTGGCTTCTCTTAGTTACTCTTTGCCTTCTTTACAAAAATGCAATCTCAGGAGAGCAGGGACTGCTTCTAATTTTGTTCTTTAATCCACTGTATGCTCACAGATGCTTAGATCTTAGGTGCTCAATAAATATTTTTTGAATGAATTAATGAGTGAATGACAGATGAATGAAAAGTATCTGGCATGCAGTAGGCAGTCAATAGATGGTAGTTCTTGTTCCGGTCATTAGCAGCAATGAGGTTTTATACCTTTTGGGGAAATAGATGCCCTATCTATGAAACAATCGGAGTGCTGGGTAGCTTTACAGTTTAACATATGCTTGTGCAAGTGGTATCTCACTGTCAGTATCAAACTAATCTTAAGAGACAGGCAGGCCAGCTGTCCTAACCCACATTTTACCAACAAGAAAACTGAACTGGAGTAACGCAAGATGCTCAGCTTCAAAGTCCCACAGCCAGCTAAGTAAGATCAAAGTGCAGATGTTCAAATGTTCCCACTTGTGTAGTAGAAATGGGAGAGAGCTCCAAGCCAGAGCTGAATAGCAGAGAAGCCTTCAGCATAATGTCAGGCAAAGCAATAACCTGGCCTTTCTTCTGAATTTGGGAGAAAAGAAGAGGTGTGGAATTCAAGATGACAAGGGATATTTATGACTTAAGGAAATATCCTTCCAGTCACCTTCTTCCCCAGCTCTGTATAAAATGTTAAAAAAAAAAAAAAAGAAAAAAATTCAGAAAAAATCTAAAGCAGGAACTGCCAAATACTGCCCCACTTTGTTCAAACTACAGAGTCCTTGCCTAGAAAAGGCACAGAGGGAGGCACACTTACGTTGTTAACAGAGTCAGCAGGTCAGCAGAAGTGAGTGAGAGACTTCCTGAGATGGGATTGGAGTCGTGAGGCAAAGCCACCTGGCCTGCACCCCCAGATCTTCTCTGTTCACCAGCTCTGACCTTTCACAGTCTCCCCCACCCTTCTGAATGTACCATCATTTGGTAGATGTATTATTTTGCTATGGCTGCTATGACAAATTACCACAAACTTGGTGACTTCCAACAACACAATTGTTTTCTTTGGAGGTCAGAGGTCCAAAATCAGTTTCACTGGGCTGAGATGAAGATGCCAGGAGGGCCACACTCCCTCTGGAGGCTCTATGGGGGAACCTTTTTCTCACCTCTTCAAGCTTCTACTGGTTGCCAGCATCCCTTGGCTTCTAGCCACATCACTCCAATCTCTGCCTCCATGACTACATTACCTTCTCCTTTTGTGTAGTCCGATCTCCCTTTGCCCTCTCTCTTATAAAGATACTTGACTACATTTAGAGCCCACCTAGGTAACCCAGAATAATCTTCCCATCTCAAGTTCTTCACATCTGCAAAGTCTCATTTTTCATATAAGGTAACATGGTAAAAGAATATAGCATTTCAGGAATTTGGGCTTTTTGATCTTTGGGGGCATTATTCAACCTACCACAGTGGTAAAGAATTTGGAGTCAGAGGTTCTATGTCAAATCCCGGCTTTGCTCTTATCAGCCATACGATCAGAGACAAGTCATTTTACTTTCTGTGACTCTATTTCCTCATCTATGAGACAGAAGTATGAATGGTAATAATCCCTATCTCAGAGTTGTTGAGTGGGTTAAAAATTAAAGCATATAAAATACTTGATACATCTTAATACTTAATAAATGTTAACTATGATTACTTGAACTGAGTGTTTAACTTTCTTTTTCTTTGCTTTCTTATTTTTCCTTCCTTTAGCAATAGAAGTCCTTTTTCAACAGACTTCAACACAAAACCCAATGTATACAGCATATCAATGTATACACCCTTGATCTCAACCAGCTGTCCTGGTTGAGGAGGTAAGAAGAAAGGAGCTGGTCTTGTCACTCCCAGGGCCTCAGCCACTGCCAAGGCTCCAGTGAGAATCTTGGGGTTCTTTTCATAGGGCACAGACCAAAAAACACATAGTTAGACAATCTGTCCAAATCAATCTATTCAATTGAAATCTATTTACCATTGTGTGTCAGGTATGGGTTAAAAAGTTTAAGAGGATGACCTCCATCAGATTGCCTGAGAAAAATCCTGGTTCTGCTTCTGGTTGTGTGACTTTGCACAAGTTATTCAGTGCCTTGAATTTTTTCATCTGTAAAATGGTAATGATAATAATATCTGACTCATATAGAATTGTTACAAGGACTAAATGAGTTTATTCTTGCAAAATCCTGAGGATAAGGTCTCGCACATGGCATATGGTAACTATTTTTGTTATGTGCTTGATGTATGGAGAGCACTAAGCTCCACAGACACAATAGAGTTCTGGGGATGACAGACAAGAGGCTCTGATCCAAGGTCAGGCTTGTGTGTGAATTTGGGGGCAAGGGGCATTGGGTAAGGGAAGGGAAGTGTGAGTCACTTTGAAGAAGAGGTGTGGTGCCACAGAAGCCAGTTGGCTTTGAAAGAGAGATCTCTCTGTGGCAAGGGTACATGGAATCAGAAAGCCTGGTAGACAAAATCAGTCAGTGGGTAGATGTGGCTGGATGTAGGATGCAAGGGGGTACTGTGAGAGATGAAACCATAAGAGGCAGGGCCTCGGGTGACCAAGGGCCTTGGGTGATCCAGGGAAGAGTTTCCATATCATTCTCGAGGTCATACAGAGATTCATGAAAGGAGTTGTAAGCTAAGGGAAGATCACTTACTTCTCTTTACTTTCCCTTTTCTTGAAGACCAGTATTCTTGGGTTTCCAAGAATTGGAGGGCTAAGAGCTCTGCGTGGCCCTTACTGCCTCTGGGGTGGTCTATGGCTGAAAACAGGCTCAGTGGGGGATCACTGGGAAGGATTGAATTCTGTCCTCTTGAGGCTTATCTGACATAGGGATTCTGGACTGATCTGGTTCCTGGGCCACCCCATGCAGGCCAAGCCCTCCTTGAGGTGCTAATAAGCTATGGGCACAAAGGCAGCTGCACTCTGGCTTAGGAGAACCAGCCTTCTGCATGCAACTTTTGGATGAAAACTGTAACCCTAACACAAAGAAATGTAACTATCTTTGGTTTGTCAAATACAGCTCAGCAACCCACAGCTTATATGAGGTCTAGAACCCCATAGCTGGAAAAGCCTTAGAGTCAGGTCATTTTCAAACTGATTCCCCAGAATTTTAGGGTTCTATAGAGATAGCCCTGAAACTGTTTTGGCCTAAAAGAAGCACTAAGTAGTGGGGCCTGAGTCCATCAACCTGTCTAACTAGTGCTTTGTTTTATTTACTGAAGTTCTATGCAGAATTTTGTTGGAAATATGAATTTTAGGTTAAAACTAAAAATTGGAAATCACTTTCTTAGCCAACCTCTTCATGTGACAGATGGAAAAATTGATGCTCAGCCTGGAGAAAGTTCAAAGTCATAAGACAGTTGCAGAAAATGCTGGATTTAGAGAGTTGGGCTTTTCACTACATCATATAATTGTGATTCTAGAAAAGTCACCTTGAAACAAGACAGACACTCACACTGGCACTGAACTCCTTCTTGCTCCCCTGTCATGGATCCGCTCTTTTGCCCTTCGTTGTGTCTCCTTGGTTCCCCTTCCCTCCCATCCTCTTCACTCATTTTTTTAAAATCTCTTCTCCCACCATGAAATTCATTTCTTTCAGCATTTTGCCCAGATACAATTGGGAGGGTCCTACACTCCCCTATTTGATCTCCTTATCATCCCAATCTCCCTTTTCATTTCTGGTCTTTATGAATATATTTGTATGGACAGAATTAAGAAAAAATGAAATTGACTCCCCTTTCTCTCACCTTCTCCAACTTATCTCCCCAAACTCTAAAGAGTTAAATTTCTGGCCTCCCCCAACATTTGTATTTTGTGTATTTGAGGTTCATGCAGCAGAAACAGATGGTATTTAATTGCACATACAATGTTTGCTGGGTATATTCATTGTACATTTTATTTAATCTGATTTTTTTTGTGTGTTTGGGAGGTTATTTGGGGGTTGGTTGATTTTGTTTCTAAATATATAAAAAAATCTGTTAAAAAAAAAGAAAAAGAAAGGAAGGACTGAAAGTAGCCTGATATATAAACCACATTATCCATTCAATTTGGAATTTTGTTTTATTTCTGAGGAGAGATGTAGAACAATCAACTACTTCCCCTGAATGCTTTCTGGAAATTTCCAAAGACAGGAAGCCTTCCCCCTGCCCCCCCCCCCCCCCCCCCCCCCCCCCCCCCGCCATGGTGGGTAATTAGTCTGGGCTCTTGAAATTGTGCATAGTGGCCTACTTTGGAGAAGCAGCTAAAAGCAGCTCTACCTCAAACCTATTCCCTGACATTTGCACGCACACACACACACACACACACACACACACACACACACCATCAGCATGGCCAGGGGGTGTCCTATGTTCTCTGCAGGTGCCCTCCCTGTGGGGAACTCTGTTCATCACCAGCTCCAGATGAGGGAACTAGGTCACCTGCTTCTCCCTGTGAGCAGGAAGGTGAGGGCTGCACACCCACTGGCCTGGGGCTGCTGCGGAGCAGAGACGAGGCCTGGCTACAGACTATTTCACTGTCTTTCATCTCAGGACCCAAAATGCTTTGGTTTAGAGCCAGGGACAAAAGCCGTCACATTTCCTATTTCTCTCCCTGTCGCTGTTACCCACACCTCCTCCTTTCCCTTTTTTATTTATTAAAGGTTTTTCTGACAGGTAGATGGAGCACCACAGCCTTCAAAGTTCCTACCCATCTCCAGGGCCTCATTTTTTCTCTTCCGGAGGAAATGACTGATTCACATGGAAAGTCGCTGCTGTGCATGCAAATGGGGCTCACCAGATGGGACACAGCCTGGAAGTGAGGTAAAATAGACAACTTGCACACTGCCCCTCCCCCCCCCCCCACTAAATACAACCACATGTATATGCATACCCCACAAACCACATCATATACATACTCTATACACACAGGACTGGTGTAAGGTCCTAGTTCCAGAATTCAGGGGAGGAAAATGCACCACATTGCCTGTCCTGTGTCTAGCATTGTCTATGTTTCTGTCCCCTCCCTGTCCAAGACCTTGCTGCAGAGAGCTGTAGAGGGGTCACAGGAACAGCCCCTGTCTCAGGCATCTTGCCCAGGACCAGCTTCTCCTTAATTTCCCAACCTGCCATCCTTGTTCTCCTACCTTTGTATTTGGGCTTTTGATACCCAAGTTTGGTTCTTCCTTGGCTTAGGTCTTGGGGCTGAGTTTCCCCAGACACAGCCTGAGCCAGTGGTTTATTTGGGAGACACAGACAACCTTGGTAGGAGAATCACAAAGGAAAGGAAAGCAGACAACAAAGTGTGCCTTATGAAGCCAGCCACTCCAGAGGGTGACTGGATCACCGCTCTGTGCAGAAGCTCTTGGACACAGCGCAAACCACATGTCTCAGAATTATGCTCCCCAAGAAGTGAGGGAAATGGAATATTTATACACCAATTCTAGATAGTGTTTGCCCATTCCTAGGGACTGAGAATTCTCCACTGTTTCTGCTCTGCCACTTACTAGCAGAGCAGACTTTCATGGTTCTGGGAAATGAGGCTCTGGGGCACAGGGATGCAGATGCTGGCAGTTGGAATTGAAAGGTGTGAGAGATCTGGATGGGGCACTGACAGGGCTGGCTATAGGTTGGCAAGCCCGGCCCCTTCTCAGCTTCCCACACCTGTCTCAAGGTTGGCCAATCCCATATCTCCCTTGTAATTTTGGAAGTTGGAAATGAAAAGGCAGAGCACGTGTCATTTCCTTTCTGCTTGTGAGGGGTGCTGTCTTCACCCTCCCCTGCCCCATTTGAATAAATCCAGGTTGCTATGGGAGAAAATAAAGTTGACACACCAAAAGAAGTGAACGTGACTCAAGGAGAGAATGCTACTGGGTTCTAGTCCATGGTTCCAGTTGCCTTGAGATCCAGCTAAGCTCCCATTGTGAACCTTTAAGGAATTCTCCCTCTGTGCTTAAACTATCCGAGTTGGGTTTTGTTCACTTGAACTCAAACAAGTTCTGATTAATGTACTCCTGTATAATCTTGAGCTGCCTCTCCCTTGCCACTATCCATAAATAATAACAAACACAGTGATGATAATCATTGCACTGCTACTATGTGTCCCATTTTTCTGGTAAACGCTAGAGTATAAAGGGAGAAGTGATTATCCTATGAAGAGAATCTGCCCTTAATTCTAGATATTCTTTCTTTGCTTTCTCTACCTTCTCTACTGACCCTTATTTGCATCGCAATGCTCCTTACTGGGCTATGTGTTTTATATGCCCAGTTCCCACCCAGCCTGGTTTCTTGCTTAAGTGCTATCTCTTCATGATAGATTTCTTCTCTCAGTCAGTGTGAAATCACTGTGTGAAATCCATCTAAAAAACAGCCTCAATAGTCCTCCACAAATTTAAATTTCTTTTGGCAAAGAGAATAGACTTCCATTTGAAAGTTGAAAAAAATGTCCATGTATGATTTTCAGGAGCCTTTCAATTGCAAAAGGGAAATTTATTGGCTCATGTAGTGATAAGTTCAACAATAGCAGCTTCAGGTACAGCTGGATCTAGGAGCTCAAGCCATGCCATTATACCATAGTGTTGTTACAGCTCTCAGATTTGTTTTCCTTCATATTGGCTTCGTTCTCAAATGAACTCTAGCCACATGGTCACTTCTTACTTTACCCCCAACAGCTTTTGCATAATACCGTATTAGCAAAAGCCCTACGATCAATGTTCATTAACTCTCACTGGCCAGCTTGGGTCTTGTGTCAATCCCTTGGCTTGTCACTGTGGTCATAGGCATTGGTTGTTTTAGGTAATATGCCCACATCTGAATTTGGTGGGAGGAGTTAAATCCCTGATCCACATGGCCTGGGGTTGAGGAAAGGAGGGTCTCTAAAAGAAAATAGGTATATTCTTCTCAGAGAAGTGCATTTGGATGCAGGACACACAGAAACACTAAGTCCCTGTACCACGCAAACACCTATCAGAGAGAACACCTCAGTGTATATATTTGTGGCACAATGTCTTCTGTCAATCAACAACATATTGTAATGTCTAATGACAAATTTTTCTCTTTTCTTCTGGAGGAAGGGGATGCAGGGAGCGGGGAGACAGAAGGACTCTGAAGTGCAGTGAGGAGTTTTTGGCATCAGAATGCTAGCACTTTGGGAGAAGTTCTCCACCTAGCACTTCTGGCCTCAGTGCTGAACAGGAGAAAGACTTGAATGCACAAGCTGAAGCAAGCACTGGCAGGGGCTGGTGGTAACTGCCTGGGGCTCTAGGGAAAGCCTTGCCAGAGCTAACATTTGAAGATCGTTATCATGACTTTTCTCTAATACAATGCTGTGTTCTCCAAACAGAAAGCCAGTTAAATCTTCTCTGATGCCTTGAGGAGAGTTAGTCACTTAGCATTCTGCACACACCCTGCTATCTGACTCACTTAAGCAGCATTGTATTATAATTGTGTTTCCATATCGGTCTCCACTAGAATGCCAGCTCCCAGGACTACTGTGTCTTACCTTACAAATCTTTCCCCCATTGGAATAACACCTGGGAAGTTCTTTACTGGAACACTTACTACATACTAATATGCCACAGATTTTACTTACTTATTTTGTTTAGTGTCTTTCTTTCCTTCAACTGAAATGAAAGCTCCTTGAGTGTCTGGACTTTATCTGTTTTGCACAGTAATGTATCCTCAGCACCTAGGACAGTGCCCAGAATAGTGTAGGTGCTCAGTAAATATTTGTTAAGTGAATGACCATTCATGGGACTGGAGGTGGAGTAGGAGGAGGCCCAGGAAGGGAGCTGGTTCACCCAGGTGCTGGTAGTAGAAGAGAGTAACTGGATGCTGACTAGGGAATAGCAAGTGTCCTCAACCATGGTGGGTAAAACGTGAGCCATCTTCATTCTCACTGTCATTTTTCAAGTATCTGTTTTGCAGCCCTCTCTTTCTTTTTTTTTAAATGTTTATTTATTTCTGAGAGACAGAGCATGAGCAGGGGAGGGGCAGGGAGAGACACAGAATCTGAAGCAGGCTCCAGGCTCCGAGCTGTCGGCACAGAGCCCAATGCGGGGCTCAAACTCACGAACTGAGAGATCATGACCTGAGCCGAAGTCGGATGCTCAACCGACTGAGCCACCCAGGTGCCCCAGCAGTGGCCTCCCTCTCGAACAATGATCAACCATTTCTGATGAACCAGTGAGTTAGAAAATACACCATAAATGCAATATTGAAAAAATTTAACAACAACAAAAAACCCAGCAACTCTTCATTGTATATATTAACGGGATGTTAGATGAGACTGTTCCTGCTTTCTTAGGAATTTTGTTTGAGGACAAGAAGGCTAAGAACAGCCACACAGCCTAAAGACGTGCTAGAACAGTTACACCTGACTTGCTAAGAGGGTCTCCTAGCACTAGCTCATAACCAGATCAGTAGGGAGAACTGTTTTTGAAGAGTTGTAGGTATGCTAATTTTCATCCTCCCTATCTACTCCCATGGCATTTTCCCTTTATCTTGAGCCATGTGAAGAGAGAATTTTAAGAGAATCATTCAGAGAGATTTACATGTGTTCTCTGGAATTTGGAGGACCCAGGGACTCTCAAGGGAGAAATCCAAAGGCTACTGCATGTGCCAGAGAAAAATACAGAAAAGACTTTCCCAGTTGCTGTACCTTCCACCTATGGCAAGTGAAGGGGTGTATTTATTTTGGACTAAACACAGGCCTCACAGAAGGGCCAGAGTGGGGTCATCTAAGAGGGACCCATCCTAAGATGACTGTCTGGAGTAGGTGTAACTCTACAGAGAAGTAGACCACCCTATGGCCAGGGGGAGGAGGAAATGCCTGGACTAGGAGAACTTTAGAAAGGAGGTATCTGGCAAGGAACCTCCAAGGGACCCATTAAATTGCCCCACAGGAGAAAAGGCCAGCAATTGTGCCTCTGCCACATAAGGAGATCTCAAAGCAAGAGCACAACTGTATCAGTAAAGTAAGACCATTCTTTTATATGTATATATATTTAAGATTATTCATTTTGAGAGAGAGAGAGAGAGAGAGAGAGAGAGAGAGAGAGAGAGAGAGAATATCCTGAGTAGGCTCCATATTGCAGTGCAGAGCCTGATGTAATGTGGGGCTTGATCCCACAAATTGTGAGATCATGACCTGACCTGAAACCAAGAGTCAGATGTTTAACTGAGCCACTCAGGTGCCCCAAAGTAATACCATTCTTATCCCTTACTTTCAGTCCTCCTTTCGGATCCTTGAGGGGTCCCAAGCAACTACCAGGTGAAGGGGAAGGAAGTGGAACAAGGAAAGAGGGAAGCACCAGCCATGTGTCTCTCTCCCTTTGCAGGCCTCCAGGTCTAGGGCAGGGGAGAGGTTCACAATGGATGACTTGAAACTTTTATTATATACTGGACTGGACTGGACATCATGTTATCTCAGAAGACCTACAAAGCCCTGAGATATAACTGCAGTTCAATCCATCCCCTTGAATCATAGCCCCCACTGGAATAATCATCTGTCTTTGCTTATGCTGCTCCTGCAGGCTGGAGCAGTCTGCCACCTCATCTGAATGATTGAGTCCTACTCATCCTTTAAGACACAGCTTGAGAGACATTTATTCTGTGATGACTTCCCTGGTACCCTCATGCTGAGGAAAGTGACTTTCATCTGTGACCCAGTTACATCCTCACTTATCTGGTGGAGAAGGTTAGTTGCCCACGACATCTTTTCTCCTTCTCTAACAATAGAGTGGTGCCTGGAAAAGTGGTATGCAGACAGCCAGAAACTGCATCACCCAGCCCACAGGGCAGTTAGCTGTGTTCATGTGACTAAGTTCACATTAATGTCGTGTCAATGATATGCCCATTTCTATTCCCGGGCCTTAGAATGTCTCACTTATGCTCCTTCATAATCTTTTTCCTTCCTGCTAGTGGGAGCACAGACATGTTACCACCCAGCTTCAACCATCAGATGAGAATAATGTTACAGGGACCAGTAGAATAATAGAATGGAAGGAACCTGGGTCTCTGAATGACAGAGGTAGAAAAATATCTGCCCTCCTGGGATTATTGCATAAGAGAGAAATACTCTTCTTTGCTCCTTAGTCACTGTTTTGTTGGCTCTTTGTTTGGGATGTTCAGGTTTTTGACATACTGCTTTGACTTATGGTTGTAGACCTTGGTATAACTGCTGGTTTACCTATCCATCTTCTCCAGTAGACTTGGAGTTCCCTGGGGGCTGGGAACAGACCTAACAAATTTTGTTCCCCAGAATCTAGCACATGTCTATTCATGTAGGAATTCAATATATACATAAAAGATGAAAGAGGGCAGGTGAATTGAAAAAAAAATCACAGTGTCCTGTAAATTACCCAGAGGCTTGAAATAATCCTCAAATGGATTACTGTTGACCACTAAAGCAGAATATTCCCCTGCTGTCTCTGCTATCTTCACCTTGCTGCTATCCTGCTATTGCTTCACTGTGATAGAGCCCTGGTGGGTGGGACTGTTTCAGTTGCTAAGTGGTTTCTGATAATCATGTGTAGGTAAGAAAGCTGAGGCTTTCATTTCTCTATTCTGAAGAGTACAAGCAGAGTGTAGAGTGGTCTGTGGGTTGGTGAGAAATGTTTTTCATGTGCCAAAACTATTCCTCATCCTTCTTCCTCAAGAGCAAGTACTTTGAATGTCTGGTGGCAAGAACGAGGAGGAAGGAGGTTTTCCAACAATAAAGTTCACAATTGATTTTGCCTGCCTGATAGAAACACCCTGTTTAGAAACATTAAAAATTGCTATTTCCTACTGATCCTTTTCACCCAAATTGAAAAACATAAAGAGTACTTATTGGATGCTTACATAACTTTCAACTTTTGTAGCCAAATAAGTAGCAATACGTAAAATTTCTGTACAGGCCTAAAACCATTTGTAATGGAAGTTTCTGATAGAATATAATCTCTCTTTCATTGACTCACCAAGTTATTCTACAAATATTTATTGAGCAGCTTCTATGTTTCTGGGATTAGAGATTCAATAGTGAGAAATTTTCCACATGCCTAAATTATTTCCAATTCTCAATTCCTTAGAGTATAACAGGGAAGATCAATAGATAGTCAATAGTAATTTGAGTGTGAGGAGGGTGCTATGGACTGAGTGTTTGTGTCCCCCAGTTCCCTAATAATAACAACAATGTGATGGTATTTGGAGATGTGAAGCTTTGGGGAGGTAATTAGGTTTAGGTGAGGTCATGAGAGTGGGGCCCCCATTATGGGATTAGTGTTCTTATATGAAGAAGAAGGTGGATGAAAGTCTTCTGTCTCTCTCTCTTACTCTCCCTGCCCACGTGAGGGCACTATGAGAAGGTGGCTGTCTGGAAGCCAGGAAGAGGGCTTTCTCCAGGAACTGGATGAGCTACACTTTAATTTTGGTTGGACTTCCCACCTCCAGAATTGTGAGAAATAAATGGCTGCTGTTTAAGCCATCCATTCTGGGGTGTGTGTGTGTGTGTGTGTGTATGTGTGTGTGTGTGTGTTAGTCAGAGCTGACTAATACAGAGCATTATGAAGGGGGATGTATCAGGAGCTCTGGGGACATATAAAAGGGGGAATGAATCTAGTTTAAGATTCATGAGAGCCCTCCCTGAAGAAATGACACTTAAATTGATACAAGTAGGAGGTAGAGAAGGTTGGCAGGTGTAACAGCTTGACTTTGGTCAGGAAAAGAGAACCCCTTTAAACATTACAGGGATGAAGGCTTTAACATAGACCTCCCATGAATGTGGGAAAAGTTGGAGGAATGAAGATCTGGAAGAAGAGTCAGAGGGTTGGAGAAGCAGGTGCTAAGTACTTTAGCTTGAAGCACAGGTGCGGGTGGAAAAGCTGTAGTTTGCAGGGAAGTCTGATGTGTCTATCTGGCTGTCAAAGTTAAACCATGAGATGGGAGCTGTTGTGAGGTCTGAGAAGCCTGTCTGGCCACTTCACATGACCAAGATCTCTGTCTGAACATCACCAGATTCCTGCCATGTTTGACTGCCATGATTTTGGATGAATAAAGGACTCTACTTCATTTTTACTTTCTAAATCTTACATGAATTCCTTTCATTGCCAGTGAGAAAGGGAGTTCTATGAAATGTAGTTCCTAATCTTAGCTAGATGTGGCTCTGCCAAGTTGACCACAGAGAACTTAGTTCAACAGGTAATGGGAGAGAAACTTCTGAGCTAACGAAACAGAATGAGCAGAGATGTGGAGGTAAGAAAGCATGCTATGACTGAGGAAGAGAAAGATAGCTAAGAAAATGTCAGGATGACGTAGGAACTCAGATTGCTGAAAGCCTTGGGAGCTTTTTATGGATACTGAAACATTTTTCTACGAGGAATGGGAATCCATTAAAGGATATCAAACAAGGCAGGACCTGATCAGATTTCCATTTAGAAGAGGTCACTCTGGCTGCAGTATGGAGAGTAGATTGGAGGGAGAAAGGAGTGAGAACAGGGGAGGATATAGCAGCCCTCCAGGCAAAAGTGTATTGATTTAAGCTAGAATGATGGTAATGGGGAGGGAGAAAGGTAGAATGGTAGGAAGTGCATTTTGGAGGTAGAGAAAAGCTTAGCTGTAGCTTTTATTTTTTTATTTTTAAATGTTTATTTATTTTGAGACAGAGAGATGTGAGCAGGGGGAGGGGCAGAGAGAGAGAGAATCCCAAGCAGGCTCTGCGCAGTGTGGAGCTGGACACGGAGTTTGAACACACAAATTGTGAGATCATGACCTGAGTCTAAATGAAGAGATGGATGCTTAATCGGCTGAGACACCCAGGCGCCCCTTAGCTCTGGCTGTTAAAAAGCACCTGCTTTTTACTAATTGATTGAACCACATGAAATCACCATCTTGGAGGTAAAATAACCAAATATTGGCAATGTCATATGATTCAGGATACTAAGTTCACTAAAGCTCTATAACGATTATGTTGCTGCAAAGGAGGTGCCACAAGGACATCTGCTGTGACTTTCCTTAATGGCCAGAGTTGGGAACAGAACAGGCTTTCCACCTACATGCATGCCTGCAAAATAATACTCAAGCTAACGGGCCTTGAGCTGCAAGTTAGAGGAAGTCTAATTCAAACCAAGTTAACATTAAATCATACTTCGAGGCACATGAAATTGAAATACCCGTGGTATGCAGACTAGGTTTGTTCAGGAATTTGGTTTCATTCAACTCCGATCTTCTCTGTGAGATAGATTTATCCTCAAGCTGACTTCCCTCTCAGTATGAAGATAGCTGCCAGCATCTTCAAAATGAAGGGTCTTGGGGCACCTGGCTGGCTCATTTGGAAGAGAATGCAACTCTTGATCTTGGGGTTGTATGTTTGAGCCCCACGTTGTGTGTTAAGATTACAAAAAAAAATAAAAAAAAATTAAGGGCCTCACTGAGGTCTGAAGAATTTCTTATAGTCATCACATAGTCTAAAGGATTTCTTAGGGCCAGTGGTAGCCTGGTACAGCTGACCACGAGGCATGTGTCCTTGGGTCCTGAGATTCTGTCACCCCACTGCTGAGGTGGTAGTGGGGAAGATTCAGCTTGAACTCATTTCCTGAAATTTGCTCTGGCACAGAATAAAGAGAGTCATCCTTTCAACTTCGGGTAATAATTTGTCTCATATAATTACATTAAGATGGTTCCTCAAATGTTGTCTTACCATCATCTCTTTGAAATGCAGTACAGATATGGGGTTAGAGAAAAGCTGAGTGCCATTTGCAAAGAGCTTGTAAAAAGTTTCCATTGTTATAAATGCAGAATGGAAATATGTTAGACATTAGCTCTGTGTCACAGCCCAGCTCTTTTAGGAATGGTCTCCTTGTAAAGAACTCTCGTTCATCATTGGCCATAATTTTATACTTCTGGATTCTCTGAGAAGTTACTACTGAACTCAGTAATTCTGTCTTAGGTTGATGACCCTTCCTGGAAAATATTGCTGTCCAGGATGCATTGTTGATATTACTAAAGTGACCATGGATCCATGTTTCCCCAGGACAGATTGTCCCTATATTCTAGTTTAGCATTTACTACAGATGGGAACATGCTGATTTGGATGACAAACTGTATGGTCATTCTTGCTGTTAACCACTTGGCTTATGCTGCAAAGCATACTGGGAGATGGAGGAAAGATGGAAACAGATGGGACCAGCCTTAATGAAGTACTACAATTTCTAATATTTACTATGTGTTAAGCCCTAGATTAAGTGCCTCATGTGCCATATCTCAGTTCTCACAACAATCCTTCAAGGGCAGCAGTATCACTATGTTTGTTCTACAGGTAAGAAAACAGAAATAAAACTAAGCAAATTGCCCAAGCAAATTTTCCCAGCAATTAGGTGGAAGAGATGGGACTAAAACTTGGCATAGATATGGTCTGGGCATCAAATAACAATGCACAACAATGTGGGTATCCCAGTAACTATATCAATGAAGATGCTTTTATCTCTGGGCTGTGGAAAATTCAACTCAAAATGGTTTACGCAACATTAGCTGACAAAGGAAAGGCCCTGAGGCAGGGAGGCTCTCAGGTTGGATAGACAAGAGGTTCAGTGGCCTTGGCAAGGACCCAGTGCATGCTCTGAGGTCCACAGTGTTAGCTTCATTCCAAAACTGCCTTCCTCCATCCTGTGCAATAGTTGTCATTAGCAATCAAGGGTATGCTTTCTTGTTCTCAACCAGTACAGAGAAGCTGACTTCCTGTGATTTTTTTTTTTTCTCTTCAGACCGAAAAAATGTTTTTTCCCAAAAACTCCCAGTAAATTTCTCCTCCTGTCTAATTGGCTCAAAATGGCTTAGGCCTGACCCATCCCCAAACCAGTCACTTGCAAGGGGGATTACACGTTCACACTAGGAAAGGGGCAGAATGGCCTCTGGGCACTCAACCAGTGTTCACTTGATCAACCAAGACAGAACTGGGAATCCCATGACAGTGGCTTTTGAGCTGTATTAACATTTAGAGTCTTGGTTCTGGAGGTACAGTCATATGGGCTTCACACTCTATTTTGTCACTCTCTAGCAAGAAACTTGGGGCAAGTTTCTTAACCTGTCTAAGCCTTGATTTTCTACATTGTAAAGAGGGCACGAATAATAGTATCTGCTATGTTTGATTGCTCTGAAGATTCCCTTAAACTGTTTAAACTATGTGAGAGCAGAGAGCTCAGTGCCTGACCCATTGTAGATGCCTAAGAAACACAGATCCCATTCCCCTTGATGTCAGAGGGGTATAAAAGGAAAAATTTGACCCCATCCCATTCCAAACTCAATAATGTGGACGTAGAGTACAGCTTTTGTATAATGCCGATGTCTCTACATTTTATTTGGATATGGCTTCTCTGTTGAGGACCTAGGATAAGACCAGCCTCCATGGGTATATCAGGAGGCATATCCTGTATAATTTTTGGTAGAGACAGAGCATGAGACAGGAAATCAGAACTTAAGAGGTGGAGTTTTAGACACTCAGGAAGATAAGAAATGGGAATAGTTGATTCTCTGGTTCTTATTCTCCAGGATCTGGATGTTGAAGAGTTTAGAAGTAGTAAGGAAGAGATGGTTTCTGCTCCAAGGAGCAGACTGAAAGCCAGGCAGAGGTGGCCACAGAGGTGCCCAACTGTGATGAGAAGGCCACATGTTGTAAGCCAGGTTATAAAGCTATATGCTATCCTCTGTTTTGATTTCTGTCTTGTTCTTACCAGTCCTAAGGAAACATGTGGTTAAATGTGGCAGCCTTTGCTAGTGAGATTTATGGGGTAACTCTTGCCTCGGCCTACATTTGAGCTGAACCATCAAGGAGGCAGCCACACTGACAAATACTGTATGATCTCTCTTATATGTGGAATCTAAACAAACAAACTCATAAAAAAAAAAAGAGATCAGATTTATGGTTACCAGAGGTGGGGGGATAGGAGGGGGAATTGGAAGAAAGTGGTCAAAAGGCATGAACTTCCAGTTTTAAGATAAATAAGCACTAGGGATGTGATGTACAAAGTGATGCCTATAGTTACCACTGCTGTATGATATACAGATTTCCCTTGCTATTTGAAAGCAGAGTGTTCCTGTGAAAACTCTCATAAGCCAAAATGCCTTAAAGTGAAAATATCCTCTGCTTTATGAAAGCTTGTGTTGTGCCACTTCCCCTTTAGGAAAGACCTACGTTAGTACGGTAATGGCATTTTTTCATATAAGTGAAAATCTTCTTCAGATTTCTTTCGGTTAGTGAAAACAGGTACTAATGTAGGTCTTTCCTAAATGAAGTGGCTCAATGAGAACTTTTGGAAAGTGGGGGACACCTGTATAGGAAACTTCTTAAGAGAGTAAATCCCAAGAGTTCTCATCACAGGGAGACAAAAACTTTTTTTCTTCTTATTGTATCTCTATGAGAAGATGGTTGTTAGCTGACCCTATTGTGGTAATTATATCACAATTTGTGTAAATCAAACCATCGTGCTATATGCCTTAAATTTATATAGGATGTATGTCAATTATTTTGCAATAAAACTGGAAAAAATTACCTAGTAAGAGGAAACAGTATATTCTTAGAATGCTCTGGTTAAAAAGTATTCAATGAGAATTCCAGAGCAGCCATGATGTTAAACAGGTATACTATTTTCCAGGCTTAAAGTATGAAGGAACAACAACCATTGTACATATAGAATACCTTGTCTTGGTGTTTATTGTTTTCCCAATAAAAAGATAGAGATTAAAAGAGAGTGGGGAGACAGGGAAACACATGGAACAGAAGGGCAAGGGCAAACAGAGTCAAGGCACTACCTCTTCCTTTGTTGGGCAGCATCAGCCAGCAGGGAAAATAATGGCCTTAAAGGGGACATGGAGAGGATTTCCTGACTTGAGAGACTCTTGATTTGCCACTGTTGGGTCAACTCCAGGGGTGGGTAGAGCAAAGAGGAGTGGACTGAGTTGAAATCCCAGCTCCACTTCAACTATGAATTGACCTTAAGCAAATTACTTAATCTATCCACATCTCAGTTTCATCTTTTATACAACGGGGTTCCTCTTGTGGTTATTATGAGGATTACATAATAAATTAACATGTATGGCACAGAATAAGTATTCTGTAAGTAGTTTACTTTCTCTTTCCTTTTATATTCTGTCCCCCAGAATACCCCTCCCTAAAATCCCCATCTCAAATACTGGCCATGAGGCTGTTTCTAGCGCTGTAATTCCTGGGTTTCCCATTCAAGGCTGGCTGGCTAAGAGGGACCTTTTTGGTTGCCTTCAGGAGTGTTCAACAATATACATGGGAAGGGAGGGTATGATGAAAACTTGAGTCTGCAGAAAACCAGCAAAAGTGGCAGAAAATCAAGATTAGAACTCCTTTAAACTGAAAAAGGAATCAGGATGGGGCTGGGGAAGGTCTACACAAATGATTGGTGGATGAACTGAACAAGGGACAGGAAGAACAGAGATTCACTGGATCTCAACCAAATGGTGTCAGGATTCTTGCCCTCTGTATTCTCTCTCTAGTTTTCTGCATACCGAATCAGTACCTTTCCCTATGGATCAGCTTCTGGAGATCCTGGATACAAACAATTTTTAAATTTCACAGCTTGTGGCTTTTTTCCACAACCAGAGAAAGACTGAGCCACCCTCTCTCATTGGTGTCAAGAATAAAAATAGGGAACTCAGCTTGAAAGATTTGTTTACCTTTGGTCCAATTGACTATGACCTGGAAGGGGATTTGTGAGAGCATGGTGATGTGTACTCAAAATAAATGGATAGAGTTGAAATAGGAAGATTTCCCACACACCAAAAAGGGAATTCTGTTCCTAGAATGAAAAGGAGGGTGCCAGATAGATAAAATAACAGATGTCTTCTATGGAAAGTATAAATCCACAATAGGATGCTAGATTGGTCACATTCAAGCTAGAATTTCTCAAACCAGGAAATGGCTACACTTTATAGGTGAGATGCCCTATATGAATATTTATGTGTTATCCTACAGATAAATCCAAATTCCTGGGGTACAAGATTCTAAGGGTATATGTTATTTCCATTGAGAGTGTTAATGTAATGTAAGCGATGACTGCACCAGATATATCTGAGGCAGCTTGCCCTATGAGCCACATGGCCTTTTCTCACCATAGCTGAGTGGACCATGGCTGGTGAGCCACCCTGAGGCTAGGCAACATGTTTCCTCATCAATGGTCTGTGAATTCATTCAGTCATTGATCCATCAATTCAACAAATGCTTATCATGTGACAGGCACTGTTCTAGGCACCAGGCATATAGTGTCCCTGCCTTCATGAGCAGGGAAGACAGATAAGACAGATAAGAAATAGATGTCAAGTGTCATGAAGAGTATAAAGCAGGGTATGAGACTAGAGAGTGCTTCATTAGCCTGACACAGGAAGAAAAGATGGGTAATCAGATTTCTGGAATTGTGTACTGGGAAGCTGAGTCAGTAAGCTGTAAAACCCTCGGGGCCTTAAGATCTGAAGCCCTCAGGTTGGGCCAAATGTGGCATAAGGAAGCAGAAGAAATCTCGAGAGAAAAGATGTAGAGAAAAGTAGAAGCAAGAGGGATAGGCAGCTCACCAGAACTGGAAGGTGAAGCCTCAGTTCCTGATTTCTCGTCTTCTAGATCCAGCTCCTGGGAGGCCAGTGGGGATGTTCACACCACCAGAAGTGGTGTGCTAGCATGAGCTTGCACTGACTGGCTCATGAGAACTGTTGTGCGTGTCTCTTCCCAACTCTGCATTCAGTGACATGACGTCGTAGCTTGGAATGTGCCATGGTGGGAGTATTTACACCATGGAAACTGGCAAATGCTACAGAAGTGACAGTCAGGCTTCACTCCCACCACCCAGTACAGAGTCTGGCACCCAGTAGGCTTGGCACATTTTCATATAGGAATGTTTGTGTTTGGTTATTGAATGATTGACTTGTTCTCCGTGGGTTACTCATCGCTAACACCATAGGCTATAAACTTATGTGTCAGGCATTGTATTAAGCACTTAATATACATTCGTTCATTTAATCCTATAACAACCCTGTGAGGTACAACTATTATCCTCATTTTATAGATAAGAAACAGAGGCAAAGAGAGGTCAAATGAGTTCCTGAAGACCATACAACTAATAGGTGGCAGGACAGGCATGAATAAATAGAGTGAATGGTACCTTGCAGGCAGTCAGTGGTGGTGCCATGGGGAGCTAACTACTTCTCTATGTGGCTTCCTCCCTCAGGTGGACACACTCAGCAGGTTATAGGGATGGTGATGAGGGACAAGTAAACTGGCTGGAACTCACAGTAAATGGTGAAGAAGGGGATCCTGGGGCAGTATGTGGTTGTAGTTCTGTGAACATGCATGATTCCAGCTGGGTCTGAGTTTTCCTTAGACCAGTGTGAGCCTGGCTGTCAGCATTCTCACTGATGAGCTGCACCTTGGGCTGCTGGGTATCTAAAGGGTCTAGATACCCCTTTATGGCTGGATCCTAGCTATACAGAATAGGCCTTTGCTGGTCATCATGGAGTTGTTTTTATTTGGAAGCAGCTGCAACTGCCAGAGGCATTTCCTGAGGCTGGCCCAAGGCCTAGCTAGGGTTTGAATGTGGCCAGACTTGTAAGCTGAGCAAACCTCAAAAACCTGGTGGTTGGTCACCCCCTGGAACTGGCAGCTGCCAAGGATCTGGCAGCCAGAAAGCCATTAGGCTGGGTCTGGTGTGGGCCTCTAGCCCAGCAAAAAGTCAGGACTGGAAGCTCTCACTTTAACATAGTAAGTTCTCTCTCAGCAACCTGATATGCCACAGTCCTGACAAGTGACCACAGAGCTGTCTTGTTTTCCTAGCTCAGTGAGAAGGTGGCCCAATAAGGCCGCTGTGGGTCTCCAGGGGTGGGCAGACAGAATGGGATTGTTCTGAGCCCAGGTAAGGGCTGTGGCATCAATCAGACCTGAGTTCAAATCTTGCTAGCTGTTGGGTTCCAGAGCCAGAAGTTATCCTTCCAGGTGCTATTTCTTTCCCTGAAAAATGGGGAGAGTCATATCTATCTCACAGGGTGACTGTGAGGACAAATGAGATAATACATCATAGCCACACAGGTGTGATTATCAGAACAGATCAATTTCCATCACAGAGGAAGGCATGGATGCTAATTTAGGAGATCATAGGCTCCTAGAAAGTTAGTGTATGGTGACATCTAAGGAATGTTCAGCCTAATTTTGTCATTTTACAGGGAAAGACATTGAGGCCCAGAAAGATTACACTGCTTATTAGGTCAGGGCTGCAGCTCAGTGTCCCTGGGCTTTCTTGTTCATGCAGGTGTAATTCTCCATTGATGATAAGGCCATAGCTGGGACTGAACATTAGCAAGATTTTGAGAGGGTGCTGATTCTGTGGTGGGAAGGAGATCTAATGACCAGGACATCTCCAACGATGCCCATTCCTCCACATACCTGTCATAGAGCAGGAGCTCAGGAAATCTTGGTTAAACTGAATCAGTAACTTCTCATATCCCTAAGAATATGCAAGGCTTGCAGCACTAAATACAACAATGTTTCAGACCCAGCCTACTCTTGTTTTTACTGCGCATGCCCCATGTCCCAAGAATATTTGCTCATGTGGTCATTTAGGATGCAAAAGCCCTCCAGCTGAAGTAAGCATGGAGAAGTGGAAATGGCACTGGGCTGGGCCCAGACGATCTAAGTGCAAACAATGGCTCTGCTATAGTCTAGCTGGTTGAAATTAACCAAGCCACTCACTTTCTCTGGAGATCAGTTTTCTAATCAGAAAAATGAACCAGAATCCCTGCCTTGCCTACTTTACAGGAAAGGTCTCAAGATTAGATGAGATTCTTTCATTCTCTCCAACATAACCAGCATGACTGGCAGTCAGTGCTTGGGAGAGACAAGTCTGGACTCTGGAGTCGCACTGCCTGGGTTCAAATATAGCTCAAATGATTACCTACCAGCCGTGTGACCTGGGGCATAACTTAGTCTTTCTTGTCTCACTTTCCTCATCTTTAAAATGGGGATGATAGGGGCGCCTGGGTGGCTCAGTTGGTTAAGCATCCAACTTCAGCTCAGGTCACCATCTCGCGGTCCGTGAGTTCAAGCCCCGTGTCGGGCTCTGTGCTGACTGCTCAGAGCCTGGAGCCTGTTTCGGATTCTGTGTCTCCCTCTCTCTTTGACCCTCCCCCGTTCATGCTCTGTCTCTCTTTGTCTCAAAAATAAATAAACGTTAAAAAAAAATTTAAAAAAACATAAAGAAATAAAATGGGGATGATATTACCTCACAAGATTATGACTGAAGGCATGAAGAATTAATCCACGTGATATGTTCAGGACAGTGCCTAACATGAAATGCTCAATTAAATGCCAGCTCTTATGACTATTAGATTAGAGGGTAAGTTTTTTCCAACTTGAATTCTCACATGCCCTCATTTGCAGGACTCTGTTATCTCCCTCAAGGGCCCTTCCTAACGCATGCTTCCACCCAACCCTCAGTCAAGTTGCCCATCGAGCTCAGAATTTCCTCAGGCCAGCCTGCTTCCAGATGCTCAACACAGAGAATGAACAAGACACTCTGACTAGGTGTTCATTGCTCTTGCTTCTCACTCTCACCAGATGGTGCCTGGTCCTGCACCATCACTCTGATGCTTGTGCACGCCAGTGATGCCCTTGCCAATACTCCAGCAGCGCCCCTTGGCTTGGCTCCATAGCTGCATGCTCTTAGTTCACACTCACAAAGCTTCTCATATCAGAACCCCTTGCTGGAAGGCTGGGTCCACAGTCTTGCAGCTTCAAGTCCAGACCACGCAGGGGCCAAGGAAAATAGAGCCCTCATGTTGAACCCAGATACCCCCTGCCCTCCTGGTGAGAAGACTTGCTGTGTTGTCCTGCCTGCTGGCCTTAGAGTTCTCTAACTTTCACTTGCAGGGTTACAGGTTTGGCTTCATAGCAGTCTTCTTCCCCTCAACCCAGCAGGCAAAATCTGTCAGGGAGGGATGGCCTTGCTCCATGTTTCCCTACAGCAAGGAAATGCTCACCTTGGGCATATCTAAGAGGCCCCAGTGGCTCTTCACAAAGCAGGTGTGGTCTACTCTGAAGTCGTGCCTGGTGTAGTGGGTGGAGCGTGGCCCCCCCAACATATATGTCCATGTGGGATCTTATTTGGCAAAAGCGCATTTGTAGCTGTACTTAATTTAAGGATTTTGAGATGAAATCATCCTGGATTACCTGAGTGGACCCGAAATCCAATGTCAAGTGGACACGCAGAGGAGGTGGCCAGCCACCACCAGAGGGTGGAAGAGGCGGGGAGGATTCTTTTCCAGAGCCTCCTGAGAGGTGGTGTCCCTGTCGACAGCTTGATTTATGACTTCTGGTCCTCAGAATTGTGAGAGAAAAATTTCTGTTGTTTTAAGTCACCTCACCGGCAGTAATTTGTTACAGCAGCCCTAGGAGACTAATACCTGGTGTGCACCTACACTGAGAAAAGGCCAGCGGCTTCCTGCATCCTCTTGTGTGGGCATTTATTAAGCCTACTCCCCACTTGCTGGTGTTGGGCTCGAGATAGTAAAAAAAAGGATAAAGCATGCCTTGTTAACCACAAAGTGCTCTACATACAAATGTGTATCATTAGCTGCTATGATTGATTTCTTAGAATCCGACTCTTCACTTTGGGCTGTGATTTTAGAAGTTGTCAGGGTTTAACCTTGAATTTCCCAAGTGAGAATACTTAGCTTTAAATTAAGCCCTTTGTGCCAGGTACTGGTCTCTCTGGTTTTCATGTGTTATTTCATGTCACCCTCTTAACAACCGGAAGTACCTGCCACTACAATTGCTGTGTTGGGATGAGGAGTTTCGAGTGCAGAGGAATCAGATAACTTACCCCAAATTGCACAGTGAGTAAGTGCAGAAACCAGGCACCTCACACAGGCCTTGCTTGACTGCTTGGTCATTTGACCACAATGCCTCGTTCATTACTCTGCAGCAAGAGCTTAGAAGCCAGGGACTGAGCTGGGTCCTGGGGCCTCAGGGATAAATACACTACAGTCTGTGCCCAGAAGACAGGGGCAAGAGAAAAATGTAAACAAAGTATAATAATGTAAGTGTCCAAGTTCTACATGGATTAAAGGTAAGACAGGAGCCTAGAAATTGGTTGCTGACTGGTGTGGGCAAGCACTTTTATGCTAGGTTGAGGACTTTATTCTGTAGGCAGGGGCAGGCACAGGAGGCTTTTAGGAAGGGCTCTGCAGAGAGCTGGCTGGCAGTCAGGGGCCAGGAGGGCACTTTGACGAGAGCTGGGGGGAGGGAGTGCAGACACACCCCACTGGACTTGGCCGATCAGGATGGTGAGGGATTGATACTCCCACCTCTCTCCTTCCTGGGCTGGCTCACAGTGTGTACTCCACTCTGGGCCCAGGCAACCCACATGCTTTCTCCCAGGCTCCTCCCAGTTTGCCAGCCAGCCTGTAACTGGTCAGCTTGTCCATCAGCTGGTCCCTGAACTCAAGTCTTTTCTGATTGAGCTGGTCTCCCAAAAGGCATTCTCTTTTCTAACCCCCTTTACAGTTCCTTCAGCCTGGACCAAATTAGCATTCCTTCCAGGCTCCAATTTCCTATTCTCTTCTTATCCTTGGTAACCAGCTCTCAGCTGCTGTGCAGCTATACACAAGAAGTCATGAAATAATTCATCGATTTTTATTGCCCACCCTTGACGTGCAGAGTTCCATGCTAGGTACCACAGAGGATGAACAGATGTGTCTGTCTCCTCCACCTGACAAGGACCTTATCTTCTCCTTGTGTTAGTACAGTGCCTGACTTTTGGAAGATGCTCAATATTTGTCAAATGAATGACTAAACAAATGAAGAGATAGTTTCTGCCTTTAATGAGCTTGTCATCTAGTCAGGCGGATAGGTACAGCAACGTCTTTCTCACCTGACATCACCGGGGGAGTAAAGAAAGTTCCAGATAAATTTTCTAGATAAATGGAACACATTCCCTTGAATACCAAATTGTAATTATCTTAGACATTTTAGATGAGAAAATTTAACTTCTTCCTTTCCTTTTTTCTTCTAGTAGTTATTACTCTTTATGTTGCTAGTAGCAGAATTGAAATTGACTTTGATAACAAGATTTTCTTATCTGAAAACCAGGGGTTCACACTCTCAGCTGTGGCTTGATCCAGGGCTCAGACAATGCAGTCAGGATGTGCTTTTTTTGTCGTTGTTTTTTGTTTTCCTCTCCCCATTTCTGGCCTCTCTCTCCTAAATGTTTGCTTCATTCTCAGACAGATTTTCCCATTGAAGTAAGAATGGGTGCCAGAAGATTCCAGGGCTGCACATTTCCTTCTGTCAGTCAGGAAGACAAGAGTATCTTTGGTATCTTTCATAGAGGAAGGAGGCTTTTCTTCCTCTGAAGACTCAGGAAACGTCTCTGACTCGGTTATACACCATCTCTGAACCAATGTGTAGCCGGAAATTGGAATTCCATGATATTTTTGGGCCAATTAGGCCCACTGTTTGGAGTGGGGGTCATTCATACCCCAATACCAAGACTGAGCACTGGGAACGGTGGTTCCCTCACAGGAAGTCAGAAAAGTGGCAAATAGATGCTGAGAAGCAACCAACCAGTGTTCAGTACCTCCTTCCCTTCTTTCCTTTCTCCTTCTCACTTTCTTTTATTTTATGTTCTATAGCAAATTCTGTGCCAGGGCAAAGGCTAAAACCATGAAGACATATTTCCTGACCTTGAGGCCCTTCAAGGAGGTCAGGGAGTGATAAACAAGAACAATAATGATAACAATGGGTTAATAATACAGAGGTATGAACCCAGAGGAAGAACATGGACAGTGTTGTTGACCTGGGGAGGACACAGAAAGCTTTCCAGAACTGTTAAAACTTGAGTTGATTTTGTAGGTTGAATAAGAGTTCATCAAATAGTCAAGAAGAGACATAGTATTCCTGTCAGAGGGAACAGAAAATGTGAATGTAAATAGATGCGAAGGGCTGTGTGGCTGGAAGAGAGGTGAAGTGGGCATGGAAGAGAAAGGAGGGAGCTCAGACTGTTTGCCGTCTGCTGAACGGGGCATTGCACATGCACCACCTTATTTAATTCTAGCATTAACTCCATATGTTCTATAATGGAATAAACTTATTTACAGCCATCCTTTCTCTTTTTCCACTTAGCATTTCTCTTCTCCTTCCTTTTCTCCTTATCTCTGAAGATAGAAAAGATAAAAATGGCAGAGACATTTTCAGGAGCAAAACAATGAGAACAGAAGAAGTATAATCCCTGAAGGCCTGTCCTCTGTGCAAAGACATGGTATGTCAAGAACATGTCATGGGGGGGGGGGGTGCTGTGGTGAAAAGAAAGGGGATATGGGTTTAACCTGATGGGACAGGGAAAGCTGTTGAGAAGTTCCTATTAAAGGAGAAAGGTAAGAGAGTCCAGGAGGTTTGAATGTTGGAAGAGAGGAGAGGGCAAGAGATTTACTGCATTTCAGTGAATTTTGAATGTTTGAATCTTGAATTTTGGGGCTCTGTATCAGTTATCTATTGCTTTGTAACTCAATGAACTAACTCCAAATTTAGTGGCCTAAAACGACCATAATCATTTATCTCACACAATTTCAGTGGGTCAGGAATTTGGGAATGGCTTAGTAGAGTGGTTTTGGCTGAGTCCATCATGAGGTGTCAGTCAAGGTATCAGCTGAACTGTGGTCATCTAAAGGCATGACTAGGCCCAAAAGATCCACTTACATGATGGCAGGCACATTCATAGAGCTGTGGCAGGAGGTCTCAGCTCCTCACTACATGACCTCTCCACTGAGTGTCCTCATGACATGGTAACTGGCTTCCCCCAGGGTGAGTGATCCAAGAGGGAAAGAGTGGACATTGCAATGTGTCCCACACACAGTCATTTCAGCAGTATCTCATTAGTTACACAGGTTGACCCTATTTGGTGTGGGAAGGGCCTAAACAAGGGTGTGAAAAGTGGAAAATCACTGGGGGCTATCATGGAGGCCCAGCTACCACACACATCCTTTTCTGTTTGAGGGGAACATGAAGAAAAGATAAAACATTCCACTCTGGGCCACATTCATTAAATGTTCTGTGTCGCAGGCAGGAACTGAGCCAAGACAATTTTGAATCTTGCCTTTATGTGCTAGCTTCGGTACTTAAAAAGCCCATTTTACAGATGGAAAGTATTACCCTAGGTCAATAGCAATCTTGGTCCACCCAAATCCAAACCCATGTTGCTTCCACAGGGTGAAACTCAAGTTGGGAAAATGTGTTAAGAGGCTCTTCAGTGACAGTCCTTGGTTGAACAGTAAGTGGATTGCAGAACCCAGATACATCTTGCCCTCGAATTCAAACTCATTTTATTGTTCTATCTATCCTATTGTTCCTAAATTTCTGTCTTTTTCTTATTATTTGTATTTCTTTTTCAATGAATATTCACAAAATATAATAGCATACATTCTTCAAGGGAAAGGATTATTTCTGACTTACATTATTATTCCAACATCAAAAACAGTGTCTTGAACTTAGTGCATAATCAATATATATTAGTTTATCTATAGCTTTAATTTTACTATTAAAGATTCATTATTGGGGCACCTGGGTGGTTCAGTCAGTTAAGTGTCCGACTTCAGCTCAGGTCATGATCTGGTGGTTCGTGGGTTCAAGCCCCGCATCAGGCTCTGTGCTGACAGCTCAGAACCTGAAGCCTGCTTCAGATTCTATGTCTCCCTCTCTCTTTCTGCCCCTCCCCTGCCTGTGCTCTCTCTCAAAAATAAACATTAAGGTTTCATGATCTTGGAAGGTGTATCAGCCAGGGTTCTGGCACGAAAACAGAAGCCACTCTAGGTACTTCAGGTTGAAATTAGATTTGATATTGGGAGATGGAGGCCTACACAACCACTGGAAGGGCTGGAGGCAAGGGTGGGGAAGGCAGCTACTCACTGTCAAGGACTCTCTGTGTGTAGGAATTCCAGTGAAGCTACTACCAGGATCTCAGCTGCCCGTAACACAAGTGGTCCCTGGGAAATTCACAGCTACTCCAGAAAACAATGTCTGTCCTTCTCATCTGTCTTCCAAATCTCTCATTGGAAGAGTCTAGCCAAACCCCTGCTGACAGGGGACCCTAGGAAATGTGAATTCTATGTTTTCAACTTCTGTAGTACAAAGTGGGGCTTAGAAGGGTGAGGGGCATACTGGATATCAAAAGACATTATCTGGCATAGGTGTCATTGTTTCAGATGATCATGGCAGATCTTCAGGGGCAATGGCATTTGTTTATTATTATGCAGTGTTCTTTGGAGGGCTAATGACTCAAGAGAGAGATAGGTGAAGTCTAAAAAAGAATTATTAGTCTTAACTCTGAAGGCATTAACTAGTAGCAGTAATTATTATTCATAATGACAGTAACAGCAGAGTCATTATGGTTATGGGTTTCAAAATTCTAAAAACCTCTGTGGGGGCGCCTGGATGGCTCAGTTGGTTAAGCATCTGACTTTTGATTTTGGTTCACGACATGATCCCAGGGTCATAAGATTGAGCCCTGTGTCTTAAGCATGTGCTTAAGATTCTCTCTCTGCCTCTCCCTCTGCCCCTCCCCAACTCATATACATACACATGCATGTTCTCTCTCTCTCTCAAAAAAATAAAATAAAATAAATAAAGCCCATGTGAATATCTGGTCTGTGACCTTTAGGAAATCATTTAACCTCCTAACTTCTTAGTTGCTCATCTGTAGGGTGGGGATAATAGACTCTCCCTCATAGTCTTGTTGTGAAAGTTAAATGCAGTTAGACACATGAAATACTCAACACTAGGCTGGGAACTCAGTAGATGCTTACGAAGTGGGAACTATTTATATCTAATATGATGCACAACTCTTCACAAAATACCTCAACACATGTGATCTTATATGACAAACCCAGTTAAAAAGGGACACAGGATGAGGAAGAGAAAGAAGAGTGGGGGACTTGAATTCAGGAGAGGATCCAGAAGGCCATAGGAAAGCCTTGGATGCAAGAGACCAGGATCAAGGACCAGAGAGGAAGGACCCTCTGGGGGGTGAGGAGTGAGGGGGATGCTGGGCTCAGAGTTGCCACACACACCATCTTGTTAACAATCTTTTCCCAATAGTTCTGTTTAAACAGAGGATAGGAAATACAAACAAGTGTTAAGAGTCTATAAAGCCTATAAATGATGACCATGGATTTAGATACTTTTTTCCTGCCAAATATTAAAACAGAAAATGTACACACTGTGTTTTTCTTTTGCCCTAGCTCCAGCCCCTGAGGGCTGTGTGGCTCCATTTATAACAAACAGATGAAGAGCAGAGACTGTGGGCTTTGCTGTACCCATTAACTTAGTCTAATTATCTTGAGATTTTTTTTTTTACCTAGAAATTAATCACAGATGAACTCTTTAACTGATTTTATGATTTTTCCCTTTACTAATTCTGCAGGAGGCATGCTCAGACCTTCATAGATTTCTCTGTTCCTATCCTTTTCTTTGGGGACAGCAGCTACATCATGCACAGCTCAGGCAGGGTTGGAGAAGCACTGTGCTGCCTCTAGGAGAGCAGGAAGTCATGGCCAGGCTCCTAAGAGGGACATTCCTTGGTCATCAGCACCCCTAAAGCTACCACTTTGGGTGCCCTTAGCTTTTGATTATGGGCACCTGATTTTTTTCTTTATCTATAAAGATCAATGAAAGCACTTGTAGAATTTGTTTTTTGCTATTTCTATTAATATGTAACACATTCTAACTTAGAGTAATGTGCTTGTTCTGCAAAGATTTATGTGAATCAAGTTTATAAGCACCCTTTCACAAACTGGCTACAACCCCTCATCCTGAATAGAAACTGTGGCACTGTTACTGTTAACTACCGCCCTGCCTCTTGTTGACCATGTACTGGAGTTATCTTCATCATTTCTGCCAACCTCAGTTTCTTCTGTAAACACAGAATAACCACCCTATTCCAGGAATTTCTGTGAATACTCTATAGGTAACATATAAAGCACACAGCACACTATCGGGCACATAGTGAGTACTCAGTAAATAATTATCACCATCATTAAGTAGCATTAGTCCCAAGGTCATACAATTGGTAAAAGGCAGAGTCAAGATTTGACCCTGGATAAGACTAAAATGCCCTTTGCCCTTTCCACTCTAGAACTCTGTCTTCCAGCTGAGTAAAAAAAGCTCAAGACTTGGTTATTTCCTAACAGGAAGGTCAGGGAGATAAATGAAACATGAAAGACCAATGAAAGGAAGCAGGTGCTAAGTGGCCAAATCAGAAGAAAAGAAAGGATGTACTGGACTAGCAGAGATTCGGGGAGGCTTCAATTAGGCTTAACTGAGACTTGACAAGATGATAGGAGAAGGGAAGCTTCTTATCTGCCTTTATCCTCATGGTTGACACTCAGGTTTTTCTCTGGAATTACTTCAGTCTTAGGTTGAAGTCCTGGCTCTGCACTTAGCAGCTGTGTAAGCTTAGGGACATCACTTCACCTTAATCTGCATCTTAGTCTCTAGTTGTATGAAACAAGGCAGTGAGGCTCCATAAGGCTCCTCCCAACACCAATTTGTCCTACAAGAATGCGGTGGTCTGTTCTCATGTGTCCAGGACATTTTGTACAGTTATCTTGTTTTAGTTTGGATGGTTGATTTTTTTGTAAGTTTTTAAAAAATGTTTATTTATTTTTGAGGGAGAGAGACAGAGTATGAGCAGGGGAGGGGTAGAGAGAGAAGGAGACACAGAAGCTGAAGCAGGCTTCAGGCTCTGAGCTGTCAGCACAGAGCCTGACACAGAGCTTGAACTCACCTACTGCCAGATCATGACCTGAGCCAAAGTCAGACGCTCAACCGACTGAGCCACCCAGGCACCCTGGCTTGTTGATTTTAACAGAGACCCAATCAAAATCCATTGAGAGGGGAGATGGGAAAGTAGGGGAGGGATGTAAGACTCTAGGAATGCCTCACTTTGACCAAGAGTAAGAAGGCATTCAGACCTCATGACAGTAAAGACCAAAGGGGTTCTCTCTCTTTCTGTCTCATCTGCTTGTCTTTTTCTTGCTACACAACTACTCCCTTCTCTTATTTCTCTTTGCAAACAAGTTCTCTGCTTACTCTTTAGTGTACAAAGCCTCAAACTGTGCAGCCTCCACCAAAATGTCTGCCTTGGCTCCTGAGTTTACAGGACTTCACAGGCACAGCCCCTATAGCCCAGTAACTCAATTTATGGCTAATTCCAAAATCTTGGGAAGGAAATCTGACCAGCTGTGGTCAGGGGATGTTCTTTGGTCTTCTTAGCAGTAAGGATCCTACAGTGGAGGCCAGCTCCTCTCCTTAGGTAAGGGTGGGATAGGAAATCTATTCTGGTCTTCATCCTTTCCTGGCATTGGGTCGAATGAGTTACCTGTCTCCCACACCAATCTGTGAGTTCCTCATCCTTCTTTGCATCCCCTTAACCAACAGAAGTTTCTGAAAGATTCACAATATTTGTGGAACTGAGAGGACACAGAATAAAAACAATAGCTAATGTCCACATGGATCTTTACAACTTACAACATAGTTTTCCCACACGTGATCTCATCTGACCCTCACAACAACAGTAGTATTATTCCCTCCATTTTATAATTGAGGAAAATGAGGCTATCCCAAGGTCACACTGCTGTTACATGGTGGAATCAGGATTCAAATTTAATTATTCTGGCTGAAATACCAGCACCTAACAGGATGGTTGCTAAGGATCCTTCTGGTCCTAATATTAACCAGTCCAAGAATATTAATATCATTGTGTTTTCAAAAACTCCCACATCCTTGTGCTTCTTGGTAATTATTTCCATCTCCTTCCCAATTTTAGCTTTGAATTGTGATATGGCAAGTAAGATACTGCACTTTTAAAAGCCACAACACATAGGGTCTCATCTTATCTGTCAAAAAAGATTTTATTTGGAAGCAGGGAGAGTAGAGAGGAACCAGGAAGTTCACAATGAAAAGAGGAAGGCTTGTAAAGTGCCTCCTGGCTGTGTCTTTAATGAGAAGCACCAGGCTCAGCTCTTGAGGCCACCTGGGAGGGGGTCTGGAGATGTGGTTGAGCTTTCCAGGTCGCCTCTAGTCACTGGCTGCCTCAGGCACCTGCATGAACCGTCCGTCCTCTGTAGTTGAAATGTCAGGAATGTCTTTTCTTTCTTTTACTGGCTTGGGCCATGCTCTTGGTTGACTTGCTAGTGTTATTGTTTGTGGAAAGCCCAATCTAGGCTTTCTGTTTTCATCCCTGGGGGACATTCCCTTGAGAATCGACCTCTTGTAGAGGTACCTCCTGTACCTCTAAGAGCAATGATAAACATATTATCATTGACTGATCACCCTACAATGTGTCAGGCAGGAAGCAAATAATATACATAACACTACTCATGTAATTCTCCCCAAACCCTGTGAGATAAGTAATATAATCTTACCTTTTTATAGATAGTATTACTGAGGCTCAGAAAAGTAAAGTAATATCCCATAGCTAATAAAAGGCAGAACTGGCATATAACCTACATCTGGTTGGCTGCAAAGTGCACGCTCCTTATTTGTTTGTTTGTTTAGAGAGAGAGGGAGAGAGATAGAAAACGTGAGTGGGGGAGGGGGCAAAGAGAGAGAGAGAGGGAGAGAAAGAGAATCCCAAGCAGGCTCTGGGCTATCAGAGCAGAACCCACTGCAGGTCTCAAACGCATTAAGCATGAGATCATGACCTAAGCCAAAACCAAGAGTTGAACACTTAACTGACGGAACCACCCAGGTGCCATTGCATGCTTTTAATCACTGGGCTTGGGGTCTCCTAAGCCTTGGTTGGACACCAAGTGGCTAAAGCTAGAGATGAACACAATTTTACCTTGTTCCAAAGCCTGCACTTCAAAAAGGGCACTCTGCTTTTATATGCTGTATACATTTGGGTTCCAAGTAATACATCTCCAATACTAAACACATAATAAGAATCATAATAACTTTGGAATACATTGAACTCTGTTGTCATTCACCTTTCTCCAATTATCTTTTTATAACAACCCCTTCCTCCTAGGCATTCAGCTAGATCCCCTTTCCTAGCTCTCCTTGCACTTCTGTGAGACCATATGACTGAGTTCTGGCCAACACGAGGCAGGCACAAGTGGAGGGCACTACATCCTAGCCTCCTTTACTTTCTCTCTCAGTCTTTTGTCTGAACCAGGGAGATTCACAAGGGAGATTCACATCATAATATTCTGATGCTTGGTCTGTGACTTCATTTACCTGTACAGCAAGATTGGGACTTTTTTTTTAAACATTTATTTTTGAGAGAGAATGAAAGAGTGCAAGCAGGAGAGGGGCAGAGAGAATGAAAGACAGAGGATTTGAAGCAGGCTCCCTGCTATCAGCACAAAGCCCAACACTGGGCTTGAATCCAGGAACTGTGAGATTGTGACCTGAGCCGAAATCAAGAGTTGGATGCTTAACCGACTGAGCCAGCCAGGCACCCTGAGATTTGGGGACATTTTGACTGACACTATCTCAACTCTGCTATCAGAACAATTATTTGTTTTCTACTCACAGCCAACATCAGTAACTATAAGGGCCTCTCTCCACTCTTGCTTAGAAGAGACTCTTGAGCCATTTTCTTCTGCCTTTTGGGCCACATGCTTTATTCTCCTTTGTATATTTCTAATTTTCCACCATCAGAGCTCTTGAGTCAGACTATGGCAAAGAGGACCTCATTATTTAAAAAATTTCTCAAAGAACTTTAAGGTTCTCTAGCCCAAGTTCCTCATTTTACCAAGAACAAAGGAGAGTCCCAGGTATTCAGTCACATGCCTAGGGACGCACTGTGATTAGTGGCAGAGGTGGTACTAGGACCGAGGGCCAGGACTAGGGCAAGGAACCTGGAGTGCACAATTTAAAGGGGGGCTCACTTTCAGATGCTGGCCCTGTGTTTATAAGGGAGGCCTCTGAGGCATTTTTTTCTTTGCTTTTCTTTAAGAAATAGCCACATTTTTGGCTGGGCAGCTTTCTCAGCCTGTTTCCTACTTCTAGATACTCAAGAACAAAGAGACTTCTTTTCATTTTAAATTGTCTCAGTCTGGTTTAGCTCTTGCTCATCCAACTCCCTTAAAGTCTTTGTACTGGTCCACTGCATTACACAAAAGCTACACCCCATCCTTCTTTTCCAGACAGGTCTCTCTTTCCTGACTTACAGATTAGGTTTTTGTGCGATGACAACCTGCAGATCTATAAAAGTTCTTTTGTCTAGCTGGGCGGGTTTACTAGGTTTAAAGACAACCTCAATATTCCTCCTGCATTGCTCCCTTCCTCTCACATGATTGACTACACTCCAGCACTTCTGACACCAGATGGGTGGGGGTTTCCCACATCAAGCAATTCTGTGACAGCTGCTGGGTGTCCTACAATTTAAGTCAGTTCTGACATTGTCTACCTGAAGACAGCATCAGATCCCACAGGTTAAGGGCTCAGTCCCACAAGACTAACCCCCACCCTCCAACACACATACTTTACATGCCAATCACTAGTAGGTCCCTAGGTTACCCACGACTTCTGTCTGACCTGGCCACAAATCGCAGGTTCTCATGACCTCCTCCCCTCAGATTCAAGTATTGCAACAACAGCTTACAGAACTCAGGGAAGCACCTACTTAGGGTTACCAGTTTATTAAAGAATGTAAGGACACAGATGAACTGCCAGGGGAAGAGACACATAGGGCAAGGTCTGGGAGGGTCCTGAGCAGAGGAGCTTTGTCTCCGTGGAACTGGGGTACTTGGACTTCTCATTATGTGCTCACAAACCTGGAAGCTCTCTGATCTCCCTACTTCGGGGATTTTTATGGAGACTTCATTATGTAGCCATGACTGAACATTAACTTCATTTCTAGCTCCTCTCCCCTCTTGGGAGGATGAGAGGTAGGGTTGAGAATTCCAAGCTTCTAATCCTGGTGTGGTCTTTCTGGTGACCAGCCTACATCCAGGAGCCCAGCAAAAGTCACCTCATTAGAACAAAAGACCCTGCTAACACCCAGGAAATTCCAAGGGACTTAGAAACTCCATGTCAGGAACTGGGGTCAAAGGGAAAATATTAGAACAAAAGAAGCTCCTAGTACTCTTATCACTTAGGAAATAACAAGAGGTGTAGGAGCTCAGTGCCAAGACTGAGGGGTAGATGCCAATATATGTATGTTTTCTATTATTTCACACTAGTACCACCTTAAACATCTCAAAAGTCTTAACAAAGGGTCATACAGCCATATCTTTGATTTGTCCTTTGCTCTGAGCTATTTCTTTTTTTTTTTTAATATTTATTTTTTTGAGAGAGCGCATACATGCATGTGGGGGAGGAGCAGAGAGAGGGAGGGAGAGAATCCCAAGCAGTCTCCACACTGTCAGCAGAGAGCCTGACATGGAGCTCGAACTCACAAACCATGAGACCATGACCTGAGTCAAAACCAAGAGTCGGACGCTTAACCAACTGAGCCATCCAGGGGCCCCTGAACTATTTCTTACTTTAAGTCTCTTTGGCTCTCTGGAGAGACCAAAATGTGAAACCTTTCTATTTTGCAATCTAACAAGTCCCAGGGCCTCTAAATTTCTTTTAAATTCTGCTTGCAAATACAATAGTTCTTTCTTCAGCTCATCTCTCTGCAGCAGCTGTAAGTACCCAATGTACTTTTCCAATGTGTTTGGAAATCTCTTTAGCCAGGCCCAGAAGTTTACTAGTTATTTCCATCCTTTTGGTTGCTGTAGACAATGCCTTGTCAATTGTTTTGGTACTGATAACATGGGTCATCATTCTTCCAGCCTGCCATCCTAGTCTCCACTAAGGCCAGTCCTATGGCCAACGCCTAACTTTGTTCTTCTAAGTTTTGGGTACAGAAACCCTACTTCTGGTACCATTTTATGCATCAGTTAATTATTGTTGCATAGCGAACCACCCAGAAAACTTACTGGCTTAAAAATGCCTTTTTTTCCCCTTTTTATTTCCTAAGATTCTGTGGTTTGGCTGAGTGGGTTTTTCTAATGTGGGCTGGCTGGACTAGGGCTGGAAGATCACTGATGACCCAGGCACATTATCTGATGTTGAGCTGGAACAACAGGACACCTGGGTCACTCTTCTCTAGCAGCTAGCATGCTAGCCCAGGCTTCTTCACATGAAGGCTGGGTTCTAAAAGCAGTGATGGGGAGCAAGCCTTTTTCCGTTATCTGTTTGCATTTCACTTGTTAATTGTCAAGTGACAAAAGCAAGTCATGTGGCCAAACCCAGATTCAACCAGTGGATAAATAGAATTGATGATAAGAATTCTAAAATATGTGGCCATTCTCAAAATGTGTAAAGTATGCATAAAGTATGCATTTTTTGTGTGGGATTATTTCATTCATCTCAGGGAACTGCTTGTTGTCCAGTGTGATGGATATTTTTAGGTGTCAACTTGACTAGGCCACAGAATGCTCAGATAGTCTGTCAAACATCATTCTGGGTATGTCTGTGACCATATATCTGATGAGATTAACATCTGAATTGGTATAATTGGTATACTGAGTAAAGTTGGTTGACTTCCATCATGTGAGTGGACTTCATCCAATCTACTGAAGACCTACATAGAAAAATAAAGTTGGGTAAGAGGGATTCTGTCTGATTGCTTGAGTAGGGACATTGGTCTTCTTCTGCCTCAACTAGAATGTATACTCTTGGCTTTCCTGGTTCTTGGGCCTTCAGATTGGGGCTAGAACTTCACTACTGGCTCTCCTAGGTCTCAAGCACACCAACTGTAGATTTTGGGACTTCTCAACCTTCATAATTGTGTGAGTCAACTCCTGACAATAGATCTCTTTATAAATAACACATTCAAAAGATATCTGTCTATATCTATATGTCTACTATTGGTTCTGTTTCTCTGGAGAACCCTGACTAAATACAGCTAGTATTCCTGGAATTATGGGATGGGTATCAGGAATCATCATCGTATATCATACGTAACACTGATCAAGTGACTGTTATATTTCAGGCACTGTTCTAAGTGTTTTACTTCTATTAATTCACTTAATTATCATAGCAATCCTATGAGAAAGGCATTTTTAGTGTACTCATTTATAAAAGATAAATAGGAGATACAGAGAAGGTTAAAACTTGCCCAAGGACATGCAGCCACCAATGACAAGACTGAGCTTACAACCAGCCAGTCTCGCTGTAGAGCTTGTGATCTAACTGCCATATTTTACTAACTTTCTAAGAAGAAAGGGAAGTGGTACAGGAAGGAGTGAGAGATGGAGGAGAGGTCAAAAGAGGAAAGGAGCTAAGGGTTGATGTAACAGAGGTCTCAGGGCCTAGATCATAACAAATCTTGTGTGACAAAGTAGGTACTTTGGGGGTGTGTGTACAGGTCACGTATCCTTTTCAAATGCTTTTTCCAACCAGACACTCTCGGGAACTATGTATAGGCTCATTTTACCCCTTTCCTCTGACCTCTGTTGGTTGAACTTGATCCAACTTGGGTCAATAATAATCCTTCAAGAGTTTGGAAATAGGACTGAGACATTTCATATTGGTCTGCACTTGACTGTTGTAATTGGAAGAAGCAAACTCAAGAGGTGTGGGGGCCAAGTCCTGCCTACCATGTGGCCTTGAGAGACTGAGGAAAAGGAATTCTAAATGCAAGTGAGAGCAGACAAGATGAATGGTGGGTCCTTGAGCTGCCCTCTGTTCTCAGTCCCAGGAGCTCCCTTCACTCCTGCTCCTCTTCACAAGGTTACCCCGCTTCTACTGTGTCCTGCTTCTGTTAGAGCCCACTGACCTGTGGTACTTATAACCCAAGGTCTGAGGGATTTTATACACCCAGGAAAGAAGAGTTTAAACTTATTTGAAGGTGATGGAAACCCTCCCAACAACTTAAACACAGCAAAAAGGAAGGGGGAGTAGAATCGTCCCATGTGTACCGAAGTGTGGAAATTCAAGGGTGACCAATTTGAGCTCAGAAGAATGAAGAACTTCCCAACATTAGCACTGCCTGAAATCAAAGCAGTTTGAACCCTAAAGTGGGGCTGGCACTTGGGTAGCATAAGCCCAGAATAACCCACCACATGACAGAGTGAATTCAAGCTTCAGGAAGGGCAGGAGTTAGGCCGGACGATGACTTTCAGGGTCCCTTCTGCCCTGCAATTTGTGATTCTGTGACTGTTTTGGGGCCTGGATGTGTTTCTGTCAGGACTTTGTTTCTGTGAGGAGGCATTCCTGGTTTAGAACACACAGTTGTATCAGCCGCCTCAGGGAACATTCGCTTTAGCAGGAGATGAGATGAGACAGCTGGCTTCCTAAGCCCCTGCACTGTGAAGGTGGAGGCAGGAACTAGGACCTTTCTCTCTTGGTAAACAATGTTTCTTCCCCTCACCTGCCCAGATGGGCCAGCCAGCTCCTTAGGCATGTTAACGAGCCTCTCTCTGGTGAAGGCTCTAGGCACCAAGCCCCTGAACAACAATTAAAAGTCAGGCTGTGTCTGAAAGCTACTGACTGGCTTCTGCTACTCCATACACCCTCGTCTACGCCTCCTTTCTGTCCCCATCCTGCCACAAACAGAACTGGTGTTTCAGGTTTGAAAAACAATAATTACTTATTAGTAAAGAAATCCAGAAAGCCTAAAGAAAATAGGAATAATTCAAAATCCTATCACTCAGAAGTAATCAGCACTCACTTTTTTTGGTGAACATCTATCAAATCTCTTACATACACACACCAGAATATAATGATCTCAACCTTTGAGCCATTCTGTAAACAGTGTTTTCACGTACTCACCTCTCCTGGACATGTTTTCACATTGATAAACATGGACTGACCTCACTAGGCCCCCTCTTCTCCCTTCCTGGAGCTTTCCCCGCTTCATTTGGGTCTCAGCAGCCATCTCAGCCCAGTCAGCCCAGGCTTCCTTCCTTCCCCAGACATCAATAATTGAACAAAAGCCTCCGCAGACTCAGGGCTGGACACCATGGCTGCTGCCCCCGGCCCAGAGGCCGCTGTGCTCTCTGCTCAGCCACAACCTTCCTGCTGAGGCTGTGGAAAGAGCAGCTGCTGGGGAAATCACACTGAAAGAAAGCGACAACAGAAATTTCTCTTGGCTCGTTGGCTGGCTTGTCTCATTCCTTCTTTAAGAAATTCTTGGTTTGTCTCTAATTATCCAGTACCCAGAGCTTCAGAGCAAGGTTGTGGCTGAGAGGATGCCACACTTCAAACAATTTGTCAAGGAAGATTTGGATCTTTGGCACAAGAGACACTATAGAAAAGTTGAATGCGGCTGTGGATCCATAGACTCTTGCCAAATGAGACTTGTGGCTTCGCAGGCAACAGGATGGTGCCTGATTCACAGGGATGATGTCAGGTGATGGGTGGGCCTGCCACTGGCTTCTCCACTGGAATGTTCATCCTGATGGGAGCCTGCCCCTCTCCTCTGGGGTTTATCCTAAAACAAGCAATCAATGCTTATGAATATAAGCTTCATCTTTAGATTTTTGTTTTTCCTCTAGCTAGAGGCATTAAATACAGGACGTGGTTTTTCAACTTGGGCACTATTGACATTTGGGCTGGATAATACTTTGCCTTAAAGGACTGTCTGTCATGTGCATTGTAGAATATTTAGAAACATCCCTGGTCTCTACCCACTAGAAGCTGGTAGCATCCCCCTCAGTTGTAACAACCAGACATATCTCTAGATATTGCCAGATATTCCTGGGGAGGGAGATTAAAATCACCCCTGATTGAGAACCACAGGCATAGAGGTTGAAAGGGTGAGCACTGCAACCAGACCAAGTCCTGGCACTGACTCTAACTTTACTGTGTCACTTTAATAAAGTTATTTTTAATATTTTTGGCCCTTGGTTTTCTCATCCCTAAAATGGGAAAAGTAACAGTACCTACCACAAGCAGTTTAGTGAGGGGAATAAATGAAATGAGGGACATAAGGTAGACAGCAAAGGGCTCAGTGAATTATCTGATTCTATTTTTCACAATAATTCTTTGAAGTAGATAATATCAATAAACTAATTTCTCAGGACTGAAAATTGTGATGGAGGGATGTTGGGCAACTTCCTTGATTAGGAAGTGGCTCATGTTGTTAATTCCTGGGGCAAGGGAACTTTCCAACCATGCCTGGAACAGGTCATGCCACCAGCTCCCTCAAGTCAGGAGAAGCAAGGAGGTTTGGGGGTTCCAAACTCATGGACCTGTTGTCTTGGTTTACCCCAATGTGCTTCACAGAAGTCATCATTCTTCTCTGTGACCAGGTTGTACAAGGAAGCCTTTTTTAAAAAAAATTTTTTAAGCGTTTTTTGTTTTTTTTTTTTTGAGAGACAGTGATTGGGGGGTGGGGCAGAGAGAGCGGAAGACAGAGAATCCCAAGCAGGCTCCACACTGTCAGCACAGAGCCCGACGCAGGGCTTGAACTCATGAAACTGCGAGATCATGACCTGAGCTGAAACCAAGAGTGGGGCACTTAACCTATGGAGCCACCCAGATGCCCCTACAAGAAAGCCTTTTTGTAACTCCAAGGCATCATGCAAATGAAAGCTGCTATTATTACACAGAACTTATCCCTCTGAGGATGTAAATGCCCAAGGGAGAGGTTTATTTACTCCATAGGAGTTGGACCTCACTGGCCTTTGAAATCCCTTTCCCTACTTAAGTTTTTATGGAGCCAACATCTTATGAATGAAGACACCGAGAACTGGTGTCAATGGTGAGAGAAGAAAGAAAGAGAATAGCCAGAGCTAGGGACCTGAGGAGGGGATAAGCAAGTAATCTGGAAGATTCCATCACAAGATGGCCCCATGGAAGGCTGCTTCATTTCTGAGGATGCCCCTCTTCTGCTCCAGCCTGAACTTCCAGATTCAAGGCTCAATCAGGGGTGAATAGAAGGATGAACAGATAGGTAACAAGCAAGTGTAGTGAAATGTAAATGATAGAATCCAGGTGGTAGGTGTGTGGGTGTTCACTGTAAAATTATTTCACTTTGCTGTATGTTTTGAAAATTTTCATAATATAAGATAATTAATCTCTGGAAGAATGAAAGAAAAAAATGTCCTAAGGCCAGAGACCCCAGCTGCAGGGATGGACAGACCTCAAGGCTTTTTCTTTTTGCTCTGACCCTCTGGAAGCCTCCTTCTCCGGGCAGATGCTACTGGGCTGTGGCCACTTTGGCACCATGTTATTCCCTGAGGAATGGGGATGGCCTGGAGAGAAGCAAGACTCACTGAGTCACACTCCTGAAGGCTACAATTTGATTTTAGTGCTACCTAATTTTTCCTTCCCCATGTCTGTCTCTCATTTGTGCAGAAGTCTCCTGGAAGAAGCAGGCATCCCAGACACGGTCCCCTGCTCTGGACCTCTTTCTTCACCCCTAAGTTCAGTGGCCACCTCACTGGGCTCCAGAGCCTTAGAGGCCCGATCCGGCTTCTGACACTGACAATTAACAAAATACCAGGGATGTGGTAAGTAGTCTATTACAATTCCTGAATTTACAGTTTTACCAGGAGCACATTAGAATATATTTCTTTCCTTTTGAATTTCAAACTTGAAAATACGTTTTGTATTTTGTATTTGTATTTGTATTCGTATTTTGTATTTGTATGTATGAGATTAAGCAATTTAATTAAGAAATTTTTAAAGTCTTTCTAAAGAGCAAATAAATTCTTACAGCTCCTTCATTCTAACCTATTTTCCTGTCAGAAGTAGTTATTGGTTGAGATCACCAGTAACTTTTGGACAGGCAGGGGTTTGAATCCCAGCTCTGCCACTTGCTAGCTCTATCTATGATCATGGGCCAATTCCACCACCTTTCCAAGCCTCATTTTCCTTACCTATAAGGTGACAATTCCAGCTTAGTGTTGTTTGGAAATTAGAAAATATGTTTAAAGGTCTTCGTGTGATGCTTGGCACAGAGTATGTTCTCAATTAATGGTAGGTATTAATACCATTATCATTATTATAGTTTTATTTTAGCCCTTGCTTACAGACATCCAAATTTTTATATAGTTGAAGGAACAGTTTACTTACATTTCCAATTTTTGACACCAGAAGACCCTGGCTGTCTGGCTGCCAAGTATCAGGGTTACATATTCTGTCTCGGGAATTTATTTATATTAATCAAACTCATAGAAGGCTGAAATACAAATCCAAGTGTCAATGTTTTGACTTACTGAGGTATATATAACTGCCTTAATTGTTAAAAAAAAGGAGAACATGTATGAAATGATTATGTCACTTATGATTTTAGAGATTTTGCTACCTACTTTTTCTTCTAACCTTTTGCTTCTGACATGATAATGTTGACTAGAAGTAAGAATTGCAGACATCATTGTCTCATGCTAATCTCAGGGTAAAGTTTACAGATTGCAGGAGGTAGTTGGGGGGGGGGTTGTTTCTTGTTGTTGTTTTTTTAAGTTGTATGAGATTAATTAAGCAATATTAAACCACCCTTGCCATCCTGGAATAAATCCAATTTGGTAATAATGTATTATCCTTTTAATGTATTTGCTGGATATTTTATATTAAACTTTTCAGAGCGATTGGTCTGAATTTTCCTTTCTTACAATGTAATGTTTTTTGTCAGTTTTTTTTTTAAGGATAGGTTTTTTTTTTTTTAAGTTTATTTAAGTTTAAGAGAGACAGAGAGAGAGAGAGGCTGAGAGAGGGAGACAGAGAATTCCAAGAAGGCACTGCACATGTCAGAGCCTGACATGGGGCTCTCCCATTAAATGGGAGATCGTGACCTCAGCCGAAATCCAAAGTCGGATGCTTAACTGGCTGAGCCACCCAGGCACCCTTCTTCTTATCAGTTTTTAATCTCAAGACAATGCTACCATCTTCTTCTTCTTTTTTTTAAGTAAATAAATGGGAGAGTTTGTACAAGATTGATATAATTCCTTTCTTAAAAGATTGGAGAATTCACCAGTTAAATCATCTGGGCTTAGAGATTTTCTTATGGGAAGATTTCTAATTAGAAAATGAGTTCCTTTAAAAAGTTGTTTTCCTATTATATTGAAACACAATAGTTTTTTTCTGTTAGAAAATTAATTTTTTTGTTGTTAGGAATAGGACAATTCAGACTTTTTATTTCCTCTTGTGTCAGTTTACTAAGTTAGGTTTTTCAAAGACTGGCCACTTAAAGTTTCATATTTGTCGGTATCAAGTTACTCATAATATCTTATTACCTTTTTAATGTCTGTTGGACCTGTAATGATCCCCTTTTTATTTCAGATTTTGGTGATTTGTCTTTTTCTTTTCTTTATTATATCACTAAAGGTTTTCTAAGAGCAACATTTGGTTTTCCTGGTTTTCTCTATTTTGCATTTATTTCTCTATTTCATTTGTTCATTCTCTTATGACATTATTGTCTTCTGTTTTCTTTGGGTTTATTTTGTGATATTTTCATATTCTTGAAATCGACACTTAAGATCATGGATTTCTTTTCAGCCTTTATTTTTAATACATGCATTTAAGGCTCTAATAATGTATCTTCTATGGCTGCATCCAATAAATGTTGATAGGTCACATTTTCTTTATCACTCAGTTCAAAATATATCCTGATTTAATTGAGTATATTCTTTCACTCACAGCTTACTTAGAAATGTATTGCCTAATTTCCCAACATTTGGATAATTCAAATGTTTTATAGCTTAATTCTACTGTAGTCAAAAGACATTACAATGAATAAATCACATTCTTTGGAAGTCATTGAAATTTATTTCATGGCCCTGCATGGCCAATTTGGGTAATGTTTTATATGCATTTGAAAAAATATATATTGTCCTTGTTGCAGTGTTTCATATATATCAATTAGCTGAAGTTGGTTTACTGTGTTGTTCAGATCTTCTATGTCTTTATTGATTTTTTTTTTGAATGCTGTTTAATTAGTTCCTGAGAGTGGTATCTTAAAGCAATACCATTCCCCCAACATACTTAACCACCCATCCTATGATTATGGGTTGGCCTATTTCTTGTTGATCTGCCAATTTTTGCTTCTTAAATTTTGAAGCTCTAATAATCTACGCAAGTTTAGAATTGTTTTATCATCCTGGAAGACTGACTTTATCCTTGTGAAATATCTTCCTTTTCTGTGGTAAGTTTTCTTGACTAAAAGTCTCTGTCTCCTGCTATTAGTATGATGAAATCATCTTTTTTTCAGTTTACATTTACATGCATTTGATTTTTTTTAATGGGACACATTTAAAAACAAAATTCTCGTGATGTCTGGGTGGCTCAGTTCATAAAGCATCTGACTCTTGATCTCAGGGTTGTGAGTTCAAGCCCCACATTGGCCATAGAACCCACTTAAAACAATAAAATAAATAAGAATGAAATTCTCCATATTGTCATCAATTTCTTGGACCATAATAATTACCAATTTAAAACTCTGTGCCTGATAATGCTTATGTTTATATTGCCTATGAGTCTGCTTTTATCCTCTGCTTTTCCTCTTTGTTCTATTTCTTGGCATGCCTGTTAATTTTGAATGCTATAAAATGTGTAAGAAAAACTGTGACACTCTGATGATGTTATATTTCTCTAGAGAAAATTTACCTTATCCTCTGGCAGGCAGCTAGGATGGAGGCAAAATGTCTTAATCTAATCAGGGTTTGAGCTCACTTAAAGCTGGGGGCAGGCTTTGTAAGACTCAGTTGCAGAATTTGCATGATTTGCTCTCCCTCTGATTTGCCCCAAGCTCTAAGGTAGAATCTCACCCAAGACACTGGAGTACTTACCAGGGTGCCTTCCCTTGGCATATCCTAAATTCTAATTTTATCTCCCCAGCATCACAAAACTTTCCAAATTTGTTGTTGGATTTCTAGCCATGTTCTTCTCATTTTTTTAGTCTCTCATTTAATCAGGCCTATGAAACAACAAATTCCTTGAAGTAAAACTGGAGTAGAGCATTGGTCTCATTTCTTTGTACCTCTTTTCTCTTTGGAGTTTAGTCCCTCAATTCATGGCTTCTATAACACATCCAAACCCAACTTTTGCCTCCCCTGTCTCATGAGGTTGCTGACAGCTCTGTTGTCTTCTCTATTATCAGCTGTCTTTCACCCATCTTCTTAGTCTCTCATTTCACCCTGTAATATTTGACAAATGCTCCAGAGGAGAAAGTCATTATCCATTTGTCAGGCTTAAATCAGTAACATTTCATTCTAAAATCTTGATTTCTCACATCCTGGTTGCCTCCGTATCTCTGTGGCTTCCTGAAGATTTTTGTTGCTTATTTTGTTATTGTTGTTGTATTTTATCTAGGTTTTCTACTTACTCTGTTGTTCTGCTGCAAGTTACTCCAACATAGCTGCAGTTAATTATAAGTGACCTCACATACAGAACTGATACCTTTTCTCATAAGGTCATATGTTAGTTCTGTTTTATAATAAAGTCTGTTATACATATAGAAATCATAGATTCTAAGGTTACTACAATGAACTTTGATGTAACAAAAGATGCTTGAAGAACTAGGCTTATAAATGGAAAGCACAATGGGAAATCTATCAGTGCTATAGCTCCAAAAATGGCTCTATGACTTTATTATAATCTTTAAAAAATTCCCTAAGATGTAAATTTTTACCCATGTAAATTAAACTTCCCACTTTACAGAGCAATAAGTAAAGAAAAAGAGCTCTGAGATGGGTGTGCCTGAGACACTTAATAAATACGAAAATATTTATAAAATAAATAAAAGAAAATGGGTTGAAGCTGACAAGGTTATAAAGGGGATTCTTTTACTGAAAAAACATAATGCTTGAGTTCTACAAAAATAAAACAAGAAATTAATAAAGACTGTGAAGATGATGGTTCTTTTGAGTGAAGAGACAGCTACTTTGATCTTTCATGCAGTGAATAATTTTACAGAAAGATGGTCATATTACTCTACTCAGGAGGTCATGCAACTGAAATATTTTCTCTCTTCTTTCATTTGAAAAAAGAAAAATGGGAAGATAGCAACCAGATGGTAAGAAAATCGGTTTAACAGGTTTCAGGTTAGTACTTAAATAACTTAGAATATAGATCCAGCTGTTCTGACAGACTTAAAATAACATGCTTTTAATTATATAGATCAGGAGTCCTCAAAATATGGACTTGGGGTCAAATCTGGCCTGTTGCCTATTTTTTGCAAATAAAGTTTTATTGGAACATAGACATACCCATGCATTTATGAATTGTCTATGGCTGCTTTTGAGCTACAACAGCAGAGTTAGTAGTTATAACATGATGGATCATATGGCTTGCAAAGTCTAAAATATTTATCATCTGATTCTTTACAGAGAAAAACTTGCCAACCTCTGCTATCAAAATTTCTCTTTTGTATATATATATATACGTATATATACATATATATACGTATATATATATATGTATATATATATATACGTATATATATGTATGTGTATATATATATATATACGTATATATATGTATGTATATATATATGAGCAGTTCTGATGGCTCTGCACTGTGAGGCCTTCAAGAGTTCAGGAGCTTTCGGTCTTATCACTTGACCTTCCCTAGATGTTGATCCTGTCTGCATATGACAATATGGCTCACCATGAGGGCCCCATTACAGCCACTGGGAAGGGATTATATAAATTCCAACCTACATCTATAGCATAATAAGTGAATTATTATATAATGGTCTTGTATTTCCAAAAAGGGTGAAGCTGTGTTCAGAATATCCTGGTTTTTTTTTTTAAGGTAGCAAAACAACATATTTTAGAAACATTTCCATTTTAAATTCTCTACACCTGAAGTGAAAACATTAGTTATCTTGTGTACCTCTGCTCCCAAACACGATGGATACATGAGGTATTGCTGTATAAAAGCTGAATGGTGAAGTGGAAGAAGGATGTTCTTTGGAGTCAGACAGATCATATTTAATCTCAACTTTCCCTCAATAGCTTGGGCAAATTCTTTAATCCTTCTGAGCCTCAGTTCCTTCATCTCTCAAAATGGGTAGCTGAGCAAGTAGTTGTGAAGAATGAATTAGATGTATGTACTGTGCGGACAGCTAGTAGGTACCCAGTAGCTGTTGATCTTTTCCTTTCCATGGGTTTTTCAGTCATGTCAATAGGAACTTGCTACTTGGAAATATTAAGCAGACTGGAACCTCATTGTTTCCCTCCCATAAAATGTACCAAGCCCTGTACACATTGTTTATCTCTTATACCAACTTTATGTAGTTAAGTCCCATTCATGTATAAATAATTTGTGAAGAGCCTAACTAGGAAGCACATCTTTCTGCAGGAAGCCAATGACCATTCTTGGGCAGTGGGGGCATTTGGATTGAAGAGCATCTTTGTCTACTCTGCTTCTGAAACTGGTAATTGATGCCTTAAACTACAGTATGTAATTTAGTGTGACAGACTTCTTTTGTGTTAATAAGAAGTTACTCAATAATTCATTTCCTAGACCTCACTGTAAATCATGATAAACTAATGTGGTTTTAATGAGGCTGTAATATGATTTTCTGAAGGAATTCTGCTGTAACGATTAGTGTACCATGATTTTAAGGCATAATTGCCTCAAGAAAGAGTCCAGTCAATACCAAAGGAGGTGACACTTCCAGGGCAAGTGATGGGAAGTGCCCCAAAACACTTTCCACACAGTCGTGGAAGATAGAGATTGAATGATGAGTGCTTAGAACAAAACTATGGGATGCTGGCATGTAAAATGAAACAATGTTCTTCCCCTGAGAACTACTGTCTGCTAAGGAAGAAATAAAGAAAAGAGTCCCGTTGAAGCTTTCAGCACTAATTGTCTTAAGTGCCGTAACTAACCCATTTCAGGTGCTGGATAATATTTGTCTGCTCTTTGAATTCCTTTGCTCATTTTGCTTTTTTAATTTTGGAGAGAGAGAGAGAGAGAGAGAGAGTGAGCATGCGTGACTGGGGGGAGAGGGAGAGAGGGAGGGGGAGAAAGAGGGAGGGGAAGAAGGAATATTAAGCAGTCTCCATGCTCAGTGCAGAAACCCGAGGTGGAGCTCGATTCCACAGCCCTGGAATCATGACCTAAGCCGAAATCAAGAGCCGTTCACTCAACTGACTGAGCCACCCAGGCTCCCCACTTTGTTCATTTTAATGGGATTAATTTTGTTTCGATGTTCATTGTCCTTTAACATTTTGCTCAGTTGTGCAAGATGCTTCATGTGTTTTTTGAAAATAGGGAGGGAGAGGACTATTTCCAAACAGAAAGCCAAACAAACAAATGCATAGGACTTGTTTCCCCTGAAAATATCCGAGAACTCTTGCATATGCTACTTCTTAGATTCATCCTTTGATACACTAGGTGTTTTTCATAATGCACTTACATTTATCAACAAGGAAGATAAGTGACCACCAACATCAATTCAATCAACATCATTTAAGCACCTATACAGGTGCTTAATACAAACAAAATGAGACATATTATGAGTACATAAAGATGAATAAATGCTTCTAGGCTCTGACGGTATAACAAAGACCAAGGTATATACGCATAGCATGGATATAGGGGATTATATGAAAGTTACTATTATAGAGTATTATGTATTAAGGAAATATAATAACTTTCATTTGAATTGTACTTTTGTGGCTTACAAAAGGCTTTCATGTACATTATTATTCATTTGGATCCCACAAAAATTCCATAAAATGTATGAAGATTATTATCTCAGTTTTACAGATGAGGGAATTATGCTTCAGAGTAGTTGACTAGCCCAAATTCATATGGCAAACAGGAAAAGGAGTCAGGCTCTAAGTTCTTTGCTTGATTGGCAGTATTATTCTGCTTTTCATATATAATATGAAGACGTGGGGCACTAGTGGGTTCTCTTTTTTTTGAGAGAGAGAGAGAGAGAGAGAGAGCAAGCCAGTGCGGGAGGGGCAGAGGGAGAGAGAGAACCTTAAGCAAGTTCCAAGCAGGCTCCATGTCCAGTGTGAAGCCCAACAACAGGCTTGATCTCACAACTGTGAGGTCATGACCTGAGCCGAAATCAAGAGTCAGATGCTTAACTGACTGAGCCACCCAGGCACTCCAGCGTGTTCCCTTTAAATAATGTTAAGGCCAATAACTGTCAAGAAATGCTGACCTATCCATGTCATATCCAAATCCTTCACTGGCTTCCCAAGCCAGTTGAAGTCTAAGCTCCTGGACCTGGTATAAGAGGCCCTTCATCACTGGTGGCTGCTGTTTGGGTCTTTAGCCTCATTGCTTACCATTCTTGGCTTTGAACTCCAGCAACACAGTGGCACCTGTAGTTAATTTCCCATGCACTCATGTGGTTTTTTCACCTCTGTCCAAGTGGTCTCCTCTACCTAGAATAGAGTTTCTCCCCATTTAACCTGACAACCTCCTATAACCTTTAAGTCTTGGCTATTCTGCTTCCCATTGGAAGTTTTCCAAACTCTATCAACATCAGTTAGGTTTTTATTCTCTGTGTTCCTATAATATCCTTAGTTGCATGTTCCTCATTTTATTGTTGCTATGTTCATGAATCTTTTTCCTCTATTGAAGTGTGAGCCGAGTAAGTGCAGGAACTAGGTCATAATCTTTTCTGGTGCCTGATACACAGAAAGTGCTCAATAAATGAGAACTGTGAATGACTCACTTTGTTTAATACATAATTGTCCCTGCAGTGAGGCTCAATACAAACCACCAAGGGCTACAGTGGCTGGCTACCGTAGGTGCCTTCTCTCACTTCTATAGGATGCCATTAGAGAACCTGTTCCCTTGTCACCGCTGCCCTGTCCACAGTGCTTCTTAGCCTTGACCAGAGGCTGTGCTAAGGGCAAAATGCATACACCACACACAAAAATAAACTCAAAATGGATGAAAGACCTGAATGTGAGATAGGAAACCATCAAAACCCTAGAGGAGAAAGCAGGCAACAAGCTCTTTGACCTCAGACGCAGCCACCTCGACACATCTCTTAAAGCAAGGGAATTAAAAGCAAAAATGAACTATTGTGACCTCATCAAGATAAAAAGCTTCTGCACTGCACAGGAAACAATCGACAAAACTAAAAGACAACTGACGGAATGGGAAAACATATTTGAAAATGATATATTGGATAAAGGGCTAGTATCCAAAATCTATAAAGAAGTCATCAAACTCAACACCCAAAAAACAAATAATCTGGTGAAGAAATGGGCAGAAGACATGAATAGACACTTTTCCAAAGAAGGCATCCAGATGGCTAACAGACACATTAAACAATGCTCAACGTCACTCGTCATCAGGGAAATACAAATCAAAGCCACACTGAGATACCACCTCACACTGGTCAGAGTGGCTAAAATGAACAAATCAGGAGACTATGGATGCTGGAGAGGATGTAGAGAAACGGGAATCCTCTTGGACTGTTGGTGGGAAGGCAAACATTCACAGCTCTCAGAGTGGTGCAGCTGCTCTGGAAAACAGCGTGGAGGTTCTTCAAAAAACTAAAAATAGATCTACCCTATGACCCAGCAATAGCACTGCTAGGAATCTACCCAAGGGATACAGGAGTGCTGATGCATAGGGGCACATGTACCTCGATGTTTAGAGCAGTGCTTTCAACAATAGCCAAATTATGGAAAGAGCCTAAATGTCCATCAACTGATGAATGGATAAAGAAGATGTGGTTTATATATATAATGGAACACTACTTGGCAATGAGGAAGAAGGAAATCTTGCCATTTGCAGCAATGTGGATGGAACTGGAGGATATTATGCTAAGTGAAATAAGTCAGAGAAAGACAGATACCATATATTTTCACTCACATGTGGATCTTGAGAAACTTAACAGAAGACCATGGTGGGAGGGAAGGGGAAAAAATAGTTACTAACAGAGAGGGAGGGAGGCAAACCATAAGAGACTCTTAAATACAGAGAACAAACTGAGGGTTGATGGGGGGTGGGGGAGAGGGAAAAGTGGGTGATGGGCATTGAGGAAGGCACCTGTTGGGATGAGCACTGGGTGTTGTATGGAAGCCAATTTGACAATAAATTATATTAAATAAATAAATAAAGGCAAAATGCAGTAAAAATTTTCTTAGTAAAGAGTTGACAATATAGTTTAAAATGTTGAAATAATTGACTTATACTGTCATTAAATGAAAGCAGAAATATCATAAAAAGTTTGACTCAAGGATGCTTTATTCTTAGAAGTAGATCATTAGAGGTAGATGGAACCCAGAGCGTTGTGTAGGCCAGTGCTAATGTGTACTCATCACACACACACAAAGCTAAACTTCACTACTAATGAAAATAAGGTAAGAAAGCAATCCTCCTACCCCATCTCTCACTCCAGTTACTTTCCCACTCTTCTAGATGGCCAGTTAACACTTTCTTTTCCTTTTATTGTTTCTTGCCTCATTGAGAAAAGGGGTGTTGCACTAGCACTGGGAACCCTGACCCTCCTGGTCAGCTCATCTCCTGGCAACCCAGAGAGAACCTCTGTGGTCATCTGGCAGACTGTCTTGTCTCTTCACAAACATACCATGACCAAAACTAATCTCACGAATTCTCCCCCATATCCAGACCTGCTCCTCTCACAATCACCCCTAGTTCAGTGAATGGCAGTTCTATGTTTTTAGTTGTGCAGGCTGAAAAACTTGTGGGCATGACTTGACTTCCCTAGTTTTCCCACACCCTACATCCAAACCATCAGCAAATCCTGGAAACTCTATATTCAAAGTTACCTGTCAGTTGGCCTCTCCTTCCCTGTTACCCATCTTGCTCTATGCAACCCCATGCTTCCCTTAGAGTTCTGTGCTGGTCTCCCAGACCCATCTCCCAGCTTCCCCTTTTGCCTCAATAGTCTATTCACCACCCAGCAGCTGGGGCAGGGGGATTCTTTAAAACATCCCCACATAGGCTCAAAATGCTCCAAAGGTTTTCATTTCTTTCAGAGTTAAAACCAAAGAGTTTACGGGGCTTTTACATGACTGGTCCCCCATTATCTCCGGCCACCCTCATCTTCTGCTCTGCGCCAACCATATGGGCCTGCTCTGTTCTCAAACATACCAAGTAGGTTCCTACCCCTTTGGTAGCATTTGCTCTGCTCTGAGCCAGGGAGGCTCTTTCCTTAGACAAATGCTTGTCTTGTTACCAAGCATTTCATTCGGGTTTCTGCTTAGACACCTCTGATAAGAGAAGCCTTCTCAATGCACACTCTACTAAATTCTAACCCTCTCTCCTGCATGCTCTATCACCCTTACCCAGCTGTGTTTTTCTCTACACTTAATATCACCTGACCTGTTCTATACATTGCATACATTTGTTATTACATGTGCTACCTCTTTTACCTCTAAAACAGAGTTAATTTTTGTGTGGACAGAGACCTCATGTCTTACACTGAGATACCTCCGGGAACTAGAATGGTATCTAGCACAGAGTAGGCACTCAGTACATATGTCTTGATTGGAGGAATGAATGGATGAAAGAACCACCCTGGGAAAACCGAAAAGACTAATAATATTTAGTGGTGGTGAGGATATGGAGCAATAGCATCATATTCTGTTTGCAGAGTGGGAGGAATAAATTGAGACAATCATTTCCAAATGCCTATTTGGTACTTGGAAATACCAATGAAAATAAAAAATACATATTCCTTTTGCTCCAGCAACTCAATTGCTAGGAATTTCCCTATAACAGTATTACTTCACAAAGATACATGGCCAAAAATAGCTTAAGTATTTTTTTAGGGGCACCTGGGTGGCTCAGTCAGTTGAGCATCAAACTCTTGATTTCAGCCCAGGTCATGATCTCACAGTTGAGAGATCAAGCCCACATAGGGCTCTGTGCTGGGTGTGGAGCCTACTTAAGAGTGTCTCTCCCTCTCCCTCTGCCCTTCCCTCACTCATGCTCCCCCCAAAATATTTTTTTAATAAAATAAATCAAAACAACCTTAATGGCCATCAATAGGGAATTAATTAAATAGGTTTTGGTACCTTGGAAGACAGCTTTGAACGCAAACAAAGAAGACCCATATGTTAAAGCTGCCTGGGAGGTATTTTCAGGGGGAAAAAAGTAGGTTACAGAATTGTATGAATTGAATGAGCCTGCTTACTTTCTCAAAGAAGGCATGATACAGATTTACATGTACACATGCTTATATGCACTAGCAGGTACCCAGCAGGATGTTATCAGACTGGAGCAGTGATTATCTCTGAGGGGAGTAGGAAGGTGACTTTGCTTATTTACGTACTACTGTGCTATTTTATATTAAAAAAAAATTTTTTTTTTAGAGGCACCTGGGTGGCTCAGTCGGTTAAGCATCTGACCTCGGCTCAGGTCACAATTTCAGGGTTCATGAGTTCAAACCCTGAGTCGGGCTCTGTGCTGATAGCCCAGAGTCTGGTGCCTGCCTCAGATTCTGTCTCCCTCTCTCTGCCCCTCCCCCACTCATGCTCTGTCTCTCTCAGAAATAAATAAACATTAAACATTTTTTTAAAAATTATTTTTAAATGCCACATTTCTCAGAAAGCCTAAAGGAGCAATGAAGACAGATATGAAGACTTGTTTGCACATTGGCTCTGCCATTTACTAGCTATGTGACCTTCAGCAATCAGTTTAATCTTTTCAGAAATCAAATCCATTACTTGACAAAGAAGCAGGCAGCCTATGACTCCCACCTGGCTGTATGATAGGGGACCTTCTTGGACAAAGAACCACACCAAGGAGCAGTAGATAATGGAATAGATGGGATTTGGGGAAGAGGTTAGCATAACGTTGTTTCATGTCATTTAATATTGACATTAATGGCCTCCATAAAGCTTTTCCCTCTTTTTACCCAGGATGTGAACCAGACGTCTTTAAGATTGCAGCAGTTAATTTTATCCATCCAGGCTTCCCAATCAATGCTTTTACTTGGAAGATATTTATGTTTAGGATGCTGAAAAGCTTTCCTCATAGTCAGGTCCGTAGGGCATTCCAATACCACTTTCTAGAGTTAAGTGCTGAGACCTTGGTCCCTTGATGTGAGAAACAGTAAATAATAACGACTGCAGCTCTTGGCAAATACAATGTTCTGTGCAAAGTCGTAGAAAGCATGCTCAAGCATGCGGAATGAACAAGAGAAACAGAATGCAATGCTCCCAGCTTTTGATCCTAGCAATTAGAAGTGAAAACAGTGGCTACAAATTTGAATGTTGGACTGTCCCCTTGCAAGTATTTTCTATGCCAATTGTCACTGCTCGTTAGGGCGCATTTCCTTTTCTTTTCAGTTTTGGTACCTCTGTTCCTCCTTCACACACCAACCTTACTCAGCTAAGGTTCTGTTTACCCACAAAATACAGTAGTTAGTGCTCTCTCTCTTCCAGCCCTCACTGGTGTCCATTTTCCATCTCCACGAGAACATTCTAGTTTCCATTACACTATTTCCAACATGTCCATCCTCTGCTTAAATGCTTCCGTATATGCTCAGAATTAAGTCTTTCTTAAATTGGTCCTCAAGGACTCCTCTGTAATCTGATTCCCTCATTTTGCCATAAGAGAAAGAATAGATTACGTGTTGTGAAGAGACTTGGGTTCGAGTTAAGGCTAATTAGCTCGTTTGGATTCCTTGACCTCTATTCGCTTCAGTTTTCTTAATAATAACACATACCTCTCAAAATTGTTGTGGGGATCAAATGAATTAGTGCTTGTGAAAGCACTCTAAGTAAAAAGCACTGTAAAATAGGATGACAGCACAAATATTGATTGAATACTTGTGTGAAATGCCAGGTAGTATACTTACTCAGATCTCACAGCACCTAGAAAGCCTATCAGGATTTTCATGTCGGCGATAACAGAACTGAGGCGCATGGAGCTTAAAAACTGCATCCCGGTTACACAGCAGCCCATGGCGGAGCGGGAAGTCCAACACAGGGCGTATGGCCCTACAGCTCCTGCTTTTACCACTGTGCAGCGCTACCGCTGCACAGAGAGGCGTCCATTCGGACTTCACGCCAGCTCACGCTGGCGCTTCAGAACACGCCACGCTTATCCCTGCCTCCTGCCCATACGACCTCCCCTTCCTTCCCTTCCACAGAGTCAAATCCTTCCCTGCTCGGTCCCACCCTTTTCAACAACTCTTCCGTTACTGCAGGACCCGTTAAAACCTCCACCATTTCTTGTCAGCAAATCTCACTCAGCCCTTGACTGCACCTACCGTGCGTGCCTTTGTGTTCTCAGCGGGCTTCGGCAGGCCAGAAGGATCTAATCCCTGCGTTTTGTCAGCATGCAGCATGATAGAAGTTGCTCAATGAATATTTCTTGAATAAATAAGTATTCTCTAACTTACTATTCTCCAAACTACTCCCCAGACCTATTTATACGAATCACTTGGAGCAAGTGTGAAAAATATATTTCTCTGCCCTACGCTGGCCCTGCTAAATCAGCAACTCTGATGGTGGGCGTGGCCAGGAAACATACCATTTAACAAGCTCCTCAGGTGATTGTTAATGCCAGGGAAGGCTGGGAAATACTGGTCTAATTCAATGGCTGGTAACCAGGGTATACACCTGGCTCTCCTGGGAAGCTTTTCAAAGCAAGCAACGCCATTTCCACCTCCCCCTGTTTCAGGGATTCTGACTCATGAAATCTAGGATACGTTTGGAAAAGTTTCTAGGTGATTCTTATGTTTCCTTTTCCTCTCCCTGCCTCAGTTAAGAACCCATTTCTGGGGTGCCTGGGTGGCTTAGTAGGTTAAGCGTCTGACTCTTGATTTCCCCTCAGGGTCACAATCTCTAGGTCGTGATATAGAGCTCCATGTCGGGCTCTGCGCTGAGGGCAAAGCCTGCTTAAGATTCTCCCTCTTTCTCTCTCTGTCCTTACACCGCCTGAGTGTGCATGGGTGTGCAATCTCTCTCTCTCTCTCTTAAAAATAAACAAACCATTTCTATTGCTTCATGTACATGCACTGTGATCTGCAACACCCACCCCAACCAGAAACGAGACTAAAGTATTGGTGGTAAGCATCTCTTCCTATAGTTTTGAATCCAACACAATGCCAAGGACATAATGGTCTTCAATGAGAAATTATTCAGTTGAGTTAAAAGTTCTATTCCACTCCTGAGCCATATTCCATCTCCCACCTAACTAGTTTTTGACTCTACCACGTATCCAAACCTACTTTTGGTTTAATTTACTGTGTCTTTTCATTTGCTCACTTAGCTATCTTCTTACTGGAATCCATGTTAAGTTACTCCAAAGTCTATCTTCATTGGGACCCCACATCACTTCAATCAGTACATTCTGATTTATTCAGGCCATTGACATAAGCCCTGCATCACATTTGAGGCATGCCCTGACTGCCAATGGACCTCTTCCCTTGCCCTTGGCAATGATATATGTCCACGAGACCAATTCTACTACAAATGAATCATGGGTCTCCCTGCAACGTGACTGATTGGACCCATGAGGACCGCTCACCCAGAAAACATCTCCCCAACAGACCTGCCCAGGTGCTTAGAATTACTAATATGACAACTACACATTTTCTTACCATTGGAACAATGCGTGTTAATATCTATAAACACTTACTAGTTTGTCTAGTTAACTCAGAAGAAGACCATGACAGTAGAACATGGGTTGAGTCAGCTTTCAATAGATGGGAAAGAAGAAGGGCTGGTTGGTCTAGCACTGAGGGCTAAGGGACTCTATTAAGGCTCTCTGAGATCCATGTATTTGTGACACAAGACAAGTGTAGACAAGGGCAGAAGCTGATGAAGCTGGGAACTCATCACGTAATGCTTTGAGAACACAGGAATGAATCAGGATACTCTGATTACTCGATTCATGTAATTTCTAATCTCATATTCTTCCTCAATATGATAATTTTAACAGGCTGAAATTTGCTACTTGTTTAGTGTTTCCATCCTCTCAATTGTCCCCTCTCTCACTCTTGTTTCTCTTCCTGTCTCTAAGATCCTTTAAACATGCTACTTTCCCTCAGGCCTTGATTTTCACTCCTCCACTTCTCGAATGTGAGATGTGTTGGTAAAGAAGAGGAAAACAGGGAAAAGAGACTTCAACAAAGAATGCATTTGTCTATTCTATAGTTGTGTTTGTGTGTGTGCGTGTGTGAGAGAGAGAGAGAGAGAGAGAGAGAGCAGGAGAGGGAGAGAGACTGACTCATTAATTCTGTATTTTCATTAAGGAGAATTGGGAATCCACTGTGTTATGTAATTATATATGAGGTTTGGATTTCTTTTCTTTCTTGTCTTTCCCCTCCCTTTTCCTTAAGTTGCTTTGGGTTGCAATAAAGGCCACACAATCTGCCATTGTATACAATTTGCACACAGGCTGCCAAGCGGGCTGCCAGGTTTAGTCCTGATGTGACCAAGAATGGTTGGGTTACAAAGCCACTGAGAAAACCGGTTTTCTACAGGAAATAGAAATTTATTAAAATCAGGCCTCTGCAAATGCCCTGGCTGTTAGGCTGGCAGCCTGCCAAATCAGCTGGGCGAGAAGGGAAGGAGACATGCAGATGTGATCTTCCAGGCCAGGCTGGGGCACTGGAGGGGCCTGGAGACGGGGCTGCCTTGCATACAAAAAAGCCTCCCTGTGATGCCACCTAGGACACCAGAATTTTGGTCTTCTGGCTTTCATGCTCAAGTTTTCCAGGCGCCACCATTTGTAGATTCTGGACGTTCGTGGGCTCCCAAACTACATTTCAACTTACATCTGATCTACTTGTAGCTTTTTCCCAGCAGAATGAAATGTTAAGACCTTTATGGGATCTTGGGTTCTACTCTCAACAGAGTTCCTTAACTTCTGAGCCTCAGTTACACCATCCGTACAATGAGAAAAACGTCCACGCCATGAATTGTGAACTTACATGAAATAATGCCCAATAACGGATAAATTTTGCTATTGTTGTCTTCCCCCCACCCCAGCACGGGGGGCCCAGGACGACTGGCCCTCTCTAGTTACCCACCGTGTTTGGACACTGCTTCAGTCCAGGGCCCACGGGCCCGAGGTCGCCCTGGCCTGGCTGCCCAGCTTCTCCTCTAACCCTATAACAATGGCTAACACTTACTGAAGGTTTACTTGGATCAGCAATCAGTCCATTCACTTTTAAAATATTAATTCATTTAATCCTCACAAACGCCCTCGGCGCTGGTTACTACTCTTATCTTCACCTCACAGGTTAGGAAACCAGGGCAGAGAGGTTTGGTGGGGGTGAGACGTGAGTGCAGGAGGTTGGGCTTCAGAGCCAGGCACCCAAGTGCAGTGCTACCTTTACGGGACCCTTTAAGGAAGGGAGTTTTGCTTTTTCTTGTTGAAGGAATATGTTTTTGAATATATACGTTTCAGAACATTAGCATCTTATGTGCTAGGAATTTGGGAAACAGATGGAAGATTGTTACCAAGAAGTCCTAAGAAACAGGGAGAAGCAGCTCAGACTGTTTTTCTGGGGTGGGGAGCAGGTACATCTCATGGTCAGCGTCTCCTGGGGATGAAGTGTCCCAGCAGAGATTAAGACAGAAGTCTTGGAGCCTGAGACCACTACAATTCCTCACATGCTGCATTTTCCCCACTTCCCTGAGCTCTCTGCCTAGTTCTGACTCCTCCCGAGTTTTTTTTTTTTTTTTTTTAAACAGACTTTGGGTCTAATTCTCTTGCTTTCTCTTTCTATCATTTTTGGACACCATAATTATAGTTAGCCTTTACTGAACTCAACACTGTGCAAAGCCCTTTATATACATGTTACTGTTTAACCCCAACAACAACCCTGTAAATATGTGCTATTATTTTCTCCACTTGCTGATCAGGGAGCTGAGGCTCGGAGAGGTTATGTGATTTGCCTGAGGTCACATCTCATAGCCTGCAGGTGGTGGAACTCAGGTTTGAACTGAGGCCTGCTCACTCCAGAACCCAGCTGTAACCATTGGAAATCAGAATAAAATGGGTATTAAGTTTGACCCTGGAAGGGAAAAAAAAAAAAAAAAAAAAGGCAGAGAGCCTGTGGGGGTTACTGGCAACATTCCATTTTATCCCGTCCACATTCTTAATCCCTTGTCTCAATAAGTGGCCCCACCATCCCCAGGGCCACCAGAGTCCCCATGCTTCTCCCCAAATCCTATTCATGACCCAGTCTTGTCAATCCCACCTCCTATATAACTGTCAAGTCCACTTCTTTGCCTTCTTTCTGCTCTGCCCTTGTCAGCTCAGTATCTCTTCTCACTTGAGTCCCTGCCTCTTGCCTCCTTTTTCTCAACTCTTGACCATCAACTCTATACAGTTACAGTGAACTATTTCAAGATTTTCTCAGGAGTTGTGTCCTGTCACCTGTTCCGTGCAGGTCACTGGACATACTTTTCCCTCTGTCCACTCACTCTTGCATAAATCTGATTGCCTGGCTAACTCTACTTATTCCGCAGGGCTCGGATTAAATGCTACTTCCTCCAGGAAACCTTTCCTGAGCCCCCAAGGCTTGGGTCCCTGCAACATCCAGTCCAGCTTGAACTTCACCCATCATGCCATTCCCATTTATTCATTTACACTATCTTTTAAAATATAAGCTCATGAGGCACCTGGGTATCTCAGTCTGTTAAGCACCAACTCTTGATTTTGACTTGGGTCATGATCTCATGGTTCATGAGTTTGAGCCCTGCATTGGGCTCTGTGCTGACAGCACAGAGCCTGCTTCAGATCTTCTGTCTCCCTCTTTCTGCTCCTCCCCTGCTCTCTCTCTCTCAGTAATAAGTTAACGTTAAAAAATAAAATAAAATAAGCTCATGAGGGCAGGGTTTATCACTATCTCCAGAAGTTAACTCAATAAATATTTGCTAAATGAATATGTACACGAATTAGGGTTCTCTAAAGAAACAGAACCAATAGAATGTGTATACACAGAAAGAAGCTTATTACACAGAAATGGTTCATGTGATTAAGGGGGCTGGCTTGTCTAAGATCTGCAGGATGAGTCAGCAAGCTGGAGACCCAGGAGAGCTGATGGTGTAATTCCAGTTTGAAGGCCAGCAGGCTCAAAACCCAGGAACAACTGATATTTCAATTAAAGTCCAAAAGCAGGAATAATAGTCTTTCTGAGGGGAGAATCAGTGTTTTAAATTTATTTAGGCCTTCAACTAACAGGATATGGCCCACCCACATGGGGGGAAATTTGCTTTATTTGGTCTACCAATTTAAAGATTAATCTCAAAAAACTAAAAAAATATACAAACCTATTAGTCTGATCCAAAAGTACTCTCACAGAGGGGCACCTGGGTGGCTCAGTCGGTAAGTGTCTGACTTCAGCTCAGGTCATGATCTCATAGTTTGTGAGTTCAAGGCCTGCATCAGACTCTGTCCTGACAGCTCAGAGTCTGGAGCCTGCTTCAGACTCTGTGTCTCATTCTCTCTCTGCCCCTCCCCAACTTGTTCTCTGTCTCTCAAAAATAAATTTTAAAAATGTAAAAAAACAAAACAAAACAAAAAAAACAAAAACCAAAAACAAAAGTACTCTCACAGAAACACCCAGAATGTCTGACCAAATATCTGGGCACCCTGTGACCTAGTCAAGTTGACACATAAAACTAACCACCAAAATACACAAATATGTGAATGAACAAATAAACAAAAGAATGAGTCAATGCTCCCACTCTTCTCTCCTGGTTCCCAGTCAACTATATGCAAGTTTCTCTTCCTCCCACTCCAAAGTCACTGCCATTGGTCAGCAGTGGGAAAGGAAAGATCTACACTTTTAGTCTCTGAAGGATAGCCTTTAGTCTGCTCTTCTGATTGCTCTCTGCTATGGCTGCCATATTCTCTTTCATTTGCAAACACGTGGATTCAAATTCCAAAAAACAGATGAAGCCAACACTCTACTCTCAGCTCAGTTCCCCCCTCCCGCCCCCCCCCCCCCCCCACTTCCAACCACAGCTGGGAATGGTGTTCACTGTACCAGCTGGGCAACATCCACTCTGCTACACTTCTTATTAAATAACAATAGAAATGGTTAAATAGGTAACAAAAAGAATGGAGCTATGTGCACCATGTCCCCATGACAAAAGCTCCATTGTTACCTGCCTTCTTCTTGGCCTTCTGACCACATAGCTAAATTACCAAGGGGTTTTAAATCAACATTTCAATATTTATTGAATGTCTATTGTATGTCAGACACTGTTGAAGGCACAGGCGATAAAACAATGAAGAAACTAGACAAAATCCAAGTCTTTATGGAACATAAAGGTAAGGTAACTCTCGTGACCTGGTTATTCTGATTGATTTTTCAAAAATTAATCTCCTTGTATTAACATGGAAGTACTTACCTCTTACCAAATAAACAAAGAACATGCTTCTGGCATAAAAACTTGGGGCAAGTTGCTTCCACTTATCTAGCATAGGCCTACTTTACATAGCAGAGTATAATTATTAGAGTAGCTCCTACACTATCCCTATTATCAGTCACAATGCCTGGCATATGAATAAACAAATGGAGACTTCTTTTTTGCAGTAATACTAGAGAGGTTTGTATTTATTCATCTACCTTTCTGTGATATATTGCAAAAATGACCATAATATTTCACCCCACCCTGTATTCCTACCCTCTGTTATATGGCTTTTCAGCTCTTCCCATTAAGAGATGGAATCAATTTTCTCTCCCCTCAAATCTGGGCTGAACTTTTGACCTGTTTTGGCTGATAGGATTCAGCAGAAGTAATGGTATGCCAATTCCAAACCCAAGCCTCAAGAGACCTTGAACACTTTCGCACACTCACTGGAACCCTGTCCAGCTGCCATGTAAATAAGCTAAAAGATCAAAGACCAAAATGAACAAAAACAAGCTGTCATAGTTGGGGCTCTCTAGATCAGATACATCTCAACTAAGCTGGATACTGACTACAGATACAGGTGGCTATACCCACTGCTACCAGAACTGAGAAACTAAGCCCTACACCAATTGCTGATATGAAGAATTGTGAACTAAATAAATAGCTGTTGGTTTGAGACCCAGAGTTTTTAGGTAGTTTGTTACACAGCAAAAGCTAACTGATACATTATTTGATCCCTTCCTTTTGTGAGCAACAAATTAACTACCACAATCTTGTAGATGTTAGGATACACACAATAGGGATACCATTTGTATGCAAAAATAGATAACCCTAGTCCATAGAAACATTGTATGTATGACTTGACTTTAGAACAAACTGAACTAACAGATTTTGGTAAAATCATCAGCTGATGTTTTAAAGTACAGAGATTTATATTTTTCTTAAGGTTCACATAATTCTTTTTAAATTAGAAGACAAAGTGAATTTGGAAGATTGTATCTATTTGGATCTGAATTTCCCAACCTGTTTGGTAAAATTCAGACTTTTTTTCTCCATTTCCAAATCTTTCACCTTAGTAGGAATCGTGTGTTTACTATTTCTGGCAAAGTGAGATAGGGTATCTTTTAGATGCTCTGACCAAAACAAGGTAGCATGTTCCAGGGTTTTGCTTCTTTGTAAGGTAAATAAACATTCATTTCCATGTAGCTATCTTGAGAGTCTGAACATTCTTTACATATTCTTTGAAAAGATTCTCTTTTGGGGCATCTGGGTGGCTCAGTCGGTTGAGCGTCCGACTTCAGCTCAGGTCATGATCTCACGGTTCGTGGGTTCAAGCCCCGCATCAGGCTCTGTGCTGACAGCTCAGAGCCTGGAGCCTGCTTCTGATTCTGTGTCTCCCTCTCTCTCTCTCTCTCTGCCCCTCCCCTGCTCACGCTGTCTCTGTCTCTCAAAATAAATGAATGTAAAAAAATTCTTAAAAAAAAGAGAAAAGGTTCTCTTTTAACTTTTTTGACAAAATTAACATAATTAAAGGTAAAAAAGAATTCTTGAGCTTTTCTGGTTCTCTCTTTGTACAAATCAGATTTCTTTTTTTTAAATTTTTTTAATGTTTATTTATTTTTGAGAAAAAGAGACAGAGCATGAGTGGGGGAGGGCAGAGAGAGCAAAGAAGACAGAGAATCTGAAACAGGCTCCAGGAACTCCAGAATGGCGAGATCGTGACCTGAGCCAAAGTCGGATGCCCAATTGACTGGGCCACCCAGGAGCCCCCACTGCTTCAAAGTGAGCTGGACATTTTTGCAAGTATAAAAATATAAAATACAAATTGATATACATATATATATATGTATGTATATAATTATATATATATATGTATGTATATAATTATATATATCTATTCTCTCCCCTATCAATTATTAAATGCATTTTAAAATGCGGCAAAAGATACTGAAAACTACCAACTGAATCAGCAATGAATGAAAACAATGAATGTAAGGATAAATTCTATTATTAGCAGAACTGACTTTACATTTGCTAGCAGTTTTGGTTTCTAGAACTGAAGACATTGAATCTCTCTGAGGTAACCATTTGCTCTGGAACAGAGGACTAGCAGCCAGTATCACTCCTTTTTCCTTTTCTCTCCTTCTTCCACACAGAGGTGAACCACAGGGGTGAAGTCTGGAGCTTTAGCAGCTATATTGTAATCATGAAGCAAAAGGTCTGAGGGCAAAAGTCAATACTCTAATAAAAATGTCAGAGTGGAAATACACAAAAAGCTTGGTCTTTGATAGCATCATTGCATAACTACCTGGACCGATGCCAGTAACTTCCCAGTCAGGGCTCCTTGTTCTGTGAGGAAAAATCTCTATTTCTTTAATCCTCCATAGGTTTTCTGTTATTCATAGCTGAATGTGGAAAAAAGTGTACTTCTAGCGGTCACACAATATGAGAACTCAGTTATAATCTGAACATTTTTGAACGTCAAAGTAATAGCTTATTAATAGCCTTTATTGGTGACATAGATTGAGGTTTAAGACTTTTGATAAATTAGTTATTATATATACACTTAACCAGAACAGTATCTTAATTATGTAGTTTGACTTCAAATGGATAGCAGCTTGTGGACACATCTGGTATCTATGACTTTTTCTCTAGAGAAAACACTTGTCTCTATCAGTAGAGCATCGTTAACATGAGCGAGTTGTTGAGACACATAAAAAGCCTCAGGAGATCAGATTGGATATCACAACTGTATTGTTGAAACAGAATTCAACTTGCAAATATAATTATCCTTGGTCATTAGAGTGATCACTTTTCATTTGAATTCTAGTCTGGTCTCTAGAACTTAAAAGTGAGGTGAAGAGTCAGAAAGAGGGTTTGGACATTCAAATCATGACATAAAGCAAAAAAGGCTGGGCTTGGTTAGTACAAATAGTAGGAGAGTATGGAATACTTAAAATTAGCTTTCAGATCTATTAAGGGATACTGTTGAGAAAATGAAAGCCAGCTGTTCGCCATCTTTTATGATGAAAACCTCAAGTCAAGTGGGTTTATGCTTTTGCATCTGGGAATCAGATTAGCCAAAAAGAACTCCCTCTTGGAAGGTGAATATTGACTATTCTTCCTGGGATTGAATATTTGGAAAAGACTTAGATCTCAGCCTCTGGAGATAGTGGCTTAAATTGAATTCTGGGACTCCAAAAACAAAACAAAACAAAAAGATAATCAAATTCTGGGCTTCCTTATACCCTTTGTTGACAAACAGAGATACACAGGATAGGGTCTCCTATGGTTCCCCCACCTCACCCAATAATGCTTGGCATTTACTCTTTAGGGACAACCATGGCCTGTAGGTGAGAAGCCAGAAGGCAAAGGGCTGTCTAGAGGGAGGACAGGCCCTGCAGCCTTCTGGCTTTCTGCCAGCCTCTAGAGAACTTCCTCCCTCCCTCAGGTAGGAGGCAAAGCAGCTCTCAGTGGATGCACTGATATCTGGAAGTCATTAAACAAAAACTGAGTTTTTCTGTTCTCTCTTTGTACTCATTCTCATCTACAAGAGGGTGGTGTCTGTGTGGTCCTGCCTGAAGGCAGTGGTGAGGACTGACTGATTTCTCCAGGAGGTTGGTTCTATGATTTTATCAAATGTGCATAATTTGTAAGCTCTGGGTTATTCTCCTCTTAGTAAGCCTTGCTGAGCACTGAGTAACCATCTTCTTGGGAAGAGACAGCAAAATATTCCTGTTTTTATAAAATGTTCATGTGCCATGCAAATCTTTAAAAGCCTAACAAGACAGTGCCTGACATTTCTAGGCACCTTGACTACTGCACAGAAAATAGCAGCCAACTGGCGCCATCTGGAGGGGAAGAGGAGTCTAAACAATTAAGCAAATTTAAAAACCTAACTCTAAGGTTCTAAGGACATAAGCCCAAACATTATAGGAAATTTTCAAAAAATAGAATTTCCTGCTCCTTTTACCCTCTCTTCTCTGTATGCATCTGGGCTTATCACAATGAGGTTGGGATTCATGTTCACATAGGACCTCAAATTTAGACTTGGTTTCTCTCTCCAAATTAGGCTCTGCACTTAGTCATGCGGCTTCATTATAAAGGGACACTCTCCTCATTACCTAATGGCACCTCTTGTGCCATGTTAACCATATTTGAAATAAATCTTAGAATTATGTTGTATCCCAAAGTGTCACCCACTGATAGTTTCCATCAAAACTACCTGGGGTATTTCATAAAACCGCAGATTTATTAGGCTTTCTGAATATTAATTTCTTTCATACACCATTAGAAAGTAAAGTAATGTAAAGTAAGATGTGTTTTTTATTTTATCAAACACATACATGGCACTTATTATGGATTAGGTACCGTCCTGAGCACTTTACAAATATTAATGTACTGATGTATTAGGTCTTCTCAACAACTATAGAAAACTTGGTGCCATTATTATTCATCCTTGACTGATTAAGAAACCAAGATGCAGGAACTTGCCCAAGGTCACATAGCTAGTATGCACATAACAGGTTCAAGCATTGTTAAAAAAATTTTTTTTAATGCTTATTTATTTTTGACAGAGAGACAGAGTGTGAGCGGGTGAGGGGCAGAGAGAAAGGGAGACAGAATCTGAAGCAGGCTCCAGGCTCTGAGCAAGCTGTCAGCACAGAGCTTGACGCGGGGCCCAAACTCACAAACTGCGAGATCATGACCTGAGCCGAAGTCGGACGCTTAACCGACTGAGCCACCCAGGTGCCCCAGTCATGTTTTTTTTTTTTTTAAAGTAAATACTTCTATTTTGCCTTTCATGTACTTTCAGTATATTTTTTCTATTTACATCCCAAAATAGAAGATATCAATATAACTATAGCTGGGCAATGAGCACAGTCTGATATGTTAGGAAATGTTCTCACTGCCTTGAATAAAGAGAAATAGTCAATAGTCACAGTAACTAACAGACACTAAATATTCACTATGTTCTGTGTTCTAAATAATACATCTTATTTAATTTTTTGGAAAACTCTAGAGATAGGTAAAACTGTAACAGATTAAAAAAAAGAATAGAAAAAGACATACCATGTTAATATTAATTAAAAGAAAAACTGGACTGGCTATATGATTATCAAAGTAGATTTCAAAGCAAAGAAGGTAATTTCGTGATAAATGGACCCATTCATCAAGAAGACAAAATAATCTTATATGTTTTCAAACCTAACAACATAGATTCAAAAAACATGAAACAAAAAGTGGTAGAACTGATGGTAGAAATAGGCTAACCCACGGTTTCAGAGACGTCAACACATCTGTCTCAATTACTGATAGAACAAGCAGACAGAAAATCACTGAAGGTAGAGAAAACTTGAACAACGCAATCAACCAGCTAATGGACATTTATAGAACAATCCATTCAACAGTAGCAGAATATACATGTTTTTCAAATGTATATGGAATATGTGCTTAGAGAGATTATACTATGAACCGTTAAACAAGTATCGATAAGTTTAAAAAAATTCAAATCATACACAGCATAGTCTCTTTCCACATGAATTACAGTAGAAATCAATGGTAGAAAGGTATCTTCTTTTAAAATAAATAACAATTTAAAAACAAAGTAAATAACATACGGTCAAAGAAGAATCTAGAAGGAAATTAGAAGTATTTTGAGTTCGGGGCACCTGGGTGGCTCAGTTGGTTGAGTGTCCGACTTCGGCTCGGGTGATGATCTCATGGTTGGTGAGTTTGAGCCCCACGTTGGGCTCTGTGCTGACAACTCGGAGCCTGGAGTCTGCTTTGGTTTCTGTATCTCCCTCTCTCTCTGCCCCTCCCCTGCTCATGCTCTGTCTCTCTCTCAAAAATAAATAAACTTAAAAAAATTTTTTTAAAGGGATTCATAATATAAAGTGATGGTAAGAACAGGGATGAGAAAATGGATCTGAGACATCTAAAAGATAATATTCCAAGTCCTGGTGATCAATCTGCCATAGTGAAAGAAGTCTGTAGTGATCCCCAAGTTTTTATCTTTTGATTGTTCCATTAACTGAAAAAGAAACACAAGAGGCAGAAGGAGGTCTGGTGGAGGGGGAGAAATGAGTTTAAATTGGGCATGTTGAGGTTCCAATGCATGGGGGACGTTGAAGTGAAGATGTCTTTTAAGCAGGAAGAAAAAAGTTCAGAGAATGACAATGTGCGTGGGAGGTAAAACTCTTGACAGTGGCAACATTTTCCAAGAAAAATGCATAGAGGAGAGCATTGGGCTGGAACCCAAAGGAACCTTTTACCAAGGGCCAGAGATGGAAGGGAGATTCCTACTGAAGAGTCAGAAAGAATGGCCAGAGATATAGTGAAGGTAATTAAATATACTATCCTGGGGGTGCCTGGGTGGCTCAGTCAGTTGAGCATCTGACCCTTGGTTTTGGCACAGATCATGATCTCACAGTTCATGGGATTGAGCCCTGTGTTGGGCTCTGCACTGATGGCATGGGGCCTGCGTGGGATTCTCTCTCTCTGTGCCACTTCCCCTGCTCATGCATACTTGCACTTTCTCTCTCAAAATAAATAAATAAACTTTAAAAAAAACTATCCTGTTCTACTAACTAATGTCTCTGTTCCAAAGATGTGTTTCCTACCCTTCCTTTCCCTATCACCCACTTTTACCCCCACGTTTTCTGGTAGCAGGAAAAGAAAGCAACAAGCAAGTGTAACTTCTTTGTCCTGAAAGAAAGAGATTAAATAGAAAGTATAAAATACAATATATGACAGCTGATATCAAGGAAATATTTTTGGTTGACTACCATGGTTCTTTTGAGTTTAATTTCTTGGTGATTACTGTATACCTGTTGACAATCTACATGTTTGTCCTCCTAGAAAACCACCAGAGAAGAGTCAGAGGCCCAGCCCCCATCATTGTGACCATCAGCAGAATGCATCTTTCAACTACATTCTATAATTTCACTGAGGTATAGGATGGTCCATCTATAATGGCACTTTTCATTGGGTGTAAAAATAACTCTTAATTGTTATCAAGTTGGGTGGGAATCATTAAATTGGCTCTTGGGTGTACTTTGGCGTTGACAAAAGGAGGGGAAAATCTGGGGTAGCTGCTAGAATTTTGTGGTTCCTGTTGGGGAGGATAATAAAAGTGGTAGGCACTACAATCACTTGGGGTCTTATAGTCTGAACCATCACAGGCAGACTTGAAAACATTTAGCTAGCCAGGGATGTGCCCAGGCACTAGAGTATATATAACAGCATTTTAATTTTTTCACAGGAAGTAAAATCAGTTTCTTTAGAAATGAAGGAGAGACCTATTAACAACTAGACCCAAGGTCAGGCATCTATCTATCTATCTATCTATCTACCTATCTATATCTATATGTAGATATAGATATATACATTTATATGTATACTGAGTTATGGTGTTTATGGGAAGAGATGTGTGTGTAGGTGGATAGGCCTCAAAACAAGCCTCTTCAAAGGTGAGGCAATAAACATTAAAAAAAGAGACAGAAGTGATCAATAATATAGAATATAGCCTAGAGGTCCAGTAAGATACAGTAGCTATTGAATTTTAGAAATATGGAAGTCTTTGGTGATCCTAGTGAATTTTCATCAAGTAATGTAGCAAAAGCAGATTTTATTGTGCAGTGAGATGCCAATGTGAAGTGAACCAAAGCAATAAAGATGGCAAATGATAGACTATAATCAATAAACCTGAGAAAATATGAATAATACAATGTTTGCTTTTGTTTTCTTTTTAAAGATTTTATTTTTAATCTCTACACCCAGTGTGAGGCTCAAACTTACAGCCCCAGGGTCAAGAGTTACATGCTCCACCAACTGAGCCAGTCAGGTATCCCTGAATAAAATAGTGTCGAGGGAAGTAGAAACACAGGGTCAAAGGTAAACAAAAAACCAGGAGAGATCTGAGCACATTTGCAGGTTGAGGCAATGCAGCAAAAAGATAAGGAGAAAAAAAAAGATATGAGAATATGAGGGGATGATTGATTAAGGTCAAAGAGGAAACAAAGCATGTTTTCTGGGAGAAAACATAAGAGGAACATTGGTGGATGGATGACATCTCATACTTTGAATATGGAGGAAACAAGACACTAAACCAGGCAGATGTAGACAACTGTAAAGATCCCTCTATTTGGTTAATATCCCGCTTCTGAAGCTCCTGAGTGCTCTCCTCCTAACCCAGCCTCTTCCTGATTCATACCTTGCCTGCAAAAACTTGCATCCAGAAGCCTAACAATTGAGGGCATAATACCATTGATTGAAATGCCACAGTGAACATCCCTAATTTGGTTAACTTAGGTTCAAACAATGCAGTAGAGCTCAAAAAATTCAAAGCAACATATTCACTGATTTGTAGTTATATTTCTAATTTGTACTTGGAGAGCATGAGTCCAACTTGAAAAAAAATGGAATCCATGTTCCAAAGTTGCTTCATGAAGTTGATCTGTGGTTGAGGCTGTTCATTTTTTAAATCCTGGAGCTTCAGGAATCATCTAAATTGATGAATCATCTAAAACATTTATATCAAGAGTGTTGGTCCAGGTGACCAGGTCTTCCACTTCTTCTTCCCATGACTCATTCGTGTTAACATCATCTGGTAAAATTACACTCTTCCACCTCTCCTTTGTTCTATCGGTCTTCATGATGATATCAATTTCAGGTTGTGCATCAGGAAAATTTTGAACTATAAGAGGAAATATAAAAAAATTAAGAGACATGGCAGGGAACACAATAAAAAGAAATGCGTTCCTGCATTTGTAGCATAGCGCCTAAGATCATGTGAGTGAATGTTAGCAGCCTTTTAAAACTCTCTAAATTTCACATTTTTCAATTAATTTGTCATAAATCATTCTTTCCATTCTTGTCAGTCTTTTAATGCTCTGTTAGTTCATTCATTTAACATGTATTTACTGAGTCCTGCTAAGTGCCAGTAGACATGTAGGGGAAACAGTGTCCATGACTGTGTCAGCAGCTAAGTGTGGCTAAAGTGAAATCTGTGGCTAAGTGAAAACAGTTTTGGATTTTGACAGAGGAGAGGCAATTTGCTGAACAAAGAAGGGCAGAGAAGGAAGGTATGAGTACTCTAGACTGAGGACACAGCACATACTAAGGCACAGAAGTATAGGAGGACTTGACAGGTTTGGAAGTAATCAGAATCGACACATAAGCATTCATACCGTGCCAGCTGCTGTGCTAAGAAGTCTATATGTCTAATATTATTTAACTTAGATACAACCCTCGTGACAGGTAGGTATTACTATCCTTATTTCACAGATGAGGAAATTGAGACTGAGTGACCTATAGTAAGCTTGTTCAAGGACACCCAGCTAATGAGAATTGATCCCAGGTCTGTCAGATCCCAAATTCCTGTGTTACAGTCCATGGAGAGTTCAGTGGAGCTGGCAAGTTAGGCTGAGGCCAGACCAGGAAAGCCTCCTATGTCATCAAGCAAAGAAGATTCATCTTTTTTGTAAAGGTCTTGTAAACAGGGAAATAAACTGATTACACTTTAAAGGAACAATATAGACATAGTATCAATATTTCTCAGTATTTCCACTCAGCATGGGGAACTTGTTTTCTAGGAATGTTTAATCCTAGTTGGTGCTATTTATATTTTGCTTACCTCTACAAACTCATTGCATTTCCCTCCCATCTGCATAGCCGCCACCAAATTCATTGCCTAGTAAGGGATCTAGGACAAATTCTGTTGGTCTCCTGTTCATTTCCCTAATAACATATCAAATAAACCTCGTAATATTCATTGTATTCTAGTTATGCTATAGACAAAGGTTATAAGCAAATTGTTCTCTTGGTCTTTTGCTTTATAGAAAGATTTGTAGGGAGCTATGAATTTAGACGACTGCCATTACTCTGGGAGAATCCTGAGGTCTCCAATGATTGAGTTTTTAGTTTTGTGTTTTAATATTAATCTCTAGCTTTCATTAACTTAAATGTAAATTCTGTCTTTCCCTTGAGAAAACTTTCTACTTTATTTTCTAAGAACACATTATTGATGGACTAACTCTAGTTCTTCCTAACCTATATTTGGGCTATTCTGAATTTGCATGTTTTTGGGTACGAAAAATTCAGAGCCCCGTTCAAACCAGTTTAAATGATAAGCAAATGTCTTATCTCACAGAAGAAGAAAGTCAGACGTCAGGCAGGGTTCAATGATCCAGGGACTCAACAATATCATTAAGGACCAGTTCTTTCCACTGCTCTGCTTTCCCATCTTTGGTGTTGTTTTCATCTTCAGAGTCACAGCAAGAGAGCTATAGCCATTTAGTACTCACATCAGACATGGCAACATTTGGAGATAAAAGGAGGTCATTCTCTCCAGAGTCTCAGTTTCAAGAGTAGGAAAACCATCTCTTGAAACCCTCAGTATATATCTTCTCAGGCAGAATTGTGTCACACACTGCTCCTAAGCTAGTCCCTGGTAAGGGAAATGGGATTACCATGATTGACTGACACCAGTTGTTGGCCAGGAATGAATGTTGAGAGCCAATCACTTTGACCATTTGCCTCCTAGTTCCTGCCATGTTAAAAACAAAAGCTAACAACCAACCCTCCACCAAAAACCAAAACCAAAACAAACAAACCAGCCAAACAAACAAATAAACAAACAAAAGCAAAGCCTACTAGGAAGCATAAAAAGAAATCCTGGCTAGAATAGCAGAGCATAATGTAAAACAAATATTAAAAATGTTTCCTTATGAGACAGAAAAAAACATTATTTTCAACTTCCTTCCTCCAAAAAATCTTAAGTATTATAAATCCCTTCAAGAAAACTTGGACTTACTGGTTGGAATTAATAACAAAGGTAGAAACTCTGTTACTATGTTAACAAAATAACTTAAGAAGGCACAAACACTGGTGCGCCTGGGTGGCTCAGTTGGTTAAGCATCCAACTTTGGCTCAGGTCATGTCTTGTGGTCTGTGAGTTCGCGGTCCATGAGTTCGAGCCCCATGTCGGATTCTGACTTGACAGCTCAGAGTCTGGGCTGCTTCAGATTCTGTGTCTTCCTGTCTCTCGGCCCCTCCGCTGCTCACGCTGTCTCTGTATCTCTCTCAAAAATAAGTAAAGATTAAAAAAAAATTTTTTTAAAGCACAAATGCTAATTGCCATATAGTTTGTATGCATTTATGGGGATGGATCCTGGAAACTCTGCTTCTTATACAAATTTTTTACATCTGAAAATAATTTAGTTGGTAAAGATATTAAAATTTGTTCTGATTGGAAAGCTCTGATTATTGCCAAACGGTTTATTTCCATTTACTTCGGTGTTAGGCTTCAGTTAGGAAAACAGAGGCAATATAGATAATACAAGAATGAGGAGTTTCATGTAGAAAATAGGGATTACACAGGTGTGGGGAGACATAGTGGGAAGGAAGGTCTGGAAGGCAACAGCTGGAGAACTGGAAAAACAGTCACTATCTACCTTAGCCTGATGTGGGAAAACCAGGAGTTCATGGGGAAGTACAAGGGACTTCATGAATCTAGCCACCCAAAGTGGAACAAAAATTGTGAGTTCACAGAGATATTTGTGAAGCCATCATATTTGTAACGTGAGAGTTTGTAAAAAGTTGCATGAAATTGCTGTCTGAGGAAACTGACGATTTCTCAGGAAAAATGGCCTCTTCTTTCCTCCCACCTCCTAAATCTCTGATGAATTTTTTTCATTAGCCAACTATGATATGCTAACCCCCTCTACAAAAGAGGATCATAGAGTTCATTATTTATTTCAACCAAGTCATGCTTCCCTTTCATATGCTGTATAAGTTCACTGTTGCTACATAGTAAACAACCATAAAATCTCAGTGACCTATAACAGCAAGCATTTGTTTAGATCACACATCTGCAGGTCAGCTGGAGACTGGCTTATCTGGGCTGGGGACAGCTGGGAAGGTTGGCTGGGGAAGCTTGGCTCTATAGTTTTCATCTTTCTCTGTAATCAGAAGGCTAGTCAGACATGTTCTTGTGATGGTGGCAGAAGTGAAAAGGAGCGAGCCAAATAGCACAAACACTTTCCAAACACTGGCCATACCACACCCACCAATATTCCAGTGATCAAAACAAGTCACATGGCAAAATTTAAAGTCAAGGGTCAAGGGAGTACACTTTGTCCATGGAGGTAGAATAGGATAGAGAGTGAGTATTTCTGAACAATAATCTAATTTACCATAAACTTTTATATACAGTGTCTCTTCTTAGCAGTAAGATTAGACACAAAAGACAGTCTACCTCATTTCCAAAGAGGACAGGTCCAGCACTGGAGATCTAATTAGTTTCTAGATATTCCTTAAAGTGTTTTTTCTTCCAGCTTACCTTTCTTACTATTCCACTCATCATGGGTTTATTTACTTTCTTCCAGGATCAGAGCTGCTACAAGCATAACCACTCTACTTCATTGCAGTATTCATTCACTCATTCATTTATGAGCACTGAATGGCTACTAGAGGAGGTGCTGTGCTGTGGCAGATTGACGGGTAAGCAGCCCCTTTCCGAAGGGGGTCATTTTCTAAGGATATTGGCAGTAAAGGGACTTATATGACATAGCATGTGTGGAGGACAAACTGTAAGGTGTCTTATCATGATACCCTCATTCCAGTGTTCACATTTTTATGTCAACTCATAAATTTTAAGTATGGGTGGGACGTATTACTTCTAACCAAAAAAATATGACAAAGTGATGGAATCTCACTCCTCTGATTATGTTATATTACATAAGACTCCATTTTGCTATCAGACTTGGTCTAAAGACTCTCCTTGCTGGCTAGTGAGGTGAGGTAGTAGGCTAGGTTGGAAAAGACCACATGGCAATAAACTGCAGGCAGCCTCTAGGAGTTAGAAGTGGTCTTCAGCACACAGCCAGAAAGAAGCTGGGGCCTTAGTCATAAGGATAGAAGGAAGTGCATTCTATTAACAATCTTAGTTTCCTTGCAAGTAGCCCTTCCCCATGCAAGCCTCCAGATGACTCTGCAGTCCAGCTCACGCCTTGATCACAGCTATGAGATTCCAAGCAGAGGATCCAGCTATACCATGCCTGGACTCTGGACACACAGAAACTGTGAAACAATAGATATGTGCTATTTTAAGCCATTAAGTGTGTGGTGATTTGTTGCCTAGCAATAAAAAAGTAATAGGAAGGGGGAGTTAAGATGGCGGAGTAGACCCTAAGCTTGTCTCATCCCTGAAATGCAGCTCATCAGCATCAAATCATTTGGAACACCCAGGAAATTGATCTGAGGATGAACGCAACAATATGCATAATTTAAGCCAGATAATGTGGCAGGTACATGGTATGGAGAGGTGAATTGGGGAAGTTAAAGGCTGTGAAACTGCAAAGAGTAGGGAGAGTCATGAAGAGAGGACAAAGAAAAAAAGAGAAAGGGGGAGAGTGCAGTGCATTTGGATCATGCAAGAAAAGCACTCCTCCCACAAGTAGCTAGAGAAAGAGAAAGAAAGAGTGAAAATGCAGGGGACTGGATGAGAAATCTGTTCCCCAAAACCATTGATGGGGAGAAAGGAAAGGGTTTCAATACCACAAGGATTCTATAAACAGTGGAGTGCAAAGTCTGAAGGTTTAAAGCTCAGTGCTTGGTGGTGCTCCATTGAGGAAGCAGGACGAATTCCCAGGAGCAGACAGGGTGGTCGGAGGGGTCCAAGGGCTACAAAGGGAGAAGTGGTTCTTCTGCTTGGAGTGCATTTGGTAGAGGCCATATGGCTTCCCCAGAGCCCAAAGTCCTGGTGGACCTGGAGAACTGCCATGTTTACTGATACTAGAACAAAGACACCAGAATGCAGCAAAACCTGGCGCCAGCTGTGTGTTATAATTTACCATAAACTCTAAGCCTCTGCCACTGTGTGATTGTGCAAACATTTTCTAGGACAAGCCAGCTCCAGGGCATTACTTGGCGAGACCCTCCCCTACAGAATCAGTGTGGGTCCAAGCCATGGGGGTCTCTGAAGTGTGGGGTTTTGAAACACAGCCCCATCTGAGATAAAACTCTAGAGGGAGGTACCACTTGGCAGGCAGACAGCTTGGACACAGGCAGGGTAAGGGTGGGGAGTGGACAGAAGCCTGAGACAAAGGAGGGATGCTTGATCATAGGTCTGTGAGGGCACAAAATTCCTGAGCCAGAGACTAGAGAGCTGGGTGAAGCCATTTTCACCTGTAGTACACATACATAGATTGACCCCAGTGAGCTAAGCACCACCACCAAGAGAACAGAGCTGTTACACCAAGTCCTGCCCACCTGCGCCTTTCAGAGACATATTCCAGAAGGCAGTCTCTTCCACCTGTTTAGTCTGTAGACTATAGTGCATTGCAAAGTTTCATTTCTAGGGGAAATTGGATGTAACTTCATTTGGGTTTCATTCTGTTTGCTCGTTTGTTCATTTTCTTTTCTTCTGCTTTTGCTTATGTTGTTTTCTTTTTTTCTTTCTCTTTCTCGGATACAGAAAGAGGAAATTAAAAAATTATTCTATTTTATTTTATTCTATTTTATTATTTAATTTTTTTAATTTTTAAAAATTTTAAACTTTTTTTTCTTCCTTTCTCTTTTTTCTCTTTTCTATCAAGCTTCTCTCAACAAGCAGACTGAAACACACCTAGGATCTATCTTCCTTTATTCAATATTTATTGTTGTGTTTTTAATTTTTATTTTAATTTTTATTTTATTAATGTTTTCTCTTCCTCCAAAATGACAAGACAGAGGAATTCACCACAAAATAAAGAACAGGAAGAAATGACATCCAGGGATTTAATCAACACAGATATAAATAAGATGTCTAACTAGAATTTAAAGCCACGATTATAAGAAAACTAGCTGAAGTTGAAAAAAGCATAGAAGACACCAGAGAATCCCTTTCTGCTGAGAATAAAGAACTAAAATCTAGTTATGCTGAAATTAAATATGCTATAACGGAGATGCAATCTTGAATGGATGCTGTGACAGCAAGGATGGACAAAGCAGAGCAGTAAATCAATGAAATAAAAGATAAAATTATGGAAAATAATGAAGCAGAAAAAAAAAGAGGGAAACAAAGGCAAAAGATCACAATACAGGACTTAGAGAACTCAGCAACTTATTAAAGAGGAATAGCATTCATATCATAGCTGTCCCACAAGATGAAGAGAGAGAAAAAGGGGCAGAAGGTTTATGTGAGCAAATAATAGCTGTAAAGTGTCCTAATCTGGAAAAGGACATAGACATCAAAATCCAAGAAGCACAGAGAACTCCCATTAGATTCAACAAAAACTGACCATCACTGAGGCATAACACAGTCAAATTCTCAAAACACACAGACAAAGAAAGAATCATGAAAGCAGGAAAGGAAAAATAGTCCTTAACCTACATGGGATGACAAATCAGGTTTGCAGCAGATTTGTCCACAGAAACTTGGCAGGCCAGAAAGGAGTGGCAGGATATATTCAATGTGCTGAATTGGAAAAATAGGCAGCCAAGAATTCTTTATCCATCTAGACTGTCATTCAGAATAGAAGGAGAGATAAGAGTTTCCCAGACAAACAAAAACTAAAGGAGTTTGTGACCACTAAATGGAGAAAAAAGACAAAACAAAACTAAAAAGATCAAAAGCAACAAAGACTAGAAAGGACCAGAGAACATCACCAGAAACACCAACTTTACAGGTAGCACAATGGCACTAAATTCATATCTTTCATTAATCACTCTGAATGTAAATGGACTAAATGCTCCAATCAAAAGACACAGGGCATCAGAATGGAAAAAAAAAAAAAAAGACCTATCTATATGCTGTCTACAAGAGACCCATTTTAGACCTAAAGACACCTGCAGATTGAAAGTAAGGAGATGGAGAACCATCTATCATACTAATGGACATCAAGAAAGACAGAATAGCCATGCTTATATTAGACAAACTAGATTTTAAAACAAAGACTGTAACAAGAGATGAAGAAGGGCATTATATCATAATTAAGGGATCTATTCACCAAGATCTAATAATTATAAATATTTATGCCCCCAACTTGAAACACCCAAATATATAATCAATTAATCACAAACATAAAGAAATTCATTGATTATAATACCATAATAGTAGGGGACTTTAACACCCTACTTACAGCAATGGACAGATCACCTAAGCAGAAAATCAGTAAGGAAATAATGTTTTTGAATGACACACTGGACCGGATGGACTTAGCAGATATATTCAGAACATTTCATCCTAAAGCAGGAGAATACACATTCTTCTCAAATATACATAGAATATTCTCCAGAATAGATCACATACTGGGACATAAATCAGCCTTCAACAAGTTCAAAAAGATCGATATCATACCATGCATGTTTTCAGACCACAATGTTATGAAACTCAAAATCAACCACAGGAAAAAATTTGGAAAGACAATAAATACTTGGAGATTAAAGAACAACCTATTAATGGGTTAATCAAGAAATTAAAGAGGAAATTAAAAAATACACGGAAGCCAATGAAAATAAAAACACGACAATCCAAAACTTTTGGGATGCAGCAAAGGTAGTCATAAGAAGGAAGTATATAGCAATACAGGCCTTCTTAAAGAAGGAAGAAATATCTCAAATACAAAACCTAACCCTACACTTAAAGGAGCCAAGAAAAGAACAGCAAATAAAGCCCCAAATCAGCCAAAGAAGGGCAACAATAAAGATTAGAGCAGAAATCAATGATATTGAAATTAAAAAAATGAAACAGTAGAACACATCAATGAAACTAAGCTCTGGTTCTTTAAAAGAATTAACAAAATTGATAATCCCCTAGCCAGATTGATCAAAAAGAAAAAGGAAAGGACTCAAAGTAAAGGACTCAAATAAATAAAATCATTAATGAAAGAGGAGAGATCACAACCAACACCCCAGAAATACAAACGACAATAAGAGAATACTATGAGCAATTATTTGCCAGCAAATTGGGCAATCTAGAGGAAATGGATAAATTCCTAGAAATATATAAACTACCAAAACTGAAACAGGAAGAAGTAGAAAATTTGAACAAATCATCACCAGTAAAAATTGAATCAGTAATAAAAAATCTCCCAACAAACAAGAGTCCAGGGCTGGATGGCTTCCCAGGGAAATTTTACCAAACATTTAAAGAAGAGTTAATACTTATTCTTTTGAAGCTGTTCCAAAAAATATAAATGGAAGGAAAACTTCCAAATTCATTCTACGAGGCCAACATTACACTGATTCCAAAACCAGACAAAGACTCCACTAAAAAGGATAATTACAGGGGAGCCTGGGTGGCTCAGTTGGTTAAGTGTCCAACTCAGCTCAGGTCACGACCTCACAGTTTGTGAGTTCAAGTCCTGTGTTGGGCTCTGTGCTGACAGCTCAGAGCCCGGAGCCTGCTTCAGTTTCTGTGTCTCCCTCTCTCTCTGCCCTTTCCCCACTCACACTCTGTCTCTATCTCTCTCAAAAATAAATTAACATTAAAATATTTTTTTAAAAAAAGGAGAATTATAGACCAATTTCCCTGAGGAACATGGATGCAAAAATTCTCAACAAGATAGCACCAAATCGAATCCAACAATACATTAAAAATACATTCACCACGATCAATACATTGATCAAAACAATACATTCACCACAATCAAGAGGGATTTATTTTTGGGATTCAGGGCTGGTTCAAATTCCACAAATCAATCAACATGACACATCACATTAATAAAAGAAAGGATAAGAACCACATGATCTTCTCAATAGATGCAGAAAAAGAATTTGACAAAATACAGCATCTTTTCTTGATAAAAACACTTAAGAAAGTAGGGATAGAAGAAACATACCTCAACATCGTAAAGGCCATTATGAAAGACTCACAGGGAATATCATCCTCAATGGGGAAAAACTGAGAGCTTTCCCCCTAAGGCAAGGAACAAGACAGGGATGTCCACTCTTAATGCTGTTGTTTAACAAACATACTGTTGGAAGTCCTAGCCTCAGCAATCAGACAACAAAAAATAAATAAAAGGCATCCAAATCAACACGGAGAAAGTCAAACTTTCACTCTTACCGGACAACATGACACTCTAGGTGGAAAGTCAGAAAGACTCCACCGAAAAACTGCTAGAACTGATACATGAATTCAGCAAAGTCGCAGGATATAAAATCAATGTACAGAAATCAACTGCATTTCTATACACCAATAATAAAGCAGCAGAAAGAGAAATCAAGGAAACAATGTTAATTTATTTTTGAGAGAGATAGAGACAGAGTGTGAGTGGGGAAAGGGCAGAGAGAGAGGGAGACACAGAAACTGAAGCAGGCTCCGGGCTCTGAGCTGTCAGCACAGAGCCCAACACAGGACTTGAACTCACAAACTGTGAGATCGTGACCTGAGCTGAGTTGGACACTTAACCAACTGAGCCACCCAGGCTCCCCTGTAATTATCCTTTTTAGTGGAGTCTTTGTCTGGTTTTGGAATCAGTGTAATGTTGGCCTCGTAGAATGAATACATTAAAATATTTTTTAAAAAAAGGAGAATTATAGACCAATTTCCCTGAGGAACATGGATGCAAAAATTCTCAACAAGATAGCACCAAATCGAATCCAACAATACATTAAAAATACATTCAAGGAAACAATCCCATTTACAATTGCACTGAAAACCATAAAATACCTAGTAATAAAGCTAACCTAAGAGGTAAAAGATCTGTGTGCTTAAAACTATAGAAAGCTTATGAAAGAAATTGAAGAAGACAGAGAAATGGAAAAACCTTCCATGGTCATGGATTTGAAGAACATATATTGTTAAAATATCTATACTACCCAAAGCAATCTACACATTCAATGCAATCCCTACCAAAATAGCACCAGCATTTTTCACAGAGCTACTACAAAGAATCCAACAATTTGTATAGACCCAGAAAATACCCCGAATGGCCAAAATAATGTTGAAAAAGAAAATCAAAACTGGAGGCATCACAATTCTGACTTCAAGGTATATTACAAAGCTATAATCATCAAGACTGTATGGTACTGGCACAAAAACAGACACTCAGATCAATGGAACAGAATAGAGAACCCAGAAATGGACCCACAAATACATGGCCAACAAATCTTTGACAAAGCAGAAAAGAATATCTAATGAAAAAAGAATGTTTTCAGCAAATGGTGCTGAGAAAACTAGACTGTGACATACAGAAGAATGAAATTGGACCACTTTCTTATACCATACACAAAAATAAACTCAAAATGGATGAAAGACCTAAATCTAAGACAGAAAACCATTAAAATCCTAGAGGATAAAACAGGCAACAACCTCTTTGACCTCAGCCACAGAGGTCAAACTTCTTACTAGACATGTCTCTGTTGGCAAGGGAAACAAAAACAAAAATGAACTATTGAGACCTCATCAAGATAAAAAGCTTCTGCACAGTGAGAAAACAATCAGCAAAACTAAGAGGCAACCAACGGAATGGAAGAAGATATTTGCAAATGACATATCTGATAAAGGGTTAGTATCCAAAATGTATAGAGAACTTATCAAACTCAACACCCTGAAAACAAATAATCTGGTGAAGAAATGAGCAAAGGACATGAACAGATACTTTTCTAAAGAAGACATCCAGATGGCTAACAGACACATGAAAAGATGCAAAATATCACTCATCATCAGGGAAATACAAATCATAATCACAATGAGATACCACCTCACACCTGTCAGAATTGTTAAAATTAACAAGTAGGCAACAACAGATGTTGGTGAGAATGTGGAGAAAGGGGAATGCTTTTGCACTGCTGGTGGAAATGCTAACTGGTGCAGCTACTCTGGAAAGTGTAAGTAATTCAGGCTTTTTTCAAAGCTCCAATTCTTATGTAAGTAATTTACTGAATTTATTTTCTTAGAGTTAAATAACCTTAAAAGGAGAACACGAGATTAGGCCTCACAGATTTAAACTTATCTGAATTGAACAAAAATTTAAATGTATTGGGGTAATGACTAATATTTTAGTTCTAAAAACAAAGCAAAGCAAATAGGCTGAAATCAATTTACTTGGAGTGGGGCAGAGATGAACACTTTCCGTTGGATAATTGGCTTTGTGAGGCCTTCTGCTTTCTCTGGCAAGCCGAGCCATAGCAGCAGCATACCTGGAATAAGAAAAAGAAGAAGTTATCTAAGTTTCCAAATGAATTCCAGGTAGTGTACGTTACTATTGAGAAAGATAGGGCCAAACATATCAAATCTGACAGACCAGCAGAGCAATGAGGTTTGATTCTGGTGCCCTTCTGAGCATTCACTACTATATTAGTGAACAGAAATTATTCTAGTATATTTCCTAACAGCAGAAAAGCAGACAAATATGGTGTAATATTAATACTGTAAAAGTAGTAAAAGCATCAACTGGTAAGGCAAGGTGCATTTGTTTCCCAGGGCCTCCATAACTAATTTATTTTCATATAGTTCTGGAGGCTGATTTTTTTTTTATTTTTGTAATCAGGAATCGATGTTGAAATATTCTTCCCCTATTGAGATGATCATCTGATTCTTTCTTATTCTATTTTACGTTGTTCAAATTTTTCAAATATTAATCCAAGGTTACATTTCTGACATAAACCCCACGTGGTCATGTATAATTATCATAATTATTTATTATATTATTACATTTATGTTATATTTATTATAATTATATATATGGGATTTGATTAGCTAAAACTTTTGCATCTATGTACATGAGGTGTATTTATGTGTAATGGGTTTTTCTTTTCTTCCTGGTAGTGTCTTTGGTTTTGTTATTGAGGTAATGTAAACACTATCTATTTTGTTTGTTTTTTTTACTTAAGTTTTCAAATTCCAATATAATTAATATATAGTGTTATACTAGTTTCAGGCATACAATATAGTGATTCAATGATACTATACATTATTCAGTGCTTATCATAAGTGTACTCTTAATCCCCTTCACCTATTTTGCCCATCCCCTGATCCACGTCCCCTCTGGGAACCACCAGGTTATTCTCTATAGTTAGGAGTCTGTTTTTTTTTTTTTTTTTTGGTTTGTCTCCTTTTAAAATTTTATTTGTTTTGTTTCTTAAATTCCACATATAGAATCATATGGTATTTGTCTTTCTCTGACTGACATTTTTTGCTTACCATTGTACTCTCTGGATCCATCCATGTTATTTGAAATGGCAAGGCTTCACTCTTTTTTATGGCTGAGTAATATTCTACTATACATATACATATATATATACATATACATATATATATATACACATACACACATGCACACACATATACATATATACATACATACACACCACATCTTCTTTGTCCATTCATCAATTGACAGACAGTTGGGCTGTTTTCATAGTTTGGCTATTGTAAATAAAGCTGCTATAAACACAGGGATGTATATATCTTTTTGAATTACTATTTTCCTATTCTTTGGGTAAAATACCCAGTAGTTGAATTACTGGATCATATGGTATTTCTATTTTTAATTTTTTTAATGTTTAATTTTTGAGAGAGAAAGAGACAGAGCACAAGCAGAGGAGGAGCAGAGAGAGAGGGAGACACAGAATCTGAAGCAGCCTCAGGCTCTGAGCTGTTAGCACAGAGCCTGACACAAGACTTGCAGCCAGAACTGGAGATGGTGACCTGAGCCAAAGTTGGACGCTCAACTGACTGAGTCACCCAGGCGCCCCTATTTTTAATTTTTTGAAGAACTTCTATACTGTCTTCCACAGTGGCTGCACTACTTTGCATTCCCACCAACAGTGCATTAGGGTTCCTTTTTCTCCCTATCCTTGCCAACACTTGCTGTTTCTTGTGTTTTTTATTTTAGCCATTCTGACAGGTGTGAGGTGATTTCTCATTGTGGTTTTGATTTGCATTTCCCTGATGATGAGTGATGTTGGGTATCTTTTCATGTGTCTGTTGGTCATTTGGATGTCTTCTTTGCAGAAATGTCTGTTCATGTTTTCTGTCCATTTTTGAATTGATTTTTTTTTGGTGTTGAGCTGTATAAATTTTTTGTGTATTTTGAATACTAACCCTTTATCGGATTTATCATTTGCAAATATCTTCTCCTATTCAGTAGGTTATCTTTTAGTTTTGTTGATTGTTTCCTTTGCTGTGCAGAAGTTTTTAATTTTGATGTAGTCCCAATAGTTTTTTTTTTTTTAATTTCCCTTTCCTCAGAAGACATACCTAGAAAAATGCTGCTATGACCAGTGTCAGAGAAATTACTGTCTGTGCTCTCTTCTAGGATTTTTATGGTTTCAGGTCTCACATTTAGATCTTTAATCCATTTTGAGCTCATTTTTGTGTATGGTGTGAGAAAATGGTCCAGTTTCATTCTTTTGCACATAGCTGTCCAGCTTTCTCAACACCATTTGTTGGAGAGACTTTTTCCCATTGTATATTCTTGCCTCTTTTGCTGTAAATTAATTGGCCATATAGTCATGGGTTTATTTCTGTGCTCTTTATTCTGTTCCATTGATCTATATGTCAGTTTTTGGGCAGATACCATACTGTTTTGATTACTACAGCTTTGTAGTAGTGTATCTTGAAATCTGGGATTGAGATACCTCCAGTTTTGTTCTTTTTCAAGATTGCTTTGGCTATTTGGTGTTGTTTGTGGTCCCATACAAATTTTAGGATTATCTGTTCTGGTTCTGTGAAAAATGCTACTAGTATCTTGATAAGGATTGCGTCAAGAGGTAATGCTGACTTTATAACACGTATTGGGAAGTGTTCTCTTTTATATTTTCTAAAAAAGGAAAATTTTGTATTTTTTATACATTGATACTAGGTTTTCTTTTAACGTCTGGAAAATTCGTCAGTGAAGCCATTGGGCTTGGAGTTGTCTTTGTATGAAGGCTTTTAACTATCAGTTCAATTTCTGTATTAGACACAAAATTATTCAGGTTATCCATTTCTTTTTAAGAGAGCCTGTCTTTCACTTCATCTACGTAGTTGGATTTGTTGGTCTAAAAATGTATTTTACCTTCATTTTAGAGAGATATTTTCAAGGTGTATAAAATTCTAGGTCAATAATTTCTTTCAAGAACTCTAAAATTGTCATCAATTATCTTTTAGTGGTAAAGTTTCTGCCATAAAGTTATTGGTTGTTCTTATCTTTGGTTCCTCTGCATGCAGTGTGTGTGTGTGTGTGTGTGTGTGTGTGTGTGTGTGTGTGCGTGTGTGTGTTTATCCTTTGCTTTGAAGATTTTTCTCTTTATCACTTCAGCAATTTGATTATGATGTACTGTACCTTGGTATGGTTTCTTTATATTTCTGTTTCTTGGGATTCATTGAGTTTCTTGGTCGCTAAGCTTACAGCTTTCATCAGATTTGGACAATTTTCAGGCATAATTATTTCTTCACATATTTTTTTCTGTCAGTTCTTGTCTGGGACATCAATTACGTGTAACTTATACCACTTGATATTGCCACACAGCTCAATGAGGTGGCTTTTTTTTCCCCAGTCTTTTTTTCTCTATGTTTATTTTCAAGAGTTTACGTTGCTCCATGGGTAATTTCTTCTACAATATCTAATTTGTTGTTCTTTCCCAACAGTATATACTTACATTTTTAATTTACTTTATCTGTAGATATTCCATTGACCTTTTGTATATCTTCCATTTCTCCTCATTATAATCATGGTATTTTTTAGATCCTTGATGTATAACAGCTGCTTTAAAATCCATACCTACTAATTCGATCATCTCTATAGTTTATGGATCTTTTATACTGATAGATTTTTATTTTGGTTATGGGTTATATTTTCCTGCTTATTTTCCTGACTGGTCATTTTGTATGGGATTCTGGATGTTGTAAAATTTACTTTGTTGGGCAATGAATTTTATATATTCCTTTAAATATGGTTGTTTCAGCATGCAGCTCAGTAACTTACAAATCAATTTGTATATTCAAGGCTTGTGTTTAAGATTTCTGATGGGTCTAGAACAGCTTTTATGGGGGAACTAATACAGCTACATGTTCTTGGAAAGCAGCTTTATGTACATGACAAGAGTGATAAATCTTTCCATCTGGGGATCTGATTTTTTGTAACATGTTCTAAGGGAACTTCTTGGCTTCCTTCCTTTTCCTTCTTCCAGACAGAACACAATCTAATATACCTCTGGGAAACCACAGCCCTCTTCAATTTCACCCCTGCTCAGACCAAGACCTAAGCTAATCTACATACCTTATTTCTGTGGCCACATTTGGGGGATGGGTGGGAAGGATGCTGATGGGGAGGGCAAAGAGGGAGAGGGACACAGAGAGACCCCTCTCTGTTCTACGTGGGAGCAGAGCCAAAGGAACAATTCTCTCTCCCTCTGTTTTAAAGCCTAATATGTGTTTCTGACTCATATCAAAACCCCCTTTTTTGGAGAGATGAAGGGAGAAGCAGCTTTAAGTCATAGTATTTATAACATAGAATGCCCCACTAGATTCTGTGCTACCACTAGAAATCACGGTAAAGTTTTGGGGTACATTCTGAGAGAGAAGTTAATTAAATGAATTAAACTCATAAAAAATGAATAATAAAAATATGTGAAATTCATTAAAAAAAACAGTTGAAAGGACTGGGTATGTTTACTCTGAAAAAGAGAATACTTAAGGGGAAGTAGGAAAAAGGCACAAGAGCTATTTTCTGAGACTCAAAGGATAATTCCACAAAAAAGAAGGGCCTTATTTGTGTTGCTTCCAAGGACAAGTGGAGACACTTTGATTTCTGCCACAACATCATCCCTTGACCGGGCCTTCCACCCAAACCCAAAGCCATCCCTGGGTTCTCAGGGTCTGAGCTGCTGCTCGGTCTCATAGATAAAAGCCCAGGTTGTAGCATCTGGCAGGCCTAGATTGGAATTTCAGTTCTGTCACTTACAGAGTGTATAACCTTAGGGAACTTTAAAAAACAAACAAACAAACAAACAAACAAAACTTTTTCTCTAACCCCTCTTTTAAAATGGAGATAATTTCTCATTTCTTAATGGTTTTGCAGGCAAATGTAAAAACATATAGTAAGTATTCAATAAAAATCTGTTAAATGAATGAAAGAAATCTGTAATAGTTGAATGTCATAAGGTGTTAGATTTAAGCTAGAAATAAGGGAGATTCAAGCTATTTTAATGCTCCTTGAAGTACTGAGCTCCCTGTCTCTAAAACCATCCAAACAGAGACTAAGTAGTTGCTTGGCAGAAATGTTTTAAAGTTTTTTTTTCCCCCTTTGTCTATATTTTTTTCCAAGTCTTTATTTTAAAGGGAACATTTCCAATGTCCATTCTAATGCTAATTCTCTCTTTAACCACAAGATGGCGCTCAAGGTTCAATCTTTGAGGAGTCAAAGCCAGCATTCTGCCTTAAAAATGCATTAAATATAGAATTATGTAAATCTATAAAAACAATGTTTAACTTCAATAAGCCTGAAAGGATAGTACAAACATACATTAAATTAATGTATTCTGCATAAATATTTTCTATATAACTAGAGAAAAGGGAATCATGGTATGCTAAAGAAAAATCCCATATTTTTGTGAGTTAGAACACTCACAGACTCAGATACAGGAACTTAGAAATAATATATATTAACTCATTAATTTCAAATACAGTACAGTAATGTCTGGGTGGCTCAGTCAGTTGGGCATATGACTCTTGATTTCAGCTCAGATGATGATCTCACAATAAATAGTGACATCGAGCCCTGCATCAGGCTCTGCGTTGGGTATGGAGCCTGCTTGAGATTCTCTCTCTTTTTCTCTCTCTCTTTCCCTCTGCCCCTCCCTTGCTCACACACTCTCTCTCAAAATAAACAAATAAATAATAAAAAATAAAATAAAATACAGTACAACTAGATCCATAGTATATTTTATAAATATAAGAAAGTTTTACAAAGGAGAAAGGAGCACATATTGTTTAATAAGAGAATTTGAGATTGACCCCAAAAAACTTTTTCCACAAAACGTAGACTTGATTTGTGCTTGCAATTGGGTAGACAATATTTCCACATTACCTGAAAATTTTAAGCTTTTAATAAGCCTATATCAATGGGCAAGTAGAAATAATTTAGTTTTCAAATACAATACATGTTTATCAGTAACTTTGGGCCAGTTGGTTAATGGGCATGTTTCTCTCAATGATTAGTAAACTGCAGATAATATCTACCTCTACTTTCCCAGAATTTCTGTAGAGAAAGTTAGGGGTGACAATCCAGGTGAAAAGGGAGGCTAGGAATTTTGTCTTGAAGCTGTGTCCATATAACAAGGAAGTGGCTTCCCCTGGAGTGCAAGTTGATTTGCTATGGCTTTTTTTTTTTTAATGTTTATTTATTTTTGAGACAGAGAGAGAGCATGAATGGGGGAGGGTCAGAGAGAGAGGGAGACACAGAATCTGAAGCAGGCTCCAGGCTCTGAGCCATCAGCACAGAGCCCGACGCGGGGCTCGAACCCACGGACCATGAGATCATGACCTGAGCTGAAGTCGGACGCTTAACCTGCTGAGCCAGCCAGGCACCCCAATTTGCTATGGCTTTGAAGGAGGCTGATGGGCACCACTGTGGAGTTACACTTAGCGGTACAGCTGTCAACTGTACAGCATGGCCAGTATTACATTAGGAAAAGAAAGAATGCCTGGCACACAGTAGATGCTTTGCCATTTAGTTCCCATTACCTCTGTACCCCCCATGTGTAGACAGGAGCAATATTCTTTTTGAAAGCTACAAAGAATGCAAGACTCCAGAAAGGATAACTTTTGTTTAGATAACTTGCCGTCTGACAAAGCTTAGATTATTGGCACAGATATTTCCACTACCACATAAGTGATCACCAGCCGTAGAGTATGACATAAACAGTTTTGTAAGGAAGAATATTCAAAAGAACAGCTTGCACTGCTTTCTGATTTTGTATCTTTCACTATTTCTCCAAAGAAAATAAACACAAACTACTGATTAGCCTCTAGATTCATATTCTTTACCATGTCTTCGTAGAAATAAAGCATTTGCTTGAATAGTCAAGAGACAGGCAAGGCAATGGGGGAGAGAAAAAGGCCTTAGAAATGATGGGATGACCAAACCAAATGATCAATTCATGAATATTCATGAGCTGCTTATGACGACAATGGGTTCCTAGTAATACTAAAAACATGTGTAAAACTTAAGAATTTGCAAAAAATATTCATAACAGTTCATTTATATTTCCAATTTTCAATCACTCTTCTGCCATCACGCCCTCAGAATTCCCCACAGAACCATTATCTATTAGAATTAGCCTTAAAAGAAGTCAGCATCTACATTTAATTTTTCTAAAAATTAACTGCCTTCACATTTAATTCAACTATTAAGTAGGGAAAAAGGGTAAGTATGCATCATTCAACAAACACGACTGAGTGCCTGCAAGATGCCAGGTCCCATACTAAGGTCAGGGAAAACAAAGCTACCATAATGGCCTTGCCCTGGTCATTCTCCATAAACAGATGAATGTCTACACCGCAGTTGCTGAAACAGCCCGAAGAGTGCTATGGAAGGAGAGAGTGGGAGGATGTGGAAGCCTGAGTCAGGGACCCTTTCACAAATAGATGTTGGGCTGGATCTTCACGTCATCCTTGTGATGGACTTTGTCAGGCAGGAGAGATGATTATAGAGTGGAGAAGAGAAAAGAACCATGTGTATAATGGAACTAAAATAAATGTGGTCACGATAGGTGGCGCTGCCTGTTTCCTAACCTGGGAAAATGTTACCATTTTTACCTGCTTATGACAGAGACTATTTTCATTGTGTGAAAAGTTGGGGAGGGGCGTGGGTTTTTGTCTCCCCCTCTCCTCAGGAACTAATATTTATTGAGTGTCAACACTATATGATTATATTTATAAACAATCTCACTCAAGAGATCAAATGCAAAACTACTTTGCAAGGTAACTAATGCTATCTCTATTTAACAGCTAAGGAAACAAGCTGAGAGTGGGTAAGAATTTCTCTAAGATCCGTGTGACCCTAAAGCCCATGCTTTCCCCCATGCTACCTCCAAAGAAAGATGTTCCATTTGAAACTGGAACTAGGGCCACAGTGGACAAAGCCTGAATCATAGTGAATCTTTCGAGTACTTACTGCATACCAGATACTGTTTGAAGAGACTTGCATGCATTAATGTATTAATCCTCACAATCTCCTTGAGGGGTAGGTATAGTTATTACTGCCATTTAACAGATAAGGAAACTGAGGCACAAAGAGGTCAGATAACTTGCCCTGAGTTGGTCAAAGAGATGGTAATTGGCAGAGCCAAGATTGAAGTGCAGACAGTCTGGCTCCCTGGTCCCTGTGCTTAAGGATTCCACATTCCACCTTTTCACTCAGACCAGAGCCTAATTCTAGACCACCAGCAAAGACCCTGCTGGGAAACATATCCCAGGCAGAAGGCACAAAGTGGTGAAGAGGTCTTATGTCCCGAAATAATAGTGAGAAAAAAGAACTTGGTGTGGCTTAAGAATCAAGTCTTGATTGATGAGGAGTTGGGAGGACAGTAGGAGGAGGGATATGAAGCAGGAAAGATAGGTCTTTCTCCTTAATACTATGCAGATGAAAGGTTGTTAATTTGCATTTTCTGGTTTTTTTAAAATAGGAAATTTCAAGGAAAGCATTTTCAATATTAAAGCAGACAAATGCATAATGACATTATGTTACATGCATGTATAGACCAATTACTTGCTTGCAAAGATGCTCAACCATTTTCTACTTGAGACTCTATGAATTGACCACTTTATTATATTGTATTTTGATTAAACATGAGACTTCTAATAATTATTTGAAAAGAAGTTGGTGCAACATACTTTAGGTTTTTGTAACCTCTTGTGGCATATTTATGCCACAATAAAATTATTCAGCAAAATGTAATATCTTTTAAAAACTTTGTTGTTTTTAAACCAATCAACTCCAAAATTTAAAAGAAGCAATTATCATTTGATCTAAATATATTCTCATCAACCACCAGATGGCATAAGGTGTGAGAGTTTTATTCTGACAGGGTCAACCACACACATGATAATTTCAACTATAACTTCAAAATAATGTATTTGGAAAAATGTTCTAGCACTCAAACAGCTCACAATTATTTCAGCCATATGTAGAAGTGGATGGATAAGTTGAAAATGACATAGTCCTACTTTTTCTAAATTTTGGGTTCTGTGGGACGCTGGCATTACATAATGAATCAATGATCAAACAAATAAAACAAAGCAGTTCTGTTACAGGAAATAAAAAAGGAAGTCATGTCAAAACAAAATTAACCTTATGTTCTAAGTAGCTTTCTTTAACTCTAAATGAAACTTGAAACATGCGTTCATGAAAAAACCATGCTTGTATGCTTCAATTTCTGCTGTAAAAAAACTTTTTCTATGGCCTATAATTTATTCTGAAGGTAGAAAAGTATCAAATGCAACAGCTTTTCTCCACTCTGGCTTGAAGAGAAGCTGTCACAGAAGTCAACTGAAAAAAAGAATATCCAGGTGAAAAACCCAATCTGAACTATGATGTTAAAAAGGAAAATATATATGTTTTAAGAACCTCAATTTCTTTTTAAAATTTTTTTAAATGTTTATTTTTGAGAGAGAGACAGAGAGAGACAGAGAGAGAGAGATTGAGAAATAAGGACAGAGAGAGAGGGAGACACAGAGTTCGAAGCAGGCTCCAGTCTCTGAGCTGTCAGCACAGAGCCTGAAGCAAGGCTCGAAATCATGAACCACAAGATCATGACCTGAGCTGAAGTTGGACTCTTAACTGACTGAACCACCTAGGCGCACCTAAGAACTTCAATTTCTACCGAAATTCAAAACACTTTACATTATTTTTATTAATCCTGTATATCCTTCTAGAAATAAACAATCACATTGATAACAAGCCAAAACTGAGGTAAATGAGGTAAATGCAAAAAATACAAAACAAAACTCCCCTAGTGTTTAACTCCCTTAGTGTTGTGTAGCACATTCACCAAGTCCTTTGAAATAAGCACACCAGAATAAATAACTACGATAGCCTAGTCAAACCACAGAGCTCAGATGCAATCTTTTTCCAGCATGATGAAAAGGCAAAACTGCCTTTAGGAGTCAAGAGACCAAAGATGAGATTAAGATCTCTTCTCTAATGTGGTTTAATAGTCAATGATTTCTGAAGATACTATAATAATTTTATATTTTATAGATGCTTCCCCATTAGATGAAATATATTTGGTTCTTGAATGAAAAGTCCATGGATGATGAAAAGATATTTGGAACTATGAGAAGGATGAAAAGCTAACTGGTGACACAGAAACAGGATGTACTTTTTTTTTTTTTTTTCTGATTTCTAAGTCATATGATAATGAGGATAATGGGAATTGGAGTAAGAGAAGTAATGCGGAGGGTGTTGTGAGAGTCCTTCACTGTGGCACATGTCCAACTTTATTTTTGGCCGTCAATAGGTGAACATTAATAAAGGGAACCCTCATTAAAGTGAAGTTGGGGGGCCAGAAGGTGGAGCCCTACTACCCAATTTCAATTACATGAAGAACTGTCCATTATAGACCCCAACAGAAGAATCATCAGCAGGAAAGAATCATCAATTACAGATACCAACAGGGAAAGATGTACATTGCCTCTCCTATAAGAAACTGACTGCACCAGCAACTTAGCCAATGAGAAACTGTCATCATCCTGAACACGTGCTTTCAAAACAACTCCTCTCAACTTATTCCTTCTCTATAAAATGATGTTCCTCTCCCTTTGTTTGTTGGACTAGCCCTGTGGTTTTGACCTGGATTTCAAGTCCTAGATTGTAATTCTCTGCTATTCCCAAATAAACCCATTTTTGCTGGTCAAATAAATTTTAAAGGTTAACAGTAGCAAAGATATTTCCCACCTAGGTTCATAGGAAAGGGAAAAAGATGCTTCTTATTCTTGTTCTTATGTTTAGAAAAGGGCATCCGTTGTTACTTCCAAAGACTTCTTTTGATGGTTCAGCTAGACAGTAGAAAGTAGAATGATAGATGTTTTGAGTTAAGAAGATAATCAAATTACTTACTTTAGATTCCATTCTCTAGGATGTTTTAATTCAAGTTTCTTCCATTTATGATACTCGCCAATAAAATGTGGATCTTCAGGCACTGAAATTAGAGTTTTGAAAAAGGTTCAAAGTTTAAAATAATTCACTTTTCATGAAGTTGATATGTGGCAATGATGTACACTATATAGTTCAAGCCAAATTACAATGCTCACTTTCCAAATTTCTTCCTTTTACTTGAACTTTGTATTATTGGATATTTGAAATAAGTAGATTTTTCTTCAAAATTTCCATTATAATGACATTTGTTTATATATCTTTTATAGTAATGAAGAAGGTGTTAAAATAACTCATATAGAAACTACAGACACCACAGTTTAACAAAATTCAAACTCAGCACCAGAAGTAAAAATATAAAAGTGACATTATAGGTCTTGATCTTTCACAAAGCAAGAATCTACAATGGATGATCATCCATTCCAGCCTCTGAATGAATCCCTTGCCAACGACAGAAAACTCTCCTCTCTGTTGTTGGGAAACTGCCTTTTCCATTGTCAGACAGTAAGGTCACAATGTCTTTCCTCAACCTGAGTGCTGAGTCTTTACTGGTCCTAGTTCAGATCTCTGCAGTAATACTGACCAGGTTCATCCCTTCCCCATGTGAGAGAGTCCTTCTAAAATTTGAAGATACCTATCAGAGCCTCAGTTCCCTCAACTTTATCTTAAGATATGGTTTTCTAGGGACCTAATCATCCTCACCATCCTGGTGGTGAACTTTGCTAACGTTCCTATTAAAGTTTACGTCCAGAACTGGCTCTGATCTTGATTTCTTTTGAATAGCAAAGATTTAAGTGGGTTACTACCTCTCTTGATCTGTGTGCTATGCTTCTATCACTTCAGCTCAGATCTGCATTAATATTTTCTGAAAATCAAAGTACACAATTGCCTCATATGTTTGTGGTTAATTATAAGCCTTATGCCTTCAATAAAATTAACAAAAAATTTACTGAAAGTCAGATCATACACACAAACATATCTATCTATCTACCTATCATCTCCCTGTTTCTTGTAATTGTCCTGGGTTTATAGTCTTGAACTTTATTTAACCAACTAGATGCTCTCCTCCAGTCTTATCTGGAGCTTCCTTCTAAACAATGATTGATTGATTAACTGTTGCTAGTTTGGTGAATTATATCATTGATAGAAACATTTAAATTGAATAGCTCTCATTTTCTTCTATTAATATTATTTTAGCCAGCAGTGTTCCTGTCTATTCTTTGATTTCTTTTCCTCCTTCAAACACACACAAGTACACATACATACATGATCTTTTTTTTAATTTTTTTAAACGTTTATTTATTTTTGAGACAGAGAGAGACAGAGCATGAACGGGGGAGGGTCAGAGAGAGAGGGAGACACAGAATCTGAAACAGGCTCTAGGCTCTGAGCAGTCAGCACAGAGCCCGACATGGGGCTCGAACTCACGGACCGCGAGATCATGACCTGAGCCGAAGTCGGACGCTTAACCGACTGAGCCACCCCGGCGCCCCGCATACATACATGCTCTTATAGGCTTTAAACTTCATACTTCTACTTCTACTATTTGGATTTATACTTCTCCCTTCCTTTATATTAAGGAAGCAAATATGAGCTCCTTAAGGTTCTTAGTGAGGTCTCACTATTTCCTTTAGATGATTATAATAACTACTATTAACAGAGTTAATAGTACTTACTGCACATTGGGCATCTGTAAAGAAGGTACGTAGTGGTTACCATTGCAATATACACTTTACAGATGAACAAACAGAAAATTTGAGTAATGTCTTCTCATTGGGACTATTCACTACCACTTAGATGAAATTTAAATTTGAGGGTTCCATTCAAGGATAATTCATGTTGCCTTATTTTTTTTGAAACTGCCCTTCCTACATTTTCTATTTGAATATGTACATCAGTCTCTTCCTTATATATTATGAAACCCCAAATGGCATGGTCATCCTTCCTGGAATATTTCCATTAATTTTATATCACTGACTCATTTTCTTCATTGCTTTCTCTACTGAGAGCTGAAAATTGCCACAGTATTTGTACAGACTTTTAATGCTTCCTATTTTATCCCCATAATTTTCTCATTCACCTGTTCTTGTACCATCTGATCATAAACTTCTCAAAAAGCTTATCATAATATGTATGTATCTAGACATAGAAGATGCTAAATGAGTGATATTGATAGGAGGGAAATAATTAAGGGGCGGGGGGATGTGAGAGCAAGCAGGAGGAAAGGACCAGTGAAATTTCGCCAGTTCTTGAAGCTAAAATTCCCCATTATGACCATATCTTGTCTTTGTGGCAGTTCTGTAGTCTCTGGTAGAAAATCATCTATTGACTCCATGATAAACTTCTTTCTTCCCTTCCTTCTAGGATAACTGGGCGTCACCTTTACTTTGTTTTTGCCATGACACATTTCTTATGCAACATCTGTGTAGGTTGATCTACATTTTTTTCCACTGCTGGGACTGTCACATCCAAAGAAATGTAGTAGCATCAATTTGCCTTAGCATGCTTTGGTTTCACATGTATTATCTCATACTACCATAGAACAACTTAAAATAGATTGGAATGTTTCTTTCAATGAATAGGAATTTAAAAATGAGGTACAAAGATTTAAGTGACTAACCTAAATTCACTTAACTGTAAGTGGCAGAACCAGTACAGGGCAACTTCCAACATCATACTCTTCCCACTGCAGCCTTTCCAACCTTGGTTGCACATTGTAATCACCTGGGGAGCTTTAAAAACTACTACTGCCAGGTCCTGCTCCCGGAGATCCTGATGTAATTAGTCTGGGGGTGTGCCTTTTACATGGGAATTTTTACAAGTTCCTCTGGTGGTTCTAATGAGTAGTCAAGACTGAGAAGCACTGCATTAGAATTAGATAATGCTGCCTCTTGCATCTAAATGCATTCTGGAGACACTTGCCCTGATTGCTGGCTCAAAGACTCAAAGAATGGAAGTCTTCTAGGGTGAAAGCAAACATCCCCATGATGCTTCAGGGTGTCTGGTCTGTCTGATGACAGCAAACAAACACCAGGAAGCCTCTACTCAGTATTACAGGGTACACTGGTCTGAAGGGATTTTTTTCCTTTAACATAAACATTTCCTTATGGGAATCATATTCTGTCATTAAAGGTGCTGTTACCCACAACCATATGTATTCGTTTGTTCTCTGCCAAACTTTTATTTGCCATTCTATACTGATGGATAGAGAACAGAGGATCATCAGTGCATTTCCCCATATGATTGCCTATGATTATAAACTAATAATCATAATTATTGAAAAATGTACTGCATATACTGCAGAGTTTGAATTTACATCTCAGGCTATAGAGAGATAGCATTTTTATATAATATTATGGAGGCAGTTTTAGTATGTGAAAAAGAGCAATAAATGTAGAGTCAGAGGAATTGGTTCAAGTCAAGAGTCAGAACCTACTTGTACTAATAATAAGCACACTTACTGAGCACTCACTATGTGCTAGGCACTGTTGTAAGTACTTCAGTGCTATGAGGTATGTGCTATAATTATTCTCATTTTACAGACGAGGGAACTGACAGAGACGATAAGAAACTTACCCAAGGTCACACAGCTACTAAATGGAAGAACCAGGATTAAATATCAGCAATTTGGTTCCAGAATTTACACTCTTTATCAATGTATAATATTCCCTCTTACCTGTGTGACCTTAGGTAAATTTCTTAGCTGCTCTTGGTCTTGGTTTTTTCATCTGTAAAACAGAGTGATGACAGTAATAATGCCTGGTTCATAGTGTTGACATACTATTATACATGACATATATTGGTTGACAAATGAATAAAAGAATAAGATTGGGATGATCAAAAAATAATGGAGAGTATACTTTGTAAACTGTATTGTGCATGTATACACTTACCATTATTTTGGCACACATAACTATGGGTAGATTTGTTGCACAAAGATATGGAAAAGAGTTAATACCCCAAATCAAAATACAACCACTCATCAATATTCATAAAAAAGCTTTCAAAAATATGCACAAGAATTTCATAATCTTTCCAGTGATAAGGATGTAACTGTAGAAGCTGGTTATTAGAAGTTTCCCTTTGATTTCTGAGTGCTTGAAGAAGCATTCTATATGAAAGCTATATGTAATCTTTATTACACACAAAATTAGGCCGTTAAAAAAGAGTATTGGATCTCATCTAGCTGAATTATCCAAAGACAAAATGGCCAGCAGCATATGTAAGGTTTAAATTTAAATTCAATAAAAAAAATGTTTATTTATTTTGAGAGAGGGTGTGTAAGCATGCAAGCAGGGGGAGGGGAAAACAGAGAGGGAGAGAGACTATCCCAAGCAGGCTCTGCACTGTAAGTACAGAGCTTGATACTTACACCGGGCTCGATCTTACCAATCATGAGATCATGACCTGAGCCAAAATAAAGAGTTGGATGCTTGACCGACTGAGCCACCCAGGCACCCCTAAGTTTAATTTGTAAAAATAAAATGCTTATTATTACTGAAGGAAACCTCCTGAAACATTCTTATAACAAATCCCTAGAAGAAGAATAGGTAGGGTGATTGTGAAATCTTGTTCCAAAGGTTAGAATCAAAGTCTCTGAAATTCTTCTGAGCTAGAGGTAGCCACTAAAGCTCACAAAAAGGGTTGAATTACATACTAAGTTAGTGATAGATGTAGAAAGGAGAACCAAGTTAAACATTTTGGTGGCAAGTCTTTTAAAGAAGAAACTGTAGTCTGTGGTGCTTAATTTTTCATTTTTAGTTGTTGTTTATTGCAACACAATTATTTCCAAATTTCTTTAAGTTCTTGCATGTGCCACTATTAGTAGTAGTAGTAGTAGTAGGCTTCATGCCCAGTGAAGAACCCAAGGTGGGGCTCAAACTCACAATCATGTGAGATCATGACCTGAGCCAAGATCAAGTGTCAGACACTCAACCGACTGAGCCACCCAGGTGCCCCTATTTTTTTTTTTCTTAGCAGTTTGGAGTTTCCAAATGTTTCTGTATATTTACATGTTATTCCAAAAAGCACCATTCTTCTTCTTCTTCTTCTTCTTCTTCTTCTTCTTCTTCTTCTTCTTCTCCTTCTCCTTTTTTTTTTTTTTTTTTTTTTTTTTTAGAGAAAAAGAGAGCATGTGAGTGGGGGAAAGGGGCAGAGAGAAAGAGAATCTTAAGCAGGTTCCACACTCAGTGAAGAACCTGGGATCATTACCTGAGCTGAAACCAAGAGTCAGTTGCTCAGCAAACTGGGCCACCCAGGTGCCTCTTCCATAAAGCACCATTCTAAATCAGTTCGTTTGTTTTATGGTTGAAGGAGTTGGATGTTCAGTTGTTCCCTAGAATGTGCCAATTGCCTCTCTACCCCTTGTTTGTTAAGGGTTCCTGCCTCCTGGAACCTATCTGAGTTCCTCGGTGCCTCCACATAGGAGGTACTCAAGATGTGTTTGCCGAGTTGACTAAGCAGGACCCAAACACATATCTTTGAAATGAAGTAAATATTCATGTACTCTGGTATCAAAAGTAATAAAATTCTTTGTAGTGCTAGAGTTGCTAAAGATTGTGTTTCTTAAAGCACCTTTAATCATTTTTCTTAACCACAAATCTAGGATAAGTGAGGAAGGTAATATGTCATCACAAAAAACTAACATCGTGAAAGAACATGTAATTTCTTAGAAGTTATTGATCTAATTATCTTTTTAATATTTGTTAAGCTTAGTATTGTTTTGTTCTCTAAGTTGTGTCTTAAAACTACACACTTTTTTTTTTGGTGATATTTTGTTCTATTGAAACCAAATATGAGCCTGTCACAATGGTGAGATGCAAGTCGATGAGACCACAATTAAGGCAGTGGTCATCAGGATGGAGTGGAAAGGGAAACATTTTTTTTTCTTTAGAGCGGGGGAAGGGGGTAGAGGGAGAGACAGAGAGTATCTTAAGCAGGAGCCCTACATGGGTTTTGATCCCACAATCCTGGGATCATGACCCAAGCGGAAATCAACAGTCGGTCATTCAACTGACTGAGCCACCCAGGTGCCCTGAAGGAGGAACTTTCTTAATGTTGTAGGAGATAAAGTAAACAAGGCTTAATCTGGGAGACAGAGAGTTCTAGGAAATGTCTTTGATTCTGGTTTAGGCAAGTAAATGCAATAATGGTGATCTACCCCTAACCCAGAGAGCTAATAAAGGAGGGAGGCTAAGTTTTGGGGCAAGATAATGAATTCGCTTTGGGATATCTTAAGTAGGAGATGCCTGTAACACATGTAGGTGGGATGTCCAATGCACAGTTATAAATATGCATGCAGAATTCAGAAGAGGCGTTGGCTAGAAATGAGGCTTTGAGAATTATTGGCAGGTAGGCTAATGAAAACCATGGTGATAGCTGAGGTCTCTCAAAGAGAGTAGGCAGAGAGAATTGAATGAAGAAGATTTTGCTAGAGGTGCCTGGGTGGCTCAGTCAGTTGAGTGTGTGACTCTTAACTTCCCATTGGGTCATGATCCCATGGTCATGAGATCATACCCACATTGGGCCCCATGTCGGGCTCCAAGCTGAGTGTAAAGCCTGCTTGGGATTCTCTTTCTCTTTTGTTCCCTCTCTGCCCCTCCCCCACTCGCACATGCTTTGTCTCTCTCTCTCTCTCTCTCTCTCTCTCTAATAAAAAAAAGTTTTTGCTAAAGAAAGAGGCAGGGGAGCACTGAGGAGGGGAGGAGACAAACCATGGATGATGGTGTCATCTAACTCAAGGAGGGCATAGCAAATGAGAGTACAAGTAAAGATAAAGACTAAAAGGTTGGGGCGCCTGGCTGGCTCGGTTGTTGCGACTCTTGATCTCAGGGTTGTGAGTTTGAGCACCACGCTGGGCGAGGAGCCCACTTAAAATTAAAAAAGAAGGTTATCACTGAGCCTGGGAGTTAGGATGTCATGGGTAACTTCAGAATGCATCATTTCAGCAGGACAGACTGGATAACCTACTTGGATCCAAATAATTAAACAGCACACAAAAGATTCAATTAAATAAGACCAGTAAGCTGTCTGGCTCTCCCCTTTTGCCTTTTTGGCTCCTAATGTATGATGGCAACAGGTGATTCGTCCCTAGGTTGATCACTGAAAGCCCTAGGCTCATATGTTTTCTTGTTGTCTTTCTACCTAATACTCTCTCTGGCTTTGAGGATAATTGTGTTTAGAATCAAAAAGGATCCTATTGCTATGAAGGCTTCTTTTTGGGGTGAAGGGAGTAAAGTAAGCCTCATGAGACTGAGGACTTCATCTTTTATTCCTCCAAATGTCTATCTTTCCTTCTGGCTTTTAAGAAGACTGCAGTCCAGGGCTCTGTACAAAAGAGGAACCAAATTAATAGATGTTGAATGATTCATATATAGAGGCAACAGAGAAGTTTATCACCTTCAGATTACAAATATATGTCAATTAGTCTTTGAAAGCAAGACAAGTTGAGAATAAATAAGAGATTAATATATACCAAAAGGACATAAGATAAGGCTAGATCACCTTACATGGACTTCTATAATACTCTGTGGCTTTGGATGTGGCTATTCCAGACCATGTCTTGTAGTAATCATTAAATGAGACTGCCTTAGTTGATCTGAAAATATACATAAAAATCAGGCAATGAGTATTTGCAAGTTTGCTTTTTAAAATTATTTTATCAGATTGGACAGTTTCAGATAACAATATCTTGCCATAAGACAGTAAACTCATTTGCAGTTTCTAATAAGTGATCTAACATTAATTTCTGCACTAACACATAAAAATCACAAAACGAAAATCTTGCCAAACATATTTCAAAGGTAAATGTAAAATGTGCATCCATGTGCATATTATAAAGAGAAAAATATAGGTTTAAGATATCTGCCTTTCATGACTAACATGAAAGAAAGAATTTTAAGAAAAGCATCAGATTTGCATGTTTTCCCTTTCTTCAATAAACGGTTTTCTTAAATATCTATGCCAAATTTTAGTAAAATCACCTTTATTTCCCTTTTATAATGAGGAAAAATAAAACACCAGAATTGAGATCAGTTTAATTTTCACACAAAATCTGGCCATTTTCATAGAGGGGGGAAAAACCCAACTCTTTTCTGGTAATCTTGCCTGCACTTTTCCTTCCCTGTGCTGACATTACTTTATCCTAATGGTAGAGCAAAGATTGTTAGAAAATACTGAACAGGAACCGTGAAGTTGTCACTTAAATAACTACATTTCCAACCTTTTTTTATACCAACATTTTGACTGCAGAGATCCTCAACACTCTACAAACAAAACATGACTTTGGGATATTTTCAGATGTGTGAAATCACCAATTAACTGGTTTACATAGATGCTGCATCAGATATAAACAACCTTATGTCTGTTTTCTTTGAAGTTCTTAGCTCTTCGGAAGAAGTGACTTTTCAGTTAGAACAAGTACACCAGCATTAATTTTCCTAGGTGAATTGTAGCTACATTGAAGTAAATATCGGACTCAATTTTGAAATGGATGGTACAATAGCTAAATTGTTTAATGCGTTCATTTATTTAAGTGATAATTACAGACACATCATTTAAAGAGTAACATTTTTCAAATGCGTTATTGCTTTTGCAATCACACGTAAGTAGAAATCTGAAACTGGGTGAAGATAAATTAATCACCGCTATTATGGCTCCCAGAGCTGCGTGCGGAGCTTTACACCAGTAAATGACATATTAAACTAACATTAATTTTGCCAACGAAATGTTTCAGCATTTGGCAAGAGAGGTAACAAAATGAAAGGCTGCATTATATCTCCTGCATGAAGAAGCTGGTGATCAATTTGCTGTCACAGATCATTTAGCAGACAACAATGACCCAAGAGGAAGGAAACTGTCAACACACTGTCTCGTGAAAAAAAAATACACCATCTTTAGACACAATCGTCTCCATTGTTTTTTTGTCTGTTTGACGATGACCCATGACCCTCTCCCTTCCCAGTGGTGTCCTGTTCAATTTCAAACTGTTAGCCTTCAGGGGCTTTCTTTTCTTCCCCAGAATAATTTAAAATATTCCTCAAAAAAGGTGTAACTTCAGTATAGTTTGAATACACAAAGCAGAATGTCTTAAACATTTGAGAAAATTTGCATTTCCAAGTCTGTAAAAGAAACAGCCCCTTAAAATAAGAGAACAGTAACTATTTTTATGGTAATTCAGATAAGCGACTAAGTTTACAGGGAATTATACAAACTACACGTGTTTATAATTTGAAACATGGACAGGAATTTACTGAGTATTATCATTGGCATTATGAATATGAAAAAGCAGGAGATATAATTTTAAACTGAACATTAGAGCCTATTAGCCTATTGGGAAAATAAGATATATACCCAAATTGGCAAATAGAATAGCTCTATGTTTAACACATAAAGTGTTACATCATTTAACAGAGACATTTGGAGATGACAACGACAGATAGTTCTTTGGCAGTGGCAGCAAGCTAAAAAGGTTGGAAGAGGGAGGTGTGACTTTGTCTCGGAGGCTTTAGGGAAGGAGTCACCTGGGATATGAACCTGGAAGAGATGGAAGCATTTTAGGCCAGGAGATGAGTATTAGCAATAGCTCAGATGGGAAGGAGCACAGTGTATGCACGTGCACATGTGTACAGACCACGTTGAGGGAAGAGACAATAATGACAAGAGAACCGACCGTAGTGGAGAGTTCCAATTTCAGAGCAATTGGAATTCGACAAAATAGTTGAAAGTGGGCAATGCAGGGTCTTCAGATTTAGGCAGAGAATGGGTTAGAGTTGATTCAGTATTCTGATTTATTGGGTGATAGACAGCAATCAGAAGTTCTTGAATAAGGCAAATAAATTATGGAACGAGTGTGTAAGTTTTTTCTGGCTTTAGTATGCAGGGTGGAGCATATAAGAGACCAAATGCAGGCAGACAAGCTAGGAAACAGATGCAGAAATTCAGGCAAGAAACGCAGAGCCAATAGAGGGTGGGAGCAGAGACTGTGAAAGGGAGGAGACGAACCTCTGACACAATAAATGAAATGACTGGACTGGTTTTCTGATAGGGTGTGTGAAAGGTGAAGGAATCTGGGGGTCAAATATTCTTCTAAAGCCCGGAAGACCATTTAGTTTTGCTATTAACAGAAAGCATCTACAGAGTCTGAAGTAAAATATGAGTTTAAACTTAAATATGGGTTTTAGGTGATGACCCTTAGGAGTGTGACTGAGAAATTGAGACTGGAAATAAGAGATTAGGGTCAAATCAACATAAAGGTTGATAGATGATGCCATTAGGGAAAACAAACATAGAAAGAGTAAGTAAGTGTTTAGAAAAGAAAGATCAGAAGCCAATTCAGAGTTAAGAGGAGCCAGTGAAGGAAACAAAAAGGATCATAAAGGGAAGAAGAGAGTCAAGGTAGTGTTACTTCATGGAAGCAATATCCCACCCATAACTCAAGCCTACTGACTAAACCCCTACAAATCTCTGGATATTTAGTTATGTAGCATCATGATTAAGAGTATAGGCTCTGGAATCATCTGGCGTGTGTTAAAACACTCAGGTACTGCTACTTGTTAGCTGTGTGACTCCAGGCAGACAATAATTTCACTCCTGTTTCTTCATGTATAAAATTAACTTAGAACTTTCTCCAGTGGTTGTGGTGAGCATTCAGTGAAGTCTTCCATGGGAACAACCAGGCAGGGAGTTTAGCATCCCTTAACCCTCAGTGTCAGCTACAGCTGCTTCTCTCCATTGCTCTGAATAAGTACCTCATCATTTCTCTTCTGCAAACTCTAAACAGCTTCCTAATTGTTTTTCTGTCTCTCCCTATTCCAGATTATCATGCATCTGCTTGCAAACCATGTTTGGTGACTTAATTCGACAGGATAAAGTCTAAACACTTTCAAATAGAACTCGAGGTGTGTTAGCATCTGGCTATTTCCAACCGTTTCTTCCACCATCATCTGCACATACAGAGGCTCCGTCATATGGAACTTCCTGCTGATCCTGAGTTTGCCACATATTACATTTCTGTATGTGTGCAAACAGTCCTATCTAAAGACTCGTTTGTCTCCTGTGCCTGTCCAACTCTTACTTACCAAGGTTCCAGTCCAATAAAAATAGTATGTATATGAAGGTTGTCACAGTGGACATTGTGGTCGCCTCTCCAACATTAACTATTCCATTCCTCCCCCTCACATACATGCCATTCAGCCTGACAGGACTGACCTCCACCCTGACTCTAAGTCAGGGCCTGATGGGTTTAAGGCTTTCTGACAATGGGAACTGTTTAGGGACAGGAACACGACCTAGAAAGATCCAGTCAGACTGAAATTTATTCTCACTTTCCAGTGAATCCTGATAACTGGCAGTATCAATCCTCTTTGTTCTTCTTCAAGATTGTCTTGTTATCCTAAATCCTTTGCATTTTTAGATATACTTTAAAACCATCCTGTTAATTTCCAGGGGAAAAAAACTGCTGATATTTTGACTGAGATTGAATTGAATCTATAGACTAATTTGGAAAGAACTGACATTGCAATAATACTCAGTCTCTCCCAAGTCACAAACTTTGTATATCTATTTCTTTAGGTCTTTTAAAATTTCTCCCAGATACATTTTGTGGGTATTGGCATAGATGTCTTTTGTTATGTTTTGATGCTATTGTAATGGTATTTCTAACACTTCCATTTCTATGTATTGATTGCTAGTATATAAAAATATAGTTGCTTTTTTAAATGTTCATCTTCTATCCAGGGGTCTAGCTAAATTCACTTATTAATTTTCGAGCTTTGTATATTCATTTGGATTTTACTATTATATAATCCCATTATCTGTGAATAAAGATGGTTTACTTCCTCCTTTCCAAACTTTATAACTTTTCTTCCTAGCTTCATTGCAGTGGCTAGGACTTCTAGCACAGTGCTGAATAGAAGTGGTGATAATGGACATACTTGTCTCATTAAACTCAGGAGGAAAGCATTCAACATTTCACATCTGAGTATGAGGTTTGCCATTGGATTTTTATAGATTTTCTTTATTGGAATAAGGAATTTCTTCTCTATTCCTACTTTGGTGAGAATTTTTATCATGAATGGGTGATAAATTTTAGCAAATACTTTTTCCTGATTCGTTGAGATCATTTTATGGTTTTTTTCCTTTATTTGGTTAACTTCGTGAGTTATGCTGATTTAAAAATTTTAACCCAACCTGGCTTTCCTGAAATGAAGCCCTCTTAGTCATGATGTATTACCCCTTTTTATGTATCAGTGGATTCAATTTGCTAATATTTTGATTAGGCTTTATGCTTCTGTGTTTATGAGAGGCTATGGCCTATAATTTTTCTTTCGTGTAATAATCTCAGATTTTAGAATCAGACTTTGGAAGTTTGGAGCTATACCCATTTTCTCTATTCAGCAAAAAAAAATTGAATACTTTTCTTCAAAAACTTTTTTTTTTAATTTTGAAATACAGGCATACCTCATTATATTGTGCTTTTCAGATACTGCAGTTTTTGCAAATGGAAGGTTTGTGTTAACATTGTGTCAAGCAAATCTGTGCCAGTTTTCCAACAGCTTTTTTTCACTTCCTGTCTCTTTGTCACATTTTGGTAATTCTCACAATATTTCAAACTTTTCCATTATTATATTAGTTATGATGATCTGTGGCCAGTGATCTTTGATGTTACCATGGTAATTATTTTGGGGTGCCATGAACCACACGTGTGCAGTATGGCAAATCTAATTGGTAAATGTGAGTGTTCTGGCTGCTCCACCCACTGGTCGTTCCCCTGTCTCTCTCCCTCTCCTCCAGTCTCCCTATTCTGTGACAGAACAATATTGGAATTAGTCCAACTAACAACCCTACGATGGTCTCAGCGTTCAAGTGTAAGGAAGAGAAGCAGAAGCTAGACATGACTAAGCTTAGGGAGAAGGCGTATCGAAAGCTGAGATAGGCTGAAAACTAGGCTTCTTGAACCAGTCAAGTTGTGAAGGCAAAGGAGAAGCTCTTGAAGGAAATTGAAAGTGTTACTCCACTGAACACAGGAATGATAGAAAGCAAAACAGCCTTAATGTGGATATGGAGAAAATCTGCATGGTCTGGATAGAAGATCTTACCAACCACAACATTCCCTTAAGACAAAGACCAGTCCAGAGCATGGCGCTAACTCTCTTCATTCCGCGAGGGCTGAGAGAGGTGAAGAAGCTGCCAAAGACAAGTCTGAAGTTGGCAGAGGCTGGTTCAGGGGTTTAAGGAACGAAGCTGTCTCTGTAACATAAAGAAGCAAGGTGAAGCTGCAAGTGCTGATGTACAAACTGCAGCAAGTTCTCCAGAAGGTTTAGCTCAGATACTAACACATGTGATAGTTCATAACCCATCCTTCGCATCCTTTTAATGTTAGTAAGTAAAAGTCTGCAGAATCATGTCCAAAAAGACACTTCTATTTTCTTGATATCTAGCAACCAATCCCCTTCTCCCTCACAACTTCTAGTTTTGTACCTCAGGTCCTGATACACTTTGGTTGCCCCTGGCATCTGGATTCATTTTTACTTTTTATTCTGGATGTCAAATTACTTTCTCTTGGGTCAGGTGGTGGAGAAATATGCTCTCTCACACTTCCATGCTTCTGAATGCGTTATTCCCTCTGCCTGAATGTCCTCCTCTTGTCTGTAGGTGACTTCCTATTCTCCCTTTAGAAATCACCTCAGGCATCACCTTCTCCTGGAAGCTGGTCTTTATATGCCCCTCCTCCCACTCTGGCAGTCCAAGCTTTAGGAAGATATTTCTTCCTCTATGCTCCTCCAACATCTAGATCTCATCTCTGTAATAGGACTTACTATATTGTAAGTATTAATGTAATAAAACAATTAATAGGTATGGCCCAATGGAATGTTAGATTGCATTTAACAGAGGTAGCACCAGTGAGAGGTGACTTGGTGAAAAAAATATAAGCCTCTAAAGGAGGGCTTTAAAAAAAAGCTACAGGAGAAGAATTTTCTACTCAATATGACTCATTTTAAATATGATTCCCTCTGACTTCAGCATTCCCCCCAGCCGCAATCCTGGTATTAGCCCTGTGGCCTACCAACTACATCTTTTGGTAGAAGTTGCTCCCTATATGGTCCTATAGGATGGACAGTCAGGCACACTCCCCACACTATCTTCTCTTCAGAGGAGAGCTTCCAATCCTAGACTATAAATCATGTGAGACCAAAGATTATATATTATTCAGATGTGTGTCCCCAGTATGGGAGCACAGTGTCTATTACAGAGCAAATGCTCAGTGAATATATTTTAAATAAATGAGTAAGTAGCTGTTCTCCCAGAAGCCACCCTATATCTTGTTAAGTGGCATCCTACAGCCCATGTGCAAACTTCCCAGGTGATAAGCACAAACCTAAACCATTTTTAATTACGGAACATCAACTGGATTCCCCTGACTATATTCTACTCAACTGACTAGACTTTACCTATGTTTTGCTTTATCTTTTGGAAACAGGGTCTTAACTGTCTGGCTAGGCCTCTGGAATTCATTTCTGTAGTCAGGTTAATACTTTTAGCTCATAAAGTAGAGTAAAGTCCTAGCATATGGTGCTAGACAGACAATGCTAAGAGCAGCATCTCTTTTGGAATAACTTCTGTGAGACCTCATTGTACAAGTCTACATAAAAACTAAAAACAAGGGGCACCTGGGTGGCTCAGTCAGTTGAGCATCCGACATCGGCTCAGGTCATGATCTCGTGGTGCACGAGTTTGAGCCCCGCATCGAGCTCTGCACTGATAGCACAGAGCCTCGAGCCTGCTTCAGATTCTGTGTCCCCCTCTCTCTCTGTCCCTCCCATGCTCATGCTCTCTCTCTCAAAAACAAACAAACAAACAAACAAACATTTAAAACATTTTAAAAATTAAAAGCTAGACATAACTGAGCTTTGTCCCATAACAAATGTACCAGGGGTAAACATTTGGAGCCACAGATATATAATAAATTGCAGCCTCCTATATACTAGGAGTGTAGAGTATCATTACAATATAGATTATGTTGCTTCAATTGAGTCCTAGAGATTTCTCTAGAGATTGCAGGCTAGCACTATGGGAACACCACAGATAAGACCTGATTCTGGCTTCATTTATTCTGGGTTTCATTCAGAGGACCAGCCAACGCTGAGACCACAGAAGTTCTTCTGGCCTCCATTTCACTGCCTTATTAGTAAATGCTGGCACCGTACTTTTATGCACTGCAAATGATTATACCACAAATAGAAAGAGCTTTGTAAAATTCCAGGGACATTCATGTTTTAGAGGAGATAAAACAGTGTTGGCACATTCAACAACTATTTACCACAGGTCCATTTTGTGCCAAGAAGGTAAGTTGCTTCTTTCCATTTGATAAGTTTCAGGGGCAGTGATGTCCTTTACTGAATGCCAACAGGGTGCACTATTTATTAGATTGTACTTGCCTTCCTGAAACTTTCCAAGACTTTCACCAACCGAAGCCACCTGAGTTACCTAACTTGCTCATCTTTTATATAGGGCCGGTCAAGAAAGCATAAGCTGAAGCAAGTCATTTCAACACTAGTTAACTGTCTTCTATATCTGACTGACTACAAAATTAAGACTGATGGAAATGCTCAAGAAACTAAATACTGCAGAACTATAAATGAGAACATTGTCCTGTACCTTGTTCAGGTGTTCATGGCTAAACTGTTGCCACATTTTCATGTTATCTCCTAAAAGGTACAATGGATTCATCTCTAACTCTCACCATTTTCCTCTGGGACCTTATATTTCCCTAATTGCTTGGCTTTTTATGATGTGTAAATAGTTTGTGCTCATTATATTGATAACATGTTTTTTCTTTATCTGCAATAAAAAATGAAAATTAAAGAGGCAAGTTCATATAATTACATTAAATTTTAATTTAATAGTCTACAAAGAATTCAATCACTTTTCCACATTCTTCCCAAAAACAACATTAAGAAAAAAGCATTGTAAGAGGAAAAGAGATCTACTTCCTTTTCTAGGTTAAAAAGCGAAAATTTGGAGCACCTGGATGACTCAGCCGGTTAAGTGTCTGACTCTCGATTTCAGCTCAGGATATGATCTCATGGTTTGTGAGATGGAGTCCTGTGTCTGACAGCACAGAGCCTGCTTGGGATTCTCTCTCACTCTCTGTCTACCCCTCCCCTGCTTGTGCTCTCTTTCTCTCTCTCTCAAAAATAAATAAACTGTAAGTAAGTAAGTAAATAAATAAATAAAGTAAAAATTCAATTATGATAAAAAAATATAAACCGTTTAAATCAATAGTCCTTTTAGTAAATAAATTGAGGCCATGAGTTCGAGCACCATGTCAGGTGTAGAGATTAAAGAGAAAGAGAGAGGAAAGAATGAAAGAAGGAAGGAAGGAAAAAAGGAAGGAATTGACATAGAATATATAAAGAAAAACTTACCTGGGGCACATATGTGTTTCAGTTGGTTAAGCATCCAACTCTTGATTTAGGCTCAAGTCACGATCTCAGAGTCATGAGTTTGAGCCCCATATCAGGCTCTGCACCGACAGCCTGCTTGGGATTCTCTCTCTCCCTCTCTCTCTGCCCCTCCCCCACTTACACGTGCGTGTGTGCTCTCTCTCTCAAAATAAATAAACATTTTTTTTTTAAAAAAGAAAAACTTACCTGATAAATTTATCTGGATCTTTAAGTGACTCAGGCCTGTCATCTCTCACTGTAAAGAAAAATATGAAAGGGATCTGGTTGACTTAGAAGAAGGAATAAATGGTTTTATGTACACTCTTTCCAAACCCTCAATAAAATAGTAATAAAAGAATAAAACTAAAGTATAAAACCTCAAGGAGAGCAACAGAAAAACAGGCAGAAAATCATCAAGGTGAAAGATGTTAAGTGGTAACTGTCTTAGCCAAAAAATTGAAATCAAATGACATGATGAGGGGACACCAATAAAAAGCATATGAATTTACACTTCAGAACCTGGGAAACAATTTAGGAATTGGACATGCCAGATGCCTCTGACTATGTAATTTGTTGCGCAAACCAGAGCACAGAGTAAAGGGGGGTGTTAGAAATAATTATAGCAGGACTGTCCCAGGCAGTCTGGTGTACATGAACACCCTCGTTACCAGTAAGAGAGACAGGGTCCAGTCCCAAAGAAGATGGCAGGATTTGGCAAGGTCATTGGGACCTCCATCATCTGGGTTTGAGCTCACAGCTTAGCGTGTTCTTGTCAATACGCCAAGGCAGAGACCTGAGACCTAGCTGTTCAGGCTAGACAAACATCACGTTATGGAAAGTTTGGGGAATGAGAGGCATTTGCATGTCTGCATACCAAATACCAGGCTTAGGCTTAGGCTTAGGCTTAGGCTAATGAAATTAATTCCAGACCACTGATTATGAGGGAGAGGTCCCCATGTATTTAAGGTATGTACCAGCACGAGGCAGGGCCAAGCCTGCAGATTCTGGACCATAGTGGCTACAACCTAGTAGGCCTGTGGAAGGCAGAACTGATTGCAGCTACTTCAGTTTTTTGGAACAACAGAGAGGAAATTGCCCTTTTCTCTATGAAAGCCCTTCAAATATTTGAAAACAGGTTTTACAGCTGCCTTTTATCATTTCTTCCATTAGCTAAACATACACAGTTTCTTCAGCTCAGGGAATGTGATGCTCCAGATTGAGCATGCTGGTAACTCCAGATGAGGGCCCTGCACACCAGAGTAGGGTAGGATTTTCATACAACAGGTACCTGATGGAAAGGCACTTTCTATACCTTAAGTTTGTGATCAAATAAATTCCCCAAGAAGTTTTTCAGGGAGTTCTGCTGCCAAGTCAGCTCTCTCTTATTCTTTCCTGGGAAATTTTAATGCTCTGATCCCAAATGAATGACTTTATGCTCATCCTATTAAATTTGGAGGCACAAGGGAAGGGGAACACCTGGGTTGAAGGTCTGACCTCTGCAGCTTGCTCTCTGTGGCCTAGGGCCAACCACTTCACCAATGACCCTCAGCTTCCTCACTGAGGAAGAGGCTGAGCATCAGATGAATAAATGTGTGTGAAAGCATTTTGTAAACTATGAAGTAAAATCAGGATCTAAGTTTACATGCAGTTTTTCATTAATTCATTCTACAAGTTTTTATTCAATACCTACCAACAGACAGTACACTGGGTACTGAGGGTGTAGTTCTAGCCTATAATCAATGCCTCCAGAGAGGATACAATTTGCTGCCTCTTGAGTTTCTCTTTTATACAATTAACTATCTGTTCTAGTTTTGGGTTATCTAAAACTATGGTAATTCCTTTTAAGCATTTTCTAGCTCTCTTTATTAATCTTTTAAACTATATGAAATATGACTCTTGAAGTATTCTAGTGAGACATTTTTTTCAAGTTGTTACAAGTAGTGGCACCTGGGTGGCTCAGTCCGTTGAGTGTCTGACTTCGGCTCAGGTCATGGTCTCATGGCTCATGAGTATGAGCCCTGCATCAGGCTCTGTCTCTCCCTCTCTCTCAAAAATAAATAAACATTAAAAATTTTTTTTCTAAAGTGTTACAAGTAATTTATTCTCACTGGATGAAGTTTTTCACAGAAATCCATAGTTTGATACCCTCTAATTTAGAACAAGTTTTCTGCTACTTCTCCCCTGCCTCCCACCCCCTTAGCAGCTGTCTCTGCTGTATCATGGACACTCTTGCCCTTGGAAGCTGCAGGAAGTCAGTCTCTTTATGGAACCCTAGGCCACCACTCATAGTCTGGCTGAGGTGGCAAGCAAGCTGATAACTATTTACTGTCTTGGATTTCCACATATTTCACCAACATAACTAAAGAATATGGTGAAAACCTGCCAAAGTTCTATTTGCTCTGTTGCTCCTGTGCAGGGAGATTTAGCAACTGGGGCAGCTTTTCTGTCTGACTTTATGGCACAGCTGGAGAACCAAAAGGAGTGAAGGATGGCATCTACTAGACAGGAGGACAAAAGGAAGGACTCTAAAGTTTTTTTTTTTCTCATCCTTCCTTTTTGCAGGGCAAACCCAAAATCTATTGCACAGAATCATTTGCTATAGAAAATCCTTTAAAACCAGTTTTTAAATTTCCATTTACTAGACTGTGGACATAGCTTTGTTATAGAATCTTTCTCTATAATGATGGTACTGTAGGGCTCAATGAACGGTTAAGTGATATAAATTGTTTATTCATTCATTCCACAAATAGTAACTGAGTGTAGAGGATACAGTTGTGGAGGCTATAGTATTCCAGTGGGTCAGAAATGTGGCCAGAGTGAAGCGATCAGACTCCTCTGTGTACAAACCAGTTTCAAAACTGTCAGGGATTGGTTGAGGGACTCCATGACTATCATGACGTGTTTGAAGATACTGAAAAAGATGCCTGTCATCACTGCTTGATTTGCACCAGACCCAGAAGTCCTATGGAGGAGCACTTGAACTTGGTCACAATTGTACAGACCTAGCTAATGGACTGGCAAGCCCTACAAAGGGAAGGGAAAAAGAAGCAGGGGACATCTGAACAAAAAAGTACAGAGAGCTCCGTTTGGGAGAGCGAGTCTGAACAGCAAGGCTTGCTGTTGGGGAGGTAATACCAGCTATGACACATGGCTGCCGTGTGCCGCTAGAAGGGGGAGGGGCAGGACATAGAGGAAAGAACTGTCCCTAGGGGCCTAACCCTCATTTGTGGCAAACCTCCCTGGTCATAAGAAGCCAACAGCATTACTCTGCTAACACAGAAACAGTGAAGACGATGGGGGTAAGTCATGAAGAGGTCACTGGCAGGATGAGAGTGAGCAAAAAAAAAATTGTATATATATATAAAAATATATAAAAATATTATATATATATATATATATATATATATATATATATATATAGACACATCACTGGTCAATAGAGCAGAAAGACTCAAGAGCTTCAGGTGCCATTTCCACATGGACTCTTAGAAGGAATACGTTGAGGAAGAACTCTTCAGAACAAAAAGCTAAACATATTGCTTGCTAATCAAGAGGAAAGGAGTTCCAGATCAGTAAGATCTGGGGTTTTGCAGATGAAATCTGGGAAATATCCATTATAGATCGAAGAGTTAAAATCAGATGTCATGTCTTTGTGATGGGTAAATAATTTTCAGTCAGTACCATCCATCCTTATGACCATAACATTTAAAAATACTAAGCTTATGATTGCTGATAACCTTTAAAGAACAACTTTTGACTGGCTTTTTGATGACTGAGTAGCTTGACAAAGCAATACAGTAGGAGAGATCTTAGTATGATTTCATTACTGAAAATGGATACAAAAAACATTCCCTCATGTAACAGTTATTTGCTAGGTCATTCATTTGCATAAATGTATAATTAATAATTGGCAAAAAAACAGTAAGTAGGCACTTCTTACATTGTGATGGTTGGTTGAAAAATCTTAGAACTATTTGTTTGTACAGAGATTCATCTTTAATCAGCATTTGGGCTGCTTCCAAATTCACTGGATTTTCTAGCACTGGATTTGAAAGCATAACCTACAGGAAAAAAAACAGAAAAATTAGAGTTTTTAAAGTAAACTTTTTTGTTAGAGCAAAAAGACAAGCAAACACAGACAAGAATAACAGCATTTATTAAATGTCTACTATGCCTCCATCTGGAGACAGGTATGAAGACAAATGAGACATGGTCCCTACTCTCAAGAAACTCTTGATCTACCTTAGTTTTATACTGTAGATTCATGAGCCAAACAAAGCAAGTTATAAGTTCCTTCCTATGACCTATTCTTTTCTACCACATGAATTTAAGTTCAATTTATGTATAAATTAAACTCAACATTAGGAAACACTGAGACATTCCCATTAAAAAATAAAAGTTTACATTTTATTTTTTAAATGTTTATTTCTTTATTTTGAGAGAGAGAGAGAGAGAGAGAGAGACAGAGAGAGAGAGAGAGAGAGAACTACTGAGCACAGGGCAGGGGCAGAGAAAGAGGGTGAGAGAGAATCCCAAGCAGGCTCTACGCTGCCAGTGCAGAGCCTGATGTGGAGCTCCAGCTCATGTACTGCAAGATCACAACCTGAGCCAAAATCCAGAGTTGAATGCTTAACTGACTGAGCCACCCAGGCACCCCAAAGGTTTACATTTTAACATAAGACCATACTTAGATATGGATAAGCAAACATATGTATTAAGGCTGTGTATACCTCAATATTCCTCCAGATCCCTGAATGATTAATTTTTTATCTGTAGTTTTCTACTGCTGCTGTAACAAATTAGCACAACTTTAGCAGCTTAAACAATACAAACTTATTATCTCATACTTCTGTAGGTGGGAAGTCTGGGGTGATTAGGCTGGTTTCTCTTTTCCAGATTTAACAAGACTAAAATCAAAGTGTCGGCTGGCTGGGCCCTTATGAGAGGTTCTGAAAGAATCTGTTTGCAAGCTCATTCCGGTTGTTTGTTAGCTGAATTCAGACCCTTGAATTTGTAGGACTGAAGTCCCTGTTTCTTTGCTGGCTGTAAGCTGGGGGCCATCCTTAGCTACAAGAGGTCTCTTGCAGGTTACATTTGGACATCTCAGAGAAATTAAGGTATAAAAAAAAAACCCTTCTTATTCTTGGAATTGCTCTGATGTCCCCTCCTGCCACAACCATTCTCCTTCTTCTACTGTATTTCTCTGAGTGACTCTTCTGTCTTCCTCTTCTGTTGGTAACAGGCCATATAATTACTTTGGGTCCCTCTGTATAATTCAAGATTACCTTCATATTTTAAGGTCAGATGATTCGTAACCATAATTCCATCTGCAAAGTCCTTTTACAGCAGTATGTATATTATACTAAATAACCAGAGGATGGGAGTCTTAGGATATCTTGAAAATTCTGCCTGCTATAGTATATGTGCATCTGGGCAAAATAGGGTGACCAGTAGTAACCAAAACTTGATAGTTCCGCTAAACCATAATCTTGTCTATCCATCACCTCAAATTTTTAATTATTTTCCCAAATTGCAAGTATTTATTCAATAATTCAGTATTGAGACTATTACAACATTCAAATTAGATAATAAAATACAGCCAAAATAATAACTACCAGAATACCTACATGTAGATCCAAGTGGATAATTGTGGCTTATGTGTCATGGAAATGATGGCAGTCATGACCAATGAAAGCAATAATCTGACATCTGATATCTCAAAAGCATTAAGAACTTACTGCTGTTATTTGAGTTTTTCTGTTTGGAAAACACATTTGAGCTATGTTTCCAAGAATATTGTAAGTTGCTTGAATAAGGATTCAGTGTGGGTTGCACTATACCTCTCAAAGTGGGCGGGAAGCAGATCAAACTTATCTTCATGAGCAAGCTTTTGGTCTTTGGCTGGAGAGGCAATCTTACTCAGAGGCACATCTGGTAAAGTTTATTCAATAGTCTTCACGTTGACACTGTGCCCAAGACCTTTCCGTATAATGTGTACACAAGCTACTACATGTACTTAATGATTTTTAAGAACTGGAATATACTCAAATGTATCAATGAGACACCTTGTTAAAATAGTAAAAAAAAATAAAGGTCCAACTTTTAAATTAGCCATGTGATCGTATGAAAGAACATAAAGCATATTTCCAGAGGATAAGTACAAAACAAACCTGAAGCATTGGTAAACAACTGTAACAGTAGGTACAATTTATAATTTTCAATTAGTTAAAGCCCATGAATTTGGAATTCCTTTTATGGATAGGTGTTGGTATTTACCTTTGCACTATATATTGAAGTACAAGTGTTCTTAAAACATTTTATGAGATTATAAAAATTTTTAGGAGGAAATGAGTAGTATAGTTAGACTTTAAAATATTTTAAACACATTTCAAATGCTACTCCCTTGAAAAACAATGTGATAATTATACGTAGGTCTCATCTGTTATTTAAAGGGAAGTATTCAGAAATGATGGCCTATCCATGTACTGTCCATTACAGTAGGCACTAGCCATATGTGGCTTTTGAAATTTAAATTAAATAAAATAAGTGAAAAACTGAGTCCTCCTCAGTTACACCAGCCACGTTTCAAGTTCTCAGTAGCCATGTGACTAGTGCCCACCGTATTAAGACAGTGCAGATACTGGACATTTCTGTCAGTGCAGAAAGTTCTACTGGGCAGTGCTGACCTCAAAAGGACCATTAAATAGCTATTAAAATATTAACTGCAGCAATATGAAAATTACTTGAGATAAGATATTAAGTGAAAAATAAACAGGTCCAGTAATTTATAGATATAAACCATAATTGAAACAACGCAACAATTCAGGTTCGTTCTTCCATTTGTGTTACTTAGTACCTACTGTCAGCATTGTCCTGGGTAGGTACTGGGGAATCAGAGATGAATTGGACCTGTTCCCTGACCTCGAGGAGCTTCTAGTCCAACAGGAGAAGACAGATAAGAAAACAGTATGTGCTTTACAGTATTACAGTGCCCTGATAGAAATCTGTTTAGAGTACTACTTACTGGGTGGGGGACACAAGAAATTCCTCAAACACCAAACCCATCAGTTCTACCTATGAAAGAAAGTCAGGAAAGGTATCCCAAAGGAGGACTCATTTGCCCTGACTCTGCTGATGGGAGCAGCCGCTTGCCAGACAGACCGAGCAAGAGGGAAGGAGAGACTGGGTTGTCAGGCAGAAACCAGACTGGGCACTTCTCAAGGTCCAAGACTTGCTTGAGTTTGTAACTTTAGAATTGAGAGCTCTATAAATGCTTTTTAACCTGAACTGAACCACGCACTGTGAGTGAAGAAAAGCATGAAGATATAATACGAGGGGGCTGCATGGTACGTCAGGGAGAGAATGAAGCCCAGGTGTGAGGACAAGGGGGTTGTTTGTCAGGCAACAGAACTGAGCTTGACACTGTAGTGAATGTGGGACTGAAAGATTTCAAACAAACAAACAAACAAAAGCAGAGGAGCAAACATTACAGGGATATGTTAATAACAGCAGGATTAGGGGTTTTCTTTATGACTATCAGTGATTTTCTTTTCTTTCTACTATCTTACAGATCTGTGACGTGAGCATGTTTGTTTTATAAATCTATCTGAAAAATAAAAAGACAAACAACTGTGTCATCTACTGGCTTTCCATGATATATTTGGCTGTACTTTGCTGTCACTTTGTTAAAGGTAAGAACAATCATAATATTAACTAGCTTTTATTGAGTTCTTTTCTTGGACCACTCACGATTCTAAGTTCATGTGTTAATTTATTTAATCCTCACAAGTTATACAAGGGAGTTACTAACAGCCCCATTTTACTGATGGAGAATTTCAGGTATTTAGAAGTGAAGAAATTTGTCCAGTGGCACAAAGGTGTGAAGTGGCAGGACGAAGCACCCTGAGCTCAGAGCCCTAAATCTTCCTTTTATTAAATTAGTCTGCAATTCAAATTCTCTATCATTTCATTCTGGATTGCCCTCACTCATTACATTTTGGGAACATTTGGTTTTACTATTCTTCAGGCAGATCCTAATTTGGGTAGAAGAGATTGAAATGTGACTCACTCTGAAGGAATCCAGAAGATCAATCCCAGAGACCTGCGTATCACACTCCCTTACTTCTTTCCAGCGTTTGCTCAAATATCTCTTCCCAAACATGGCCTAACACAGGTAGATGCTCAGTACATATTTGTAGAATGAATGAATGAATGAATAAGCTTGAGCATTTAATCTTCAAAAAGATTATTTTTCTCAGTATATACTAAGATGACTACACAGAACATTTTTTTTCCAAAAATAAGAAACAGAATTTCTGTTATAATTCTGTGTGATGGAGAGAATTCAATTAAGCCAGAATACTTTATTCTCTAAGTATTCCAGATAATCAACATTTAATAGTTTATCTTCAGATATTATTAATGATATAAGTAGGTCCATGGAAAAGACATCGCTGAGCTGGATTATAGGTGGTCAAAGCAAGTGCCACTGAAATAATTTATTTTAGCACCAGAGGAGAAAGGAGGCTCATTGAGGGGCAGAAATAACACAACACTGAGGCATGCTTCTTAGGATGATGCATCCAAGAGGCAAGGGGGCATTCCAGAAACAGGCATCAGTCTGGGGGGGGGGGGGGGCGGGGAATCCCTGGTTTAATTGTTCCCTGGGTTTGATATGAAAGTTATAAAAGAGCAAGTCGCTAGCACTGTCAGAAGCCAAGCTGATAAAGCTGAACATTTTAAGTTCTAGCCATTTGATTCACCTCTCTGAGCAAGGCAAGATTCATGAATGAAGAAGGATCACATCCAATATTATGAAGTGAAGTTAGAAGCCAAAAGAAAACTTAAGACTGTATTTCTAGAATTGAAACCATCCAGTTCTTTTTTTAAATAAAATATGCATTCTCTCATTGTAAAGGGACCTAACTATCAATTTCACTTTAAAATAATAATCTTTGTAAGTCCCACTTTATAACCTTGGTGTAAAAATGTTATTGATTTACATAAGCTTACTCAAATCCTTCAAACATTTAAATATGCATTGTACATCTTATTCCTTATATTTTGAATAACTGGGAGAGTTCAAAGTATTAAAGACAGCATTAGGGGTGCCTGGGAGGCTCGGTCGGTTAAGCATTTGACTCTTGATTTTGAGAGTGGTCATGGTCATGAGATCGAGCCCCACATTGGGCTCTGAGCTGACAGTGTGAAGCCTGCTTGGGATTCTCTCTCTCTCTGACCCTCCCCACTTCTCAAAATAAATAAATAAACTTGTAAACAAATTTAAAGAGAACACTGTATTACTCTGTTCTTACCTGGAGGGTAAATAGAATGCTGCTCAATGTATAGCTTGTATTCCACTTAGCAGGGTTGTCCAAAAAATCTATACAGGCCCGACCAGAATTTTGGTCTACTGTATTGAAATAATACATTAATATTGACACATATAATAAAATTATTATTTACAGTTTATGAACATCAAAATATCACAGGCAAAATCAGAAAGCAAATGAGAAAGCAGAAAAGTATTTTCAGTGAATGTGACTGGCAGTTGATATAGTGTAGCTGTTAAAAGCATACACATAGATCTGAACATTGACTCCCCTGCTTTGTCAGCTCTGTGACCTTGAGCAATTTAACTTTACCTCTCTAGGTCTCACTTTCCTAATGTGTGAAAGGGGGATACAATGAAAGAAACTATCTTCACTGAAAAGAATTAAAAGATAAAGTATGTTTTATTAGCATATTAAAAACTCTTGTAAATAATAAGAGAAACATTTGTACCCTAATAGAAAAACCTTGCCATAAAAAGCTAAGAAGTGAAAAGAAAATTGTGAAAAGGTGAAAAGAGAGCTGTTGGATTTGACATTGTGTTGTAAAACTATAATAATTATAACCCTGGAGTGGGATGTGAGATTAAACAATGTGATAAGAGCCTTTAGAAACAAATCCTACTATGGGTTACAATTGTTGTATGTTAAAAGTGCAATTATGAGTCAGCGGCAAAAGAAACGATAATCAACAAGTGTGCAGACTACTCATTGTCCTCTGGTATCTACTCTTCCTTTCTTCCATTTCTTCTGTGATAAGAAGCTCTATGCCTGCCCCCATCTCCAACCCTCTCTGTGATTTTAGATAAATACATGGTTGCCCGCATTTTCCCCAGCCTTTCCTCCAGCGAGATGTGACCATGTAACTAAGATGTAATCGCGGGATATCAGCAGAAGGAAAGTGTGCAACTTCTACATCATATTTCCTGAAGGAAGCTGTTTTGCCCTCTGTGGTTCCCCCCCTTCCCACTGGTCACAGAGTAAATGCCTTACATCCAGAAATGATACTGCATGATGAGGACAGCAAAACCTCTCTGCCAGCTTTGTTCTGTTATATACAGATTGGAAAGATACATAGAGCTTAGCATATCCCCTGACACTGTTAATTAACTAAATCAGTATTTTATTTTATTTTGTTAAAAAATTTTTTGTAATGTTTGTTTTTGAGAGAGGCGGGGTGGGGGTGGGGGGAGAGAAGCAGAGAGAGAGGGAGACACAATCCAAAGCAGGCTCCAGGCTCCTAGCTGTCAGCACAGGCCCCACGTGGGGCTCAAACTTGCGAACCATGAGATTATGACCTGAGCCAAAGTCAGATGCTTAACCAACTGAGCCACTCAGGCACCTCAGTTAACTAAATCGGTATTTTAAAGAAAGACTAGAGTTAAATATGACAAATAAGACTACAGAATAACTAAAAGAATATTAAAATGATGATTTGATTGTGTTTGGGGAAAGGGTCATCAAAGTTAAAAGATAATTACAAAAATCTCAAAGGACAAGACTAATAGATATGATTACATGAAAAATTTTAAATCCCAGATATAAAAGAGCCAGCATAAGCAAAATTTAAAAATTAGTGACAGAGGGAAATATTTGCCACATCGAAGACAATGTAATAAACATTGCCAAGTCTGACAATTTGCAAAATAAGAAATACCATCAACAGACATGAAAAAATGTTTAACTCACAAATATTCAAAGAAGTGCTTATTAAAATAAAAAAGTGAGATTTTTATAAAATTGGCAAAAAAAAAAAAAAAGTCTCTGAAGTTTCCATGCCCAGAATTGGAGAGTGATAAAATGAGAACTTTGTACACAGTTACTGGTGGAAGTGTAAATAGCATCCAGAAAGGCAACTTGGCTTTATGTATCTAAACACTTAGAACTATATACAGCCATCTTTTGGAGTTTGGGGGCTAATAAATAATACTCTGCTCCTCCTGAGTTCATACATAATGAAACAGGCCTAACTGTGAAACATCAACTTTACTGTAGGTTAGATCGATATGGAGAATGCATGATCAATGGCTTTAATCAAGCTCCACAAAAAGCCCCCCTGATTTGGACTTAACACCCAAACTGAAGGCCTCCCGTTTTTTGCCTGGAGAAAGTGAGATGGCACCCATTCTCTGGGAAGGCTGGTTGGAAATAAAGTGTTGAAAAAGTGCTGAGGCACACGTGTTCAATTTTTCCTCCTATTTCCCCAACAGAGAAGTCACTCAAGTAGTGACGGAGGGAAAGACCAGCAATCACAGATGTTCTATACTTTCTCTCCTTGAGACAGAAGCTCTTTGTACTTTGTGGAAATGGAAGGTTTGTAACTATGAGTTAAGAAGACCACCTGCCCCCCCATATTTAACCAGTAACTTCATTTGTGTTTATTTTAAGCAAATAATAGAAAACATACACAATGAATTTTGTACCATAAATTTAATTTTATCCCTTAAAAATAGGGATTTTTTTAAATTACAAAGTAATAATGTACTTGGAAAGAATTATATGAAAGTATATAAAGTAAAATATGAAAACTCCCTTGCCTACTAATGCCACTCTTTAGAATTATTACTAGTTGGACTATACAAATATACACACACATGTGTGCATGTGAGTGTGTGTATGGTTTTTGTTTTTTCATTAAATGGAATTATATCTTACATGTTATTCTTTGAAGTGTGTTTTTTTTTCCATTTAACAGTGAATCATCAACATATTTCCAGACTTACTTACTTATTTATTTATTTATTTATTTATTTATTTATTTGATGTTTGTTTGTTTAGAGAGCTCTTGCAGGTGAGAGCAGGAGAGGGGCAGAGAGAGACAGAATTCCAAGCAGGCTCCGCACCGTCAGCACAGAGCCTGATGTGAGGTTTGATCTCACAAGTGCAAGATCATAACTTGAGCCAAAATCAAGAGTCGGATGCTTAACCGACTGACCCATCCAGGTGTCAATGGACATATTTATTTAAAAATATTTGAACACCAGATATATGCCAAGTAGTGAATATTCTTGGAATATAGCAATGACCAAAAAGTCTTGCTTTTATATATCTTCCTTGTTATGTATATAGCTGTAAGATATTTTATTTAAAAATTCCAATATCAATGGACACTGGTGTTTATCTCCCTTTTTACTGTTTCCAACATTGTTATTGGGAACAAACATCTTTAAATATTAAACATACTCTTCCACACTTGTGCTACTATTTCTATGGAATCATTTATAAATATGGTATTACATGGATTTAGGGCTGTTTGTCCTTTATTGCTGATTAGAAACTGTCAAACTGCTTCCCACATAGGTCACACTAAGGTCATCATTATGTCAGAGAGCCCATGTTTGCCTACCCCTACTAAAATTGTGTAGATTTTTAACATTTTGTAAACATAAGCAATGAATCATAATTTTTGTTTTAATATGCATTTACTTTCTTACTAGTGTGGCTGAACATCTTTTTGTGTTTATTTTTGTTATGTTTCTTCTATAAAGTGTTTGTTTATAACTTTTGCCCATTTTTCTATTGCTTTAATTTTTCTTATTGATTCTTAAGTGCTCTTTATATGTTGTAGATATTCTGTTCTCATTGCAAATATTTTCCCTTGGTTTGCAAAAGTCATGTGTTTTGTCTCTGTTTATAATATTGTTGGACATAGAGAAGTTTTAAAAAGTTTATATAGTTTAATGTACCATGCTTTTTTCATGGATTCTAGGTTTTATCATATTTGAAAAGGCCTTCCTCATCAAGCTGATAAAAATTTCTATTAGATTTTCTTCTTTTTAGTATGTAAAACTTTTAGATTTTTGATATATCAGGAATGCACTTTGTATATAACTTGAACAGCATTCTAATTTCTTTCTAAAATGTTAATTTGTCAGTGCATCATTTTTTATGATAAAAAAATTAGACCCAACGAGAATATTGAACAATACGAGAATAGTTAAGTTTATCATTTGGTCATCAAAAATGACCTTTGAAGAACGTCTAATAATGCAGAAATAAACATGTCATTTTAAAAACTTCATATGTAATATTTCAACTATGTAGAAAAAATACATACATAGTAAAAAGAAAATAAATTTAAGTGTTGAGAGCAATAGCTCTCTGAGTTAGGATTCAAGTTGATAATTTTATCGTGCCTTTGCATATTTTACCCAATAAGCATGCTTACTAATATAACCATAACAAAGTTGTTAAAAAGAAACATTTTTAAACACTTATGAGGAACAAGGACAATAGGGACAGAGCCCCAATGAAGAAATCTCATTTGGTCCTTACCATTTGGATGAAAAGGAATTGTTAAGAATTTCACAACTGGAGGCACCAAATTGTACTCCGATGTAAAATTTATTGTCAGTTGGAAAAATAATCCTATGGTAAAGACACAAACATTTTTACAGAAGTGTCATGTGGCAATGAATACCTGAAACCTGAAGTTTCTCTACACGTTAGCCTCCTCAAGGTCCCTGGATTTTTATTTATAAGTAAATTGGATCACAGGGTATGTAGACTCCCCTACACAGTATAACACACTCTGCACAATCTAATCCCACTGTGTTTTCAGCCTGCTTCCCATCAACCCTTTTTGCCCACTGACTCCATCCCTTAACACCTGCCTCCTGCACTGTATTGCTCATATTTACTGAACTCACTGTTCCAGAACCATTTCTTGTTGATAAGCTTTTGCCATGCTGTTCACTCAGACTGAATTTCCTTCCTCTCCTTCTAAACCTGACAAACTTTTACCCGCTCTTAAGGATTCAACTCAAGTGTCACTTCCCTGAGAAGCCACTCCTGACTTTCCAAGGTGAAATTAACTAATCACTGCCTCCTCAGCATTCCATTCAAAATCCATTACTATCACGTATTATATATTTTTTTTACAATTATCCACTTAATGTTTCTCTCCCCTGCTTCACTAGACAAATCTATCTTGTTAAACCACAAAGAAAAAGTGCATGGTCATTAATGTTTATAGTGGCCCAGTCTTCTTAAAAATTTGATTTGTGAAAATTTGGGGGGAAAATCACAGAGGAAAGAAGTGAGAGATAATTGTGGGATTTCTGTGCAAGTAGGAATTTTGATAGCTATTCTCTGATTTCATGGAAGGCTTACATGATATTCCCAATTGATATACTTTACTGTGTCTGCTTCTTAAAAATGTAAGAACATTAACATTTGGCAAAAGGAAAAATTCAAATCTAAAATTTCCATCTATGTTGACAAATGGCAAGAAATTAAGCCACATAATGAAAAAATAACACGCGAATACTTCTAAAATTTAGAGAATTTATATATTATAACCTTATTATATACATGAAAGAAAATAGGCTGATAATGGCATAAAGACTTTTAAAAAGCAAATTAGTTTTGAAAACACAAACCTTGCCAAACTGTATTCTGTAGACCTTGAATACTAGCTCCCCATTCCATCAGATCTTCACTTACAGGAAAGGCAGTAATACCCTTTAATTTAAAAAACAAAGCAAAGTGGAAGATTAAATATCACAGCTTTGAAGATCAGATGTCAAATTACAATGAACTCCAAAAACTCCACTTTTTCTTTTCCTGATAAATTTATTTATTTGTTGATTTGGGGAGATGCTAGATATTGTCTTATTACACAGAAGTTAAGGTAGATTCCAAGAAATACACACAATAATAAATTTAAAATAAATCATAAGCATGGAAATTGCAAGCGGGACTACAAAGTCAAGACTGAGATGTGTGGCTTATATAAATCAATAGTAATTTAAGGTTTCAAATAGAAAAGAAGGAAAGAGTTGGAAAGCAGGAATTTCTTCAGAGCTTTAAAAAACTATATGGATGCTCTATTGAAGGAATGAAGTAAAAAATTTTCATTAAGAAAAACACAATTCCAAAATTATGCTTGTATATAAAAATAAAATTTTCATATACTTGAGGTACTGTCCCAATGGATGGACAAGAATGTATTTCATGGAAAACTTTATCACTTATGCTGAGGAATACTTAAATATAGTTGACAAACATTTCTGAGCAACCACATCATTATTAAGTATGTTAAATGCTAGTCTGGATAAACATTATAATATTTCCATTTTCTCCATTATTTATATTTACATATCACTTCTCCCTTCATCAAATTCTCTTTTACGAGAGAACTACAAAGTTCAGGTAGAGCAGAAACAACATCAAATGTTAGGTTTGTGCATCTGGGATGTTTGTTGTTGGACTCAATAATTGTTCTAACATCTGCAAGCAAAGACAACACTTCTATAGCAGGGGGTCGAAACAGAAAAAAAACCACTGAACTACACCTGGAGCAACTGTTGATAGCCCTCTGTGCATTCCCTCTAAGGTGGCTTTCTTTCCATTCTTTCTCTTAAGTACCCCCTCCCCCCCCCTTCCATTTTTAATTCTCCATACCATAAGTGATACATCAGCCTGTGGCACCTATGGACCTCACTGTGGTGGCACTCAGGGCAAAGCCTTCCTCTGTGTTAAAATTATAAAGGAAAGGCACTCGTGCATTATGATAGCAGTTGGTGAAAAGTGCACTACACAGTGATTAGTAGAACTTAAGCCTTAAGAGCAAGGGGGTTTGGAATCAGAAAACCCTATGATAGAATCCTGGGGCCAAATATTTACTGAACCTTTCTAAGACTTAGGTAACAAAACACTACTTAAAAAGAAAAGTTTACTTATTTATCTTAGAAGGGGCGGGGCAGAGAGAGAAAGAGAGAGAGAATCTCAAGCAGGCTCCACACCGCCAGAGCAGAGCTAGATATGGCGCTCGAACCCACGGAACAGTGAGATCATGACCTGAACCAAAATCAAGACTCAGACACTTAACCAACTGAGCCACCCAGGCACCCCAGCACTACTTATTTTATGATATTGTAATTAATGAGCCACAGCCCTGCACCTACTAATTACTACTTGCTATTCAGGGCTTAAATACGCATAAATTACTTAGCATAATATGCTCAATATTGTGAACTGTTATTATGAAGTAATAATAATTGTTATTATTATAGTGTTACAGTGCAATCAACTCATTAAATAACAATGCTGTAGTGGCAAATTAGGTTTAACTAAATTATGCCTTCTAGAATAAACACGGATCAAAATGATTTTTAAAAATTTGTACCCCAACGAAACCCATCCCTCCAGGTTCCCGGTACTTACCTTAAAATTGTTCTCCTTCAACTCTTGGAAGTCTCTTTCCAGCAAGAAGTAAGCCCTGCGGTGCATGATAAGGCAGCAAAGGGCCTGGCACTTGTCCCCACACTCCTAGGGTGCACTCTGAGACAGATGTCTGAGATTACTGGTCACTGTCCCACTCCGACATAAATCTTGTTTTCTAGAGCCCCAGAACGCTGTGTCCTCCCAACAGAAGTGGCTCTAAATTGGACATAGAACAGTGACTTTCTTTCTCCTCTGACTTCAAGAAGGAAACCGGGCACGTGCTCAACTGCGGTGTGTGACTGCCGTGCCAGCCCACAGCCTGGTCTCAAGGCAAACTTGGATGAGCACCTGGCACAACCCGTGTCGTCCGTGCGGGCGGCGAGCGGGAGAGGTGTAAGCGCAGGGCAGCGTGGGGCCCTCGTTAGTCGGGTAGTTTACGTTTCACAGGTGTAACTGGGTGCCCGCTTCGCAGGAGGTCGCAAATCGGTTGCCAAGCAACAGAACCCTGCGGGAAAGGAGTGGGGGAGTTTGGCTGCCCCTTATCCAATCAGCGACCGGGGCAGGCCTCTGGAAAGCTTCGCAGCCAATCGTCCAACAGTTTCACTTTGACAGGCCAATGAGATCTGTTGTCAAGACAACAACCCCCGCCCCCCACGCCAACTCAGTCCACCAAGGTGGACTGTACCCAATTAGTGTAGAGGGTGGGGTAAAGTCCCAGGATCTTTCAGAAGCGTTCACTCGCAGTCCTTCTCTGAAATGCTTTCACTCTTCTTTGAATATCAGAAACTGTCTGGTAATAAGTAATCACTACATACAAGTCTGAGCTTATTAATCATAAGGTATATGGCAAGCTATCATTCATAATACGTTACAAATATTACTGTCTTCAAACCCGACAGTTACCTTGGGAGGATGCCCCGGGAACAGGGAAGTATTTCAAATGTATCAGGTTCCCATCTTGTGCCACAGGGTTTTGCACTACTTTGCCTTCTCTAGACATTTACCACATTCCTTCCACCCTTTTCCCCCACCACTTTTCCTTCACTCGTCATTCAGATTTAACTTCGCCCTCATGGAATCTTTCTTTTGTGATCCTAGAGACCCTGTGTTTACCTCCTCGTTAGCATTTATCACACTGGATCACAACTGCCTGTCGTCTTCTACAGCAGACTGTGAGCTACTGAAAGGTGCTCGCTTGACAGTGCCGACTACAGAAGTTGACATCATTGTTCAGAGTACCTTTTGGTTAGCTAGTTATTTAGCTAATTTTACAGAAACTGGCTATCAGTTAAATTAGTTCATGCATTCCACAAACATTAAGGACTTCTTATGTGCCATGAAAACAATTCAAATGAAGTGACTGCCTTTATGTCTCCTTTATGCTTTATGGCTCCAGGGTACAATAAAGTACACAAAAACAAAACAAGTATACAAAACAAAAATCATAATTTCAGATCGCAGTAGGTGCTGGCTAGACAGTAAAAGAGTAATGTGACAGAGAGTGCAGTAGGTAGTTAAGGGTTAGATATGGTGGTCAAGGAAGGCCTCTGTCAGGAGTGGTTTTTGAGATGATACCTGAAAGATAAGATGAAAAGGATCCAGCTTTATGCAACTGAGGGCAGATACTTCCAGGAAGATGAAAACACAGTAGTTATAGTCAGGGAAAAGCTAGGCTTAAAAAAGGAACCAGGGAGGGCTAGAGAGACTAGAGGGAGATATAATTAGGGTGGGGCCCTCCCTACATGGTGGGAGGTTTGGGTTTTATTTGAATAGCCATGGGGATCCATTCAATGGTTTAAGCCAAAGAGAGTCATGCTCTGATTTCCATTTACAAAATTTCTCTGGCTGCTTTGTGTGGAGAATGGATTGTGGGGAAGACAATTTAGAAGGCTCCCATGGTCAATTTCATGTTCAGGTATGATAGCTTACAGATTCCCAACAATGTATTAATTTTACTAACATTGTAGCACAATAAAATGATTTTATTCTGTTACATAAAACTGACTATAAAAGAATTTTTCCTATTAAAATATCAAGTAGGATCTAAGATCGAACTTTTTTGGCTACCTTTTATATCCAATAGATTTTAACTTGGACCTTATAGAACTGTGAATGTAGAGTGAAAGTGAAGACAGGATATTTTAGTGAGAAGAGAGTATACCCAATTTGAGGGTTTAGCTAGATTTCTTGATGATATGGTGGTTCTGTGGCTCCTTTGACCCTGTAGGGGAACACTGTGATAGTAATTGCATAATCCTTTGTCTTTTCTTTACAATTTTGTTCTAGGGAAAATTATGTTAAGGTAAAAGGAAAAGGTAAAATTAAAACATTCTTTGTTCTGAATTTTTAGAAATTGGTATTTATATGGGTAACTTCAATGCAATGAAAATCAAGTTGGTAGATTCTCATATGACCCCTAAAGTTGATATTACTAGCCTTGATTTCTCCTTGGGACTTCAGCATCGTGTACTCAATTGCCTGGTTCTCAGCCAGCTGTTTCAAAGACATTTCAGATTCAAAATGTCCAAAAATGAACTAAATACCTTTCCTCCTCTTCACTAGCCTCCTATTCCATTTTGTTCATCCAGTTTCTCAAGCTGGAAATCTGAAGTTCCCCTCTGACTTCTCTTCCTCATGACTCACCTTCAAGTACTCAACCAGACCCGCTGCTTTTCTAGCTTCTTCTCGAGCCTTATTACCAGTACCCAAGTTCACAGCCTTGTTATTCTTGCTAGAACACAGAGCATCTTTATACTATACTCTCTGCCTCCAGACTTGTGTGTCATGATACCTCACAGTAATGTATGTAAAACTAACATGTGATCATGTAATTCTCTGTTTAAAATACTGCAAAAGATTCCCTTCACCACCCCAGCTTACCCTGCCTACCTCCATTTTTGGGGTTTTAAATGTGGATTGACTTCGAAGGGTATAGATCTGGGGGCTGTAATTGTGGGCCACCTTGTATTTGCCTGTATATCTGTATGTGTGTGCACATAGGCTTTTTTTTTTTTTTTTTTTGTAGAACAGGGTCAGGGAATTCATTAATTTTAATAATCACCTGTGATGTAAAAAGCTTAAGAGACCATGCACTATAGAATTAAATCCAAGCTTCTTAACATGGCACTACAAAACTTCCATGATATTTTTCCTATTGACCTTTCCTTTATTGATGCCCATTCTGCTTCATATTTGAAACAGCAGCACTGAACTGCTTGTCTTTTCCCTGTATCACCTTGCCTAGGCTCTCTACCTGGACTTTCTTCCTCTTCTTTATCTGGCTAACCAGCTCTTACAGATTGCTGAAAGACATCAATTCCTTCTCAGACTCTTCCTAAACCACCATGATGGGTTATGTTCTCATTTAACCTGGGCACATCTTTGTGGATTGTTACCACATTATTTTGAAATGATCTATTCCTGGCTTTTTCTTCCTCACAGAATGTAAATTCCTAAGGGCGTGGAGACCTGTTTATTCATCACTGAATTCCCAGCACCAAGCACCTGGCTCAGGGGGACAACACTTTCTGCTGATTGAATTGAACTTAGCAGATAAAAAATTGGGGGGTGGGGTGGGCAGGAGAGTGACCCTTTCATGACAGGACCAGATGTAAGCAGAAGAAGGGGTTTGCAAAGATGGGGGGGTGGGCGGTGGGTGATTTAGGGGAGTTTGTCTAGCCCCATGGGAACATAGCAGGTTCAAGTTGGCAGTATAGAGACAAAGTAGACAATGGAGCAGAAGAATCAGTGACAGCAGGAGCCCACGGAGCAGAGGGGCTAGAGAGCTGCAGGCAGGACATAGATTGTAAACGCAATCCCCAGGGCACCAAGAGGAAGGCATAGGTACTTAGAAGGGTCCGCAACCAGTGGGCCTCAAAGGACAAACAGGTTAGAACTCCTGGAACTGTTTTGGGAATGAAAATGCTAAGAAATACAGAGCTTCCTGCCAGTCGGCCTCTGGAGGCTTGGCCCTATTGGATTTGGAGGTACTAAGTAAAAGGGATCACAGTTGTACTTGCTGGCTGTCCATCATCCTGTGTTGTTATAATTCCCTTAGCTCCTGTGTGGATGGGAGACAAGCTCTGGTTACAGAGGCTCCTGAGCTGATAAGCAGAACTGGGGCTTTGGTAAGGGGTAGGAGTGTGATGTGTGTGCATACGTGTGCAAGCATTGAGCATGTGGGTAGCGACTGGCTAGGTTTGGTCTCGCATTAATAGCAGCAGGAGCTGGAAACTAGTAACATCAGCTGTACAAATATCTGAGTCTCTTAAAATTGCAAACTTCTAAGTAGAGGTCCATCTGAAAATATTTTTCTCTGTATAGACTCACCTTCCATTTATTATAGCATATGTTTTAATAAAATTTCCCCATACATGATAGCACTGATGTTATGTCCTTGCCACTTCTCCTAAGCCATGTTCTTTTCTGCCTTGTTCATCAGATGTATTGTTGTGGGTGTTTGTATTTTAGATAAACCAACACAATCAGGAAAATAAATCCCATCTGTAGTCCTTCCACTGTCTTTTTGTTTAGGTCTATTGATTTATTTTGAGAGAGAGAGACAGAGAGACAGAGAGAAAGAGAGCGCGTGCGCACTCAAGTGGGGGATGGCCAGAGAGTCATGAACCATGAGATCATGACTTGAGCAGAAATCAAGAGTTAGACACCCAACTGAATGAGCCACCCAGGCGCCCCTCCACTGTCTAAGTTTATTAGTAAGTCTGGGTAAATAATGTGTGCTGTCGAGACAGACCTGGGTTGTATCCCAAGATACCTATGTTTTAGTAGCGGCATAGCCTTGAAAAAGTTAGCCTCCCTCCCTGTACCTGCATTTCTTCACCTGTAGTATCCAGCCAGTAATAGCTACTTCTCAGAATCATTGTGAGGGTTGAAAGCAGTTAATGCCTGCTGAGCGCTCAGTCACTGGCTGGGGTAGAGTGATAGTCAACACCTATGCTGACCGTGGGCTGGGCACAGGGTTCTACGTGTTTCATGGTAATTCACTTCATCCTCAGAAACGACTCTGTAAGGTAGGTACTATTTTGATTCCAATTTTTATCGATGAGGGAGATACACAGTCACACAGCTGGAATGCAGCAGCCAGGACGCAACCCCAGGGTATCTAGCTCTGGAGTCCATGCTTTTGACCACTAGGCTACCCTGCCTCACAAATGTTTCATGTTCTACCAAGTGAGCTCTCTGGGCTTCTTTCAAAAATTATTGCTACTTTTGGGGCACCTGGGTGGCTCAGTCAGTTAAGCAATTTTCCAGCTGAATTTCTACTTGTTTGCTTTCTGAGTTTTCCTCCACTAAAATGTAAACCCAAGAAAGCTGGACAATTGCTATATAATAAAATAATGTCTGGTATGTAATAAAGGCCCAATATAAATCTACTAGCTAAATGTGTACTCTGTCTTTTCTTTTAGATTATAAATTCATTAAGAACTCAGTCTGACTTCTGTAACTTTTTTAAATGTTTATTTATTTTGAGAAAGAGAGAAAGAAAGAGGGGGGTAGAGAGAGAGGGAGAAAGAGAACCCCAAGCAGGCTCTATGCTGTGAGCGTGGACCCAGACACAGGGCTCTATCCCAAGAACTGTGAGATCGTGACCTGAGCCAAAACCAAGAGTTGGTCCCTTAACTGACTGAGCCTTAATTCCTGGAACTTACAAATATGTAGCACTCTGCATGCAGCTGCAAAAAAAAAAAAAAAAAAAAAAAAAAAAAAAAAAAAAAAGTGTACGAACTACAAAATAATTATTTTTACATTAAATTATTACTTTTGAAAATTTAAGTGGACAATAGATTTTATTAAGTCCTACTATACACTTTTTTTTTTTTTTTTGGCTTTGTCTTTCAGTCTTTCCCCTTGAAAGTAGGCCTAGAGGATTGGAAGGAGAAAAGTTGCATTACATTTCTTATGGTTGGCAGAATTCTAAGATGACCTTCAAGATCTCCACCCACTGCATACTCCTTAGGACTATGAATATGATGTATTTTACTCTTGCAATTAAGTTAAATGGTGTAGTTGATTTTAAGAATGGTGAGCCTGACCTAATCAGGTGAGCCCTTAAAAGAGACTGGACTCTTCCTGAAATCAGTAACTGAAAGCGTGAGAAGGAGTCATTGTGAGGGAGATTCCCTTTTGCTACTTTTGAAAATTAAGGGAGCTATGTGGCAAGGAATGTGGGCAGCCTCTAGAAGCTGACAGTGGCCTCTGGCTAACATCCAGTAAGAGAACAAGGGCTTCAGTACTACAACCAGAAGCTACTGAATTCTGCCACAAACACATGACCTTGGAAGAGAACCTGAACTCCAGATCAGAATTCAACTTGGCTAACACTTTGTGAGACCCTGAACAGGGATTCCATCATGCCATGCCCAGATCGGACCAACAGGACTGTGGGCTAATAAATGGGCATTGTTTTCAAATATTAAGCCTGTGGTATTTTGTTACACAGTAATGGCTAACTAATACAACTTATCCAGAGCGTACAGTTACTGACCAAGACAAGTTATGTGGCAAAAGGTCAGTCACTTACTGAGTTGGGTTTACCCTGATTTAGTGTAAAAAGAACTTGAAACCAGTTGATAGACATTAACATATGGCTTTAGAGGGCTAGGGGATAAAATGGGTGTGGTATCTGAAAAATGAAAACCGAACCAAGGCTCATATACAAACTTTCACATCCTAGGTGAGCAAAGCGGTGAGCAATGTAATTATTTAACATTTGCAAAGTTACTGAGGCCACCTTCGGCTTTAACAGCCAAGTGTCCCCTCCCCCTCTTTTTAAAAACAAATCTTTCCCTCAGGACTTGGCCAACAGATGTTTTCATTTTACGGAAACTAAAAAACTGCTTTCCTCATCCACCAGGAATATGTCCCAGTACAAAGTGTTAACCTCGTTTGGATTTGAACCCCCATCCTCAAGAACAAAAAAAGGCTGAGGATTGCCAAATGTCAGCTCAGCTGTGAGAAGTGGTTTAAATCATATTTTGACGTATGTTACGCTGTTAACTAGAAAATGAACTGCAGCGCACATGCTTCTAGTAACTCTGGTTTCAAATCATATGATCCCTTCTTTGTCTTGAAGACCTTTTGATGTGCGTTCCCAATATTGAGTTTCTCTGCTTTTAATAATCTTATATTCCTTCCCCAATATAAATGTCATGAAAAATACTGAATGCTAATCTTCAAAGATCAAACAGGAAGAAAGAGGTGGGCAGCATAGTTCAGCGACTTAAATTCCTAAAATTTCTCATTTAAAAATTTTATTTTAGCTTATAAACGTCTAAGCTCAAAGAAATGCTTCGTTCCCCTTTGTAAAGTTGGAAGTTGCAGGCCCTTTCAAATTTCAGAACTGCGTTAATTATAGAATAATTTAGTCTCTCTCCCCATAAGGTACCCAAGATTCAGGGGCCCCTTGATCACTATTCATATCTGAATTTGTGTCTACCTAACAGAGAGGAGCTCAGAACCAATACATGCTGGCTTTGATTTTATATTCTTTGCTTCAGAAAGGATGACCAAAAGGCCAGGTTTGCCTGGGCATAGGGGTTCTCTTGGGAAAAAGGACTTTCAGTGCTAAAACAGGGATAATTCCTGGCAAACTGGCACAGCTAGGTCACCCTACCCAGGGCATCGAGGACATTTTCAGGGTGGGAATTACGTCGACAACTTGATAACAGCTGTTTACTTGTTTTGGAACTTGGTGTTTAAAGGAACCCAACTTGTTTTCCCTGGCAGGCTGGTGCCCAAACCCCATAATCCAAGTTCTAAAACATAGTGTCCAGAATTCCATTAGGAGGGGATTTGGGTCTATAATGAAGGAATGCAGCACTTTACATATGCTCAAATGTTTTAGGAGGATCGGGTCTCCCTTTATTTCATTCTCCACATGAGAACACCAATTGTTGAGAGATACCACATATAATATTATCTAATACAACTGTGACTAAGTGTGTGTGTGTGCGTGTGTGTGTGTGTGTGTATAGGGGTAGGGAACTGCTTAAAAGATGTAATTATTCTGGGCTTCCTTCACATATATTGGTTTAATATACCTCTTCATGGTGCTCTTAGTTGGCCCCAGGGATGATTCCAGAATTTCAACACGGGAGAAGCTTTGAGGTGGCAATCAGCTTGGGGGTATGAGGGATGACATATGGTATAGGGATGGTCTAGGGATATGTCTCGAAGCTGTTTTTACTTAGTGTATGTTTATTAGGGCCGGTTTGAGGGGAAACGATGGAAATTATTGAAGGGCTAAGCCCACCCCACCTCATTGGCACTAATCCTGGGTGTTCTACATTATAGCATGCGCATGAATAATTAGGTGGAATACTTTGAGCTCTAAATATCTTATCACATTAGAAAATAATGTATCTCTTTATAAAAGTTGTTTAAAACACATTGAATAATAGCAACGTTACCACTTTCTGGGCATCTACTATGTGCCAGACAATTCTTAAAGTATTTAAATACATTCTCATTAAATGCTTGTAGCAAGTCTGAAAGACAGATACCCTAGAAAAATTATAAAATTATCTAGACTTTATTTTTTGATAACTTTGTGTCAGGTGCACTTCTCTGCAGCTTACATAAATTAACTCATTTAGGTTAATTAGCTTCAATCCTAGGAAGCAGATACTTTCACAGATGAATAAATATCAGTTCAGAAACTTGTCTCAATTTGCATGGTTACCAAGGGGTGAAAGAGAGATTTAAGCTCAGGCAGTATGACATCAGAACCTTTACTCCTAACCTCTATGCTACATTTACAATATTTTACTGATAAGGAAATTGACATTCCCTTACTTACTCAAGGTTATCCAGATCATTTGCAGGAACACTTAAAAAGTATGCGCTGTATTCTCCCAGTCTCTTTATTCGGGACCCATGAAGGAGGGCTAAGGATAGTGTTTTATGCTATATCTGAGGAATTTATAGGAGATTTTTTCATTGTTTATTATTTTTTTTGAGAGAGAGTGAAAGAGAGAAAGAGAGAGAGAGAGAGAGAGAGAGAACGAGTGGGGGAGGGGCAGAGAGAGGGAGGGAGACACAGAATCTGAAGCAGGCTCCAGGCTCTGAGCTGTCAGCACAGAGCCTGATGTGGGGCTCAAACCCACAAACTATGGGATCATGACCTGAGCCAAAGTCAGACACTTAACCAACTAAGCCACCCAGGTGCCCCTATAAGAGATTTTAAGGTAGCTTTTCTGGTACATTCTTGAATGGTTCTGAGGTTATAATTTTCAGAATCTCCCTAATTTTGATAAGCTGCTTTGACAACTATTGCTCTAATGCAGAGATGGCTAGTAAGTTTCATCTCTGTTGCCATTTCTGATTGATTAGTAGGTTATCCAGGGCAGTATGTTGAAAATTTTAAGGCTAACTCTGAGTCTGCTGGAAAAGCATCTATTAGTGACATTTGGCATGAATGCAAGAGGAGAGAAGGGTGCTGGTGCTGTGGGTTTGCTTTTTCATTCACCCAGGGCTTCAGCTGAGTGGAGATTGTGTTCTTGTTCCCAACTACTTGCCCCCTTCCCTGCAAGGAGATTCTATATCCCTACCTGTGACTGTGAGGGTATGGCTGCACTGCCTCTCAGCAGGGTGAGATACATCCATGTCCTACAGTTGGGTTCATCTGCAGAGTTTGTGTTGACCCGGAGAATATGAGAAAAGGACGTGGCATACAGCATGTCCAAGCAGAACGTTTTCAAGTGCCCATATTTCAGTTCTGCCCCTTGCTCTTTTTTTTTTTTTCCCCAGGCCATAAGAACAGCTGGTCCTTCCAAGACCTGGGAGCAGGGCTGCAGCCCCAGACCTACCTCTGCTGACTGATGGAAATGAGAAGTAAACATAATGCAAGTCCCTGAGATTTTGGAGGTATGACTGCAGCCAAGCTGACCAATACAATGAATACACTCTGTTTCCAGAGTGAATTTGGGAAGTACAAATAAGTACTGTCATTTTGCCTGATTATTAGTTTTAGTCTTCCTAGGTTGATTCTTAGTTAACATCTAGATCACGCAATTGGGGTGTTTCAGTCTCCTTCAAGTAAGTGATCTTAATGGGTGTAGACTCAAAAGAAACCTTTCAGGGAATTGTATTAGAATAGGCCTGGATGACAGATGAAATGACCGTTTCTCTGTCCAAGGATTGCATTGGTCAAGGACCACTTGGTGTAGGATGAAGCCTGACCTCTCCCTATTTCTGCTGCAAAATTCACATGCCTCTAAGGTCAGGGAGAGCTTTAGCACTAATTTATGATCGTGGGCAGCAAGTTCTGTTGTTTTGCATGGGATGTGGATTTTGGTCAAGAGCACATGTCCAACAAAGACTGATATTGAGAACCACTCTCCTTCAAGTGGAACATTCCCTGAATTATCTTTATTCAGCATGTCAGGATACTGGCCTTTTTCAAAGTGTAAGGGATGTCCTATCTAATCTTAAAGAGGGGACTTTCTCCCAACTTTACCATTCCCAGATAAGAATATTTACTAACCTGGTCACTTTGGTGAGACTATGCACCATGTCAGGCCTTGTCAGCAAATGTTATAGTACTCGTTTGTGAATATGCATTTCATAGGCGCATATGATTCAGCTAGTCATAAATATGTCAGCAGACTTTCTCCCTGTATGTCTCCATTTTTTTAAATCTTCCCCGCCTAATTTCCTAGGGGATTACAATGACCTTGAGAACTCTGATGGTTTGTAAGTCTCTCCTTCCTCCGAGTTAACAGACTCCTTAGTACTCTTGGCATTTATGGTAACAAACTTCAGGTGCAGTCGTATTTTGGCTGCAAACAAGTTCCTCTTAGGCATGTGATCCCTTGTTCCTTCTCTTCTAAACTAGCATTTTCTCCTTAGCTTTTAAACTATTGCCCTAAAAAAATGCTATATAAATTAAGAGTATGAGCTTCACCCCTAGCACCTCCCGTGGCTCCTTATTGTCCTCCTTCAGAGCTTTCAGTCTCTACAGGCTGTGGGGAGCACAGAAACACAGCCAGCCAGCGAGGTCCGATGGGCTGCAACTGGCAAAAGAACACAGTGGAATGCGCCACAGGTGACTGCATCCAGCCAAGTGGGTCAAGTTGTCACAGGAAGTTCAGGGGAGAGGGGAGCCTCTGCAGCTGCTTCTGCCTGATGCTTTCTAGGAGCCAGATCTTTCTTCCTCCCAAGAAAGAGCAGCCTATCCCTGACCCGGACTGTGTGAAGTTGCAACACAGAGGAGAGCGCTTTTAGTTGTGTTAATCATCGCTGCAAGGAGTCAGAGAAAGTACACTAAGAGACCAAGTCTTTTGAGCTTGTCCACATGAAGGAAAAAGCTTTTGATTACTACCCAGGAATAGGGGTCTCGAGGGAGCTAGACAAGGTAGTCTTGTCAAAGGCTGGGGCTATTAGTTCTCTATCCAAGACAACAGCTACAAAGCATATAACCAATTGTCAAATGGTTAAAGCAAAAGGATTTTACTGCTTAATTTTTCACTAAAACTTGATTTTCTTTAAGGGGAACCAAAGTGGCAAATGTGTTATTAAATGCTTACACATACATTTCTAAGGATGTAATGACCACACACACCCCCACCACCCCGCCACTCGCCACCTCAATGTTTAGATCATAGGAGAGCTTGTTAAAACACAAACTGCTGGGTTCCATCCCCAGAATTTTGGATTCAGGGCTTCAAAGAGGGGCCTGAGAATTTGCATTTCTGACAAGTTCCAAGGTCTGCTAGTCTGAGGACCACACTCTGTGAACCACTGGGATAGGTAATCATCTTTGAACCACTGGGATAGGTAGATAATAGAGCTCCCTTTAATCAGTAGTTAGTGGTTTGTAGTAGGCATTATCTGAGGTGGTGTTGCAAATTTGCAGATGTTGGTGATTAGGGTAAGGCCCAAATCACAGAGCTGAAGGGATTGGGGATGGTGGGAGGGGAAGAGCCTGGAGAGACAGAAGGAAATAGGAGTGAAGGGCAGACTGAAGAATTCACATGAGAGGGAGAAACCCAACCTGACATCCATCTCACTGCCATGAGAGGTGACTGCTTTATTGAGTTTGATCGCTGAGGTGGTGACAAGAACTGTTCCTAAAACAGATGGATAAGGCCCTGAAGGTTTTATTGTATTCCCTTCTGTATTAAAGAGCAGAATGGACAAGTTTTTTGAACTTTCATAATGATACTCATTTTCTTTGACAGTGTGTATTAATTGCCAGATGGGGAACTCTTTCTTTTGGGCAAAGAAGGTCATAAAGATAAGCTGTGACAATTAAATGGCCACATTTCTTTTTATTTTATCAGTATGATTGGAATCTAAGTTGAACATGATAAGATGTACACAGCTTTTTCTTCTTCAGAGTTTGAAGACATGATTTTTGATGTCTAAGTTCACACGGAAACAAGGCAGAAAAGGATGCAACTTTGAAAACCAATTTTTACATTCCATTTGGTTGTAAAGTAATTATTCAATATATTATTTTGATTTTAAAAACTAAAAGCTTGCCATATATAGTTGGATAGTATATGGTCATGAAATCATTGGGATCTTTTCCCTTCCACCTGTGGTCAGTGGCAAAAGAATGCCCAAATCTATTTTAAAAGCCTACTTAAAAAAAAATCATTTCAATGAAATAGGAATTATAGTAAATAAGAATTATGATTCCTTTTTCTATGAAATGTCAATAATTAGAGATATAATATTAAAATCCCCAAATACCTCCAGGATAGCAATATTCAGGAAATAATATTATATGGTAAACATTTTTAATAAACAGCAGCATAAAGTAATCAGTGTTTAATATCATCGCTGGTGTGTGAAATACAAATGCACATATCCTCAATATAAAATAGCCTTTTTGTCATTACATCCATGCTTGTCTACTTGAAATGCCCATAATAACAGATCAAACATTAAGTAATACAGTGATTAAATGCATGCAGTGAAAATAAGAAAAGATATGGGAGGGCAAGATATCTGAATATTGCCATGATATATTTGAAGGAAATCTATATCGAGTTAAAAAGAAACAAAGGAAACAAAGAAACAGACCGGATATAAAAATGCAGAGATATATTTTCACTTCTGTGATACAAACCATAAACATAGTTTTGTGCAAAAAAAAAAAAAAAAGGAAAAAAAAGAAAAAGATCTGAAAATAAAGTCATCTTACAAAACATTGTCAACAAAGCGAAGGACATTTTTCAGTTTGTGAAAAAAATACCATTTTAATACAAAAGGGACTGTGTTATGTAGTATCACAGTGCTATCACAAAATACATTATTACAAGTGGTTTTGAAATTTGGTTTGCTCACCTTAATGACTTCAGTAAGTATAAAATGTTTAAAATAAATGTTATAGTTCTTTATAAAAAACTAACTTGAATTTACTTTTTACCATAGTAATGTTTTTCCAGAGTACGTATTTTACTGGCTCACGGAATGCTAATTTCCCTTTAAGGGACTCCTAGAAAAACTCAGATTCACTGAAATCATGTTTACTTAAAATAATAAATATCCTTGGAAAACAATTGATTGTCGTATGATATACAAAATTGTGGTTTGAATCTTCATCATTAAACAGTTGCATAGCAACAAAAGGATCCAAATATTCTCCTCTACCTAAAGTTAAGAAATGTAGCTCTTGAACCAGCTTACTTATGCCACAAAAATATTTCTTAATTTATCTTTCAACAAAACTGGATATAGCCAATTCTTTGAGTTCACAGTACCGATAAGTCCATGTTCATTGTTTGAAGATTCAGTGTTTGGGAAAATTGCAACACATTTGGTAAACAGATTTCCTTGATTTCTCATCCTAATTGCATTTTTTTTCTTTTTACAAAATTGAAACATCAATGTGCTTTACATTCTCCTCATCAGATATCATTTCCAGGAATTACTTTATATCCTGTAAAGTCTCTTTGTAAGTCTCTTTAGTTGTAAAATAGTAATGATTAAAAAAATGAGACCTTGAGACATTGTTCTTAGAATAAAGGAGTTATTTTTTAACAAGAGAAAAATCTAACATAACATTCCTTTCTATATAGAACTTGAAACCCATAAGAATTCTAAACTTGGCAAAAGATGGCTAGTAGGTAAGTGGCATGAAATGCACATTTGATGCCTCCCTCCTAAGGCAAAAATGATTATGTTTCTTCTATTCACCAGCTTCAAAATTTCAATTCATGGTTATCTTTGAAATGAGAATTCAGTACCTGTGTTAAAAAAAATACTGTAATGTTTTACAAAATAGAATTCATAGTCTTTGGATTCCAACTAATGCTATGAATAAATGGTCGTAACTCCTGGTGCTGGAATAAAATCTATGAACATTTCCAGATCAGAAAAAAAATAAAGGTGAGAGAAACTTTAACTAGGTATTGGTGTCATAGAGTTTCCTACTTCCCCAGAGTCCATTGATGATGGGCCCCCTACACCTAGGAAGATTCATATTCAGGAGGTTGTAAGCACTAATGTGCTGGTCTGCAGCCATACTTCTATTCTTCAATCCTATTGTTCCAGGGAAGCTCCCGTGAGGCTGCCCCATGGGAAACCTTGTTCCTCTCCCAGGGGTGCTGATCTAGGCCAAGGGACCATTTTCCTGACTGTGCTTCCTTTGGTTCCTCATTTCTAATGCAATGGAGTGAACTATCAACCAACAATCAATTCCAGCATCCACGTCTAGCCTTCTTATGGTCTGACGCCCTATATTATTTCAAGGGCTCGTGTAAACACACTGTGGAAAACGATAATGTGGAGAAGGCCTTCGTGATCAGCAGAGGAGATTCACAAAGAGGCACATTCTGTACCTTCCCAAAGAAGCCCCACTGTGTAGATGGCCTCAGGGGATCTTACACTTGTCTTATGGCTCGTTTCCATCTGGGATTTCAAATTTTGCCTACAGTTTCCTCATTGATCCTGATCATTTTCATACAAGAATGCATAGAGTCTAAATTGAATCAACACAATTCCTGAACATTTGTCCTGAAGATAAGACAGCAGGTAGACAAATGCTACGGTATATACATTTTGGGGAGAGACCAGTCATGGCGAACGGAGGCAAATACACAAAGCACCATTTGACTTTCCTTTTTGGTTTGCCATTTAATCACGAGATTCTTTTCTTCTTCACTGGTTTGCAGTTTTTAGTACGTGAAACCAGACGTACCAATCCCAATGCCATGTCGTGTACCCCTGATGGAGTGTTAATCCCACAATGTTTTCTTTTTCTGGCTGGTTGTCTGCCCTGCTTGGTAAGACACAGTTAAACTTCACAGAAGATACTTGTTGCAATGTCTGCTAAGTGAGAACCTTACTTTAATAAAAACATTTGAATTTAAATCTTTTCTACGGCTTTCTAGTTTTTCCTGTATACCACATTTACAAAAGTCATGCATTTTACAGTTCTGCAGAAATCATAGATTCGGTGTGTCCGTGAATATTGGAGTCTCCTAGCAAAGACGGTTGCTTTGAGTCTATTTTGTAGGGTTTTTGAGACTTGTTGCCAAAAACGGTGATACCCATTCCACTGGGATGATTTGGAATCGACATGTGTGGTAGTAAGGGAATGTTTGCTTCCTGATTAGATCCTGAAGAGGGCAAGCTGGTCACATGACCAGTGCTAGTCGACCCACTGGCACTGCTCGGGGACCGACTCTTGGGAGGCGGGCAATGCTGAATCACTCTGGGAGGGCCTGTCGGTTGGTAGTGGGTAGCTGGAAATGCCGCATAGCCAGGAGGTATTGGGTATCCATTGATGGGGATAAATCGCTGGTTCTGAGGTATTGGTGGGCCAATGAAACCAGCAATCTGGCCCTGTGGTGTAATACCCTGGCTCGGGAACATATAATTGGGATATCTGGGGTTACTGAGATTACTCACTGGGCTGGCGCTAAGGGAGGTTGTCTGCGTGGTAGCATTTCCCCCTGAAGGAGTAGTGGAGCTGGTGTGACTTGACAGTCCCTCCCAGGACCGAAGCCGGACATGGATATCTTTAAATCTTGGTCTCCTGGAAGGAATCTCATTCCAGCACTCTGTCATGAGGCTGTACATTCTGGGCGGGCAATCTTCGGAGCATGGTAACAGCTGTCGTTTCCTTACCATTTCGATCACTTCCTGGTTACTAAATCCATAATACGGTTGCAGTCCAAAACTGAAGATCTCCCACAAGACAACCCCGAAGGACCAGATATCTGAATCAGAAGAGAATTTGCCATACATGATGGCTTCAGGGGGCATCCAGCGAATGGGCAGCAAAGACTTACTCTGCACCCTGTAGTAATCGGCAGAGTAGATTTCTCTGGAAAGCCCAAGGTCTGAAATCTTTACATGAAGTTGCTCTCCGATTAAAATATTGCGAGCCGCAAGGTCCTTATGGACAAAGAAGTGACTAGACAGGTACTCCATGCCGGCTGCAATCTGAATTGCTATGTGCAGAAAATCTCCATGATCCAGGCTGGATTTTACGGTCCCGTCTTCGTCACTGCTACAGCCGACATCAGAATGTGGGGAGCGCATGATAAGGAACTCATGGAGATCCCCCTGATTCATATACTCAAAAAGCATACACACAGGCTGTTCCTGAGTGACAGCACCTAGAAGGCAGACGATATTGGGGTGGTGTAGTTCGGCCATCAGGGAGGCTTCCTGTTGAAATTCTGTCCATTGCTGGGGGTTGTTATAGTCTTTCAAGGTCTTTATAGCAACCAATTGAGCATGGTCCATGCCTGGGAGATAGAGATGGCCCTTATAGATCTTTCCAAAGGCACATTCCCCCAATTCTTCCATAAAACGTACAGCAGAGAGTGGCAGCTCTTTAGCCTTGCTCTGTATAGAAAGAAAGGAAAAGTGTAGTTGAAAACACTTAAGGCAAGACATCGTGGCATCTGAGAGGAGGGGTGGGGCATATAGAGAAAAGTTCTAGAAATCAGACCAAATAAAACACCGTAGGTCTATAAGTCTTTAAAATTGCTGGCCACAACTTAGAGGAGGTGCCACAGGTAACTGTCTATCATTCCACTCCGACCCCCCTCCCCCCATCTACATCCCCTGCTCCAATGGCAATTTCCTGCTGGAGCCTACCGTCTTGCTACTCAAAGTGTGGTTCTGGGACCAGTAACATCAGCATCTTTCAAGCTTATTACAAATGAGGGCTCTTGGGCCCACCTCAGACCTGCTGGATCAGAATGTGCATTTAACAAGAAGATCCCAGGTGATTTCATTGAACATTACAGTGTGAGAGGCACTGCTGGAGAGAATACAGCCTTAATTCTTAGCCTGGGACATAGAGTGTGTGTGATCTGGTCCTAACCCACCTACCCTTGCTACTTCTCTATATGATAGCATCACATTATTTAAATAGGTCTGCTCAGTGACCACCCTTAAACACCATGGCCATTCTTGCCTAATACCTCTGTTCCTGCAATGCTTCCTTATTCTTAGGATATTTATTGTGGGAAAAGCCATAGAAACCACAATGAAAGGCTGTCCTCCTGAGCGCTCCCAGTAGAGGTAGGGAGCTTTGGAATCCAGTCCTCTCTGCTCATCAGAGTTTTCCTTCTGAAACTCTTCGTGACCACTATGATCTTTGCATCCTCTGGCTTCCTTTGCTTTAGTGTCTGAAGGCCACCACATGCAAGAGGCAGTGTGGGGGCTGGTTACATGCATGGCCTCCACAGTCAGACAATTAGAGTTTGAATCCTGCCTTTCCCACTTACCAGCTGTGTGACGCTAGGTACAGTATTTAATCATCCTCTACCTCAATTCCTTCATCTGTAAAATGGGATGATAATAATTGATAATAATTGCACTTATCTTATAGGGTTCCTATGAATTTCTAATAGATTAACATTTTTAAAGTACTCAACATGATGCCTGGCACACGACAAGGGCTATTTAACTTTTAGGTATTACCTTGCTGTTGCTGTTCTTTTTATGAATATTTTGTCCTCTCAATCACATTTCATTTCCTTGAAGGGAGGCATTTGCCCTTCATACCAATTGATAACCTTACAGCTTCACAAGTGGGTTGTTTACTAATTGACCTTAAGACAGACAGGAAAAAGGATCTAGCTCACAATGAAAATACTAAATTGTGACATTTGATCGTGGCTGTAATATTTGAAATTCACCTCAAATCTAGCCTGACTTTGAGATGAATTTATTAAGAAAAAGATCATAAAAGGAATGCATTTGTACATAAACTGATTAAAAAAAATTTTCTAACGTTTATTTTTGAGGCAGAGAGAGACACAGCAAGAATGGGAGAGGGTCAGAGAGAGAGAGGGAGACACAGAATCTGAAACAGTCTCTCTGAGCTGTCAGCACAGAGCCTGACACGGGGCTCAAACTCACAAACCACGAGATCATGACCTGAGCCGAAGTTGGACGCTTAACCAACTGAGCCACCCAGGCGCCCCAATACATAAACTGATTTTAAAAATAATCTCTGCACTTCAAATATTTTAGAAAAAGATGATTGCTCTGAGTATTCCAATTAAAGGTGGCAATGTGGCAAATACATATGGAATTCAGAGCTCTCTGTGCAGAGTTTAAAACAACAGTTTAGAAAACGAAGTAAAAATATTTCTCTAATCCAAATTGTATTAATTTAAAATTCATGATGATTAGCTCTGTTCAAGGCTGATTTTCCAGGGCAAAATGCCCATTAACCTAATTATATAAGTGTAAATAAACATGTAGGAAAATACTCACTTAAGAGGATGAAATAAAATTGAGAATTTTGAAACATTAATTTGCCCATGTAAATAATATTTCCTATTATAAATATGTCTCATTTATTCATTAAAGCAGATCTCAAGGGGTTTGTATTTGGAAATGTCTTACAGGAAAGTTACTTCTGCTTAAAGTAATGGTACCACATTGCTTTAAACATGCAGTAAATTAAAACTTACTTATTGATCCAGTCCTATTCATTATAGTATTGCAGGAACAAAGAATTAGAAACAGCCTCAATGTCTACCTAGAGGAGACTGGTTATATTAATTATGGCAAAGCCAATAATAGAATATTACATAATTTAAGAACGAACACATTTTCTACATGTTGATATGGAAAGATCTCCAAATCTTATTGCTAAGTCAAAAATAAAAAGCAGGGCACCTGGGTGGCTCAGTCGGTTAAGTGTCAGATTTCAGCTCAGGTCATGATCTCATGGTTCATAGGATTGAGCCCCATGTCAGGCTCTGTGCTGACAGTTCAGAGCCTGGAGCCTGCTTTGGATTCTGTGTCTCCCTCTCTCTCTGCTCCTCACCACCCCCCCCAAAAGAAACATTAAGAAAATTAAAAATAAATAAAAAGCAAAAGAATAGTTAATGCTGCATGCTGCTTTTGTGAAAGGGGTGAAAAAGAATGAATATATTCATGTTTATTTGCATATTTCTTGAGAAACTGATTTGCTTTTTAAAAAAAATTTTCATTTCATTTATTTTATTTTCTTTTATTATTTTTAATATAATTTATTGTCAAATTGGCTTACATACATTTATATTAGACAGAGAGAGTGCAAGTGGAGGAGAAGGGTAGACAGAGAGAGAGAGAGAGAGAGTGAGAGAGAGGGAGAATCTTAAGCAGGCTCCATGCTCGGTGTGGAGCCTGATGCGGGGCTCTATCCCACAACTCTGGGACTCAGCCAAAATCAAGAGTCAGATGCTCAATGGACTGAGCCACCCAGACTCCCTTGAGATGATTTTGCTTTCGTGGGAAGACCAACCCAAGGTGAATTTTTCCTGCATGATGTTGGGATTTCTATCACAATTTTTCCTAATGCTCTAATTGAGTCCAATTTATGTGAAGGTCCCCTGAATGGCATAGTAGGTGTTACTTTTGGACCTAAACAGGATCTCCAACCTTTGGTAAGAGAGAAGGGTATGGGACTGAACAATAAAAAATTTTGAGGGAAAATAGGAATTCATAACTAAACTCAAGGAGTATTAGGTATTAGGACTACTACCTTTTCCTGCCCCTGCTGGAACTAATCCATAGGAAGTGCAGTATATTCAAACTGTGTGGCCTTTGGAATCATACCAATCTGAATTTGCACCTTGGACATGTTGTTTTCTATTAATATTAGTTAATAATTGTATAACATTTACTAAATGCTAGATACTGTCCTAAGCACTTAACAAATATTAACTCATTCATGACAATAATCCTGTGGGGGTAGGTCCTATATCTTAGGTGGTTGACGTTGAGCGAGTTTCTGAACTTTTCTGAACCTCTATTTCCATATCCATGAAATGATATGCAATTTACATAGTTACAGTAGGGATTAAATGCAACAATGTATGAAAGTAATTTCCACCTAGTAAGTAATCTTAAATCAATCTTATTATACTTATTGTGGAAGAAATCCAGTAAGTGAGGTAAATGCAAATGACTTATATCCATTTATAGCCTTAAATACTTCTAGCCAGTGTTCTATAATTCCCTTTATGTTGTGGTATGTATGTATGTATGTATTTATTTATTTATTTATTTATTTACATTTATTCACTCTTGAGAGACAGAGAGACATAGCACCAGTGCAGGAGGGGCAGAGAGAGAGAGGGAGACATAGAATCCGAAGCAGGCTCCAGGCTCTGAGCTGTCAGCACAGAGCCCAGTGCGGGGCTCAAACCACGAACTGTGAGATCATGAACTAAGCCAAAGTCAGACGCTTAACCGACTGAGCCACCCAGGCGTCCCTGTTGTTCTTTTCATAATGCATTTGGGGCACCCGGATGGCTCAATCAGGTGAGCATCCAACTCTTGATTTCAGCTCAGGTCATGATCTCAGGTTGTGAGATCAAGCCTTGCATTGTGCTCCAGACTGAGTGTGGAGCCTGCTTGGGATTCTTTCTCCCTCTCTCTCTGCCCCTCTCCCCTGCTCACATGCTCTCTCTCTCTCTCTCAAAATTAATAAACACTAAAATAAATAAAAAATGCATTACATTTCCTCCTATTAATCTTTTCCTGTTTGCGTGTAGTTATTAGTAAAAACAAAAAAACACCTTAAAATCTTAAAAATCTTCAATCTCAAAACAGAGAATTTGTTTTGGAGCCCGAAGGTGGGTACAATTTGAGTGACATGTGGCCTGCTCCTCTAGGATTCTGGGAGATGCATATGGGTAGAGGGAGCAAGAACCCACGTGGAAGAGTAGATGGTGGCAGATGGGACAAGGAAACAAGCTGGCCAGGATTCTGGGGTCTGGAGAAGATGGGTGGACAGGACCTTGGCATCGGCCTGACACATAGCCCCTGGGGCTTCACAGCTAAGACGGGCTGCGTTCCCCTGCACTGAGGTAAGCAAATTAGTTCTCTGCTATTTGCCTTTGGAAAAAGAACTCTTACTCTTAGCATTTTGCACATGGAGAAAGAGGCTTGAAAAGCATCAAGAATTTTCAGAAGAGCCAAAAGAACCACACTTGCACTGCAAGCCCTTCTGTTTTGGGCCACACCATTTCTTTCTGAAATCAGAGAAGCCTGTTGGTGGGCAATCCCAGTTTGACACAGAAGGCCTCTGGAGGCTTAGCCTGGGGCCTGACACCTCACAGAGCTGTGAGGTCAGCCTTCAGTGTGTGGTCGCTCTATGGACTTCTAATTGTTCTTTTCCTCTGTTCAGACACATGAGAGCACATTTTGACCCTAAGTGTGTCTTCTCAGATCCCACCCATACCCGGTGGGCCATATGGCACAGAGTCCCAGCTCCTCTCTAGCCTATAGAAGGAAGGAACAGTTCACCAGGGCTTGTCATAACCAAATTTGGGGATTCCCTTTGGAAAGAAGCACAGAAAGCAACTAAAATGGCAGATTTCACAAAACCTTTCTTGGGAACACCTGTGCGGCAGCCGGCCTAGAAGTTACCAGAAAAACTGCTCAGAGTTTAGTTTCAGGGGAACAATTTACACAGTGATTTGCATTTTTAAAATGCTCAGGTTACTTGGTACAAATGTGTCTTAACTATAGACTCATTTTCAAATTTTACATAAATCCTGAACTAGTTAAAAAATCATAAAAACTCTTAAAGAAGCAGTCAGTAGACCCTACAGTGACGGCAGGAAATTAGCTGTATTGTTGAGGAACAGATGGTTTACATTATACAAACCCTTTAGGCTAAACTTGTTTAGGTCTGGCATATTGTAAATTATATTTTAGTAATGAAAGTGAAATGACCTCTGCTTGACCTCAAGTGGGGTTTGTCTGTTTGAACCCAATGTCGTGGAAAACTATGAAAGAAAATGAAGTCATAAAGTTTTGGCAGCTCAATTTTGGCTCATTTCAAGTTAAGGGGTTATAAATCTGTTTAGTTTTTGTTTGACAAGTATTTGTCATACAGGGATGTACAAAATGTAAAGAAGTGTAAAATACACATAAGGCACAGTGCCAAAGTAAACTAAGTACAAAGGAAAACTGAAATGAATAGGGTCCTGGGCTCCTATCTCTTTATCACTCCTTCCATTAGTTGAATGACAAGATGGGCTCAGTTTATTATATGCTGTAAGGCAATTAAGTACCTTAAAACTGAAACAGGCTTTCAGTTTAAATGTTAACATTTTTGCTTCTCAAAGTAAACACACATCTGCCTCACTGAGGTTTTAAAAATTCTATAATTTGGGGGGGAGGGAGAGGAGGAGGAAAAATCAAAGTTGATGTAGAAGTTGATAAGTTATTCTAAAATCCGAATCTGCTTCTTTCCTTAGAAATTTTTGAACAGCAACTCAGGGTTTGAATGAGCTCTTCGCAGGAGGAGAAAGAAGGGAGAACTTTTTAGATGACAGTCATTTAGATGTGAGTCAGATGTGACTCTTGTGGTCCTGTCTAACCAGCCGATGGAGGCCAGGCTGATGTTGGTGGCTTCCTTCACCTGAGTGACAAATACTAAGTGGGGACATGTGATGCTTTTAGATCTATTACCTTTGGATATGAAAGCAATGAACCAGGAGTAGGGTTTTTTTTTTTTTTTTACATTGTAATTATATAGGTGGTAGATGGATAAGGAGGACAGACTCAATGACTTTATCTCTTTCCACCTTTGAGCAGTTACACCTTAGGTGATAATACATTTCAAAGGATTCCTCTGGGTGACAAAGCTTATGACTAACCTGCCATTTCCTGCCCACTCTACATAAGTGATGGCTGTAGGAAGAGGGGGAGGATTTCGTGATGGACGACATTTGCGTGCAGCAGGGATCCACAGATTTGCGACTTCGGGCTTCTAACCTGAACAGGGTATGAATGCTCTACTTTTGAGCCCAACTTGAAGTTGGACACAGATAAAAAGCTGAGTGACATGAGGGGGAGGGAAACAGAACCCAGAGTGGTTCTCCAGGACAGGAAGGTGGCTCCAACGGCAGATACTAAAAAAGAACTGAAGTTGTATTCATACAATTGACTCAAACCATCCCCTGTAGTCCCTGCCATCCTTGTAGTGGTTCCTTTCCCACGCCCTTTTACAAATCTCATTTGCTATACATTTGCTGATTCTAGCCAGACCCAAGTATCTTGAGGAGATGAGCTACAATGGATTGAATACAGTGGCATTTTTCCTCAGCCTCATTAAAATTAGAGGGGGATTTGGGGTAATAGGACATTAGCAGGTCCTTTCTTTTTTTTTTTTTAAGCAAAGTTCTCCATGAGATCGATATTCCTTGGGGACTTGCTTGCTCTCTAATATCATCTCTGATGTAGACTATATCAGCATAGTCTAATTCAGAGCAGGCATTGGAAGCCCCTGGAAGGCTTGTTAAAACACAGATTGCTGGGCCCCACTTCCAGAGTTTCTGATTCTGTAGGTCTGAGGTCCTGCATTTCTGACACATTCAGGTGATGAGGATGCTCCTGAACTGAAGGCTTCACTTCAAGAACCAGCAGGATATGGCTTTCTAGGTCAGACAATCACTAGCAGTCTGGATCTCTACTCCTTGCATGATGAATGACCACAATGTGTCTGAAGAACCTGGTTGAGCAATTTTGACTTATAGAAGCCAGAGAAACTAATACTTTGCTTCAGAAGATGCTTTGGAAATGCCAGCTAAAGAAAAGATAAGGACCACTGACTGGTGTTTACTGTATTTGTATTCTGCTACTATCTTAATGAGATTCAAGGCTTTGAAATTAAATCACTCTATCGCTTGGGCTATGTCACCAGTTTATTCTATTTTCATGTGCAGCCTGTGGCGGGGGATCTTTTTTCATAGCTGGTTGTATCAGTCAGTCAACTGATACTGTATATGCTATATACCAAAGAGTATACATATAGAATAGCATATGAGGACCCATGCAAGAAGCATGAAGAGTAAAGACAGCTCTTGTCGTACATGTCTGTAATCTTGAGTTTAACAATAGCTACCATAGATTGAATACGTGTCCTGTGACAGACACTGAGACCATAATAAGGCCTATGAGCTGATTTTGGAGCGCTTATATGTTAGGCTGTTAAGTACTTTGTACATATTAACCCCTTTGACCCTTACAGCAACCCCATGAAATTGGTCACTCTGCCTATTACCCCCATTTTGCAGGTGGAAAATATGAGAAAGAGAGTGATTGCACAGCTGGTAGGTTGTATGTTGGACAGCAGAGTCTGTCTTCCCGGTGACTTCTCTAGGTGCTTCGTGCATCAGCTTGTTTCATCTTCATCACTATCCCATGAGATTCATACTGTGATGTCCCCATTTTATGGATCAAGAAATTAAGAGGTTGCTTAAGAAGCACACCTATTAAGTGGTGATGCCAAGATGCAAATTCAACTCCGTCTGCTCCAAACCTGGAGCATTCTCCCAGCAATAACTGGCAATTTTCATTTTGATCCTTAAAGGGCTTCACCATTTTAAAAGCATAAAGCGCACTGGTAGAAGACTGGAATGTCAAGGTATAGTTGCTCTCGGTCTCTGATCTAGATCTTACTCCTGTTGATTCTCTGTTGTCCTCATTAGTTGACTGGGACAAGTGAAGAAACCCTTTCCACAGCAGCCTTTGCCTGAGCTGGGCACAAGAGCCCTGGAGAACATATAAAATAGAGGTTTCTTAGTATCTGGACTTAACTGTTGACAGAACTTGCTTGACTCCAAAGCCTATTTTCCATTCTTGTGCATTTCCCTGGTTCTGAGGTAAGCAGTGTTCGAACTGTAAAGGAATGGACTCTACTCCTAAATGGAAGTGATTATGTTTTAAAAACTTAAAGGCCACAGGCATTCATTTTGGGAGGTTATGGACATTCTCAAAGACTACAGTCGAACTAAGTGCCTTCCAGCTAAGTGCCACCAAATTCTGGAGGGAGTTTCAACCAACAGTTTGCCACATTGGCCCAGAGTTCAGCTGCACTTCTCTGGAAGTGATTTAACTTCAGAAGCAGTTCTTTTCTGTACGATGTAACTTTCTGATGGTTACTTTGAATGTCTGGTGGTGACCAGGGTTGATTCTGTGGTGGCTACTTGACCATGTCAGTGGGAGAGCTTCTATCCTGCCTGGAAACAGGCAGAACAGAGGCTAGTAATTTCAATGTCAGCTTGAGCCACCAAGTGCTCATAACTTGAGCTCATGTGTTTTGGTCCACCTGAAAGTTACGGCAGTCTAGTGAAATGGGGAAGAACGTGGGCTCTGGACCTGGGCAGACCTGGGTTCAAATTTTGGCTCTGCCACTTAATAGTGGCATGAAGACTCACTTTTCTTACTCCCAAATCAGGCTTAAATCAGCACCTACTTCATAAGGTCATAATGGAGATTCCATTGAGATAATGTCTGTAATGTACTTTAGCTTATTGGCAATACCACTTATAATATATCCACTTCTAATACTCATCCTCCCCACAAGTAAAGTTTCTACAGATGTAGCTTGAAGCTGAAGCTCTGTACTGGAAGCCTCCCAGCCCTAACCATCAAACCCTCTCCACCCTGACGGATTTTATCCAGGGTGTCAACAGGGTGTGTGGGGCAGGGGATTTATGCTAACTCAATTGGAATGGAATACCAGAACTGTCCAAAGAGCTACCTTTAGTATCTTTGCTGTGCTTCCCCTGCCTGTCTCCTCACCCAGCTAATGCTGTGGGCTGCTGGGTCCTATAGCTTCCTCCCAACCCACATTATCCTGTGCACAGCATTTGATAGTTGACTGAAATATTTGTGGCTGTTTGTATCATCACTGTACCAAAATAATAGTAACTTCTAGAAATCAGGTTCCAGTGAAGTGCCAGACACACTATCTCAAATTGTCAAAAATATCAGATGTGAGAGTGATCTGCCTGCAACATCTGTCACCCCATTGATCGCCAGGGTTGATTTGGCTGATCGGACTGCCTAGCGGGTATCCCCTTCCTCCCTCACCACTCCATGAACATCCCTCCTGAAGCTGCCTGCTTGGCCAAAGAAGATGACCTTCCCCAATAGAGCAGGACTGTTCTTTGGTCAAGGGTATATAAGAAGCTGTGCTCCCTGGCTAGAACCTCCAAATAAGAAAAAGAAAAATCTCTAAGTACTCTTTGTATCCTTGTGTTTTTTAAATTTTGTTTTGCTTTGTTTTAAAGTTTATTTATTTATTTTTAGAGAGAGGTGTAGGGGGAGAAGGGCAGAGAGAGAGGGAGAGACAGAATTCCAAGTAGACTTTGCACTGTCAGCACAGAGCCAGACATGGGGCTCGAACTCATGAATTGTGAGACCATGACCTGAGCCAAAATCAAGAGTCAGATCTTTAACCAGACGCTTAACCAACTGAGCCACCCAGGCACCCCTATTTGTATCCTTGTTTTACAAGTGAGAAAACAAAGGTTCAGATAATTTGCTTAAGATCTCATGGCCAGTAATCAATGAAACACAGATTTATAATCATCTCTCTCCTCTCAGTCCTTGCCCTTTGGAGTATAACAAACTACCTCCTGGAAATAGACTAAAAAAAATGTGGTTGTAAAGGTATGTTAGGCCTGGAGATTATGGATCCTTAGGTGCTGGGAGCAAGGATTCTATAGCTTGAGATGTGTCCTTCTAGATTAGGGAATGTATATCAAGTGGGAACTAAAGCAATGCCAGAGGATGAAATCAGCATAAGAGGAAGATAGAGAGAGATAGAGAGAGAGAGAGAAAGAGAGAGAGAGAGGAGGGGGAAGAGGGAGAGAAGTAAAGAGGAACTGGAGGAACCAGTGAAGGAAACAGAGGGGATAGGAGGAAAGCCAAGAGAAAAAGTATTTCAAGATGGTCGTTCAGAATGTCCAATGCTTCAGGGAAATTAAAGAGGATAAAGACTTGGAAAAGGCCGTTGGGTTGAATTACATCACTGGTGATTCCGTAGAGGGCCCTGTCAATAGAATGATGAGATCAGATGTCCGGGGAGACAAAAGCTTTAAGGACTGAGTGAAAAAGTTTTCGAGGACATTTTAGCACCAAGTGTGGTGACACTGGGTAAGGTCAGGGGCTCAAAAGGGGTAGCCAGGCCATAGTAGGGCTTTCTAGATGGAAGTATGTTGTTGGCAAAAGGGACAGGCCTAGAGAATATAATCAAGTGTCAGTACATTCAGCAACTACTTTGGCTGGAAAGGAAAAGGAGAGAGGAACTTCCTGGAAGTGAAGAAACAGAGAAGCTGGCAAGAGATGAGGGTAAACTGAGAAAACAGAGCCACCAACTTCAGAAAGCTAGGCAAATCTTGCTTTCTCCAAGTGTTCCTGATACCAGCCAGCCAGGAGCTGCAGGAGTCTGACCCAAGGCCTATTCAGGAGTCTGACCAAGGCCTATTCAGCTGCAGAAGTCTGACCCAAGGCCTTGGCTGTGGCCCCCCCCAAGCCCGACCCACTGTTCCTTATCCTCTATTCTCAAACTCCTCCATCTCTCGACCCATCTATGCACCAGAGTCCCACGTAGGTGAGTCACATGTCTCACAGACAGAACCGCCGCCCCCCCCATCCCTGCCACTGTGCTTGAGTGGGAGGCTGGGCCACCTTCCTCACTCCCCAAGGAGACTGCTCCACAGCTTTTTCCCCTTACTGACAATGCCCTGTTTTTCAGACACGTGACAGTTGGGGAGTTGGAGGGAGAGGCAAAGGAAAAGAATCCAGGAGAAGGGAAATTAGGGTTTCCCAGGCTTCTTGGAGAAGGTTCATTTTCCACAGTACTTTAAAAAAACACCCACTCGCATTGTAAAATTTGTAATTCAATGTAGAAAGATCCTACTTAGTTCATGCATCACTAGAATACTCATCAGGGAATTTTAAAGATGGAAAAGACAGGTTATCTTATCCAACTGCACGGCTTGAAATCTGCTTACCAAAATAAAAAGAAAACAAACTGACAGTAACTTATATGAACAGGGTCTATTTCATTCTCAGAACTGCTGAGAAAAGTGACACTCAGGCCAAGTGACTTCTCAGGGCCATGGGGCAACTGCAGGTGGAGCCATAGGGGCGTCCCCATCTTCTGACTGTGCACAACTCAGAGTGGAGGTGCCTCTCTGGTCCAGTGGCTTGCTTTCCCCACAGGTCAGAAAGAAACTCAAACCTCCTTGAGGTCTAACTTCCAATTGCTTCACCTGCCTCTCTAGAGACTCAAGCCAGGTCTGTCAACCAGTTTGTCCTTGACTGCTGTTGTCCCCTCTGGAGGGTATGGGTTTGTAATCTCCCTGAGGAGCTTCTTCTTAATCCAAAAGTGTGTGTGTGTGGGTGGGGAGGGGTTTAGCAGCTCAGCAAGTGGAGAAAGATGGAAACCATTTAAACCCCGAAGGCCATATTCATTTGGATCCATAAAAACCCTGGAGTCTTGGACTTTTGAATTGACGGAGGAGAAATAAGAATAAGGCTTGGGCAGACCAGTTTCCATGCTTCATTCTTTTACATCTCAGCCTCCAAATATCCTTTTGATTTTACTCTGGTAGGGTGTTTGTTTTCAGGACTTCTTTCTTTCTTTTCCTTCCTTCCTTCCTTCCTTCCTTCCTTCCTTCCTTCCTTCCTTCCTTCCTTTTTTCTTTTCTTTTATTATGTGTTCTTTCCTTCTAGATTTTATAGGTACATGTATTATTTATGTGTCAGTGACCTTTCAAAGCACTTTTAGAGATTGACTGTTTACAGTTAGGAATTTTCTTTAAGGTCTACAAAGTCCTTTGTGCTTTTTCCAGGAAAGGCACTCAGTAAGAACCAAAACAAACAACAGAATAATTCAAATTTGATTGGAGCCAAATCTCTTAAGAGAGTAAGACAAAGAGAGCTAGCATTTGTTTTTGTTGTCTCCTTTCCCCCTCCTCAACCCAGTCAAATATTCTTGAGCCATTCCTACATCCAGTGTGGTTCAGAATTACTTGAGGGACGTTTAAGGCTGAATTTTAAGCCCTGGGTTGGAGAAATCTTGGCACTGGCAGATTTTGCAAGGGACACTTCAGAAATGATGAAAACAATGTTTACTTCACCAAGTCTTTGGGAAAATCGGGCCCAGTATATTTCACATTTGTCTCTACAACCACAAAGGGTAGAGGACTATTACTGCTCTGGCCAAATTTCACATGCCTTTGGCAGGATTGGAGCTATATCATTCAGACGTGAGGCTGTTACACAAGCCTCTTAAAGATTTATCACAAGCCAGGGTGATGCCTGTGGTTAGTGTTCAGCCCAAACTGACCAAATGGAATCATATTTAGTTGTTTGCCTGACCCCCTCCCACTCTCCCTTCCCAGCACGATTTGTTCCGTGAAAAAGTTATTATGGGGTCAGGCAAGAGCAAGGACTTTATTTAGTCATGAAAAATCCTATGTTCACATTTCATCTCTTCCAATTTCTAGCTCTTTGATTTTGGACAAGTTACTTAATCTGTATGAATCTCACTTACTCTGGTTGTACAGTATGAATAATAACTCCTATTTTACAGAATCATTGTGAGGATTAAATAAGATGATGACTATGAAAGTTCCTGGTATAGTTCTTGATTTGTATCAATTTGTATCAGGTGACCCACATTAGCTTTCTCCACTTACGCCAGAAAGCTCTCTGAGACCTTTATCTGAAAGACTGCATAAATCCAAACCATCATGCCTATTGGATGTCATGCTTTGCAAAACAGACCTCGCTAAAAATGGAACTGAGTTGCAGATTGAGGCTGGCCTACAAAACTGACAATTTTCCCAAATGGAAATGACTCTTCCCATGGTTCCTGCCATAGCAATGAGGAGCCTGCCCCTCCAGGATGGTGGCTTTTGCACAGTGACCAACCCCATCCGGGTCTCTCTCTCATCCAGAGTTCTGGCATTTCTAAGGTTTCTCAACATTTAATAACAGAAATGACAGGGAGGGGTGCCTGGGTGGCTCAGTCAGTTGAGTGTCTGACTTCAGCTCAGGTCATGATCTTGCAGTTCTAGAGTTCAAGCCCCACACCGGGTTCTCTGCTGCCAGCACAGAGCCTGCTTCAGATCCTCTGTCCCCTTCTCTTTCTGCCCCTCCCCAACTTGCGCTCTCTCAAAAATAAATAAACACTAAAAAAGAAAAAAAAAAAAAAGAAATGATGGGCTAAGACTCTTACAGAATAAAGACTACTGCACTGGAACTTTGAAGTATGGGAAATGTAAAATGTCAACTAGGCATTTCTTCACGAATATGCAATCAATCTTACCCCTCTATTTTCTTCTAGTATCATGTAAGGATTAAATATGACATTATATCACATGCTGTAATGTATGTAAGCTGACTAGCTGGCAGCTAGGGTGTCACAAACAGTTGAACCTCCACCTTTACCTGTCCCCCAAGCCACTTAGTAAACCCTGTGGTCTTCATGTTTTCTTCATTTTTTTTTTTAATGGTAAAAATTCCCACTTAAGAGAACTGTGGTTTTGCTTGGGACAGATTACTTAAAAATGAATTTTTAAAATTTAAGAAATCCAAAAACTTTAGGAAACAAGGTTTCTATAGGACTACAAATAGGACTACAATAGAAAAAAAATTTTTAAGACTTTTTAAATTAAAAAAATCCACTGCACAGCAGACTACAATCAGATGAGGGCTATGTGTCAGTCCCAATATGCAGCTACATCTACTTACAAGTTAAAAGAATTAGTTAATTTGAGCATGAAGACATTTTTTTCCCTAAAATTTTATTAAAGTGATGCATCTTCTCTTTATGAAAGCCAAATGAATAATATGGCCACTAACCCACAGAGAAGACAAATATTTGTAGAATGAGTGAATGAATGTCCTATGGAGTTGGGATAAGAAGAAAAGACGGGCTTTTTGGAAGTTTTCTAAGTTATTTAAATGAAATCTTTTTGGTGAGAGGGCTGGGATTGAGGTTCTGGCTTTCTGGAGAGAAAGCCTCTGTTGTGTTTCAGCTTTAAGATGTGGTGTGTGCGCTCCATTTAAGGTAAGGGCTGGTGACCCTGGCTTCCTTGCCAGGACCTAGAGCAGCCCACATGCTGAAAGATGAGGAGGAAAAACAAAGGAAGTGGATTGATTTATCACAGAGACGAGAAGGCTAAGGTAGGCTATCATCAAACAGTATTCAAAGATTATAGGAAGGACAACACTTCTCTTTAAATATACTTAAACCAAAGAGGAACAGATTTAGGTCAGGCATTTAACCGAACTTAACTCCTGGGTTAGGATTTAGGTTTTGTTGTTGTGGCAAAAGACACATCACATAAAACTTAACCGTTTTTAAGTGTATAGTCTACGTACACTACTGTGCAATAAAAGGATTTTTTGATAGTGAAGTTAGTAAACCATGTTTGTTTGCTTTTTTTTTTTTTCTCTGTTCATCTCTTTCAGGTTCATTGGAAGAGTATGGTATTTCCTTCTTGGAAATTTTGAAAAATAGCTCACATTCTGAATCCTTAGGAGAGATGATGTCCTAAGGATTCTTTCTAGCCCAGACTTGATGGTAAGGCAGCCACATGGCTGGCCCAACACTGACGTGCACACACTGACGAAAGAATGCTCCGGCTGCCTTGGATACAGTTAGAGATAGATAGTTATGCTGAAAATGAACTCTATAGCTTGTCAACTCTGATCGTAGATCATTTGATTTCTAAGCTGGGGAGGGTGATAAGTTTTGCTTTAACCTGAAGCCTATAGAATATATGCAGCTCTGTACTGCTGATTTTACCTTGGGTTTATATGCGTTCAGCATTGACATCTCCACATTTTGACCTCTGACATGTTTCGGTTGCCTCTGGACTGGCGGTGACGATGACTTCTGGTTATTGCGGCAGACGCAGATAAAAAAGAAGAGAAAAGCAATGGCCAGAGGAATAGCAACACTTGGCACCAGTATGTACAAGATCTCCATTTTATTCTTCTCCTTGGAGCCCTTCGAATCTGGGTACAGAAATAGAAAAGAACAAAAGTCATCCTGGTTCAAATAACCTGTATAATATTACATTGCGTAGTTTAAAATGACCTCCTATTCTTCTATACACACAAATTCACTGGAGAAAAAAGGAACCATTGCTTATTACAATTTGTTTCTATCAAACCTTCAACATAATTTATTGAAGTTTAAAAGTTTAAAGTTCAAGTGTTTAAAAATTGCAGAGGGACATTATGAGGCCTTTGCATGTGTGTGGGTCTCCCTCTGATCTTGCCTCTCTTTAGCAGCAGACCTGCATTTCTCTAACATGTTAAAAGTTAAACGTCATGTGAAAGGACTAGATACACCTAAGGGCATTGATGTGGGTCACAGGGCTCTTCTACAATTGGCTGCTAGCCCAGAACCACCACAATGTGATGTTCCAGAAATCATGCCCTTGTCCTGGCTGGTTTGGATTTACAGGGCCACTCCTGCGCCTTCCAGAATCAACATCACTTAAGAATCCTGGTCCCAGTGTCCACAAAGCCACTGGCCTGAGAACATGGGAACCTGACTCAGTCTCTGATGAGCTGTGTGGCCTTGAGCAAATCATTGTCCTGTCTGGGCCTCACTGCTACTCATCTGCAAAAGTGAAGTATCTATTTTGGAAAGTGTCTACAATTTCCTCAAGCACAGCATCGCTGCATAACCTGATGCTTTTTTGAAATCCAAGAATTCCTCTTAAATGATTTCATATGAACCCAATAATTATGAGTACTAACACTGTGAAGTATATTTTTGAAATCTTATATATCTACTCTGCCATTGCTAGGAAAAGTATATAATATGTATAGAAAGACATGAAGCATACTTCTTAAAAATGGACTTGAGTCTGACCTTTAAATTCTTTGGGCATATGTTAATAAATTATTTGACTGACAAAACAAACACAAGAATTATGGGCAGTAATTAGAGGGGTTACATAATGCATGCCCTGATCACCAATAACCTCATTGGCTATCTTGCTTTAAGAAAAATCCAAGGTATGAAAATTCAGATTGACACAAAATTCAGAGATGATTATTTACTTAACATAGAATTAACCATGTATCCATTCACTCATCTTCCCACTTGTTCAGTAAGTCAATAAACAAAAGCTACTACTGCCAAGGAGTATTCTAGGTACTGGGGATATAAAATTAAATACGATATGTCCTTTGCCTTTAAGGAGCTCATGGTTGGGTAAGGAAAACAGAGAAAAGGTAATTACAATATGTTGTTAGAAATGCTGCAAGGGAAGTATGACTAGAGTGGTCGAGAAACCCAGAAAGTCTCTTTAAACAGTGGCCTTCCCTAGTACATATAAAAGAGAATAGACTATACATCATTCTTGCTTGCATGCACCTGCCTTGGGAACCTATTATTCAGTGAGATATAGCAGTAACTAAATCACATTGCCTTCTCCCTACATAAACAGACTCAATACATGAAGTTAGGGAGGGGCACCAAAACCTGGGTGTTGGGACTGTGCTGTGGGTTAACCCTCAGAGGGATTTGGGGAGGAGTAAAATATGCTTATCGAGAATAATAAACATAACAGCTTTAATATTTACTGAGTGTCCTCTAGCACAAAATCATGTTAGCTGTGGGCCAGGTACCATTGTAAGTACTTTTCATTAACTCATTAATTTTATCCTCACAACCAATCCCATGAGGCAGGTGCCATCCTTATGGCTATTTTTATAGGTGAGGAAGCGGAGGGACAGAGTGGTTAAGTGACTTGCCCCAGGACATGTGGCTAGTAACTCAAAAGCCAGGACTCCTCCCCTGTTGGTCTTGCTGTAATACCTCCTACTCTAGAAAGTCCACTGCACTGCCAGTAATTTGACAATGGCTATTGTTTGGCACCCATTTTCTTATGGTAGGATTTCTCTGGTTTCACAGAGGTAGGAAGGAGGCAGGAGGTCTGAAAGGTGGGGAATGACACAGAAGCTTTGCTAGATGTGCTGCCTTTGCACTCCCCACTTTATATACAGTGGCAGGTAAACGTATAAGCCAGGCATCTCTGGAGACCATTGTAGTCATTCTTGTTTTTGGAACTCAGTCTCAGTCGCTTTCGTAACAATTGTGTCTGCATGTCTGCGAGTGGATGGACAGAGAGAAAGAAATCACATGGAGGGGCATCTGGGTGGATCAGTCAGTTGAGCATCTGACTTCTGCTCAGGTCATGATCTCACAGTTTGTGAATTCGAGCCCTGCTTTGGGCTCTCTGCTGTCGGTGCAGAGCCTGCTTCAGATCCTCTGCTGCCCTCTCTCTTCCCCTCCCCTGCTTGCTCTCTCTCTCTCTGTCTCTGTCTCAAAAATAAATAAACATAAAAAAAGAAATCACATGGAAAAGTGTTTACCACAGGGCATAGCAGATGGATCTTCCATAACAGGAATATAATAGATCTAGAATAGATTATCTATCTAAGATCTGTCTATCTATAGACACTTTAGAGACAGTGTGGCAGAATAAATGAAGTGTATGTCTTAGATTCAGAAACCTCTGAAGACCGACTTTGTCATCATCTATGTTACTTTCATTAGGCACTTAGCCTCTCTGCGTGAACTCATCTATAAAATGAGACCAGTAATACCTATTTCACAGAATTGTTGTGAACAGTAAATGAAGTAACACGGAAAGTATTACTCTAGTACCTGTTAAAACTAAATTAGTCGATGTTTATCCCTTACCCTTAGAGTAGAAAAGGATTCAGAGATAAAAACTTTGGGCTGGAAATTCAAAATAACCTTAAGCAGGAAAGAAACTTTCTGACCTTCACCTCCTCATTTATTCAAGGGGAATGATAATTTGCTCTACCAATCTTATTTGCTTCATGTGAGAGATGATGTTCATGACAAAACTGCAGAAAACTGAAAACTGCCACACAGTTGTTGGATGCTATGACTATTAACATTATAAAAACACTTTCAAATTTCTCAGTACCCTGGTGTGTGTGTGTGTGGGGGGGGATCCCTCTTGTTATTCTTGGATTTTCAGTGAAATCATTATAAGGGTAATGATTACAAAAGGAATGAGGTTAATTTAGTACTCATGTAATGCTAGTCATTTTTCTGGCCTAGATTTTTAGCAACAAGAGAAAGTAGGGATCTCACCTGTCTAGCAAACAAAGGAGTTCTATTCTGTACTCATTCTGTATCAGATTATTCATGGAACGCCTTTGATTGTAAATGGGAGGTCTGGGACAAATCCCCCTGTGGGTCTGCAGGAGAACAAACTTCAAGAAGCCGGATCTTTAAACACAGTCAAACCTGGCTCCTTCTGATTACACTGAGGATATGCAAACGAGCCCACAGTGTCTTTTTGCCAAGTGAAATAATCAAGCAGAACAATATGTGGCCATGTTGGAAGTGACAGAAAACAAATTTAGACCGGTTGTAAACCTGTGATACAGCACACTCACTGTCCCACACACACCTCTCTCTGCATTAGGCCAGAAGGGAGTCAATCTGGTTCAAAAAACTTTATATAAAAGCTTTCCACAGAACAACTAACCCTACTCATGGAAAATTAGAAAATGAACATTTGCTCACCTTCTTTGAACAGCCTATCATTTGTATTCATTACTTTAATCAGGTACTTGATGTTCTCGATTTTACATGTAGGTAAAAGAAGGCTAAGAAAGAACAAATAATTTGACAAAGCTAGAAAGTGGTAGGGTCTGGGTTGGAACGCAAGGCTGTCTCCCTTCGATGCTTTTATGCTTTCAAAATTCTATTACTAATACAAATTAAAATACCACATGGAATTGTTTTTCATTATTCTCCTTAAGATTCCAAGGTTCCCTTTAGTGAGGGCTAATATCTGGTGGGGAATCACACTATTAAACAGATCACATTAGAACAATGGACACTATTCTTACTATTCACTTTACAGGGTAATGGACACCTTCAGTGCATTACAAAGGAAACTGGCTGAAAACTAGAACGGTGAAGATTTTTAATACTTTGAAATAACTGTTTAAAAGTTAAATGCACATATTAGTTACATCAAGTTAAATACTTGAGATTTTTGAAACCAACTATTTAGTCTGGATCACATGATTAATTTCCTTTTAAAAATCAACAATTTGGTATCAGAGTTCACATCTGACATTCCTATTTTTATTTTTACAAAGATATTCAATACTTTGATTAGTAATTAAATATAATGGAGAAAATACTCCTTTCTTATCCTGAGGCTTAAAACAAGGTAAACATGACTTCTTATTCAAGAGGTACTTTTATAAAGTGAAACATCACCTGGGATATTACTTTGAGTTAAAACAAAAAATTTCTTAGATCTTAAATAATTTCGGCAAAGGTGGGAAGAAGTCTTACAGAACCTTACGATTCCAAATAAAGTAAAATAAAATAAACAAGTTAAATTATAATCTTGTCTGAAAAGAAATAAAAATCATAGAAAAAAACAGGAATTGCTACCATTTATTAGTTGAAAACTACAAAATAAGTGGGTCTGTAGAAGATAGGAGCCCACACCAGTGATATTTAAGCACATGCCTGGAAGTCATAGGAGCAAAGGGGGTAACTAGGTCCTTAGTTGGCAGGCTGGGTCCACCATTAGGTGGTCTCTTGATTTAATGATGAAAATACTAAGTAGATCACCTATTGCCTTATATATTTTCAAATTAATTCTTAAAAAGACTATGATTGGCCATATATAGTGGTTAACATTTTTTTTTCTCTTCAGCAAATGTTTTAACCACAATAAGATAGGGACAGTAACTCATTGGTGAGCACTTGAGAAAAATCTTAGTAACTAGAATCCACATGAGTTCACCAGGAGTGTCTATAAATTCTTATGATCTCAGTTTTCTCCTCTATAAAAGGACAGAGTTGGGCTAATCTTTTGTCTTTAATTGAAAAAAGCTTAATTATGGCAAAAAATTAATAACATCTACCATCTTAATCATGTGTAAGTTCAGTAGTGCTAAGTGTATGCACATTGTTGTACAACAGGTCTCCAAGACTTTTTCATCTTGCAAAACTGAAACTCTATACTCATTGAACAATAACTGCACTTATCCCTCCCTCTAGCCCCTGACAGCAACCAGTCTACTTTCTGTTTCTATGAATTCGATTATTTTAGATACCTCATATAAGTGGAATCATAAAGTGTTTGTCTTTTTATGACTGGCTTATTTCACTCAGTAAAATGTCCTCAAGGTTCATCCATGTTTTTACATGTGTCAAACTTCCTTCCTTTTTTCGGCTGAAAAATATTCCACTGTATGTAAATACCACATTTTCTTTATGGATTCATCCATCGATGGGCTTGCTTCCACCTCTTTTGTGGAAGCTATTGTGAATAATGCTGTGATGAACATGGGTGTACAAATATTTCTTTGAGATCCTATGTTCCGTTCCTTTGGATGTATATCCAGAAGTAGGATTGCTGGATCATATGGTAATTCTATTTTTAGTTTTTTGAGAAACATCCATACTGTTTTCTATAATGGCTGCGCCATTTTGCCTTCCCACCGATAGTGAACAATGGCTCTAATTTCTCCACATCTTTGCTAACATGTGCTATTTTCTTCTTCGTCTCCTCCTCTTCCTCTTCTTCCTTTTCTTCTTCTTATAAAATAATGGGTCCTAATAATGGGTGTGAGGTGATGTCTCATTGTGGTTTTGATTTGCATTTCTTTAATGACACATGATACTGAGCATCTTTTCATATATTGTTGGCCATTTGTATATCTTATTTGGAGAAATGTCTGTTTAAATCCTTTGCCCACTTTTAATTGGGCTACTCTTTAAGTGCCAAAATTCAATCATTTTTATAAAATTAAATCTCTTTCATTTCTGAGAGGATTATTTTAGAGTGAGAGACCAAGCACATTTAAACTTTAGCAAGTCATTTGATCGAGACCCAAGATATCCTTATGGACCTAAGATGGAGGGATAGATTATAATGTCATCAGATAAATTTGAAATTTACCATGTGCCTGTACCCTAAAAGGGTTAATCATTAAATCAACCTCAAATTGTAGAGAGCTAAGCTTGTGCCAACCTGCCTGTTTGACATCATCATTAACTGCTTGATGATGATACGTTTATGAAACTTGAAAATGACCAAAATCTAGGAAAGATACCTGATTATAGAAATAAGATGTATAGAAATAAAATGTACAGGCTAAAATAATGACCCCAAAACAACAATTGAAATTTTACAAATAAATATTATAGCTTGCAGTTACGTTAGAGTTCTTGCTTAAAGAATCCCATGATTAAGCAAATCTACTAAATAATTTTTTATGTAACAAAACCAAAAAAAAAAAAAAAAAAGAAAAGAAAAGAGGAAAAAGGAAGACTAATAAATTTTAATGAAGACTTGAAGTCTCAGTTGGACCCAGAAATAGCACAATGAAATTGCTCCAAAAATTTTTATATATGGCACTTTTAGCAAAAAAAACAAAAACAAAAACAAAAACCAAACCAAACAAACAAACAAACAAAAAAACATTCATTGGCAATACTGAGTAATAATAAAAAATATCATGGTCCTTTTCTACCTTCACTGATTTAAAAATACCAAAAAGGTCTATTCTAAGAGCCCTGTTTTTAAGAAGGGCTTTAAAAAAGCAAGAAACATTCAGAGGAAGAGGAAGATGGGTAAGGAAAGGCTGGAAGAGCTACATGCTCTTTAGACCAAATTAAAAATTAAATGAAGGATGTAATAGTTACTTTGGAATTTGGATGATAAATGCACCGGAGGTTACAAACTGGATCTAGTACATAGATTTGTTCCTTATTAGTTTTGTTTTTGTTTTTTCTAATTTGAGTTAGTGGTCAACAGTTTTTAAAAATGAGGGGATTTCACATAGAAGTTTTGATTTCAGACTTACAAATGCAGACTTTGAGCAGTGGGAGCCATCCCACAACCTCTTTGGGGTGGTGAGATGTCCCTGTCTCTGAAGGTCTCTGGCAATGGTCAAATAGAGCCCGGATAGTTTCTATGGTTCCTCCCAAAGCTCTCTGATTTTATAATCTGATTTGACATACCTTATTTAGACCCCTACTGTACTTTTGGCTTTCTTGCGAAGTAACTGATTTAAAGTTAGTGATGAATATTTTTCCCTGAGTGTCCTCAGATCCAGTATTGGTCTTTTCTCCTCAGCTCTATGCTGAGGCTGACTTCTATGGACAGTATCAGTGGGCACCCTTGTCCTCTGGCTTCCAGTCAGGTTCAGCCAATGGGAGACATTGGCAGGACAAGAAGAACTGCCCAGGGCAAGAAGAGTATGGTTCACATGTTTGTTCCCAGGCTTTCCCCTTGCTGAGTTGCAGAGGATTGACTGCCTCCCTCTATTAAAGGCCAGAGCCTTTGAACAGCCCTCTCTCCAGCCTCAGCTGTGTTCCACAAGGTAAGGTAACCAATCATTCGTTTGACTCCTCAAGCCTTGGATAATGCCTCCCACTTCTGCTAGCCATGGGTCCTTCACCTTATTGGTTTCTCCTAATTCTGCCAACACCTTCATAAACGGTCTCTTTATGAAGTTCTCCATAGTGTGTCTGCTTGTCCCTTTTGCTTTCTGCCAGAATCTTGGCTGATACAAAGCCAATAGCAGAGATCACTGTGGTGTTGTATCAGAATTCTGTCACCAAAGGGTTAAAGTGACCAGGAGCCCTTCCCATTGGCATGGTGGTGGGCCAAAAGAGTTAAAAGCTTCCCAGAGCTTATTGCTGGAGCAGCGGACACACAGGGTACATGACTCAATATATTTTGAGAACAATAAAAATACCTTTGAGAAAAATTAATTTATGGTTAAAAATGTTTATGGAACATGACTTAGTTATAAGTTTTGGGTAACTATTGTTCTTTACTTTGTCGAAAATGTATAGAGACTGGAGAATAAAGTACATCTTGAAAATCTCTGTAGCATAAAAATAACTCTTCCGGAAAACTTCAAACCATACAAAGCAGTGCTCTATTCCTCCCTCCGTTCCCCCTCCCCACCATCCAATTCACTGTAATGTTCAATTTTGGTTTGAAGAAATGGCTGAAAGACAAATTGCCTTACAACAGGTCTTCTATGAAATATGGGAGAAGGCTGCTGACAGAGTGAGTTAAAAACTGCAGTGTTCGCAATCTGGAAAACATCTGCCTTGCCCCGAACTGTAAACCACCACATTGTAGAAAATGGTTTGTGACAAAGCAGAACCCAGGGCGGGTGTTTGTAAGGTTATGGGACAAGTCAGGGCTATTCAGGCACAGAACTGGGCAATGTGCCTTTTGGCAAACTGTTGCAAGCCAAGGACTTAAAAGGAAATACAAAAGTAATAGGCCAGGTATGAAAACTGCAAGTGGAGCCAAATGGCCCACTAATTTTTTTTTTTTATCATTGGGCACTCTATGGTGAAACTGGTTGAGGACTAAAACAATGCCGCTGCTTGGAAGTTCTAGTTGTTTGGTAGAGGTCTCTCAGACGTGCTAGCCTGGCTGGCGGAAGAAACGTGGCCTCTAGACTTAATCTACAGTAGAATAAAACACTGAGGTTTGAAGAGGAAAACACCATTACAATCAAGATTCAGCTTCGCCATACAATTTGAGAGAGGAACCAACAGAAGATCTCAGTTAGCTGGGGGAGAGAGAAAGAACGTAAGTCTTGCGGTAGAATACAGCCAAAGTCAAATGGTCAGATCATGCAAAAGCTGCTCCCAGAGAAACAGGCCTTTTCCATGGATCTGCCCCCAGGGCTGCATAGAAAAGCAATGATAAGGGCTACAGTGAAACTGTGAACCTGGGAGGTGTGCCTAGGTGCCAGTTGGAAAGAACATAGGCAAATGTTTCTTTTTCGACGTAGTTTCCACCCAACCCACAGTATTTGGCTTGGAAGGTGGCCACAGTGACTAGAGGTAAAGGCGTAGTGAATGAAGGTTTGCAGGCAGGATCTCAGGGAAAATGGCCAACTCTGAGGACTGGGGACGTGGGGCTGCCGGGAAGGGAGGAGAGGTGGATTTAACGGGAAATGGGCAAACATTGCGAGCCCTGCGTGGAGCTGCTGGGGGAGCTAGTCCTCATCAGGGCTGAGGCTGAGTGGAGCACCTAGGGTCTCTCAGAGTAGATGACTTCCTGGCTGGGGCCCTACTCCTGCATGTGTGGAGCTGCAAATAAGAAAATCAATGGACAGCATCCCAAAGACCTAGATAGTTCATAGTGATCAAAAGAAGGAGGAAAATGATAAAGCATCGTTTATTCCTCTGAATAACCTAGAATTTGAACTTTAAGGTAACTGTGCCATGGTGAACAGAAGACTGGACCTAGAATCCTGTGGACCTGGTTTGAATCTTGGCTGTAGTAAAAACAACATTGCCTCAGCTTCTCCATCAGTAAAACGGAGAGGATACCTTTATCCTGTGGTTATTATGAGGATTCATTAATTCAACACATTTTATTAAACATCAGCTAAGTCCCAGGCCAGATGCTGGTGTTAAGGAACCTGGCACAGTGTTCGACAGACCACAGTCATCACTAAAATGCCAAGCATGTAACAGCGTACATAAATGTTCAGAGCTATAAGACAGTGTTTAACGTGATTCATACTTTTTCCATCAGATTCTTTCACTAGATTGTAGGCTACATGAGGGCATGCTTTGATCTACCCTGTTCACAAAGTCTGAAGCATAGTAGAAGCCCAACACAAACTGGTTTCAGTGAGTGACTAAATAACTAATTAACTGTTCGAGTTGTTGTTAGATGCCTGGGATAGGGAGGAAAAGACAGGGAGGATGGGAGGTCAGGTCTCGCCCAAACTATCTTTTGTCCTGTCACTTCCTCCAAGCACTGGCTTGGGCACATGCACAGAGTCCTAGCCAATTCCCAGAATTCACAGCAAACATATTTGGTTGTGTTTAATTTTATGTTCTGTCTTAAAGCGAAAGTTTGCAGATAAAACGGTCTGTGGCAGACCGTTCTCAAATGTCTTTATTCTAGAAAGTACAACAAATGCTCACATTCTGCATTTAATTAGGCCTCAACTCCTTTTAGCCTTACTTGGTTGAAACGAAAACAAAAATTATCAGTAGGAAAATGAGAAACCACATGGAGATTTTGAAATCTCCTCAACTTTTACTTAACTAAAGAATGCAGGAACGTTCCCATGAGATTCCATCCCATTTTCAGAGGGAGAAGGGAAAGGACTCATTTCAAATCTGCCCCACACGATTTCAACTCATTGTAAGATGAAAAGTTATCCTCAGTCTCTCTCTCTCTCTCTCTCTGTATATACAGATACACACATACATAAATCATAGAGTACACAAGACCAGCTATAGGTTTGAGTCCTGAATTCATTTCTTATTAACCATGTGGCCTCGGAAGTTATTTCACCTCTCTATGTCTCTGTTTTCTCTTCTAGGGTAGAATAAAATGCAACTCACTGGATTACAGAACCATTATACATGAGATAATGCATTAAAAAACTCTTAGCATGGTCTTTGGCTCATTATAAACACTCAATAAATGGCAACTGCTGTTTAATGTTATTGTTTTTTTTTAAGTTTATTTATTTATTTTGAAGAGAAAACTAGCAGGGAAGTGGCAGAGAGAGAGGGGACAGAGGATCTGAAGAGGGATCTGTGCTGAAAGCAGTGAGCTTGATGTGGGGCTTGAACTCACGAACCGTGAGATCATGACCTGAGATGAAGTCGGACTCTTAACCAACTGAGCCACCCAGGCACTCCTGTTTAATGTTATTATTATTATTATTTTCTTAATGTTTTTATAAATTTATTTTTGAAACAGAGAGAGACAGACCATGAGCAGGCGAGAGGCAGAGAGAGAGTGAGACACAGAATCTGAAGCAGGCTCCAGGCTCTGAGCTGTCAGCACAGAGCCTGACGTGGGGCTCGAACTCACGGACTGTGAGATCATGACCTGGCTGAAGTCAGATGCTTAACCAACTGAGCCACCCAGGCGCCCCTAATGTTATTATTATTTTATAGTTAAAATTGTATAATTTTTTTTAAATTTTTTTTAATGCTTATTTATTTTTGGGACAGAGAGAGACAGAGCATGAACTGGGGAGGGGCAGAGAGAGAGGGAGACACAGAATCGGAAGCAGGCTCCAGGCTCTGAGCCATCAGCCCAGAGCCTGATGCGGGGCTCGAACTCACGGACCGCAAGATCTTGACCTGAGCTGAAGTCGGACGCTTAACTGCCTGAGCCACCCAGGCGCCCTTAAATTTTATAATTTTTAATAATATATACAATATACTATATTCTATAGTCTAAATTGTATAATTCCTATCCAGTCTCAGGGTTCCTCAATCCTGGCACTATTGACATTTTGGGTTGGATAATTCTTTGTGTGGGTCATTCTGTGCATTGAAGGGTGTTTAGCAGCCTCTCTGGCCTCCACCCAGTAGACACCAGTAGCATCTCACAACCCCACCCAGGAGTGATGACCAAAATATCTTGAGACATTGCCAAATGTTCCCCAGAAGGCAAAACTTCTGCTGATTGGGAAGCACTGGTATAGAACAAAGAGCAGTAAGTGTCCTAGACATAGCAGACCTAGTTTCTATTAGTTGATTCGTGGTCTTGGGTAAGTCTTACCACTTCCCTGGGCCTTGATTTACTCATATGGTGAAAGAGGGCAGGAAATTCCTACTTTATCTTTCATAATTGTGTAAGAATGAAAAGAGAAAAAAAAATCAACTGCCCTAAAGAAGTGTTATCAAAGTGGGATGCTATTATGATTAGGTTGCTAGAGGTGGTCTATCCAGGGGCAATTCTGAGAAGCCTTGCCTGGGCACAACAGCTGATGCCAGCCTGTTTTCTTTTTTAGTTCCCACACGGGGGAGCCACTGGCCTCTCAGCAGCTGCTTCCAGATCACATGTCAAGTGTTCCCAGTGTCTTTAATGGATGTCTTTGTGGCTTGGCTTGAAGAATTCAAAAGGAACTGTTTTCTTTCAAAATGAAATGAAAACGTTCTTTTTAATAAAAATTATTATTGTAAGTGGTGAAAACTGCCTCGTCTTCTCTAGGCTTAACGTTCTAAATCTATCTCACATGACTAGACCTAACCAGTCATCAGAATGTTAACTGTGTCCTCTGCTGATTGATATTCAGAGAGAAATACCCTGAGGGTTTCTAACATCACTGTACTGATTAATACTGTAATAATACAGAGTAATACCACGATGGATTTCCTTATTGGCAAGGGAACACTTTTCGATGTCCTATCATATTATGAAAATCTACATACTGGAATTCAGAGGTGAGGCCTATTGTTATTCTTTTATTTATTTCTGAAAAATCTTTAAATGGGAGATAGCAGAGTGTTTGGGAAAAGAGCATGAGCTTTGAGTTTGGTCAGAGCTATACGTAGATAGATGAGAGTCCAAGGTCTAATCTCACCATTTGTGTGATTTAGACAAGTCCTTTAGCCCTTCTGAACCTCAGTGGACTACATTAATAACACCTACCCCACAGGGTGGTTATGAATTTTAAATGCATACAAATATGTAAAGCATGGGGCACTGTGCAGGCACCTGGTAAGTGTTCTGTAGATGTAGGTGATCTTTTTCTCTCTGTCCAGTCTGAAAGACTGTTCAAGGATTTCTTTTATCCCTCAGAGTGTGTATTTGGTGTGATTGCTTCATGAAGGTCACTGACATGAAAACAGTACTTTTTAGATAGAACTTAGAGTCTTGACTATAGTAAACTAATTGTAATAGAGCTCGAATCAGCTAATCAACAAATTTTCCAGTTTATGAACAAATTATCTCCCTTCTTCTGTGGGGCGTTTGTTGGAAATCAAGGGTCAGAAGTCATCTAAACGACAAGAGCATTTACCCAGAGTGGAGTGAACAATGTTGTTTCTTCCTTAAAACAATTCATTTGGTTTCCCTGAGGACACATATCAGTATTCTGAATTATCATGGTAGAGTAGCAAGAAGGTGAGCTTAGAGTCAGACAGACCTGCCATTTACCAGCAACATAGGGTTAATAAAATACCTGTCACAGGGATGTCTGGGTGGCTCAGTTAAGCGACTGACTCTTGGTTTCAACTCAGGTCATGATCTCATGGTTTGTGAGTTTTAGCTCTGTGTCGGGCTCTGCAGCTGGCAGCACAGAGCCTGCCAAGATTTTCTCTTTCTCCCTCTCTCTCTGCCCCTCCCCTGCTTGCACTGTGTCTCTCTCAAAATAAATAGATAAACTTGAAAAAAAAATACTTGTCACAGTGTAAGGGTGAGTATAAATAAAGCCCATGACAACCCCAAGTACCATGCCTGGCACATGGAAGGTGCTCAGTGAGTGTTGCTTTTATCCTTGACTCTCTTACAGATCTTTGTACCTTAACTAGTTTAAGAGAAGAGGTGGAAACTAAGTAAATGATTATAAATCTACATTTTATTTTTATTCCTCTCCTATTAATGTTGAATATAGCATGTGGGAAAAGTCATGAGTTACTAAGGGCAAACCATTTAAAAAATACAGGATAATTTGCTTTGAAGTTTCCAATGGTGGCTCTGGAAGAGTTTTACATCATAATTTGTTCTTTATGCTGCATATGAAGGCATTTTAAAGTCCAGACCACAAAAGGGGTCTGGTCACCTCCTTCTCAAACTTGGCATGTTTAAGCACCCATAAAACCATTTTGCAAGAGAAGACACTATGGTAACAGGTAACACATAAGAATGAAATTATAAAATAAGTTTCCCAAATTTTCATCACTAAGGTTTCTTTTTAACATTTTTATTACTTCTTCCTATGGACCTCTTTAGTATGTTTTAGCTTCCTCTTCTTTGTTCCATAACATTTGTGCTAACTTCTATTGTATCATACACACTGCATTGTGATTGTAATGTGAATCACATTTTATTTCTCTTTCAAACCCCCTACTCCACAGTGGGCTCTCAAATAATATTTGCTAAACTCAGAGCAAACATTCCTTATGTAGACTGCATACTAATTAGAGTAGATTCCTCTTTATATACTGCCCAGACAATAATTATAATAGATAATATTTGTTAAGCATTTACTATCTTCCAGATTTCCTAGAATTTTTCAGTTAACAACTCATTCATCCTCCTAGGTGGATATCATTATTAGGTCCCTGTTATTGTTATGGCTTTTCCTGCAGTGACATCGTACTCTCCCTCTATGCTGGGGAAACCCAGTTGACATCATCTATGAGAAGAAGGACCAGGAAGATGAGTCAGTTCCAAAACAGTCCCAAACTCCAGGTTTCACCCTTGCTTTCATGGTCTTTCTCCTACCCTCCAAACATTTTTTCTAGACAAAAAAACAAAACAAACAAACAAAAAAAACAACCCCAAAAAACAGAAAACAAAAAACTGATTCAGGTATTTCATTTTCTTTCCACACTTCTGCAGCATAAAAGGATGACACAGAAGACACAGTTTATCTACACTCTGCCCTGGATGACAGAGTAATGGGTGCACTTGGACATGGACCATTGCAGGTAATATCTTTTACTACATAAATGACTGTGACAAGTGGTTTCACGCCTGCCCCATTTTCCCCACGAACCACAATGGTTGCAGGAATAAGGCAGTTTCCTCCCCGAGAGTGTGCATTGGTACCCTAAAAGGTGTTTTATGCAGAAACAGCAAGGTTTACCTGTCTTAGAAACCCAGTTTGAGACCAAACAAACACTATCCATCTCCTTTGCCCCTCAAAGACTCTCCTAAGGGCGGGGGGTGGGGGATGGAGAGGGGATTTTTAAAGGTGACTGAATACATTAAAGGCATTTACCACATGCTGGGATGTCACACAGGTCAGACTTAAAGTTTTCATCCAAGGTGAAGCACCAGGGGGCCTCCTTCTGATTCCCCGGATTGCGGCAGTAGGAATGGCCTCCGTTCAGTTCTGGGAAACGGAGAGCGGTGAAGGTGTGCGTGTGGGGGTACTGAGAATTCCACGGCTGGCACTGGCGCCCTGATTTGGTCACACTGACGGTCCCCCGGTAATCCACACCTGTGCTGTTATAGCACTTGTGGTCTGAAAAACAGAAGAGAAAGGCCCAAACTGAGAGCAAGAAACAGGAGATGCTGGAACTTCCAGCCAGCAGTTTCTGGAGGGAAGACGTGCAATTAAGCTCATGGCTAAGGCTTCCCTGCTGGTCAGGGGCCATGTGGGCAGTCTCCCTGCTTGCTGGGCTGGGACATAGGTCCTGCCTCACAGTTACATTCCTGGGAGGATTTAAAGCTTATGCTTCAGGAATAAAACCAGTCCTCCACATGCATTTTTAATACTGAACACAGGAAAAAAAAATCAGAACTGGGGGCACAGGAGTAATTTCCTAGTGAATGGCTCAGGAAAGGTTCAAGCTGAACTGCTCTTTCCATTTCTGCTTGATGTCTTTAGACATGAATCGTGTGATAAAGAACCTAGTTCCCAGCAAATGTTCATTAGGAGCAGTGAATTATGAGTTTCTCACAGGAGTTGGGGCCACTGTGTGCTGATGCACTGGATATTCGTGAAAAGCAAATCCTCTCCCCAGGTGACCACCATGGCACTTACTTGAAAGCACTGTAAAAATCCATTAAGTTGAAATTAAAATCTGGAGGGGTAATGATAAAATAATAGTAATAATAACAGTAATGAAGATATCACTATTATTATGTGCTAAGCCTAGTTCTAAGCATTTTAGATGCATTAACTCATTTAACTAATAGAATAATATTAAATACCAAAAGGAAACTAAAAAATTACCAGTAAAACTTAACTCTAGGTAAATGGAAAATTACAGAGGAACAGAGGTGAGAAGAGAGTGGAGAGAGAGAGGCAAGCCCCATGTATATATTTTTAAAATTGTGGTACAATACACATATCGTGAAATTTACCGTTAGTGTCTTTAGAAGATTCAAAACATTGTGCAACCTTCACCACTATCTCATTCCAGAACACTTGTATATCATCTCAGAGGAAACCCTATACTCATTTAGCAGTCCCTCCCCACACCCCCTTCCTCTGGTCCCTGGCAACCACTAATCTGCTTTCTATCTCTATGGATTTGTCTTTCCTGGATATTTCATATAAAAGGAATCACACAATGGCGTCTAGCCTTTTTCACTTATGTAATACTTTTCTTAAGTTTCAGCCATGCTGTAGCATGTAACAGGATTTTATTCCTCTTTATGGATGAATAATATTTCATTCTATAGGTACACCACAATTTGTTTAGCCACTCATCCACTGCTGGACATTTGGGTTGTTTCTACCTTTTAGCCATTGTGTATAGAGCCTCTATGAACACTTAACACACAAGTTTTTGTTTGAACACCTATTTGAAATTCTCTGAGTGTCTACCCATGAGTGGCATTGCGGGGTCATATGGTAATTCTATTTAAGTCATTGAGGAACCAACAACTATATTTAAACACTTATTGCCTGGGTGGCTCAGTGGGTTGAGTTTCTGACTTTGGCTCAGGTTGTGATCTCCTGGTTCGTGAGTTCGACCTCCACATGGGGCTCGCTGCTGTCAGCGCAGAACCTGCCTCGGATCCCCTGTCTGTCTCTCTCTGTTCTGCCCCTGCTTGCATGCTCTCTCTCTCTCTCTCAAAAATAAATATTAAAAAATAAAAATAAAAATGTATTCTCTTCATGAAGCTTCTTAAAGATAGTTACTGCATGTAATCTACTGAATGCTCAGCCCCCACACAGTATTTAGCCCATCAGAAGGTAATCTGACTACCAATATGAATCATTACTACAGATAAAGGTCCAGTTTTCACTGTGCCATGGGGTTGCTGGCCCCCAGGCAGCACAGAAGGTCAAGAGTCACCTACTTTTATTTATGGGATCCGCCATGGGAATTCCAATCCGGATGCAGTTTGCGGCTTCGGGGCTCTCCGGCTGGGGGAGATCTTCACAGTTTGGTAGTTTCAGCCTCATCAGGATCATGGGATTTGATCTTGCAAAAATGTACTCTGTTTGACACAGGACGTTCTCCAGGATTTCACATTCATCGCGACACAAGTCCCGGGGCTTAGGGATGGATGAGGTTTCGTCGCAGTACGGGAAGGCATAGTGGCACAGGGAAGGAATGGCAAACTGAGAGCACTTATCAGATAAGTGGCTGGAGGTGCCAATCATGGTGAAGGCAGCTGGAAAACAAACACAGTTATTAACTCCCAGGGGCCAGGGTTTATCTCCTTCGGTTATCTAGTCAACAGATATCAGATATAAACACACACTGGAAGGAATCCGCTGTGCTCAAATAGACAAGGCCAAGAAGAGATTCAGTTCAGATGTCCAGGCAGCTTACTTTCACTGGCTTGAAAAAAAATCATTTTGACTACAAAGTTAAAAAAACAGGATTAAGTTACATATGTACCATTTCCTAATAAAAAGAATTAATTAGGTTAAAGCACAATATATTTTTCATTTTTACTACAAAGCAAAGAACTTTGTGTTTCATCCGGTACGTTTTATTAGTTTTGTGCAGCTTCTAAAACATTTGACAGCTGCAGGGCAGAACTTGCTTTATGCGGCGGCTGAGGCTGATCACAGGATTTAGATCTGTGTCTTGCCTCTGAATTGGATGACTTTGGGGAACTTGTCTAATTTCTTGTGGCTTGAATACTTTCTATTCCATCTTCTGAAAATGAGGCATTTCTCTTGGAGGTTCTCAAAAAAGCACAACTCAGTGGTTGCAGTGTGTGTATTAGTGGTCACTTAGCCTAACCTCTTATCCAGTTTGGCATCCATGTATAAAAACAGTACTAGCGTCCCTTTGCAAACCTCCATTGACAAGAGCTTCTACCTCATCATAGATGGGTGATGAAACATTTACGTTGGAACTCCCATTTATTTTTGTGAATACTTAGTGAAGAGTATGTTAAAATGTTCTTATGTTAAGTTAAAATGTGCCTTCAACAGCCCCTCCCATCAGTCCTGCTTCTGCTTTCTGGAATTTCACAGAGTCCTTCCTCCTGAGAGCCTGAGGTCTTTAGCAAGGCAAGTACAACTTTCTATGGTTGCTTTTCCTGGTTGAATAGCTCCCTTGGGCCCCTCTTAGTGCCTTCAAATTCCTCATAGGACATAGTTTCTAGACTTTTTGCTGTTCTGTGTGCCTGCCTCAGGTTTGTTCTTGCCTCATAAATCCTAAGGTTGCCAGATAAATAAACTACAAGGCACTTAGTTACATTTCAATTTCAGATAAATATTTGGAACACACGCATACTAAAAAATTATCCACTGTTTATCTGAAATTAAAATATAACTGGGTGTTCTGTATTTTTATTTGCTAACACTGACAGCTTATCAGATTCTCATAAGGGCAATTCTAATGGCTTGAAAGGGTACATGGCACTGAGGCATCACCACACTAATGCAGTAGTTCAAGGCCACTATAACCACCAGAACCAGGGGTGCAAAATTGTACAAGGTGGCCTATATTACTTCACTCCTGCATTCGAGGAAGTGCTTCACTATTAGATTCAAAAGATACTTTCAATTCAGAAAAATGAGGGGTAAAATATAGAAGGCTAGAGCAGGAAGAGACATATGATCATCTTGTCTTATCACTCACTTCACAGATGAAGAGACTTTCATGGAGAATACGAGATTTCCTTACAGTCACAGTAATGGCATCCAGAATTCTGGACTCTAAATTGTTTTAGCACTTACAGGACTTTTAGTCTACACAATGTTGTTTCCAAATAGTAAGCTCCTTGAGGGCAGAGATGTAACCTGGCTTATTCACCACACTATCGTGTCCCCAGAGCCCAGCCCAGTACCTGATATACCAGAAACACTAATAATATTTATGGAGTGTCTGAATAAATGAAAGACTTTTCAGAGCATCTTTTCCCTCTAAGAGCAATAACCTTCAATAAAGTATTGTAATGCACATTCCAGAGCACAGAGATCGTATCTCAGGCTTCTTTGTGGTCCTGCTCCTAACGCCTGTGCTTCTAACCTCCAACCCCTAACCATTTATCCTTTGTTAAAAGAAGAGCTCAAGAAAACTTTCAGTGAGAAAAATAGTTATACAAGGTATCAATACAATGTCACTGGCGTTACTTACCTGTGATCTGATTTTCTATTTCCCCTTGCATGTGCAAAGACTCCATATAGACAGTGCGGTTGCCAATAAATCTTGCACATGCAATCCCTCTGTATGGCTGACAGAATCCATCTTCTTCATACTCATCTCTAAAACCAGAGCACAGACATTAGCTGGTGCAATATATCCACATTCAGTGGGCTCTGACTGTGCAATGCGCTAAACGGTCGCTAGGGGGAGAAGCTGGGCACATTATCCCAAAGACTGGGCCGAGTCGTCAGGCTCGGCCTCAGTTCCATCCATCACTTCAAACATCTGCTGGTCACGTTGGTCAAGTTTCCTTCACCCCCAGAAAATCATTCTAAGCACAAAAATCATCCTTAAATATGGGAGAAAGCACTTTTATTTTCGCAGCTGGTGGTGGGCTGGAAGATGATGTAGTTATAAAAGTAAAGAGGAAATGAGTTGGAAATCTGGGCACATGTTTTACAGTTTTTTGTTTTTTAAGCACAGATTATTTCTGCGTCATTTGCTACAAAGGCGTGGGTGCATTATCCACAAGACCCACTCCAACTGATGTGTCAATTAGGAGGCTCCGTGGGGTGAGAAGCTGGGTGCAGCTGGAAAGAAACCAGAGGGCAGTCCAGTTATGTGGCTCCTCACTGCTTAAGACCCATTATCTCTACCCTGCAGAGAGAGGTCCAGGCAAACCGTGGATTGCACAATTTCAAGAGTCACTAAATCCCAGGAAATCTAAAGAAAATGGCAATGGAAATCTTGCTTTCATGATTCCCTGAAAACTTTTAAAACAATCTTAAATTTTTAAAAAATTTTTTCAAGTTTATTTATTTATTTTGAGCAAAAGAGAGAGAGAGTGGGGGAAGGGCAGAGAGGGGGAGTGAGAGAATCCCAAGCAGGCTCTGCACCCACCACACAGAGCCCAGTGTGGGGCTCGAACCCACAAACTGTGAGATCATGACCTGAGCCTAAACCAAGAGTTGGCCGCTTACCCGACTGAGCCAACCAGGCCCCAATCTTAAAAAACGTTGTTACCTCAAAATTATAATAATAAAAAGGTAGGGGGAGTAGATTTTATTCTGGAGACAAAGGGTAATGTGGCTAGTGACAGTCCCAGATAATGTGGTTAGTGACAGTGTGGCAAATGTCTTAGAGATCTAAGGCTAGAAAGTAGGACCCACGATGGCAGATTCAGCCTGAAAGGATAGAGGCCATAATATCCTACAAGGGCCTACGATAAACACAAGACAATGGAGTACAGAATAGCCAGCTGCTTCTCATAAGCAGACCACAGCCAAACAAAAGGCCACCTGCTAGGCTTCTGGGCTGACTTCCACCCTGGATGCTCCTCTTGTGTTAACCTGGCTGGAACCACTACGCTGTCTGAATGAAAATATTTTTCCTCTTTGGTTTCTTCTAAGTTAAAGTACTGTAGACCAAAGTCAGGAGAAAGAAATTATCTTCCGGGGCTTAACATTGCATGTCCTTAGAATCTCTCCGAGTCCTCTGAGCTATGGTTTTCTTATCTATAAGAAGATAATAATTGACCTCTCAACCCTAGGAGTGAAAGTCATGAGGATCCTATCAAATGTAAAGGCTTTTAAAAAGTGCTATTCAGAGGTCACACATGCTTATTATTGAAGTATTTATGATTACCAAAGAGGACAGTTATTTAAAGGACAATTATTTACTAAGCTCCTACGTTGTAAAATCTACTGTAGTCAGCCTTGTGGCGCTAGACTTCACTGCTTGGGGGTTCAGTGTGGGAGTCTAGAAAGCCTGCTCTAACAGGAAACCAGGTGAAAAAAAATCTGATAAAGCTGGTCATTAAAAGCCCAGTTTCCAGTGGCTCTCTACTCCTTGTTCACTCTAACAGTCATTTTGAAAGTGGAGATGGAGAAAGTATCTTCATTTTAGTTCCCCAAACAGTTTGTATTGCAAAGCTCTTAAAAACTTAACCTTCAAGTACACATACAAATGGATACATCATATACCTGACTTGAAGACATTGAAATTTTAATGTTGCAAAATCCTGCAAGCACTCCACATGTTTACTTTCATAAATCCTAGAGTAATGTTGAAGGCTTTTTGGCTTAAATTTTACTTGGGTTGTAAAATTAACCCTGCTTTTATTGGGTAACTAATACCATAAACCTATGGGGAGAAAGAAGTTTCTCGATGACCTAGCCTTGGATCTTGGAAACCAAAGTACTGAGACCAGAATGCACTTCTACACCACCCCCTGCTATGATGATGATGCTTTTCTATCCTTAGGCATTAGCAGAGCCCTGGACTTTTAAGGTGTCATTATGAGAACACTTCTTCCTCCCCCATGTTAAACTCTCAAGGCCTCAATTTATATCTCTTGGGAGGACAAAACCCTGGAATTACCCCCAGATATAAATCCCCAACCTACTGGGAGTTCCCATATTTTATGTGTGAGGCTTAGGCTAAACTTCTTACCACCTTTCCAGTTCAAGACTCTAAAAAGACTCTTTGAATACTTTTTTTTTTTTTAAATAATAAAATGGAATGCAATTCCTTGGCTGCATATTTCTTATCAAGGGCTTAGAGCTGCAGGTGTAGTGAATTTTTGACTGCACCCAGAATTCCTGATATTCTGACCGGTCTCTTAGAAACAGATATGAAAAGCAAAGCAAAACAAACAAACAAACAAACAAAAACCCAGTATGTAATGTCATCTGCTAGGGAGTAGTTCTCAGCCCTGGCTGCTGGGAAGAATCTCCTCAGAAAGCTTTCAAAAATACCAACGCCTAAGCCCCACCTCAGACCTATTAAATCATACTCTCTGGGGATGCAGCGTAGTACGCATGCTTTTAAAAAAGCTCTCAGGTGATTTGAATGTGGTTGAGAACCACAGAACTAGAAAAACAAACCTCTATTAAGTGTCTGCCACTCTGTGCTGGGTACTATGCTAAGTGCTTTCTTCCAAGTAGCTCCTTCTGTGGTATCATTATCCTTATCTTACAGAGGGAGAGATTCAAGTTCACAGGAGTCACTGGCTCAAATTCACAAAGCCAGTTATTGGTGATTGGTGCAGAAAGGATTTAAACTTAAAGAGCAAGCTCAAGCCATGACACCATGTTGTTCGATCTATAATGATGTTCTGCTTTTCAATACTACTTTTACTTACATCAGCCTAATTATAAATAAGAGACTTTAAAATGAGCCTTTATTCTGTGCCAGAAACTGTGAAGTTTCACTGGCATATAGAATTGATATTAAGTCACTTAATCCTGACAACGATCTTATAAAAAAGGTGAAGGTGTGATCATTCCCACTTCACAGATGAGAAAACTGAGGGTCAGAAAGAGCGAAGACCTGGTGTAAATTTACACAGCAAGCAGAAGAGCTAGATTTGCCCCAAACTAGTGCTTGCAACCATAGTATACAACTTTTCTCTGAACAGTTTGATTATAAAAGTTTTTGCACTGCTTACAAGGGCTTTCTGCTGTGAAGATGTTTTGGTGTCTGCTTAGGTGGCAAAAAGGCTTTCTTTTAAACATAGAGTCACAGTCACCTTTCCTGCTTTCCAAAGAGGGGAACCAATGCTCCTCCAACATTCATGAAAAGCTCTCTGCTTTTCATCAGCTCTCTGCTTTTCTCCAGCTCACACTTCTTTCATCATTAATGTCCTCCATGCTTAGCAAATTAAAAACACGGAGCACAAGGCAGCAAACGTGCAAGGGCACTTGCAATGAGCGTGCCTGAGACTGCGTTCTTTCTGCACAGAAGAAGAGTGCATTGTGACAGGGAAAATGGAATTTTGCACAAGTGCCACCTACCTCACCATGATGTCAAGATGCAGGGGAGCTTTGTGATGGGGACTCAAGTTTCTCATAAAGGTAATTTAGTTATCACATTGCCAACCCCTGTAGCCTTCTAAGTTCACTGTCATGTGACAGGGAAGAGCAGACCCAGTTTGCCTTCCACCTCCAGGGTCTCCCCAAGGGGCCTATGAGGGATGGTCATATAGGGCTAAAAGTGACCACGACCAACATGGCAGCAGTAGGGGTATCCATCCAGGACCCACTGGAAACCCAGGAAAGGGAAATGCTACCGCTGCAACTGACAACCCAAGGGCGCTTTACAGCTTTAGAAATTCCTGGCCCAATTTCTCAGGTCAGTGACTAAAGCAGAGAACTCTAAAGGTAGAAAAAGCACGTTGTATGATATGGGACATTTGGAGACTATCTGTAGTTTGGGGAGCAGAGAGAAGGAAAGGGGGAGAAAGGATTGGTGGTAGATGGGGTAGGGGGACTGAAAAGATGCAGAATACCCCAAACTGATGCCCAAATGGAGTTGTGCCAATCTTGGACTATGAGAGGCCCATGACTACTCTTCTCAGAGCTTCTAGGGAGGGCAGTGTCCAGGCTCTCAGAAGGCTGCCTCAATTTAAGGGACACAAGAGGACAAACTCAGTGGTTGTCCTACACCTATGATTTAAAAAGAAACCCTGAAATATGACTGCAAAACCTGACAAAATTCAAATGAAGTCTGTAGATTAGTTTGTATCATACCAACAGTAATTTCTTACTTTTGGTGATCGCACTATGTTTATGCAAGACGTCAACATTGGGGGGAATGAGATGAAGGACATATGGAAACTCTCTGTACTATTTTAGCAAATTTTCTTAAATAAAAAATATTCCAAAATAAAAAGTAAAAAAAAAGAAGTCTTACAGGATGGGAGAGGGGTGGGAACCTTACTGTGTGTAGACAGAACTGGAGATGTGGTGGGGTGAGGAGTTTAGGAAGGCCATCAGATGAGCTCATTGAATCTTTTTAAAAAATTTTTTTTAATGTTTATTCATTTTTGAGAGACAGAGACAGAGCACGAGTGGGGGAGGGGCAGAGAGAGAGGGAGACACAAAATCCAAAGCAGGCTCCAGGCTCTGACCTGTCAGCACAGAGCCTGACGTGGGGCTCAGACTCACGACACGAGATCATGACCAGAGCCGAGGTCGGACACCCAACTGACTGAGCCACCCAGGTGCCCCATTGTTTAATCTTTATACTAACCTTATATCACGCCTTCTGGGTCTATCCCTGGGTAGCTGAATTCCCATCACTAAAAATTCACTTACTTGCGTGAGGCTTGGCCTACTTCTAAATTCCAACGCTTCCAGGAGAGATGACCTATTTGGTCAGGAAGCCCTTAGTGTAGACTGATATTTGCTAGCTGTTGTGGGCACTTCCTGCAGCCTAGCAAGGAAGGCTGGGGCAACCGATGAGAGGTCCGTGTGTGGAAGACGAAGGCAATCTTCCCTGACTTTCCACTTAGATCTGGGCCTAGCTTCATGCCAGCATGACGGAGAAGACAGGCTGGGGATGGAGGGTGTGGGACTCATCAATACAGGGCATCTCTGTCCTCTGGTTCATTATTCACTTTGTCACTCAGTGATCTTTTCAAACATAGACCCAATCAGGTCATTTCCTGCCTAAAATTCTAGTTTCCCACTCACTTCAGTTTCCTGACTGCAGCACACAAGGCCCTTCATAATCTAGTTGCTCCCTAGTTTTTCAGTCTCACTCCTGCTAATCAACCTATGAACCTGATGATATTTGTCACATGAATGACTTTGCTAGTCTCAAAACAGGGAAGGCAATTTGCTATTCCTCTGGCTTGGCTTATTTTCTTCCTGAGGCCTGGAATGCCTTCTACCCTCTTTTCATCTTGTGAATGCCTTCTTGTCTTCAAGATCCAGATGCTAAGTACCCCCATGAAAATGAGTCACTGACCATCCCCCCACCTCCCCAGCCAGTGTCTTTATCACACCCCTCCCACACACCTCTGACTCCACATTATGTCTGTCTGTTTAGTGTCCACGACTCTAAGGCAAAGACCATGTCTGATTCAGCTTCCCTCCTCGAGGCCCCTGGCATAGCACACACCTCAGGAAACACTTGCTGAATGAGGCAGAGGCTGCTGCTAAGAACTGTCCTCCTCCAGATCTTCAGAAGTAGAAAAAATGGCCTGTTGCCTGACCATCAACCACTGAAATAGATGTAATAGATGTGGGGCTGTCCCAGGCTGGCCCAGTGACATGCCTGAGGCACCCTCCAAACTGGGAGCCACTTTCTTCTTTATCAGATTTTACACAGCAGCATGGGCAGGCCTAATAGACTTTTTGATGAGTTAGGCCCTAAACAGTTCCCTTTTGGAGTAATAAGACCAGTTAAAATGCATGTCTCTCCTTAGTGGGAAGAGAATGGATGTAAAGGTATCTTGCTAACTATAAAATCTTACTCAGGGTGCCTGGGTGACTCAGTGGGTTAAGCATCCAACTCTTGATTTCGGCTCAGGTCATGATCTCATGGTTCGTGAGTTGGAGCCCTGTATCAGACTCTGCACTGACAGTGCAGAGCCTGCTTGGGATTCTCTGTCTTCTTCTCTCTCTGCCCCTTCCCCACTCTCACTCTCTCTCTCTCAAAATAAACAAATAAACTTAAAAAGGATCTTACTCAAATAAAAAAATAGTAAGCAGGTATTCAAACAAATACCAATATACAAATGTTCACAGCAGCACTATTCATAATAGTCAAAAAGTGGAAACAACTCCAAATGCTCATCCCCAGGTGCAGGGATAGACAAAATGTGAGTAGATACATGCAACAGATTATCATTCAGCTATAAAAAAAGGAATGAAGAACTGAGACATGCTACAACGTGGAAGAATCCTAAAAGCATTACGCTAAGTGAGATAAGCCAGACATGAAAGGCCACATATTTTACGATCCCATTTATATGAAATGTCCAGAATACATAAATTCATAGAGACAGAAAGCAGAATGGTGGTTCCTACGTGGGGAGGGAGCAATAGGGAGTAACTACTTAATAGGTACGGAGTTTTATTTTGCTATGAGGAAAATACATATATTTTTTTAATTTGAGGGGTGGGGGAATGAGTGGGGGAGAGGGACAGAGGGAGAGAGAGAAAATCTCAAGCAGGCTCCACACTCACCTCAGAACCCAATACAGAGTTAAATCCCATGACCCTGAGATCATGACCTGAGCCGAATTCAAGAGTCCGAGGCTCAATTGACTGAGCCACCCAGGCACCCTGATATGATGAAAATATTATGATACTAGATAAGCAGTAGCAGTTACACAACATTGTGAAGGTGCTAATGAAGGTGCCAATGGCTCATTTTAAAATGGTTAATTTTAGGGGGGCCTGGGTGGCTCAGTTGGTTGAGTGTCTGACTTCAGCTCAGGTCATGGTACCGAGGTTCATGGCTTCAAGCCCTGTGTTGGGCTCTGTGCTGACAGCTCAGAGCCTGGAGTCTGCTTCAGATTCTGTGTCTCCCTCTCTCTCTCTCTCTGCCCCTCCCCCACTCGTGCTCTGTCTCTGTCTCTCTCACTCAAAAACAAATGAATAAACATTTAAAAAAAGGTTAATTTTAAGGATATGTGAATTTCACCTCAATTAAAAAAATTGTTTCTATATATCCAAGGGACAAGGTTGAGGCACCTTGGGAGCGGGCCAATGGTTGGAATTTCAAGCTTCAGTTCTGGGGAGAAGTTTTGCAGACCGGCTTTGCCGGTCGCTTCCAAGCAGACTAATCTGCTGTAAGCACTGGCAGTTTACACAGCATCAGCAGGTTTCTTTGTTCTGATTCTCATGGCTCTTCAACCGGAATGCCAAGAGGGTGGCCCACAAGCCCGCAGCCTCATGTATACAGGCTGCAGTGAATGAAATAATCCAACACTTTTGAATATACCCCACTCAGTCCCTCTTAAGAGCTCCATTTTGAGCCATGAAGAAGAAATCACATCAAGTTGCCGGTCCTCAAAGCTCTGAATTTTCGTTTGAAGGAAAGCTATCACACAGCTCCAAGTAGTCCTGGGTGTATTATAGTATCCCCAGGTGTGCTCCAGTGAGCAGTTTAGCAAAGTGTGCGTTATTTTCTCTTGTTTGGGTACTAATTTCTTTTTTTTCCCTCCATCTATCTAGTATCAAAACATTTTCATCATTGCTAAAATAAATCTCCATACTCATTTAGTAGTTAATCCCTATGTCTCCCTCTCCCCAGCTCCTGGTAACCATCAATCTGCTTTCTGTCTCTATGAAATTACCTATTCTGGAGAAGCAAAAATAATTTACCAGTGCCTGCCCCTAAGACCGTCAAGGCCATAGGTAGCTGGAAAGTGTCCCTTATAAAATTTGTAAATCAGGGCACATATTAGCTACTCAGTTAAAGCATAGCCATGGCAGATCCACACATCATGCCCCCCAGGCCCAGCTCTAATAACTGGGTACAAAGCTTCCCATCTCAGAAATAGGGTACTCCCTTGGGGGGTACAGTCACATCTCTTAAAGGTGAAAATCCACTGTCATTTATTTAAAACGGAGAGGAATACATATACAATTAAGAATCCAAGTAAAGAATACAAAATGATTCTAATATGGATAAATGATCAGAGACACGGAAACTTTAAGAATGAATTAGAATCTGATGTGGTCTAAAAGTTATACCTCTTCAAAAATACTTCCTTCTGTTTCCTTAGAAGCCTGGGCCATGAAGCGTCCTTGGTTAACTGCAAACCAGGAGGTAGGAAAATAATTTAATTTTTATTAGTTATATCTACCCATCCTCAGAGGAGGGGCATCAGGACAAACACAGGTAGAGACATGGAACGAGTTGGTGGGAATGAAGGAGAGAAAGTGAGAGTCTTGGAAAGGGAGCTGTCTGGAGAGCCAAGAGTAGACTTTACCTCAGGCTGGCTGTGACTGAGATTACAGGTTAAATATGTGATTCCAAACTTAATTTAGATACTATGTTCTCTAAAGACCAACCTGTAAGTGGTCATCAAAGAGGGTAATGCGTTAACAGAGTTGACCTTTAAGGTCAGCTTTGAAAGTAAACCAGCCAATCCAGACCCATCAACCCAGAGGGGCCACGACTCACAGAGAGGACCTCAATCTAGAAGGCTGAGAACTCACCTAACTCTTAACATCCCTTCTTCTCTCCCTGGAACACCTCTGTGAGCACAAGAATTTCTGTTTCTGTGCTGTTTCCCACACCTGGACACCAACAATTGTTAACACTAATTTCCTCACCAAGCGTCCCTCACTCTTTCTCACACCACTTTTCGGCTTTAAAAAATTAAATTTTAAAAGTTCTTTTTTTCTTGGCCATGAACCATTAAAACAAACAGATGAATAATGTTCTGTCATAGTTTCCAGAGCAGCACATAATAGTTCCTTGTGTCCAACTTAGAAATGGGAAGGTATTGGCTTTGCTTCATAGCGATGTTTGAAAATGCAAGGGCTGCATTTCACTTTGGAAAAGGAGCAGAATTACCCAGGCTTATATCTCACAAATGTAATGTGAGGGAAAATTATGCATGTAATATATTGTATTCCTATTTAGACACACATTTGAAATGATAGGACTGCCCTGTTGCCTATTTGTAAGGATATAAAGATCACTAATAAAAAGAATGAGTGATTTTTGCCTTCTCCTATTTACTGAGGCTTTTGTGGTAGGTTAGACTGGGGTGTTTTTACTTTTCCTCCTGTGAAGGGTCTACTTTGCCCCTAACCTTAGGCTGGAGCTGTGAATGCATCGGTGGGACTTGGAGCCCCCAGTTCAGCCCCCATCCACACCCCCCAAGTTCTCATTAGAAACTCTTTGGATGTTCTTTGGCAGTTCTCCAAATATCAGGCCCTCAAATAACCCCTAAATTTGCCCATTGAGAATAAAAGGAGTTTAGAATAATATGAAATTCACACATACCAATCTGGTCAGATTTTCTACCACAAATGTTATTAAGATTGCTTTGATTTGTTTTTCACTTTCCTTTTATGCCTTTGGCCATGGATTGAAAAAAGAAGAGGTCTGTGGAAAGAGTGGTAAAGGGAATTTAGGGACTGCTTAGAAGGGTTTAATTTCATATTGCTACTCAGAAGTGGGGTGAAACCCAATCCCCAGTTCTTGCTGTTCTGTTTCCGCTCAGCTTTGTTTCCTATCCCTTCTGTGGATGGCAGTTATGGAAGACTACCAGCCTCCATAAAAAGCAATGGTGGGTTTAATGCTGCCCCCAACCCCCAACCCAAAATAAGGCAATCAGAGGTGCCCATGGCAGGTCTAGAATCTTACACATTAAAAATATTGTAGTAGAGGCAGAAATTCATGTTAAAATAAGGATTGATTTGTGATGCACCAAATGGGAATATAGTTATTAGACAAGCGGTATCCATTAGACTATATATAGGTCTCTGGAAAAGAATTGTTAAATCCAATGGGTTATTCAAGGAGGAATGTGGAATAGGGGTGGAATTTGTGGGGGGGGAGGGGCACTCATATTTTTGGCATTCCAGATACAAACAACATAGTCCCTGTTCACTAGGATTCTACAATCTAGTAGAAGAGAAATTTAAGTGTGATAAATACAGTCTCTGTTCCCCTTTCCTTCCTTCCTCCCTCCTGTTCTCTTTCCATTCCTCCTCCTTTTCAACCAACAAGTTTGTTGAAGTGCTGAGTTAAGAACCAAAGAAGGGGCATTCAATTAAGACTCCACCTTCTGGAGGTGATAGCTTAAAAGACGAATAATTCAACAAATCATGGATTAAATACAATTGGCCCTTGAACAACACAGGGGCTGGGGAGTTGAAAATCTGTGTATAACTTTTGATTCCCCCAAAACTTAACTACTAATAGCCTACTGATGACCAGAAACCTCACTGATAACATAAATAGTGAATTAACACATATTTTATATGTTATAGGTGTTATATATTATATTTTTATAATAAAGTAAGCTGGAGAAAACATTATTAAGAAAATCATAATGAAGAGAAAATACATTTATAGTAGTGTGCTATATTTATTGAAAATAACATGCCTAGAAGTGGCCCACAGTACAAACCTGCATTGTTCAAGGGTCAACTGTGGTAGGCTAGCTGAGGTAAGTGTAGTCAGAGGCAGAGTACAGCTAAATGGGAATAATAGGACATGAGAGGCAGGATGAGTCCAAGGGTCAGGTCTTAACCTGTGGAGTCTGGGCAAGTAAAGAGGTTCATCATTCCATTACCTTCTCTGTGCACTCAAATCTTGGATTTTATCTTGAAAACAAAGGGACACAACCAAGTGATGTGATTAGTGACAGTGTGGCAATGAAGGGACTGGAGATCTAAGGTTGCAGATTATTGTCTAAGATTGTAGACTCAGCTTGAAAGGACAGGGGCCGTAACCTCCTACAAGGACCTGCAATAAACCCAAGACACAGAGTACAGAACATCCAGCTGTTTGGATGGAAAGAGCTGAGCCTGCATCAGAGGTGGCAGAAAATGATACAAGACTGCTGGAAGAGTTGGTGTGATAGGAAACTATGAACTCGGGCAGGTGCCATACCCGTAGCTGTCCCCTGGGCTTACCAACTCATAGAATCATTCAGTTGGAATGGGACTTTGTAGGCCTTTGGTCGACCCTTTCTAAAGTTGAAAGAACCAAGAGTAAGTGGCTGTGTGAGTTGACCAAGTTCACCAAGTAGTTAGACAGAGTGCAGTGTAGTAGAAAGGGCAGGGCTTTGGGGACCCACAAAATACTGGGTTCAATCCTAACAGCTTCTTTCTAGCTGTGTGTGGCCTTGGGCTAGGTATGAAATCTCTCTGAGCTTCTGTCTCCATAACTATTAAGCTGACATATTAAATAAGGTAACGTATACAAAGTATCTGCTTATAGATAGTTGCTTATAAAGTATAATAAGGTCCCTTTCTATTTTACTTATTCTAGAAATATGTACTGATTTGCTTACTATATACCAGGCACTGTTCTAAACACTGGAGAGAAGAAAGCAGACAAAACTTCCCACCCATGTCATGCTTACATTGACTTAGATTTCTAGCTGGAAGTTCTTTATCTGATTCCTTTTTAATAATTTGTATCTTTCATTTCCTTCTCATTGTACCAAAGATTAATCATGTGTAAGATTATGCATGTGTCTGAATTCTGTGGACATGTTGGGGGCAGAAGTAAGTATGGCTTATGAAGTCAAAGAGGCCTTAGGGAAGAGAAGTTTGATTAAACTGCCACTCCTGCCTGCACTTCGCCTGACCCCTAAACTGCCTCCCATCCTGTTACGGTGGATGGGCCCTCTGAGCTCCATTCTAAGTCCCAACCATTGGCTTGCATGGGTGGATCTCACCCCTTCTCACCTACTCATGGGCATGGTTCTGGCAATTGTTCCTTTTCTCTGTTTGTCACCATTTCTCCCCATCTCTATTGGACCATTCCCATGAATACACCAATGTGCTATAATATCTCCCATTTTTAAAGCAAATTCTTTTTAGACTGTGTTCTGCTCAGCTGCCTCCACATTTTTCTGCTCTCTTTTATAATAATATTTCTCTCAACGGAGATACCTGCACCTGTTTCCCCCAGTTCTTCCACTTGCTCTTGGATCTACCCTTTGCCTTGCCATTCCACTGAAAGAGGTCTTGTCAAGGTCAACAACCTCCATGTTACTAAAATCCAATAGTAAACTTCCAGTCTTTATTGACCTAGCAGCAGCATTTCACACGGCTCATCACTCCTTGAAACACTTTCCTTCACTTGACTTCCAGGACAAGGTTCTCTCTTGGTTTTCCTCTTCTCTGCCTGTGCCTTCTTAGTCGCCTTCACTAGCTCAAGATTCCATTCAACTGAGAGCCCTAGGCTCAGTTCTCAGACCTCTTCCTTCTACTGTCACTCCCTACCTCATCTTCCCATCTCCTACCTTTAAATGACCATTTCTGTGCTGATGAATACCTAATTCATATCTCTAGCTAAGAATAATCTCTGAACTTCAGCCTCCATATCTCCACTTGGGTATCTAAAAAGGATTCAAACCCTGCATGTCTAAAATTAGACTCTTTATTTTCCTCAAAGACCATTCTTGAGTTCTTTCTACATCCCAGTAAATAATAATTCCTTCTTCCCAACTGGTCACAGCAAAAACTTTTGAGTTCTCCTTGACTCTACACTTTCCTTCATAATCCTTATCCAGACCATCAGCTCATGTTTTCACTTCCTTCAAATTTTATGCCAAACTCATCTTTACTGTTACTCTCTGGTTCAGGCCACCATTACCTCCACATGATCTTTTCTAACAGCATCACAACTAGTCTTTGTATTCATATTCTTGGCCTATTCTCCACATGGCAGGTGGAGGGAATCCTTGTAGGACATAAACCAATTCATTTCCTTCCTCTGCTTAAACTCCTCCAATGGCTTCCCTTCTCATGCTAAGTAAAACTGGAGTCATTACAACATCCCGACATAGTCTTCTGCTACCCCCACCATTTCTCTGACCTCATGCCTATCACATTCCCTCTTGTCCTTACCTAAATGATTATTACCCGTTGCACTTAGTATCATCGGATATATGCTATACTAAACATTTTTGTTTATTGTTTATATACAAACTTTGTGAGGATAGGAACTTTGCTTGGTCACTGCTATGTCCCTATTGTGCCTAGAAAAGTGTCAAGTTGTTGACAAATTTTTTAAAAAAAAATTAATGAGTGAATTAAATCTCCCTCACTTTTAATTTTAACTTCTGGGTGGTGGCTGCAAAGAGGGAACCTGAGTTCATCTAACAACATGAAATTTACAGCCAGTTTTTCTACTTTCCCTGTCAGGCCACTCAGCCTCTCCATGAATTTAGTTCTGCTGAATGGAAGGAACAAAGAAGACAAGAAGATGAAAAGGGGCAGCCTTTAAGAGTAGCAACATTCTAACTTGAAAACTAAATTGGCTTCCAAAGCGCTTCTTGAATTTGAGCCCCCTCCTCCCTCCTGGCTCAGGTGCCCACCACTCCTCAGCTGACTCACCACCACAGTCCCTTGATTGGGATGTCAGCCTCCAGTCTTCTACTCTTCCCATCCACCCTCTATGAGGCTGCCAAAGGGTCATGTAAAATGGAAATCTGTGTCATCTCTGCGGCTGACACTCTCCATAAACCACATTGCCATCCTCAGGTACACAATAGATATTGCTCACTTCAATGAATATAGGATGAGAAGGCCACAAACAAACTTCTTAGCTAGTCCAGTTTTCAAGTAACAATGTTTTTTTCCCCCTTTCTTTATTTCTCCCACCTGCTTTTACAAGTTATTAAGATTCTTCTCTGAGTTCAATGATATTCTCAGCTTTGAGGTAGATTTAAAAAAATAACCTCTTGCCCAAGCCTTAGGAGTCACTCCAAATTTCCTGTTGTTTCCACTATGAGGAATACTATAAAGCTGATAAAAATATATATGGGAATATACACACATACAATTTAGTGGAAAAGACAAAACACATCTGCACAATGCTGCTGTATAAAATGGCTATATGTACAGAGACAAGGAAGGAATTTAGATGGAAATAGATCTTGATTTTATTGGACCACATGTCCTCCAAACTGTCCCAATGCTTAATAACAATACAGTAGTTAGATTGAGTTAGTATTGAGAAAACAAGCTTGAGGAAGGGTGCTCACTTATGTCACGCGCTGCTTAGAGTCAGCAGAAAGGAGAGAATTTTTTAAGCAGTAGTTGGAGAAGGTTTTCTGGAGAAGAAGAGGGTGGAAGAGGTAAGGGAGATATTTAAAGCCAGACAGAAAGGAGATGAACAAAAAAGGTCCATCCTGGCAGTCTGGCTTCATACAAGCCCTCTCTATCCAGCAAGGACTGTTCCCACCTCCTAGATATTGACAGGAAAAATGTGGGCCAAGTAACGTTTCAAGTTTCTCTAGGGCATTACCTAACAGGCAGGATGCTGGGACTGATCTTGGCATTGCTGAGTGGAAAAGTCACTGGGCTGGAAATCAGAAGGCCAGGGTCCTTGGTTCTGATTTGTCTGCCAACAAACTTTATTTCCATATAACCTTGGATAGGTCACTTACCCTCTTTTGTCCTCAGTTACTCCATTTGTGTAATATACAAGTTGAACTATATGATATACTCTTTCCAATTCTAACCTTTTATGGTTACTCTAGTTTAAGCTTTCATAATGTCCCACTAAGATGGTTGAAGTCTCCTATCTAGTGTTGCTACCTCCATTCTTGACCTTGTAGATTGAACTTTCATGCTGTCACAGAATGAGCAACCTAATAGATAGATCAGATCATCTCTTGCTAACAACTGCAGTGACTCTCCACTGCATAAAGTCCACTCACTGGTGGCAGTCCTAGCATGTTAACAGGGATCATGAGGCCCTGACAGGCTGGCCCCATCAGCCTCTTCAGCTCCGTCTCCTGTCACTGCCTTCTTTGGAACTCTAGGCCCAGTGGTAAAGAACAGCTCATAGTTTCTGAATATACTACACAGTTACAGACATTCGTGCCTTGGCTATTTCCTTCCAAGAAACCCATTCTCACCTTTATTCACCTGGCTCATGTTCCAGGTCAGTCTTACCATCTTTAATATTCTTTCCCCAAACCACCCCCCCTCCACTGGTTAGCCCATGAGCAGATATGCTTTCTCTAGCATCCTATACTTACTTTATTCTACTGTTATTAATATTGATATGCTTGTTCCTCTACCAGGCAGAATGTTCCTGAAGCACAGCAGCCATTCCTATTTTTCTTTGTAGTCTCAACACATCCTCAGTCTCACTCCCAGCAGAGCCCAGTACATGCAACACCATTTGTAGAAGGCATCCAGTAAGTGTCTATGAAACTGCACTCTATACTTCTCTGCTATAGCTACATAGACTTCCTCCAGACTCAAACACCATTGGCCTTTGGCAAGCCCATATTTGAATACAATCCCAAAGATGGACCAAGGCAGGTTGCATCCCTATTGCTTTAGAACACTTAGCTAACTCCCCAAGAACTCCACAGCCCCAGATCTGTTAATTTCAGAGTTGGCATGTCAAAGAAAGTCTCACCACCTCCCACCCGCTCCCCCCAGTTCCTCTAACCAGAAACAAAAAGGTCTTGCAGCCCTGGGGTCCAGGTTGCTGTTCCATGGGGCTCGCAGTACAGAATTGTACTGGACTCCACAAGGGTATTATTTTAAGCATTACTAAACACCCCTAACCTATCAACTCCTGGCTTTGTAGTCATTTCCAGTTGGAATGTCTTGAGGCTGAAAAAAGACAGGTTTGTGAAAAGACATAAACATCTTTGGTGAGAGGTGACATATGTTTTCTCCTAGTGAAAGCAAGTCACTTCTGTAGATTCTGCCGTTTTTGGACACTGCATAAAATACATCTCTTAGGCAATTAATCTCCTGGAAGGCTTTGAGTGAAGCAATTACTCCATGTTTTTCTTTGTCATTGTTCAAAAGTTTAGCAGTGCATCTATCTCCTTTATTTGGGTCTGGAAAGCCAAAGACCGCCTCGGAACCTCTGCAGCAAACATATGTAAGAACACTTAGTGTTCACACATTTGATTTAAATATTGACAAATTTTTTCATTAGAACATTAAACCCTTAGCTTTATTCATCTTAAATGCTTTCCAGGAGAGTGACTTCCCCCATTAGAAGGACTCCCAGTAACTCAATACAAACTTTGCAAGCGCAAGAGCCATGGAACCTGGTAGTCTATTGTGCTCACATTCTGTGGTGAGGCAGCTGTAACTGGTTATGAACCAGTGCTGGAAATAGTATTTGGAGCTTTCTTGGCAGATTTCTTACATCGTTATTCAATATAAACTGCAAATCATATGCTCGTAGTTATGAAAATGTCAGGAAACTCCTAGTGTTCATGCTTTGTTTGACAAAGCTATTTTAGAGCAGTGTTGGAAGGCAGAAGCATCCAACATTTGGGATGTTGAAGAAAAGAACATGCTCCCATGCCCAGCAGTTCTTGAGAAGTTGATAATTCAGTCCTGTATGACAAGAGCTCAGCTCTGAACTGATGGACGTGCATTTCACACAGTCCTGATTAGTCCAGGATGTGTGTCAGGGCTACGAGAGGTCTGGAAGGAAATGCAAGAAACTTGTTCACTTCTTGCTCAGTTTGGATCAACCAAGCTTCAAATCAGGGTCAACAAACTGACTCTTCTTACTCCTAGTGGCTGAGCAATGCCCCCAGGGACAGGAGCAGGACTAAGGCAGAGCCTAGAGAGAAGGGTGAGAGTGGAAAGTGAGGAAAAGTAAAGGGCTTGGTGGAGAGTGGGAAGGGTGGGGAAAGGGAAGGAGAGGGAGCAAGAAGGAAGTATTAAAGAAAAGCAAAATATGAGATTACTATCACATCTAACAATAATGAAGTAGATTTGTATGTTTCCACATAGTTATTACAATTTAAATTTAGATACTTATCATACTCTTGTAAGATATGTAAGGGTATTCTTGATCTATCCTTTAAAAACAATGATTATTGTAGAAAAACAGAAGTGCAAAGAAGACAATTAAAATCATCTTATATCAGGAACCCCCACATAATTGCTGTTAACCTATAGCACATATTTTTATGCATATATATAAACATACAAATATATACATATATTTACAAATTAGTATTATACTAGACATAATTTCTTCTTTTTGATGTCATATATACGTTCTCCATTGTTCAATATTCTCCTAAGAAATCCTAAATGATTTTTAATGGCTGCAATTAAACATTTAGGTTGTGTCCAACTTTTCACTATTTATAAAAATGTTGAGATGAATATCCCTGTGTATGAATCTTTATATACATCCATTATTATTTCCCTAGGTTAGAAGCAATGAGTGGAATTATTTTCTAGGCCAAAAGTATGCACATCTCCAAGGCATTTTACATATATTTTTAAGTAGTCTTCTAAGAAAATTGTTATAATTTATATTTCTACCATCAGTATAGGACAGTGTCTATTTTCCTGCATTCCCTGCTAACAAGTACCTGCTAACTACTAGGTATTATCATGTTTTAAGACAATATCTCATTTTTTAAATGTTTGTTTTTATTTTTGAGAGAGACAGAGAGCGTGAGCAGGGAAGGGGAAGGGGCAAGGGGACAGAGGATCTGGAGTGGGCTCACTAACAATAGAGAGCCCAATGGAGGGCTTGAACTCATGAACTGTGAGATCATGATCTGAGCAGAAGTTGGACACTCAACTGACTGAGCCACCTAGGTGCCCCACCATGTCTCATTTTTATATTTAGTGAAGTTAAACATCGTTTTCATATGTTTGCATGTTTGTAAAACATTTGTATTAGTTATCATGTAAACCCCTTGCACATTTTGTGTATACTTTCTGTTCATTCTACTGTTGGTATTATTATTCATACTAGATGAAAAAACAGATTTTCAGAGATTGGCCAATTTGTCCAAAATCACATAGTTGTGACAAATTTGGGTTTTCTAAGTTGGCTACACGTCATGCCAAGCACAGTGTTGTTTTATAAATGACAAGGATAATTATAATCTCCTAAGTCTAACATGGCAAAACAAAATCCACTGAATACCAAAATAAATAAAATCAAGAAAATTCACAATAGTACAACAAGGTGAAATGCCCTGTAATGAGGAATATCAGATAACTTGTTGGTCCTTGATTACAGTCAACAAGCTCTGGGCTTAGAATATTTGCAAAGAATAGCAGGAGCCTAATAAGCACGTTATAATGTGTTTTATTTGAATGTTTCCTTTCCAAATTGGCAGACTTAAAGTAAATCTGCAGAGGGATAATGGGAGGAGAGATGTTGAGGAAGGTAAAGCTTTGTATGGTATCTGGGGGATGGCATATTTGTTGATGGTATATTCTACCGGTCAGAGAGGGTAGGTAGCTTCCAAAAAGGTTGATTGAGGCTAAGGGCATTCACAAGTAGGAATGCACTCTGAAATGAGGGAGAAGCCATCCTGTCCTTCTCTATACTGGTCAAACTTCAGCTGGAGCATTGGGTTCCACTCTAGGCAGCACAGCTATACATACACCATCATTCATGGAGAGCAAAGAGACTAGGTTGATGAAAAGAACTAAAATCATGTCACAAGAGGAATGGTTGAAGGAGCTAGAGAGGTGACTATGGCGAAGACTTGAGGGAAGAGGAGAACATTCTTCAAATTCTTGAAGGACAATCTGTGTCCTTTACTAGACATGTGTGCTCTTCAAGTTCCCTCTTCATCTCCTATCTCCAGTTTCCTGGCATATGGCGGTCAGTCAGAAAACATATTTACTGATAGTCTACTAGTGCCAGGCACTATTCCCACCCTTGGGGATAAAGCAGAGCCCCTGTCTTAAGGAGTGCACATTCTCAAGGTATCTAATACTTGACCATTAAAAATGGCTAGATACCTAAGTGACTGAGTGAAAGATAATACTTATCAAAATGGCAAACAGTGGGGGAACACTTGGATTCAGACGACAAATGGATAGTGTCCTCAGAAATGGCTGAAGAAAACTAGGAAATGTCAGTGCATAGAAGAGCTTAAGTCAGGTCTGAGGAGAAAATGCCCATAAGTTCCTTCTCCTCCATTCTCACATCACTAAATCACACCTCCAACTACAGCTCCACCTGGTTAAACTGCATTGACTGTCCCCTATTGCTGTTGTGACACAGTGCAAGTTCCTTAACTTGCTGTATAAGGCAGCTTACAGATTGGAGGCTATCTTTCCAGCCTTAGCCTCTGCTATTCGGACAAAAAGAAGAGAATCAAATAGGAAAAGCCCTGTCTGGAGTCCAAATGCAGGTGGTGGGGGGCAAGGGAGGTACCTTCCATGAAGTTTATTGGTTTCTTGATTCAACTGGTATCAATTGAGTGTCTGATATATACCAGTTGTAACAGCTGGTACAGGTGTTGGTGACCAAGGAGCTCACAGTTTAAAGAGCAAGTATGGACTAATCACGGAGAAATGTTCTAAGGGCTACTAATTGGAGAGAAGAAAACGGCAGGAAGGGATACAGTGATAGTTCTATCCATTTACTCTGTAGTATTAAGTGTTTATTATGTGACAGTCACTATTCTAAGTATTGGGGCTCAATGATATACCTAGGGTTGGGCAGGGGAGCAGTCTGCTCCAATGTAGCCAACACGGGGTACAAGATCTATGGAGAATTTCAAAATAATAATAAAAACAACTATTAGGTTAGTCTGTTTTTATTACCATTATGTGCTTGCAATTCAAACAATGTCATTTGAGATATTCCTTCTTACCAGGGGGAATGATCCCACTGCCCTGCCCTTGGTATGCCACTGTGGGTACTCATCCCCAAACCCCTGCCTCCATGGAGCTTACATTTTGGGGAGGTGTGGCGGTGGCTCTATTCTTCCAACTTTAATAGCAGAACTGCCCATATTGACTGGCCAGAGACCACAGCTACATGTGGCCATGTGGCTACGTCCTGGCCAAAGAGATGTGAGCATAAGTGAAGTGTACCACCTCTGAGTTCCTTGCAGAAAGAAAGTGAGAGATGAAGGAAAAAAGGAAGAAAGAAAGGGCAGGGTGGGAAGGAAAAAGAGAGAGGAGAGATGTGGATGGGGGAGAGAGAGGAAGAGAGGGGAGGAAGGGAGGAAGGGAGGAAGGGAGGAAGGAAGGAAGGAAGGAAGGAAGGAAGGAAGGAAGGAAGGAAGGAAGGAAGGAAGGAAGGAAGGAAGGGGCTATAATGTTACTGTTGCTGTTAGACCTGCATGGCCCAATGCAGTAGTTGCTAGCCACATGTGCCTGTTTTTGAGCACCTGAATGTGGCTAGCCCAAACTGAGAAGCGTGGTAAGTGTAAAACAGACTTTGGATTTCAAAGCTTTAGTACCCAAAGCATGCATGTATAATATCTTAATATTTTTATATTGATTACATGTTAAAATGCTAATGTTTTGGATCTATTGGGTTAAATAAAATATATGGTTAAGATTAGTTTCACCTGTTTTTACTTTTTTTAAATGAGCCTCAGAAATTTTAAAATGACATATGTTTGCATTGTGGCTCACATCATGTTTCTACTGGATGGTGCTGCTTTAACCTCTCTTTAGCAATTCCATGTTCTTCCGAAGCTGCTGCTTGCATTGGTGTTAGCGACTCCCTAGACCCCCTTCCCCCCAGTTCTAGTCTTTCCACAGTCCTTTCCATGAATGGGGGAGTCCTATTCTCTGGGTATTAGGGTTCATCAAGAATAATCATGATCATCCATTAGACTCCTTCAAAGACCCAGGAGAGGGAGGCCCCTACTCGTGGCCAGAGCGCACAGGGACTCTGTGGAGAGCAGAGCACCTCTTTGGAGAGCAGCTGAGAATCACCAAAAGGCTTTGCCTCTCAAAAGAATACAACACCCTTCCCCAACTGGGCCACCACAATATGTGAACTTACCCCCATGAAGGGTTTGCCTTTAAATTTAATGTTTTTGTTTCTAGAAGGCCCTTGTTAAAGAAAGTGGCATTGCCATAGTGTGCAAGAGCAAGGGCTTCAGAGTCATGTGAAGCGGGGTTCACGTTCTAGCCCTGCCCCTCCCTACCTGTATGGCCTTGAGTAATTACTTAGCCATTTTAGGCATCCGTTTCTCCAAAGCCAGGAAACTATGACCCACACCTCACACCATGGTTCCACCTTTAACACACGTGCCATGGATACAGTCCAACTTTCAGACTAGAGACCCCACAGGCCCCCAGCCATCCCTCTTAAGAAGCTATTCAGGATCAGGAGTAAGGATAAAAAAAAATTTGACTACAGGGGTATGAATCACCTTTGCTTCCACTGCCTCACGGAAAAATTCTGCCAATGGGGACTGGGGTGGGAAAGGCAGTAAAAGGGGAACCACATTCCCATCAAGTACACACAATAAATGTCAAAATTCCTGTCATGCACGTATAGCATTCTACCTGGAGGCTAAGGGGTCAGGACTATGAATGAAAAAAATTAATTGAAATGGTTCCTTAAGAAGAAGGGAAAACAGGCCAACATAGTAGATCCTCAGTGAAACGTCCTTTTCACAATGGCCCTCGGGTTACACCAGCCAAAGAAGGCCTGTCAAGGTGATGCTGGCTGATGCAGGATGAAGTGTTTCATTAACACTGTCAAATCATGACAACATTTACAGGTCCAAATGCTGCACCTTCATGTGTTACTCAGACATAAATCTTACCTTACTTCACGTAGCTGGGAACAGTTGACATACCAACAGCTTTCATCTATGAATCACATAGGGGAGTAAGGGCTTTATATGCATTATTCCACTTCACTCTTACTGCAACGCTGGCAGCTTGCTATAGTTAACCCTAATTCACCAAGCCTCAAAGAGGCTTCTCAATTTTCCCCTGATCTGGAGAGTACCAGAGTGAGGGTTAAAATCGGCTCCCTCTAACAGTTTGCTATGCTGCTAAAAATCTAGAAAAGTCAGGTACACCATGTTTACATTTATTATGAAATACTAAAATTCTAAGGATGAACTTTTTTGCCTTGAATATTTTCATGATTTTTATGGAGACAAAATGCTAGGGAACTGATCTCCCTCACAAGGAAGCAGACTGTGTACAGTGTTTGGGATTGAGAATGCCTTTGGTAAGGGCCTGTGTACTGCAGGGCCAACGTGGTGTTGTGGACACCTGCCAGAGTGATGATGGGACACATTTAAGCCTCTGGATCTCTTTGCTTATCAATGAGAGACTTGCCTCTGCACTGCCTGTATCACTGGATTTTTGTATGGCTGTGCACGTGAAGATGCTTTAGTTAGCTATAAAACCCTACCTGAAGCATATACCACACTAATCAGTGGCTGCAATGGGTGGCTTGGTGTGAGAGAAGGGCAAACATGCGGGGGGAGCTCTGACTTCGTCTACAAGCCTAAGTGATTTTGGAAAATGTGATTTTTTTATAACTTCTTCCCTCTCTCATTGGTTTGAGGAAAGAAAATTACCCTTGTTTTAAAAACCCAAACCAAATTGGAGTTGAATTAGAAAAATAGCGTTGTACAGTGGGTTCCCGCTTACAAAGCATTTTCCATACATTATCTCATTTGATCCCCGAAACCACCCTAAGAGGCAGATATTTTAAAGATGAGGAAAAGGAAGTTGAAGAGACTGAGTAGTTTCCATTTGATTGTTGGCTATCAATTGGCAAGATGGGGGACTCAATACCAGGTCTGTTGATGTCAAGTCTAATGTCCTTCTTCTTTTAAATGTTTATTTATTTATTTTGAGAGAGAGAGAGAGGCAGAAAGAGAGAGGGAGAGAAGGGATCTCAAGATGTGGCACTTGATCTTATGATCACAAGATCATGACCTGAGCTGAAATCAAGAGTCGGACTCTTTACTGACTGAGCCACCCAGGCACCCCTCTTCTTCTTTTAGTTTCCTCTGAACTGGGCCTCCATTCTCCCATTTCCCCATGTATTCCCTGACCAAAAAAAACAAAACAAAACAAAAAACAAAACAAAAAACTTAGCAGTGTAAAATTTAACATCATTGGTCATCAACTGGTCTTTTTAGTTAATCAAGTGTTGGTTGAGGAGCATATTTGTTTTCCAGCATTCTCCTTTATCTCAGAGGGTTTAAAAGATAGATTAGACTTGTCCTCTACCCTCAGGGAGCATGTAGTCTTTCTAGACAGGGAAGATAGAAAATGTCAAAACAGCTAGAGAGGCAGTGTGTTAAATCATATTGCATGGAATCTAAGTGCAATAGATTCAGTACAGGAAAACAGAGGAGGCTGGGTGGTCAGGGAAAACTTCCTGGAGGAAGCAGAACTTAAGCTTTGTCTCAAAGTCATGGCAAAATAGAGACCAGAGGCCAGTTTCTGGGTCCCAGCCAAGTATTCAGATTGGTGCCCAGGGGAAGAGTAGACTATACATTTAAAATGGCACACACACACACACACACACACACACCCCACTCATGTGTTACTTGGTTGCTCAACATAAGCCCTGCCAAGCATGTAGTTATCTGTGAATGTTATCTAAGAGTCACATGTTAGTCAAAATCACCATTGCAGCATCAGTAAAATTGTGGACGGTGCTCGGGATGACAATACTGCTTTTGTAAAAGAGCTATACTTTCCAAGGTAATGCTCATTAAAAAAGAGAAGGCATTCTTTTATGTGGCTTTCCCAAAAATGCAGCCTGGAAATCTAAAAGCCCAAGTAGTAAAGTCACCCCTTTTGAAACCTCCTTTATATCTACCATGTGCAGATTCACCAGGCATAACATTGAAAACAACTGTGACACAAAATCACTACACCGTCTTTTCAAGTCTGATACAGCCAGTTTAATGTTCTACATCACTGTTCATAGAAGTACTTTTTGATCTGAGGAGATAGGAAACACAGCCATTCCCTGGCTGGAACATTGTGGATTAACTTGAAAGTGCAGGAGAAGGGGATGGCCCTGTTTCCTTAGTGACTGAGAGTTCACAAGAAATTCCCTATTTGTTTCTGCACATTGCAAATCTGTGTCCCCAATGCCAAACTCTGTTGTCTGGCATAGAGTAAGCACGCAAGAAATAAATCTGAATAAATGAAGAGCTGCTTTCTTTGATGATTTTGTACTTTCTAGTGTTTGAGAGTCCTTATTATAAACACAGTAACATTGACCATTTATTGGCATGTGTATGCTGAGTACTTTAGAAATATGATCTTATTTGCATCATGCAACCATCACAAATGGCAGATATTACCACTCCCATTTATTGGCAGGAAACTGAGGCTTAGAGAAATGATTTGCCCAAGTTCACTCTCAGGTCCGCATGATGCCTAAACCCATGATTCCAACCTCTGTTTACAAAGATGCTCAATTAAAAAAATTTTTTTAATGTTTGTTTATTTTTGAGAGGGGGGGAGGCGGAGGAAGAGGGGCAGGGAGAGAAGGAGACAAAGAATCTGAAGTAGGCTCCGAACTGTCAGCACAGAGCCCAACATGGGGCTTGAACCCATAAATCGTGAGATCATGACCTGAGCTGAAGTCAAACACTTCACCAACTGAGTCACCCAGGTGCCCCAAAGCTGCTCAATCTTGGTGTGTATCAGGCAGAAACAGAGAGAGTGAGAGCACAAAGGCAGATAATAAAAGCAATATTAATAAAAATAGCTAATATTTATCAAGTATATATACTTTTTAAGTGATAAACATACTCTATCACATTTAGCTACCATTACACCCCTAAGAGGTAAGTTCTAATCATCCCTTTATACAGATGAGTAACATGAAACATATATACAAGAATTTAAGAAACTTGTCTCAGGTCATCTAGTTAGCAAGTAGTGGAATAAGATACCGGATATGAAACTGTACATATTAAAGTTCCTTTTCTTAAAAAAAATCCCAACCATCTTATTTTTGTCTCATTTACCCCTACTTCTATGCAAATTGCACTATAACAATATAATAGTCAAAGGATTCTGGTTAATTGAATATTCCAGTTAATGGGAAATTTATCGCCCATCTGGTGATGTCCTGAGCCCTGGCTTTCTCACCTGTGAAAAGAGGAGGTGGGGTGGGATGGCTCATGGCCCCTGCCAGGAACTGACTCAGTCGGCTCTATGAGCCCCTCATCACTCACCGCTTCTCATTGGTGCTGACAGGCAGGTGACGCCTGTTTGAATTGTGTCAATCAGAAAAGGCCATGTGCCAGTTTTGTTAATGCCGTCTTAAACCACTTCTCAGTGGATCTGTCATCACTTCCAATACCTGGGCCCCGGCTGTATAGCAGAAAAGATTAAGCATCTCTCTTTCTTTAAAGGTGCGGCAGGGCTGTGGACCGGGGGCTCTTTCAGTAGTAGCCTTCTGAGGAAGCCAGCTTTGTCATTCACACTTGCCATGATCCCTCTGGACTCTCAACCATGGAACCCCTCCCCAGCAGTCACTCCTCCAGAAACTACTTCTCTTTCCCTTCTCAACATTTCATATGATGCTATCAAATGGGTGCACTGTCTGGCAAGCGGCAAATTCGGCTGAGGAATTCTGCAGGTCAGGCTTGAATGACCCAGCCATAGGTCAGTCATGTTGCAAGCTGCAGATGGCTTCAAGTTGCTAAGATGGGTGCAAATGTGCAAGAAGAAGCTGATGTCTGCCAGCACCATCTCATGATTGAGTCATTAGCTGGGACTTTGCTTCTCGCTCCTTCCCGCAGGTGAGTCTCTTCTTGGGCCCACGTTCACTGATCATGGCCCCACACATAGCAAGTCAAAGACACAGAGGCACAATTCAGAGTAAGGGGAAGAAGAGAATGGGTCGGGCTCCCCATGCCAGGAGTCGTGCCAAGCACTTTAAACTTTCCCCCTTGTAATCTGCACATGTCCCCATGAGTCAGTGTTAGTTTCTTCATTTTATACTTGGAGGTGGGAAGGGGACAGTTAAATGTTTCAGCTGTACCTCGAACCCAGATCTGTATGATTCCTAAAGAAAAATCCTTGGAAACTTTTAACTTTGTGCTTTTACTATCTGAGACTAAAGCCTGGAACTTCCCAGATTAACTTGTATCTGGGTTTCCTCCAAAGTGAGCTAATCTTAGGAGTTTCCAATAGGGGTTCTTGACAGGCTTATGGAACTTGAAGGAGAAGTTGTGACATCTGATGTGTTAAATTGGACACATCTGTAATAGTTTCTGTGCAAGTTTTCTCCCCAAATTTCTCTTCCTCTTTGTCCCTTGTTTTTCTTGACAGCACAGGGGAGGAAGTCATCATGGGGTCAATCTGTCTCCCAATTTAGAATCATAATACTGGCTTGCTGACTTCTGAGCAGTGAGATCCTGGACCATTAACTACCACATTAACTTTTAGCTTCTTCATCTGTAAAATGTGGCTAATGACTCAACCACCTACCTGCTTAGCACACTGTGGAATAAAAAAAAAGAAAAGGTTTCTTTTTTATAAATATTTGTTTGTTTGTTTGTTTAGAGATAGAGTATTGGTGGGGGAGAGGGGGAAATAGAAAGGGAGAGAGAATCTTCAGCAGGCTCCATGCTCAGCGTGAAGCCCGATATGGGGCTCAATCACACAAACGTGTGATCATGACCTGAGCCGAAATCAAGAGTCAGACACTTAACCGAGTGAGCCACCCCGGTGCCCTGAAAAGCCCTTCATAACCTGCAGAATGCTAGGTCCCCTTTTATTAATGAATACATTCTTTCAATAGACATTAACAGTGTCTCTTTGTGAAAAGCACAGTGTTAGACTATCTGGTAGATATTGATGAATAAAACCCAATCTCTGCTCTTAAAGTATGTACATTTTTTAAGAGAAAAGATACTTACATGAATAACTATAACAAAATGTAGCGGAAAAAATAGGCATCAGAACAAAAAGAAACATAAGATGTTATGGAACCCATGAACAGGGTAAGTGATGGGGATTCAGAAACATGGAAGAAGCCAGCATAGTTAAGGGCAATCTAGAAGATAAAATCTATGAACCTTGTCACTGTCTCAATAAATTTTGCATTCATTCATCTATTAAACATTTATCACATGATAATATGCTGGATACTATGTAAATTACTGGGCCAATGTGGACAGGTTGAATGGGAAATGCTGGTAGGCTGTCAATGAGGCAATGTCCAATGGGACATTGGAAATGCAGGTCTCAAGTTCATGAAGAGTCAGGGTTGGTTGGCAGGTTATAGCCATCCTTATAGAGCTGACAGTTGAAGCTATAGGAACTGATGTGCTCACCCAGGTATACAGGTGAGATGAAATGGTGGAATAGTGGGAACAGCAAGGACCAAAATTGTGGGGTGCCCATAAATATGGGATTGAAAGAAAATGGGATTGGCACAGCAAGTGAAAAAGTTTCAGAGAGTTATAGAAAGGGTGAAAAACTAATAACGAAGTGCAGCCAGGCACCATCCCATCCTACGAAGATGTAGTACGTTGTCCACTGAGAAGAAACTATCAGACTTCTAAGGAGGTTTTCAGTGCTCCCTGCATGAGCACAGAGCCATAATTATCTGATTCTTGGCCACTAGTAATCATGATAGCACATCTGGATTTGAATCCCAGTTCTGTCACTCATTAGCTGAGTTGGACAACTTAACCTTTCTTTCTGTGCTTCAGCTGAGGAAAATACTTTTATTTGTTCCCTATGGATTATTAAGAGGACTTAATAAACACAATAGTCTTTACTTACAATAGCCCTTAGGACAATTCTTGACACATGATAAGCACTCAGTAACTGTTAGCTATTACATACTGGGCAATCCACCTAGAAAGGCCTGTTTTTCCAAAGCTCTTGGCCTCTGAATTGAAGGGCCAAAGATCAGACCAACCCCTTCATCCTCTGCCAGGCTCCCACTCATGCGGGACATCCCTTGTTTCATAATGGAACCTAAGGCTCTGGGCTGGCATTCTTGGGAGGGTATGTCTTATGAACCATACCATTTTCTAGGGCTGTTGCTGCAAAGCTGACAAGGTTTTGGAAACATAAGGACTTCTTATTGATGAGCTTTGGGTAAACCACTGTAAATAAGTCTTAAAAACCATCACATTAGACTCGTGTGTAAGCTATGGAACGTAACCCAGATCTAACACGTGGTAACAAAGAAAAAAATAACATAGGGGTATTTTGTTACTTTTAATCATAGGTTTTTAATTCACAGGTTTTCTGCGAATGTGTTCAAAGAATTTAATCAACTTCTTCCCCTCAGTGTGGCACCTCATTTGTCACCATTATTTTATAGATGGAGGCACAGAAATGTGAAATAACTAGCCCAAATCTATCTTCTCAGAACCAACTCCCTGGCCTGCCCAGTTGTATGGAATTGTGGGACTGTAGACATGTACCACAGCAGGGAGCGTCACCAATGTGAGGGACATCTCCCTAAGCCTTCACAATGGCCTAGGAGCCTGTGGCCAGCTTGCCGGGGACCTGTGCTCCTGAGTGTTTTTAGGAAGTGTAGCAAAACTATTAAAGTGTCTTTGAAGTCAATGTAGATGGTGGGAGTAGGAACCTGGGGAAGCTAAATTTACTTACAAGTCAACTGGATTAGCACTGAAGTAATTTTCCTTGTGTAAACTCAATTTTAGGGTAATGCATGAGCTAAATTTGGAGCAGGGGGCTGAGACGCAGATTTCCTGTGTTGAGCTCCTGCAGATCTCAGCAGATAACAAAGCTATTATCCTGGCAGAAATGGAAGCATCCTCAAATCCTGTCAGAGGGCAGCACTGACAAAAATTACAACCAAATGTAGTTTTACACCGATTTGCTTTCTTAAATCTGGCTCCTAAAAGTAAAACATTCTCTTATAGGGGGAGTTGAGGAAAAAGACAAGAATGCTCTTGCTTAGGAAATCTCCAGGGAATGCCAGGGACAGACAGCAGAGTATTTCTGATAGAAGAAAGAGGATTTGGAACAAGTTTCTGAGTGGCATAATCCTTCCTTCTTCCCTCCCTTTCTTCCTCCCTTTTTCCCTCCCTTCTTTCCTCCCCCCCTCCTTTCCTTTGCTCTACTTTGCTTTGCTTTGCTTTGCTTTCCTTTCCTTTTCCCTGAAATTACCTGGACTCACAAAAATATGGTCCAAAAGTATTTTTTTAATTGTTTTAAGTTAAAAGTCTATATTCCACTGCTCTGAACATATCCCCTTAATCCTTATCTACTCTTGGCCCCTCCAGAACTAAACTGTATTCTGCTTCCAAGATACATGGGCCTTCTGAGAAGCTTATGAGAGTGTTCAAACATCCTTGCCTTCATTTCCTATTTGGTAAAATGAAGGAGACCAAAGCTGAACCCTCACAAGGAGAGTGAAAGAATATGTAGCCAATGAACACTACATGATTTTCTGTTAAGAGACGCTTGAATTACGTTAGCACTAACCTTGAGATTGAAAACAAAAAGAACCCTCATCCTGGTTTTCAGGTAGGGAGCAAAGGGAAGAAACATGGACATAAGAGTTAGAAGACCTGAGTTCTAATCCCAGCTGTGATACTCACTAGCTGTCTATCCTTGGGGTTCAAAGTCAGAGAGACCTGGATTCTAATATCAGCTCCATATCTGATAGGCTATGCGACCTTGGGAAAGTTATTTGCCATCTCTGGCCTTCAGGTTCCTCAATGTCAAATGGAGGAAGTAGTATTTATCCCTAGTATTCTCTCTTCCCACATTACCGTATATCTACATAATAAAATCTGGTTAAAATAGACAATATGGATAAGCAGAGAATAGTTGGATTTTAGAATTGGCCACCTTTCTTGCTTTGGATATTAGAAATATTTACACATTGATTCTAACTGCAGTTGCTCATTCATTCATTCCATAAAGACTTAACTAAGCATGTGTATGTGCCTGTTATACAGATGAAGAGTACTTGGCCTCAGGGAACAGTCAGGCAATCCCGTGCAGAGCGCACAAAGAAGGGAGCCTGGGGAGTGCAGAGGAGGGCATGTGACCTTGAACTGGCAGGTGATATGAATGCTTCCCAGAGGAAGTGATTTCTAAAGTGAGCACTGGATGGGAACAGCAGCAACGAGAATGTTCCAGATGGAAAGAACAGCCTGGGTAAAGTCTGGTGAGCAAGGAACAACTGAGAGTTGTTCAGGATTCTGGACTGTAGACAGGTGGGGGATGGAGAGGAGGGCAAAAGAGGCCGCAGGGTCAAAGCAGGACAGGGCAGACTAGGAATGTCTTTCTGCATCAAGGAAAAGTGTCTGTCTGTACTTATCCTGAGGGCAAAAGAGAAACACAGTAAGATTTTACACAACACAATCATTTTGTAGTTTATAGAATCACATGACCTAGAGCTCACAGCAAGTGGCTTGATTATCTTTATCAAAGGGCAACCTATAGAATGGAGGTCTGTAGTGATTATGATCCAATCTTTTGGTTCAATAACATGAGGGAGATGAGTTCCTAAATACGGTATGCCTCAGACCTACAAGTGATTACTTTCAGTGCTTAGAATCTAACAAATCCCTTTCAGTCTTTGGGCCTGCCCAGATCAAAAGCACTAATGATTTGCTAATTACAGCCCATATAGTAAATGCCATTCAGAAATATTTAATGGTAGCAGATGGAAACTGGTTTCAAGTATGTACATGAGTGATATATAGGGTCACAGTTATATATGCCCTCAGGGCTAAAGTAAGACCCCTGCAGGTTAAAAGCCCAGAAAAGACCACATATGCCCTGTCCATCCCACCCCACCAAAGTGTAGGAGGCAGAACGGCTGCCTCCGCTCTGATAAAGCTCAGAATAATCCTTGGCACAGTGCTGCTCAAACTGGGGTGTTCCTAAGATACACCTAAGAGGGTAGGCTAGCAATGCAGATTGTCAGGAACCACTCCCAGAGATCTGATTCAGAAGTCCAGGGTGGGATCCAGGAATGTACGTTTTTAATAAACTACATGTGGAGTGCCCACCAGACTTTGAGAAACATGGGGCTAAGGCTAGAGGAGAGTACCATCTTCCCAAACAGACTAAGGGATGAGAGTGATCTTGAGATACCTCTAAAGCAGGGGGTTATATTGTAATTACCTGTGGAGTTTCTTCCATATTTCTATATCCTGGCCTCAACCCTAAAGATTCTGATTTATCAGGTCTAGGGTGAATCCCAGATCCCTGAGGCCCTTTTAAAAATTCACTTCCCCCAGTTCTTCTAGACATTTGGATTTGGTAGGACTAGGGTGGGGTCAGTTCCCCACCAAGGGGTGCTTGTGATCCCATATAACAGAAGCTTACTAAAACTAATTGCTAAACAATTTCTCCTGTCACCTTGTCCACATAAACCCCAGAATACAGGATGTCCCTTGGATCTCTTCTTGATTTTTCTCTTTCATTATTTCTTTTAAATTTTATTTATTTATTTTAAGAGAAAGAGGGGAGACAGAGAAAGAGTACGAGCAGGGCAGGGGCCACGAGAGAGGGGTGAGAGAATCCCAAGTAGGCTCTGCGCTGGCAGGGTGGAGCCTGACACAGAGCTCAAACCCACCAAATGTGAGATCATGACCTGAGCTGAAATCAAGATACAGACACTTAACTGACTAAGCCATCCAGGTGCTCCACTTCTCTATCATTATTAATCACTGCCATTAGTGATCAATATCCATTCACTTCTTTCTTTTAAAATGTTATATTGGTGGGGTGCCTGGGTGGCCAGTCAGTTAAGCATCTGACTCTTGATCTCAGCTCAGGTCTTGATCTCAGAGTTGTAAGTTCAAGCCCCATGTTGAGCTCCACACTGGGCGTAAAGCCTACCTAGAAAAATAAAATTAAAAATAAAATTAAAAAAATGTATAAAACGTATTGGAGTGTGTGTGTGTATAGGGTAGAGTGAAAGCTCACTCAACATAACTTGTTCAGGACTCCGGAGCCCCATAGTCATTCCCATTGCCAGTCTCCACTCATATCACTTGTCTCTATCCTAGAAGTAGTGTGCTGAACACATCCAGCTATTTGAAAGTTCTGATTATTTGAGATGTTGCTTGACCACAGTGACCACATGTTTTGTGACCTAGCACTAACAGCTAATAAGTAAGTAAAAACAAAAACAAACACAGCAGATGGCAAAAGTATGATGCCCAAATCAGAACAAAAATTTACATAACTCTATAATATAATTAAACATGCCATTTCCCTGCCATTAAAATGATTATGATTTAGCACAGGGCCAAACTTCGAGCACTGCTGTTGAATATTTATGGCCGGCTCTCTCAGAACACAGAGGTGGCTACAGAAATATGCTCTCTCTCTACCCTACCTCTACCTGATGAATAATTATTTTACTTAGTGATACAGTGAGTGAGACCAAATTGGAAAATACCTCAGAGGTGAGGCCCAGTGCAATTATATTTATAAATATGGGTTATTATAATCAGCTTTAAGTGGAGGGCTTAAAAAAGGAATTTAAAAACAAATCAATGAAAAAAAATCTGTACAAATCATAAAAAGGACTTAATTTGCTGGCACTTTAAAGTGTGTTCTGAAAATTTATTAACAAAAGCAGACTTAAAAAAAAAAAAAGAACCCTCAGTTCCTATTTAAAGTAGAGAGAACACAAAAGTGAAATATAATAGGCACCTTACAAAGATGATCTCGATAAAACTGAAAAACAATTGGTTATGACTGTCCAGTGAAAACTCTCTGGGTCACACAAAGGCTTTCTAATCATCTAAACTAGCTATTGTTTCTTGTAATAATTCTCACATTTGTGTAGCACTTGACAGGGAGCTTTGTGGTTAAGAGAGCCTGTGCCTTACAAACAGACATCCTAGGTTCACATGCTGGCTCTGTACTTACTGACCCCATGTGTTCAAGCAAATGATGTAACTTCTCTGTGCCTCACTCTCCTCATGTGTAAAATGGGGACAACGCCTACATGTAAAGCTTGTTCTAAAAGTTAGATGAGATAACACACATGAAGTACTCAACATAACATGCATGTAATAAATGGCAACTCTACATTTCTTCTCATAAGAGCTTTTCAACAACCATGTGAGAAAAAGTGTCATTGTCTCCATTTCTGACAAGGAAACTGAAGTTCATTAGGCAGCAATGACTTGTCAACTCCTTCATGGTGGGGGGCGGAGGGAGATGGGCTGACAGAGCATGAAGCGTTCCAGACCTTTCGCACATACACAAAGATGTGAGGCAGGAAAAAAAAAAATGGCACATTTAGAAAATAGAAGAAAACAAGGTGTAACAAATGACTGTACCTGTGTGCCAAGCATTTATCTTCTATGAGAGGCTAAGACATGTAGAAATTAATGCTGTATGGCTTAGCAGAGGACTGAGCACACAAAATTGATGATTTTCCTATTTTATCCATCAGCAGAGTCCTTGCAAAGTCCTACCACACATGGCTTTAGGTAAAAATAATTACAATAATAAATAGAAAACTGCCCACAGGAAGACAGCTGGCTGTGGTCAAGATGACCAACGACAAGGTCCAAGATGTGGAAAGGAACACGGGCCCTTGCATGTACTAGTTGTAGGGCCTTGAGCAAGTTGCATCATCCCTCTGAGCCTCAGTTTCTTTGTCTGCAATATGAGATTAATAAGATTGAGGATTTAGTAAGGAATGGCATAAGGATTCTATGAGGTAACATAGATAAATAGCCTAGTTCAGAGTCTCTGGGCCTCAGCACAGATGTTTTGTGCTGGCTAATTTTTGTTAGCGGGGGCTGGACTGTGCATTGCAGGATGTTAACCAGCATCCCTGGTCTCTACCTGCTAGATGCCCACAGTAGCCCTGCAGTTGTCATAACCAAAAATGTCTCTAGACATTGTTAGATGTCCTCTGTGGGGCAAATTCCCCCCCCTGGTTGAGAACCACTGTCCTAATCCAGTGCTGGTCATGTAATGGGTGCTTAGTAAATGTAAATTCTTTTTCTTGTTTTAAATGAAACTTCATTTTTTGGTGAAGTAAGACCTAACTAATTTGGAATCTGTGTTAATTCAAAAATTGGCAGAATTGAGCCCATATTTTCAGTACTACAGGAAAAATGAGCAGTGTACATAATAATCCAGAAGACAAAGATTCACTTAGGAAAACATACTATTTATAAGCACTCATGTGAAAGTCATTTACATTTATTTTTAAAAATTTTTTTTTCAACGTTTATTTATTTTTGGGACAGAGAGAGACAGAGCATGAACGGGGGAGGGGCAGAGAGAGAGGGAGACACAGAATCGGAAACAGGCTCCAGGCTCTGAGCCATCAGCCCAGAGCCTGACGCGGGGCTCAAACTCACGGACCGTGAGATCGTGACCTGGCTGAAGCCGGACGCTTAACCGACTGCGCCACTCAGGCGCCCCGAAAGTCATTTACATTTAATTAGTACAGTAAGTAAAAATAATTCTTAAGCATTTATCAAAGCCTCAAAAAATACACTGACTGCCAAATATTTTTAAGCAAATTTAAATCAATAACTATACTTAAAGTTATTGAAATGGCAATTCCATTAAAAAAAGAACAGCTATTTCTGACTTTGTCGTCTAATGCAGATTAACTTTCCCTTTAAAAAAAGAGATTACTAAAAAAAAAAAAAGAGATTACTTCTTTTAAAATTGAAGTATAATTAACATACATGGTATATTACTGTAAAGTATACAAGATAATGATTTAACAATTCTGTACATTACTCAGTGATCACTATGATAAGTGTTGTCACCATCTGTCACCAAACAACATTATTACCATCTTATTGACGATGTTTCCTATGCTCTACTTCACATCTCCACAAATGATTTATTTTGTAACTGAAAGTCCATACCTCTTAATCTTCTTTATCAATCTCACCCATCCCACCACCCACTTCTCCCTGGCAACCATTAGTTTGTTTTCTATATGTAAGAGTCTGTTTGTCTCTTTTCCTTTGTCCATTTGCTTTGTTTATCAAATTCCACATATGATTGAAGACATATGGTATTTGTCTTTCTTTGTCTGACTCATTTCACCTAGCATTATACCCACTAGGTCTATTCATGTCATTGCAAACGGCATTTTATTCTTTTTTATGGCTGAGTAATATTCCATTGTACAAACATACCACATCCTCTTTATCTTTTTATCTATTGGTGGACATGGGCTATTTCCCTATCTTGGTGACTATAAATAATGCTTCCATAAACATAGGGGTGCGTGTATCTTTTTGATTTAGTGTTTGAATGAAACTGGACTACTTTCTTACACCATACACAAAAATAAAATAAAAATAGATTAAAGACCTAAATGTGAGACCTGAAACCATAAAACTCCTAGGAGAAAACATAAGCAAAATTTCTCTGACATTGGCTATAGAAGCATCTTTTGAGATATGTCTGCTGAGGCAAGGGAAACCAAAGCAAAAATAAACTATGGGAAGTACACCAAAATAAAAAACTTACACATCATCAACGAAGTGACAAGGCAACCTACTGAAATGGGAGAATATATTTACAAATGACATATCTGGTAAGGGATTAATATCTAAATATATAAAGAACTTACACAACTCAACACCAACCCCCCCTCCCCCAATAATCCAACTTAAAAATGGGCAGATTTGTATTTCCCTGATGAGGAGCGACGTTGAGCATCTTTTCACGTGCCTGTTGGCCATCCGGATGTCTTCTTTAGAGAAGTGTCTATTCATGTTTTCTGGGTGTTGTATGGAAACCAATTTGACAATAAATTTCATATATTGAAAAAAAAATGGGCAGAAGACATGAACAGACATTTCTCCAAAGAACACATACAGATGGCCAACAGACACATGAAAAGATGTTCAACATCATTAATCATGCAAATCATGAAATGCAAATCAAAGCCACATTGAGGTATCACCTCACACTTGTTAAAATGGGTAAAATCAAGAAGACAAGAAAAACAACTTTTGGTGAGGATGTGGAGAAAAAGAAATCCCCATACACTGCCGGTTGGAATGTAAGTTGGTGCAGCCACTGTAGAAAACAGTAAGGAAGTCCTTCAAAAACTTAAAAATAGAAATACCACATGATCCACTTATACCACTACTGAGTATTTACCAAAGAAAACAAAAACACTAATTTTCGCTTTTAATAAGTGGGGGTGAGAAAGCACTGGCTGGCTCAGTTGGTAGAGTATGAGACTCTTGAACTTGGGGTTGTGAGTTCAAGCCCCATGTTGGGTGTAAAGATTAGTTAAAAATAGAATCTTTGGGGCATCTGGGTGACTCAGTGGGTTAGATGCCTGACTCCTGGTTTCAGCTTGGGTCATTATCTCATGATTCGTGGGTTTGAGTCCCACGTTGGGCTGCATGCTGATGGTACAGAACCTGCTTGGGATTCCCTCTCCTTTTCTCTGCCTCTCCACTGCTCCCTCTCTCTCTCAAAATAAATATACTTAAAAAATTTTATGAAATAATAAAATAAAATCTTAAAAATTTAAGCACATTAATGAGGCTTGGTTTCACTCACATATCCAAAGTGGAGGATATTTTATAATTGCTGCACTGAGGTTTTCTACATTCTTAACTAAATTTTGAAGCAGGAAATTCTCTTATATGGCTAACTTATATGCCTTTTTAGCCTGTTATCCATTGTTCAAGCTTTAGTGGAAAAATGAGACCAGCTGTTCATCAAAAGAGCTTCATTCTTGTTTACTTGGAGAATGTAAGTAGCATCAGGCCTGGCCTGGGACTTCCTCTTCTGGACCAGTGATTCTCAATAGGAAGCAACTTTGTACCATGGGGGACGTCTGGCAATATCTGGAGATATTTTTGGGTTTTGTTGCAGCTGAGGGCTACGGAGCTACTGGCATCTAGTGAAGAGAGGCCAGAGATGTTGTTAAACATCCTACAATGCACAAGACAGCCTTCTACAACAAAGAATTATCCGGCTCCAAATGTCAGCAGTGTCAGGGTTGAAAAATCCTGTTCTAGACCTTGGCTCTGAGTGATTTTAGCAAATGAACAATGAGTAAACTGTCCTTAAAAAAAAAAAGAAGTCAATTAAATCCTGCTTGTGTGGCTTTGAGATACATGTTGCCTTCTTCAGGAAGCCGTTCTAATCTGACATTTGGAAGCTCCTCTCTGGACACCACAGGCCTTTGTGCATGCCCCCATCATAGCATTTTATGATACAACACAATGCTGGCTCACAGTGGATGTGTAATAAAAGACAACTGAATAAATGCACAGCTATGGGACCCAACAATGGGCCCTTGAGCATTTAGGGCTCCTGGAGTTCCCTTGACCTCCATCTCTGGTCATGTCCCTTGTAAGTTCTGAGGGCCTCAGAGGGACTGCTGTTTGTGACAAGAAGGGAGAGGGGGTGTGAAGGAGCAGGGTTTGCTTGTCTCGCTCTTCCCTGTCTACACCAGGAAGCTGGAGTTTATTTTCCTTCTCTGCCTCACACTGACAGGAATATAGATTTGGTTCCATTTAACATTTCACTTAATCATCTGGAATGTAAAAACTGAACAAACAGATCTGATTCCACCCTTTTCATACTCCTTCTTGTGGTGCTGCTAATAGAGCTGTTAAAACAAACAGGAGAAATGTGGAGGTCAGGATTCAGCTACTTGTAGTAGGTGAGCTGTTTATGCCTCAGTCTCCCATTCTCCCCAAACCTCTCCCCAGTTCTACTCAGTGCTTCTTGAGAACAGGGCCTTCTTTTCCTCGTTGCCCAAACATGGAGGTGCTATGGTTATTAATGGGCACCAGCCTTTAATGGGTGGGCCAAACTATCAAGCACACGAAGGATTCCAACAAGTTGATAAAGAGATCACAGGTGATCTTAAAGCCATACTCAGTCAATTTCTAAGATTCTTTGCTATTTGTTGATTATGCCAAGCATGCTTCCATCAAGAACCTTTCACACCGACTGACTCCTTTGTCTGAACTATACTTCTTTCGGATAGACTCCCTCACTTCATTCAAGCCTTTGCCCAAATGTCACCTTATTAGAAAGGCCTTTCCTAACCAACCTGGATAAGGTAGCAGTCCTCCCCCACATCACTTCATTACCTCTTACTTTACTTTCTATTTCTGCTTAAGCAATCGTTCCCTCCCTGGCATCATTGGGTTTTCCCTCAAGAATGTAAGCTTCAGGGCATCTGGGTGGCTCAGTCAGTTAAGTGTCTGACTCCTGATTGCAGCTCACGGTTCTGAGATCAAGCCCCACATCAGGCTCTATGCTGAGCGTAGAGCCTGCTTGGGATTCTATCTCTCCCTCTCTCTCTGGGTCCCTCCCCCTGCTCGCATGCACATGCACTCTCTCTCTCTCTCAAAAGAAATGAACATTAAAAACAAACAAAGAAACAAACAAAACAACCGTAAGCTCCAGAAAAGACAGAGAAGAATTTTTGCCTATTTCTTTCACTGTAGATCCTTAGTTCCTAAAACAGTAGCTGGCTCGTAGTAAGTGTTCAGTAAAGATTTGTGGATCACATTAGTCTCATGACCAATCATGGTCAGTAACTTATACCATAACCACCTCTACCTTTTCCCCATGCCACTAGCATGTGATGGGTTATTGACCATATTAGTTAATCCCTCCTCTCTTAATCCATTCCACATGTTACTTCTGCTTATTACTTAGTGTTTATCAAAATGGCCTAAGGGCTCCTGAAGAATCCCTAGGAATGAGACAGAATCATGGTGAGCAGAGAGTCTCTGTTCTCTACCTCATAGCACTATCACCCTCTCCATACCCTCAGCTACAGAGTCCCTTGAAATCTCAGCTTTAAGGTCTTTACTGCACACTCTGGGCATACGTTAAAACTCTTTCTCTGTTTACTTTTTGCATTCAGAGTGGTAAACTCTTCTTCAGAACCATCATAGAAGGTAAAAACCAAGGACACTTTTTATCCATAAAACTGTAAGATACTCTCAAGGTTTCATCTGTGATCCTGAACCTTTCTTTTTTTTCCAAGTCCTTTTTGTTTTTGCAAAAGAATTCACAATGTGTAGGCATCTGGCTTGTAAAAATAAATACAGGGACTAGTTTTCCCAAATAACTTGGCCAGATCATCAAGTGCTCCTGAAAAGACTTGTCTCTTGAGATGTGGCAATCTTCTGGAACAATCTATTCCCCAGTCCAGGCACAAAGAAGGCACCTACCTAGGGTGAATTACAGGCTCCTGAATGTCTGGATTTTGAATCAGGACTAACTCTGGACTCCATAGAGTTAGAGTTAGAGGTTTTCTCATGGTGGGTGGATCACTAGAGTTCACTGTATCCTTAACACAGATTTGTTATGACTCAGATATGTACAGGTTTGACCAGTTAAGGGCATGTACTAGCAAGGGTTTTGATATGTTTCCAGCTTATTTGTATGACTTTACTTAAACGCAGAATGAATGCTGGGAGCATTTGTTTATTGAAATTAAGTGAGCTGATATGAAATCATTAGAGATCAACACCTGCAAATCAAGGTATCAATATAAATATTTGGGAAAATTAATGCTAGACATTTTAAAAAATCACCAAATCAAAAGATTCAATTTAATCTAACTTACTCAACATACAATTCTTAAGTATCTACTGTGGTAACCTTTTTAAAACGTAAAAAAAAAAATGTTTTTTCCAATTTTTAAATTTGTTTGCAACAAAACCCCCACAGACATATTTTAGTAAAATGAGCACGTGACTTTTGAAATGCTACAAGTAAGTATTCACTGAATTTATTTCAGGGAAAAAGAATCTGTCAGCATGCAAACTTCAAAATAGTAGGTCAGACAACTAATCTGTTGTCATCAATATTTCTCTTTTTACAACCAACTAGAAAATATAAACACTTTGTTTTTGCTGTGTACAATTTCCAGTTACAATGCAAATGTTCCAGAGCAGAATGTTCCTTAGGCGGCCTCTGATTAGTTCAGATGCTCACATGAGTTTTGCCATCCTCCTCACGCTCCATTAACAATTATAACAGCAAGCGGCATCGACTGAGCACTTAGAAGCTATTCATGTTTGTAGAGGGGGCTTCTTATGGACCAAGCACTGTGCCTGACAACAAACCAAGGATCACTGGGATGTAAGGCAGATCTAGCATGTCAGTTTGTGGGGCTTTGGCAAGACTCTGCCCTACTCTGGTGGGCCTTCAGTTTTCTCAGCTTTGATATGGCGGTAGAATACCCTGCCTGCCTCAAAGTGTTGCTGGTACATGCACTGTGAATGGACCAGAGTTTGGAGGTTGAGATATACTCTGATCCGCGATATTACAGGTTCCCTCCTCAGCAACCTTACCACATAATTCCAGACGTGTGTAAGCCTCATTTCCAGACGTATCGATAGCATTGGAGCCCACCAGTAAACATTTCTTGATTAAGAGGATAATATATGTGAAAGAGCTTGACAAATGGTGAAATATGTAAGATTCCATTATTTTTATTTATAACATTAATTCTCTTCTGCAGTTTATTTCACCCATAGCCCTAATATTTATTTCTCAGGGTTGTGGGGGAAATGATTTATTTATTACTAAGAGAAAAATATTTCAGGCTGACAAAACCCTGATGGAGGAAAGGGTCTGCTTTAGCTCTGTAACAATATTTCAAAGCTTACTGTGCCCCTCACACAGCTGGGATGAAAGAACAAGGCATGTAGCGCATTCATGAACAGCAATCCCCTCTAGCCAGACTATGCAGGACTATGGTGCTGAATAATCCTGAAGTCTTAGATCTGTTATCCTCATAAACATGTGGGGGAGGGGGGGGGGTTGGTGGTGCTGAGCACTGTGAAGAAACCTGAACAGGAGAGTGTTGCATAAAGAGTGACAGAGAAAGCCAGGTCTGCACCAAGCTAAGTGTTCCCAGTTCTGGGCTGTGCTGTTGTGTGTGTTTAGCCAGGAGCTACAGTTTGCTCTGAGGCTCAGCTCAGCTGAGAATTCTGGCCTGTGGAGGAACACTACACGTGGGGCATCTGGGTCTCTGCCAGGGAGACTGAGAAACCTCCATGAGCAGATCTCAGACTAAGAGAAATCAGGAACGCCCCTTTGCTGTTTCTCTCTGAGAGAGCATAAAACTTGTGCTGCTTGCCTTGTACCAACTGATTCCCTTCTTCCACCATCTGAGAATTTGGGAGGACGCCATGACCGAAGGCAATGAACTGGCAGTGGGGACCTGGCTCTGGACAAGGCACATCACATCTAAAAGCCCAAATGTGGGGCACCTGGGTGGCTCAGTCAGTTAAAGGTCCGACTTCAGCTTAGGTCATGATCTCACAGTCTGTGAGTTCAAGCCCCATGTTGGGTTCTGTGCTGACAGCTCTGAGCCTGGAGCCTGCTTTGGATTCTGTGTCTCCTTCTCTCTCTGCTCCACCCCCGCTCAGGCTATGTCTGTCTGTCTCTCTCTCTCAAAAATAAAGAAACATTAAAAAAAAATTAAAAAATTAAAAAAATCCCAAATGCTTGTGATGAGGGTCTTCCTCCCTGACCACGTGGTTCTCACCCACAGTGCATGTCTTTACATCCTGTCAATAGTGGCTTTCATGTAATTTCATCACTGCCCTACGCCCCTGGCCCCCACTACCTGGAACAAATTTGAAAGGGCTAAAGTTCTCCTAGAACTAGAGAAATAGTGCTTTGTGACAAGCATGCGACCCAGGCTGAGGGTTCAGTAGAGCAGGGAATGAGGCAGATGTTATAGATGTGTAGTAACTATGTATGGACTAAGAATGCTGCTCTTTGCAAAAATTTGCCCATCAAGTAGCATTAGTAATGCAGCAACTCCAGTCCTCCACATCTCACATGCTTCGAACTGCTCACCACAGCTCAGCCTCAAGAGGTTATGGAGCTTGAAGAAGCCAAGAGTAGGTTTGGAAATCTGGCTTCTAGCACTGTACTTTGCCTCAACCAGCTGCAGAAATGTAGACAATTTATTTCACTTCTCTGTTTATTTTCTTTTCCTTTGGCAAAATAAGAAATAATCATATACAGAACAGAATGACTTTGTTCTAGGTAAAGCACTGCTTTCAGACATGGAAAAAAAAATATATATATGGAACATTATTTTGAAAAAATGCATAAATACAATCTACCTGTGGTAGACAGAATAATGGTCCCCAAAGATGGTCATGCCCCAATCCCCAGAGCATGTTAGGATACATGGCAAAGGGGGAATTAAGGTTGTAGATGGAATTAAAGTCAATAATCAATTGACTTTAAAATAAAGAGATTATCCTAGATTCATTGGGCCCAGTGTAATCACAAGCATTCTTAAAATATGGAAGGAGGGAGAAAAGTCAGTGTTAGTGTGATGCAGTGTTAAGAAAGATTCTATTGGCCATTGCTGGCTTTGAAGATGCAAGGGGCCATGAGCCAAGGAAGGTAGACAGCCTCTAAAAGCTGGAAATGGCAAAGAAATGGATTCTCCCTTAGAGTTGCTAGAAGGAACGAACCTTGATTTTGGCCCAGTGAGACCCATTTTGGACTTCTGACCTCTCAAACTGTTAAGATAATAAATTTGTGCTGGTTAAAGCCATCGAGTTTGTAGTAATTTGTTATAGCAACAATTAGGAAACTAATTTCACTAATCAGAAAACTAATGACTCACGCAAGTATAAGACTGTATTATCGTCATCATTGTTGACCTTGTCATCATTGATACTGTCATCATCCCTGACATCATCATCACCATCATCATCATCATCCTCATCAAGGCTTTCTTTCAAATATTAGCCTGGGAATGAGATTGCTGGTGATATATAATTTTTCCAAAATTCTCAGGAACCAAACCAGATGGCTGTTTCATGGAGTGGATCACAGAAGGATTTTATCTTTACAAACACCATCATATTGTTTCTATGCCAACATGGATCGTATTGGTCACTTTATTTATTTATTTTATAAGTCTTTTGTCCCTAATACAAAAGTATACTTCAGAGTGAATTGATTTTAACATATTATTCTTTTAGAGGTTTATTTGGAATATCTTTGCTAACATAGCTAAGAGATCTAAGTACTAATCTTGGCTCTACCAATTATAAGCTGTAAAATTTATAGCAATATCACTTCACTTCTTTGACCTTGTCTCTCTTTCTGTAAAACACTTGACAACTGAAGTAAATACTTTCTTAGATCCCCTCTAGTTTTAAGAATGTTGATTTTAAATACTTACTTTATGTAATGTGAGACCAAGGCCTAAAGGAATTAGGTTTTCTGCCTAATTTCTAGTAATTCAGACATTTTTGAGAGAAGCTTTTAAAATCGAAGTATAATATACATACAGAAAGGAGTACAAATTATAAATACAGAGCTCAGTGAATTTTCACAAAGTAAATACACCCATGTAACTACCATAAGTAGAGATCTAGAACATTATAGCACCTAGAAACTTCCCCGATGGTCCTCTTGGTTATTCCTCCCAAAGGTAACCATTATTCTGACTTCTATCATCTTATATTAGTTTTTAATCTTTTGGAATTTTATAGCAACTTACTGAATTATATTAATTTGTACTCTTTTTCACTTGGCTTCTTTCTTCCAATATGTTTGTGGGATTCATCCATGTTGTTGCCTGTAGCAGTTATTCATTACTTTATGTTATTCATAACTTAGATTTTGCTTCTCAAATTAATCTGTTTGTGAAATATCAAACATTTCATTCTACTTAATAGAGCTTTATATTCCTACCTTATTTATTTTGAACAAACATATTTTATATTTTCTGTCCAGCGAGGAGAAGTCTAAGAGACAGACTCAATACGGCCAAAGGAGATCGACTTTCTCTGGATATTGTACCTTCTCTGTGTGAAAAAGGGCCTTTACAGAGTTACTTGTTTCTGTGTAAACATAGAGGAATGAAATAGCTGATTGCTGAGGCCTCTAATAATGGTAGCATTGTACGGTTTGTACAAACAATCAGCATGACTGCAATAGGTAGGTAGTCTGAACTCACCTGAAGAATACTCAGATCCCTAGATTTGATGATATATTCAGTAGGACTGTTTTGTTTGCAAGTAACAGAAACTAAAGCTTAAGAAGGGAAAGGCAGACTGCATTATCTAGTTACAAGGGTGTCTCACTGAACTGAAGGGGAGAAATAGAACCAAGATGGATGCCATCACAGGATGGCCTTCCATTTCTATCTGGTTCTCTTTTCACTGTTCAACGCATATGGTGAGTAAGCCTCTTGATTTTACATGTCGTTTCTTTCTTGGTCCTCATTCCTACCTTGGCCCACTCAAGACCTGATGAATCAGACATTAAAACCATGGCTCTGGAAGCCCCAGTTTCTGGGTGGCATGAAGTGCAGAAGTGACAGGCAATGGTTCCTAAAGAAGGGGTGTTATTGGTTGAGGTTTGGGAACACACCCTCCAAAATGTTCACAATAGACACAGAAACTTTGGAGACGGTTACTCTATAGTAATTATTTAACAAGAGCTACAAAGTATCTCATGAAATACGAGTCAGGCTTTATACCCGAGCTTGTCATATTAAGACAGGGCTTTATTCGTGAGCAACATTAGTTTGCATTCTTTATCCTGTGGTATAGTAGAACAGGTTTTGAAATCAGATAAAACTAGCTTCCTTTCTTTTTAAAAAATTTTTAATGTTTATTTATTTTTGAGAGAGAGAGAGAGAGAGACAGAGCATGAGTGGGGGAGGGGCAGAGCAAGAGGGAGACACAGAATCCAAAGCAGGCTCCAGGCTCTGAGCTGTCAGCACAGAGCCCGAGGCAGGGCTCAAACTCACAAACTGTGAGATCATGACCCGAACCGAAATCATAGGCTTAACCGACTGAGACCCAGGCACCACATATAAAACTAACTTTCAATCAAGATCAGCCAGTTCTGGGTGAGTTTCATTGGACAAGTTACTTAACCTTTCTTTGTCTATGTTCTCCATCTATAAAGTGATATTAATATTGCTCTCCTCGTGAAGTTGCTCTGAGAATTAAAGACAGATATAAAGTATCAATCACACTGCCTGGTATATAATTTTTCCTTCTGCTCTTTCCCAGGGCTAAAAGGTGAGGTGGCACAGTAAATTAGAGGCAGGGATGGGTATGGAGCGTAGGTAGGAGGGGGGATATTACTAGAAACAGAAACCTTGCAATCTGGTACTGACACATCGCTAGCTCTGGGGTCTTCGGCAAGTCACTAAAACTCATGGGGTCTCACTTTCCTGACTAAAAAAAAAGAGGGGTTCATGACAGGACTATGCAGTGTAGTTATAATCACTTCTAGGACTTAAAGGTGTTTAGATGTTGCTGACTGTGTGTGAGGGCGAACAGCAAGGGAAGTGCAGTTTGGTAAAATTCTCCTACTTCCCCTTCTTCTTTGGTCTATTTTATACTGAGGTTTTGCATCAGATTTGTTTTAGGGGGAAAAAGCATGCTGTTTAAAAAATTAAAAAACATCTTGAAAAACACCAGATGACATGCCCTCTCAAGTCTTTCCTGCTCTAAAACATGAGAGTCTGCTAAATGCCCTCCATTGTTGGAGCCAAGCTACCTCCAGAGCCAGAAGCAGCCTGGACATTTTCAGCAACCCATTAAGTCATATGTTTGGGACAGAAGGAAAAACAAACCCTATGAAGGTCTGTGGCCAAAACAGAGAGAGACACTCATCCAACTTGTCCAGAAAACAAGCCAAACAACATCTTCTCAAAACATATTATTAATATAATATAGGAAATGTTAGCAGAACTATAGAAATGTCTCTTTCACAGTGGATGAACAACCTGGCCTTTGCTTTGATTATGGCTTATGACTTCTCATCTAACAGAGGACTGCTCAAGAGCACAAAGCTGTCCTACGTGGTCATCCTTACCAAAACAGTTGGCCCTGTGTGGCAACTGTGAAAACATATTATGCCTTTCTTAAGCCCATCATTGATAGACGTGTTTAAATGGAAGATACCCACAAGGGGATAACGGATCTAGCTTGGGCATTTTGTCCTATATTGAGCCAGGTAGGAATCAGGACGAAGAGATTATTCTTTTGATGAGAAATTTATTCTTAGAGCAACAAGCACATGAGAAAAGGAAAGTCTCCATTCTTTCTGTAAATGAATGTCATAGACAGATAATTTATATATTAAAATCAGACATGCCAAAAGCACCTTGAAGATAACCTAGTCCAGTAGTTTTGCACCTCTTTTGGAACAGATTTTCTAGCAGGAGCTCAAAAGTGTGACAGAGTTAAAAATCGTTGAACAAGAACACTTACCCGGGTTGAAGTAGGGATGGGGAGATTAGCTTTGCCTGTTCTATACGACCTCTTCTTCTCTACCACAACATCTCTTTTGGGACGGACCCTGAGGCACCTCCATGAGTATTTGAGGGCTCCTATCAACACTTTGAAAGTCACTCACTAATCCATACTTCCCTATTTACAGATGACAAAACTAGGTACAAAGAGGCCAAGTGATTTGCTCAGAGTTCTGAAATATGAAAGGGAAGCCTCGGGCTAAAGCCAGGGCTCCTGATGTCCAGCCCCATGCTCTTGTCATTAGGTAACATGGAGTCCTTCTGAGAAGACATTTGACACCACCTTCAGTTCACCTGTGGTGAGTCACCCAATCGGATATTAACTGTTTAAAGTCTCAATGAAGTTTGTTTGTTTGTTTGTTTTTCTTTGCTTGTCTAAAGGATATCTGCAATTGAGGAAGAGAGGGAGGGATGGAGGGAGGAAGGATGAAAGGGAGGGAAGAGAGAGTTAAATTTCAACATTAAAAGCATGGCCAAATACCCCATCCTCCATAGAAATGTACTCAAAACTGTAAGAATCAGTAACGTGAATGGGGAGAAAAACAGATCAAAATGATTATTTGTTTATAAAATTCAACGACTTTGATGAGTCTTGAAGGAACTAAATGGCTCAAGGCTGCATCTATCCACTGACTCTTCCCTCCAACTAGTAGATTCTGTTCAGAGACACCACTTGCTGCTAGGATATGGGCGTGAATGACTCCAGGATAAAAGGCCTCCTTGATGCTAAATATTATTCTGGGAATAGAATGAGGAAAAGAGAGAGAGAGGGAGACAAGGGCAGGGAAAGGGAGAGGAGGAGAGGAGAGAATATTATGGTGGTCAGTGGTTGGGGGTCAGAAGGAAGAAAACCACGTAGGCATTTTGTGTGGAAAGGAGGTACCTGGGAATATTTCCATGATCCTACTGGCCCAGAGTAGAAAATGTGTCCTGGAACAAAAAAACACAGACTGACAACCAGTAGGCTGAGAGAATGATCTTTGGGATCCAGGATATAAGAGGACCAAAGTGTGCCATTTCCTTCTTCTCCACAGCAGTGACCTCAACCAATAAAATGTGATTACTAATATGATGGGTTTTAATAAATAAAAAGGAGTTTATAGTTATAACTGTAGTATAGTATAATCCTACTCTGTAGTCTACAATCTTAGTATTATGGTCTCTGGTCAGCTGATTAGGTGTGTTAAGATAAATGTGAAAGAAAAATGTCACTGGTTTTGTTCTGTGGCTGAGCCCAATCTGTGTTACACTAGAGTATACAGACCTTTCACACACTTACACCACTAGGCTATAGCATAACTGCCTGGGGTATGGAGGAAGCTTATCCTCAATAGCTTAGAAAAAAAAAGCATTCATGGGTCAGAAGTAGCAGATTTGCATATGTGGCAGTGAAATGCATGCTGCAATGGATTTAATGGTTAAGATGTTGGCTTTAGACCCAGACAGACTGGTATTCAAATCCTAGCTGCCTCTAACCATCTACAGGATCTATGGCAACGTATTTAATTTTTCTGAGTCTCAAACGGGGATGGTGACAAATGTATGAAACTATTAGGACTACTTTGAAGATTACTTCAATTAATACAAACAGCCATTATTACAATAGGTCCATATAAGTGTGAAAAGTAATGTTAGAGCCCTTGGATAGAGCTGAGCTCTCTAAGCTGTAAAACCAGAAGAAGGACGTCCACCAGAGAAAAGAGGGAATTTTAATGATATTAATGCTAAATAGCATCCCTTCCCCTACTTCCTCACTCTTTTTTTAGGCCTGGGAGGAAGACTTCACATTGATTTTTTCACTGAGGAAAACTACTCAGCATTTGCTTCTCACCAGAACAACACATTTTTTCTTCTTCCTCTGTGTAATCAAGTGCAAACAAAATCCAGATTCCAGTCTGTAACAATGGCCACATGGGGTAGAAACTGATTTCCTCTTGGAAAACACTTAATTCTAGAACATTGAGCTTTTGGGTCATTTCCTTGCACTCTGCTGATATCATATCCTGACTTGTTTATTTGTTCATTGTTAATTGTTGCTCTATGTACATTCAACAACAATCAGAGGTACTTATGTACTGACTAAACAGAGCATCAGAGAGTTTTTACTAAGGCAGCTTAGGGTTCATGGGATATCTGACATAATTGATGTTTCAATGAATCAACTAAAGTTCATCCAAATGTGACTTCTGAGATCCTCTGCTTTTTAATAGACACTTATGAACATGATTACGTTTTTCCCCAAGGCCTGTCATGACCCACTGTGGGTGTTCCTTGAATGAGTTATGAGACGTCCCTCAACTTAGAATAAATGCAATTGATCTGGACACTGAAAACACAACAGGCATTTTTTTAAAGTGTAGAAGACTTGTTATGTTTCCCTTGTTCCACTGGGAATATCAAATATTTTCCTGCCTTCAAAAATTATAAGTTGTGGCCAGATTTTCACATATTCTTTCCTCATTTATGGAAAGTATAGATAGAGACATAGAAATGTCCCCCAGATATTGTTGACACTTTCAAAGAAGATGAAAAATGGGTTTGATGTGTACATTCCAGCCTGTTTATTCTCTAGTTAATGACACTCAATAGAGCCTGTCCATACTGACACTTCCTAACCTACTGGTTTATTTATTTGGCTAGTATTATCAAGGCTAGCTAAGATGGTAACTACTAACTGGGGAAATAAAATAAGTGTACCAAAGATTAAATGTACCATAATCTTTAGTAACATCATTTTAATCACTTTTGGAGTAATCTTCCTGAAAATACCAATGATAATCTTTAGTCACAATGAAAATATATTCCAAAACATAGTGAAACATGTTCTTGAAAACCTGTGCTCAGAACAAAGTAGATTTATCACTTTTAAGCCCTGTTCTTTCACTTCTGCAGAAAACATTGTAGAGATTGGATTTCCCACAAGATTTGTATTCTGTAGTCTGTGTTTCTTTTCAGATTTCAAACTAGCCCTTAATGTCTTGAAATATACTGTCTTCTGCATACACATTCTCCTCATTTTCTTTAAATTAAATTTTTTTAATGTTTATTTTTGAGAGGAGGGGAGGGGGAGATAAACAGGGAGACACAGAATCTGAAGCAGGCTCCAGGCTCTGAGCTGTCAGCACAGAGCCCGACACAGGGCTTAAACCCACAAGCAGTGAGATCATGACCTAAGCTGAAGTGGGAAGCTCAACTGACTGAGCCACCTAGGTGCCCCTCTCCTTATCTTCTTTAATGTAAACTTTGCTTGAATGCTTTTCCTAATTATCAGATAACTAAGGATCACATTTTTGGGGGCCTGGTCTTCTGATCATTTGTATCGCTCAGGACGCTTGGTTGCAAATGACAGAATCCCAACTTGACCTAGCTTAGGCAATAAAGGAATATTTATTGGCTCACTAGCCAATGCCTGGGAAAAGCGGGGGTGGAGTTAGCTTAGGGAAGACTGGATCCAAAGAATCAGATCATCTTATCTTTCTCTCATCTCAGCTTTTTGGTTTTATGGCCATAGGCAGTTCTGGATTTATACTGCAATTACATATCTAGAAACACAAGAGAGCTCTTTTGTCAGCTCTGTATTAGAAAATTTTTGTGGAAGGCTTAGAGCTGGCTTGACTTGTGTCACTACTCATCCTTAGACTGGTCTCTGTGGTCTGAGTGTGAAGGACTCTACCTGGCACTCCCATAAGAATCATTATAGTTGGCAAAAAGAGAAATATCTCCTCCAAAGGAAGAAAAGGTGCTCTGGACATACAAAACAATATGTGCCCGTGATCCTTTTATGATAAAGTATAATACTAATATATCACTCCTTTCTGGATTATTCCTTACATTGCTTCATGCTCAATAATATTGGGCAGCAATAATTGCTGGCACGTTCTTTTGATTAAGAAGACAGAATTGACTTGTGCTTATATGAAAAAAAAATTGTGGATTTAAGTTTGGCATACAAATTTTAAATCATGTTATCTCAAAACCACAACTGGCAAAAACGCAGATTGGCAAGGTATCCCTCTTCCAAGCAAGTCCCAATGAAAGCAGTAGCCTTCCCTTCAATAATCACAAGCGTTCACAGGAGACCCAGTCTACTAGTAGCCTGCCACTCTTTAACTTGACTCACCAGTTGAGTCATTATCCACTTGCAGAAACCAAACAAAATCTCATTACAAACATAACTCATTTGTTATCCAATTCTTCACAATCAGAAACTATCAGTTGCTTGTTGACACATTGATTGATAAAGGTTCCAAAAGGATTAGGCTCCCTTCCTCCCTCCCTCCCTCCCTCCCTCCCTCCCTTCCTTCCTTCCTTCCTTCCTTCCTTCCTTCCTTCCTTCCCTCCCTCCTTCCTTCCTTCCTTTCTCTTTCTTTCCTTCCTTCTTTTCTCCTCCCTCCCTCTCTCTTTTTCTCCCTCTCCCTCCCTTTTCTTTCCTGCTCTTCCCTTCCCTTTTTTCATTCTAATAAACTCTGTCATGCTGCAGGACTCTCCTCACTACATTTTTGTGTCTTTACGTCCAGACTCTGAAACTGAGTGCTGCTTTACATCACCATTACAACTTATCACAGGACAATAATAAATACATTTCTGTGTAGATTGAAGAATGTAAATGAAGATTAGACTACATTACTTAAAGTGGAAACTATGCCATCAAAACTGGAAAGAAGGGCTCAGTCTCTACCTAGTTTTCAGGACCCCTGTGGCTCCAGCTGGGTTCTGTTTTCAACAGTTGACCCATTCTCTGGCCCTGGCCCACCATCTTTTCTCAGAGTGGATGCCAACTGCTAATATACTGTGTATGGTGGTTAGACCAATCCATTGCACTAATACTAATGTTTTTAATAAGCCAGTTATCACAAGCAGGTGTGAACCTACCATCTGCCTCCTGACTTCAGCCAATCTCCAATTTATCATTTTTCTAAGAGCATAGGGATTCCTTTGTAACTTGCTTTATTGAAAAAAACCCAAACCACCACACTGTTATGTACTGCATGTTTGGACCCACCCCAAATTCCTATGTTGCAACCCTAATCCCCAGTGGGATGGTATTAAAAGGTGGTGTTTTGGGTAGGCAATTAAGGTTAGATTAGGTCATGAGGTAGGGTCCTAATGACCCGATTAGAGCCCTTATACAAAGAGGAGGAGACAAGAGATATCCCTCTTTGTACGTACATACCAAAAAGGCCACGTGAAGGCATAGCCAGGAAGAGGGCCCTCACCAAGAGCCTGACCCTGATCTTGGACTTTCAGCCTCCAGACCGTAAGAAATAAATTTCTGTGGTCTAAGCCACCCACTCTGTAAACTATGTTATAGCACCTGAACTAAGACAGATGCCATTATAAAAGGATCACAAGGGGCACCTGGTTGGCTCAGTTGGTTAAGCATACGACTTTGGCTCAGGTCATGATCTCACAGTTCATGAGTTTGAGCCCGTGTTGGGCTCTATGCTGACAGCTCAGAGCCTGGAACCTGATTCAGATTCTGTGTCTCCCTCTCACTCTGCCCCTCCCTGACTCATGCTCTGTCTCTCTCTCTCTCTCAAAAAAAAAAAAAAAAAAGCATTAAAAAAAATACCTAAAAGGATCACAAAATGGAGGGTGGGGCAGGGAGCCAAGATACACAATGATGTTTGCAATGAAGTTCTAAATGATTGGATGAATCATTGGTAGAATGTCTAGTAGACTTAAAGAGACCCAAGTTGTTAAATTCACCCTATTTATCCTGCATATAATATAACAGGGATTTTTGATATTCTCTATGTGTTTCACTGGAGCAAAGATTCCCTCACTTCTCAGTCCCAAGTACCTGGTGGAAAGAAATGGGATTTTTGAGTCAGACCATGTCTGAATCCCAGCTCTGTTTCTTATTGACTGTGAGAACCTGAGCAAGTTTCTTAACTGCCATAAGCCACATCTTCCTCAACCGTAAAATGGGACTTCTGTTTGGGTTGTTTCAGCATTATTGAGACAATGTAAGTATAACATTTAGCATAGAGCTTAATAATTAAAGTTGCAAGAGTCAAGCTCTAAATAAAGCCCTAAATGATGTTAAGATTAGAATAATAAGGAGTTTCTGCAGCAGAGAAAAAGCCTGGTGCATTTTACCTAATAGGTTGTGCTGGATGGAGTGTAAAAAAGAGAAGCATTAGAAAGTAGCCCTGCCTTCATGTGGCTCATTGTCTAGTCCGGGGAGCCAAAGGGAAAACATATGCGTGAAATAACAACAGGACAATACCCAAGAGGAAAATAAAATACCAAATTGCAGATGCAGTGCATGCATGTGAAAATAGTTTAGAAGAGAGAGTAGGTAAAAGCTAGGGTAATGCCCTCTAAGACACAGACCCTGCAATGGCAGAGATGTTGTCACTTTCATCCATTGCTCTATCTCCAGCACATAGACCAGTGCCTGGCTCTCAGTGGGTGGTCAATAAATTCCTATTGAATTAATAGATGAACAAACTGTGTGAATAACTAGTGGAAAAGCACTAGACTTGGAATAGAAGACCTAGGTTTGGATCCTTGCTTAATAGCTCTGTAACACCAGATAACTTTCTTCACCTCTCAGAACTTCAGTTGTCTTATCTGTAAAATGGCTATATAATTCCTACCCACTGTGTGGGGTTGTCATAAAAATAAATAATATATTTTGTGTGAAAGGTAAGTATAATGTAGTAAAATGTAGCTGTAATAAGGAACTAGAACCTCAAGGATGGCTACAAATTTGGACAAGTGGAAAGAAGCCATTTTAATGCTGCATTTGCCCATATGTTCCTTAACCTGGGCTCCAAGACCAGTAAGGGTGTCCATGGAATAACAGGATAGAAAGCTGTTTTTCTTTCCCGCCATGGTAACCAACGGCACATGCTCCATTGCTGTTAACAAGATCAATAAACTTGCCACATTCAGAAATCGACAATTAACCCCTTTTACAACACTTAAAGTCACAGGCCTCTCTATTTTATATGGCCAAGCAGGCTGCTGAGCACATGGTTTTTATTACTGCCTACCCCACCCCCGCCTTAAAAAAAAAAAAAAAAACAAGCTATTACTAATAATTTAACACCTTCTAGAACCTGTCCCTCTCTTAATGATTTTGCAGGGAAGCTCTGTGTGCTGCAGCCATCTTTGCAAGGGCCACATCCAGGTCCATGCTGCTTGGGGGAACCATATTATCTTTAGTCCTGCTTACCTTTCTAAATGTTTTATGGTTTACAGCTGTGGCGAAAAGCATTTTGGGGTCGGCAGAGATTTATTCCCCTTTTTAATGTTTTTACTAGGCTGAATAAACACATTCTCGAGGAATGAAACCTCTGGCCATGTTGGGAATATGGAAACCCGGGCTCCACTCTGTAAGGGCAGCGCTTTCGTGACTGACACTTGCTTATAACAACGAGTGCCATTGTTGGCTCTGAATGGGTTTGTGGTCAGGAGTCCTCTGAGGGTTCCACAGCACCCACCCCACAAGCCACTCTGTCACAACCCTACCTGAAATCGCCTTCCTCTTTGCAGGATCCCATTAACACCTGTAGAAAAACGCTGCATTTTAAGGGCTCTGGAGAGTCTGGAAGGTTGAGAATGTATAATTGATACTATTTTTTTGGCACTTTTACATCGAGCATGTGCTCATTTAAATATTTTTGGCAAATGAGTTTTGATAAAATGAGTCTTTCTCCCAAATTCAAACGAACCCTTAATTTTTATAAGGTTTGTAAAACGTCAGCAAAATGATTTCTTAAAAAGGAAAAAAATTATTTCCTCGAGCTTGCTCATGCCGTTGATTTTGGCTAAGACTGCTCATAGAATTACTAGTATGCTATGAGAAAGATTATTCATATAGTGATTTGGAGCTGGGTGGAATCAGAAAGTATCATAAATCTCTTCACATGACACTCCTGCAAACTTTGCCAGCCTTGGAATAAAACAGGCTTGGAAGCCAACAGGCAGCACCTGCATAGCCCAGTATGAGGCAAGAGCTGGCCTATCACTAGACCTTATCAAGGTGTCTCCAAGTTGTGCTTCAAAGTCAGAAGAATAAAGCACTTTCTCCAGTTGCAGAACTTTGGGGGTGATTAGCAAGCATAAGTCACACTTACACACATATCAACTGTCCACACTGGAGAAATTGACATGCCCGGCTCATTTCTTTGCTTCCTGATGGTTTTCTCTTCAGAAGACCTGTGGAAGGGCCCTTCTGTGAACTGATTCCTAGAGCCACGTGTGGCCAATACCAATGATAGTTGCCATGGATTCTGCCTTTCAGTGATTTCAGTCTACTACACTGTACTCTGGTCTAAATGTACAGTCATGTTCCTAAGATACCACCAGTTTGCAGACATTATTATTGAACAATTATTCTCAGTTATTGAAATAATAGTTCTCCGTTATTGAAATAATTATTCTAATAGGAAAAATACTTGGGAGCTAGGTGCTTTCATACTTAGTAACAGGAATTTTTTTTTTCCTGTAGGAATGTCAATAATAAAGTTTTCCTTTATGGCTATAGGAACTGCAGGTGCGGGGACAAGATAGAGCTATAAAGCCTAAACACTGTGCAAATCCAAATTTTGGTAATGCAGAGCTTTTGCTCAAGAGCACCAACTTTTTTTCTCTGATGATACCAGCTCTACCATAGAGCATGGTGACGCTCATTCTTATCATCTGTATCATCCATTGTTATGATAAAGTACAGTGCACCCTAACAAAGAAAATGGGGAACTAGCTATGTACTAGCTCTATTTCTGAGTATTGATGATTATAATAGTAGACTGTATGCCAGTCCATATCTCTGAACACTCAGGTTATGTCTCAGCTGGGAAAACTCCGACTGTAAGAGAAATGTCAGTATTCATCTGTCCTTTCTTGCCAATTAGAGTCACAGTCCTTTAGACCAGTGCTTTTATAGAGAACCAACTTCATGCGTTTAAGGCAAGAATTTCCTTCACCCCATTACATTTCTTAAGGGACAACATCGTGTGAACACCAGTGATTCCTGACCTTCTCCCTTCTCTTTAAACATTTTTCCCAACTCGTTCCTTTCATCTCAGAGCTTGTCCTTGTCATTGTCATAAATGTAAGGCATATCAAGTATGCAATTCTTCATCCCCACCCATTATTCTCATCCATCTCTGTCATTCCAGCCATGTTCTCTTTCTTCCCTCCAAGTTCCAGAGAAGAGATTCCTCCCTTCCTATAGAAACCTAACACCTCTACCTGGGCTTATTAGCTTTTTCTTCCCACTGTCTCCAGGATTTTAATCCCCACAGTGGTTGTTTTTTCTCTTTAGCATCTTCAAAGACCTCTTCCAGAAGTGGTCAGTTGTTCCTAAAGACACACACACACACACTTACTTCTCATTATCCCAATTTCCCTCCTTCCTGGTTCCCTTCATGGTTTCTTTGATTTTGTGCTTTCCTGGTTTTGTTTCTATTTTTCAATAATATCTCTCCTCCTATACTGAGTTCTCTTTCATCTGTACCTCTCTCAATTATGAGTGTCACAGAAGGCTCAAACCTTGGTCCTCCATTCTTCCTTTGGATTATGCTGTTGGGGAGGCCCTTGTTATTCAGTTATCCCTCAATCCTGATTATCTTCAAGACCCATATAATTTTCCCTCCCACATAATTCCATGTGGATATGCCACCACCACCACCTATATCAGTTCTAGTCCTCAGGGAGCAAATGCTATGATAGGAATTAAAAGTACAAGAGATTTATTGTTGGGTAATGCTGCTGGATGGAAAGGGGGAAAGGCTGAAGCAGGTAGGGAGAGGTTTCAGACTGTGATGCCAGCCTGGCATCTTAGGTAAGAGAAGGGGCGGGAAGGAGGTTTGGGAAGGAGAAGCATCAGACCCCAGTGCCGCTTTGAGAGTTTGGGCTAGCCGAGAGGGGAGCCTCAGGTAACATAGGACAGAAAAGCTTGGCTCTATTACTCCTTCTGAGCTTAATCACTGGTTGATTGCGAGCTGCCTGGGAAGTGTGATGCCAGCTTGTGTGCTGTGGCAGATTCCCAAGGTGCTGCAGCTAGAAGCTCTCTTAAAGGGAAATCACAAACACAATCCATACAAGACTCCTCCGAGCCTACCATCTATGCTTTCCTTTCAAATTATCCCATCTTTGCCTTTGATATCAGCATTCTTCCATCTTCCAAGCTTGATATCTTCAAGTAATCTTTGGCTTTTCTAATACCCTTATCTCTTACATCCGATGTATGATTATTAAATTCTGAATTTTCAGTTTTATTAATCCCTCAATGCCACGGTTTTAATCCATCGAAATTATTATCTCATACTGGTTACTGTCATAAGCTTAGTCTCTTATCTGGCTCAGTTTCCTTGCTCATTCTGTACATGTAGTGGTTTCCCAGGATTTAGTCCTTGACTCTTGTTTTTTCTCATGCTACAGGCTCATCCTAGATGATCTTATCCATTAAGTGACCTCTACTGAAATACCTATGACTCCACAATTCTCATCTCCAGCCCCATTCTGTTCAGAGCTCTAAATCAATGTTTCTCAAACTTTAGTGTTGTATGCTTGTTTAAAGGGGAAAAATGTATTGTATATTCTAGTGTTAAATTATTTTATTTAAAATGTTACACATGGGGGCACCTGGGTGGCTCAGTTGGTTAAGTGTCCAACTTCTGATTTTGGCTTGGGTAGTGAACTCATGGTTTGTGAGATTGAGCCCCATGTCGATTTTGGGATTCTCCCTCCCTGCCTCTCTGTCTCTCTCTCTCTGTCACTCCCCAGCTCATGTGTGCACACATGTTCTCTTCTCTCAAAATAAATAGACATCTTAAAAAAATAAATAAAATATTATGTATGTACTAACACAAACTAAGTACAAACTTTTGTTAATACTTTGGTTTCCTCCCAGACTTTTTTCTACACATATTTTATATAGTTGAGATACTATTATATGGATATAGGTGTGTGTATTTGTGTGCGTGTGTGTGCGTGCATGTGCGTGTGTTGTATCTTGTTTCTTTTTTTTTTTTAATAAATTTTTTTTTTTTACATTTATTTATTTTTGAGACAGAGAGAGACAGAGCATGAACGGGGGAGGGTCAGAGAGAGAGGGAGACACAGAATCTGAAACAGGCTCCAGGCTCTGAGCAGTCAGCACAGAGCCCGACACGGGGCTCGAACTCACGGACGGCAAGATCATGACCTGAGCCGAAGTCGGCCACTTAACCGACTGAGCCACCCAGGCGCCCCGTATCTTGTTTCTTATTCTTGATATTAGAGAACAAACATTTTCTTAGTCAATAAAACTCTATGAAAATTATTTTTTCATGGGACACATGTTATTCTGTGGATATGTCATAATTAATGTTTTATAATGATATCTAATGTTAAATAATGAAGCAATAAATAACTTGGTACATAAAATTTTGTCTGAATTTTTTTAGGAGTATTTTCTCAGAATGGATTTCCAGAAATGGGAAGGTAGATATCCTCATTTTAGAGATGAGAAAACCTAGGTTCTAGGAATTTGAATGATTTTCCTGAGGCTACTAAGTCTGTAAAATATAAGGGATGAAAAGAAAAATCTCAGCTCTGGGTTATTTTTATTGTGGCAGGCTACCCATAGTGGGTCATGAAGGGATGCTGTCATAGGATTCTTCAGGGGGTAGAAGATCTGGAAACTATGAAGGGGTAATTTCTAATCTAATTTTCTGGAAACCTCAGCCTGATTTGGGATTCAGAGATGCAAGGATATGTAGCATGAGTTGCGTGGGATCTCTCAGAGCATCAGAAGATTAGGTATAACCTAGTCAGGTACTATTTTCTCAGTGTGCATTTGTGCTGAAGTCACATTAGCATTAGTACCACTGTCTTGATTTTGCACTGGCTTGAAAAGACTGCAGGGGGCCTTCATGGTTGATCTCTAATACCCAGTCTTTCAAAGATGCCATGAGCTCCTACTCAAAATCAAACAAATGGCACCACATAGTTGTATTTGCAACTTGTCCTCCATCTGTACCCTTGGCCTAGAGCTGCTGCAGTGGGGAGATATCTGATGCTGTGACTCTGAAAGTCATGACATCCCTGCCTTTATCTTGGGAGAGATCTGGTTCTGTTTGGACCCCAACCAAGAAGTGACTTTTCCTTCCAAAAAGAGTCAAAAATGCCCTTCTTATTGCTATGGCATGAAGGAAAGGATGGGTGAGGCATGTAGTTAATACTGTCAGGCACTCAGCCTTGCTACAACTCTCAAGTTGGAAAACTGAAGTAGACACCAAGGTTTTTACAGAATGTATTGATAGCAGCTGATTTAGGAGAAAGACTTGTAGACCAGGATTTCTCAACCCCCGCACCATTGACATTTTGAGCTGGAAAATTCTTTGTTGTGGGGGCTGTCCTGAGCATTGTAGTGGGTAAGCAGCAGCCCTGCCCTCTACCCACCAGATGCTAACAGCCCCCCTCTAGTCATGACAATCAAAAATGTCTCTGGACACTGTCAAATGCCCCCTGAAGGCCAGAATCACTGCTGGTGGAGAACACTGAGACAGACGAATAGATTCCAAAGAAGAAAGCAGCTATTCCCAACACAGGCAGCAAATGAAAGGAAGGTGATTTGACATGGAAGATGAACTAAATGTCTTGTGAGAGAAGGACTCCAAAGTAGATAAGAACCAAAGGTCTTCCCTAGTCACCCCAGCTAAAGGCCTTCTTCAGATCTGTAATGAAATGGAATGGGCATAAAAAGAGAAAGAAGCCTTTTCTATAGTGAACATAGGCTTTAAGACACATTATGCATGCTAACTAGATAATATCATATATAAAGTCCCCAAACTAAAGCATGGCTTCTACCAATCTTCACAAAACTCCTCCTGCAATTAACAAAAATTCAAAGATTGTTTCTATAGTTCTCTAACTGCACAAACCCTACTGAACATTATAATCAAGATTCTCATGCTCAGAAAGCAAGACAACCAGCAAGAATGCTGAAACCAGGTTCCCCCCACTTTGATACTCGCCGCATTATGCAACCATAAAATCTCAGTGTTAAAAGGATCTAAGAAGCCATCTGATTCAGCTTACTAAACTGCCTGCATGACATCCTTGACAGATGATTGAAACCCTTCACAAGGCAGATTATCCCTTTGTTGGGTAGCACCACTTGTATGTTTTTATGTTGGGGGCTAGAATCTGCCTCCCAGTAATGACGACTTATTGGACGGAATAAGTCCACTCCCTGATTGAGAATTCCAATGGTAGACCCTGAAGTCACCTGGCAAGTCTTCTCTTCATCATATCTTCTCCACTCCTATCAACCATTCCCACATGCCCTGTTTCTCACACGCCCTCACTTTTACTCTCTTGTCCCTCTTTTGAACACTCTCTCCTCAGGATCCAAAGGGACATGATCAGCACCTCACAATTGCCCTCAACAGTGATTCCAGACCTTCACCCCTTTTGTCAAGGCCCTAAAATATTCCTTCACCTCTCAGTCTCCTCAGAAGACTTGTCTTTCTTTTTGTCTTTTAATTTTTTTTTAACATTTATTTATTTTTGAGAAGAAGCAGGGGAGGGACAAAGAGAGAGGGGGACATGGAATCCGAAGCAGGCTCTAGGCTCCGGGCTGTCAGCATAGAGCCCGATGCGGGGCTTGAACCCACAAACCATGAGATCATGACCTGAGCTGAAGTCAGACGTTTAACTGACTGAGCCACCCAGGTGCCCCCAGAAGACTTGTCTTTGATGTCACAGACAGAATGGGCATCAGGTGGGTACAACTCTCAAGATCTCATCTTTTCTTTCTGCCTCTTCCTATGTGGGTCCCCTATCCTTGCAACATCTATTCTTATGAATGTATGTCTTTAGATCTCTTTTTATCTTTCTTCCAGTCTGGGGAGGGTGAAGACCTGTCTCCATCAATTATTCTTTCTGTTCTCTGTTTTTAGTTTTTCCTCTCATTGCCCCTTCTCAAGCCTACCTGTATGTGCCAGCTTTCCATTTCAAAAAGGCAGCCAACCTTCATGGTCATCCCTCTTTCTACCCACAGCACTACAGTACTGAGTCTCCTTCCTCCACATCTTAGCTCTGCTAAGAGTCATCCATATGTGAAGGCTTATCTCATTTATTTCTCACTCCAATGCAATCAGTATCCTCACTTGGCATACCCTCTCTCTACTCCCTTTGCACAACACATACCAGGTAATCTGCAGGCCTCCCAACAGACCATTTTGTTTTCTCTTCCTGGAATGATCTATTCACCTTGTGCAGTTGGCAAACCCCTATTCTTTTTTTAAGACCCTCAGATGCCATGTCCTTTGCCTGGCCTTCCCTAGAGAGGCAGGAAGATAATCAGACCATCAGAATACCATGTTTATAGTTGTATTTTAAGAATTAAATGAGGTGATCTATGCCAAGTGCTTAGCACAGTGAATGGCAGAGAATAAATGCTTGATAAATTATAACTGTTATGATTATTAGCTCCTTATTCAGGCTCTATTTCCTTTTCTCTAGGTGCCTATTAATTCTTTTAAATGTTTATTTATTTTTGAGAGAGAGAAAGAAAGCATGAGTAGGGGAGGGGCAGAGAGAGAGTGAGAGAGAGAGAGAGAGAGAGAGAGGGAGACAAAGAATATTCAAAGCAGGCTTTGCGCTGTCAGTGCAGATTATGCTGTATGTGTCTAAGCAGGTGATAATTTTTCCACCAGTCTACCAGATTCTAAGGACAGGGATGCCATTTTTTCATCTAAATGCCCCTAACATGAAGCATAATACTTAGTAGGAACTCAATTAACACCTGATGAATGAGTGAAGGACAATTCACTTGCATGAGTACAAGGCAATTATGATATCTTATAATTAGCAAGGGTATACTGGTTCTATGCTGATGGTTCTGCCCTTTTCAACAGTGATATCACATTTCAAGCCTCCAACATACCTCCATGAAATTTGGAATGAATTAGAATGCCAAAGGGGGACTCAATGTTCCCTGAGACAGGTTTCCCAGTGGGGAGAACTCCCATGCCAGATCTTGAGAGCTGAGTGAACTCTTGGCTCTGGTTGGTGCTGCCTGTCCTTAGGGGGCCAAGGTTGCCCTGAACAGCCAACCCCTCTGAGTTCAACTGTGGGCCAGCCACTGAAGGTGGAACAAAAGCAGCATTGAGTCCACCACTCACAAAGCAGGCCCTTGGGCAAGGATCAGAGGACTTGTCTGTCAGTTTTTCCCTCCTCAGACACAGTGCTCAGCTCCACCTCCGCCTTCAGGAACTGGAGTAATGTCAGCTATGGAGGTGCGGGAGGAAAAGGTATGTTATGCCAGGTGTGGAAGAGCTCAAAAGAATGTTGCCTGGTAGCTACAAAATGGAGATGAGTTTAGTGAATGTTTCCTTCTGATGATAGTGTTAGTAACCAATACTAGTCAGATCCAAGGAGCTGGTGCTCCAACATTTTCACCACCAGAGAATCCTTTTTAAATTTTACATCGCTCTGCCCTCAGAGACCCATGCTTAATGGGAAAATATTTATGCACTGGACCTTAACTGGGTGCCAGGTACTTTGCCTCTGTACTGCGTGCTTTGCATGTTGTCTTTTATTCCTTATAGCAAACCTATATGAAGAGTATATCATTTCTTTTTAATAAACAAGGAAACTGAATGGGGCTCAGGCAGTTGATGCAACTAGTTCAGGACCACACACCTTATCAATGACCATATTAGTGGTTAACCAGCTCGTCCAAGGCCACACAGCTTTTCAAATGACCTCAGTTAAGTAACAGCTAATTAGGTAAAAGAGTAATTTTCTCCCTGGTTGTTATTAAAACAATAAATATAAAAATAGTTAACCAAACTTTACATACGACTTTGTCAAAATACTGTCAGTCAGAGCCTTCAATTAGCATGAGAATGCAAATGTTCACTTAAGCTAATTCAAGACAAATAAGTTTGTGGCTCTAGTTGTCCTGTGCTGTTTTTAAAAAATAATAGTAACATACAGTTACCACTAGGGCTTTTGAAATTTCATAAATAGTTCATGGACTTCTATTACTCACTCCAAGTATCCATGGGATCTGAGACTTCCAGAATGGGTCACTGCTCTACGGTACTAGGCTTTGCTGTTTATCCTTTGAAAACTATTTCTCAGTGTACTGAATAAATGCTGAATGCCATTTTTGTCCTTGGTGGCTTTTTCTAAACTTGGGCAAGATTCTGTTCATCGGGAAGGCATGCAAAGGTCTTTCCTTTGACCTGAATGCTTATCTGGAGAAAACACAATTTAAGGATTTCCTCAAGCTGTTTGCATGATCCCTGAAGGTACAGATCATAAAGATTTCAAAGGAACTTTAGGACCAGGGGAAGAAATGAAAAGCTCACCTTTGCCCTTAGTTTTGTGTGGGAGATTTGGGGGCTGGGCTTACTGGTGACTCCAGGTGTATGCAGGGCAGGTCCAATTTCAAAGTACTCTGGGATCCAAACAAGGGCTTGAGGCTTTGATTTGCAACAGAAAGACAGCCCGAAATTGTTCTGTGGAGTCCGTCCTACTCCAAGAAACAAGATTCAGAAAGAAGAGGGAATAACTTCCAGCTAAAAGGATTCCTCTTGCTCTGTCAGCAAGAAGGGCAGGGAGACTGAGCTGACAGACCCACAATAAAACCACCTGAAAGGTGAGTCACAGAGTATCACACCGGAAGGAACTCACTGGTTGGAAAAATCACAGCAATCCTATCTTCTGATAGCAGTCTATCAAACCAGCATGATCCACAATTTGTCAAAGGTCTTCACTAACTTGGGTGTCACTTTCTGAAAAGCTGTGTGCAGAATCACAACCTGAGCTCAAGGAGACAGTATCTGGAGACTCAAACTCTTACAAAGAACCATATGTATAAAGGTGTGAACTGCAGCATTATTTATAAATGTTTAGAAAAGGGGGGAACAAGTTGATAAATGATAGTGATTTCAGTCAGAAGAACATAGACATTAGTAATGAGAGATAGATTATGTTGCTATATGGAAAATATCTAAAGTACATTATTAAGTGGAAACAGAAGATGGATGCAATCATATTTATATAGTTACTGCAATCATATGGAAAATAGGGAATTATAGGGAAGATGATGGATGGCCATTGATAATATTTGAGTGTGTATGATGTGCCAGGTACTCTATAAAGCATGGATTATCTCATTTAATCTCATTTATCTCAAACAAAACAAAACAACCAAAAACAACAACAACAAAAAAACTCTGTGAGGAGGCTTCTACCCCACGAGGATGGATGAGACAACTGAGGTTGAGAGAAGTTAAAGTAACTTACCTAACTAAGATCACACTGTGGCTAACTGGCAGGACTCGAAGCAGATGTTAACCTCTGTATTAGGAAATCACGGTTATGCTGTAGGTAACAGAGTTATATTTGCATTCTGTTCTTTTAATTTATTCTCCAAATGTTCTGTAGCGGGATTATATTAAATTTAACACATTTTAAGGTGTGTATTAAGGAATTAGAATTTGTAAACTTTAAAAATGCTCAGATAATATATTCAGATCTCATTGGACAGTGAATTTGAGCTCTGTCTGATAAGGCTTACTGTTTCATGAAGCACAGGAATGAAGATGTTACCCAAATCAGATTCAGCAGATTTTGGGGGCCCTGGCTATTTGGACGATTAGGTGAGATAAGGCACATCAGGTGCTTAGCAAAGTGCCTGGGGAACACTAGTAAGCACTCCATAGATATTATCTACTATTAGTGACTTGTGCCAGGTGCTGCCTGAGTGCTCCTCACAAACCCCCTGAATCTGTAGCGCTTACCTCCATTTTGCAGATTCAAATTTTGCAGATGGAGATTCAGAGAGATTACATAGCTCATCCGTGGTCACTCAGTTAAAAACTGGTACAGCCAAGTTCAGCGGCCTTTCCCCTTCCCTGTACTGGTCTCTCTCCAACACAGGGAAAACATATATGGCGGCACAATCTGGTGTGGATTTCCCTTGCCTGTACGTAAGCTCACACTAGTGAACTCTCCAGGTAAGTTCAAACTTTTCCCTTTGGGATTCCAAGTCCTTTGGTATCTGCCCTGATTATATAGATGTCAAAATCCACTTTCCTCTTCTTATCCACACAGGATCTTCCTTTTCCCTGGGCTCCCCCAGTGCCTCCCGAAGAGCAAGAGCGCTGCATTCCCTCAGTTTCACCTAATCCTCTCTACCCTGTAGGACCCAGTTTAAGCCCAGCCTCTACCAGGAAGCCCACCCACCCACATCGATTTCTCCCTCTCTTGACTTCCCACAGAACATATTCTCTATGTCACTTAATGCACACCATGTCGTTTAATCTTTTAAATAGTTCATGTCTCTAAGACTTGATACTCTGGCATTGTTACTTCCTCAGAGCAAGACAATTTTATATAGGTTTCTTTTCTAACCTCTTCAGAGTGCCTAGTATAGCACAAGTTCCTCCAATATTTGAATTAATAAGGATTCCTAGTTGCAAATGACAGAACACCTAACTCTACCTGGCAGAAACGAAAAACAACAAAAAAAGCAGGGGTTGGGGGTAGGTGGAATAGGAGTTTATAGGCTCATGTAATTGACAAGTCCAGTGGCTTGGGTCATGGCTGGATTCTCAAATACACCAGTGGAGCTGGGTTGGTCACATGGTCACCCTAAAGTGGTGATTGGGCCAGCCCCACCCACACTGAGTGTGGACATGAGGTAGTTTTCCCCAAATCAAGCTGCTCTTATCAAAAGAAGGATGAATGGACACTGGACAGGCAAGAACGACAGATGTCCCTTAACTTGTTGAATCAGATTCCTCAGCATTTATTTACTACTCCTACCAATAACTGTACTTCACTGGTCAGGCATCAAACTGTAACTGCCAGGCGGCAACAGAGCTCTTATTAACCTGATCTTAACTGAAGTGAGCCAGGCCTGGGGGCAGAGCTACAAAGGAGAGCTTACAAATCTCTGACACAGCATTTTAATACCACAGGGGATTTTTTTCCTTTCCCACAAATTGTGTTAACCCTTCGGGCACAGGGGGGCAACCCAGTGTAGAGCTCATTAGTGGCTTTCCTTCAGAGCTCTTCAAAGAGGCCCTGTCAATTGCCAACGTGATTTTTCTTAATATTGTGCAGACGGCAGGCTAATCCATCTTCAAATGATCTAATTGCATCTAACTTTCTCTTAAGAAACACTGCGTGGAATTGCAAAGTCTTAATTGTGGGGTGTATGCTGAATGTCTCCAAGATTACAGAGCCAAGCACTCAGACCAAAGCTGGGGAATTTCCAGTGGAAACTTTCCGGGGAAGGAAATGGAAGGTGGCAGACTGGGAAGCCTCCCTCAGGTCCAGTTCTTGGGTCCCAGTGCTCTTAAAATTGAAGAAATGCTTCAACCCACTGACTAGGAATTTCCACTGGGTGCTTGTGGAGGCTCCCTCTGTACCATCAAAGACTAATGCTTCCATCTCTGATGGAGGTAATGGGTAAAATAAAGGGGCATGTGGAATGGAAGGGGCAGGCAGAGGAGTAGCTGGGAGCTTCTGATGGGTTGGGCAAGAATAAGAAGCCCAAGCAGACAATATATTCTTAAAGGTTTCCCTGGCTTTTCCACTCTCTTAGCCAAGTAACACCTTGCAAAGGGCCTAATGAAATAAAACAGATTTACAAAGAGAAGGTATGGGAACCAAAGTGGTGGTGTGGGTGGGGTGGGAGGGCTGTGGGAGGGGGGAGGTGGAGCCATGAATTGCAATCCTTGTGGGGTTGGTGGGAGAGGTCAAGCACAAGCAGGCAAGGTTAGTGCAAATCCCAAAGGGTCTCTTTAATTGAGCATTTCTTTAAAACCTTGTGTATCCTATTTATCTTGTTTATTCATCACAACTACTCTAGGGGGGTTTAGTTGTTTTCTGAGGGTGCATTAGGGAGAGCTGAGGCTCCCAGCTAAGGCCTCTGCTGCAGCTGATGCCAGGAAGAGCTGGGATCCAGATTTCTGACTCCAAGGTGGACACCATTTGCTAAGCCCCTCCCTCAGACACACCAGGAGGGTACTGGGGTGGGGGCTGGATCAGGGTCACATGCAGGCTGCCCCCTCCCCAGGTTGCTGGCATGTGTAGGTACAGATAACACATCTCTCCCATTCCCTGGCAGGCCCGGGGGAGCTATCGTTTTTACTAGGATGAAGTCATATATTAAACAATAACATGGTTTCTGTCAACATCAAGCCTTTAGGCCTTTGTTCTGTCCTCCTCCACAAACATATTTATATTGGCCCCAGCTAACGATATCCCACTTTCCATTTGCATTTGCAATCCCTTATGTCTCATCTAGTACCCAATATGCAGGAAATCAGGCTGTAAAGGAACTGGCGGTAAACTTAAGGCACTTTATTAATTCCACTTTCAAGTCCCCAGTGACAGTGAGAACTGGGAGAGCTTATTCAGTTTCCTGCACCAGCACCCTTCTTTCTTGGACATTGGCCCACATACCCCTCTTAATCCAGGGCTCCAAAAGGAGTCTCTGCAGGCCACTTATGTACAACAACTCTGAAAGAAGAAGCCACAGAAAGCAGACCCCTCATAAGAGGAATGATAGCAAACTTCCATCAAGGCTCGTTATGTGTCAGGCACTGTGCTATGTGAATTACACACATTATCACACTTAATCTTCACAATCCTCTGAGTGGATGCTATTATTGCCCACATTTTTACAAAAGAGAAAACCTCACTGATTCTTCTGCAACCCCAGAAGCTCTCGGCTCTAAACCAGGCAGCAACAGTGTGCTCCATTACCTACTCATTGAATATTTATTTGGATATTAATTAAGTGCCCACTTTGTGCCAGGGGTAGAGGACACAAAGATGAGTGGTTCTGCTCAGAATGTCAAACCACAGACCACAACAGAGTGTGAAATGGGGAAGCACAAATGTGTCAAAAGAGCAGAGGAAGAAAATTCCCTTCAGGTAGCCTCTGGCAGCTAGAAGGGGAGAGAACACCTTCCTTATTGGCTATTCCCTCTTCTCTTAGAACATGGCCAATGGCTTCATCCCACAGAACTCCACTTCTCCATCACCTGCTGAAGGCCAAGGCTGCTCTAAGAGGCCAACCATTCCAGGTGACTAGAGAGTGGTAGATTTATTCTCTCTTTATCCCATGAAAATCAGAGACATACCCATGTCCCTCTTTCTGTAGTTCCCACTCATCCCTGATGCTGGAGAAGTTCCAATGAAGAGGGAACCCAAAATATGCTTCCTCAAAGAGCCTCAAAGGTTTGTGAGTGTGTGCATGGGGGTGTGTAGGTGGGGTGGGGAATGGGATGTGAGTTAAATATTAGCTCTGTCTTAAGCTCTGTTAGGCATTTTGCATGCATTTTCTCATTTGATTTCATTTATCCTGTTTACTTTTATTTATTTAACATAATCTTCACACTTGCCTCCTCTCCAGGCCATCCCAAAACTTCTCACTTCTTTATAACTCTCCTAGCCCACCCTAGCCACCTTTTTCTATGTATGAACTAGTACAAGAGCCTCCTTCCACTAGTCCTCCAGCCTCTATACCTGCTTCATTCTCCACGCAGCTGCCAGAGTGCTCTTCTGATTATAAGTTACAACATGTCACTCTTTTAGCTAAAACCCTCCATGGCTTCTATCACTCTTGGAATGCAGTCTGCACAGCACTGCACAGTTTGGCTCCTGCTTACCTTTCCAAACTCATGTCACACCTCCCACCCATCATCACCCATTTTCATCCACATTGGCCTCCTTTCCATTCCACAATTGTGCCAAAGCCTTTCCTACCCCAGGGTTTTTGCTCTTGCTGTTCTTTTGCCTGTAACAGTCTTCCCGTAGCTCTTAACAAGGCTGGCTCTGTCCGTTCCCCAGATATTGGCTCAAATATCAGCTCCTTGGGTGGAAAACCTTTACTCACCAAGCTGTGAAAGCAGTCCCTTCCTTATACCCAATTACACCACACCCAGTCTTCTTCTTATTTATCTGTTTGTGTGTTTATTGTGTATTTCTCCCACTAGAACCAAGTTCCATGAGGACCAAGAACTTGCCCAGTGGTGTTCACCAATGTAGCCCTGAAGCCTTGGCTTGGTACACAGTGATTGCTCAACTCATATTTATTGAATTAGCAAATAAATAATAGTTCAGTGTTAGCAAATGAACCTTCTCAAGGACTCCTGAGATATCCATCTCAGGACATTCTCATTGTGTAGCTCAAGAAACTGAAGCTCAAAGGCAGGGCCAGGATTCCCACCCAGGTCTGCAAGGCTCCTATGCCAGACCTCTTGTTACTATGCCAGAAAGTAACTCAAGTTCATCAAAACACAAGAAAGATGTATACTACCACACCTTGAAAACATTGTGCGAAATGAAAAAAGCCAGACACAAAAGGCCACATACTGCATGGTTCCATTGATATAAAATGTCCAGAAGTGGTAAATCCATAGAGACAGAAAGCAGATTAGTGGTTGCCAAGGGCAGGGGGGCAGCAGGGAGAAATGAGGAGTGACTGCTTACTGGGCACAGGGTTTCCTTTTGGAATGATGAAAATGTTCTCCAACTGCATTGTGGTGATGGTTGCACAACACTGTGAATGTACTAAGTGCCACTGAACCGTGTACTTTAAAATGGTTTGAGTGGTAAATTTTATGTCTATTTTTACCACAGTACTAGCAGCAACAACAACAAAGCAAGGAAGATTTCCCAGGTGAGGCAGGTACCCACAGCCATTTGGAGGCTGAGGCAGGCAAAGCGGTGGACCCCTGGCCCCTCTGCTGTGCCGGTGGCAGACATGGGGGCCATGCTGCCTCCTCCCCTTGTCCTGACCCTCTGTAGGGTGTGCCTACTGGCATGGTGGACTGTTTCAAAATTAACCCTAATCTAAAAGAATAACATTTCACTTTGCAACTTGGTGGTGTATCTCTTTGCAATTTACCCTTCCTTTTTCATCAGGATGACTCCCCCAAACAATCACACACACATACATATTTTTAATCCAAGAGGAAATGTAGCCTGCTGAATGCAGCTTTGAAATCCCGTCCAACTAACCACTCCTGCTTTTTGAATTTCTATTTTTAGCCCCAAGCAGAAAAATGATTCAAACAAATACTATTCTGAAGTCTGAGTTCTGTAGTGTTCTTGTCAAGGAGAGTCTCTCTTAACAGAAGGGAGGGAGGCCGTGGCAGGGATCAGTGTGGAGCTCTTTGCTAGAAGATGCGCTCACACTTCCTCCCAATCCCAAAGCCAGAACCCCATCCATTTTAAGAGAATCCTTCTCCTTTTGCCCCCAGACATCAAATCTCCTTGTGCTCTCACCATCAGAGTGCTTTTCTAGGGTTAGGAATCCTGACTTCTTGGGGTTTTTTTGCCCTGAATTCAGTGACATAGCCTGAAAAGCCCTAGGGGGATAGAGCTTTCAGGACTGTTTAGAATGACGCCACAGTGCCATGCATGCACTGCCTTTCACCAGAGAAAGTGGTCGCGAGAGGGAGTGGGCTCACCAAGGGGCCATGGCTGCCTGAAGACTGAGTCACTGATGAATGAACAACAAAATGGCACATCCTTCATTCCATCAGGACTTCAACAAATGCCTACTAAATGCCAGTCACTGTGCTAAACCCGTGATTTCATTTTAACGGAACAAATTGTTCTTCAGCTCCTACTGTGCTCTGCTATGCACTGGGAACAAAGAGTGGACACGATACACAGATGGTTGCTGCTTTATGATCTGTCTAGATTCTGGGGCTGTGCTGTCCTGTTCGGCAGCCACTAAACAGGTGTGACGGTTGAACAGCTGAAATGCGGCTACCGTAACTGAGAAAATGACATTTTAAATTTTATTTAATTCTAATTAGTTTAAATGGAATTGAAAACTGAAGCTGTATGACTTCATTTTACTTGAATTGCTGCGTCACACAAGATTTTATTCTTTTACGATACTGCATATATTGACTGTACTGTTTCCAAAATTACATATTAATATATCACAAATCCAGAAGGTGTAAACAGACTGAATCAGTTCAAATGATTTTTTTTTCTATACACCCTGTAACGTTATAATGTGCTAATTTGAATGTTTTGTGCAGACAGCATAAATTATGGTAAAAACCTATGTAAATCATAGTCGCTAATTAAATTGAAATACTATTGTTTTCATTATAATATAGTTAATTCATTGTCTTAGTTTAAGAAAAGTATGGAAAACTTTAAGATTAAAATGAACACATCATTACTTCAGGTAATATTACTGATGCAGAACTGAGTGGAGATTGGACTGGACTATGACCAGAACAGTAATGGGAAAAAGCGGCTGGAATAAGATATGCTGCAAAGTTCACAATGAATGTCAATTGAGTACAGCCAAATAAAGTTGTTTGTTGTATTAAAAAAAATTAAAGATAATAAAATAGACAACATTAAAGTGGCATTTTCAGCAAATAATATACAGTTATTTTGATTTTTAAAAGGGTCCCTTTTAACGGTCAAAAGGAATCAATGAAATTAGTCATCTAAAATCAGAATGAAATGTCCTAACAAAATTTGTTTTACACAATTAAAAAAATTTTTTAAATGTTTATTTATTTGAGAGAGAGAGAGAGAGAGAGAGTGCAAGGGAGGGGCAGAGAGAGAGGAAGACACAGAATCTGAAGTAGGCTCCAGGCTCTGAGTCAGCACAGAGCCTGATGTGGGGCTCAAATTCACAAACCTCAAGATCATGACCTAAGCCAAAGTCAGATGCTTAACTGACTGAGCCAATCCAAGCACCCCTTACACGATTTTAACAGAATCTGAACTTGTAACTTTGGCCAGGTATAAAACCACTTTTAGATGGAAAGATGAGGAAAAAATTATTATTTTAGTTATGGATAGCCTAGAGAATGTAAAACCTTTCTAATAAAATCAAAGATCAATTGATTCATAATTTGAAAACTTCTTTCTTTTAATTTAGATGAGTCAAGAGATAAAAGAGAAATTGGCCAATTAATATTTCAGGTACCTTTTACCTTAAATGACTTCTAAATTCACAAAGAAATGTCAATTTGCAGCCTATGAAATTGAACTCCTAAAGTGGGTGGGTCTTTTTGTTTTGTTTTGTTTTAATCTTTCATAGCTGTCAAAGAATTTCAGTTAGACATAAAAAAATTAGTTTCTATCATGATGGTACTTCAGCTGTTACGTCAAAAATCTAGACTTAGTGGTAATCTTAAAATGAAACTGATGGTTTCTTTATTGCTTTTTTCTACTGTATGATACATACTGAAAATATCTGTGCTCAGTTTTCTGAAGCTGACTCTATGAAAAGCATCATGGATACAGTTGTTGAAATTGTTTCATATATGCATGCAAATGGAATTATTGCCAGTTTATAGAAATGTTGAAAGGAATCAAAGGCAATGAATTTAATGATCTTGTGTTCTTTTCCAGTACTTGTTGATTAAATTGTGGAAGAGTCTTACAAAGATTTACTTTGCTGTTAACTCCAATTCAAGATTTTCTTTGAAACCAAAGGGATGCTTGCCAACTACTCAATAATCAAAGACAAAAATGGCAACATGATTTACATTTTCCCACTGATACCACACTGGATATAAACAACTAAACTTGCAGCTCCAAGGAAAGGAAAAGCTTATTGTAACCTAACTAGACAGGTATGAGAATGTATGTTGTAACTGAGACGTTTCATAATACAAACCAACAATCAAAGCTTTTACACACTTAGCATGAAATGATAGGCAGGAGATTTTAACTATAACTAGAAGAGTTTTGTAAATTGCAAAGACTAAAGGAAAAATTTGAAGAATGCTTTGTTGGTATTGGTAAATTTAGTGTTTCTTTTCAATTCATGCAATACACCTTTGAATTCAATATAATACTGAGTTAATATAAGATTTAGTAAATTTACCTAACATGAGTAAACACAGTTTAAAAACTGATATTCTCGTGCAAAGTCAAATCAATTCTTCTGAAAAAAAAAATGAACCAGTTTTGGAAATATGGATGTGAATATTAAAGAAAAATAATTTTTTTTTTTTTGGTATTTGATTTGGTTATTGGAAAACTTTGAGTATATTTGGAACAATTTGGGAATGTGAATCTATGGTCTTAATTGTTCATTTTATAAAACCTAAGTACAGATCAAGTATTTCCAATGAAAATTTATTATCTAAATTAAGATTGCTATAAATACAACATACATACTGGATTTTGAAGACTTTAAAAAAAATATAGCTCATTAATATCTTTTATACTTTTATACTGATTTCATGTTGAAATTATAGTATTTTGGACGTAGTTGAGTCAAAAATATGATTAAAGTGAATTTCACTTTTTTTTTTTACTTTTTTGTATGGTTTCAAGTTTTTATTTAAATTCCAGTTAGTTAACATATAGTAACTTTTTTTTCATGTGGCTAGTAACTTTAAAATTACTTACATGATTTGCATTGTTTCTAATTTGCAACATTGTTCTAGAGGCACAGGTGAATATTACATCACTCACCATATTCTCTTTGTTTTTAAAGTTTATTTATTTATTTTGAGAGAGAGAGAGAGAGAGAGAGAGAGAGAGAGAGAGAGAGAGAGAGCATGAGCAGGGGAGGGGCAGAGGGAGGGAGAGAATCCTAAGCAGGCTCTGTGCTGTCAGCACAGACCCCGACACAGGGCTTGATTCCATGAACTGTGAGATCATGATCTCATGACCAGTCACAAAAATATTAGGCCATCTGCTGAAGTAACAGATGTTTGTAATGACAGACCCATGATAGCTTTTCCATTATGTATAGAACACTTCACATCCCAATGGCAATCATTTGTATTTGGGTTACTTCATTATCCAAGTTCTAGGAGTAGGTTCCTGACTTACACGCTAAGCAAGGGCAAGAGGGTTGAAAAGCATGGGTTTATCTCAGCTGACTTAAATTGACCCCAGACTAATCTGAAGAGCCACCAACCATTGGCAATCACTATGGAATGTATTCACAAAAGATAAATGATGTTCCATGAGTTCATGACTTAGTTAGGTCAGAATGTATCAGCTTGTTAGCATTATTTAGTAATAATAGTGGGATTTCTGATTTGCACCTAGGGTCAGTGGAGTCTTGGGGTTTTGATGGTTGAGGCTTGTCACTTTGTAGAATGTCCCTATGTGGCCAGCTCACTGTGAGACCTCCACTACAACCTGACTGGTTGACCTGCAGACAAAGGATGTCCTGTGCAACCCAGTTGTAGGAGGACAAAGCTTGCACCTGAGATCTCCAGATCCCCTGCATTGCAGATCTCCCTCTTACCATTGCTGTGCTATGTTCCTTGCCTGTAATAGAACTGCTCCATGAGGATAAACTGTTTGAGTTCTGTGAGTCCTTTTAGCAATCAGACACATAATGTAGGTCATGTGTAATTCATGTAAGAGTTCATCAATTGATTTCCTCCCCAGGTGAGGCTAAAGCCTGACTCCTGGAGTCCACCTGCCTGGGCTCAGATTGAGGTTTCATCCTCTGCTAGATGAGTCTCCTTAAGTGAGTGCATTGATTGAATGTTTATGTTGAAAACTAACCCCCAAAGTGACAGTATTAGGAGGTGGGGTCTTTGAGAGGTAATTAGGCCATGAGGGTAAAGCCCTCAGAAATGAGATTAACGCCCTTATAAAAGGAACCCAGACAGCTCCCTTATTTGGCCATGTAAGCATACAGCAAGATGGTCTACAACCTAAAAATGCTGGCACCCAGACCACAAACTTCCAGCCTCCAGAACAGTGAAAAATAGATTTCTGTTGTTGATAAGCCACCCAGTCTCACCGCAGCCCGAACTAAGATAGTGACTTACTCAATCTGTACAATGGGAAATTAATAGTGCCCACCTCAAAGGATTCAGTGAGTTCATCCTGTGCAAGGTTTTATAAAGATGTCTGGCACAGAATAGCACTTAGTGTTTAGCACTTAAAAAAATTCTTTTTTATTTATTTTTATTTTTTTAATTTAATTTTTTTTACATTTTATTTATTTTTGATAGAGAGAGATGGAGCACAAGTGGGGGAGGGGCAGAGAGAGACGGAGACACAGAATCCGAAGCAGGCTCCAGGCTCTGAGCTGTCAGCACAGAGCCCGACACGGGGCTCGAACCCACAAACCGTGAGATCATGACCTGAGCTGAAGTCGGATGCTTAACCAACTGAGCCACCCAGGCACCCCCCAAAAATTCTTTTTTTAAAAAAATGTTTATTTACTTATTTATTTTGAGACGGAGAGAGAGAACCCAAGCAGGCTCTGCGCTGTCAGCTCAGAACCCAACATGGGGCTCCATCTCACAAACCATGACCTGAGCCAAAATCAAGAGTTGGATGCTTAACTGAGCCACCCAGGCACTCCTACCACTTAACAAATTCTGTCTTTAGAGTTCCAAGAAGCAAATTTCTACAAGTTTTCTGTCTTTGTTTTTAGCCCCCAGGAGTTCATAAATATTGAGGTCTAGACTCAGAGCACCCCTCTACACAATTAAAAAGAACTTGTAATGATAAGAAAGAGCACAGGGATAATCATTTATCAATTTTTCCATATTTCTGGACAGGAAAGTAAAACACCAGGCTACCTTGTCAAAACTATTGGATGCTGTAAGATCAAAAAAACATCAAAAAAAAGGTCTGAAAATTATAGTCATACGAATGTAAGGGATCTTATTCTTGTCCCTTTTTATAACCTCTCTTGGTTTTCACCCTCTTCAAATTCACTTAGGCAAAATGGCCATCATGTCTACCCCTTTAGTCCTGACCTCTGTCCTAGATCTCAGTTCCACAACCCAAATTGTCCACTGGATGGTCCTACCTGAAGACTAAGCAAGAACAGCAGTGTTGAATACGCTATTTTCAATTCACAGTATCCGTGTAGCTGGCCTCCACCCCAGCTGTCCAGTGGCATAGAAATCAATCTGGGGTATTGACACTAGTGCTGGACCTATTTGCCCTAAGATTCATTCCTAGCCCTTCCTCTGTTCTGCTCAGGATCCACAAGAGAGGTGACTTCTGCAGGCTCAGTTCTCAAGCTTCCCATGTCAGGTAGCATCGTGTAGAGTTCCCCTCATCGAAGGCACTGGCTGGTATTTTGGAAGTGGAGACAAAGAGAGAAAGGAAGTTGTTTCCCCTCACCTGATTTCTGCCTAGGGTGATCAGTAGGAAGAGCTTCTCATGGCTCCTGTGCCCACAAAATGGGCTTGCCATCATGCCAACCTCCACAGATGACCCTACTCTTGGCCTCTGGTAAAACCACTTCTTCTCTTTGTCCCTTGAGTCTAGGCAGAGCTGTGGCTTCTATCTGTTGCTGATCTTTTGAGTAGCATCATCAACTTTTAGCCTAGTCAAGATTATTCATAACATGTCATTTATTGTGTTTGTTGTACAATCTAGTCGTTTCTTTTAGAAAGTCCTATGAGTGTACAAATGAACCTGTATTCAGAAGTCACATATGCACACATGTCCTTATTTTCCCATCAGGCTTCAGAGTCTGCCAGTCAGGCATCAATGTCATCAGATCAGTGCTTTCAAAACACCCATGTGAAGACATCAGAAGGCTGTCTCCATCACCACATCACAATGCCTCCTGCTGTGATCCCATTGCTTAACTTCAAACAGAGGCACTCAGCTCACAGACAGCTACTTCCCCTTTACCCAGGAGGGCAGATACCAACCACACCAGTTCATAATTTTGTGCTGGTGAGAGGGACGGGGATGCGGGGGGGGGGGGGGGGGGCGTTCCACATGAGAATTCTTTCTCACGGACTGATGTAAAATCTTTCTCACGGACTGATCCCACTATATAATGTCATGCTTAGAATGGGCAACATGCAAGCACAACAATAGATTAAAGAGGACTATTAACACTTCAGAGCAGAGAAAAAGAACCCAAGGGTAAATTGCATGAAATTCAGAACTTTAAGACGTCTTAACTATAATAAAGGAATGAGCAAATTGAGTGACAATCCGTCATAAAGTTTAGAGTTAGAAGGACTCTTAGATGACATTGAACTCAAGCTCTTCAGTTTGCAAAGACAAAAAACTGAGGCCCCCCAAAAGGTAAGCAGTATGTCCAGGGTCACTGGCTAGTGAATGACACAGAAAGGACTAGAACCCAGATAGGTACTTTTTCTCTAGACCCTAGTTTCTCAACATATGTGGACCAGCAGAACTAGCACCTACCGGGAAAGTGTTAGAAATGCAGAATGTCAGGCCTCACCCCAGACCTATACCTTTAGAATCTGCATTTTAACAACATCCTCATGTGATTTATATACACATTGTAATTTGATTCTGACTGGCAGGCCCTGGAGGCTGATGGGAAAATAGGGACCACTTGTTTACATGTGTGATTTGTGAATACAGGTTCACTACTGACTTGTACACTCAGAGCTTTCTAAGAGAAATGAATCACACTCTGATTCCTCTGGGGCTTTCTGTTCACCCACAGCCAGAGTTGAGGCAGAGATTTTTCTCCATTTCTTGAAAAGTACTTGCTCTGTAACTTACAGCAGGAGCTAATATTAAAACTCATAAACACAGGAAGGGGATGGGTAAATGATATAGAATGAGGACTTTTAGATTGGTTTTGCTCCCTGGTACTCACTTACATGATTTGAAAAAAAGCTTCTAAAATCCAGAGACCTAGAACACAGAAGGCACTTGATAAAAATATGTTGAATCAGGGGCACCTGGGTGGCTCAGTTTGTTAAGTGTCCATCTCAGTTGGTTTTGGCTCAGGTCATGATCTCACAGTTTGTGGGTTTGTGGGTTGGAATCCCATGTCAAGCCCCAAGCCCTGTTTGGGATTCTCTCTCTCTCTCTCTCAAAATAAATAAACAAACATTTAAAAAAATGAGTTGAGTAAATGAATAAAACCTTGTCATATGTAGAGAAAAGATTTCAGGACACAGACTCTCAGTGTCCAATTTAACACAATTTGCAGAGCATCTGCTATGTGCTAGGTGCTGGGCGAGGCGTGGAGATGCATTCATGACTAATGCGTAGACTGAGAAGGCTCATGGCCTGGTAGACACACTTTCAGAATGTGTGTTCCTAGAAAGCGAGGACTTATCTTTCCTCTTCTCTCTTTAAATGTGCCCTTGCACACAAAGATACACTTTGCCAATATTCACAAGTATCGTTTTAACTGGAAGCTTTCCACACCCCATTCATACAGTGGAAATTGTTGAGTGATGGGGGTGGATTGGGATATGAGAGTTTGGCTTCTCAACCTTCTGTACTTTTGGATCTACCCCCCACTGGGATTGGGAAATCCTTCTTATCTAATCTCTCCACATTCCCTCCATCTGCCCCTTCTCTGCAGAGCGCTGAGTCTCAGGCAGTTTGAGGAAGAGACGGAGATTAGTTACTTCACTGAAGTGATGGCCCTCCGTGTCTTGGGCCAGCTGCTGAGTAGACTTCCTGGTTTCCCCTCCACAAGGCACCTCTGCCCTTGGACTGCCCAAGTAGCTGCGTTGAAAGTTATCCTTGAGTTTATCTTGAGTTGAAAATTACATTATCGCTTCCTGGTCTGGGCCAGTGCCCTGTAACACGTCTTCACTATGGCTGAGACTTGGAAGCAGATAAGAGAAGGAAAGAATTCATCAAAAGCTGGTCACTTTGTCTTTCTGCAAAAAGGGACTTTAGCCAAAGGTCAATAAAAGAAAAAAGGAAATAAAGGCTTTGAGGTCTCTTGTTGGGGTTCACAGCAGGGAATGTTGTCTAGAAGGGCTCTGCCTAGAAAGAAGGCATAGCTTCTTAGCTCAAACAGCAATGATGGGTCAATTATACTTCAATTAAAAAAACAGCAACAATAAGGATGATGATGTCAGTCAATATATATTATTAAGCTCCTAATATGTGCCAGGCACAGTGCTAGCTACTACTTTACATGCATTATCTTATTATTTCATTTATTCTTTGCAACAGAGCTATGAGATACCTTTTTTTTTAATCATGCCTCCCTCTTTAAAAAATGTTTATTTATTTATTATGAGAGAGAGAGAGAGAGAGAGCAAGCACAGGAACAGGGGAATGGGAGAGGGGAGAGAATCCCAAGCAGGCTCCACAAGGTTAGCACAGAGCCTGACACTGGGATCAGTCTCATGGATCTGTGAGATCATGACCTGAGCTGAAATCGAGAGTCAGACGCTTAACTGACTGAGTCACCCAGGAGTCCCTATACCATGCCCCTTTTATAGGCTGATTCTGCAGGATGTCTCAAAGGATGAAAGGAAAGAAAGAAAAACAACTTAAATTCATTGAACTTTATATACTAGGCCCCATATGTGAAACAGTAGAATCAGTCAGTCAATAAATATCTCATTCACTTGAGGAATACTAACTGAATTCTACTAGGTTTCATGTGCTTCATATTCATTGCTCATTACTGCTAATGACTATATTATGAGATGGAAACTGTGATCACCATCTCATAGATGCACTGTTTTCCAGAGCAGCTGTACCACTGCACTTGCTGGGGCTGGGGAAGGCTCATTTTTTTGGCCCCAGCATACTGGGTAAGTAGCTTGAGGGCAAAGTGCAGTCTTCGTAGTTTCTACAGAGGATGGCTGAGAGCCTGGCACTTTATAGGTAATTAATAAATAATTGTTAAACTGAATCAATGCTTAGTGTTTGTTGGATTGGATCCATTTGCCTGTCAAAAAGCTCAAGTTATATACCAGAAGACCTAAAGCAACCATGAAAAATATAAAAAAAATATGATATTGGTGTTCCCCAGGCCTCACTCAATTTAAGGAGCTTGTAATATTAAAATTGAAGAAATTAGATACGAACTAGGTCCAATTAAAGCCATTTAGTGTTTGTGGAACATTTTTGATAATATGGGGATCAAAACATCTTCCCTGGAGAGCTGTTCTGGAACAGAGAGGTAATGTTTGTAAAGAATCCCAGGACATTGTCTTGTTTTGAGGAAAAGGGTCAACAAAGGGAGGCAGTCATATGGAGCAGTGTCCTTGGGCCTCAGAGGCCTCCCAAGACAGCACCCATCCAGTACTGTCCTTAGACATGGATGAGAGACAAGCAGGCAATATGGAATGGTTTCTAAAAGCAATGAGAACACCGGGAAAAAGTTGTGAAAATCAACATTTTAAGAACTTTGAAAATTAGCCAAAGGCTTGCAACAAGGGGGAAAAGGCTAAGATTTGGTAAGAACAGAGTTTTGTGGATTTTTAACTTGCTCTCTTCTCATCTCCCTCTCCTGAGTTCTGTGGTAACCTTGAAAACCAGCAGCTCCCACCACCACAGCAGCTGTGAAAACCAACAGCCTAACAGTCAGTGGAGGAGGCAGAGGGGGTTGGAATGCCTCAAAAGCCCATCTCCAGAGAACTAGCACTATTTGAGCAGTCTAGCAGCATGCTGAAAAAGTTCTATTTACAGGGCTTGTCTTTATTTGACTAGATTTAGAACCTCTCAGTAGGAAAAGCCCTAGCTTCAGGACATTTGTTGAAAAAGACTCATAGTTGCCTGGGGTAGCAACACAAGTTGGGAAAAACAAGAGCCTGGCCAAAAAATTCAAAAGCTCAAAGGGGAGATTTAAGGAATAAGATGTTCCTAGGGGGCTCTGAAAATCTCTGACATATTTCTGGGGAGATAGAAGGATGTGTTCATGTGAGGGGCTTGTGCATGCCCAGAAAAGCCTTACTGTCTCACCTCTGGCAGGAAATGGAAGCAAAGGCAGTGTTAAAAACTACTGGAGTGCTGAAGGCATGGCCTCAAACACACCCAGAGCCCCTCGGCAAAGGGTGGGAGAATTACTGGTTTAAGAAAATCTCTGTCCTCCTTTGACAGTAAGCCAATTGAGCAAAGACTTCAGTAGCCACAGATGATAGGGAAGATAGACTAAATAGAATTATTCCAGGGAAGTCACTAAACAAACAATAGCAACAACAGCACACGCCAACATCAGAGGAAAGGTGATCTAATTTGAGTTGCCGTCTTACTTTAAATGTCCAGTTTTCACATAAAAGACCTCAAAAGCCAAAGTAATCTTGATAAAGAAAAACAAAACTGGAGGTGCCACAATTCTAGATTTCAAAATATACTACAAACAGTATGGTACTGGCACAAAAGTAGACATACAGATCAATAGAACAGAACAGAGAGCCTAAAACTAAACCTACATTTACATGATCAATTCATCTATGACAAAGGAGGCAAGAATATATGATAGGGAAAAGACAGTCTCTTCAATGGTGCTGGAATGGTGCTGGAAAAATTGGACAGCTACATGTAAAAGAATGAAACTGGACCCTATCTTACACCATATATAAAAATAAACTCAAACCAGATTAAAGACCTAAATATGAGACCTGAAACCATAAAAATTCTAGAAGAGAACACAGGCAGGAATTTCTTTGACATTGGCTATAGCAACATTTTTCTAGACATGCCTCCTCAGGCAAGAGAAACAAAAGCAAAGATAAACTATTGGGACTACATCGAAATAAAACTTTTGCATAGCGAAGTCAACAAAATAAAAGACAACCTATGGAATGGGAGAAGATATATGCAAATGACATATCCTATTAGGGGTTAATATCCAAAATATATAAAGATCTTAGACAACACAAAAAGATCCCCACAAATAGTCTAGTTTTTAAAAATGGTGGGAGGTGACCTGGGTGGCTTAGTCAGCTAAGTGTCCATTTCTTGATTTTGGCTCAGGTCATGATCTCACGGTCATGAGATGGAGCCTGGATTGGGCTCCACAATGACAGCACAGAGCCTGCTTGGGATTCTCTCTCTGTCCCTCCCCCGCTCACACTATCTCAAAATAAATAAATAAACATTTTTAAAAAATGGGAAGGAGGCCATTTTTCTAAAGAAGACAAACATGACCAAGGGACACATGGAAAGATGCTTAACATCACTTATCATCAGGGAAATGCAAATCAAAACCACAAGGAGATATCACCTCACACCCGTTAAAATGGCTAAAATCAAAGAGACAAGAAATAACAAGTGTCGGTGAGGATGTGGAGAAAAAGGAACCCTTGTACACTGCTGATGAGAAATATTAAGTTGGTGTAGCCACTGTAGAAAATGGTATAGAGGTTCTTCAAAAACTTAAAAATATAAGTACAATATGATCCAGTAATTCCACTACTGGATATTTACCCAAAGAAAACAAAAACACTAATTCTAAAAGATATACGCATCACTATGTTTCCTGTAGCATTATTTTTTTTTAAATTTTTTTTAACGTTTATTTATTTTTGAGACAGAGAGAGACAGAGCATGAACAGGGGAGGGGCAGAGAGAGAGGGAGACAGAATCTGAAACAGGCTCCAGGCTCTGAGCGGTCAGCACAGAGCCCGACGCGGGGCTCGAACTCACAGACCGTGAGATCATGACCTGAGCCGAAGTCGGACGCTTAACCGACCGAGCCACCCAGGCGCCCCCCTGTAGCATTATTTACAATAGTCAAGATACAGAAGCAATCTAAGTGCTCACTGATAGACAAATGGATAAGGAAAAAGTGGTATATATGTGTGTGTGTGTGTGTGTGTGTGTGTGTGTGTATATATATATATACAAAGATATATATGTGTATATATATATATACACAAAGATATATATGTGTATATATATATATATATATATACACACAAAGATATATATGTATGTATATATATTTTTTTCTGTGTGTGTATGTCTCTCTCTCTGCCCCTCCTCCACTCATGCTGTCTCTCTCTCTCAAAAATAAACAAACATTAAAAAATAAAACAAAAAAATCAATGTAACAGATCACATCGATATAATAAAGTTTTAAAAAAAGACATGATCATCTCAATAGACATAGAAAAAGCATCTGGCAAAATCAAACACACTCTCATAATAAAAAAAATCACACAACTTGAGGCCCCTGGGTGACTCAGTCAGTTAAGCGTCTGACTTTGGCTCAGGTCATGATCTCATAGTTGTGGGTTCAAGCCCCACATCAGGCTCCGTGCTGACAGCTAGGAGCCTGGAGCCTGCTTCGGATTCTGTGCCTTTCTCTCTGTATCTCCCCTGCTCGCATTTTGTCTGTCTGTATGTCTCTCTCTCTTTTAAAAATAAATAAACATTTTAAAAATAATTTTTTTAAATAACACCACAAAATAAGAATAAAAGAATAAAGGAAATGTGGTTTATATATACAATGGAATACTACTTGGCAATGAGAAAGAATGAAATCTGGCCATTTGTAGCAACGTGGATGGAACTGGAGAGTATTATGCTAAGTGAAATAAGTCAGGCAGAGAAAGACAGATACCATATGTTTTCACTCATATGTAGATCTTGAGAAACTTAACAGAAGACCATGGGGGAGGGAAAGGGGGGAAAAAGTTACAGAGAGGGAGGGAGGCAAACCATAAGAGACTCTTAAATACTGAGAACAAACTGAAGGTTGATGGAGGTCGGGGAGAGGGGAAAGTGAGTGATGGGCATTGAGGAGGGCACCTGTTGGGATGAGCACTGGGTGTTGTATGGAAACCAATTTGACAATAAATTATGTTTAATATAAAAAAAGGATAAAAGAAAATGTCCTCAATCTGATAAACACATTTACAAAAAACCCACAGTTAGCATCATAAAAGCTTTCCTCTTAGAATAAAGAAAAAGACCAGAATGTCCATTCTTGCCACTTCTATTTAACATTGTACTGAAGTTTCTAGCTACAGTAATTAGGCAGGAAAAATAAAAATGAAAATCATATAGATTGAAAAGGAAAAATTGAAACAATATCTATTTGCAGATGATATGATCTTGTACATAGAAAATCATAAGGAATCCACAAAAAAACTATTAGGGCAAATAAATGAGCTCGGTATAGGTGCAAAATACAAGATCAATTTACAAAAATCAGTTTTATCTCTATAGAGTTGCAATGAAGAATCTGAAAGCGAAATAAAAAAAAACAAATTCCATTTCTAATAGCATGAGAAATAATAAAATATTTAGAAATAAATTCAACAGAAGAGGAGCAAGTCTTGAATATTGATATGTACAAAACATCAGTGAAAGAAATTTAACATATGGAAAAAGCCTGAACTCATGGATTGGAAGATTTAATGTTTTTAGATGGCAATACTACCCAAATTAATCTACAGATTCATTGAATCCTTATCAAAACTCTAGCTGGCTTTTAGGCAGAAATTGACAGGCTAACTCTAAAATTCACATGAAAATGCAATAGGCCCCAGAATAGCTCCCCCAAAAAATCTTGAAAAAGGAGGTCAAGGATAATGTTGCGGAATGTGATGGTCAGATTTATGTGTCAAGTTGGCATAGAAAGGATGAAGTACTGATATATGCTGTAACATGAATAAATCCTGAAAACATGCTAAGTGAGGGAAGCCAGACACAAAAGGACAAACAGTATATGACTCTACTTACATGAAATATCTAGAATAGGCAAACTCATAGAGACATAAAGTAGATTGGAGATTATCAGGGGATGAAAAGAGTTTCTTTATGAGATAATGAGAATGTTCTGAAATAAGATAGTGGTGAAGGTTATACAAACTCTGTGAATATACTAAAAACACTAAGTTTTATACTTTAAAATGGCCAATTTGATGGTATGTGAACTATATTTCAGTAAAACTGTTTTGTTTTTGTTTTTTTTTAAAGAAGGGTCCCTTCCCTGGACCTACTGAAAAATAAGTTTAATATACATATGGGGTCCTCTGCCTCTTGGGATCTGGCACTCAGGGCTGCCATAATGTAACCAAACCTTAAACATCCACCCCTGTGACTAACACTGTTCTGCCCCAGGGATCATTTTTCTACATCCCTTGCCCTAGGTTCTTAGAACAGAAGGCAACCGTGATTGTATACTGTGAAAGTCTGTGTGTTGAGTGACTACCAATGGAGGAGATGGGCCCTGCTTGGAGCACAGGAAGGACTGCAGTGGCAAAAATACTTCAGGAAGAGAAGAGATTAATCAACATGTCAAATTCTTCCTCAGTGGATTCTTGCACAAGAAACTATCATTCTCAATATTACCAAGCATCCATTCTCTTATTTTTCTTTATATTCTGAAAGTTCTTACAAATTAGGATAATATTTGCAAGATTATAGTCTCATGGCTGGGAATAATTTCACAATATTAAGTGTTACGAGTTGAACTGTGTTCCCTCAAAATTCATATGTTGAAGTCCTAATCCCCAGGACCTTAAAATGTGACTTTATTTGGAAATAGGGTCTTTACAGGGGTAATTAAGTTAAAATGAGGTCATTGGAGTGGGTCATAAATGGTGTCATTATAAAAAGGGGAAACTTGGGGACACCTGGCTGGGTCAGTCAGTAGGGCATGTAACTCTTGACCTTAGGATTGTGAGTTCGAGCTCCACGTTGGGTATAGAGATTACTTAAAAATAAAATCTTTAAAAAAAGGTGGGGGGGATTTGGAGACATGCGCACAGAGGGAGAATGCCATGTAAATATCATGGCAGAAATTGAGATGATGCATTGACAAGCCAAAGAATTATGGTAGGTCACCAGAAGAAGACAGAAATCTTTCTTCACAGCCTTCAGAACAAATTAACCTTGCCAACATCTTGATTTAGAACTTCTAAGCTCTAGAACTGTAAGACAATAAATTTCTGTCGTTTAAGCCAATTCAGTATTCTTTGTTACAGCAGCTGTAGAAAACTAACACATTAAACAATTTATATTGTTCTTAGATTTGTGCAGATATAGGATAACATGAAGCATGATGCTGACTTACAGATGAAATTACATATTGTATAATAATATGATATAATATTTTGTAATATCATGTGATTACTTATCATATGACACCATATGTAATATATATGATAATATATACTATAACAACCTATACAATATATAATAGGTTAATGATTACATTATATTATTATAATGTTTCATTATATATTGTGCAATATCATGTGATTCTTTATCATATGGTCCCATTACTATGTTTGAATATGCTATATAAAGTTCTTAGTTCATTTGCTATAATTCTTAGCAAATTGAACTATTGCTTTAGGAATTTAATAATTACAGCTGCTACTGGCTCAGGGAGTACAATTTCTTCAAATTAAAATTAGTTTTAAAAAACTAAATATTACAATAACTGAAGAAAGTTTTTGTCTAACTTGGCATTGTTGTCAAAAGAATGCATGCTAAAATCTCGTGTAAAAGTCTGTGTAAAATGACAAAAGCAGTCATTTTGCTGAAATGAAGGCAATAAAACAATAATGGAACTAATATATAACAATCTATGAATCATATATAATATCTCTGGCCATGAACAAAACACCCAGACAAGCATAATAATGATTAAAGTAGTCATTTTTGATAGTTCTTGGCTTGTAGTCATACACAAACCATAACTTTATAAGTATTTTTTGATTTTGTCATTATGAAGGTATATTTGTCAATGTGAGAGGACAGAACATATTTCATTTAACAGTTTGCTAGCTTGATTTATAACTTCTAAATATTTAGACGTGTGGTATGTGGGCCTCCACTTGTACTCATGCCCTGGGCCCTATAATTGTTAGGGGTGGGCCAGGACCCAGCAATGACAGAAGAAATAAAGCCTGAAGCTAAGAACAGAAGCCAAACTAACGTCTCAGGCTTGCTCCTACTACATAGTAAAATGCCATTCCATAAGCTTCATGTGGAAACCTGATGTAGTCTCTACAAGGAGTGACAAGTGTCTCACCACCTTTGCCTTCCTAGACCATTATCTCAAGGACCCTCCAAGTCCTCCATTGGAGATTGTGTAGCTTTGTGGTCTCAGATGGCACTTGGCCTTCACCAGGATTCATTCACCCAAAACATTTTGCTATGTCGTGGACTTGCATTGTACTTTGCAGTCACTCTGCTGCACCACCTTCAAGTAAACAGAGCAATGTTTCAGCTACATTTCACTCCTACCTTGGAAAAAATATTGTGCAGTTTGACAAAAGACTTTCAGAGCAACCCTCAAAGCTGTGATAGTCACCATGGCTATCATTTTGTTACATTCTACCTGACCTCTTGTAGTGAGATCTGCCTGCTTGTTGGGGGCTATAAGGATAGGGAAGGAAGCTAGCATTCTATCTCGGTTACAGAAGAACTCTTAGAAATAGGGTTCAGTGGTGGCAGCAGTGAAAAGAGAAAAAAAGTAGGATATGTCACCAGTTTCTAACAGAAAGAGAAAAAAGTCCATCAAAATGCCAACTGGCAATGCCAAAACAAGTATGTAGACTGTCCTACAAAAGGCCCCATGGGATTTCCAACTTCGATTGTATTTTACTGTAGCTCCCTCCAAGCTAACATGGCAACTGTACATTTCATGCTCCTGCTACTAATCTGATGGATAATCAGACAGCTAACATGAAACAGGGGGGCCTGACATCAAAGGATAATTTTAGCTGCGGCTGAGCATCGTTAAGGACATCAATATCTTCTCCATAGATATCAGCTCATGAAAGCGGTACACTATCTTTGTATAAAATTGAAAACCATGAGAGACTCAGACTGGGCTCATCAGAAAGATGGTAACAAAGGAAGAATGAAAACTTCAAGAAGTAAGGACATATACATGTTTAAAAATAATTTTGATAATAAAAAAGTAATTCTCTGATGCAAATACAACAGGTAGGACGTCAGTTGCTCAGTGCTTCATAGTAAAGGCAGATTAGTGAACTGCATTCATCAAACTTGGACGCAGATTATCTGCCACATTTGAAGCACAGATTAATATGAACAAATAAGGCACCAGGGTGGGAAGCATTTTTACAGCAAGTAACAAAAGTTTTAATCTCAGTTTAAATAAGACTTCAAAAGGATTCCACATATCAACCAATAGTGAGATTTAAAAAAAAAAAAAAAAAAAAAAGATAAACTTCAAGAATGCAAAGCAGAGCAACCAAAACTGCAGACCTGTTTTAAGATCAATCAATATTTTCTACCTAGACGAGTAGAATGCAATTAGCACTTGGGTGATTTTAAAGGCTCTTTTACAGTTGCCTTTAACTGGCTGATGAAATAACAGAACAGTGTGGCCGAGGGCCAATGTTTATTTTTACCCATTACCTGTTTTATTAATGGGATTGTGGGCCACTGGGCCTCCAGGCACACACAAATATATTAAAATATCCCACACTGTAATTAAGTGGCACAGAGGGGATTAGAGCAAATTAAGTGGCTGTTATATTTGCTGTGGGTGTAGTCTAGGTCAGACATTCTGATGCTCTCGTGGTAGAGCCCCAATAAATTTTACTTCGGAAGCGTATCTTCGGAAGAAGATATCTTCTTGCAGAGCAAGGGTTTTTAATAAATGGCTCTCTCCACCTAAATAAAAATATAAAGAAAAATGCCCCAAGTGGGTGCTCCTACAGTGAAAGAATAGAACACCATAGCCAGGGGAAAGATCGAGCGCATCAAGAATAGCATCAGTTAAAGAAATGAGATCTTTAGATTCCAGTAACAAAGGACTCAAAATGAATCGAACTTGTGTGTAACTCTCAAACCTGGCACAGGGCTTTCTTCCCCTATGTGAGTCAGAACTTCTGTCTCTGGGTTCTTTTAAGGCAATAAAAATAAGGTGATCACCCAACTGTTGGCCTGTTGGATAACTAGAGCATCAGGAATGCAACACTATCAGATACACAGAAGAGAGCCTTTCAGGCTAAAAATCTAAGCCAGCACGGTATTGTTTTTTGTTTGATTTGACCAAATCCACTGTGGCAACTAAATGTTAGATTAATTTTAAAATAGAAAATGTAAGCAGATATTTGCTTTCATCAACATGTTCACAACCAACATGACCACACTTGAGGTTACTGCCGGTGCTGGTCTCTTGTGAATCTTCATATCAGAGAAAAAGCAAAATGGAATGAGGGTAGGGCAAAATGGAATGAAATCTGGAACAGTGTTTTGGCCCAAGAAGAGGACAACTTTGCCTTTGCCCTAAAAAACCTTTGGAGAAACACTTCGAAGTGACAAGAAGGGAGATAAATGTACTTACGAGGATCCTGGACTTGCAGTGGGAGGGGGGCCTGGAGAAAGGAAAGGAAAGAAAAAAAAAAAAAACAGTCAGTCTAGGTTATTGGAGGGTGAGTGTGGGTACAGTCAAACCATTCCAGATTGAAGTTCTCAACCACCCTGAGGTGATATTTATTTTTCTGGGATTTATTATTTTGCTTCAGTTCCCCACAACCACCTCGAAGAAAAAAAAACATACCAGTGAGAACCTGTCTATACCCCACACAGTTCAGGGCCTGGAAAATGCTAAGACAAGAGCTAACAAATGAGTCACTAGAGTAGGCATCCTCATGCTGCATGGGGAGTCTGCAGGGGGAGGCTGAGTGGTTATAGGATCACATGGATTGGGACAGCAGGAGTCTTTGATGGCATCTTGACAGAGAAAGGGCATACATGTGTCGAACTTCCCATCTTCTCTCCCACTGGCATGGTGGTTTAGAGCAGGGCTCTGGGATCAGACAGATCGGGACTCCACTCCTGCTCTACTATTTACCAGCTGGGCAACCACGCGCATGCTACTTAACTACTGGGTCTTGGCCTACTTACTTGTAAAATGGATGCATCTGTACCAGCTTTCGGGTTGCCAGGCACATAGGACATTCTCAGTGTGTTCCCTGTTCCCTCCCTCCTCACCCTCAGGGAGAATGATGGCCAAAGGCCATCCCCAGCAGGAAGGAGGTGGCTTACCAAACTTGACGAACAAGACTCCCGTGGTAGAAACCACCTTCTTGCCATTTGTTGCCACGCACTGGAAGTAGCCTGTATCTGTGGTGTCAAGATTTCTAATCCGCAGTCTAGAGCCATAGTTGGTTGCCCGAAATGAGATCCTCCGGGGCTCCTGGACCACAGGTGCATCATTTTTGAACCAGCGGATGGTAGGAGGTGGATTGCCAGAGACTTTGCAGTGCAGTTCAGCTGTCTGCCCCAGGGACGTGGTGATGTTATTCATCGGTTCATCAAGGGTCAGGTAAGAATCTGTGAGCACAGGGTGAAGGAGGCAGATGAGAGGGGCAGACAGCTAACGAGCATCTCCAGGCAACCCCAATCCACTCCAATGTGCCCCAGCACCAGAGAGAAACTGAACAAGAGAGGCATGGTGGAGACAGACAAGGCATGAAATTTTACATTTACTGAGACCCCCCCGACTGCTAAACAATCATCCACGGAGTCTGCTGCTTACAAGGAAATGTGATACTAACCATCGCTTAAAACCCAAAGTTTTCAAATGATTATATAGTAACTCGTGGATAAGTAAATGTACTTTCTAAGCCAAGACAGAATGAAATTTTGTGTTTCAAAGTACAGAAATATACATGTGCCTTGTTACAGACTCAAACAGTACAGTGAAGAAGAAAAAGCAGCAAAATTCACCTCAAATCTCTCTGCTCCCAAATAACATCATTCTTAACACTCTGGCAAAGATTCTTTCAGTTTATCTACTTTTGATAAAAAAGCATGAAAAACTGGAAAAGTGGGAGCACATATTTACATCCACAGGGCACAAGATCAAGAAGGATGCTGAATCTTCTTGCCAGTGATATAAGCGTTACAAAGGCCAGCCAGGTCACTGGCAGACGAAGTAATGAGGCAATGAATATTTCCATAATGTTACTCATATCAACCATTAACATGTTACAATATACAATTCTATAGATTCAACTTCTAATTGAGACATAATTTACATTTTAGGAAATGTACCAATCTAAAGGTATACATTTCCATAAGTATTGACAAATGCATATATCCATGTAACCAATACCCTTACCAAGAGAGAGAGCATCATGAACATCCCAGAAAGTACCCCGAGGATCCTTTGTAGTCAATCCTTGCTTCCACCTGCACCCTTGCCTCCATTCTAGGCAACTGCAGTTCTGATTTCTATCATCATAATTTTGTCTGTTCTACAATTTCATACAAATAGAATCATACTGTACGTACACTTTGTGTTTGGCTTCTTAGAGATTTATTACATGAAACATTTTAAAAATGAAATAAATTTTATGTAAGCATATTCCTCAATACTACATTTTAAACCTCACATTGATATTACTTGCAGAATCCAGTTGCAGAGAAAATAATTTGTTACTTAAAAATTAAGTTCAATATATATATATTTTTAATTGGTCTCTTATACATAAGGACTTTTCTTTGGCTTCGTTTTCCCAGACCAGCCATTCTTGGGTCTCTCCTGCCATACCCTCCCATTGTCCCCTGTAATTCCCTGAACCCCAACCTGGGATGGCTTATTAAGCAGCTGTCCTCTCTGCAGGACTATAAACCCATAAGGGCAAGCATCTAGAATTTTTTTTTTAATGTTTTTAAATTTATTTTTAGAGGAGAGAGAGAGAGAGAGACAGAGCATGGGTGGGGGAGGAGCAGAGAGAGAGGGAGACACAGAATTCAAAGCAGGCTCCAGGCTCTATGATGTCAGCACAGAGCCCGATGCGGGGCTCAAACTCACAAACAGCGAGATCATGACCTGAGCCGAAGTCTGCCACTCAACCGACTGAGCCACCCAGGCGCCCCTAGAATGTTTTGGTCATCACTGCATCTTCAGTGTATCCTACTGTCTAGCAGCATTGTCCAATAGAACTCTTTGTAATGATGGAAATGTTCTATAATCTACATTGTCTAAATGGTAGCTGCTAGCTACAGGTGAGCTACTGAGTACATGATATGTAACTAAAGCTACTGAGGAACTGCATTTTTCAATTAAATTTGAACGGCCACACGTGACTAGTAGCTACTGTATGGTACAGCACAGGCAGAGCATAGTAGATTTGTTGAATTTAATGGAACTCTGTTGAAAAATAACCTTGTTTTGGAGATATCTAAGGTGTTAATTTAAGTACCCAAATTGCTATAAAAATGCTTTCATAAATGTCCAAAATAAATGACTCGTTGTTTACCTTAATTTTCCACAAAAAGATTGGGGAGAAATGTCAAAGTCTAGGCAGCCCCACAGAAGTACGTCACACATGTGAATGACATTTATCATATGTGAGTGGTAGAAAACAGATTAAGTATGACGATCACTCACTGTGTTACTGTAATGACACTTTTCATCCCACTTAAACCACTGAATAATTATCCTTCATAACAGAATCACAAGCCCATAAATTAGTTTGCTAATGCCTTGCTTCTTTATATTCTGATCTTTATCTCTGATATTGTTCCTATAATCTATATACATATATACTCAATCTGTGAATGTGTTTGCTGATAGATATACGCACATGTGTTCCTAAGGTGTTTGAGCTACGACCAGACTAGACAGACTAATTAACAGGTGACTTTATGGTGCTGTCATCATGGCTTCACAGACCCATCTCCTACCTAGAGAATAGCTAACTTTGTAGCCTCTGTAGAAAAGAAACATAGAGATAGCAATGCCAATATAAACATAGTGAATAATCCTCCATTGGGCAGGTTCTGAAATTCTATTGATTGGGTTTGAATTCTGGGTCTGCCCCCAGTTATCTGAGTGACCTTAGGCAAGCTACTTAACCTCTGAGTACCTCAGAGGCAACTGAAAAAATAGGAATAATAAATCAGGCAAAATTGTTAGAGCATTAAAATTAAATTGGGTAATACATGGGATGCACTTAAACTAGTGCTGGGCAAAAAAGTAAGCACTCAAAATGTTAATCACTGTTATTGTGATTCTTCTTATAATAACAATTTTTGTATAATACTTTTCAGGTTACTCAATCTCATGTTCTCCTCTAACAATCTGGTAAAGTAGGAAAGAAGCATTAATTATCATGATGAGGAAATCACATCTCAGAGATGCACTGACTGGCCCCATGGTTTTACAGAGAGCTGCACATTGTCCCCAGAGCCTCCAGCACTAATGGCCTTCAATTCTTAGGCTCAGCCAAGCACTTAAAGTTCAACTGAGCCAGCTGGCCAATACGGTAGTGAGAACAGATAGACTATTTACAATCCTATAGTATGCCAGGGGATTTACCTCAGTATTCACCCGCTCAATAGCCCCACACGGGAGGAATTGTTATCATTGCTTTACAATGAGGAGACCTAGGGCCAGAGAGGTTAAGTGACTTGCTCAAGGTCACATGGCTGAACTGAGGTCTAAGCCAGACCTCTCTGACTTCCATTCCACCAGACAGCTTTGGCAGCTCGAGCCTCACTGGGGGGTGGGGACAGAATTCAAACTTCGGCCCTAAAATAGAGCAAGCTGGGGACACACATACACACCCACGTGCCCTTAAGTCCTGCCAGGATTGTCTAGTTAATGGGTCTAAGCTTCAGCCATTGTTCTGGTTTCCCTCCAGAGGCCAGGTAACTCACCTGACCTGGTATCAGGTTCCCCTGCCTATTCCCTGGCAAGCCCTTCTCCCTGAGGGCCTGTTTTCTGTCCTTTAATAGGGTGGGTCCAGCCTTTAGCTGGAGGGGTCTCCAGAGTGACAAGAGGTGTCATCACCTAGGTACCTCCACAGCCTGGCTCTCCCCTCCCAGATTTCTACCTTCTTTCAATATTGAAGCTACCCAACACCAAGCCACACTCCCCAGAGGCCAGGGTAATAGCTGCTGGGTGCATGCCTCAAGGGTTAACATTACCTGCTGAGTTTTAGTCAAAAACCAAAGTCACTTCTCTTTCATTTTCCCAGACAAGTGGTTGCAGCCAAAGCCCAGCAAGCTTTATGGCCAAGCCCACATATCATATAAAAAGGTGAACTGCCACTTTAAACTATGTCTTTGGCTCTAAACTGCAATTACTTTACATGATACCAGAAGCACAGGCACACAGAGTTTTAAGTTTTTTCTTCTAAAAACATAAATTAGGCAAGAACCAGAGAGTTCCATAAAGGAAGATAGTCTTTCAAGTACCCTGTGAAGGTGTACTTATATTTATTGAAAACAAATTAGTGAGGGCTGATCTAAGGCACAAAATCAACCTTCATAGACTCTGGAGCCAGAATGCCTGAATTCATGTCCTGGTTCTGCCACTTATCAGCTGTGTGACCTTGGGCAAATTACTTAACCTCTCTGTGTCTCAGTTTTGTCATCTGTGAAGTTAGTATACTAGTATCTTCCTAATAGGGCTATTTCAAGGATTACATGAATTAATACATAGCAAGTGCTTTGACAAGGGTCTGGCCGCAAGCAGCATGTGAGTTTCTGGTATTAGCTATATTTTTCTTTTCTTTTTCTTACAAATATCTTATTCATAAAAGTAGGGGGGTGATCCTTCATCCAACTGATTGGTGCCTGGCCAAGTCTGGCAGATTTACAGCAAAGGACACCTGAGGGGTGAAGTCACCTGCCTGAGATCACATAACTAATAACAAATAGGGAAGAGTGGTTAATTTGTCCATGAAGTTCTATAAAAAATCTGCCTAAAAATACAAAGGAGGATTACAGGGCATCTTGAAATCAGTGTAGTAGCTGGCCCAAGCGGTATATGTCCAGAGAGAACAAAGGAAGCATAAACAAATCTTTGTGTTTACGGAACAAAGGAGACTTGCCACAAATGCAGGGAATTTGGTTTTAACTTTTCACTGATAAAGAATAATGTTCAAATTTGTTTGCCATCTGTAGCTGCTCACTTAGAACAAGCAAATGGTCTGGTCCTCAGTTTGGCAAAGACTAGAAGCATCAGAACAACATTTGGCCTAAACAACATGAAAGCATTCTGTGACTGGAATAAGATAAAATAAAATAAAAACACATGTCTGTATCATTACTATCAGTCTTGTTGTTAACAAGCCCCTGGCTACGATCCATTCTCTTTCCAGAACCAGCTGGATCCTTCTGTAGCAGCCTCATGGACCACACTCGGGGATCCACTCTCTTCTCCACTCCCAAAGCTTGGTGTGGCCACTGCAGGCTCTGACCTCTGACAATGTGTGCTTGAGCCACGTCATTCTTCTTTCCCTTCTTCCTCAGGCCACAAATGTTGGCAGACTGGCCAGTAGCAGGTGGGGTATAATCTGGCTTGAGAGAGAAAAATATTCCAATTCTGCTGACTCTACCCTCTAGTTTTGTGTTACTGTGTCTCCCAGTGGTGGTACTGGTAGTAATGATGATAATGATAAAAACATCAACAATGATGGTACAATAGTGATAGTGATACTAGTTAAGACCTAAAGGGTATTTACTATTATGGCATGTGTTGTTACAAACTATTGTTGTTATTCTCATCTCACACATCAGAAATCCAAGGCACAGAGAGGGTAAGAAAGTTGTTCAAGACCCCACGGACAGTAAGTACAAGTAAATCAAATTATTGATTCAATGCAATTATGATCAAAATCCCAGCAAGACATTTTATGGATACGGACAAACTGGTTCTAAAGTTTATATGGAAAGGCAAAAGATCCAGAATAGCCAAAACAGTATTTAGGGAGAAGATCAAAGTTGGAGGACTGACATACCCAAGTTCAAGTCTTGATATAAAACTACAGTAATCAAGATAGTGTGAAAGAATGGACAAATAGATCAATGAAATAGAGCAGAGAGCCCAGAAATAGACACACATAAATACAGTCAACTGATCTTTGACGAAAAGCAAAGGCAATAGAAAGGAACAAAGAGAATCTTTTCAACAAACAGTGCTAGGACAACTGTACATCCACAGGCAAAAAAAAAAAAAAAAAAAAAAAAGGAAGAGTCTAGACACAGATCTTACACCTTTCACAAAAATTAACTCAAAATGGATCACAAACCCAAATGTGAAATGCAAAATTATAAAACTCCTGGCAGATAACTTAGGAGAAAATCTAGATGATCTTGAACACCAAAATGACTTTTTAGATACTACCCAGAAGATATGATCCATCAAAGGAGTAATTGATAAGCTGGACTTCATTAAAGGTAAAAAACTTGTGCTCTGCAGAAGACAATGTCAAGAGAATGAGAAGAAAAGCCACAATATAGGAGGAAATATTTGCAAAAGAAACATCTGATAAAGGAATGTTGCCCAAAATATACAAAGAACTTAAAAAAAAATTTTAATGTTTATTTTTGAGAGAGAGAGAGCAGGAGGAGGGGAGAGGCCAAAAGAAAGGGAGACACCAAATCCAAAGCAGGCTCTAGGCTCTGAGCTGCCAATACAGAGCCCAACGCAGGGCTCGGACTCACGAACTGTGAGATCATGACCTGAGCTGAAGTCAGACGCTTAACTGACTGAGCCATCCAGGAGCCCCAAGAATTCTTAAAACTCAATGAGAAAGCAAAAACCTGATTAAAAAACAGTCTAAGACTTTAACAGATACCTCATCAAAGATACAAAAATGGCAAATAAGCATGTGAAAAAATCTCCATATCAGATGTCATCAGGTAAATGAAAATTAAAACAAGATACCACTATATACCTATTAGAATGGCCAAAATACAGAACACTGACAATGCCAAATGTTGGTGAAGATGTGAAGTAACAGGAACTCTCATTCATTGCTAGTGGGAATGCAAAATGTTATAGCTACTCTGGAGGAGAGTTTGGCAGTTTCTTACAAAACTAAACATATTATTACCATATGATCTATCAATCTTGCTCCTTGGCATTTACCCCAAGGTGATGAAGGCTTAATATTCACACAAAACCCTTCATACAGATGTTTGTAGATTTATTCACAACTGCCAAAACCTTGAAGAAAACCTTCAGTGGGTGAATGGATAAACTGTAGTACATCTAGACAATGGAATATTATTCAGCACTAAAAGAAAATGAACTATCAAGCCATGAAAAGACATGAAGGAAACTTAAGTGCATATTATTATTATTATTTTAATATAATTTATTATCAAATTGGTTTCCATACAACACCCAGTGCTCATCCCAACAAGTGTCCTCGTTAATGCCCATCACCCACTTGCCCCTCTCTCCTACCCCCCATCAACCTTCAGTTTGTTCTCTGTATCTAAGAGTCTCTTATGATTTGCCTCTCTCCCTCTCCATAACCTTTTTTCCCCTCCCCCTCCCCCAAGGTCTTCTGTTAAGTTTCTCAAGATCCACATATGAGGGAAAACATATGGTATCTTTCTGTGACTGACTTATTTCACTTAAGTGCATATTATTAAGTGAAAAAAGTCAATCTGAAAAAGCTGCATGTTGTACAATTTCAACTATATGACACTCTGGAAAAGGTAAAACCATAGAGATAGAAAAAGATCAGCGGTTGCCAGGGGATTGGTGGGGGGGCAGGCAGGGGATGAATGAATAAGCGGGACATAGAGGATTCTTAGGGCGCTCTATAATGGGGGGGGGTACATGTCATTACAACCAATAGAATGTACAACATCAAGAGTGAACTGTAATATAAACTATAGGCTTTAGATGGTTATGATGTGTTCACCAATTGTATGATGTTGTGGGAGGATGTTGATAATGGGGAAGGCTATGCATGAGTGGCAGCGGGGGGTATATACAAAATCTCTGTATCTTACTCTTAATTTTGCTGTGAACCTAAAAACTGCTCTAAAAAGAATAGTCTTTAAAAAAATTAGATGTTCTAATTTTTTGTTCTAGGAAACAAGTTCTCAAACCTTTGGTTTCAAGACCATTAAATACTCTAAAATATTGAGGACCTCAAAGAGAAAATTTAAAAACATTTGTTTACTAATTTATTGAAATATTAAAAAATAAGCTCATTACTTATTAACATGAAAAATATATTTCAGTGAAAAATATATTTTTTATACACACATAAATAGTGAGAAGGATGGCATTGTTTTCTATCGTTGTGAATCTATTTGGCTTAAGAGCAGACAACTGGATTATACTCTTTTTGCAGTCAATCTGTTGAGATAGGTTGTTTTGGTCAAAGTATATGAAGAAAATGTGGCTTTACACAGCTGGTAAGGGGAGGGGTATTTTAATAGCCTTTTCAGATAATTTAGAATATTCTTCTGTGATACTACACTGAAATTTAACAAGTGGTAGTTTCTTAAAGGTTAGTTGTGATGTGAAATCTGATAGGGATCAGTGAACTTTTCATAACCTGTTACGTTAAAATGGATTGGTTTATCTTGCACTTTAAAGATCTTTTATCCACATACAATTTTGTAACACATGAATTGCCCATTTAGAAAACATTGGTTCAATGAATTGCCAAGATGGGTAAACTGAATTAGGTAGATTTTCCAAATGTGAACACATTTAATTACATAGTAGAGAAAAATCATTTTTGTTAATATCACCACCAATCTCATCAATAAAGACTGGAAAGTTGTCAAGCTCATGGTGGTGGCTTGGAGTTTTCCAAAATTTTAATTTTTGCTTAGAAGCTCAAATTTTATTATTGGCTAATACCATCTCCTATTTACTTGAAGTGGCAGGCTTATTTTGTTCATTTTCAAGAATACTCAAAAATAACTAACCATAGTTTGTCAATCTTTTAGTTTTTTTGGTATAGTTGACAAGCAATGTTCTATTAGTTTCAGGTGTACAACATAGTGATTCAACTTCTCTATATGTTATACTATGCTCACAAGTGCAGCTACCATCTATTACCATACAACACTATTACAATACCACTGACTATATTCCCTATGCTGTACCTTTTATTCCTGTGACTTATTCGTTTCATAAGTGGAAGGCTGTATCTCCCTCTCCTCTTCACCCCACCCCCTGCAACCATCAGTCCGTTCTCTGTATTTATAAGTCTGATTCTGCTTTCTGTTTCTTTGTTTATTCATTTGTTTTATCAGATCCCACATATGAATGAAATCATATGGTATTTGTCCTTCTCAGCCTGTCATTTTTTTTAAGTAAAAAAGTGGGCAGTTCAGTTCACAACTCAACTGCTTTTCTTTGCGACAACCATAGTATTTCAGCAGTCAGCACGTCTGGGTACCCATTTTGCCATATGGAATATTAAAGATAGGTACTCGTGGGTCAAGATTTAATTAATTTAATCATTAGCACTGCTTCACCAAAGACATTCTTTTTAAAAATTTTTTAATGTTTATTAATTTTTTTTTAATTTTTTTTAACGTTTATTTATTTTTGAGACAGAGAGAGACAGAGCATGAACGGGGGAGGGTCAGAGAGAGGGAGACACAGAATCTGAAACAGGCTCCAGGCTCCGAGCTGTCAGCACAGAGCCCAACGCAGGGCTCGAACTCGCGGACCGCGAGATCATGACCTGAGCCGAAGTTGGCCACCCAACCGACTGAGCCACCCAGGCACCCCGGATGTTTATTAATTTTTGAGAGAGAGTGAGAGAGAGGATGAGTGGGGGGACGGGCAGAGAGAGAAGGAGACACAGGATCTGAAGCAGGGTCCAGGCTCTGAGCTGTCAGCACAGAGCCTGATGTGCGGCTCAAACTCACGAACCATGAGATCATGACCTGAGCCGAAGTCTGACACTTAACCAACTGAGCCACCCAGGAACCCCTGCCTAACCATTGCTTTTGTGTAATCAAGATGGGTAAACTGCAGTTCAGAGGACTTAAAGACTTATCCCAGACCTATCCCGGCCAACAAATGGCAAAGCCAGGAGCTGGACTCCAAGCGCAGTGCTCCTTCTGTAACGCTTGACAGCTGTTCTTCACCGCCCATCTGGGCCCTGGGTTGGTATGAAGCTCTCAGAACAAACTAGTTTAGCTTAGACCCTGTGCACCATAAGCCAGAGACCTCTCTCTGTATGGCCTGCTTCCCCTTTCTGAATAAGCAGCTTGGGATTTGGGGGCAACTCTAAGTGATTATGGCACTGGCCACAAAGATCTGGGCAAAGACCTGAGCAAATTTTGGGACTCTAAATAAAAAAAAAGATTCGATATTTTTGTAACATAGGAAAATGAAATACTAGTATTCTTTTAGTGCCACCATGTCCTCCATTACCTGTAGAAAGTGATGATTATAGCTAACGCTTTTGGAGCATTTACAAGGTGCCAGACAACCATTCTAAGTACACTGTACACATTAACTTCTTAATCTTGAAAACAATCCCATGAGTTAGACCCTATTATTACCCTCATTTTAGAGATAAGGAAATGAGACACAGAGAGGTTAAGTACTTGCCTGAAGTCACACAGCTAGAAAGTGACAGAGCCAGGACCCAGACCCAGACCTTTGGACACAAGAGACCATATATTAGCCAATGCACCATTCTCAATAAACCCAGACTGTGGTCTTTCATGGTCCCCCACTTCCCTTAACCAGGACTACAGAATATTCTTGCCCTTTTTATGAGTCCATCCAGCACGTGACAATACCCACCGGCACTGAGAACAACTAAATCACTACCAGTTACATATGACATAACTAGAAGTCACCATTGAGAATGAGCTTTTTAAAATACAGTACAGGCATCGTTCACACTGATGCTTAATCAACCTAAAAAGTGAACTGTGAGAAAAAAGAAGTTAGTTTATGAGCTTTCTGGGAATTGAGACCCTATTTCCTCCTTTTTTCCTTTTTGTATTCCCCTTAGCACTCCATGTGTTATTGTGAACTTCGTAGGCATTTAATAAAGGCTGGTTGATTAAGTAAATGGAAGGCTCAAGTGTATTTCGGGCAAATGAGCTTTGGAGACACCCCATTTATTACTTACCCATTTGACAAGACGTCACATCCACAAATCCCTCCCAACATTTATTACTTAATTTTCAAAGTGCCCTCCCACTCTCCTCAGGGAGGGAGGTGGGGCCAAGAGTTATAGTCTCATTTTGACAGGTGAGGGAAACTGAGATATAAAGAGTTTAATGGTCTTTTGCCATGGCAACCCAGCCAGTCAGCCGGGGAGCCAGTCACAATTAGGCTTAGGGCCTAGGTCTTGGTATCAAAGAGGCACATGCCAAAATCCTGGTCTCCTACAGGACCGATCCTTCTCAGAAGAGGGAGGAGGCTCCCCAACATGAAATAAAATGCTTAGCTAAACATAAAGGAAGGCTGCCAAACACAGTTAGGTCATCACATTTGACTTTGAGAGAACATTCTGTTCACGCTATCAACCTGCATTCACTTTCAGCACACTTCACCATAAATACTTCTGACTCACTATCTCGGGAAATATTTTTTATCTTAATAAACTCAATGCACAACATAATCTAAATCGGCTTGCACATTCTTGAGTTGGAGCCACAAGCTGCATTTAATAAAAATCAGTGGAAATAGCAGGGGACTTCTGAATAACCGCAGTTTGTTATCTGACGTGGGGCTGCTGGGAAGTCTCGAACACACGGGGAGCAGGAGGTCGGTAAGTTGAAGGTATGGAGAGAGCTCGAGACCACTGGATGACCCCACTTGCTGGAACTTAGTTCCCACTGGAGGCACTATTTATAATAATGGCCTGTGGCATGGTAATTAAGAACATGGCTCTGGAGTTGGATGCTTGGCTTCATAGCTGAGTCCCACCTCTCACCTGCTGGTACTTAACACCTCCCCTCAGTTTCTCTGACTGTAAAATGGGGCCAATAATTGTACTCCCTCACTAATGTTCTTGTGGGGGTCAAATGAGATAATCAATTTCTGGCGCCTCCAAAGTATTCACTACAAGGAGCTACAATTAGCTACAGCCAGAGATTCTCAACCCTCCAGAACATCACTGTCGCCTGGGGAATAACAAACAAACAAAACCAACACCCATGCCTAGGTCCCATCCTTAGAGATTCTAATTTAATTGATCCTGGGTGGAGTCCATGTATAAGCATTTTTTTTTTAGATGCCTCCCAAACATTCGTCCAAACAGTCAACGGGAGAACACTTGGCTGCAGTAATTCCAAGCCCCATTGTCTGACCACTGATTTTCACCTGGCTTCCTGCTAAGCCCGGTTTTTACTGTTCAACAATCTCCAGGAGGATTCTCCACTACAATCCCTGTCATTCCGAAGAAACCAACCCAGAGACGTTACTGCACAGAAGATACCTCAGTGAAGATAAATATTTTCTGGCTGAACAAAGCTGCTACAGAGCAGAGGATGAGATGCTTAGAAGTCAAAAAGAAAAAAAGAGCTGGTCTGGGCCTACCACTCACCTTTTCTTGAGAGCTCAAGTACTAAGGCAGCAGGCTGAGCTTGGGCTGAATGACCTCTGAGTAACAAGAGAGGTTGAAAGGGTGTCTGGGGTACCAAAGACAACAAACAGCCAAATACACAGCTCCTTTCTGGGGAGCAAATGCATATACATCAGAAATGGTTCTACAAATGTGCACTTAGAGCAAAAACTCCTATAAATCTGGACTAATGGGGGAAAAGCAGCTGCCTTTATAGGTCTTTCTTTAGAAAGCACAGTAAATACACAGCAACTCAAAGGAGTTTATGAAAACTTTGCTACCTAGAGGCTTGATTTAATGAATAGGTCATTTTTACAAGTGGGCCAATTGTATGTAAATGGCCTCTTAAAAGCTCAGAGAAACTACTTTTCCCTCTTAAGTAGTTCTTAAGATCTACACAGAATGAGAATGGCTGGCCTCCAGCATTTAGACTGCTTTCTGTCCCAACTATAATTAATAAAGGTGGAGGGAGAAAGGAACAAAGGTGTTGAGCACTGATTCTATCAGGCACTTTATATATATATATGTATATATATTATTACATTTTTTCCTTTACAGAACCCTGTGATGTATATAGGTTTTTGTTACCGGATTTTAAGGAAGATACCAAAGCTAATAGAGGTTTTAGTGTTGCCATGTCTGGCATAGCCGGGATGAAATCCAGTTCTGACACCTTCTCCTGCCCCCACTTCCAACTTGTCTCCTTTCAATCTGCTATGTGATAACCTACTGTCATTAAGAACCTCTTCCATTATCAACTCACCTGAATCCATCCAGATGACATCTCATTTAAACCCCAAAGATGCCATGATCTCTACTTACCCTTATTTTTTCTCCAGGAGCAGGGTATCTAAAGGGATCACTGGCAACTGCCAACAAGGTTACTCTAGTGACTTTTAAACTTTTTTGGACTTCTGTGACTTATTTAAGTATCCAATTTATTGTACTGCAATTTTCAATCATTTTCATTATGTGGGGGTTATTGTGATTATTATTTATTTATTATTATTATTATTTATATTTTTAGGGTTATCATTTTATTCATATTTGTCACATGTATGTTTCATTTAAAATTAGAAATAATAAGAATACTTTAAAATGATGAACAGAAACAAACACAGTTAACCATCAGAATGGTGACTTGACTGGTATAATCAATCCCATCCAGTTGAAATTCACAAGGACACAAGATTCTGGCTTGAGAACTGGTCTCTGCATCTTAGAGAAATATTCCCAGCCTTATTTCTGACTCTCCTGGTCTTCATCGATCCTAACTATAAAGTAGTAATTATTTTAATTAAATCCCCATCCTCAGCTGAATGCTAGGATGATAAGTAAATTCATGGGTTTAAGAGTTCTGCCGATGTAAGGTACATCTACATTTCAAGCCATGCCTAGCAGCTTTTCACACCCCTTCAAAACCAAACTAAATAATACCAGCAAAACCATCAGCTATTACCTTGCCTCCCTAGAACTTAGAAAAGTACTAACTTGAAAACAACAAAAACAAAGGAAAGTTTTTGACTCTCAGGCTCAGGCCCTGCATGCCATCCTGCAATCTAAAAACTGCATTCTTCCCCCTTTATGGGTGGGTTATAAGCCTTTGTAAAATGCTGACAGACCCTAACTGTAGCAGGACAGGATGAGTGGGCCTGCATAATGAACTTTTAAATTACCAGAGATAGCATCTAGAAGGCCAAGCCTGAGAGATATGTTTCTAGTTTGGGCTGTGGGCCAACCCAAACAGAGCACATCATAAGTCATCTCTGCGATTTCAATACCATGGATAGGAGATGCCTCAGCGTCAGCATGATGCGTGATCCTCGCGACGGAAGCCTGTGGATGTTTCTGCACCATGCAAAGGCAACAGTTTGCCTTCAGCCCTGCTAGGAAGCCCTTTTCGAGGAAGAACCAAGCCACATTCAGGGCCTTCAAAGACAAAATCATTGTGTATTTTCACTACCCTGGCCTGACTGCGAGGCAGCGGCTTGTCCAGTCATAATAAATTCTCAAGCATTTGATGGCTCTAAGGGATGCCCAGGTGGCTTTCAAAATAAAAGTTTGCCATTCTGGCCAAGGAATTTCTATTCCTGTAGGGACCATCTCAGTTTTCTAGTCACATCTTGATTGAACAGATCCCGAATCTTTTGTGTGCCGGTCAGCATTCCAGCAAGATTCCATTGCGGCCAACATTCCAGTTTCAGGTTTTCCCAGAATATAAACGTCAGGGGACATGAAAGGGCACACAAACCATTCTTTCCCCTCTTCTCCATTCACTGTGCAAGGTTTGTATTTCAAAATTTAAAAGATCTCCTGTTAGCAGTATACTGGAGAGGACCCTGTCACCTGAAAGTTCTCTGTTAGGAATGGGGTGGTTTTGCTCTCAAATTTTGAACCAATTCCCCCCAAATTAGGCACTATCTGCTCTACTTCTTCAACAAAACAGAAAAGTACTAAGCAATCTGGAGATGGAAACTGGAAGGGGCACTATTTTCTCAGTAGTAAGAGGCAAGAGTTAACAAAGCAGACAAAGCAGGGAACACTGGGGATCTGTGCATGCCCTTTTCACTGGTACAGCACCTTCACCTTTGCACAGGTTTGCTGGGAGTAGATGCAGAAAATGTTTGATAAAAGAACAAATGGGTTGAAATGTTCGAAGATCTCTCATCCTGGCTATAGTATCAGACAAGTAAAGAAACAATCATACTAGAGTGTGATCTGAGTATGTTCAGGGTGATAGAGGACCCTAGAAAAGGGAAACTTGACCTGATTTCTGGGCCAAAGGTGACACGTAGCAATCGGTAGGAGGTATGGCCTCTGTCCTTCAGGTTCTGTGTAAGATCTTGAAGGGAAGAGGAGGAGACATCCCAGGGATCTAACTTGAAAGTATGGGTCAGAGTGAAAGTAAAGTGTATGGTCAAGATGTTGATCATTGAAGGAGATTGAGAGGGCGGTGAGACCAAAATGGGCAGGCCATGCCACAGTGGCAGAGGGGCCAGGCTGTCCCCTGTATTTCATTAGGCATAGTAGGCAAGACCCAGAGCAGAGTGGAGGGGGAGAGAAACTTCAGACTTCCTGTCCTCTTGCTGGGATCCACAGGCACTTGGGGGAGAGGAGAAAATGAAGGGGAAACAGAAGAAAAATAAGTAAATATTTATCAAATACCTATGTAGGCACTGGGGAGGTACCTGTCCCATCTCTCTTCACAAAATATTGATGGGAAAGAAACCAATAAAAATAATCAGAAAAAGGGAAGGCACAAGGGAAAAAAAATGCTGTCTTCTACTTAGGAAAGGCTGAGCATGCCCAGCTGCAGAAATCATGGAATGTATGACAGTAACAGGGGCCATTCTTGAGCTGGGCCTTGGTGGAGAGCAGAGGTTCTAAGACCAGAGAGAGCAAGCCTGGGAGAGACAGGGGCAGTGAGGGCAGAGAGCAAGAGCTATGCAGTTGCTGAGGAGAGTGGGAACATGCAAGGCGCAAGGTGCCATACTTGATGACCCTCCTGACATGACCCATGTGCATCTGCTGACACAGTGTCATCCCTACAACTTCCTCACTTTACTGTGTTCCCCAGTGGGGCATGAATGATGTTTGAAGCAGGAAGTTTCTTCCTGTAGGATTCCCCTGCACATGGCAAGGTGTTTAATATCGTAGGCCTCGTGCTCACTTCGGCAGCACATATACTAATATCTTAGGCCTCTGCCCAATAAATGTCAACTGCATCCCCTAATCATTGTGGCAATGGAATACAGCACCACATATCCAGCCACCTTGAGGAACCCTGAGGCATCTTTTCATCATGATCTTAATAACCATCATGTTAACATAATACCATTAAAATTTGTTTAAAAGACATCATCTGGACGAGAATGTGTTCTTAAGAGGCTCCCAGCCCCTCCCCTTGTACCTCCCCTGCCTTAAGCTAAGCTGGGGGGGTCTGCTTTCAGGAGGTGGAAGTGGAGGAGATGGCATTCTGTGGGGAAAGGAATGGCTTGAGTAAAAGCTCAATCAAAGGCATGAGTGTCTAGAGTGCATGAGAGCAACACAGAAGAAATCATCCCCATTTGCTTTCTGGAAAGGTTGTGGATGAACAAGTAGTAGGCAAGAAGGCCAGAAAGAGAGGCTGGGCCAAGAATGAGAAAAGACCTCAAACAGTAATGAAGCATTTTGTACCTCATCTGGCTGGCCATGGGCAGCTTTTACACAGTAGTAAGCCACACAACATGTGCCCGGAGCTGGGCTTCAGGAAATATGAGCTGATCCCGCAGGGCAGGGAGGATAGAGCTGGTGAAGAGTGTGATGGAGAGAAGGGGCTGGAAGGGTTCTGGTTTTGTATCTACCTCTATTTCTTCCTCCGCAAGTAGGTATGACCTCAGAAATCCAAGGAAAAGCAGCCACAAATCTCTGACTGTGGATTTCCATCAGAGATCACAATGCATTGATTTCCCCAATTGGGGAAAATTTAGTTCTCCCTCCTATTTACTTACTCTTAAAAATAATGCTTCAGCATATATCTTTATGTGTAAATCTTTTTTCCCTTTTATATTATTTCCTTAAGTTCCACTTCTAGACATGTCTCTCATTCCTTCCTGGCAAGGCACAAACACGAGTCTTCTGTCTGCTCCTCCAGAGGGCCTGCCACGAAATCCAGCACACAAGAATTTTATGACAGAATGAGACCCTAACCCTACCTACTCACCCACACTAACTCCTAGGCCACAACACTGTGATTATGGCTACCAGTGGCAAAGTAGTCAGAAATGATGTAGCTGTCAGTGGGGCCAGAAACTTGCAGTTGCTCCCAAAACCATGGCTCCCAACTCCAATGTAAGCTCCTTGGGGCCAGAGATAAAGCATTCATCCTTTCACATCCCCCTTATGTGAAGAAGTATAAAGCAGAGATGCAGAAACAGGTCTTAAAGTTCTTGGACACTTCTCTTATCAAAAGGTTGAGTCTGTGCCTTCTTTCCTTACACTTGGGAGGTCCTCTGTGATCCTTTTAAGGGAGAGAATGTTGTAGAAGTGACATATGTGAGGTGACTTCTGAGGCCAGGTTAGGCAAGGCTATGTAGCTTCTAATAGTTTCTCTTGGGGCAGTCTCTGGGAGAGCCTTCAACCACCATGTAATGAGTTACACTGAGGCCACCATGTGGAAAGGCCACCACCATGTGGAAAGAGTCCACAGGGAGAGGTAGAGAGAGAGAGAGCGAGCACACTAGATTCCCATAGAGCTCCAGCTGTTGCAGCCCTGTTTGAGTACTCTCATAGCCCAGATGTCTACCAGACATGTGAATGAGAAAGCCTTCAAGATAACCTAGCCTCAGGCACCATCTGACTACAACCATATGGTAGACTCTGAACAAGAACCATCTGGCTGAGCCCAGTCAATTCCCAGAAACATGAGAGATAAGAATAGATGATTGCTTTTGGAATCCATTAAGTTTGGAGTGGTTTGTTACCTAGCAATAGATAACTGATACACTGTCCCCATTTGAGACTCTAAGGAGTGAAATAAATTCTCCAGAATAGCAGACATTTACTTAAGATGTACCTTGTGGCAGACTCTGTCTGAGGAAGTGAAGGTATGGATTCACACACAGTCCCTGCCTTCAAAGGGCTTCCAAAGGAAATAAGATATGAACACAAGATAGGAATAAGGCTTCCAAAGGAAGTAAGATAAGATTATCATAGATATTAGAAAAGAGTGCCACAAGAAAGGCACAGAGTATATGTGATGGGAATATATTCTGGGACATTTCTAGATGAATTTGCTCTGATGATGGGTTAGCAAGGGTGGGAAAATGCCCTTTCATCTAGGGTACCAAAGAGTAAGTATGAACATTCATCTATTTGTTTACTTGGTCATCTATGTAATCAAACAAGTACATACTGGAGAAAGAGTCAACCTGTCTTTGTTCTTTGTTAAGACTCTGATTGACTGCATGTAACAGAAGCAAACTCAAGCTGGAGTACAAGGGTGAGAAGGAGCAGATGACATGGATGAGGAATTTACCAGAGAATGCAAGCGTTTCTGTGGAACTCTGGCAAGGAGTCCAGCCAGGCCCCACGAGGAACAGGAACCAAGACTGGAAAGCTTCTGGGAACCAGGTCAGGATTCCACCTCCACCTTCTATCTTTGGTTCTCTTTATGAATCTGTTTAAATCTCCTCTCTTTGTAAACCATTTTTCTTAGCTTTTCTGCACACACAGCAAAAGATAATCATTTCATGTTATCTACCCCAAGTTAATCTCATGGCACCACCAGCAACTCAAACATTGGCTGCCTGAGTCCCAATTCCACGTTTGAGGAAAGGACTCTGATTGTCCCAACCAGGGTCAAATGCCCCTCCTCTGGTCCAATCAACTCTCTAGAGGGGGCAGAGTTACATAACATAAACATGGTTGCTAAAGGCTCATCACCATGGGTCTTGGGAGCAGTTATCAGACAACAGGGAGTTCTTGTAAAGTAAGCAGCCTTGCTCAACAGGGATTATTATAAAGTCTAAGACATTGTATGGATTTTTTATAAGAATGACAATTTTCTAACTTAAGTTCCTTTTTTAGTCACACTAAAATCCTTTCCCAAGCCACTCTGGAAACTCTGAAAAATTTTAGGAAGAAGAGTTAATTTTCACAACTCAACCAGGTCTTGCACAATTATCATTGTTTTCTAGCACCTTTAGAATGCTCCTGTGAACATTATGACAATGTGGCTCATGGGGAAACCTCAAACTCTAAGTTACCAGGCTGTACCAGAGAGCCTCCTTTCTTGCTACTTTATCAAAAGATGGGATTTTAAAAACATAAACAAAAGTCTCCACTGAGAGCTACTGAGGATTTGGGTACCACTTTAGAAGCCACTCTATTTGTGGATGGCCTCGCAAGAGAATCAAGTCAAGCCATTAGGGAGATTTTACTGAAAGGTAGGTGCCTCAAGATTAATGCTATTGAATAAAGAAAAAGTAGTAATTTTTGACATTTTGATAATCACTTTAGGGTCTGGTTCTTATTAGCCCCATTTTTGCCTTTTAAAAGGTATTTTTTTCCTTTTTCTTTCTTCTTCTTGTTCTTTTCATTTTTTTTTTTTTACTAAAAATGTCAGGAAATTTGGAACAGAAACTTACAATAAAACACGTCCCCTGACCGTATGATCTATCAATCTTTCAAATAAACAAAATACTTAGAGAAGCCTGGAAGAAGGCAGTTACCTAATAATAGTTGTTGTATTGGTAATTATCATATGCAGTTGATCTTTGGGAAGTGGAATAGAGGAGAGTGAAGAGAACAGGAAAATGTAGAGAGTGACAGAGTGAGTGTGTGTAAGACAGAGAAAGAAAGAATTCAATAACTCATTTTAGCTATGAATGCTTTAAAATCTTACAGATGCCAACAGGACACTCTTGCATACTTTTTTCCCAATCATTCCATTTTGCAAGCTACATTATTCACAAATGAGACACTCAAGAAACACCAATTCTGAACTAAAAGTGTGCACACTACCAGTGGAAAAGCAAACAAAAGCAGCTAATGTACTGTGGCTAAAAAAATTTTCAAACAAAGTGGCAGTAATTTACTGCCCTTGCTCTTAGCTGGACCCCATGAACATAATCAGAACCCCCAGGACTGATGGGAAAGTGTGATTTACAGTAAGTCTCAGGATAATAAAAGAAAATGAAAAAGCAAATTGCGCATGAACATGAAAGCTGTATTTCTTCCGCTTTCAGCAACTGAATCAAATTTCCAGCCAGAATTTCTGAGTGAAACTTAGAAGTCCCTCAAGAAGCAAACTATGAGCCAGCCAGCATCCATACTTGGACACCGCCCCAGCTGCCTGAATGACATAATTAATATTTAGAGATGGCAGTGATTAAAAAGACCCACACTACCCCATCTGTTTGGGTGGTAAGGAGGTAAGTGGACCTGGGTTTGAGTCCTGGCTGTGTTACTGGCTGCCAAGTGCTCTCTGGCAAATTATTTAACATCTCCAAGCTCCAGTGACACCTGCTACCTCAGACTGGTATGTGGATTAAATGAGATAAAGTATACCAAGTACTTCAGAGGGTATTTAGCAATGCTAGTCTTGATAAATTTAATTATAAATTATAAATAATACACTTTGCTAAATGAATTAATATAGTTAAGGCATTTAGAACAGCATTTGGTACATAGCAAATGTGAGTTCCTATAAAGTGTTTGTCAGTATTATTACTGTACAGTAAAACCTCAGTTAATCACAATGTTTAGACATTGAGGTGACTAAGTTACTTCATTTTCATTTTAAAAACCTCCTCCAAACCACTTCACTGTTCAAAGTCTTTGAAAATCTTTCTAAAATATTTGAGTCCACTTTTCAGGGTTAGTAAGTATAATATGTTAATATCCATTTCAAACGTTTTACAGTGGGGTGCCTGAGTGGCTCAGTCGGTTAAGCGTCCGACTTTGGCTCAGGTCATGATCTCACGGTTCATGGGTTCAAGCCCTGCATCGGGCTCTGTGCTGGCAGCTCAGAGCCTGGAGCCAGCTTCGGATTCTATGTCTGCCTGTCTCTCTCTGTCCCTCTCCTGCTCGTGCTCTCTCTCTGTCTCTCAAAAATAAATAAACATTTAAAAAAATTAAAACTTTTTACACTGGATCTTGCATAGTTCTAAAAACACAAATCAGAAGCCCTGGGTTCCAGTACCAACTCTTTTATCTATCAGCTCTGTAACTCTGGGCCTCAGTTTACTCATCTGTAAAATAAGGACAAGGATACCTGTCATGCCCTTCTCATGATAATATTGATGACTACCAAATGCAATCATGGGTGTGACATTACTTTGAAAACAAAAAAGTGCAAGGCAAATAAAATACGGCATACATTTGTTATTAGTGCTCCTTGGGATATAATAACAGTCTGTTTCTGAGGATGCATACACACGAGGGTATGGAGGTTCAGAAATGCATCAAGAACACTGTGTGTGTGTGTGTGTGTGTGTGTGTGTGTGTGTGTGTGTGTTAAAATATACACAACACAAAATTTACCATTTTAATTATTTTTAAGCGCACAGTCCAGTGGCATTAAGTACACACACATTATGTGCAATCCTCACCACTATCCATTCAAAAAGCTTTGTTTTATATTCCCAAACTAAGACTCAGTACCCATTAAACAACAACTCTCCATCCTCTCTCCCCGCCCCCCGCCAGTCCCTGATGACTACCATTCTCCTTTCTGTCTCTACCAATTTGACTATTCAAGGTACCTCATATAAGTGGAATTGTACAGGATATTGCGTTTCCAATAAATTCCCTATTTATTGTCTTACCTTTTCCATCTTTGCCTTTGAAAGGTAAGTATAGAAAACAAAGGCAGTTAATTGAGGATTTCATTTTGTGAGTTCCAGATCCCTGAGGTTTGTGATAGGACTGTGATCTGCCCTGGTAGCATCCTCAATAAGCCCTGATGGGGCTGATCATTCAGTCCAGTCTCCACTGCAATTTTGGAAGACCTCTTAGAAGCTGTGATATTTTAAGGCTATGCAATGAGAACAGGGGAACAGGGTCTGGTCTCACCTCTACCACAAAAGTATTGTTTGATATTAAGTGACTCATTCTCTTCTCTGAGTCCTGTCTGTTAAACTGAAGGCTGATTGGATTAAATTATCTCAAGGTAGTATCAACTTCATATTCAAATGTTTCAATGGCATTTCTACCTTGTAAGATACTCAAAAGTATCATTCTCTCCCTGTTTCCACCTCCATCCAGGAGCAATGTACATTGTGTAGTAAAAATGGAAGAAGAGGAGGATACCTGTGATATTTTTCCTGGGAAAACAAAGCAGATGCAAAGAAAAACTCAAAACAACAACAACAATAAAATTGAGCTGGTTTTAGATGTTCATGGAAGCTCATTCTGTGTTGTTATCTCTACTCCGACCAGGGGTTAGGGGTGGTGGTAGTGGGAACAGAGTAGAGAAGAGTTCCATAGCACATGCAAAAATGTTATTTAAAACACACATGCACACAGGAGCAAAAGGCTTTGCTCAAATTCAAGGCTATGACTTCACAATGGGAGAGAGAAATACTGAGCTAAATAAACCACCTGAATTAAGAAGATCGAGATAATGATCATTTTTAAAGGGTCTCTAAAGTTACACCAAAATGTACACCAGCTCCAAGATTCTAAGGCCCAATTCTGTTGAGTACAAAAAGTATAGCCAAATATGAGATGTCATAGACCAAAAGAGTTATGTATTTGGAGTGAACAACTATCCTTATCATTCATAAACTTTCTAACTTGGATGCATTTGTATGAGGAGATGCTTCTGGTCTGATAAGAGCCTGGCTCTGGGAAGAAGAACAAGATGACCCAGATTCTTATGGAGGAGACACTTTCACACATGAATCACCCAAGAAAAATGGAAGCTGCTTCAGAACATTGGCTGCCTGCCACAGAAGCTGATCCTGGGAGGGCTCGGTCTACAGGGACCCACCTTCAGTATGGAATGCAATCAGGATAGCAAAGCTAAGTACCTCATCCATCTGACTTCTAGAGTCAGGTGACAACTTGTGCATATTATTTTTCCCTCAGACAGAGTAGTCCTTGTTTGAAAACATGTAGCCCCTATTGACTAGGATCAAGTCAATTTTATTAGTATAAGTATTTCCAAAGCTGTATTCTCCAAACATCTTTGTAAATAGAAACTAATGGGACCATTTAAAACATTTAATACTGTAATGATAATTTGTAATAATCTTAGTAAGAGTTTTATAATATATCTTTTCCACAAAAAAAAAAGACAGAAGATAGGTTTTATAGGTCTATTTCCGTTAAACCAATGTCAGAGACTGAGAATTTCTGAGTCATGGGATTTGGGAGATGGAAGAAAACTGAAATAGTAAATTATACCAACACCCCTAGAGCATTCCTGATCTAGAATTTCTAGAAAATGGTCATGCATCCTGCTTCAATACCTTTGGGAGAGGAAAATTGCTTCTTTATGAAGGGATGGGCAAAGGAAATGGACTAACTACATGAAATTACACTAGGTCTTTAGCCTTTTGTAACTTTGATTTTCTCATCTGTAACAGAAGGAACTATTGTATAAGACTATGTGGGAGTAGAAATAAAGTGTGTAGAGCAACAGTGTAGCTCTTGGTTATCAATGAATGTTATCCCCCCAACTTTTTAATTAAAAAGATCTTCCCTTTATTGGACTGAAATCTGCTTCTTTGAAACTTAATTGGTAGTCTCAATCCAAAGCTCCCAGGGAACATGGAACTATTTTTTCTCTCTTCTATAAGGCAACACATCCAACACTTGGAGACAGTCACAGAGGTTCCTGTAGTCTTCTCTTCTGCAGCCTAAACCCGCCTGATTGCTTCTACCATTCCTTAGAACTAATGAATCACTCAAGTCATTCAAATCATCAATGAATTCTATTGGTACCTTTAGGGAGTACGAATAGAATTAGGGCTAGATCGGTTGGGAGCATATTAAAGCAGGGTCCTTGCTTTCAATGCAGTCTGGGTAAAATAGAGACTAAATCGAAATACAAAGTTGTATTATTATGGAGAAGAAAGGGCAACTAAATATGACTGGAAACCAAAAGAAACTTCATAGGAAGTGGCATTTGAGTTGCATATTCAAGAATTGGAAGGATTTTTAGGGGCAGCTGGGTGGCTCAGTCAGCAGAGCACCCAACTTCTGATTTTGGCTCAGGTCATGACCTCACAGTTCATGGGATCAAGTCCTGTGTTGGGCTCTGTGCTGACAGCAGAGACTGCTTGGGGGGTCTCTCTCTCTTTCTCTCTCTGCCCCTTCCCAATTCATGCTCACTCTCTCTCAAAATAAATAAGTAAATAAATAAATATTAAAAAAAATTTTTTTAATGAAATGGACAAGGATTAAGAAAATGAAAATACCTAGGGTTGGTGGAGGGAAGCAGAATGGTACCTTCTGCACTGCTAGGGACTGTAAATATGCAGAAAGATTTATGGTAACATCATGAGGCCAGATACTGTCCGTCCCAGGCCCTGTAATGCAATTTGCATCACAGTATTATTTATAACAACAAAAAACTGGAATAGTTCTAACTTTTCAACCATTGGAGATAGGTTAAATAAATTAAGAAATGCCCCTACAATGGAACATGTTTAATAAGGCCAATAAAAATGATGTCACTAAAAATATTTAATGACACAGAAAGAGGTTTGTGATGTTGTTAAAAAAACAAATGCTGTTTACAATAGAGAATGCTCCAATATGGTTCCATTTTAGTAAATACATATATAAAAACATGTGCATAAGAAAAGACTAAAAGAACACGTGTTAGCAATGGCTATATAACTTTGGCATAATTTCATTTCCTAGGTTTTCTACAACAAATACAATGAGCTTCTATAAGTACTTTCAAATCTAGACTTTTTTAAAAGAAGGAAATGATTTAAGGAAAACAGCAATAAAAAGCTCAGAAGAGGAGTGCCTGGGTGGCTCAGTCAGGTGAGTGTCCGACTCTTCATTTTGGCTCAGGTCATGTCCCAGGGTTATGGGATCAAGCCCTGCAACAGGCTTTGCCCTGACAGTGTGGAGACTGCTTGGAATTCTCTCTCTCCCTCTCTCTGCCCCTCCCCCACTCACATGTGCACTCTCTCAAAATAAATAAATAAACCATAAAAAAAAAAAAAGTACAGAAGGCCCTCCAGGCCCAGGCCCACCTCACCTCAAACGATCTGAGCTGCTGAACCCAATTTCCTAACAGTAGCCTCCTGGAGACCTTAGTTTTCCTGAAATAAGACTTAATAAGGCTGCTTCCACTGACCCTGGGGAAAAGGACCCAGGTTATTTAGGTGAATTCTTAAGTGGTCTTTCAAGATATCCCCAAGCCTTTCCCAAGTCTCTCTCTCAGCAGGATGAGTGCAGCAGAGAGCTGACAGGACACGCCTAGCAGGTTTGTGCAGCACAAGAGGAATAGGCTACAGCAGGCAATCCTGACTTGACCAGGACCCCTCTGTCATCAACACCTAAGAGGCACTCATTTCAAGGCCAGCAGCTCAAGGTCTGCCCAGGATTTACCTGTGATCCAGGCCCAAGGTTTGATAAGATTGTCATGATCGGCCTGATTCCCACAGGGAACTGTTAGCAGGGAGATGCCCAACGCCAGCAGACAGGCTTTCTCTGAGCTCATGTCTTCAATGAGGTTGTACTATCCACCCCCCCCAGCTCTCCAGCCCAAACATCCCTATTCATCTGAACAAACTTTATTATAAAGCAAAGAAACAAGAACAAAACATGCACAAATAAAAGACAACTGTATCAACAGCAACAAAAAGTACAGTCTCTAAAAACAGACACTACTAAGATTCCACTATTGTTATAGTTCTTGTAACACACATGCCTGGTAAGCAGCTGGGGGTGATTTCTGATCACCTGGTGGTTCTTGATGTAAAAATAAAGACTAGAAAAACATATGCAGATCAACTGTACAGCTTATAGAGCACAACATTATCATCTTAGGATGTAAAATTGATCTCAGAGGACATTATTACTCCTGCGTGACAAGTGAGAGCCCCGAAGTTCTGAGAGGTTGAGGGACTGGCCCAAGGTTACTCTGTCAGTTAGTGGCCATGGCAGGGCTCTGACTTGGGTTAGGGGCAATAGCACTAAGTGAAAACAATTTCAGCATGGACATGTCAAACTCACCTGTGTGGCCCTCACGGCACTAGCAGTACGTAAGAATAGCATGCTAAAAGCTTATCAACGTGTCTATTTTATTGATTTGGTGTTTTTGTTTTTGTTTTTGTTTTGCTTTATTGAGGCAAAATTCATATAACATGAACCATTTTAAAGTGAATAAATAATTTAGTGGCATTTAGGACACTCACAATATTACGTAGCCACCATTTCTATCTAGCCCCAAAACATGTCTGTCACCCCCAAAGGAAACCCTATACCCATTAGGCAGTTGCTCCCTGTTACCCCTTATCCCAGTCCCTGGCAACCTCTACTTTTTGTCTCTGTACATTGAACTATTATGAATATTTTTTTACATGAATGGGACATGGGACTTTTTGTATCTGGCCTCCTTCATTCAGTAACATTTTTGAGGTTCATCCATGTTGTAGCATGTATCAGTATGCCATTCTTTTTTATGGCTGAGTAATATTCCATTGTATGTCTATGTTAGACCGTGTCTGTCTATTCATCCACTAATGGGCTTTTGGGCTCTTTCTACCTCCTGGCTCTTATACATAGTACTTCCATGAACATGCATGTCCATGAATCTGTTTGAGTACTGTTTTTCAAAATTGTTTGGGGGTATATATGAATTTTCTTATTTTCTTATGTATTTTACTTATATTTTATCTGACTACAGGAGTGTAGGATATTTACTGAAGAAAGTGTGGAAAGTAGAACGAAAACACAAATAAAAAAAATCACCTAAGGGTAATGAAGAATATCCTCTTCCAGAAAGGATATTTTATAAGCTAAAAAGCTTATAACCTCATTCTATTTTTCCTCCCTATAAACATAGATTATTATTTTAGAACTTGGTAGTCACTGAGAATATGGACATTGTAGTCAGAAAAACCTGGATTTGAATCCTAGCTCTGTCATTTATTAGCTGAGTCACGTCACCTCTGTAAGCTTGATTTCCCAGTCATAAAATGGACACAATAGTACCTAACTCCAGGGTTTTTATGGTAGATTAAATGCGATGATGTTGGGGCGCCCAGGCGGCTCAGTCAGTTAAGCATCTGACTTCGGCTCAGGTCATGATCTCACAGTTTGTGAGTTCAAGCTCCGTGTCGGGCTCTGTGCTGACAGCTCAGAGCCTGGAGCCTGCTTCAGATTCTGTGTCTCCCTCTCTCTCTCTGCCCCTCCCCCACTTGCACTCTGTCTCTGTCTCTCAAAAATAAACATTAAAAGTTTTTTGTAATGGGATGATGTTGTGATTCAAGTGTCTAGTATGGCACGAAGGACAGAACAGGCATTCAGGAAGTGTTAGCTGTGATAGTATTTCCCACACAGAGATTTGCTAACTCTACCATAATGTGAAGTTCAAAGAAGAGGAATTTTGTGTTTCTACCACTGTAGCTTTAGAGCAGTGCCCAGCACACAGCTGCACTCAATAAGTATCTGTGGAGTGAATGAGTGAATATAAATGTTGGGGAAAATTTGGACATTAGAGATCTGGGCAGGATCTCTGGGAAAACTCAGCTGAGTTCAGAAGACAACGGCCATGGATGGAAAATTCTTGCAAGTCATTCTGCATTCTGCATAAGCATATTCCAGTGGCTGGAGTTGGTCAGGTCTGACTTCGGGCCCACATAAAATGGAATCATATGCAGAAAACAGAAAATAAGTTCGTCTTAGTTGCAACAATTGGGGGCAGAGCGAGGAGCCCTCCAAGGCATGTGGTGAGTTGTACTCCCTAAGCTGCTGGACCAGCTAAGTCTCGGAGCTTTTTTCAAAGCAAATGAAGCATTTGATGGAATAAACCCAGGCAAAGAGATATTTAAGCATAAGGCCTTGACAGGAACTGCCCTGAAGTAATATTGCTTGGAACTAAAGAGATGATTAGTGAGCTTCTCATAGCCCTACAGGAAATCTTGCTTGGCACAGGAATGCAAAATTTTCCAACCTTGTCTAAAAACAGTTTCCCTACACTCCACTGCCTCATAATGATGTCTGTAATGGATTGCAGAGCTCACTGCCTGCTGAAGGCCTCACTGCCTTCCTCCTGTTGTGGGTCCTTATCCCAACGAGGGACTTGCCCTGTTTGGGGACTAACTTCTCCTGCAAGCTCAGGAGGGCTAAAACAGAGATAGAGGCATGGTAGTTCCCAGGAGACAAGCCAGAGAAGACGAAGGACTGACTCCTACCTCAGGTGGCTATTAGTAGGGCCTAGGCAGGGAGGATGTGAAAATCCTTTGCTCCAGGGTAACAGGCTGTTTTTATGTAGGTGTGTTTTCATACTTCTCCTTTAAAGCATCTCTCACTGCTAAAATGAAATTATTTTTAGTATATGTGAAATTCACTGTTGAAGTCTCTCTTCCACTAAATTACAGACTGTTTCTGTCTTGTTCACTAGTACATCTTCAGCCCCCAGTACAGGCTTTGAACCAATAACCAATAACCAATAACCAATAACCATTTGCTGAGTAAACGAATCTAAGGAATTTTATTACAAATTCCAATTTAGTTAGAGGCCATATAGTATACTGGTCAAGGACATGGGTTTGAATTCTGGCTTCCTGGCTTTACGACTTTGGGCAAATTGCTGAAATTGCTTTTTATCAGTTTCCTGATGTTGCTGTAACAAATTACTACAAACTTTGTGGCTTAAAAAAGCAGAAATGTATTCACTCTCAGTTCTGAGGCTAGAAGTCCAAAATCAGACAGGACCATGATCCCCCTAGGGGCTCTGGGAAGAAATCCATTCCTTGCCTCTTCCAGTTTCCGGGCCCCCCCAGCATTCCTGGGCTTGTGGCTGCCTCTCCAGTCTTCACATCACCCTCTGCTCTGTGGGTCTGTATGAAATCTCCTTCTGCCTTTATCTTATGAAAACACTTGCAGGTATCTAGGGCCAACCCAAATAATGCAAGATAATTTCTTCTCAAAATCCTTAATTTACATCTACAAACACCCTTTTTCCAGATAAGGTAAAACTCATAGGTTCTGGTAATTAGGACACGGACATATCTTGTGGGGGTGGGGGGCACCATTCAGCCCATGACACTTCTCAAAGGCTTTTTTTTCTCCCCCATCTGCAAAATGGACACACTATCTCTTAGAATTATTATGAGGATTAAGTGTGACAATGCATGTAAGTCTCTTAACATGACTTATGGCAGATGAAAAGCCCTCAGTAGATGGGGGCAGGGAGGTATTACTCCTGAAGGCCATAGAGAAGAAATGATGGAGTTATGCCAACCCATTCAGACATTTAAAAATGTTTTCAGTATTAGTATCTATCTATTTATCTATTTATTTAACAGGGCAGGGACTTGAGCTCAGCCCTTTGACATGTCATTACATTCGGTATTCAAAATAGTGGAAGACGGGTATTCTCTCCATTTACACCCCATTTAACCAAAGCTCAATTTTCAAGAACCTGAGTTAGCCACAGAGTTTAAATTATACACCAAGGACTTCTTCCTCCAAACCCAGTTCTTCTCTATGCCACCTCAGAAAATTAAGGACAGAAGTGGAGAAAGTTCCAAGCTTCTGCACATGGATAAATCACTTGTTAGAGAACGTTATGGAAGAAGCCAACTACGGTGCAGATTAGCCTGGAAGAACTTGAAATCACTGGTCCTCAAACTTTGTTGCAAGCTAGGATCACCTGGGAAACTTTTCAAGTACAGACTGTATAGAACAAGGAAATTAGAATTGGGGTGAGGGACAGACCCTGACATTAATAACTCTTAAAACTCCCCAGATAATTACAATTACAGCTTAGGCTAAGAGCTACTGCTCTATCAGCAGTTCTCAGGCTTTGGTGGGCATCAGAATCACCCAGGAAGTTGGTGAAGATACAGAGGATTAGGGTTTCCTCTGCTTCAGTGAACCTGGGTCTTCCCAGGTGATTCTGATGCCCACCAAAGTTTGCAAACAATGATTCTAAAGTACCTTTCAACTTTGGTGTTCTGTTTTCCACTACTCACTTGTTTATTTCTCTATGTATTCAAACACCTGTACTAGAGTCGGAGCTACAGGGACACATAAATAAGACATAACTGCTGTCTCAAGATTCCTGGCAAGCTGTTCTGCTGCCCCCACTCTCCACAATGCTCCTCCTAGCTGGCCCTTCTGATAAAAATGGAAGATTCATGAGGACATTCCAAAGAAGATCCTCTTGTTAAAATGAAGAAGATGCTTATTGAGTATTTCTTGCATGAGGAAGAAGGGAAGGAGAGGAAAAACATGAAAATAAGCATCACCCAGCAGTGTGGGGGGCTTCCCCACGTCCCCCACGGAGTAAGGCATGGTCACCTATGATGTCAGGAAAGCCTTCTTTGAAGAGGTGAGGTCTGAATGGGGTTTACAGGGATGACAAAAGCTTGAGAAGGGTACTCTCATCATAGCAAGCACCAAAATTTTCACAGAGTCCTGAAATAAGGTGGGAAACAATTACTGGTTTGGTTCTACAACACAGCAAGCAGGAGCAGAGGGTCAGGATCTGTGGGAGCTGAGGCAGGAGCCAGATGGCAAAGCACTTTCTATGATCATCCTTCTCCTGCCCTTAGCCAAAAGGCCTCTAAGTCTAGAAGTCCCTATGAGTTTTTGAGCAAAGCTTGACCAAAGCCATAGGCCCAGGACTAGAAAGGCCTATGATCTCTTCGAACAGGACCTCAGTCCACAAATTTCTAGAAGAACCCTGAGACCAAACTCCAATACCATCTCTGAAGTGGGTGAAGAGTAGGTTCCCTTAGCAGGCAGGTTTGAATCCAAACTAAAAGACATGCTGGCAAGGAAAAGGATGGCCTGAGCAAATCAAGAAACTCTTTCTCTGCTGCCTCCTGATTATTATGCGTCCAAGAGTGTGCCCGGTCTTAGCCAGCAACTACTGCAAGTGGTACCAAGGGAGTAAGGAATCTGAGACCCATGATAGGAGGTAGATTCATCTCTATCCCAATTCTAAATGGTAAAAACAGGAGCATAAACATTTCCAAGCTTGTTTGATTGTTCCTCTTCTTCAACTGGGCTGTAGTTGCTGGGAGCAGGGAGCTCTGTTCTCCTCTCACAGCCAAGCTGGTCTTTTGTGGGACATCCTTGAAAGGGCGGGCCTACGCCAGCCGACTCCATCTTGTTCTGTGTCCTTCACCTTGACCACACCTCCTCCCCTTGAGTAACCCCCCCTCACCTGCCTAACAGGACTCGGACCCTTCCCCAGGACCCTTCCCCAGCCAATCGGCCGAGGCCATAGCCATTACCTCACCAACTGCCCCCAGGCCCCAATAAAACCTTTGTCCTTTTGAAACTCGCTCTCTTTCCCTGGTATCTCACCGCTGCGTCGGTGCAGGTAGGGGATTGAGCTCGAGCTAGCTCGAATAAAGGCTCTTTGCTTTTGCATCGGACTCGGCTCCCTAGTGGTCTTTGGGGATCACGAATTCTGGGCATAACAATCCTAAGCTCTGGCACCAAGAGCTGGAGCTGGAAAGACCCCTGAGTGGTAAGGCTACCCTTCTGCTCCTGTGGTGGTGCCCACCGGCAGCCCCTCCCCTTTGAGCAGGATTTGCAGAAGCAAAATTGACCATAAAGGGGCATTTTCCCTGTATTTTATGACAGAATTCCATAGGCCTCGTTTTGGAGGTTCCTTCACTGAAAAAAATAGACTTATCAAGTAAAACAGATTAACAAGAGTCCTGGAGAGCACAGCTTGTTTGGAGGGGAACTGATTTCATGTCACATGCTCCCATCCTGGGTTCTAGGTGAAGGGACCTAACTAACAAGGGATAGTTAGTTAGCAAGGGACAAAGCAGACCCAGCAGAGCTGGCAAGCAGCCCCCTACTTTCCTATCAAGAAGATATTCTTCTCACTGCTTCCAGGCCTAGAACAGATTTTTTTTTTTAATTAACCGCTATTACAGAAAAGGAAACTCATGGTTGAGACTAGCTTTGTATGGTCAGGAAGAGCTTATCTGAGTGGATGACAATTGTGCCCAAGATCTGAAAAAAGGAAGAGGATTCTGGGTAGAAGGAACAGCATGTCAAATGCTCCTGGTCAAGAAAAGAGCTTGGCTTGCTGGAGAAACCTAAAGGAAGCGAGTGCATCTGGTGCATAGTGGGCATGGGAGAGCAGTGCAAGGTGGAGTTTGAAAGAGAGAGAGGCAATGATGGATCGATCCTCAGGGCCCTGTTTGAATCTGCCCAACTACTGCCCCAAAGCTGCAATTTCCTGAGCTGCTCTGGGAACTGCCCCTGTCCTTTATGTAATTATAGAAGTATAATCCCTTTGTGCTTCGGACTTCTTTTTTTAATTTTTTTAATGTTTATTTACTTTTGAGAGAGAGAGAGACAGAGAGACAGAGCGCGAGTGGGGGAGGGACAGAGAGAGTGGGAGACACAGGATCTGAAGCTGGCTCCAGGCTCTGAGCTGTCAGCACAGATCCCAACTTGGGGCTTGAACCCACGAACTGTGAGATCATGATCTGAGCTGAAGTCGGACGCTCAACCGACTGAGTACCCAGTCCTGTGCTTCAGGCTTCTAATTTGAAAGTTTTTCTCCACAAAAGGGACCTTACTCAAAATATTGCCTTTTTTTTTTTTAAGTTAATGATCAGATTATAATTGGTAACAATAACCCCTTACACTTAGATATTTTAAAGTAGTATATACACATCCAGAATCACTTTTAGAAAAATTTCTTTTCATGAAAAGTAGTTCCGAGAATTTTAAATCTGGACTGGATAATAGAACATCTCTTCATGCTATAAGGAGGAAACACAGGCTTAGATATTTACCTAAGATTTCAACTGTTTTTTCATTAGAGCAGCACCTTTGAATGGAAATATAACACAAGCTACCCAAGGAAGATCATGTGTAATTTTAAATTGTCTAGTAGCCACAATAAAAAGGATTAGGTAAAATTAATTTTACAATATATTTCACTTAGTTCAATACACGAATATTTATCATTTTAATGTGTAGTCAGTATGAAAATTATTAATAAGATATCTTAAGGTCTTTTATCATGCCAAGCCTTTGAAATCCACTGAGTGTTTTCCACTTATACTACATCTATCTCATTTTGGATTGGTCACATTTCAACTATTCAAATAGCCACAGGTGTCTACTGACAACTGTTCTAGACCATGCAACACTGGGGCCTCATAATGGGTAAGGCAGCCAGAACGAGGGTGGATACCTCCCTTTTTACAGATGAGAACACTGAGGTCCAGAGCTTACTCGACAGATCGCTGACCTGTTGGCAGACTTGAACTGGGACCAGATTCTAGGTTCCTTGTCACGTGTTCTTTCCCATATTATACTTCCCTCCCCTTGGGCATAAGGAGGAGGAGTGGAAAGCACAAGAACTACCAGAAACAAGCGCCCATCTGTACTGGAGAGGGCGATGGGGCTTCATACTTCTTAAGCTCTTAGGACCTTTGGGGTTGATGCCTCTTCTCCCATTTTCCATATGAGGTTCCAGAGGCTCCAAGTGTTTCTGTTACTGATTTTGGCAAGATGATATCTGTTCTTTGAAGAAAATGCTACCATCAGTATTAGGAAGATGTTGCTTAAGGCTGTAGGAGCCAAGAATAGGCTGCCCCAAGATGGGCCACTGTGGCATGGACATTATTTTGAGTTAAAGGTAATCAAAACCCAGCAGATGTGGGAAAACCTCTCTTTCTGATCCTCAACTGCTTAAATTTACACTGGAGAAGACAGCCTGCAACAGGAAGAGAGCTACTAACAGAGACTCCCCTTTACCTAAGAAACTTATCTGCATAATAGGGCAATCTTGTTTTTCTAAACATCTCCTTTCACCTTCCTGCACAATGGCCTTCCTCCTTTTTGTATCCTTAGGCCCTACCCCTCTCCTTAGCTTCTATAAGCTTCATGTTGCCTCATTGTCTTTAGAATCTCATGTCTGTGTGGATTACACCTATTAAATTTGATTTTCTCCTGTTAATCTGTCTCATGTTAATTTGATTCTAAGTCCAGCTAGAAAGACCTCAATGGGCAGAGGACGGTCTTCCTGCCCAACAAGGCTGACACCTGCTGAATTGAGGCCTCTTAAACATTGCAGAGCCACCCTAGGGATTCCACGAGGAATTTTTCCAACCAACTACCAGTTCTGAAGATGGGACATAAGCTCTCAGAGACCCCAGTCCTAGGGGGACTGTTCTTGAGCCTGCCAAGTACTAACACTCCTGATCCAGTTCATCCTTACATTGTTCTTCACCCGCTGCCACTGCTCCAAATCCATACAATCAGGAGCATAAGAAAAGCATGCAGCTACCTCATTTGAGCTAGCTGTGAACTAAGGTCCAAACTACAGGCCAGTCACTATCATTTAAATAGACTCTCTAAGTGCCACAGATAAATCCAGTAACAGAAAAAGGGGACAAGAGGAAGCAATCACTCCTGAACCAGAGAACCTGGTCACATTTCTTTACAGTCAAGCTCTCAGGGAAGAGGTGGGCTAAGGGACCGAGGCCAGCATGTATCCATCTGTCTATTATGACCATGCAAACAGATGCCCTTGGCGCAACACACAAGTGTGGCCCATAGATGTGTCTGTTGGCCAGGAAAAGTCTTAGGTGATGGATACAAATGCCCCCACTCCAGAGGTGAGCAAAACAAAGCTCAGAGTCCTAGTAACTCCAGAGCTCATGCTCATAAGAACCACACTGTATACTTCCCTACTATGTGTAAAGCTTTAAGGTAGTAGAGAAAGCCAGGTCTCCATTTAAAAAAGCAAACCAGGACAAAAATACCCCCAAATCTAGTCTGTCAGCACAGAGAACTATTTACAGTTGGAAGCAGGCCTCAGTATTTTTTTAAGTAGGAGGCTCCCTCCCTTTCTGCTACCTACGGGTGCAATTTCCAGTCCTTTCTCCAAAAGAAACATTTGGCTTTCTACAGAGAACCTCTGAGACCTCATGTGACTGAAAATGGAAGAAGGGGAAAGAGGCCCTCATCACACCCCATCCCAAACCCCCCCTAGGGAAGCTGAGGTTGGGCCCCTGTAGATCCATTTATTTTAGAAGGTACTTGGTTCTAAAGCATTTGTTTCAGAAATTACCCCCCTGCCCCATCAATAGTAGCTTTCAACGGCTCTTCCCGGGTGGCCTTGTCTCTTTTAAATTTCATTTCCTGTTGGAAAGGATAAACAGGTAACTGTTTAATGCCACTGACTGGACTCATTTAACAGAAAAACAGGACCTGAGTGAGGCCGGGGAACCAGGGTGGAGTTGATAGGTGGAACAGAGCAGCTGGGTGAAGAGAAAGACATTAAAGAATATCAAATGATGGGGTTTATTTTACTGCTTCTGCATGTGATGAAACTTACCCCACAGGAGGAGGGGATATGAATGCATAGGAGACAGTGTAACCAGCTGCCATGCTGAACATGGATCCCTGGACTTGGCCTAGAGGCTTTGGTGGAAATCCTGGCACTCCCACTCACCACGGGTGCCCTTCAGCCAACTCCTTTAAGCCTGATAAGCCTCAGTTGCCTTTCTCTTCTACCATACAAGGTGGTATGAATTCAAATGATGCATGCAACATGCTTATTAGCAAGTGCCTCACACACAGTAGGTATTCACCTGCAGCAGCTATGAATTGACATAGCTGAGATATGAACCCAAACAATTTAGAATCATGTTTCCTACTGCATACCATACATTGCGTTGGGCAATAAGAACATGCCAATAGATAAGAGAGCCCCTGACTTTAAAAAAGGCAGGCACGAAATAGATAATTTCAATACAGCATGGTAAGGACTGTGATCAAGATAGACATGGGGTGATATGGTAGCCCATATATGAAGCATTCAGGGGCACTGTTGATGGCATGGTCGATGAGACTGATGAAAGCATTCATTCATCATCTCTCTCTCTAGAATACAAGGTCCAGCAAAGTAGGGATATAGCCTATCTTATTCAGCACTATGCCCATTAGAAGCCCTGTGGGAAAAAGGGGGTGAGGGAATGCTTAAGAGGAGAATGAGGTTAGAGGCAATCCAGTCAGAAGAAACTGCATGAACAAAGGTGCAGAGACTGAAGTAGAGACAGATATTTAGGGAATTAGAAGCAGGCTGTTGAAATAAGTGGAGTATAAAGTAGGGCCCTGGGTAGCTTAGTTGGTTGAGTGTCCGACTCTTCAACTCTTGATTTTGGCTCAGGTCATGATCTCGCAGTTCAGGGTTTGAGCCCTGCATTGAGCTCCGTGCTGACAGCGCAGAACCCACTTGCGATTCTCTCCTCTCTCTGCCCCTCCCCTTGGCTCTCTCCCAAAATAAATAATAAAAAACTTTAAAAAAAGATAAGTATTTAAAGTACGGGGGTAGGGATAGGTGAGAGGAATCAGCAGAGGTAAGCCCATGGAGAACCTTGATCATCAAGCTAAGAAGTGTGGTGCTGGTGTGGGTGAACATTCACATATGGAAGGCCAGAACGGGTGTGGGCTGGTTGAACAAGATCTAAAATCTCTAAAATATGCTTTCCCTACAAGCCTGCCAAAGTACCTATGATTTTTTTTTACTATAAAGCCCAAAGTAATAATCATATTAACCAAAACCAGCTGTTACTTCTTACTCTCCAATTAGTTTATCAGATTTGCTAGCCAGGTCAACTTTCACAACAACCATATGAAGTCATTACCCTTTATTATCTCATCTTACAAATGAGAAGACCAAAGCACAGATCGGTTGAGTGGCTTGCTCAGAGTCACATAGAGTGTAGGTAGCAGATACAGGATTCAAACTTAGTTACCTCCGTCCCAGAGTTTGTTCTCTTAACTGCCATATTATCTCAAATCTGTCTTCCAGTTCACTATTTCCCTCTTCAGCTGAATGCATCCACTGTTTAACCCACTTGATGAACTTGTAATTTCTATAACTCTATTTTTCAATTCCAGAATTTCTACATAGTTATTTTAAAATCTACTTTTAAAAATCATACTATCTTGTACTTGACCTATGGCTTCTATTTCCTCATCTCCACAAAAAATTTTATGTATGTACATATGTATAAAGTTCCCCATGAAACTTTAAAAAAAATTTTTTTACATTTATTTATTTTTGAGAAACAGAGTGAGACAAAGCATGAGCAGGGGAGGGGCAGAGAGAGATGGAGACACAGAATCTGAAGCAGGCTCCAGGCTCTGACAAGTGGTCAGCACAGAACCTGATGTGGGGCTCCAACTCACAAACTGTGGGATCATGACCTGAGCTGAAGTCAGACGCTCAACCGACTAAGCCACCCAGGTGCCCCCCCAATGAAACATTTTTTAAATGTTTATTTATTTTGAGAGAGAGAGAGAGAGAGAGAGGGAGGGAGAGAGAGATCGATCATGAGTGGAGAAGGGGCACAGAGAAAGGGAGAGAGAGAGGGGAAGAGAATCCCAAGCAGGTTCTGAGCTGTCAGTGCAGAGCCTGATGCAGGGCTCAAACTCAAGAACTGTGAGATCTTGAGCTGAAATCAAAAGTCACAACTTTAACCGACTGAGCACCACTCAAGCTCCCCTCCCATGAAACTTTTTTTTAACGTTTATTTATTTTGAGAGAGGGAGAGAACAAGCAGGGGAGGGGCAGAGAGAGAGAGAGAGAAAGAGAGAATCTGAAGCAGGCTCCACACTTTGTGCTGAGCCTGGAGTGGGGTTCGATCTCACAACTGAGATCATGACCTGAGCCAAAATCAAGAGTAGGACGCTTAACCAACTGAGCCACCCAGGCACCCCTCCCATGAAATATTTTAAACATACATTCTCTCTCAAATTGGTCTATTGTCTTTAGTTTCCAAGTATGAGCTTTTCCATGTGTTTTGTCTACTGGCTCTTGCTAATGGTGGCTTTCTTTTATTCTTCTCCTGCATGTACTATAATTTTTAAAAGTAAACTTAACATCAGTAGGAGTTTGCCGGTCTTATTTAGTGGTTTTGATTTTAGAACTTTTGTTTTTGGTGGGAACGGAACACGTACTGTGATGGTGAGACAGTTTGTGAGCTGGTTGTAGGTTGTCCCCTGTCAGGGTCTCAGAGTTTAGTCAATTCCAGACCAAGTTTTTACATTATCTTCTTGGTTTGTGGCTTGTATACTACATGAGAAGAACTTCAACCCCCAACCCCCATACAGCACAGGTTGGGGCTTGTATTTCCTGTGAGTGATCCCAATGTCCCAGGGTGGTTTGTGGACTGCCACACATATCCTCAGCAGAATTCTCATTCTTGCATGCTTGGTCCTCACTAGCAGCTTAAGCAGTGAGGTGGTTTCCTATGGCCTCAGTTCTGATCCCCAAAGGGTATTGAAACTCTAGCCCCTAAGAACCGTACTCATTGCCCATATTTTTATAAAATCTTTTAATTCCTTCTTGCTGATCATTGCTCTACCATTGAGTTTGCTCTTCTGGCACTTGGAGGTTTATCTGTTTTGTGTGCCAGCCTGGCAATGATCTTTTTTTTACATTGTATATTTTCATCAGCATCTCTCTGTAATCAGGGGGGAATGTGCCTTGACAGCTCAATCTATCAAATTGACCAGAAGGCTTTGATTATACATATAGATACCAGTCCTTTCCACTTGACTCTGTGTTCACAGAGGACAGAGACCTTTGTCTCATTCATCTTTCACTACTAATTTTTCAGACAGTGCCCAGACCAGAGTAGGAAGCAAAAAAGATTTGGCTGATGAATAAAAGAATTAATCAGTTTTCTCTCACTCTAAATGGGAATGAAAGACCATATACTAATTATCTTCTAGAGAAATATGATACCAAGGAGCTCTGGAAAGCCATCCATGCCCTCTGGAAGACTCATGTTGAACACACAAAAAGTTTGCCTTAGTCCAGCTTTGTAGCAAGTAGGTTCACTACTATTGACACTACTTTCTTGAAGGGCAACCACTGCTAATTACAGTCCTGGTCTGGTAGAAATTCAAAGTCTGGCAAGCTAGATTCTTGACTGGTGGCTCTGCTGCCTTTTTAGCAGATACTGATGTTCTTTTATAGCCATAATTAGAACCTGATCAACAACATGTAGTGTACAATGATATCATTTTTACTGTTGGTGCCATAAAGAACTTGCCGATTAAGTTCACGTTGTTTTTAAGTAGGCTCCACACCCAATGTGGGGTTTCAACTCATGACCCTGATATCAAGAGTTGGATGCTCTACCGACTGAGCCAGCCAGGCACCCCAAGTTCACATTCTTGAAAGCACCTTGCACAGTACTTGTCACATAGTGAGTAGTGAGTTAAGATTTAGTGTGTTTTACGTCTTCTTTTACATTAAAAAAATGTAAAAATATTTGTTGAAAATCTATTGCCTCCTAGGCATTGTGCCTAGTGCAGGACATGGAAGGGAATAATATACAGTCCCTGCTCCAATCCTAAAGTAGAAAAAGAATGTCCAAAGTAAATTTAACAATAGAAAATTATTCTAAATGTCCTCCTACTTAAAGTGAAAAGATATTTCACCTTATCCCGCCACCCTAAAATGCCTAATAAAGTATAACCATCAGAATATGGGTTACCTGGTTGACTCAGTTGGTTAAGCATCTGACTCTTGATCTCAGCTCAGAATAACCTTGCCTATTACTATTTTATAAGGTTCTCTCTCTTCAGAGAGGAAATACAACTCACAGTGAACACATGAGCAGACAAAAGAGAGCTGATTATAAAAGGCATCTGACATAAAGGACAATGATTTTTGAGCTTTTATCACTATAATCCCAGAACCTAGAATCATGCCTGAAGTAAAGTAGAATAAGTTTGCTGCATGTTTTGCACATATATATACAGAGGTGTCCATCCACATATATGGCCTAAGTTGTCACTCATTCCACACATTTATTGAGGATTCCTATGAACAAGAGTCTGTGTTAGATTTTGCAATGGAGACAAAGAAAAAAGAACAAGAACGAGAATAAGATAGAAATCCTATTTACAAGGAGCTTTCAGGCATAAGAATGACACAGACAGGTGTATAAATCACCATGATATAACACAGAAAATGTTAAGAACAGAGAAAAGGTCTATGGGAGTTCCAAAGAAAGAAAGGCCACTTCCTGCTGAGGGATTAGATAAGACTGTGGCTAATATAGAATGTGTTGTTTTCAGTCTTGAAGGATAAGTAATTTGTGGCGTGCAGAAGGGAGAAAATGGGCACTGGCAAAGAAAAAAAGGGGTGATTCAGATGGAAAGAATAGCTTAGGCAAAAGGAGAGAGGCAGAAAAGCACAGGGTATATAAGAAGAAATATAAATTTTGCTGGAGATGCATAAAAGGATATAAAGGGGGCTAAAGAGAAATATGGCTAGAAAGGTAAGATGAGCCACATTGCAGGGGCTTTGAAGGTGTCCTGATTTACCATTCCAGAACACAGGGTCTCTATCGAGTAACCAGAGCTTAGCATATGGTGGAGCTTAATTAATACTACAACAACTTCATAGCAGGAACCTGTTCCCCACGTGCACACAGGAAGCTGCCATCTGTACGCACAGGCAATTACAAACATTCCAAATACTCTGCCCTGAACCCTGCAAGCACATCAAATACTCACTGTAAAAGGTCACCCAGCAAACAGCTCTGATCAATCCTGGCTCAGGCAGAATCAAATCCCCTAAATAAGATCCACTAGATGCAATGTCAGGAAGGTCAGTAACAACCCTATTTCACATCTTGAAGCATTTTTACCATATGGAACATTTTAGAGGAAGAAGGGAAAGGAAAGAGTAAAAAAAAACCCTCTCCAGAAATCATAGAATTCCAAGTAATCAAACATTAAATAATCACAAAGTAAGCAAGGGGTTTATTTTGGCCCCCACCTCCTTCTAATGATCTAAAAAGCAGCTGATTTCAAAGAAGGCCATGCCAGGATTAAAAATGGAGTTTCACGCCTCCCCCCTCCTCCTCCCCAGTGCATCCCCATTGTGTACCTTTGTCGAGTTCACTTGAAATGTTCCATGATGAGGTAGGCACTAACTCAGCAGTGACTGACAACTCTGTTTCTGGAAAGAAAAAGAAGGGAGGGGAGAAAGACAAGGGTGATATTAAATATATAAGTAACTTATGGGCTGTTAGAAGCATTACAGGAGATTTCCAAAGGCACTGCCTTCTGAGAGAGACCACTGCAATCCCATAGCTTATTAAACTGAACAGCCGCTCTGCTTGCCAGGCAGAGGCGCCTGCATTACAGAGTCTATCCAGATGAGCAATCTGTAGGCCAGATTCAAAGAGGTGTTGTTGTTGTTTTTTTTCTTTAAAACATGGGCTTGAAAATTAAAATACAAAGATTTCATTAACAAAACAAACTAAACCTGCAGAAATGACTGAACGTTATCAAACATCAACTCTTCCTTTTCTTGTTAGAAGATCACTCTTAGACAATATATTCAATAGTCTTTCCATGAAAAATGAGAACTAAGTTTGCTCTTTCTGCTGATTTCATTTGCTGTGTTTGTGAATTGATAGCGTTTCTATTAATGGAGAAATCTATTTCTCTACATTGAAACTTAGAGTCAAGACAAATGAAAGCTAAGTTTTTGAATATGAGAGTCATGTGAGGTAACTAAACTCAAAAGACAATTTTCAAAACCACCATAAATTAAAGCAAACATGCAAATCAACAACAGAAAGGGCATAAGACACTATGAAGATTTAAAAACTCTACAGCAGTAATAGACTGTAACATACAAATGATGTTTTTATTGTTGTTTTTGAAATTTTAAGCCATGATGATGTCATGCACATTTTAATAGGGTTGCATTAACCTCCCCTTAGACCATACACACACACACACACACACACACACACACACACACACACACGTACTTTAGTACATACAGAACTCTAGTACGGAGCAGAATCTTGGAGAACTCAGTGCCTACAACATTAGATAATGACACCCACATGAATCCATTTTCCTTCCTTCAATCTGGTACAGACATCATTAATCAATTATGGCTCTTTTTGCCTGTTAAACCTGAGATCTGCCTTAGAGTCTTTCCAGTACAGTGCTCTAGGTAGACACTAAAAATGGATCTGAAATGCAAGGTGAACTTTTTAGTAAGTGGAAGAACTGGGATTCAAATCCAGGTCTGTTTCTATTGCCTACATATCTCCTAGTAGCTCATGCTACCTGGTACTCAGGTCTATGAAACCTGATTTGTTTTTCATCTTACCTCTCTCTGGCTTCACCTTTTACCTAGATAAGCACACTTTCTACTGTTTCCTTATTTACTGATAGGGCTTGGCTGCCACTTGGCCATAGAAATCACACACCATAGTCAGTGAGCTTTGTCAAGAACAGGATGTTTATCCACTGAGACCTTGCAAAGACCCACTTCTAGTTTGTCTACTGGGTCTCTGATCAACCTGCCACCTACAGGAGAGACAAAAGGGTTGTTTGGTTTGTGCAGACCTCCTTGACTTGCCCTGTCCCAGCAGCAGGTGGGAAAGAAAGTAGACAAACCACACATACCCTCCTCAGTGCAAGTGGCCCCAGTCCCCTCCTATGTCCTGAGCTAAAAATGGCACAGATTCTTTAAAGGGGACCTGAAGTCAGGTGCACAGTATGGCAGGAACTTCAAATCATATAAGATTGCAAAATATGAAAAGAAAAAGAAAACAGCATCCCAGGTGGGAAAAATGCTTAACACAAAACCACAGTAGAAGGCAGGGCTTCTGGTATTAACCACTTGTCCTAGGAATGGGTATTTCATGCAGGTGACTTCATGAGGAAAAGCTAATTGTCTGTATCTGAGGGCCCTCCATGAAGGACTCCAACCACAGCTCCGCTTAACCCTGTTCCTGTTGCCACCTACTTTGGCTCTTTGAATAATGGCCCCTTGTTTGCAGTATTATGGACTACTGTGGTTCACCTTCCAAAAGGGCTCATCAAGCACTCCAATACCCAGACTTCAGGGAGCTTTGGAAGAGAAGCATGGCAGCCAAGGCAGCATTTCAGGCAAAGAAGCAAAAGGTGGGGAAGTGGTGGGATTAAGGCAGATCTTGACGGCATTTACATTCAATATTTTCATAGCTTCATCTTACTGCTGCTCACAGTTAAACTGCCAGAAATATAGGTTTCATTTTACAGTATTAATTTTTATAGAAAGTTAGCTCTATGTCCCTTGGTTTTTCTAACCTGACTTTGAATTGCTGATTGAGTATAATTTGGGACCGATGACAAATGAATAGTTTCTTGGCACTGCTAAGAGTAAAATTATTCCCCATGTGTCCCTGGACACTAATTACTACTCGGTTCTTAGACTATGGCAAAGATAATTTCAATTCGCAAGCTCATTTAGTGATTGTGATGATTCTGAGGAATTCCATACTCGGCCTCAAGATCTATTCCTTCAGATAACCACATGTTCAGCTTCTCGATAGAGTGATAATAAAAACAGATAAAATATTTTGAAATATGAATAACCTTCCTAAAAAATATTATCTTCCAAGGCCATATATTTTAAAAGAAAGGGTGATTATTTTATGTGAAAAGTTCAATGTTAGCAATTCTCCCTCACACACACAAAAAATGATGTTTAAGAAGCTTCCCCTCCCCCAAAAGGAAGATTGACTTATATGTGAGAAAAATTCAGTATGTCTCAGCTTTGACTCCATGGAGTCAAAGGTTAGTAGTAGCTTTAGAGAGAGACACAACCATCAGCCTTGACCATGTAGGATCTCCACTAATGGATTCAGCTTCTTTCCTACCTCCTCATCATGGCAAAAGGAGGAGATATTTCCAAGGACATTTCATACCAGACTGGCAACATCTCTTTGTGTAAGAGTATTGTGGTAAGAGCAAATTAATATGTACTAATTAGTAGATAGTTGAATAGCTAAATTACTAATTTTGTGATCATAAGCAAGTTATTTAACATCTTTTGACCTCTATTTTCTCATCTGTAAAATGGGGACAATGAAAGCCACCTCACAGGACTGTGGTAAGGATTACATTAGATTGTGGTCCAAAAGGGTCCTGCACAGTGTCCAGCATAGAGTGAGCACTGAAGATCTTTTGTGACTTCCTCTCTGTCTAGTAAGGCAGATAATAGTCATCCTCTACGTGGACATACTCCTGTTAGCTGCTACTTCACTGTCGAGGTTTGAAATAACACATTCTCCATGCTTTTAGAAAAGACTCTGTATTTCTCATGCCTTACTAATCTAAGCCAATCTTTTCATTTTTGTGAGGTTTTCCCGAATTGGTCACCAGTTCTCTTAAGAACATAAGTGTTTTTATGTACTTTTATCCAATTTAGGCAAATCAAGCATGTTTTAGAAAACTCCAGCCCTTATCTTCCCTGACCCCTGCAGGAGGGCAAACCATTCTTCTCCCGATTTAATCAATAGGAGCTATTATCTTTGCAGTTTCACTGATGATTGACTTCTTGGCACGGATTCTGCAAACCATAAGGTTTTGGTATTTAAGCCTGAACAGTGGGAGTGTTATTTGGAGGAAAGGAGAAAAAAAAATAAGCCTTGAATCCTCCTCATTGATAAAAGCCTGTGCTCTCTGAAAGGATTACTGGTTCATCTCAGCAGTTGGCAGGTGGAGACCCAACGTTCACAGGATGTGGAAGCTCTTATAAGAAGCACCCAGCCATGCCACATCCTGTATCCTGATCCAGGGATACGTGACGTTACACAGACATAAACCAGCATACTCCAGAGACTAGAGGCCAGCCCAATGGTCACAAAGGCCAAGTGTGAGGGAACAAATGTCTATCCCATGGCCCTCCTTGACCAGAGACCCTGAGTCCCAGAATGTTGTATCTGGGTGTGCCTTAGCTATAATTCTGTTTTTTGCACCCACAAGATTTTGTGGGACATTACAGGATGTAGGGGGAGAGAGGACAAGAGGACAGGGCTCTAGGCCCTCCTTCATCAGGAACAATTTTCTGTTTCTCTCTTTTACGTATCAGATATTGTGGAAAAGTCTTCAATGCTCTAAACCAAAAACCAAACAAACAAACATTAAGCCTCTAATATGGTATGGTCTTCTCATTTTACAGATGAAGAAAGTGAGGCCCACAGTAGTCAGGTGATTTGGCGAAAATCCCAAAAGTTCTAAGTAGAGCCAGGCCTTAGAAATGGCTTAGAAATAAACGCATGCTGCCTTCTCTCTGTGATCCATTTTCTTCTGTCTGTGCCTCTAAGCTGTGATACGTATCCTTAGAAGCTAAGTTCAGAGACACACAGGGCATTTTCAAACAGCCAGGGTCAGTCCCACTAAACGGGCACACCTTCTCTGCTTATGATCACTGGGGGCCAGGGAAGGGTGGGAAGGAGGTGGGCAAGCTGATGGCTTTGAGTTGTCTGCTGAAGGCTCTTAGCCATGGTTGCTTCCTGACTCCAGTGCCTCAGTGGAGGAGAAGCCCATAGCCAGGTATCACCAAAAGTACCTATTTGGAAAAGTAACAGGCAGTTTACACTCTGTAACAGCACAAGGGGGTTAGTCAGCCAGGGCGTTGCTGCAGCTCTGGGATCACAATCACCCCACATCTGGGATCCTGAATGAGGGGTCCTTCCACTCTGGGGACTGAACTTACTGAGAGAGGGAAGCGAGAGCCTTTCTCACCCCAGGTGGGATAGTCAGGACTGGAGAATTACTATGCTCAGTGTCTACAAGGACCTTATAATCCTGTGGCCTCAAATTTGGATTTCTGATGTAATCTTTAAATGAAATTAACAGTACAGTCACAGAGAGAGAAGACGGCACAATTTTGCCACCTTAAACCCCCTGCTCAGGAACCCAACCACACCACCTACACTGCACTATGAAAACATATTTTTTAATAAAACCTGTAATGACTTTGTAAATAGCACAATTACCATAGAGGTGGCAAAGCCATAAACTTGTTGAAGAAAACTTTAAAGTATACTGAACTTTGTAGTATTATTCATATTTTTATATAGAGGGAATTGTAAAAAGCAAAATAAAAAAAATAAGAAGGATAAAAAAGGTGTCCAGGTTTTCTTAATGTGTAAGGGGCTCCGAGATCTTGTCAAAAATCCATAGTTAGATACCATTACTATCTCCATTCTAAGATTGAAGAACCTGAGATTATTAAGACACTTACTTGCCTACACAGCTTGTTAGGATAGAGGTAGGAATTCTGATCAATCTGAGCAGGGCATCTGACAGCAGAACCAGAGGGTCTCCAAATCTGCCAAAATCAGGGGAGAGTGGGGGGGATCCTAAAAGGTGTATCCACTTTCTCTCTGGCTTAAGCCCCCTTCAGCCACAGGAAAACCCTGTGAACTCTAAGCGCTGCAGAATACAGTTTGAGACCCTGTACCTGAGACCACACACCTCCTCTCTATCAATGCCTGGTTTCCTAATTCTAAAACCCAAAAGGATAGTAAGGACCACAAGGGGAGGGGAGGAAATACTCCTTGACTCATTCTTATATGCCTCTTTTTTATTTGTACAGACTATTTCCTTCTTTAAATCTGTTAAATTAATATTACGGATCACATGCACTTCTTATATTTAAAGGGATTATGCTATACAAAGCGCCACAATGACATACATGTTCTTCAAAGCCAATAAAAGTAAACTTGAGGGGCACCTGGCTGACTCAGTGAATAGAGCATCTGCCTCTTGATCTCGGGGCTGTGAGTTCAAGCCCCATGTTGGGCAGGGAGCCTACTTAAAAAAAAAATCTTGAAAACTATCTTACTTAAAAACTTTTATATTTGGGGCACCTGGGTGGCTCAGTCAGTTGAGGAACTGACTCTTGATTTCAGCTTAGGTCATGATCTCACAGTTTGTGGGACTGAGCCCCATGTCTACCTGTCTGTCTGTCTCTCTCTCTCTTAAAATAAATGAATAAATAAGCTTAAAAAAACTGTTATATTTGGGCTCTCTTCCATTGAACTCTAGAGAGTCATTCATTCATTCAATACACATGTATATTAGCACTTTCTGTGTATAAGAACTGGGATGAAAAAGTTTGTCCTGGTCCCCGGCATTTTCAAGAACTCAGTCTCAGGAAGGAAAGTACAGAAACACAATTATAAACAGCATGCTAGGGTAACAATAGAAACCTGCAGAAATGGCCTTCTAGCCCCATAAGCCATTCTCCCCACCCTGCCCCAACCAGGCTAAAAACATCAAGACTACTGAATAAAATATCACACACAAAAATATAATGCATAGCTGAGGTTGAAAGGAAAGAAATTCTCAGGTGCCAAAAAGGAAGAGAATGGTAAGTGGAAGCTAATGTGGGAGATGCCTTATAAATACAGACCATCTGAGCTGGGGTCTCAGTTTCAAGATTCATTTGAAAATGAAAGATGTGTGGATAAAGAAAATGTGGTATATATATATATATATATATATACACACACACACACACACACACACACACACACACACACACACACACACACAATGGAGTATTACTCGGCAATCAAAAAGAATGAAATCTTGCCATTTGCAACTATGTGGATGGAACTGGAGGGTATTATGCTAAGTGAAATTAGTCAGTAAGAGAAAGACAAAAATCATATGACTTTACTCATATGAGGACTTTAAGAGACAAAACAGATGAACATAAGGGAAGGGAAACAAAAATGATATAAAAACAGGGAGGGGGACAAAACAGAAGACACTCATAAGTATGGAGAACAAACTGAGGGTTGCTGGAGGGGTTGTGGGGGGATGGGCTAAATGGGTAAGGGGCATTAAGGAATTTACTCCTGAAATCATTGCTTCACTATATACTAACTAATTTGGATGTAAATCTTAAAAAATAAAAAAATAAAGTTAAATTATAAAAAAAAGAAAAGAAAAGAAAATGAAAGATGTGGCCAGAGAGAGATCTGGGTTCTTGCTTAAAGCCTTTACTAGAGCCTGGGAGAACATCCCCATCTGTGGGAAGGGCTGAAAACACTTCCTCTAATGGCCTAGAGAAACTGCTATACCCTTGCAGTCTAGGAATTAGAAGGGGGAGGAGACCACATCTCCAAAAGAAATCAAACGGTATGTAAAGACCAGAGAAGTCCAATGTACCCTTCACCCAGTTTCTCTCCAGGATTACAGCTTGTAGAATCATGGTACAGCATCACAATGAGGAATTTGACATTGTTACCATGTGTATGTAAGTTCTATGTCATTTTATTACATGTAGATCCATATAACCACCTCTTTAATCAAGACAAAGAACTATCATTACCACCAAGATCTCCCTCATGCTGCCCCTTTATAGTCACACCCATCCCCCAAACATTCCTAACATTTGGTACTTGACAGTCTGTTCCCCATCTCTATAATTTTGTTGTTTCATGAACAATATATAAACAGACTCCTACAATGCCCTTGAGATTCACTCAATTTGTTGCATGTATCAATGGTTTGTTCTTTCTCATTGCTGAGTAGTATTCCATAGTATGGATGTACCACACTTTGTTTAACCACTGACCTAGGACATTTGGTTGTTTTCATTTTCTGGCTACTAAAAATAAAACTGTTATGTATCCATTCACAACTGTTTGTGCTAAATTCTTTATTTCAGTAAGAAGGAAGGTGAATCTAGAAAGAAAGAGTTATATGCAAGAAGCAATAATAGGCAAATAAACTGGAAAATATGTTGAAAATATTAAATAAGCCTTGATTCTAAAAATAAATATGTGATTAGAAGTACAACAGGGGCACCTGGGTGGCTCAGTCGGTTAATTGTCCGACTTCAGCTTAGGTCATAATCTCGTGGTTTGTGGGTTCGAGCCCCGCATCAGGTTCTTTGCTGACACCTCAGAGCCTGGAGCCTGCTTTGGATTCTGTATCTCCCTCTCTCTCTGCCCCTCCCCTGCTCCCACTCTGTCTCTGTCTCTCAAAAACTAAAATGAAACGTTAAAAATTTTTTTAAAAAATACCACAGAGGTAAAAGAGGGTTCCAAGTCAGCATCGAGAAGGAGTACATCCCCCAGTTTAGGGAGGGGGAACCTAAGGATGGCTGGTGGCAAAGTTTGTTCCACTCTGACAGAAGGTCTGGGTGTTGGAAATTCTATGGCACATTCGTGAAAGTGCATGTAACTCAATAATGGTCATGCTTAATTGCATAGTATCAACTTTTTCCAACAAGTAAACAAGTAGTAATTTCAAAATCCAGGGGCTTCTAGTTTTGTTTTTTTCTTACAGATAAAAAAGCAACATCCCAGCTAATTACTGGGGAGGCAGGATCTTCTTAGGGTCAATGCAAGTCCTAGGAGAAATTTCAAAATGGCTCAAACCTTGATTTTCCCCAAGAAGTTCAAATGACTGGATCCAAAGTTAGCACTTCCTCACTCACCCATGGTGCTGCTCAACGGATGCTTAGTGGGAACAAAAGAATTGGTTTATTTCTAGCTTCAGAACAAGTTGGCAAAGACATAATAAAGAAAAGGAGGAAGCATGCTGAAAAATCTTTAACTCAGAAAATGGTCTTATCAATCTATGTAGGTTTCATTTCATTTTCTTTCAGGTGTTGCATAGACAATTCAGATTCCCAAAGACATCAACAAACTTCACTTATTTGTTCTGGTTTCCACTTCACTGCTCTTCCTTATAGGCTTTTCCCCTCAAAAGTGCCTCTTGGCAATTTTTTCTTCCTCCCTGCTGTGTCACCTGTACTTGTCTTTGGTGTTTGCCATTTAATCTTCCCCCTTTGTATGGCCCACGCACACTTTCGTATTCTATTATCAATTTTGTAAGAAAAGTCTATTACCCTGTAATTGTCTTTGGTCAGTTCATGGTCTTCTGTCGTTCAGAAGAAACAAGAAACCCAAGAAAGAGGCTTTCCTAGCTGCAATTCCATGACTCTCGACTCTTGGAAAACAAATGAAGTCTAGGTTAAGTTCCACACACAATAGGAGCAAAGTTAAGTTGTGCCAGGTGACCCCTAAACAGCATATTAGCATACAGTTTGGAAAAAGAGATGGCCACAAAGGATGTCTTTAAAAACTCCTTACTTTCACCTGGAGTTTAATGTTATTAAATTTGTTTGTTCAATGATTCCCCCATTTATTCATTCAATAAATATTTCTTGAGCACTTACTCTGTTTCAGACCAGCTAAGTGCTGGCTGGGTGCTAAAGATATAATGAACAAAATTAAGACCGTTCCTTACTTCACAGAACTGTGTGGTAGGAACACATAGAAGTAAACTAAGTGGGGCACCTGGGTGGCTCGGTCAGTTGAGCCTCTGACTTCAGCTCAGGTCATGATCTCATGGTTCATGAGTTCGAGCCCCATGTCAGGCTCTGTGCTGACAGCTCAGAGCTTGGAGCCTGCTTAAGATTCGGTGTTTCTCCCTCTCTCTCTCTGCCCCTCCCTGGCTCTCGCTCTGTGTGTGTCTCTCTCTCTCTCAAAATAAATAAACATTAAAAAAAATTTTTTTTAAATAAGTAAACTAACTGTTAAAATATAGTATGATAAATACTGTGTATGTGTGGTGGAAATGGGGATGGGGGTAAATGGAACTAGCAGTCTTGAGGGATCCTGTTCTGACCAAAACCTTTGGTGATAAACCTTACATGGTTTATGGAGAGCCAGATGTTTAGATGCATACAAGGATCCTGGATAATCTAATTTCCTCCTCTGAATAAAACAGGTATGCCCCACCTGCCAGAGTCCCATAACTTCCCTTCCCTGCAGAACTTGGCTACTAAAAGAAGCAGGGAATGGCTGTCCCAAGATCAGTGATTTGGCTTTAGCCCTGTATACTTCTTAAATTGATTCTTAACAGGGACTGGGTCCTTCATGCTTTTATCTTCTTAGCAATGTAAATATCTGCCAGGAATGGAGGGTTAGTCTAACCTGTCTACGAGGTTCCAAATTTTCAGTTCCTTATAGCTTTCTAATTTACACTTGGCTCTGAAAAGAGAACTAACAGTCTATTTAACATGGTACTTTGCACAGGTTAAATGACTTCTGCTCCAGCCAGACCAATGAGGAAACAGAATACATACAACAGAAGGTTTGATGCACAAACTTCATCTCCTTGAAATAGTGTAATGCTGACATTAATAAAATCTTTCTTATGTTTGAACCTCAAATAGGATACTTCTCTGTTTAAGTAACAGCAAAACAACCATGCAGTGCAACAGGAAAACAAAATCTATCTACTAATTCAGTGACATTTCGTTTTCTGTTGAAGAGACAAAAAAAAAATCTGGAATTACTCTAATTTTCTACTTTATAATTTGCACTTAATTCTATGGTCCATGTGTCCTTTGGCCATCAGTGAGTAAGTGCTCATTCTTTCATTCTGATTAATAGCAAACCTCTTGAGGGCAAGGATTATGTCTTAAGCTTCCTTTGTGCACTACCTGGTTTCTACACAATTCTGAACAGGCTAGATGGGAAACAGCATAGCAGAGGAATTAAAGTTATCATGTTGATTGAGGGTCAGACATGTTCAAATCCAGGCTCTGTCACATACTAGCTTATGACCTTGGGCAAATTACTTCACACCTCTAAACATCAGGTCCTCATTCAAAAAATGTATACAACAGTAATGGCATTGCATTGTGATGAGGATTAACTAGGACAATATTTGGAGATGAGTTTGGTGTCCAGAAAAAGGTAAACCTTCAGCAAAGTAGCAGCTATCACTATTAGTTTTTTTGTTGTTTTTTGTTTGTTTGTTTTGTTTTGTTTTACTTGCAATAGGTACAGCTTGAAGGCTATTTAATGCACTGATTCCCAAACCCAGCTGGGGAGCACATTAAACAAATCCAGATTCTGGGACCCTATCCCTAAATTACTAAAGCTCCTAAGGTGGGTCTTAGATAACTACCCCAGCACTAGTCTTCTGTAAATCACCGGTTTAAGGAAACTCAAATAATCATATGCCTGCAAAAAAGTGAAAAACACGAAAAGGTTTAACTGAACAGATAAATTTAATGTAATTTAAGAATCAAGGGGAAAGGAAGCTGGCAGACAAACGTATCTCATATTTGTTGTAAAATTCCAAAGTGGTCAGCAACCTCAATATTAAGACAGCTCAGTGAATATTAACCAAGAACAAAATTGGTACCTCTTGAATGACTTTCAAATCCAAGTATTTATATTTAACTTGAAGGTTCTCCTAACTGGTTGACCAATGATTCAGCCAATTAGACTTTTAGGAGAAAAATTATCATCCTACAAAGAATGAGACAGTATTGTCCCAGCCAGTATCTGTGTTACATAGGATCTCAATGGCTGGGCGTTCTGTTTGTAGATGCCACAACGGGCACGCTCTAAATGTATGCAGTCACCCTATCCTAGACATAAAAGGAGAAAAAAACAAAACGCTTTTCAGCTTTGATTCTCAGCCACTTAAAGCATTTACTAAGAGAAGCCCACTTTGGATGCAGTTGAAAAGGCTATGAAGATTCCAAGCACCTTACAGTAATACAAGTACCTTGTATTTAGGTAGCTCTCTTCCTTTCAAGAAAGTCTGTACACAGAACAGACATGAGCTCATGACTCCACATGTGAAGGATCAAGGCTCAAGATAATCATACCCTGGTTGGAGTTGAAGAAACCCAGACTCGGCCAGAGAACTCACCTAAGGTCCCCTGGCATGCCATCAACCGCCAGGAGAAGGTAACCACGGTCTCCCCTCCCCCAAACCTGGCTCCACACAGGCTCTCTATTATACTGCCGGTGAAGACTCTTCCCCAGTTTTAAGGTTTTTGTTTTTGTTTTCCCTAATACCTTCCAGCACACTGTTAATTCAATCATTTCAAAGTTTCAAGGAGTGAGGAGTAAAATTTTTAACAAGAACTATTTTCAGAAAAAAATCTATTGAAAGTATAATTTGTACCTTCTGGATGGCCCTGGAAACCAAGTGTTTAAGTTAATGGGATTGAGGGACTCTTGGGTTGGTGGAAATTATTTTAATCAGAGAGGTAAATTTAGGAGGATTACTATTATCCTACAAGATAGTAAGATGGTTTTGCTCCAGCCATATTAGCCTGGGCGTGTAGGATCTAGATGGCTGGCAATTTTCAAATACTCTATTTGCCTCAAATTACTCCACTTTAAAATGCTTTCACCCGTCTGGACTCGGTTTCCTGTACCATGTCATTGTTGATGGCCTAAGGGGATCAATAATTAAAATTAAATAGAGGGAAACATGATGCAGAGCCTAAGTTGGGACCAGAATCCCTCCCCAGAGCCTCTTAGTTCAATCTCTCCCTCTTCTGAGGTCCCATAGTGTTCTGTTTGCTCCCCCCTTAAGACACTTCACAGTTTGTAAGGTAACCCACAATTGTTTCAGCATGCTTCTTTACAAAAATTGCATGTTGCCTGGGGCATCTGGGTGGCTCAGCTGGTTAAGTGTCTGACTCTGGATTTGGGTTTAGGTCATGATTTCATGGTTTGTGAGTTCGAGCCCCATGCCAGGCTCTGGGCTAACAGCTCAGAGCCTGTTTGGGATTCTCTGTCTCCCTCTCTCTCTGCCCCTCCTCCACCAGTGCTGTCTCTCTCAAAATAAATAAATAAAACTATAAAAATAAAAATAAACAAATATTTAAAAATAAAAATAAAAATAAATGCATGTTTCCTGTGGCTAGGAACAAATCTTACTTATCTCTACACATAGTATCAACTATTGCGTTGCACACATAGTAGGCACTCAACAAATGTTTTCTGAATGCACAGGTGATATAATAGCTGCACTCTCCATATATTATATTTATTGGTATAAGGTAGTGTGGTAGGATGCAAAATGGCCAAGGTTCATTCCTCTGTGTCTCCACACCTTTTTGTAGCTCTTCCCACGAAGAGATGGAGTCTACTTCCCTAACCTGAATCTGGGCTGGCCTTTGGCTAACAGATTGTGCCAAGACCTTGGCCCTGTCCACGTGAAAGAACTACCAGCCAACACACTGACTCCTGAGATAAACAAATGCTCGTTGTGTGTGGTCACAAAGTTTTGGGATGCTTATGTAGGATCATGTGTGGGTAATAGATACCCAATTAAAGATAAGAACATGAAGGCCCAGTGAAGTTAGGAACCAGCCTAAAGCCACGGAGTGAAAAAGCTGGGATTTGAATCCTCTTCCTGATTCTAAACACCACATTATTTCCACTGAACAAGCTGACTAAATTTCAAATATTCCCGTGCCTTCAGAAGTAAGAGACAAATGGGAGAGGAGCCTCCTTCCACAGTGAAGCATGGTGAAGAATTGAGTGTGGAAGCCAGCCACCCTCATCGGACAAGGCTGTGTGTCGGCGGTTCACCTGCTCAGACCTAAGAGATGCAGAAGTACAGGATCTCTTTCACACAATGGTCTGGAAGGAATGATATTCCCACATCCACAAATCCAGAGCTCAACTTATAGCAACTGCTATTCAGAGTTGGAGATCTGGTCATTCTCACGTGCAACATACTGTTTTATTCATGTCTCTCACTGGAAAGAAAAATAACTTTGCACATAGTTAATTTTGTGACTGTTCGCTTCCACTATCAAGCAACCAAGACTGCTATGGTTTTCAGACCTGATGAAAACAGCTGGAGTTGGTTCCCGGGGGTTGAAATGCAGTTCCTCCAGCAGCCTTCAAGCTGCGTTGGCATTTGTGGTTGCAGGCACGGGAACTTTTCACAGCAATGCGGGACCATGCTTTGGATTTGCCAAAGAGCCCCTCTTATGTGAAAAGGGAGGCTTTTTCTCCTCCAAGAGCTGTCAAACAGCAGCATCTCAGGAGCCCTTTCTAGTCAACCGCAGTGAACAAGAACAACCAATGCTACTGTGCACATGATGGATGGGGCGGCCTGTTCGCTCATGTGTGTCACCTCCCAAGATGGGCTACTTGATCTCCGGCTGATAAGAGGATGTTCTTAATAGCTGCTTTGCTTGGAGAAGGTGTATACCTTCCCCACCAGGAATGCAGTCATCCGTTTCCAGTTAGGGATGATCAAGGTATTTGGGGCAATTTGTTGTGTCTGGTGGAACCGTTTGGGAAAGAGAAGCAATCTGATGGGTTCTGTCATGTTGCCTCTCCCTTGAGTTCACGGTCGGTTGAGGGCCCATGCTGTGACATCATCTACTAGAAGGCCTTCCTCACAAGCCTGCTCTGCTGCCCTCATTTATCCTGACCTGCTCCCTCAAGGTCCCCATTAAGCAAGTTTATCCTCAGCACATGGGAAAAATTTATGTGGCAATCTTGGGAGTGAAAAGGGCTTTTCAATATTTAACACCAGATTTAAAATCCATAAAAAGAAAGATGATAAATTTGATGGCATTAAAAATGTTCTACAAGGAAAAAAGCAAAAATAATATCAAATAACAAACGAGAAAGTGGAAAAAAAATTATTGCAGCTCAAAAGGCAAAGGGCTAGCTGCTATAATATAGTAAGCAAAAGTTCTACAAATAAGCAAAAAAAAAAAAAAAGAGAGAAGAAGAAGAACCCCAAGAAAGCAATAGATAAGTGGAAATGAATAGACAATTTACAGATAAGGGAATATATGTGGTTTTGAAATGCACCAGGCATGCATGGCATCATTCCAGATGCATATATGGAAAAATGCTAAATTCACTGACAAAATAAGAAATGTAAATTAAAACACCAATGAGATGTCATTTCCTCCCAATCAGATTAGAAATTTTAAAAGAGATTGATAACTCACCATATTGAGAGGGACATGGGGAAACAGGAACCCTTATACTGGTAGGAGTATAAGTTCGTACAACTTGGCAATTGGTGAAGTTTTAAATGCAAATGCCCTATGAACAGCTATAAAAGGGATATACAAAAGTAGGGAAATGTCAACATCTGAGGAGGAAACTGGGGGCTGCAAGTCAGAAATAAGGAGACTAACTTTTTACTGTGTATCCTTTTGTGCTTTAAAATTTTTATAGCACGTGCAAAACGAGAGAGCTAAAAAAAAAAAAAAAAAGAAGACTCAATGATTACAACTTTGTATGATGAATGTTTCTCTCAAGGTGTGCCCAGCATGTTATGGTACTCCAGAGGAAGAGCACCTCATCAGAGTGGATCGGAGAGTAATAGAAGTAATCATCAAAGGTTGTCAAGGGATGTTGATTCTTGAGCTGAGTCTTCAAGGACAAGTAGACATTAGCTAGGCAGACAAAAGGCTCTTTTGTCCCAGAGAACTGAGCAAATTTGGGGAACTACAAACAATTCATTATATATTGCTGCACGTTCATTTTTGCTTCTTTTGAGTACTCATCTTTATATCCTCCAGGGTCAACACTCATTAGGGACCTGATATTTGCTGAATCTCATTGACTGGCAGGCAGAAGAAGACACCAGGTCAAGAGGTGCAGGACCTGCCTTAGTGGTTCACACAGTAATAAAAGGGAGCAGTGACAGCAATGAGAGGGAGGAAGAGGCAACGTGAGAGGAGGACTTCAGCAAACACAACAGTGACAGGACAACCGTGTTAGTCATATTTCCTATATCAATGATAGTGTGCAAAATACATTTATGCATGCTTTCACAAACATTTATTGAAAGGTTATTATCCCCATTTTCATTGTGACAAAACTAAGAATTAGCGATATGCCAAAAATCGTTGCTAATAATGGGGCCAATTAAGACATGAGCCCATGGTTCTGTCCCCTACTCTAGAGTGGCCTCTATTCAAACCATCACTAGTTTACTAGGACGTGTGTATATATGCCATAGCTTTAAACACAAAATACTCTGAGCAGAAATCCACATGACATAATTAACCAATGCAGGGATTTTTTTTTCTCTCCATTCTCTGGCATTATAGATATCACTTAGTACTTATATTTTAAATTCCAACATCTACAAGGGTTGTGGGTGTTTTTTTTTAAGTTCACAAAACGAAACAAAAAAATACATCAAAAGAAATTCTCCCCCAAAATTGCAATGTTAAAATATAAGGTCAGGGAATTTTGGTCACACTGGACAGATTATCACATTCTCTGTTCACATTATCATATCATGTTCTCCATACTGAAATGTGAAATGTGGCAAGAAAGGTGAAACAGAGGAGAGAAGGTTCATCAGATTTTATGGCAATGATGTTGGTGATGGTAGTCTGGCTTCCCTAACACGCTTCGAGGTTAACAGCTATTGATAATCCCCTATTAGGGTATTCTTTTTTTGTGTAGACATCCCTCGGTCTTCCTTTCTTTACCTTAAAGAAACTCAAAAGCATTAATTCCTGATGTCTTCAAACTTCCCCAGATGGCAGATCTCAATGGGTATAGCAACTCAATCACAATGTAACAAAAGTGAAATCACAGATAAACCAACCAGAGCCTAAATGACACATGGGAGACAATGATGACCACAGGCTGCCTCTCTCTGCCATTCATTCAATGGTGATTGGCTGGTTTTCTACACCACCAGCTGCAGAATGCTTGTGCTGGGTGTCATCACCAGGCATGCATGGCATCATTCCAAAGGCATATATGGCAAACAGGCAAACTAAGAAGGGCCCACATTGCATTGACTTTGCAAAATAAAACCTTATTTAGCTGTATGTCAGCAATTTGGCAACCCCAAATGTCTGAAAAATGGTTGTGAACTATAGATCAATATTTTTCAGTGTTCTGAGTGGGTAAAATAGAAGTCCCAAAACCCATGCCATAAAGCTCACGTATGTCAATTGTGAGTGAATCTACCAGTCTTTTCCTATAAAGATGGGGTTTTTAGCTTACACGTAGTTTTAACGTGCCTTTCAACTATAATAGTATCTTATGTTAGGAGGATTCTGGGTACTCTATTAAATTGCCAAAAAAGTGAGTTATTCCCCCTTCCCTGTCACTTTCTTTGTTGTTGTTTTTAAAGACAGGAAGAAAATCTGGCTTTTACCTTTTTTTTTTTTTAATGTAAACACATGACATGATACATGAGGAACTAGGTTTTCAAACATTCAGTTGAGTTGCTGGAAAAGAGTACCATTCGAGTATTTTATCCTTGACAAAAATACAACTTCCCTTCTCTGGAAAAGACGTTTGGGATTTTGTTTTTCAGGGTAAAACCGTTCATGATGAAACAGAGAAGTCTTGTAGGATGCTAAAGAGCTCATTAAAAAAAAGACATTGAGATGAGTTAGGCATGTAAATCAGAAATATGCGGGATACTCTCAACTGCTCAGGTCCTTTCAAAAACACACCACTACTTCACTCTGTTCATCCTCCTAAGGGCAAATTTGGAAACTGGCAATTTAGCTTGGCATTGGAGAGTCAAGGAATTACAGGACAGGGTGGGGTAGGGTGGGGTGAAGCAAGCCCTCCCTAGACTTTTACGTCTGATGACCCAAGTTCAAAGTGCTCCTTGGAGTTTCAGCCAAAATACCCTCCCACCCCAGCCTTCTCTTCCTGGGCAAGTCTTCAGGTGTTCACTTCAACAATGGAAAAGACCTATATTCCAGCCAGTGCTCTCAAAGGATCCTGTGACTACGTCAGAATACATGACTCCATATTTAAGAGTACACCACACTTTTATTTCAAAACACACAGCCCTTGTGCCCTCTGTTTGCTGGTGGGACCATGGAGAAGGTATATGGGAGTAGGGACTACCTGTTTCCTGTTAAGGAGCTGACAGTTAGGAAAGATAAAACAAATGGAGACAATTTGAAATGATGGAAGGCTGATTGCAAACTGAAAAAAAGCAAGTGCTATAGACATAAGGCATTCTGAGCAATGAGGAAGAAACACTGGAAAGAAATGAGGGGCAGCTTATTTTGTTGATTCACCAATATCCACACATCCATTCTTCCATATGGATATCGCTGTTAGGGAACAAAGCCAAAAAAATGGGAGAGATGATGAAATTTCCAGTCACTCTATTCTAGGAGACAAACTGCGGTCCAGCATCAGTCGAGAAACATGATGAGAGACCTAGAAACCACATCACTTAAGAAACAATGAAGGAGGGGTGCCTGAGTGGCTCAGTCAGTTAAGCATCTGACTTCAGCTCAGGTCATGATCTTGTGATTGGTGAGTTCAAGCACCCTGTTGGGCTCTGTGCTGACAGTTCAGAACCTGGAGCCTGCTTCGGATTCTGTGTCTCCCCCTCTCTCTTTGCCCTTTCCTTGCTTGTGCTCTCTCTCTGTCTCTCAAAAAATAAATAAACATCAAAAATTAAAAAAAAAAGAAAAAGAAACAATGAAGGAACTCGGAATGTTTGGCCAAAGCAAGGGAAGACTAGCGAATAATTGATGGCTGTTTTCAAATATCAGAGAGGTGATATGTGGAAGAAAGATATGATTTATTCTGTGAGGCTGTGAAGAATGGAATCAGGACCAATGAATTGCAGGCAACCGTTACACAAGTTACAGAAGTTACATCAAAACAGGTTTTAACTGAAAATAAAGAAGGCAATCTAACAATCAGAGGAGTCCCCAGATAGAATGGACTGATCAATGATTACCCAAAAAAATAAAAACAAATATTCACTGACAGCCTGCTATTTTCAGACACTGAGCTAAGTATTTTATCTCATTTTATCCTCATTAATTTTATAAGGTTATCATAATCAGCAGCAGCAGCTCTTTATTTACATTTTACAAAAAAATAAACTGAGGCTTAGAGAAATCAGTATGAGGCTGTGCCAGGTTTCAAAGCTAAAGTCCATGCTCTTACAATTATATTACAGTGTGTAAAAACGAGTTAAAAAACACAAAAGATAGCAAGTGTTGGTGAGAATGTAGAGAAGCTGGAACCCTCGTGCACTGCTGGCAGAATTGTAAAATGGTACCACCGTTGTGGAAGATGGGACGGCAGTTCCTCAAAAACTTAAATGTAGAATTACCATATGATCCAGAAATTCTATTTCTGGGTCTACACCCAAAGGAACTGAGAGCAGGGACTTAAAGATATATTTGTATACACATGTTCATAGCAGCATTATTCACAATAGTCAAAAGGTGGAAGCAATCCAAGTGCCCAATTTCGGATGAACTGATAAACAGAATGTCATATATACGTACAACGAAATATTACTAAACCTTAAAAAGAAGGGAAATTCTGATACCTGCTACAAGGATGAACATTGAAGACTTTACGTGAAGTAAAATAAACCAGCCACAAAAGGACAAATATGATATGATTCCAATTATATGAGGTACCTAGATTAGTCAAATTCATGGAGACAGAGGTTGGATTGTAGTTGCCAGAAGTTGTGGGGGAGGAGGGAATGGGGCATCATTGTCTAATGGATATAGAGTTTCAATCTGGAAAGATGAAAAAGTTCTAGAAACGGACAGTGGTGATGACTACAAAACAGTATGACTGAACTTAATGCCACTGAACTGTACACATAGAGATGGTTAAAATGGTTACTTATAGGGACTCCGGGGTGGCTCAGTCACTTAAGCATCTAGCTTCAGCTCACATCATGATTCCACAGTTCACAGGTCAGAGCCCCTCATCAGCTCTGCTCTGACAGCTCAGAGCCTGGAGCCTGCTTCAGATTCTGTGTCTCCCTCTCTCTTTGTCCCTCCCCTGCTTGTGCGCTCTCTCTCTCTCTCAAAAATCAATAAACATTTAAAAAAATAAAAAATAAAGTGGTTATTTATATATTACGCATTACTTAGCCACAATGTATTTTTTTTTAAAGGAGTGAGCTGTCCATGGCTAGAAGTGTTCAAGCAGAGACTAGATGTCCATATGTCAGAGATACTGAGGAAGGGATTATTATTCCAGGAAGGGGCTGGTTTAAATAAACTCTGAGACCCCTTCCAACTCTAAAATTCTAGGGCAAGATAAGCACTTCATCAATTACAGAAGTAAAAAATTGTTTTATTTTTCCAGAAAAATACAGACTACCTTTTATCTTGGAGCTTCCCAGCCTAGACCCTGAGACGGCTGGGTCCTGGAGTTGATTTACAATCAGATTCTCTCATTGTTTGTAAAGCATATTACCAGAAAACCATTCCCAGCTCCATTTTAATGAGGACCAATTTGTTATTATTATTTTTTTTTGGAAACCTCTGACTACCATTGTTAGAGAAAAGATACAAGAAAAGAAAACCCAGGTCTTGCAGTTCAAGAATTAATGAAGGCCCTGAAACAATTATGCCTTAAATATACAGAGGTCTTCTTAATGTAAATAGACTGTATTTCACAGCAAATCTTCTTAGAACAAGGGATCCATTTCAGCATGACAGAGTGGGCAATGTAGCAGGGCTATAGTCTGTACTCAATTTGCAATTTTACTTCCGTTGACGTTGACTAATGTACAAATAGCCTGGCTTAAAAGGCCTGGGAAACACTAGGTCACAGTGTGAAATATATGCTAATATAGCACAATTTATATAAAAATAGGGGAATGTAAATAGCTAACTGAAGCCAGAGGTAGTTGCTCTAGCCAAGTGAGGACTGAGGAACATTGATAATGCAAAGAGAATGTTGCTCTCATTAAAACCTCCAGGAACACTAACCTCAAATTTTCCTCTGGTTGAAATGCAATGATAAATTTAAACTGAATTTTTGTTGCTCTCTGCAAGCATGTGTGTCTCTGCATTACTGATCAGGATATGACACATTAAATAATCTAAATGAAAAGTCATGATACAAAGATTAATTAACATGCCCAGTCCCCAAATTGAGGAGCTAACAGAACAGTGGGGATAAGCTGAGAGCCCACATACCTTAAAACAAGAACAACAAAAAAAGCAAAGCGTGTTAAATTGGCAGGCAGCATGACAAAGTGGAATAAGCATGGCTAAAAACAACTGCTGTTTATTTAGTGTTTATGGGTCAGGCAAAAGAATTTCACACTCATTATCTCATTTAATCTTCATGATGTGGGTTAAGAACCAGGACAACATGGGATGTAATTCAGTCATTAATAAATTCCACTGGAATCATTCCACAGCAAAACCCTGTCTGACTCATGTATTAGCCCATTCTCAGAGTCAGGCAGCCTCTCATTCCCCCTACGGTTCTGATTGCTTAGATCTGCATAACAGCGGTCAAGGTGGGGGGCGGGGTGGAGTAAAGGCAGAAGTAACAAAAAAGCTGTTGATGAATTCTGGGTAACTGAGGCTGAAAACCCAGAATTTAAACCTAAAGGTAAAGTTGAAAATTATGCATAATTTTTCAGACGGCATGGGTTTGGTTCCGTGCTTCCACCCATCTTCCATGTCATCGTTCACCGCCATACGGCCAACACTTTTATGAACCCCGTGGTTAGAACCTTCGCTGGGCATCTATTGCACACGAGAGAAGTTCAAAGCCCTCAGCAGGGCTTGCAAAGTCATTTATAATCTTGTCTCCCATTACTCCATGCTAAATTACAGTTCCCCAGCCCAAACACACTCTGCCATTTCAATCTTTGACTCTCTTTACTGGGCTGCCCATTTCTTCCCTCTGCCCCTCCTCCCCATTCATTCTCTGATAATCAAATTAGAAAAGGGATCATGTTTGTCTTATCCACTACTGCAATCTCAGTGCAAGGAATATAGCTGGTGCTGAATAAGCATTTATGGAATGTCAGAATGAGAGAAAGACATAAATGAAATAAAGGAGGGAGGTAGAGAGGGAGCAAATTTTCTCCTCTTGTCTTTCATCCTTCCTAAGCAGACACCATCCCCTTCTCTGAGCTGTATGGAACCCAGTCATATACCCCTTTATTCAGTTTTCAAGTTCATCTATTTCTATATTTTGTTTTCACCTAGACTCTCAGAATCCCAGGGGTAGGGACTGTGCCTGTCTAGACAGTCAAAGCTTAGTTCAGTGTCTGGCAATAAACAAGAAATGATTGAATGAATCTTTTGAAGGTCATATAAATCCCACTTAAAGGAACCACCTTAGGTAGCAGTAACTTGGAGGTCCCAGTCAACACTTGGACTGGGTTCCTGTGACTCAAATTTGGCAGACTAGGTAAATAAATATCTGACAAAAATATTGTCCAAGTAAAGACTCTTTGTTTTGGTGAACCAACCTAGATTTATGCACTAAGGTTTACTCCTTAGAAACGCTCAAAAGATCTTCACCTAGAAGCTATTTATATGCACTTTTCATAAGCTTAGTTATCAGTTTTCCCAGTCCAGAGTTGACTAGACATAACAAATTGAGAGTAGGAAAGGAGATGTAGGCAGATAAACTAGAACGTACTCTAAGGAGAAAGAAAGGAGACTCGAGTACTCAAAAAGCTCAACAGCTTGGGGCAATTAGTCCAACTTTCAACAGACCCTGGCTATGTACTCTATTGCGGTGCCATCCAATAATTCATAATGATGACCATGCATTATTGTGAAAAGGTAATTCTTTTTTTTTAGAAGACAGAGGTGTGTGGGCAATCCATTAAGGAAGATTTCCATTAAATAGCAAACCATTTGGCATTTAATGGGCAATGCTTCGATCAGTTGGAAAATTCACTTAGGTGGAACAGTTAATGAGCTGACAATGCTAGATATAAAATGTGTTCCTACAGAAACGAAGGAGACTTCATCTTGTGTATCTGTCTATTTCCAGCTATCCAATACATGGAAAAGGACCAAAAGAAACATCAGTATTAAAATACACATTAAGTCAGGATCCTAAATGCAATAGCAGGAGAGGCTGCATTCCCATGCATCCCCAAACCAACTTTGGAAGGCTGCCTGAGCCCTTAAATGGCTCTCTGCAGAGGAACTCTTTTGGGAACATATGTTTGATAAAAAGAAAGTCACCATGAAGTCAGCTAGATCTGAGACCCTAATGACATTTACAAGACTGTACCCAATGTGGAATTAGCCAGAGATAATTATCTGAATTACAAAGTAATCTCTATGCACTTAATTTCATCCTCTTCTGTATGGTACTCTTTCAAGGATGGCAAATAAGTTTATTTATTTTGAGAGAGAGAGAGAAAGAGAGAGAGAGAGAGAAAGAGAATGTGATAGTGCCAGCTGGGGAGGAGCAGAGACAGAGGGAGAGAAACCCAAGCAGGCTCTGTGCTGTCAGCATAAAGCTAGATGTGGGGCTCGATCTCGCGAACCATAAGATCATGACCTGAATTGAGATAGAGAGTCTGACACTTAACCAACTGAGCCACCCAGGTGCCCCGACAAATGACAAACTTTAAATGTGATTGGTTGTGGTCTGGTTTGGGGATGGCTGAGGGAGGTAAATACTTAGGGGGGAAGGGGCAACAATATACAGGCCCCGAAAACGATTTCTCATTAATCAGATTCCTTCCTTCCACCCTGCCCCCTTTGGCTTCCCTGAGTTTGAGGTTCCCAGGGCAGTATGCAGACCCCTTGGGAAACAACAATATCTCAATATCCTATCTCCTACCTTTTGGCCACCCTCATTCATTCTACCTTACTTATAGCCTATTTTTTTCCAGGCATTAAGCTAGGCAATTCCATATAAGTGATCTCATTTCTGTAGTAAATTTGGGAATGGCACATCTCAACTTGGTCTTCATAAACTATAGGGCACATAGAGAGAGAGTTTATTAACAAATAGACTGAGGGCCCTGCTAAGAGAATGTAATCACTAAACCATAGTTTAGTGAGCCACGTGGGACAGGGTACTTTGCAACCCTTTGTATCTCATTTGATTTTTACAATGACCTGGCAAGGAAGCATTATATAGTAGATGAGCAAACTGTGGCTCGTCACATGAAAATTAATCTCAGCTCAAAATTCATGCATCTATGTGATGACAGAGCCAAGATTCACTCTTGGACCTTGAAGGTCATACTTACTCCACTCTACCACAATAATAAAGAATCAGGACAGGGGCGCCTGGGTGGCTCAGTTGGTTAAGCATCCAACTTTGGCTCAGGTCATGATCTCATGGTTTGTGAGTTCAAGCCCCACGTCAGGCTCTGTACTGACAGCTCAGGGCCTGGAGCCTGCTTCGGATTCTGTGTCAACCCCTCTCTCTGCCCCTCCCCCGCTCATATTCTCTTTCTCTCTCAAAAATAAATAAACATTTAAAAAAAAAAAAAAGAACCAGGACATTTTCCTTTTAGACAATGAGGAACTACAGGAAGTTTTAAAGCTGTGGTCTGATGCGATATCATCCTGCATCAACCCAGCTGGACATCCTGAGTTATTGCAACACTCCTGTCTTACTGAATATTTTTAAAACTTAAAGCCTGGTTCAAAGCAGCTTCAAGAATAGCCCAAAGTGGAAAGCATAATCATGGGTTAGCCTAGAACTGTGAAAAGGTGTGGAAAGGCCAACCTCAACTTTTTGGGCCATTGTTTCTAGACAGGCCTTCCTTGCCCTGGATGTCCATGTGTCAACAGTGTTGTCAGCGCTTAGGACACTGGACAGCACTTCTCTCCCATCCTCAGTGTCAGTCAGATCCAAGGCCAGAGGACTTTCCACCAGCTGCCAGGCTTTGGTAGTTTGGGGAAGTAGTAAAGAATAAATAAGTCTTAGAGAGCAATTCACACTATTATACTCTGGACCTCAGTTGCCACATCTGTAAAATGTGAGGTGATAAAATCTCTTCGCGGCAGTGGTTACAATGAGTAAAGAGATAATATTTATAAAGTGTGGAGTATAATACCTGGCACATTGGAAGCTCTTAATCATTACAGTTAAATCCAGTATCTTTAATATTTTCATCTTGTGTAGTTCATGTTTTATGTGCTTAATAAGTCATAATAACAGCATGAGGTAACTTCTACTGAGAGTTATCAGGTACCAGTCACTGTTTCAATTACTTATTTCATTATCACAACTGCCTTACCAGATAGGTAGTATTATTATTCCCATTTTTACCAGGGAGAACACTAAGGCACAGCTTAAATAATTTGTTATGTATCTAGTTAACCAGGAAGTCTGGTTAGATAGTTACTGCACTTCCCTCTGCCCCACCGGTCATAATGACCATTATTATTTTGTATTGCTATTACAGCGCCCTTTAATCCCAAAGGGATTCCCATTCAACTCCTTGAAAGCAACTCTTAGGAACATTCTAATTTATCAAAAGCATATATTTTAAACTCCCAGAGTCCGTGAAAGGATATTCAATTCTCTGAGGCTTAATGCAGTCTCTTCAGTTTAACTTCCTGGCTATTTAAAGACTTCTTGAGCTGGCTCCAAGTTTACTGAGCCTACCCAGAAAACAAAACCTTCCTAATGGTTCTGGTTTTGTAGACTTCATAAACATTCTTTGAATGATAAAAGGATCACATGTGGTGTTATCTTATTGAATAATGGTCTGGTGGGTCTTCTCCTAAATGAAATGTTGAAGCAGTGTTTTTGTAGGCCAGTGATACATTAGAATAATACCATATATTTATATAGTGCTTTGCAATTTTCAAAGTGCTTTCCTAATTACTGCCTCATTTGATTCTCACCACAGGCTTGCAAAGCAAGCAGGGCAACTATTATTACCATCCCCACTTTATAGGCAACGTGGCCCAGCAGAAAGTATCCTGGGCTTTGAAGGAAAACAGCACAGGGTTCTGTTCCCTGCTTCTCAATAGTCTAGCTGTACGATCTTGAACTAGTTTCTTAAACTGCTCAGGCTTCAGTTTCTTCATCTGTCAATCGGGGATAATAACATACAAGGTTACACAGAGGATCGAATGAGATCCTAAAGTGATGAGAACAGTGCCTGTCGTTGATTATGACTATTTTATTTTTTATTTTTAGTATCTTTTGCTACTAGAACAAAACATCGTTAAAAGAGAGAAAAAAAGGCGAGGCAGCAAGAGCAAAGTACTGAAAACAAACGGCCAGAAGTGGGGCATATTCACATTCAGGCACCAGTGCCAAGGGAATCCTCCATCTGCCAGTCAGCCCAGTCTGGCAGATCCGTATCTGACTGTGTGTTTGCGTGAACTCCCTTCTCATCTGAGGTCCTTTCAGAAGGTAGCACAGGAGCACCCTCCAGGCAAGGAGAGGAGAGAACAACCACAACATAAATCCCTGCCTTTAAAATAAGCATCAATCCCAACTTCGGGAAGGTTCCACTTAGCTCCACCCCGGAAGCTTCAAGCTTCTCTGGGCTTCCAGCCCCAAGTCACCCAGTCCCAGCACAGACTGAGAACACAGATGTCAACCTTGAGCACAGTGCCTCCTATAGAACAGATGAACAAATGATGGTAGTGGGTTTTAGAGTCACTCTCGCTACTGTTGTCGGTATTAATTGCCCTAAACTGATTCAGGTTTCTCTGATGTGGCAGCATGAGTGATTCACACAAGCGTGTATTTTTTCTTCTTATTTTTCCCAGAATCAAAAAAGTATCGTCTGCCTTCCTCTCACAATCTGCTAATGTGATCACTACAGTGTTTGTGGGGCCATTCCCGTAATTGCCCAGTCCTGGAAACCTAGCCCAGGGACCTCTTCAGGGAAAAGGATTACATTTGTGGGCAGACAACACTCTGGCCCCAGAGACAAGCATCCTTTGAGGGCAAGTGCTCCTCGGCCCCCTTACACAGAGCCCCAGAGTGGCTAAGACCATCCCACAGCCTTCCTTTCCAGAGCCAAGCAGCTCAGGCTATCCACCCCCTGGATAAAACCAAACCTCATTTTCTAAGCTTAACATAAACCAAGTGAGACGCCTGTTGACAGATGGAAAAGGGCAAAAGATTGAAAACGACCTTGCAGATAACAGCTGAGTTGTGTGTCTGCTCAGGCCCAACCTGACAATTACCTCCCCCAAAATGACACCATTTACAGAAGCTTTGGCTAATGATAGGTATAATGTTGACACTGGTACTTTTCTAAAGTAAGTCCTCAAACTCAAAAAGGTCCTCACTGGTCGCCAGGCAGGAACACAAAAATGAACAGCAGTGATGTGGGTGCACACAGGTCTTACATCATTGCATTGTGTGGAGCAAACGTCCCACAGAGATAGGGCCATGGCAATGTGACTGTAGGGTCTGCACCAAGGATGTCTCTGGCCTCTCATTTCCTCAAGGGATCTCCTACTACATTCATAACCTCAGGCTGGCTCCTCAAACTCCTCAAGGCCTTAGCTGCCTCGTCCTTATCACAGAGAAGTTAATATCAATGGCATTTTTAGTTTTTGTGAAAAAGTTGGAACATGATGCAGGGGGTTGAGTTAATCCTTCTCTTCATTCATAGCACACTATCAACACTGGTCCCTTTCTTATTTACGTTTCTGGTTAATCCCTTTAAATCCACATTCCTCTCCTCTACCATACGCAGCCATTCCGCAGTGTTTGATGTATATATGCGTTTGTTCCTAAATACTCTGGCAAATGTGCATTGTTGTTTTACGTATATGTATTTTAATTTTTGTAACTGGAATTGTGTTTTAGACCTCTTTCTGTTTCTTACCTTTTTTGCCTCATGTTACACTTTCGGATTCATCCATGTCATTCTAAGCGTATCTATACCATGACTTTTAACTGCTACCTACTGTTTATACTGGCCTTTTGTCCTTGGCCCTTTCTAGGCCATTGGGTCACTCCTTGCCTAGCTCTGTGCCCCCATGGCTGATCCTTACAGACACATTAGCCAGAGCCTAGGCCTACTGGCCTCTTTCTGGTTGTGTTTGACCAATGGGAGGCACCAAGAGAAGACTGAGGGTAGGAAGAAAGAGAGGTCAGGTCGATTGGCTGACACACTGCAAGCTCTCAACATGCTCCCCGCCTCTCTCCCTGCCTTACTGAGAATTGGGCAGTAGGTCTGCTCCTTTGAGGTCATAGCCAGCTTCTGCTGGGTCACCTCCCCTCTATGGCTCTGGTCTCACTAGGCTCCAATTACACCATCCTTTCCCCTTATCCTTTGGACATAGGGGTGATGAGGGTTTACCCTACTTGATAGTCCCTGGGTGACTTACTGTCCCTGTTGTTCCCTTAACTTTGTCTACCATCATAAAGAGTATCTTTGCTAAATGCTTTTCATTTGGACTCTCTTGAACTGGCCATCTCTTTCTTATTGGGACACTTACTGATACAGTATCCTGGGGTCTGTATCCATTAAATTTTACCTATCTAATCTTACAGGAATGGTGCGATAGTTAATTTTATGTGTTGACTTGGATGGCCCAGATGTTTCTGTGTTTTTAAATGAAATTAACATTGGTGGACTTTGAGTAAAGATTGCCTTTCATAATGTGGGTGGGCCTCACCCAATCAGCTGAAGGCCTTAATGGAACAAAAGGCTGATTTTCTCCAAGAGAGAGGGAATTCTGCCAGCAGAGAGCCTTCTAAATTGAACTGTAGCATCAGCTCTTCTCTAGTCTCTAGCCTGCCAACCCACTCTGCAGATTTTGGACCGGCCAGCCTCCATAATCACATGAGCCAATTCCTTAAAACAAATCTATCTCTATCTATCTACCTACCTGTTTATCTATCCATCCATCCATCCATCCATCATCCTTCCATCCATCATCCATCCATCCATACACACACACACATACATGTACAGAGGAAGAGAGAGGTATACACATATTCTACTGGTTCCGTTTCTCTGGAGAACCCTCACGCAGATGGGCATCCAGATTGTTGCCAATTCCCAGCTACCACCAGCAATGCTATGATAAATATTCTCATATATGTTCCCTTAAGGAACTTATTAGAATTTCTTTGGTTTATATACCCATAGTGCATAGTGTTATTATGTATAATGTTATAACAAAATTAAAACATTTTACAGTTTTTTAGATTATTTACCATGTGCTGATATTTAGGAACTAGAGACAGAACAATCTACAAAATGAATGTGATCCCTGCCTATATTGAACTTTCAGCAAAACAAGTGTGTAAATAATCTGACACATAGTTGGTGCCTAAGAAATGTGTAATTATTATTGAGACCAGAATTATCTACACCACACAGCTTACTGTCCACATTCCTATGGCTTTACTATTTCATTCTCTTCATCAACATGACTTCACGATGCCAGAAAAATCTCAGCCAGGAAGATAAAGGTTGCAGATAAATTCCTGAAAAATCCATTGAAAAAACATCTGATCAACTTTTTCTTAGAGAGCCTGACATGACTATTTCCTCTCTGTCATTCTCATACATGGTTGTGTTCACTAATTCTGAACGATTAGAGCTTGATTGTTATGCACCTCAATTAAGTTCTTGCATTCAAAGAGCCATCTTTTTTTTTTTAGTTTTTTTTAATGTTTATTTATTTCTGAGAGACAGAGACAGAGCATGAGTGGGGGAGGGGCATAGAGAGACAGAGACACAGAATCCGAAGCAGGTTCCAGGCTCCGAGCTGTCAGCACAGAGCCAGACACAGAGCTCAAAATCAAAGGCTTCACTGACTAAGTCACCCAGGCACCCCAAAGATCCATCTTTGTATTAATACAAATCCCCAGACTTCATAAATATCACAACACAGCCCCTTTTCTCCTCTTTCAAAGTACCGGTCTCCCTTATCACGATAAAAACACATAGCTTTGCCCTCTTGACATATCATCACAGTGGTACTTCTATGAAGCCAGCACTGACTATCTCTATGCAGCATGTCTTCCATTTCTTCTTCCTCTCCCTCAATATAGACATTAACGGAATTAACAGTTTGGGATTAAAGTCAAGATTCCCAAGTTCTAACCATAATCTCTGATGTACATCCATCACAGATGGGTAAATAACCTCTCTAAGGTTCAGTATTCTCACCTTTAAATGAGGGGGCTATTGTTATGGTCCCTAAGGCACTCCCAATGCTAAACGATATGAAAATCTGTTCAGGTCAGTCATCAACAACAAAATTGGTAGTTTCTCAGAAGGCCGAACTTAAGCACTCTTATTAAGATCTAAAATATGGAAAAGGAGATATAAATATTTGTCTTCTACAAAGGAGATGAAAATCTGGGGACAGTGTGTGTACCACAGCTGTACAGCCTGAGAAGAGTGTGTATCAGAGGCAGGGACAAGCAAGACAGAACCACACAGTGATAATGGTGGAGATGATGAAGACAGTAAAAAATGGCATAGTGTTTGCCATGTGCTTTGCACTGTTCTAAGCCATGCAAATTCATTTCATTCTTAGAACAATTCTACAAGGTCAGTACTAATTACCATCTTCACTTTACTCATGAGGAAATTCAGTGAAGACAGGCAATTTTCCAGAGTTGCGGAATGGCAGTCAATGTACTGGCTTCATTTTCTTGCACCCCTCTGAAGGTACTGATGAACAATAAAACCAAATGGCTGACAAAAGGAAGAGGGAAAAAGAAAACACCGAGAAACCAGGGATGTAGATTCTCCTCATGCTAGAACTTTCTCCCTCATGACAAAAAGTTGATGATGGTTTTACAGTACCAGAGTTTGACAATAATGTATATCTAGTTAATGGCATCATGTTGACACTGGACTAGATAGTTGTGTACATTGTATTTATCAAGTCAAGTTGTATCTCCTGGAGAGAACAAACTGATGGTTCCCAGAGGGGAGGTGGGTGAGGAGATGAGGAGAGGAGTGAAACAGGTGAAAGGGATTAAGAATGCACTGATCATGATGAGCACTAGGTGATGTATAGAATTGTTGAATCACTATATTGTACACTGAAACTAATATAACACTGTATGTTAATTATACTGGGGTTAAAAAAGTTAGAAATTGTTTTTAATTGTGTCTCTCTGAGAGTTTCCTGAAGTAATGCTGGAATTGAGATGTTAGAGTGGGCCACTTTTTCCCCTCTGAACATCTATAGCTTTTCCAAAATCATTAATCTCATGCTTAAACAGTCTCAAAACAACAAAAAACAGAGCCAAAGGGCATTAGGATGTCTGCATTCAAGCCCCAATTCCATCCTTTCCTGGCTGTTTCCTCAGACCCACCTTTTTAAATTCTCTGTGCTTTGGTTTCTTTACTGGGAACACGAGAGAATAAGACAAGGGCACCCAAGCAGCACTCGCACCCCGTGACATTGCCTTGCACCCACCGCTAGAGCATAGCGGGGGTACCTCATTCTTGTGTTCGTTGCTATTTAACTTGTGAAGGCATGCCTTGGCTCTCCAAAGGGCTGTTAATCCCTTGAAGGCAAAAGCTCTACCATATACTTGTTTTTGAAACCATATAAAATACATTTTTTAAAAATTCCACAGCACTATTAGCCCAGTGGATGAGCAAAATACTTTCCAAATGAATGAATGTACCCTTGCAAGTCACCATTTATACCTCAGCCAAGTAAGTGCTATCTGTTTTAGCAATCCTCAGCATGAACTTGGGAACACAGCAAGACGCTGGATGTGGGCTGAAATGATGGAAACTCTGGGCTTCCCATTCACAGGTCCCCAACACTGACAAGATATCTACCCACCAAGGAAATGCTTGATGGAATACTGCCCCAGCAGATTATATAGCATCAACCTCAGACAGGATCGTGGGATCTCAACGCCAGGGAGAAATTACATAATGCTCAGAAATTTGCTTTGGCACAGGGTGAGGACACTGTGGCACCGCTTCGTGTGTGTTCAGCAATTTCAGCATCCCATGATTTTTCTGTTTGATACTTCCGGGCATGAAATAGAAAGAACTCTGCATAACTGCTTAACTGGTAGACAAAAAAAAAAAAAAAAAAAAAGTTGACCCAAAAAAAGTTCATTTCAGAGAACTCACTCAGGCAGCTAATTATGCCATCATAGTTATTAATTCACTTTTTAAAGACTAAAGGTCTTCCACTTTAAGAATTGCTATTTCTAAGGCAGAAGAAACACAGAGACACAATTTAATTTATGAATCACTCTCTAGTCCAGTGCTCCATGATTCCATTAACAGGATATGCAGCTTTGTCAAAGTGCAGGACTGCAAACACATAATCAACTTTTATTCATTTGGGAGCTATTTCTAGCTTGTGGGGAATCCAGATTCCTTATTCCAGTGTCTTCCTTCTGCCATCCATTTGGTTTTACTATTCTTTAGCACCTTCAAAGAAACACAAGACAATGAAACCAGGAAGTCAAGCAGTCTGGCAAATCACCTACTGGGCTACAATGATGTGGAATCTATGCTAACTGTTCTCCATTTATTTCGGGCAATAAAGAAATAGCTCTGATGCAAATAGAATGTTGGGGCTGGGAAAAGCCTTGGAAGCCTTCCAGTGCAAACCCACTCTACAGATTATAAAACTGAGGTACAATGAGGCAAAATGTGATGTTAGAGGTGACAGAGAGAGCCTGAGACAAAGCTGGAAGTAAAACCCAAGTCTTCAGATTCCCAGTTCAGGGCTCTCTCCTCTTAAACTGTTCAGGAAGTGTGGTAAATTCATAGCTAAAAAAAGACATGAGAAAATAAGAGTTTCTATTTCTAATACATTCTTAAGAAGATTCCAGTAATGTCTACATTAAAGACTCATATTCAATTAATATTTTAGGACAACTCAAGTAATAGTAAATTTCTTGACCACCTGTTACGTGTTCTTTACTTATGGAACATTGGTTTTAATATTTTCATTTTGCTGAGAATAAAGCTAAGTTTCAGAGAAGGAAAGAGATTTGTTCAAGGGCACACAGCTAGTAAGGATTTAATTCTAGATTTAAATCCAAGTCCTCTGGCTCACTACAGAGCTTTTTTATTCATCTTAGTGCTTTATACATTTCAATTATTCACATTCTACCTTCACAGTTTTTATTATTAGAACTATTATTTACTTAACATTTCCCTTTAAATTGATTCACTCTCTATACTCAAATAAATTTAGCCTTCACTTAAAATTTAATATCCATAAAATTATGAGTTTAGCAGGTTAATTAAATACATGTGTTTTATATATAAGGTAAACATAAAACTTTAAAAATTAAGAAAAAATTTTCACGCGTCATCCAAAATTTCAATTGCGAACAGTGATATCTATTTCACACTTTGAGAAACAGGTACCTCATGGGCATGTTGTAAGGAATAAATATACACCACTTAAAACACTTAAGGCTCTGTTTTCATCATTATCATTGCTATCATTAGTCAAAGCTTCTTAATCTTTGCATACATGAGAATCTCGAGATACTTGTTAAATGCAAATTCCCAGACCTCATTCCTAGATCTGGGATGAAGTCCAGGAATTAACACTTTTAACAAACCTCCAGCATGCCTGTTGCTAATGCTCCCCAAATCATGTTTTAAGAAACCTGTGCCACAATATTGGGGACTATACGATTTACTGAAGCAGGAGTCCTTAGCATAACTACTTCCATTAATACTTTAACAAGTATTGATATTACTTTTTAGTTATCAAATCACAAAGCTGAAGTGACTCCACGGGTCCCTTAGTTTGGACCCTATTTTACAAAGTGCATCAGCCACAGAAAATTCCAAACAGGTTGTACTTGATTCTGTTTTCAGAGGTCCTCCTTCGGTAGCCTGGGTACAAATCTCTCTTTTCCCACTGGGACTGAGTAGAAGTATGGGGAGGGGGGGAGAAGTTAACTCTCCACAGGCACCACATTCTCATGGGTGGAACTTCCCAAAGAGGCAAAGTCATAAATATGCTCCAGGCAGCCCAGGGGGAGCTTTTGATCTTCTGCCCAGTGATCCCTGCTTGTCATCTGCTCAGCCTCATTCATCACAATGAAGACAAGGAGCTAAATTAGAGAGCAAGATCCAGTGATCTCTTCAGAAGAGACAGGGCAGTCATCACCCCTTGACAGGCCAAGAGGGCAAGGGGCAAGTTGACGGTGTGACTGCTGCAAAGCCAGGCAGGCCTGTAGGTGAGCAAGACCTGCAACCAGGCTACTGAGGACAAGGAGGAAGAGGAGGGACCCAGTCCTTCTTCAGCACTGGCTCCTGTCTCGGGAGCGCAGGTGCTGGGAGCTACATGGTCAGCTCAATATGTAGCATTTCAAGGTGCTAATCAGTAACTATCAGCCATGTGTTGTTTAGCTCTTTAGTCCTTTTAAAAAATTAAATGATCTGCTAATGTTCAATATAAGGATATTTTACAAGTAAGTCCAGACTTCCAGTTTTTCTGAAACAACTGAAAAATCTCCTAACGCAAGGCCCACATTCCAGTGTGGCAACAATTGGCTGGAGTTCAGTAGTGGTCACTTCCATTAGAGAGAGTACTGATGTCCAGTTAGCATGAGTCCACATCACTTTACAATGAATTATATCCAATCTAATTAACTCAACCACTTGTCTGTCCTGTTGGCATCTGAGTTTGTGAACCCTATGAAATCCATTTTAGTATGTAAAATGCAAATACCATTAACCACATTAATGGCATTTCTTCTTTATTCCCACAAACATCTAAATTTTTGTTTAAAAAATCTTTTAATGTTTATTTACTTTTGAGAAAGAGAGAGACACAGCGTGAGCGGGGCATGGGCAGAGAGAGAGGGAGACGCAGAATCTGAAGCAGGTTCCAGGCTCTGAGCTGTCAGCACAGAACCCGACATGGGGCTCAAACTCACGAACTGTGAGATCATGACGTGAGCCAAAGTCAGACGTTTAACCGACTAAGCCACCCAGGCGCCCCTAAGCATCTAAATTTTTAATGCCAGGGCCCAAGACTTAAGTAACACCTCATGGGTTTAATAAACATGAGTTGAATGAATAAAGAAATTTACTGAGCCTGAAGCTCTGCTACACATTTCAGGGGGATATAAAATTAAGCAAGACAGGCGCGTGACTTCAGAGAAGGAGTCTGGGGTAGAAAAAAGAATACCAGAGTTGGAGTCTGACTTAGCTTTGTGTGTCTTTAGGTAAATCACTTAACTTTTCTGAGCCTTGGCTTCCTCATCAGCAAAGTAAGGGTTACAATACCTCACAAGGTTGTTTTAATGTTAAACAAAAGAAATGCATTTGAGAACCCAGGCTGGTGGGAAATTGCCTGGAAGCACACCAAAATTAGAAAGTGAAAATATGCATAAGAGAGGTAGGCATAGTGCAAAGAAGGAAGAGTGTACAGCAGGTCAGGAGGCTCAAAAAAAGATTCAAAAATAAAATGGGTTTTAATCTGGGCCTTAAGATGCACACAGGCTCAGGTTTTACTGGAATATGAGTAAGAAATTTCTAGGTAGAAGATAGGGTAAGAGTGGAAGGGTGTACAATAGCGAGGTGGGTTTGATCAAGACAAGGAGTATGGCCCGTGAATGCCAGGCTAAGGACCCAGAACCTGATGTCATATGGTATACTGCCCTGCAACTATTGCTGTGAGCAAGACAAAGGCTTTATCATCTTTAGGTTCTCCTTAAGCCTAAGCTAACTCCTCTAACTCACATCCATCAGGTAGATAAAAGACCATGGTTCCAGTGACACCCCCACACGCACACTGCTAGCCAGACCATGTCAGATCCTCCCTCTAGAAGGACCCCCATTAGAATGCTCACAATTTAAAGGGCTTTAAATCAATCTGAGTTGGCCCAACTTTCACAAGATTTATGAAAACCTTTCATGTGGGGTTTCGCAGGTGATTTATTTTTATCTTTCTGGGTAAAATACACACACACACACACACACACACACACACACACACACACACATACACATTTAAAGCCCATAATGAAATGAAAGAACTAGTAGATTTTTACATCTCAAACGGTAGTAGAGTTACCCTGATGCTTAATAATCAAAGCATCCTAATACAAGTTTAAGTAAATGTTAATAAAATTATTTTAAATTACGAAAACACTAAGGCACACACTTAGTGCTTCTTAGGTGCCAAGCCTCATTCTACATGTGTAACATACATTAATTCCCATAATCCTTACAACAGCCTATGGGCTCTATAATATTAGTATCTTCATTGTATAGATAAGGAAAGTGAGGCATAGGGAGGGTAAATAATTTGCCCAAGTCATATGTCTAATAAGTGACAGAGCTGTGGTTGGTCTGAGCCCAGGTAGTCTCAATTCAAAGCCCACTTTTTAACTATGATGCTACTCTGCCTCTCATGAAGAATATGCACCTCTATGCACCAAGTAAGGATGGGACCACAGAGGGCTTTGAGAGAAGGACCGACTCCATCTTGATTAGCTGGGTCCTAGAGCGATCAGGTGTAGTGTTTGAGGAAGAGGAAGACACATAACAGTGAATGCCTTATTGCCCACAGGCCCAGCTTTTGCTCATGAGAACCAGAGAAATATAGGTCAGAGCTTTAAAGCTCATCTAGGGACACAGTAAGTGTTCTGGTTAATACTGTGGGCCCTGGAATCAGACTGCCAGACTTGGTTCTACCACTTTCTGCTCTGTACCCTAAGGTGGGTTACTGGACCTCAGTTTTTTCATCTGCACAACGGGAATAATCCTACTTACTTCCTAGAATTGTTGGGAGGATCAAAAAAAACTATATAAAGCAGTTAAAATGGTGTTTGGCATATAAGAATCTCTCAGCAAACGCCATCTATTATTCTTATTTCAGTATTCCCCTGTTTCTGATCAAAATCTTACACAGCAGTTCCATGTATGGTTGGTTTTATTTCAGTTTTAAGTGTGGCTGATCTTAGGGCTCAGTCACATCCAGGCACGGTCTCTGAGATCGGTAGAGTGTACCACCTGAGGTCGGCTTGCCAGAGAGGCTGGAGGATCTTCTAAGGGAAGAAAGAGGCACATCAAGGGTCTGGGCCAAGGAAGGACAAAGAGGATAATACAATTGTTTTGTTATTATTTTGACATTGTCTTTATGCTCAGATTGATACGGTCGGAAGAAATAAAGAATTATTTATTTTAATCAGTATTTATTTTTATCACCTACTAATAAGTAATTAATCACCTATCATTGGACTGGATTCTAGAAACACAAAATGTAATGTCCCTGCCCCCACAGAGCTCATGGTCTTCTGGTAAGAGAGATGGACCAAGCAGTGCCCTATGAGTAATAAAAGAAGTGATGGATGGGAGATTATGGGAACAAAAAGTAGAGGTACCCAACCTAGACTTGGAAATTTGAGCAGGATTTCCTGGAGTAAATAACATCTGACCCAAGATCTACAGAATGAAACAGAGTGGTCCAGATGTGAGGTGAGCAGAGGCTGAAGCTTCAAGATTTAAGGAAAAGAGGGTTGGGGGTTAGGCAATGAGACTGCAAAACTCATCAGGACCATGCCAAAGAGACTAGATATTACTCTGAGGGCACTGGGGAGCCAGTAAGGGGTGCTATGCATAGGAATGATGTAAACAGAGTTACTTCAAGAGAGACTAATTGTTTGGACTGTAAAGAAATGAGCCTGAAGAAAAGAAGCAGAAGTTAGTAGGCTAAAGACAAGGGGACTGAAATGAACAATATCTCCACAGGAGAGGGAATCTGCTACATGGGTCATTAGATGTGGATGGCAGAAAAGAAAATGGAAGACCAAAGATTGATTTCTAGTTCGTACACTGGATGGACAACAGGGGGCTATTCATGGAGACAGGAAACACAGGAGAGAAGTCAGTTGGGGCGGGGAGGTGGGGAGATGACACAAAACTCAGTTTTGTATAAGCTGAGTTTGAGATGGTCTTTAGACTCCCAAGGGCAACTAACAATTGGCTCCAGGAGTCTATATTTCAGAAGAGCCCCCAGATTGGACATACAGATGGGATGTCATCACTCAATAAATAATCCCTAGAGTGATGGGAAGGGAATGAAACTCCCAAGTAAGACTATGAAATAGAGGCAAAACCTGGGACCAAACCACGAGAAAGAGCGGAATTTAGTGGAAGGGTAAAAACAGGGGTGTTGCCAAATAAGTGAAATAACATGTCTGTATCTCCCGCTCCCCATGAGGACATTAAACTTTGTGAGGGCAGGTCCTTCACTTGTTAATTATTTTATTCCCAGCACCTGGCACTGAGCCTGGTGCAAAGCTCTGTGGCTATTTCTTGAGTGAATGAGTAAATTGTCTAAGGTCACACAACCAGAAAGTGGCACAGCCACAGTAGCCTGGATGACTCCAAACAGACTCTCTTCCCCCTGTGAACTGAGAGAAGAATCTAGGATTTGGAGTAAAGTGGTATGGAAGGTTTTCTAATCACTCTATAATTCCAGGATTCCAAGAAAGGACCTGTTTAATACTCTCATCACAAAACACTCAATGGGAAATTATTCAATCATTTTATTATTTCCTGGGTCTGCACCGCCTTCTGTAAACACTGAGCTCTGGGTTGAGTGAATTCCTGCAGACTCAGATATACACTGGCTTTGCTGCTGTGGTCATCAGCAGAAGCACGTACAGGGTGACCTTCTCTTTCCACCTGCAACCACAGTACGATGGACAAGGATCCCAGCCAGGCAGTCCATAGGATGCTACAGTTAGGGCCTTTCAGAGAAGGTTGTGTTGCTAAGTATTAAACCGGTGGGTATTTACAATAAGTTGGGGGTGGGATCAATCAGTTCATCTCACTCTCTTCTGGTATGGAATTTCCCATGCAGCAAAGAAATCAGCACTGCTGTTTCTACTGTTCATTATAGGAATATCCATGTTTTAGGTAAGGTTCCTCTACAATTAAGTAAGATTTATCTAAATATATAAACAACCAAATACATAAATATCTAAATACTTAGATATTTGCACAAAGTTCTGTACTTAGGTAGAGTTTCTATGTTTCAGATTTCTCATAAGAAAAATTATACATACTGCTTGCTAAAAAAAACTTAGGAGAAGTGTTAATAAAAGGATAAAACATATTTCATAATCCCACCATTCAGAAATCATCACTGTTATCATTTGAGGTTATTTCCTTTCCTTTTCTATACACCAAACAAAATATATAAATACGTGTGTCAAATTTATAGAATCATTCCCCTTCTGCTGAGCATTTATTTTGTATCTAGTTTTTCAGTACTGTAAGATTGTTATTAAAAACTCTGCGCATAAATTATCTACATTCTAGGCCATTTCTCTAAAACAGATTCCTAAAAGTGAATTACTAGGTCAAATACAAGTTAATTATTATTTAACCTTCTTTGATCTGACAGAAGAAAATTCTTACCATCTACCTGTAAATTATAAACAGATGCAAGAGTATACACAGATATATTACACACAGTCATACGTATTTACATATACTCCTACCAATTTCTAAAGGTCTAAGGGTACAATATGCAATGAGGAATTTATGCATCAGTTATAAGAGGAACTTCCTAAACAGATTTCTGCCTAAGTCACTTTCCAGGATTAAAAAAAAAAAAAACACCCTGACCAAAAAAACAGAAAAATTGTGTAAAAAACTTGTGTTAAACTATACCTCACCTTCACGTGAATGTTTATTTATTCTTAACATGTTATGCCCACCACCAGCCATGGGAACCCAAATGCCACAAGGGATCAAGAGGTGACAGAGCCAGGACAGACTCTGGGCATCCTCTAGTGCAAACCTCCCTCCCATTGCATGAATGAGGAAGCCAAGGCCCTGAGACAAAGACTGATTTTCATCTCCCACTTTAGTGATCAAGTCATGAAAATAGTCAATTGCAGAATTAGGATGATGGCAGGTCACTTCAGGTCAGTTCAATGCTTACTAAATATCTTGCACGTGCCAGGTACTCTATTAAGTTCTGGAAATACAGACATGACTATAACAGGGTAGATGTCAGTGGCAGGGGATGGGAAGCAAAAACAATAGGAGGAACTGTTAAAGAAAGCTGTATTTACTTTCCTCGACAGTATCTTTACTCTGTCATCTTCCATATATAAAGGAATTGTTTTTCCTCAACTTGGGTTCTAATGATGTTATTTCTTTTTAAAAAGAACTTTTTTTAATGTTTATTTATTTTTGAAGAAGAGAGACAGACAGAGTGCAAGCGGGGAAGGATCAGAGAGAGAGGGAGACACAGAATCTGCAGCAGGCTCCAGGCTCTGAGCTGTCAGTACAGAGTCCGACCCGGGGTTCAAACTCAAGAACTGTGTGTGAGATCATGACCTGAGCTAAAGTTGGACACTTAACCGACTGAGCAACCCAGATGCCCCAGTGATGTTATTTCTTTAGAAGGAATGAATGGGTGGTACCTGTTCAATAGGTTGGGTGTCCGACTTCAGCACAGGTCATGATCTCACAGCTCCTGAGTTCGAGCCCTGCATTGGGCCCTGTGCTGACAGCTCAGAGACGGGAGCGTGCTTCGGATTCTATGTCTCCCTCTCTCTCTGCCTCTTCCCTGTTTGCGCTCTTTCTCTCTCTCTCTCTCTCAAAAAAAATAAATAAATATTTAAAAAAATTAGAACGAATGAATGGGAACTTCTTATACTTTTTCCCCAAACTGGATACAGGGCATATATAATTATACCCACCAGGTCTCATAAAATAATAAACTTATGAAAACAACCATAATTGCTAACATTTATTGAGTGGTTGTTTTGTGTTGAGTACCATTCTACGCTTTCACTTACACTAATTCATTTCGGTTTGAGCTTCTACTAAATCAAAGCAAGTCCCTTGAGGAACTAATTTGAGAAAACCCCAAATGTGATGGGGCCAAATAACTAAAACTCAAGGAGTTTAGAGAATACCGTCTGATTAGGCTGCACCTAATCAAGGTAGAAGGCAGTCATGTAAGTGGGAAAAATAAAGGTCATTGGAAAACAAGACACAAAGGCTTGCTGGAAAGGTGGTATCATCTGGCACAGGAAATTGATCTGAAGTTGAGAACCTTGCAGACTCACTGGTTCAATCAATGCTTGGTCATTCTCCAGTTAAGGAGATTAGCTTCACAATACGCGATGCCAGTTCCCTCAGTTGAAATGGAAACTAAAATTTGACCTGAAACAATACTATTTGCTTTCTCAGTTGGGAGGTTTTCAGAGGCGGTCAAACAAATAGAAAAAAAGTCACTAATTACAAAATAGGGGGGTTGGGGTGGAAAGAGGCACGAAATTAGGACTGCTTGGTTGAGACGGGTCAGACAGTCACTTACAGGCCAGATGTGAGTAGAAGGTATAGGATGAGGGCATGATACCATCACAGACTCTTTCAGCCTTTCCTTAGTTTCATCTGATTTAACAACTCATCTCAGACTGGGTAGGTTTTACCAGGCTTTTGGTAGATCATACCTCCCTACCAAATTACCCAGCAAGACATTTTATAAAACTAGGCATCTGTTTATCCCTCTGCAAAACTCAAACACTTGAGGGTAGAACAGAGTGTTCTCATGAAAAGCCACAGTAGTGACTCTGTCAACAGGCTGAGCTCGGGTGTGTCCTGTGGTCCATGAGGGTGCTACAGGCAACAGACCCAGGAGGCATATCTTGACATGCACAGCTGACGCTCAATGAAGGAGATTCCGGCTGTGGCTTTGACAGTTCTGGGTAACTGAACCAACAAAGCGGCGTCTCCAGTTGCTCTGCATTTTATGCCTGTCTACTTGTTTGGCAGTGTCCAAAAGAGCTAAGTGGTTTTTACCACATCCAAGACTATTACATGATAGAGCATGAAGATCATAATGATAACTAACTGTGGGTGACAGGCATTCAATGTTAACCCTGTGCAAGGCACTGCACTCAATCTCTACCTACAATGTAGGACTTAGTAGCCATAACAATCCTATGAGGGCTACCAGCAGTAATAGTCATATCCCCACTTTAAAGAGGAATAAACTGAGGCTGAGAGGTTTAGTGACTTGCCCAAGGCCACACAGTTTGCTAGTAGGGAAAATGGAATTAGGATCCAGGTCTGTCAGACTCCAAAGCCCTGTGATATTCGTTTTTATAAACACTGCCTTCCATATTTACTTTAGGAGTGCCTCAAGCTTAATTTGTTATTTTGTTAACTAATTTGAAAACTATAAGTCTCCAAAAAGGAACTATCATCTTTAGCATGCAAATGATCTAATAAAAACTGAGTCCCTAGACACAAGAAGTAGAACTCTGGGTTCAATGAATATGAGTGTTCCCCCAAAAGCCGTATGTTAAAATGTAATGCCCAGTGTGATGACATTAGCAGGTAGGGCCTTTGAGAAGGATTAGGTCATGAGGGTAAGAGTCCTAATAATTGGGGTTAGTGCCCCTATAAAGAAGAACCCACAGGGCTCCCTAGCCCCTTCTGCCATGTGAAATTACAGCAAAAAGATAGTCATCTATGAACCAGGAAGCAGGCCCTCCCCAGACACTGAACCTCTCAGCACCTTGATCTTGGACTTCCAGCTTCCAAAACCGTGAGGAATAAAATGCTGTTGTTTATAGGCCACTCGGTTTACGGTGCTTTTTCACAGCAGCCCAAACAGACTAAGACACTGGGATTATCCTGAATGAGGTATCACAGCACAACAGTATAAAATACTCTCTCTTATGTTTTGGCTCCCTCCCGCTCTAACCTTTTTTTTTTTCCTTCCCCTCCCCCATGGTCTTCTGTTAAGTTTCTCAAGATCCACATTAAGAGTGAAAACATATGGTATCTGTCTTTCTCTGTATGACTTATTTCACTCAGCATAACACTCTGCAGTTCCATCCACATTGCTACAAATGGCCAGATTTCATTCTTTCTCATTGCCAAGTAGTATTCCATTGTGTATATAAACCACAACTTCTTTATCCATTCATCAGTTGATGGACATTTAGGCTCTTTCCATAATTTGGCTATTGTTGAAAGTGTTGCTATAAATATTGGGGTACAAGTGTCCCTATGCATCAGCACTCCTGTAGCCCTTGGGTAAATTCCTAGCAGTGTTATTGCTGGGTCATAGGGTAGATCTATTTTTAACTTTTTGAAGAACCTCCACACTATTTTCCAGAGCGGCCGTACCAGTTTGCGTTCCCACCAACAGTGCAAGTGGGTTCCCATTTCTCCACATCCTCTCCAGCACCTATAGTCTCCTGAATTGTTCATTTTAGCCACTCTGACTGGTGTGAGGTGGTATCTCAGTGTGGTTTTGATTTGTATTTCCCTGATGAGGAGCGACATTGAGCATCTTTTCCTGTTGGGATGAGCACTGGGTGTTGTATGGAAACCAATTTGACAATAAATTTCAGATTAAAAATTAAATAAATAACAATAAAAAAAATAAAATACTCTGTCTAAACACTTCTGACTCTCAAAGGCTGTGATGTGCAACTATGCAAGTCCCTGGGAGAATAGTCCTCACATTGCCCTTATGGACTTTGAGAAACTCAGGGTTCAGTTTTCCTTCTTTTAAAGAAAATTCTACAGGGGTACCTGGGTGGTTCAGTTGGTTTAGCGACCGACTTAGGCTTAGGTCATGATCTTGCAGTTCATGGGTTTGAGCCCCGCATCAGATCTGTCAGCACAGAACCTGCTTCAGATCCTCTGTCCCCCTCTCTCTCTGCCCCTCCCCTACACTCTCTCAAAAATAAATAAATATTTAAGAAAAGAAAATACTACAAATTATGATCGATTTGCTCAGAGAGGCTTAACAAGCTGGGTGTTTTTCTAAATAAATGTAATGTCTAGGGAAATGTTAAACATGAGAACACTGTTATTGAAGTTTCCAATGACAACACTGTTTGTGATAGTAACCAGCCACTACTAGCCATTTAACACGTACAGAGAAACCAAGTGGCCTAACCTTTCCTGTCTCACCTCCTGTCTCACCTCACCAGACACAGATTATAAGTATATATATCTAAAGTCACTTAAGGAGGCAGGAGAGTTCAGTGGGAAGCTTTGGAGTCATGAAGACCTGGGATTTCTTCTCCAAACATCAATTTCTTTATCCGTAAAATACAGATAATGATACTTCCTCACGGAGTTGTTAGAATAAAAAAAGGTGTGTAAAGTGCATAAAGTGATGGTGTGTAAAGTGCATAAAGTATTTAAAAGTGCTCACAAAACAATAGCAATTAATGCTAGACAACTTTCTATTTCCTTGTACCTGATGGGGCATAAGGCCATGGGGAAATTTGAACACAAAGTCAACACCTAAGTGAACCCTTAATGAACTCCTTACCCAGGTTTTCAACTGTGAATCTCTTCATGCCTAGTTGAGAAACTCAACATCAGTTTTTTTTTTTTTTAAGTTACCAAAGCTTCCGGTCATGCCTTTAGCCCATACAGCCAAGTGTTCAAACTCAAACCAAGTAGTTGAGATGTGCCAGCACACATTCAGAAACCAAGATTCACAACAAAACTCAGACCACCATGTGTTAGAACACCACATGGGTGAGCAATCAAAAGTGCCCCACATCACCTTAGAAGTAGGAAGGGAAGGAATTCTTCCTTCTGAACCCTGGAAGATCAACTGTAGGCTCCTTATGGGACAAGGAATGTGATTTATTTATTTTTGATTCCCCTGTTTCTTGTACAGCACTAGAAATACGATAGGACTTTCATAAATATTTAATGAAGAATGGGTGGAATGAATAAAATGAATTCAGACCGCCATGCCAGTTTGTACAGAAGGGACCCAGATTCTATCTATCCTCCTGCCCCACCATCCTCAGAAAGATGGATGCTGGCACTCTACACACTAAATCTGCATTCTAGACAACAGCAAGGAAGAAAGAGGGAGTGGAAGGGGAGAAACCAAGGGTGAGATTCCTCTTCTTCCAAAAGACTTTCTTGGAGTTCCAAATAGCACTTGTATTTGGACGTCATTAGCTAGGACTTAGTCACATGACCATGCCTGGCTGTAAAGGTGACTGGAAAATGTAGATTTTCTTAGTTGGGAGGCAATGTATACAGCTACAAATCACAGTTCTTCTAAAAGAGAAATACATATTGTCAGGAGACATACAGTATGTAGGTTACTATAATTACATAAGTAATTAATTAAAGCACTCATTAAGTAAACATCATTAAAATTAAACTTTACTAGGTACCAGATACTGATCTAGGCATTAAGGGTATAAAGGTAACACATGGCATCTATTATTGAGAAACTCACTACTATACAAGACACCGTACTTTACCTAGTCAACCAAGGTGATCAGGCAATAAGTCCTAATACTTTTCAAATCTGTCTCCTGTCTTCATCCTCTACCATTTTCAAGTTTTAGTCTTTACCTGGTTTTACTGAACTATCCTATCTAGTCTAATGAACAGCTTCTAAATTTTCTTTTTCCATTCAAAGTCACTCTTAAAGCTTCTTGCTTAAAATCCATCATGTGCCCCATTATGTTTAGACAAGACCTGCATTCTTTCACTTGCCACGTATTATGTGGCTCCACTGACCTCTCCTAGCATCACCTGCCACCACCGTTGCCCTGGACTTCCCCACAGGTAGCACAAAGACAGCATGGGATCACAGCCTATGTGATGATGCTCTCAGACCAGGCCTTTGGTCATGCGTGGTCTCACCCAAGGCACTCTTTCCACTCACTTATCTGATGGACACCTGATCGCTATTTAAGGCACAGTTAAATCATCACCAACTCTAGGGAGGCCCTCTGCCCCGGTCTCCTTCCTCCTGTAGCTAGGAGTGGATGCTGCCCTCTCCTGCTCCCTTAGCAGCCCCCACGCATGCACCTCCATCTACTATGTCTCCACACTGAAGTGAACTATCACTTTCCCCTTTTATGTTATGTCTTTCATCTTGGTATTCCCAGTGCGTGGCACACTGCAAACATCCATCCCTTCCTCCATTCATTCAAGAGGACCTCTATCAACCAGCTAGATCCACCTCCTGCCCTGACAGGCCTTACAATCTTAAAGGCATCTAAAAAGGAGTTGAAAAGGGAGACAGAATAAAGAAAAGAAGGGAAGAAAGGAGGGAGGAGGAAAGAAAGGGAAAGGGAAGAAGGAAAAGGTAAGAAAGGAAGAAGAAGGAAAGGAAAGACAGAAAAGAAGGAGGTAATTAAATGCCAGTTCAGTCCTCTGGTGCATCAAATTGCTTAGCCTTCTCACAGTTTCTAAGAGATTTGAAAGCTGCTATCAGATTCACATTAATTCTTCTTTTCCCAACTAAAAAACAATCTTTAGACTTTTCCCGCCAGCATATCCTCTAATATCATGTCTACACTTACATCTTCATTTTGAAATTGCCCCACTTTCCAAGCTTGATTCTCCTAAGAATAAACATTTCTGCTACAAGAGCTAACCCCTTTTGCATTTTTTTTTAAAGAAAAACGAAACTTAAGCATATCAGTAATTGGCAATAAACGGAAAGGCTGAGAGTTCAAAGGTTTCAACCAGTCTTTTGAGGGGCTCTACAACACAGGACCCTTTTAAAGAGCCTTGACAGGAATGTTAATTACTTAAGCAAAGTCATGCATGACACACACTTACACCAAGTGTCTGGTCAAACTTTAACAACAAATGTAACTTGAGGTCTCTGGCTCATCTTTCTGCTAAACAGAGCTCCAGAATTCAAATGGGATTACTGCCACAGACCTGTTCCTATTCAAAAATAAACCATTACAGAAAGCCTAGCATTTTCTTCATGGGGCCTCACGAATCCCTTCAGCTGCACAAACTCAGACCTTCTCCCTTGACAATCTTGACCACAGAGCTGCTATTCAAAGGTTTAGTATAGCAGCAATTCCGGCCACGCAGCATGCTTTGATTAGGTAGCAAGACATCTTCATCATGATATGTCTTTGCTGTGTGAAGGTCTTCCATCACCAAAAAGAATTTCCATCAGGGAAATTCTTATGTATTATTCCTCTGGATCAGAGTACTGAACACTGTCATTCATTCATTCATTCATTCATTCATTCCACAACCAGTAATGAGGATTCTTCTACACATAAGAGACTGAGTGGTAAACCCACTGTCCTGCCCTCAAGGTGCTCACTGTCTGGTGCTCTCAGGGAAGACAGACACAGACATTAACAGTGATGACACAGTGTGATAAACCATGCCAGCAGTATACTCGAGGAATGGTGAGGTCAGAGGGGAGGATATTAATATTAAGGAATTAGAAAAGGCTTCTTGCAAGAATGATGTTTGAATGGGGTCATTTAAAGTGAGCAAAGTATGCTGGGAATGGGGTTGGAGAACAGGTGAAGAAATGAAGGGACACTTCAGACAGAAAAGCCACCTTGGGCTAATGTCCAAACTTACTAAAGGATACAATGAACAAGGAAGGAAATTCAGCACAGTTGTAGGGTAAGAATTTGGAAGAATGAGGAGAGCAATGGAAGTGGGAGTTGGAATGGTAAACTATTAATTCCTAGCTCCTTAGTTCAATATTGATGCAGTTAGAAAAGCCCCTGCCCAATTGTGCCCAGCAAAGAGGACACACAGAACTTAGAAGTTCTGATGAGGGGGTTGGGAAGAAGAAACTTTGAACACATCATATACTTCTACATTATGGCCAAGTGCTACATGGAGTTCCCTGATCATTCAGGAAGCAACAGTTTATGACCTTCCTTAGAAGGAAGGAGGCAGAAACCTAGATGATGGGATAGGTCAAAGAGATATAAACTTAAGCTATGTCACATCTCTACTCTGAGCAGCAACTACTATTCCATATATGTCAGCACTTGGTGAAATGAGAAATTCAAACAATGGATCAAACCACACAAGACGGAGACTGGAGCTGCCTACCCAGTATCAACTCTTCCCTTATTCCTTACTAACAGAACCTCAGTGCAGTTAGGTGTGGCCATGTGACCAAGTTCTGGCCAATGAGATATAAAGATAAGTGTTATGTGGGATGTCGTGCATACTTCTAAAAAGATAGACCATGGACACATGCCTCATTTGTCTTTTACCTTTCTACTTTTCCCTGCCTGGAATGCACTGTGATAGACAAAGCCCCAGCGGCCATCTTGTGATCCTGAGGGTGGAAACTACATGCTATGGATGTAGCATATATATAGATGAATGGAAAGATAGGAGTAGACATGACTTCATGGAGCCACCATGTAAGCCTTAGACTTGTCACCTACCTCTAGACTTCTTTTGTGTAAGAGAATAAAACTTTGAATCGTGAAAGCTACTATATTCAGGTTTATCCTAACTGTTCAGCCATATACTTCTACTTTCCTTTCTTTCCTTTGGGCAAAGAAGAAGAAATTCCAATCCTGTCTGAAAATGTGCTTCTCTTATTCAGGACTCATAATATGCACTTAAAGAAAAAATATGCACCTGGGGATTTGAACACTCATATACCAATGCTGCTGCTCCTTCCCCTGAAACCACAATCCTGTATTTCTGTTGTCAAAATTGTCAAGCAAAGGATTATATGTGTAAAGGAAGAATGGGAAGCAGCTGGAGGACTCAGCAGGAAAAAGAAACTCTTAACTGACATACTGTTGCTTGTACACAAGGTGACAAATAAAGGAATTTGCAAAGGAAAAAGACAGAAAATATGAGCAGAGAGCATGAAGTGGTTTTCAGACATACTTGCCTAACCATGAATAATCTATGTCAATCAACAAGCAAATAAGTAAATAAATAAACATAGCAGACTCTAAACAGCTATTCGAAGGGATGCGGTGCTCTGATAACTGCTGCCATGGAAAGATCATCAAAGGATATTGATCAGTGCAAAAGCAAGTTGCAAAACACTTTATACAGAAAAGTTGCGTCAATGAATGAATGGCTAGATCAACGAGCAGACAGACATACTGAGTGATGCAGTGGATGTAATGCTTTAAAGACATGCATCCAATGTGCCTTCCTGTCCTTCCAAGCAGCCATTCCATTAGTACGACCTCAGGAGATGGGAGGAGCAGAGCAGGAGGAGAGCCAGATTTAAGGGGAGTCCCACTTTCCTGCCTTTGGGGAAAGTATGAGAAGAAGAAACAGGATGCTTCTTGGCATCATGGAACCTCATCCCCCACAGTGGGCTGAAATTACAGAAAGGCAAAGGGGGACAGAGTTATTCTTGTTAAGGGGAGAGCAAAAGCCATTCGGAGTATGTACTGCACTTCCCACCAGGAATTCTTGGAAGGCAGGGGGATCTCCATACACAGAGGCCCTGTACTGACACAGAATTGCAACAGCACAGTAACACTGGCATTTTCGAGCTGCAGGAGGGCACTTCAAGGCTGTCCTTGACTCTCAGGAAGATGTAGCAGGAGCCAGTTGGTGATAGGAGACAGTTTGCCACATGTGTCATAATATACAATCGGGGTGAGTTTTCCACTGGGACCACTGCCTACAAGTTCATCATCCATACACCTATTCACACTTATTCATCCAGACACCAACCAAGACTGGCCTAGCCAAACCCAAAGCAGAGGACCCCAAGAGGCCAGAGGCACAGGCTTGAAACCGAACTCATTTTCCACCTCCACTGCCCCACTGTAACTAGAAGGAAGGCAGCACTGAGGAAGACCAGCTAATTTATAATTATTTTAAAAAAGACATTACCTTTCATCAGGGAAATACAAACCAAAAGCAGGATGAGATACCACCTCACACCTGTCAAAATGGCTAAAATGAACAACACAGGAAACAACAGATATTGGCGAGGATGTAGAGAAACAGGAACCCTCTTACACTGTTGGTGGGAATGCAAACTGGTGCAGCCACTCTGGAAAACAGTATGGTGGTTCCTCAAAAAGGTAAAAATACAACTACCCTATGACCAGCAATCACACTACTAGGTATTTATCCAAAGGATACAAAAATACTGATTTGAAAGGGTTCATGCACCCTGATGTCTATAGCAGCATTATCAACAATATCCACCTATGGAGACAGCCCAAATGTCCATCAACTGATGAATGGATAAAGAAGATGTGATATGTATACATACATATACAATGGAATATTACTCTGCCATCAAAAAGAATGGAATTGTACCATTTGCAAGGATGTGGATGGAGCTAGAGAGTATTATGTTAAGTGAATCAGAGAAAGACAGATACCATATGATTTCACTCATATGTGGAATTTAAGAAACAAAAGAGATGAACATAGGGGAAAGGGAAAAAAAAAAAGAGAGGGAGGCAAACCATAAGAGACTCTTAATTATAGAGAACAAACAGGATTAACGGAGGGAAGTGGGTGTGGGGATCAGCTAGATGGGTGATGGGTATTAAGGAGGGCACTTGTGATGAGCACTGGGTGTTATATGTAAGTGATGAATCACCAAACTCTACTCCTGAAATCAACATTGCACTGTATGTTGACTAGAATTTAAATAAAAATTTGAAAAAAAAGAAAAAAAAGACATTACCTTATCTTAGCACATCTCAAAGGTAATGTTTTCAACTCCATTATATTTGCATATGCATTTTTAAAGGTTTATTTATTGATTTTTGAGAGAGAGAGAATGAGCAGGGAAGGGGCAGAGAGAGGGGGAGATAGTGGATCCGAAGCAGGCTCTGTGCCGACAGCAGATAGCGCGATGTGGTGCATGAACTCATGAACTGTGAGATCATGATCTGAGCAAAAGTTGGATACTTAACTGACTAAGCCACCCAGGCATCCCATATGCATTTTTTTAAAGTTCTGGAACGGTATCAAAGAAAATGGTAAATGGGATTGGGAATCAAGACAGGAGTGGGAGGAAGAGTGACTTCTTACCTTATACTCTTCAGTCAGATTAGAATTCTTTCACCACAGCTTGCTATTACCTTTAAAATGTTTGAAAATTAGTTTTAAAAATATATTCCTCAGTGCACCTGGGGGGCTCAGTTGGTTAAGCATCCAACTTTTCATCTTGGCTCAGGCCATGATCTCACTGTCTGTGGAATCGAGCCCCATGTTAGGCTCTGTGCTGACAGCTCAGAGCCTGCTTGGGATTCTCTCTCTCCCTCTCGTTGTCTGCCCTTCCCCCACTCACGTGTGCAAGCATGCACACTCTCACTGTCTCTCTCTCTCTCAAGATAAATAAATAAAAAATATATATATAAACATGTATATATAATTTATCATATATATAATTTATCATGTATATATTCCTCAATGGAGTTGGTTCCACAAGCTCTTTCTGCAATGTATCAGGATGTTTAGGAGCAATTCACAAAGTCAATACATGACGGTGATAAGGGACCACTCAGATACACTGAGTTAGTGGAAGAGAAGGGATGTGGGTAGAATTTGGGCTACTGCCTTGGGCCCATCTGACAATAAAGAGCTAATGCTTATTGAATGCTTACTAATGTCTGAAGTACCATGTTAAGCATTTCACCCTTATTAAGTCATGTATTCCTCAACAATACTATTAGTTAGATTCTGGAACTCTGTGTAAAATCTGGAAATATGTGACTTGGAGGCCTCTGGTTACATCTACTTTCGTCTTCAGCTTCCTGAGGGCTATGCTGTGTTGATCAGTAACTCTCCGTCCTCTTTAGGAACGACCTTCCTGATGCTGGCAGCGATCAAGCTGAGCAGGACCAGCCATCCTGCCAGAGTGATGCAGAAGGAATTTTTCCAGTGAGAGGTACTCAGTCCAGGCCTCAGTTTAGATGCCTTCTCCATGCCTTAGGAACACTGGTGACAGTGCCTTTTCCTGAGGTCCAGTGCGTGCTAAAGCTTGAAGAGGCTTCAGACATCATCTCATCCAAGCTCCAGGTCACACAAGCCCTAGCATGGCTGGCTTCACCAGCACCACCGCCACCAACAGGAGCCATGGTGCCCATGGGGCCAGGTCACCAGAGCAAATCTCCAGGGCACTGGCATGCCAGAGCTGCCCTTCTGCCTTCCCTTCCCAAACAAGTACTCAATGACCAACTCTTGGTAGAGATAATTACGGGTAAAGAACACAGGCTGAGGACCCAGATGGCTTTCAAACCCAGACTCGGTTGCCTCTCTAGCAGAGAGGCCCCTGAGCCACAGTTTCTTTATCGTTAAATTTGGGATGACAGCCAGAAATGAAGCGGCAGTAAGGAAGTGTGTGAGCCCACAACACAATGTAGTACACATAGCAGGCACTCAGGCAGTGGTAACTGCAATCACTATAGCTATTGAAACCATGTATGTCCAGCTTATCTCAGAGCCTTGAATGCCAAGCCATTCATCTAAATCAGATATGGCAGAGGGAAGGGGAAATAGAGAGTGGAGGAAGGAACATGAGAAGAACACACCATTCCCCATTTACCCCAGGTTTGTTAAGGATGTAAGCTTGCTGAGTTCCTTTCTGGTCCTGAGGGAAAGATGGAATTCTGGCACTTTTAGTTTCCCTCCAGAAGAAGAAATAGCAACACAAAAAAACAGGAAGCCAGCTGAATTTATATTTCCTACTTTGATTTACACCCCCTTTCAGCTCACAATCATTATTTTTAAATTAATACTTTAACTGTCTCTCCCAAGGAAAAGGAGGGATAACTTATCTGTTTTTAAAAAGAAAATAAACCCGAAGGGCAAAGAATCTGCCCCCATTGAAATAATTCTCTTTAGAAAAGCTATAAATAAGATTTCTGATTTAAAATTGAGATAAGATTATCTGAAAGAGATGGGAGAAAAAAAAACTGCCAAAGAAAAAAAATTTATGTCTACGTTAGCAAACTCCCTAAAAGGATTAGTTCCTTTCAGTTAAGAGGATTTTTTTTTCTTTAAAAGCTTCTTCCCAATTAAAAAAAAAAAAGTAAAATTAATATCTGTAAACCCCTTCAGACATGTGAACTTAATTTCACTTAACCTGGCTGGCCCCAGGGGTTCCAACTCCTTCCGAGGTCCTTCTGACTGCCAAATCTCTCCACTTGTCCAAGCTTTACCTCTGCCATTCAGTCCCCATCTCCAACCACTAAGAATGTTCCCCAGGGAGCTATTAATCACCAATCCAATTCCCTTGGATTCTGTGGGACCTGACCAAAGCTGTCCACTGTTGCATCCCTCAAACTACACCGGCCTGCTTTGCCCGTTGGTCTATCCTCCATGTCTGCTGTTAGCCTCTTAAGTCCCTCCATTGCCATAACAGAGATTCTTATTAAAAAGCCCAACACGGGGTGCCTGGGTGGCACAGTCAATTGAATGACCAACTCTTCTTTTAGGCTCAGGTCATGATCTCACGGTTCATGGGTCTTTATTTATTAGTACCTGTGTCAGAGACTGCTACCTGCCCAGAGCACATCTACCAAAATAGTAGAACTGTAAGCTAGGTATCTGGTTTCCCATAGAGGAAAGACTCGACTTTTCAGCCTCCCTTGCAGCTAGATGTGACCAAGTCTGGCCAATGGAATGTGGGAAGTGGATATGCCCTCCCTTCATCCCTGTTACCCCTTCCTTTTGGAGGAGTGTAGGCATGCTTGTGAGCCATCTTGGCCCATCTGAATGAGGTCTACAAATTAGTAAAGGAGAAAAAACAAGAGACTGAGAAGCTCTGAATGGCTCATGCTGACTTGTCTCTTGTAGAATCCACTGTTATTTCCAGTGAGTGTTTTAGCAACCAAATTTATATCCTGACTAGTACACTACACAGTGATGATTATGCTAAACTCATTTGCTTAGCTCAGGTCTCACTCCTGAGGTTCATTCTATCTCCCCAAACCTGGAGACAGATCTCCTCTTGTCTCTATCTCAGATTCAACCTGCACTGTGACTTCTTCCCCAGTCTACTTTCCTCCCAGTTACCTCTCTCTCTCTTTCTCTCTCTCTCCCTTTTTGAGGGGAGGAGGGGTGCACAAATAGTACTGCATTTTTTGTGCTGAAAACCTTCATGTTATCTTTGAATACAGCCTCTCCTTTAGGTTCCCAGTTCTATTTAAGGTGGTCTTCAAAGCCTCTCAAAACCATCTCAAACCATCCTCTGCTTACAGGCCCCACCCTCACCTTACTGAAGGCCCTCATTGTAGCAAATCTATGCAGAATCTAAGCAGAAAATTCTGCTTCTAGTGTCCCCTGTCTACTGCAACCCTGTAGGAGCCACCATTTATTTAGCACCTAATAGTGTCAAGCCCCAGGTTGGACAGTGCATGCACATTATCTCTAATCACAACAGCCACTAAGGTAGATATCATTATTGTTAGTTCACAGATTAAAAAAAATCTGAGGTTCTAGGAAATTAAATAAAAGCTGTCCAAGGTCACATGGCTGGTAAGTGGTAGAAATAGGGTTTTAACTCAGGAGTATCCAAGTTCTATTCTGACACTTGGCACACTGGAGAATGAATGAATGAATGCCTCCCCACGCTCACTCTTGTCAACCTTCCTAAATCACAGCTCTCATTATGTAATTTTCATTTTCCCAAGATGGAGCCAAGGGTTAAGCCCCCATAATTTTCATGGCCCCCTACCCCTTAGTAACCCCAAATAGGGATGTCATCCAAGTAAAAACAGTGTGGTTGCTCTGCAATGTAGCTTTAGGGCAAGACCTCAAATCTTTACCACCACCTCTCCCCAAAAGCCACCCTCAAGTAAACATACAATCTAGGTAAGAACTTTTGCTTGCTGGCTCTAAGACAAATCCTCTGCCCCTCTCCATCACCCCTATCACCAACCAGAAAGTTATCCCCAAAATGTTCCTAGACAGAAATTTTGGACTCACCACTTTTCTACTTGTGGCATCCAGGAATCCACATTATAAATATCAAATTCCCTGGCCTGGCTTCCAAACTCTCCATGATTCAGGCAAATCTTGCCTATGCAACCTCATCCTCAATAGTCCCCTACACAGAACTCCAGCTCCAGCCAGGGCTCACCTGTTATCTGGCCCCAAAATAGGTCTCCTTTCACCACTCCTCACCTGGGCCCCTACTAGGGCTCCTACTTGGCCTTCTCTTTATGCTTCTCTTTATCAGCCTATCCTCCTGGATCCTTCTAGGCCCAACTTGAAGTCAGGTGTAAAGCCTCAGATACCCAGTGTTCTTTCTTTCCTTAGACTTCTAGAGCACTAGTCCTCCAAAGGCTACCCACTGCTCTTTGAATGAAATCCAAATTCCTTACCTAGGGCCTCCATAACTTAGCCCTACTTTCTTCTATGTCTAGGACCTTCCTCATAAAGACCTGGCATGTGCCTGCTTTGGAGCCTTTGTATTTGTTGTTCCACTGCCTGGAGTATTCTTCCCTCATATGGCCCATTCTCTTTCCTCCTTTAGATCTCATTCTAGACGGGAACTATGAGAGAGGGCTTCCTTGCCCACCCCTTAATAAAACAGTAAACCCTGCTGCCTCCCTCCCTGCCACACACTCTGTATCCCTCCTGGCCTGCTACTTTTCACCATTGCCACCTGGCATATTATATATATATAATATTATATATATATATATATATATATATATATATATATATATATATATATATATTTCTTTATTCTTCACTAGAATGGAAGCTCCATTAGGACAGGGATTCAATTTGCTTTTGGGTTGTTGGTGCCTGTTACTCAATGAATTAATGTTGGATGGATGAATGAATGAGTGAACCGATGGATGAATGAACGAATCTAGCACCACACTCCACCTTGAGCATAGATTTCTCCACACCGATTTTCTTTTTTCCTTTAGGTTCTTCCAGGTTTACCCCTTCTTCGGCACCTTTGTACTTCACATTCCCAGGAGTGGGTCTAGGTTTTGTGGGTTCTGATGCTTACATAACCAGGGTGGGTGGGTAGGTGAGTTGGGTGGGTGTGTCTTTAAGAAAAATTACAAATGTGGGGCATCTGGGTCACTCAGTCAGTTAAGTGTCCAACTTTTCATTTTGGCTCAGGTCATGATCTTATAGTCATGAAATTGAGCCCCAAGTTGGGCTTTGTGCTGGGCGTGGAACCTGCTTAAGATTCTCTCTCTCCCTCTTCCTCTCTGCCCCTCCTCCACTCACGCTCACATTCTCTCTCTCTCCCTCTTCCCTTCTCTCTCTCCCTCTCTCTCCCTCTCTCAAGAAAAAGAAAGAAAAATTACAAATGCAAAATAACAAAGGCCCTTCAGAGGGCCTTGGAGAGGATGCATAAGTCAGAGTCAAGAACATCACCTTCAGTAGTTTCCTGGGAAATCATCCTCTACACATTCACCTTGCTTGGACCCCTCTCTCTCAGTTCCCTAGAAGGCACTTCGCTTGCCAGCCAGGCCTCTGTTCAAAGTTGTTCTCCCCTTAGAAAAGAATTCATCTTGGGGTGCCTGGGTGGATCAGTTGGTTCAGCGTCTGACTTTGGCTCAGGTCATGATCTCATGGTTCATGAGTTCCAGTCCCACATTGGGCTCTGTGCTGACACCTTAGAGCCTGAGGCCTGCTTCAGATTCTATGTCTCTCTCTCTCTCTCTCTCTCTCTCTCTCTCTCTCTGCCCCTCCCCTGTTTATGCTCTCTCTCTCTCTCTCTCTCTCTCTCTCTCTCTCTCTCTCAATCTCTGTGTGTGTATGTTTAAATAAAAACATTAAAAAAAAAAAGAGGGGCACCTGGGTGGCTCAGTTGGTTAAGCATCCGACTTTGGTTCAGGTCATGATCTCACAGTTCGTGGGTTCGAGCCCCGTGTCAGGCTCTGTGCTGACAGCTCAGAGCCTGGAGCCTGCTTCGGATTCTGTGTCTCCCTCTCTCTCTGCCCCTCCTTCACTTGCACTCTGTCTCTGTCTCTCAAAAATAAATAAACATTAAAAAAATTTTTTTTAATTCTCCTCAGTCCTCTTCCATCACCCTGTTTTCTTCATGTCCCTTATCATTCACTGACCTATATTAATATTTCATCTACTTGTTTACTGTCCATCTTTAACACAACACATGAGAAACTGTCTAGTTCAAAAGTGCATGGAGCCTGGAACAATGTTTGCCACATACCCATGCCCTGAAAAGAGTTGCTGCATAATAAAATGAGCCCAACAGGCATCTCTCCCCTTTTCTGAAAACCCAAATGATAAATAAGATCAGGGCAAAGAAATCCCGTAGTTAACTCTCCTCTTTTCCAGGGCTTCTTGTGACATCTGAGAAGGTGGGCCATGACCATTACACTGCTAATGAACAAAGACAACAAGTTACTTCTGGCTTTCACCGAGTTCCTTTTATTTCTAACTCAAAAAGCTCATCAGAATCTCCAGAAAGAACTTTTTACTCAGGAAGGATCAAAGGCTTTACTTCACATACTATATTTGTGGATGCTGGGATTTTCTAGTCAATTTACTGAGGTTTATTGTTTGTTTGATGAAAATTTTTTGTTGTATTTTCATCATCTTTCCCCAAGATGAGTGGTGATCTCCCCCAGCTAAGTTCATAGCTTTGATGACATTTGGGTGCCATTTTTCTGTTTCCTTTAGTCTGGTTTTAGAATAGTTTAACCTCTACAAGACATCCATCATTATTTCCTTTTTTTAAGTGTAGGGTAGCCCACTGGTTCTCAAACATGACCGCCTTCAAATCCACTTGTGATGCCTACAACCACCATACATTTGGGGCACTTGCCCTAGATTAATTTAATCAGAATCTCCAGAGGCTGGCAGGGCATTCTGTATATTTAACAAGCACCTGAGGTGACTGTGATGTGCAGCCAAATTTGGAAACTGCTATGAGGAATCCAAGAGACTCAGATAATAAAGGAATCTTTAAGACATTTGCAAAACAAAGGTCGAAGCAACTGGATGAACTCGGAAAAAATGAGTAGGTTTACGAATGTTGTGTAATGAAAAATAAAAGCATCCACTCCCATCCCTCAAGCACATATTCACACACACACATGCCCAATTTTCCTTGATCTATACAAGTCACAGCACTGGCTGGACTAGGGCATTCAAGAAGGAGAAGATTGGTACAGTTGGTTAAGCATCTTACTCTTGATTTAGTCTCAGGTCATGATCTCACAGTTTGTGAGATCGAGTCTCACATCAGGCACTGACAGTGCAGAACCTGCTTAGGATTCCCTCTCTGTCTCTGTCTCTGTCTCTCTCTCTCAAAATAAATAAATGAACTTTAAAAAAAGATTACTAAAGTCTTCAAGTTCCCAGATTATTCCTTTTCAGAAATTTAAACACTTCTGGAAATGATATACAACCTTTCCAGTTTTGCAAGGACCAGACAGGACACTGAATTCAGGAGAGAATCACTAAGCTGTTAGTATCTAGAAGAAATCTAGTATTAACTAAGATTCCAGGCATATCCTAAGAATGCTGTATAGCCACAGTAGCGTGTGGCAGAAAGAGAATAGCACCATAATCAGAAAACTGGCTGTATGAACTTGGGTAAGCAGCTTCACCACTCGAAGCCCCCATTTCTTCATTTATAAGATGATCATAAAACTAGGCACCCCACAGAATAAAACATGTTCAGATTTGTACACTGGACACTATTCAAATGTGGCTCTTCTCCTCTCCACCTATCCAAAGCCAGGCTCAAATCTTACCTCCTCCCTGGGACCTTCCCCTATTACCTCACTTTGGGCAAAACCTTCTTTTCTCGGAGGCCACAGTGGGCAACAGGAAGGTAAGCTCATCAGTGAGCAGGTCGAGAGTGATAGGTGATCAGTGAAATCACTTCATGGAACTGAATTTGGATCTGATTCCTTTATTTTGGCTCTCCTCTCTCCCTTCTCCATGCTCCTGACTTTTCATAATCCCTTTCTCTGTTGAAAGTCCTCACCCTTGCCTTCATTATCTGGAACAGTTTGGTGCTTGGGCAGGGCTTGATGAAATCACACCATATTCCCTGAAGTTTTGCACAGAGTGTTGAGTTCTGCATTTTTAGTGAAGGATAATTCATTAAACACACTGTGCAATGTCGTTGAGGCTATCGTGCGTTATAATGCGATGGCAATAACTTATTCATTATGAATGTTCACTTATGTTTCCAAACTTCATCATCACCTTTTATATCAAGTGCCTACCACACATTAGGTCTAGTCCTGGGAATAATATGGTGGTAAGCAAATCAGATAAAAATGTCTGCCTTCAAGGAGCTTACACTCCCTGGAAATAACAAATTTCCCATGATATTACCAATATCAGCTACTTTTCAGGAAAAGAAACTCTTCTTTCAAGTGCACTTAGTGCCAACATGCAATAGTCTTCAAATATGTTCAGCCCATAAGTAAAAAATATTTGACCATAATCCTTCATTATATGCAGATCTCTTTATTCAGAACTTATATTTATGTGGTTCTGTACTATTATAGTGTATTTTATAAAATATAGTCATCAAATATAAATGTGCAAAGGATGCGGTAAGGGATAAGTATAAATATGTTCTAATACTTTCAGTTCTTGTTTTTTCTTTCTTGTTATCCCAGTGGGATCGTCCTGCATGGCTCTAGAGCATGACCTTCAAACTCCAGGCCAGCCATTTATTACCTGTGTGATCTCGGGCATGCTACGCAACCATTCTGTGCTTCAGTTTTCTCTATAAAATGGATACAAAACAATACTTAAGTTGCGGTGTTATTTAGAGGGCTAGATGAAATAATTTAGGTAAAGTATTTATTCCTGGTATATTATAAACATTCATAATGACAGCAAGTATTACCAAGATGTTATTATTATTCTAAGTGGTGTCTGTTCACAAGCACAGTTTTGGAAGACAGATAGTGTGTCTCCTGATACAAAACTCTAAAGAGTATAGGACATGCTTCTTAGCCATTAGTATCAGGTATCAGGAAGGCCAAGGGTTCAAGACCCAACTGGAGATCATATTCTCCATTGTAACAGATGCAGGTAGGACATTATGGTATTTAGTATCTGTTCCCATTGTAAATCTTGTTTTGACCCCTGGGAAGGTTTTCTGGATGATACCAGTTCACACAGGTCTCAGCTGTCATGTCCTGCCTCCCGCCCCATCTCCTTCGCAGGCAGCCGCCTCAGACCATGGGGAGCATGCAGTGGAGCTAGCTGGTACATGCATTACAGCTTATTAAAGGGCACAGAAAAGTGCTCAGGCCCCAGTGCAGATCCACGAGCAGTTTTCAAATTTCCCTGTTTGGATGGGAATGCTTTAAAACTGAAGTATGTTTTCCTTGGCAGAGGTACCCCCCATTAGATGCAATTTCTTCCTGACATTTCAGGGATTGTTTTATGTCTGCATTCTCTATAAGGACTGTCCATGGAGGTCAGAACGGAAATTACAGTTCTAAGAATGCTCACATTAGCATACAGGGTAAGGCACAAGTCCCAAGCTAAATATCTCCATCCTGGCCAGCCTGCCAGTGGGATGATTAACAAGTCGGGCTGCCACACAGGGGACTGTACTGGGAGCGCTCCCGGGGCTGCTGCTCCCCGAGCCAACGCGGGCAACGTGTGTTTAGTCTATCAGAGTATTTACTCAGGACGCCTATCACCGTGGAACCGAGACAGCCGAGACAGCCGTCTGAGAGAGGACTGCCTTCGTCCCCTGCAGAGCACGGGGTGGGTGAGGCAGATGTATTTTTTCACAAGATTCCTTTCCCAGCCTAATCCAGTCCCCACTGCCAGGAAAGATTCGGAATGATGGTCAATCATGGTTGCCTTAGGCAAGCCTGACCCCCAAAAGTAAGGTTTCAGAAGGGTAACAGGTCTGCTAAAGCTTAGCTGCATCCTCTGGAACTCGGACATATGGGAGTACCCACCACTTCCCTGGGCTCATGCATGGCACTAGGACACCCTTTCTATCAGCCTTTCTGTCTTGGGTCAAAAATGCCTTGAGGAGGGGCGCCTGGGTGGCTCAGTCAGCTAAGCATCTGACTTCGGCTCAGGTCATGATCTCACAGTTTGTGAGTTGGAGCCCCACGTTGAGCCTGGAGTCTGCTTCAGATTCTGTGTCTCCCTCTCTCTCTCTGCCCCTCCCCCACTTGTGCGCGCGCGCGCGCTCTCTCTCTCTCTTAAAAATAAATAAATATTCTTTTAAAATGTTTTTAAATGCCTTGAGGAAGCAAGGACTGCCTGTCACAGACATCCAGAGGCCCTGATGTGGAACACAGGAGCCATGACTTGGACCCTAAAGACCAGGGTTCGAATCAGTCACCTCACTGCTCTGAGTCTGTTATATACAATTTCCATACAGTGAGAATTATAAAATCCGTCTTCAAGCATTGCTTTAGAGGAGGATGACAAAAAGAAATTGAGGATAACAAAAGCCAATATGTTCAATTATTATTGAAATTTGAATACGTTTGTTTTTGTGCCACTAGAAGTTAGAAGTAATATAGCACAAATTAAGCACACCAAAAAGAAAAAAAAAGGCAAATAGACATTAAGGGAAATAACTGGCAGAAAACTTTAGAAATACTATAAGGGTACCTGAGTGGCTCCATTGGTTGAACGTCTGACTTCAACTCAGGTCATGGTCTCACGTTTCGTGAGTTTGAGCCCTGCACTTGGGCTCTCTGCTGTCAGCACAGAACCTGTTTCAGATCCTCTGTCTCCCTCTCTCTCTATCCAACCCCCCCCAAAGTAAATAAACATTTAGAAACAGTATAAAAACTCAGAAATAGTATGGCCTCCATAGAAATAAAGCAGAGAGAAGGAACCAGTGGTCATCCGATTAGGTTACATACTGGAGAGTATATCCTGGGAGAGAACTATGAGCTTTGAGTGCCTGCCCACAGCCACGTACCAACCAACAGAAGCCAGGGCTAAAGATGTGACAGAGGATGACAGGGCTGTGCTGGCCAAACTGTTAATGAATGAAAAGAGAGAAGCTGAGCATTCTCTGCAGCTGAAGCAAACCTACATAAAAAAGCACAATACAGAGAAGGAGCAGAAAACATGGGAAGAAGAGGATCTGGGCAGAATAAGAGGGACAAGGTTTTGTCTGCCACATTTGACCAAGGGGCCTTCCCAGTCCTCTAAAATAAAGAGCGTGGAGTTAGCATCAGCACCACCATGCTTCAGTTAGAGCTATCTATTCACTGTAATCTCTTGTGTTTATGTGAAGGAAGCTCTTTAGTAAACTGTATATATTTCAATTGACAATGTAGGTTGAGTTTGTTTCACAAATGCTGTGTGAGGTATAAAGTATAACGTCTAAGGTGTAAGACCTACCACTTCAGGGATTATACTATGGAAGAGAAAGCAGAGCTCCAAATCACCCAATTAAGGACCAAATACATTTAAATAGAATTTTTTAAAATTATTTGAGAGAGAGAAAGAGAGAGAGAGAGGGAGAATCCCAAGCAGGCTCCATGCCCAGAGCAGAGCCCGACACTGGGCTCAATCCCACGACCATGGGATCATGACCTGAGCCAAAATCAAGAGTCAGATGCCCTGTGGACTGAGCCATCCAGGCACCCCAAGGACCAAATACTTTTCGAAGCAGGACAGCCCTGATGGGTATGTTTGAGGTAAAGGTGTAGGTGGAAGGGAGAGAGGGGAGGTGGACCTGTGCACCAGCAGTCTCAGACTCGAAGGAATAAACATCAAAGAGGGGGTAAGCCTGCTTCCCAGAAATATGCCATTCTTCATCAGAGTTTTTCAAACTACAAGTCAGTACTCATTAGCAGATCATTAAACCAGCTCCGTGGCTCTCCGCTAGCATAGAAAGAGAAAAGGAAATAGAGTAGTCCAAACTGCCATGGAATAGAAAAGAAAAAACATGTTAGAGTGAACTGCACACAGAAAGGGAAAGCATTGATGTGAAAGCTGTATTTACATGGGTCTGAGTGTATTTACGTGTAACTGAGTGTGTATACTGGGATGTGAGGGATTTTTGTTTGTTTGTTTAGGTTACAGTCAAAAAAGGTTGAAATCCACTGCCTTATAGGCCCTTGATAGGTTTCCACACGACACCATCTGAAAGGTGCAGAGCATCATCTTAATGCGGGTGGTTTTCACCTTTTCTCATGACTTGCATTCTCAGGCCTTTCAATGTACTATATCCTTGATTTCCAGTGCTTTTCAAACCTGATGCCAAAACAGAATCTCCTGGGATATAAAAAAAATTACCAATGTCCAGGCCCCACACCCATGGATTCTGACCTAATCAGTCTGGGTGGAGCCTAGCAAAGGGTATTTTCTACAGCCTCCCCAGATAATTCCAATGTGCAGCTGAGGCTGAGAGCCTCTGGATTAGGTCATTCTACCCTCAGAACACCCTGGAGGGAAAAGTAGAGAAGAGACGATTATCCCTACTTTTCAGAAGAGGAATAAGATCCAAGGCAGTTAGGGGTGGAGCCACGGCTAAATCCATGTGTCCGTGTGTCAGAGTGGGGTGAGAAGCCAGGTCTCCCACCTCTGGGTCCAGAGAGTCTGCTTCCTGGCGTCCCACACTCACCACTTAATCCAATGTTTTTCAGTTTAAAACAAGGCCACCAATGAGGGGACAGACAAAGACGGTTCGAATCTCAGAATTTCTTTGCACAATCATTCTCAGAAGTGCGTCAACAAATACAAGTCCCTCCTTACTGGAATAGCGAAATAGACCACTTAAGTAAATCAAGCCATTTGATAGAGGCCAAGAGAGCTATTGATACTAGTTTTCCTGTCTCCAAGGAACAAAATACTGAAAGGGAAGGGCTTAAAATGAATGAAAATGTTTCCAATGCACAATCAAATGAAAACGTTGTGGGCCCGCAGCCAGGAATTATCTGCCAATTGGATCTCTTTCAGCGCCCTAAATTTAACCAGCTGGGATTCTTTTCTTCTCCCTCCCTTTTCTGTGAGTATCATCTTTTTCAACCTTCTGAAAGGAAGAGATTTTCTTTTTAATGGGAAATCTGTATTTCATCATAAAGATGGAACACAGTGTGCATGGTTTAGCCAGTCTCCTGGGAAGTAGGTTCTTTGTGTTAGTATATGTCTGGCATAAAAGAAAGACATTCCAGCAAGTTTATTTCAGGAATGATAGACTGGAAGCATATATATCTATGGAATTTAAGGTATAATCTCACCTTCATTCCTAACATATTAATAATACATTTGTAGACTACTTAATCGCTTTCACCAATCAATATAACCTCAAAGTTTCCAAGCTGTTCCAAAGTGCAATGAATAAGTGGAGGTAAGGGTATGGAGCGTGTGTGTGTGTTTATGAGATGGGGGGAGAGAGAGAGTGGAAGAGGTGGAAGACTAAACTCAGCTATTTACAGTGGTCATGATTCAGTGGGAGCACAGGTATTCTTTTTGCTTACCTGTATTATTACAGCCTCTCTGTAACAAATGCTTCAGCACTTTGCAGTCTTAGAAAAATTATTTTAACTAAAAAACAATAATCATCAATAGAAGTGAAAAGTAAAAACTACAGACTCTACCTATAATCAAAAGACAAAATCAAGGTTCTCTGTGCAAGCGTCCCTGGCCAGCCTGGAGCCAATGAACCACGATGCTCTGACTCTAGCTAACAAGCCGTGTGCTCACCTAGCATCTGCTCTCCTAGTATCGGCAATTACCCAGATGAACTCGTTTCCTTTCCTGCAGCTAGGCAGAGTGGCTTCTCAGGAAGGACTTGGAGACCACACTGGGGGGAATTGGGGGGAGACCAGTTCCTTCGTGCACTTCTTAAAGACCAAGGCAGCGGAGCCCAGGGGCCTGCCCGGAGCCACATCCATGCAGAGACCATGTGCTCTGACCTGGGAGGGGCAATGTGGATCCGATGCTGGAGCCCTGGCCCAGGTTTGGGCCTCGACTGGCCTCCGCTCAAGGTCTGCTACAGAGGAGCAACCATCCTCACAGTGGGACTCAGAATTTCAGGAAGGGATAAATCCTGTCACAGCATCATTAAGTGTGAGAAATCTGACCAAGAAGATAATGGTAGGTCTCTGGGGTTATGGATAAAGCAAAAATGGGATTGATTTTCTGGCTGAGTCACAGCTGAGCATAGGAAGAAATCCAAAAGAGATGGCTCACCTGTTCACCTATCCATTCACTCATTCATTCCACGGACACTCCCTGAGTAGCTGATAGGCATGGCTGTTTCAACCAATCACTTACTTTGTGGACTATATACCGTGTCCAGCTATGGGGAAGAGCGGGAGGTAAGATACAGCTTCATTTGCCACCAAGCTGTGCCTCCTAGCAAAGCACTGTGGCCCTCTCTTCTTCAAACAGAGACAGTGTTGGCTGACCGAGCTTTGTGCCTGCACAGCTGCACCTAGCCAGAGTAAGGGCCTTTTCCTAAATCTCACCAAAGTGGGATATGGGCCCTGTTCCTAGGGCCATGCATCATGCTGGGCAATAATGATATGAAGATAAAAACGGCATGGCTCTTGCCCTCAAGAAAATTAATCTAGGTGGAGACAGAAAGCAAATAACTGCAATAAGGTATCACAATTGCTGTAAAATGGTATTAAAATCACGACAGAAGCAATAAAGAACATCTGGTGAAAAGCAATATTAACACTGTCCACAGTGAAATGTCTGAAAAGGACAAAGGAGAAGGAAGAGGAAGAAGAAAAGGAAAAGAACTCTGACCATTTATTGTCCTTATCAAACATGGGAAATAAGGCTCAGAGAAGCTGAGTGTAGCTAGTAAAGACAGAGGGAAGATCCTAAATCAGGTCCATCTATTTCCAGAACACTTGCACTTTCTAAAACACCCAGTTCCCCACTATTTAGTCTACAGACATTTATCAGGTGTGTGCCAGGCTGTGCCAGGAAGGGGGCGGGGCACAGGAGATGCAGATCTCAGAAGCCAGAGAAGGGTCCAGCTGAGAACATAAACTGAGAGTAGAGTGTCCAGGTTTGAACCCTACCTCTGCCTCTTCTTGCCTCAGTTACCTTCTCTGCAAAACGGAGAAAACAGTACCTGCCTATTGGGGTTTTGGTAAGGAGTAATTGAGGTAATACATGTAAAGCAATTAGAATGATGCCAGGTGCACAGAAAGCACTATACAAACTGTAGAGTACTATGCAAGTGTTGTTGTTGCTGTTAATGGTAGTAGCAGTAGTATCATCCTTATGTCATAGTTTAACGAGGGAGAGAGTATTTTATAAACACAAGTGACTGGGAAATCAATACAAAGCCCAGGAAGTGAGGAAGTGTTTAGATTAAAATGTCACTAAATATGTCTACAGCTCTTTGCAGTTAGGAAGACTGTCACACGCACAACCCTATGAAGCAAAAAGGACAGGTATTATGTTATCCCCATTTAAAAGGCAAGGAAACCGAGAAGCTGAAGGACTTGTACAAACTAACATAGCGAAGCTGTGCCAGATTGCTGGACTCCACTTATTTACTTGATCACAGTACTTTTTAAAAACTTTCTATTTGAAATTATTTCAAATTTACAGAACAGTTTTAAAGAATAATCTGGATGACTCCTCTATACCCTTTTTCACCAGATTTGTCCATTTTCAGCATTTCTCCGTAGCTGCTATATCATTCTGTATTATTTTTTTTCTGAACTATTGAAGAGTATTGGTATAGATCATGTCCCTTCACTCCTTCATGCTTTCAATATATATTTTTTTAAGAATAAGAATACTCCCGCAACCAGAAAATGAGTAAGTTCTGAAGATCTAAAGCACAGCATAGTGATTATAGTCAACAATACTGTGTTAGATGCTTCAAAGTCGCTAAGAAACTAGATCTTAAATGTGCTCACCACATAAAAGAAACCATAATTACATGAGGTGATAGAGGTGTTAGCTAACGCTACAGTGGTAATCATATGGCAATATATAAATGTATCGAATCAACACCTTATATACCTTAAGCATACATAATGTTATACATCAATTATTTGTCAATTTAAAAAAAGAATAAGAATATTCCAAAGTAAATCATCAAAATCAGGAAATTTAATATTGATATATATTTTTATCTAATCCAGAGGCCATACTCCGATTTGTCAATTGTCTCAATAATGTCCGTCAGAGCTTTTTTTTTTTCCCCTCCAGTACAAAATCCAGCCCAGGATCACTTACTGCATTTAATGGTTACATCTCTTTAGGCACACTTAATTTGGATAATTCTTTAGCCTCTGTCTTTCATGACACTGGCCTGTGAAGAAAACAAGCCAGTTATTTGACAGGATGTTTCTTGCTTGGGTTTGTCTGCTATTTTCTCATGATTAGATTCAGGTTATGCACTCCTGGCCAGAATACCACATAAGTGATGCTGTGCCCTTCTCAGTGTATCACATTCCTGGATCTGGACATCTGGATGCCTCATGATGTCTGTCTGTTTCTCATTGGTTATATTAGCCTGATCATCTGGCTAAGATTGTGTCCATTTTCTCTGCAATAAAGCTACCTTTTACCCACTAATAAATAACCTTTTACCCACTAATAACCAATAAGCAATATGTGGAGATACATTTTAAAACCATACAGATATCCTCTTCTTTATCAATTCTCCCATCCCAGATTTAACATCCACTGATGATTTTTGCCCAAACAATTCTAGGGTTGTGAAATGGTGACATTCCAATTCCACCATTTCCTCTGCATTTATCAGTTGGCATTACACTGTAAGGAAGAACTCTTCCCTTTCCCCACATATCTATCTACCCATCTATCTATTACAGAATGGACTCATGGATTCCTATTTTATTCAGTGGGTTGTTATCCACCACTATCCTTATTTATTTCATCACTCACATTGTTGGCTAGCAGGAGCTCCTTCAAGCTGGTTCTTGTATCTTCTTGACATCAATCATGATTGCTTACTTTCTGGCACAACAAAACGTTCCAGGCTTAATTTGTAAGTTTCCTGCCCCAGCAATGGAATCAACCTTTTTTTTTTTTTTTCCCTGAAGGGCCTCTGGTTCTTTATAGTGGGGAATGGTATAACCGACACTTCTATTCTTAGCCTGCAGACAGTCATTGAATGAAAATCTGCCTTCCCTATGCAGCTCATGAATCAATGCAGAGACAGAAAATTGTTATCTGACTCTTCCTAAAGATGGGTGTATCAGAGCCTCTAACACACTCCTGCTTGTAGAACACCCACGTGCAGCTCCTAACTTCTTTCCTTCCCGCTCATGCGTCCACCCTTCACAATAAAATGAGTGCAGGCACTCACTGAACCGTCCTTGGTAATTCAGAAAGCACTGGGAAAGTGAATCTCTCTTAACCTCAGAGGACCTTGCAGTGGACCTACTGTTGGTGAAAGGCTTATGAGATGAGAGCTGAATTCACTAACTCAAAATATACAGGGAAGGGTAGGAGAAATGGAGGCAACATTTAATACTAGATCCTCCAAGGACATTATTTCTCTGTTTTTTAAGTTTATTTATTTATTTTGAGTGAGAGAAAGAGAACGAGTGGGGGGAAAGGCAGAGACAGAGGGAGGGAGAGAGAATCTCAAGCAGGCTCCACACTTGAGACTGACACGGGGCTCAAACTCATGAACCAGAAGTCATGACCAGAGTCAAAATTAAAAGTCAGATGTTCAACTGACTGAGCCACCCAGACAGGTGCCCCTCAAGGACATTATTTCTAATCTTTACAACACTCATCTACATTGGGTTTTTTCATCCCTATTTTCGCATTTGCAGCCCAGAGAGGTATAATGATCCCCGTTTAAGATCACAGACCTGGTGAGCTACAGAATTCAAACACAAGACCACCTGACTCTAAAGCAAAGGTCCTGAAATACACCAGAGAACCCCATTTGGTACAGATTTTTCTCTCATTTGTATCTTTTACTTTTAACCTATATTGTTTTTCTGAATAATAACTTTTCTGATATTCTGAAAAATGACTTTATTTCTGGATATCCTCTCTTTAATTAAAATAGAATGCAGAATGTGTTCCCCCAAGTTGTCTCTTGAAACTTCATTTCTCTGCATTTCAGGAAAATAAGTAAGTAAGCAAGTAAATAAATAAATAAAGTTTTCACTCCTTAGTTGTTATATACCTGATATATCACTTCCATAAATAACAACGACAAAAATCCATACACCAGTATTTCCTACCTTTACTGCACATTATGATCACCCAAGATGTTTAAAAATTGCTGTTTCTGCTCCTAGATATCTCATTTAATTGGTTTGAAGCTGAGCCGGGCACTGGGATTTTTAAAACATCCTCAGACAATTCTAATGTGCAACAAGGTTAGGGAAACGACGCCATATACCATGAAAATAAAATGGAAAGGAAATCGATTCTCGATTCTTTAAAGAATGATCAGGCATCTTGAAAATTAACCTGACCCTTTTTTATTCAGACAATGACTCAGGGTATTCTAGGAAATGAAATTAAAGCTGAAATTTGTTGCCTAATACAATTCTGAAATTTAAAAATAAAATAAAAATAAACAACAAACAAAAATGTAAAACCTAGCTTAGCAAAAGACTAGCAAGATTAAAATCATGGACTAAATTGAGATTTCATGGAACAACAATCCAATCAGCACTTATGGAGCCACTCAGTGCTAGGCATCTCACTAGGCACTGGGCATATAGTGGGGAGGGAGCATGTCAACATGCTCCAGGCCTCAAAGAACTTTGAGTAAAAAGGCAACACCCATAAACAGTGGTCGGTGCAAGGGAAAGTCACTAAGTTCAGGTGCAGGGGGTTCTGGGAACAACAAGCCAGATGTATGCCCTGGAGTGTATCATGGAAGACTTCTCTGAGGAGGCAAAATCCCAGCTGAGACTGGGAGGATAAGAGGGAGTTAAGATTTTGGAGAAGAGATGAGCAGCTGCTGGTGGTTAGTATTTAGGCAGAAGAGCATTACAGTAGACCACCTGTGAGCCTTCTGAACGTCTGATCAACGCTAAGCCTGTCTAAATGGGCTCTAAGGTAACAGGAACTGCCAAAACACCAGAAGAAGCAACTAGTCACAACTCAACAGACTAAGCAGGTGCCTCCTTTGTAATCTCATATGAACATTAAAAACATGCCAACAGAATACTCACTTCCTCGTCTGTCATATTTCTTGCCTCTAGGCTCAGGTAACCTTCACTTTCCAGGAGCACCTGGACATTCTAACTTGCAACTGTTCTGCCAATGTGGCTTCTCCCTTTCCCTGCTCAGGATTAAGATTATTCACTTCTCTGAGCCAGCCATGTCCAAAATGGCTATCTGAGGCAGCTTGCATTAGAAGATGAGAAGTGGTCACCACATGTGAATAAAGGATTCAGCCTTTATATTTATAAATTTATATATTTATAAATAAATATAATTTATTTATTTATATATATAATTTATTTATTTATATGTATATAATTTATTTATTTATATATATAATTTATTTATTTATATATATAATTTATTTATTTATGTTTTATATTTTTATATTTATATGTTATTTATATATATATTAATCTTGGATGACATCTGCAGAAGTTAGAATAGTGGATTCTCAAGTGAACCATCAGAGATTATGTAATAAACACACTGTGGAATGTGGAAGGGTCTATTTAGAAGAGTGCTGGCAGCAAGTAGCATAGCCCTAGAGTGGAAGAAGGACAAGCCCATGAGCCAAAGCCCTGCCAAAGTTCTGCACTAGCTTCAAACCCCACTCCAGAACAGGAAGTGGAATTACGTCTGAGACGACAGCAAAGAGATGGCCCAGGGCCTTGGAAAATTCCATCTAGTACATATTTCTTTGTTCAATGGCAAATGCAAAACATCATACTGTCAGTTGCTAAGTGATAGAAAGATGAATGAGACCTGACCCCTCAAGGAACATATAGTCAACCGAAGGAAGCAGCAATTGGCCCATTTCGTGGGCCAATTATCCAGCATTGGGAAACCACATCATCATTGGCTTGTGGCTCTAAAAACGATCAACCAAAAGGTTCACACAAGAAATAGCCTGAGTGTGTGATAAAAATTGGGCCACTGATGATACAAAGTTGTCTAAGGGCTGATTGCTTTGTTTATTAAACAAATGACCCTGTGCTTAGTAATGATGATAGAGAGCGGCCTAAGTCAGATACAGTCCCTGCCTTCAGAGAGTTCACTTTCATCACTGTACATGTGTTGGGTACCTTACAGATATTCAGAGAATTCTTATGTACAGTACTTCATGTGATCCTGGTAACAACTAGTGAGAAGCTAAAGTAGGGGTTTATCAATCCCTGAGGCTCAGAGGGGTTGAAGTACTTGCCCCAGATCTCCAGCTGGCAGTGACATTGACAGGATGTGTTATTCCGATTCTCAGGTCACTATACCCGCTTGCATGTGGTTTGAATGCACACTAGCTGACAAGGGAGGCAAGAAAAAAAAAATCTAAATAGTGCCAAGTACAATTTCTTTCTTCCTAATCAATTTCTGCTTTTCCAGCAGTTATATATGTGTACCAAAAAAACAGTTCTTGACTTAGTCATGTATCCCAGGGAACGTTAACCTTCTAGCATTTGAGGTAAGGGTGTTTAAAAAAACAATTATTCCCCCAAAGCATGTACTTTATTGTTAGATACAACAATGATTGTTCTGTAGAAAAAAAAAAACGAATTCAAAAAGCAGTTGAATTCAAAGTGTCTACTTTTTACCTTTAGAGCACCGTCTTTCTTTCTTAGCTTTGATAAACCAAGGCAGGAAACTAATAGATTATAAATGCTTTGTGATAATGTCTTTGGAACCAATTGATTTTTTTCACTTATTTCTAGACAATACTAGATCAGCTGGAAAACACCAGTAGAGTTTTCCATAGCAACTCATGACACAAAAGACCTCCAATAGGAAGGCTGAAGGCACTAATCCTTTCTCCACGATGGTCACTTACATTTCTTTGGACTGTCACTTTCAATCAGCAGGTAATGCCACTGGAATTCCAGTTAGGACTTAAATGGACTTTCCCATTTTATTCCTGGCTAATCTCCCTTTCACCCTCTCAGAAACGCCAGCAACATCCAACTGGGGTTTGTTACCAAAGCCTTCATAATTTACAGGACATTTTTTTCTTTTACATTTGAAACATCATCTACCTCATAAATAACTCCTTTTATCACAAGTGTGGATGTTCCTGTAATGCTACCTGCAACCTGTCAAACGTTTCAAAAGTTATCTAATGTGCTAGACAGAAACTGCTTTTGACCTCTGGGTTAACCAAAGTTAACCAGCAAATCTGACTGCTTCAAAGGCTCCCTCCTGAGCCAGCTGCTGCTGCAAGCTATAAATTACTGCTCCTCAGGGCAGCGACAAGACAGGGGACCAGGATCTTTGCCGACACTGTACAGTTTGTGATTAAATATGGTCTTGGCTTCCTTTCCCAGTAATCAAGTATGTGGACATTATATATAACAATGAGAAGAGGCCTTCCTGGCAACTGACACACAGAATGATTAGAGTATCTTAACCACTTCTGGAGTTTCAATTAGAGAAACTTGATTTTCTCTAGTTCATTACACCTAGGCCTGATCTGTGCCATCCACTACAATAAACTTGACCACCTCCCTATGTCCCCAGTGTGCCACGACCTCCCATTACCTGTGCCTTCTATTGGCAAAGCCTTCTCACACACACACACACACACACACACACACACACACACACACACACACACACACACTTCCTCACCAGTAGAAACTCCTGCTCACTCACCTCCCAGACCCAGCTCAGGTGGAACCTTGTCTAGGAGACCATGCCCAACATGGTGAGCCTCTCTTACCCATGTTCCCGAGGCACCTTGGACACCTCTGCTTTAACACATACCACACTATGTTCTAGTGATTTCCTTACACATCTGCTTTAATCACAGCACAGTGTGGCATCCTGGGTTCCACCACTGTCTGAAAAGGCAGATCCAGGTCTAAACCCAAGCTGGTCTTGTTCCCTTGGGAGACTTGGGAAAGTTGCTTAATATCAGGCAAGTTTCCCTAGCATATCTATTTAGGAAGGCTAAAAATACCTGCTTCAAACAGGCATTTGCTGTATGAAACGATTACACGAAAACAGATGCAGAAAGTGGCACAGATGCTACATGAATGGCAGCTGTTTCTGCTTCCCTTCCCCACTGTCCTCCTCCCCCGGTTCCCCCTCCTCCTCTCCCTCTTCCCTTTCCTCCTCCCTCCCAGCATCATCATCAGTATTAAGTTCTAAGGCCCCATCAGCAACCACGTCATCTATTCATCGCTGTATTTTTATCCCTAGAATGTGAGAGTACAGGTACTCAACTATTTGTGCTGAACTTTGAAGACAAATAGGGTTTTACTAGTAGTCAACAGGGCCTGAACTTCAGACAGTACAGACCTACATCTCAGCCCATCTGATGCTACTAAATGACCCCCTGGACTGGTACAGCTAGTTATAAACACGAAGCACCCCCCACCTCTGTTTCCTTAACCAAAGGCTAAAAGTTAATTCTTGCTGTCAAGGAACATGGACAATAGTTTTTGTTCCTTTGGTGGTGCTGGGGTGGACTACTGAATCATATTTTACATTTATACAAAAAATAAAATAAAATAAAATAAACAGGTTATTCTTAAACATTTGGCTTATAAAAAATTCCCCCAAATCACACGGAGCTGGAGACGGATGGCAGATTGCTAAATTCTTGCCGAGTCAAATGTAAGAGAATCATGACAAATTGTTTCTTGGCTCCCTTGTTTTTCCTTTGAAAAAATAATTTACAATGTGGGATGGGTTAACTCCCCTTACATCGTCTAAATCCTCAGAAAATCTATGGCAGGCTCTGTCTGAAAGGCCAATTTGACCCCGTGGGCCTGACTCTAGCTAGATTTTCTCAGCCCCGGACATTAGACACGCTGTCTGTCACTCAAGACCCTGACACAGCAAAAGCAAAAATTTTTAAATAAACTTTTTTTAAAAAGGTGACCCTGCCAGAGCCAACCCAAATGTTTCCTTTCTGTGAAATTTAAATATGTGTTAAATTTGATTCTGCCTAGCCAGTCTTCTGAATCTAAGTCAGGGGGTAAGAATTCAGTAAACAGCTTTATCTGTCAAAATCACACCACAAGATCCATTCAGGAAATAAGTAAAGTTTAGGGTAGAATGTGGTCTTTTGGTCAATGATAACACCTAACATTTGTTTACTAGATGCTTACTAGAGCCAGATATTGTGTCGAGATTGTACAGGCCTGATGCCATTTTGACTCCACACAATGAGGCCATGAGGTCGGTATCATCCACATCTTGATCCATTATACAGATGAACAAACTGAGCCTTGTCCAAGGTCCTACAGTGAGTGGCAGGGCTGAGTTCACACAGAGGCAGGGCCCAGAGCCCCTTGCTCCACAGGAACTGCCTGGTTCCATACCAGTGTAGGTCACCCATAGGCCGTTGAACTTGTCCTTATTGTTAAACCTCTTATGTTTGCCATCACTGCCTCGTGCTCTCCCTGACATTGCTGCCCACAGATGTCCTGAGCCCACACGGAATCCTGCTCCTGCAAAACAGCTGAATGGAGGTTGAAGCTGAGACAAAGACCAACTTTCAAGCACTGAGGCTCCAATCATCCCTCACCGTGCTTCCCTCCATTTCTTCTTCATGGCAGCTGATCAACAGAAGCCATACATATCCCACCTCCAGATATTAAGATGTAGAACATGCTCTGGGTCTTAGATGCTGAATTCAGCAGATGGCATGTCTCACGTGAGATGTGTAGGTCCAATGTTCTCTTCTGCATGCTGGCTGCGAATACAGGATTTGAGATCCACTTTGGATACAGAGTCCGACCGCACCACTTAGGTCAGTGACCTTGGCTTTCTCACGGAAACTCTCAGAGCCCTAGCCCTAAATTCTTCATTTAAAAATAGGTATAATCAAGTTTTTCAACGTTGCTGTAATTAAATAACATGTAAAGCACTTGGTGGCACAGTTGTTCAATAACTGTTAGCATCTTTGCCCATGAAAAGGCAGGCTCTTTTAATGGACTCTTGACTCTTCAGTGATCTCTGAAAGAGGGAGCAACCATATCCATTCATTGAACAAATACTTACTGAGCACCTATTGCATGCCAGACATTTGAATGAGGGTTTGAGACGGACAGTAGTAGTAGGCTATCAAGGCTCATTTCTGGGAATGTAAAGAAACATTGCTTAAACTCCTACCTACTGCCAGGCAATAGATATGGAGTTTACATGGAGAATCTCATCGACCCTCACAACCATTTGAGGCCAATGTCATTAGCCCTTGCTTTACATATAAGGAAATGAGGCTCACTCACTCTGAAAGACCCAGAAAGGTCAAGGTCCCACAGCTGTGAGAGGCAGCAGGAGTCACCACTACGATGACCCTTTCAGTCAGATCTCATCATTCCACTATATTTAATTTAGGAAATATTAAAGGGAAGATCAGTTCTTGTAATTTTCAACACAAGTCAATTATGTCTAGCATGATCCTGGCCTTGACAGCTCATTGTGCCAATGGACAGGGAAAAGGCATCGTCTGGGACTGCTGGCAATTACAGTGGAGAGGCTGAGACAAAGAGCTTCAGGGCAGGCGGGCAAAGAAGATGCAGAAGTACCACTGCCCACACCCCCAGCTCTTTCTGACCCCATACCTGCCCTTCCAAAACCCAGGGCCAGTCTTCAAACTTCAGGAAAAAATCCATGGAATGGATACTCAGCAGATGGCCAGGTTTCCCCAGCACAGCTGGGAAACACCTGTGCACAGCCCCTCCCCAACAGCAAGAGCCACAGAGTCAGCTGGACACAGGTTCAAATCCTGCCCCTTCCCACTATTTACACAATCCCTGAGCAGAGTTGTCATATTATCTATGATTTACTCTAAAGCCCTGCAGTAATGACAGTGAGATATACATACATTTCTAAGTTAAATTTAATCTACCTCTGAGGGATGGGTGATTAACATTTACATAGCCTAAACAAAGATCTAGTGGTTATTAACATCTCAAGTACCCTAGTTAGGAATTCACACTGAGGAGTGGTTGGTTAGAACATAAAGGATGCCACTGTAAGCACTTCAAGTATTGTTGTCTAAATAGTAAGGGGCATTAGAAAACATTTTCCATTGCTAAAATGAGCAACACCCAAGAAATTTGATTGGTTTGTAGCACTGTAAGCGTGTCTCTACTCTAGTATGAAGAGGGTGGGAGTAACACCTAGGTCCAGAAGTCTGTAAGATTTTGTGTCCCCAACACTAGGAATCGATCACCTGATGCAGCCAGAAGACTGGTCAACTCTGACACCAGAATATTATTTTGCTTGTCTCAGCCTAAACTTTTTATGCAAAGTATGATCCGTGGGCCTCCAGAACAGAGAGAGAATGAATTTCGCAGATCCTAAAGGAAAAAGATTTATGATGGCTTTTATGCTTGCTGGCTAACAAATGCTTATACTTGTGAAAAATGTAGCCTATGACTTGCTTTCATTGTCACACAGGTTGCTGGAGAGGAAACATAGTTCCCAAACCAACCGGAAAGAACCTGACCCTCCCCGAACGGATAAATGAACTTAGGTCAGTGTGTAGCAGAGTCCCAAAGCCAGAATCCCTGGCTTCAAAGTGAGAGAGAGGAGGAGGAACCTTTCAAAATTCTAAAATTCTCTCTGAAGTCTCACAGTGAGAGGCAGTTTATGTAGCTGTTAAAAGGTCAGGTTCTGGATCAGATTGCTGGGTGAAAATTCCAGCATGAGTTCTCAAACTTCGATGTGCCTCCTGTCTCCTCACCTGGAAACTGGCAACACTATAGACTCCTCCATAAGGCAGTTAGGACAGTCAAATGAGCTACTGAAGGAAAAGCCTGCAGATGCAAGGGAAGCCCTCAACAAATGTTAGCTGCTGTTACAGCAGAGGAGGATCAAGAACTGCTTTTCAGAAAGCACTTAGTAGGGGTTGGCTATCATTTTATTTTTTACCATATACATTTACTTTTTCATTCAACAAACACATTGCATGCCCAAGTACTAGGGAGATCTGGAGATAGTAAGAACTATACAATATCTCCTAGACTGCTTGCCAGGGTCTCTTCCCTCGAGACTCTTAGTCTGATATGCAAGTCAGACAAGCAGACAATAGCAATCTCAATGAAGTTAAAGTCAGTTTTACGGAAGCAACCCCACCCCACCCTATCGCCCCAAAAGAATAGAAAACTTCTAACTGCAAGGAGTATTCTGGGAAGGCTTCCTAGGGGAAGTGATTCTTGAGATGGGAGTAGGGGGACTGGAAAGTGTCAACACTCTACATCCCCAAAGGCAGGAAGTGTCAATCTGCCTATTTGGGTGTTTGGCGGTATAAACTGTAACGGGTCTTTAAAAATGTATCCTTTCCATCTGGGACTCTCCAGCTGTGTTACATTTCCAAGCCCTTTTCCCTCTGACTTTTATGAGTTTTGGTCTCTAACAGGGGCCTATCTGAGGGCACACTGTTTCCTCTCACTGTTAGAGCAGTGGGCCATACAGCTCAGATTCTCCAGGAGCATTCCTCTTGAGGAGGGAATGAGAGATGCAATATGGAGATTCCGCTACAGTTTCACGTCAACGAGAGCCAGTTGGCCATTGAGCACTTGCTATGTGCCAGATACTGTTCTAAGTACCTTACCTGTGCTTTGCCTATTCCCAAAAGCAATTCTATGAGGTGGATGCCATTAACATCCTTGTTACAAATGAGAACGCAGGGATTTGTCATGTGATCACAAAGTCACATAGCTAGTGGCAGAACTAGAATTCAAATACCACAACATGTGACCCAGGAGAGACTGATAGTAAGTCTTTCTAGAAGCAAGAATATAAATCAGGTCTTGCCACCACATTAGTGAAAGGTGTGCTATGTCTGCAATTGGGACTTCCGTGGGATGCTGGGTGTATCTGCTCCTCTTAGCCTACAAGCCGCATTAGCATGGCGAGTCTGCATGGTAGGCACTTCTGCCTTGCCTGCCGTAAAATGACTAAGTTGCTAATAAAAGCAATGACTCTCACTGTGACTGGTGCCAACCCCAGTCTCTAAGTGCCAATGGCCTGTTGGCTTTTCCCACCAACTGTTCTGCATGGCTCTAAGCAGACAAACCACCCAGACTGCTACAAATGTTACTCAGAGAAGAACACGTGCCAGGAGCAACAGGAAAGAGGGGCCCACCCTCATTGCAGATGGAGCTCTCCTAAGTAAATCCATCCTCCAAAATAAGTTAATTATTCCTACCAGGGATTCTCATGAAATGTGTAATTGCCAAGTACTTCAAGATCAATTTCATGAGCATTTCCCCGACCGGCTCTATAAGATTGCATTGGCCATTTTACAGAGAGTTTTGGTGACTTGTGCAGGGGTGCAGACACAGGTACTCAGAGGCAGCCTCAAGGTTCAAAACCACTCAGGTCCAGTGTGCCAAATCACTAGGCTGGCTGGCAAAAGAAAGGACCTACTTGCAGTTTGGTTGCTTACTTCCCAGGAGATCTCAAAGGACTATGGATATTGAGACATTTTGTTAGGACTAAAAGGAGCATCAGCCAACTTTTAACTCCTAAAAATCCAGAACGGGCCAAGCAGTTGAGGAAATAAAATCAACAAGATGAAATGTTCTGAACTTAAATACTTCATGATCACAAAGGAGCAGGTATACCTAAAGTTGTCTAAAGGAGCATGGGGCTCGGACTCATGAAGACTTTGGGCCTAATCCACCACTTACAAGTAGCATGAACTGGACACATTGCCCTACTTCCCTGAGTCTCAGTGTCCTCATATGCAATGAAGATGTCATCACTCCTCCACAGCCAATGCTGGTACTTATGGGTTATTTTATAAACAGAAGAGAGAAAAAGGTGTCTTCTGGGCAGAAGAATCCCCCCAAAAAGCACACCCTCTTTGCTGGGCCAACCTGCACAACTTTGCACCCTCCACGAGGACTGATTATAAAAAACTTATGAGAAAACGAGGGCAGAGTTAAACATCCTTCAGGTTTGGTTCAAAGCTCACTCCCTTGCAGAGGCCTCCCTGATCCTCCAGAACAGGCCCTCCTACAAAATGCTCCTTCGGCTTCTGCACAGTGCTCCTTGTCAAATACTTGCTTCATCTGAAAATATTGGTGCTCCATACCAGTTGTCTTGGACAAACTACAAGCTCAGTTGAGGTTGAGCCTAGATCTCTCATGGTCAGCTGCTGAATTCAGCACCCAGTGCAGCACACAGCAAGTTCTTACTGAATAACTCAATGTATAAATGAGAGTGGTTGGAGGCAGGGGACTGAAGGAGATGACCTCCTACCGTACCACACTCCTTCTGCTCTGAAGATGAGCTGATTCCTGTGCTCACCTATTCCCACTAGACCTATCTGTAACCACCAGATCCCAAGCCTTGGGTTGACTAAAAATACTGAAGGACTTCCTCTTATTTTTCAGCTTATGTTTATATTTAATGTATCGTAAACATAACATTTTCGTTCAGTCAGTAGATGTTTGCTGAGTAGCTTATACATATCAGGCACTTTGCTAAGAACTAGAAATAGAATCATGAGCAGAGTCATGCAATCTACCTGCTTGTCAGGAGACCTAAACTATAAATGATTAAACAATGGACAAGAAAGTTTCAGGTCGTGGTGAGTATATGAAGAAAATTAAAACAAAGCAGCATGTTAGAGAATAATTGTAGAAGGGACATGGTGACTTTCTCTTGGGAAATGGGGAGACTATTCTAAATGACAAAAGATTTCCAGCCATGCAAAGATCTTGGAAACAGCAGAGGGGACAATAGCAAGTGCAAAGGCCCTCAGGCCACTGAGTTTGGCATATCCATGGAACAGAAAGGTCACCATGACTGGAACACAGAAGGAGAGGGGTATGTGGTGAATGTGGGGCAGTGGGCAGGGTTCACATCACGCAATGATTTGTAGGGGAAGGGGTACGGATTGATTCTAAATGCAATGGGACACCATTGGAGAGGGGAGGTTTAAGGAAAGGAATGGATAATCAATCCTGTCTATATTTTAATAAAATCACTCCGGATATGCTATCAAACAGGAGTACAGGTGGGAAACCAGGCAGGAGGCTAGTAATGTAGGCTGGAGATAAGGCTGGTTTAGACTAAGGTGATAGCTAGGTACAAAAAAAAAAATAGATGTAAGGCATCATTTAGAGATAAAATGACAGAATGTCTTGCTGGATTGTAAGTGAAGAGAAAGAAAAATCAGGCTTGATATAACCCCGAAGAAAGTAAGCTACAATGATTCTTTCTGACGGTGTACCTACCGTGAATCTGGCACCACGGGCTCAATGAATCCTCACAACTCTGAGAGGGAGGTACTATCTTTATCTCCCACTTAACAGATGAATAAACTGATGCTGAGAGAGATTAAGTAACTAGCCCAAACTAGACTAGGACTTGGGCTTCCAGAGATGTGTGCCTTCCAAGATTCCCCAGAGTCTGGGATCCTGTTCCAGTGGAAGTTGCAAACTTTTACTCTCTGCAGGAGACTCTTGCAGGGATCCAAGCACTCTGATGGTAAATTAAGCATTCTGTGAGCTCAGCGGGACTGAAGTACCATGCTGCGAAATCCAAGGACAGGTGTCACGTGCAATCTGTTTTACATCATTCGCCCAGGGTTATTTCAGCCCTGGGATCTCACATGCCCTGTGATATGATAGGATGCGACAGGGCCAACCAAGGGGCCCCTACCAGCAGAAGAGCAAGCTGGCAGTTCTAGTAATAGTCGTGGAAGTGGTAGTAGTTTCAAGCAGCTCTTTCCCACTGAGAGCCATTGCCAATTTCTAAACCTGGATGGTCCATCACAATGGTTAACCCATTGGGTGGATGGCAGGTGGAAAGACCAGGACTACAGCCCAAGCTGACCCACTTGGGAGGTGCTGGGTTTTGCAAGACTTTCTTAATGCTCTGAGTCTCCAGCTTTTTCTTCTCTAAAACATGGGTAACAAAACCACCAAGCTCAGAGGACCGTATGAACGTTACGTGAATGACCTGTGGAAAACGCTTAGTACTGCAGGGCACGTGAGAATTATTGAAAAAAAAAGTGCACCGTTAGTAATCATCCTCCTCCTCAAACACTAAAAAGAACGAGCCACTATCCTCATTTGCAGCCCTCCCGTATTCCTAGGAGAGGTGAGCTGCAGAATTCCTAATAAAAGTCTTTGGATTTTAAGTTCAGAGCATTCTGCAATAGTTCTCTAACTCTATAGCAAAGAGATGGGGGTTTAGCACAAAATTCTTGGCTTCACCCTAAACTCATGGTATCTACCTCTAGAAGAGCATGCACAGGACAGACTGTTAACCAGATACCAGAGCTTGCTAACTTTACAGCCTCGTGAAAGTGAAGTAATCACATCTTTAGAGCTACAAAGCTGAAAAGGCTTCTCTTTTACTGAGAGAAACAAAATCAAACCCCAGGTAGATGAGCTTGTCTGAGCTTTGGGTGTCTCATCTGTGAAACCACAATAATACCTTCTTCCTAGGAGTGCTGTGAAGATTAAGTAAAATAACTCCTAAATGTTACCTTCCCTCTGCTTCACCCCCCCTCCCCAACTCAGTGTAAGGAAGGACAAACAGTAAGAGTCTGAAGGTTTCCATTGGTCACGTATAGGCTGAGACGACCAGTTCCTGAATAGCACAAAGTTAACTTCCATAGAGGGTCTATACGTCTCATGAATCAGAATAGGCTGAGACTCATACAAATCCCCCAGAGAGATATAAACCAAAGCAGGAGCTCATGAGACACCTTCTCTTTCCTGTCTATTGCTAAAAACCCTATAATTTTTAATTATAAAAATGCATATTTGAGGCACTCCTTTGGTTTTTCCATGAGCATTGATTTTTTGCACACCCTACCTCATCAACTAATGTCCACAGCCCAACAGGGGCAGGGCAGCCGTTACGATTCTGCTTTACCTGGAAACCAAGACACAGAAAAGCTAAGTGACTTAACTGGGGTCACAAAGCAAGTCTGCAAATGAGCTCTGATGAGAACGCAGGTTTCCTGGCTTCTCGCCCACCACCTTCTCTGCCACATCCTATCAACCGTGTCCCTAAAGAGTAGCTTGCTTTGCTCCTTTAACTTTAATGTGTGCTAGGAGTTATAACCGAGCCACTGTGCCTTGAGGGTCCAATCTCTTACATTTCTGTTGGTGCACATGGTAGTGACAGTAATAATCATGCCAAGTGCTCTGCTGAGCCAAGTGCTGGCCAAATGCAGACCTGCTGCTGCTTGTGGTGGTAAAGTGACAATAGGTCCCTGCTTTTATTTTTCTTGTGTCTCCTCTGCCATTTACTCAGCTCTTTAAAATCTTGCTACTTAATGAAGTAGTGGGCAGCATCGCCTACCCCTGGGAGCATGAGAAATACAGACTCTCAGTTTTTGCCACAGAGCTTCTAAATCAGAATCTGCATTTTTACATGATTCCCAGGTGATTTGTATGCACATTAAATTTTAAATAAGCATTGCTCTCAAGAACTCAATATGTATTTAAGAAACCATCAACACAGAATGTGGGATGTTGATAAAATACCCATAGTGGCTGTTAGGATGAGATTTCTGAATTGCTTCAATCTTGAAGTACCTATTCATTAATTTTGCCAGCATTTAATTATGGTGCCTGGCACATAATAGGCACAAAATAAATATCTGTAGAACAAATTGGTGATTAATTTTGTAACCAGTTAATCCATCTTTCCCTTTCTCCTCACGCTCTTCTCTTCTGGAGAATTAAATGAACTACTACACGTGAAGGTCTCAGAACAGTGCCTGGCACAGAGTAGGTGCTCAACAAGTATCAAACATCATTATTAACAGGCCATGAAGGTAGCTGCCTTCGAAACTGGCCACTTTGGCTTTGAGAAGGAATACGTAATACAGACCACCTCGGATCTTTGTGGGAATGCCAGTTGGTTGAAGGAATACAAACTTGTCTTTAAAAACAGACACTCTGAAGCATACTTGGTAATGCATAGAAAAATTATTCCAGTGGGTTCCAGGAAAATGATTAAGTGTCTTGGAGAGGTGGGCTGACAGATTATCAGTGTTGGTATGCAAACTATGTTTGGCATAGCAGTGAAAAGCAAAGTACTTCCTCCTATCTGTATCTGCCTCTCGTCTTACTTTTGATATAAAGATAAGAGACTCTGAGGTAATGAATCATAGTGGTGGGGAACGGCCGGATGGACAGGCCTATTCGATCTAGTCAGACAGACACTCTTGGTTCAAAGGTAGCTTTAAATGTTAATGAGCCTTCACTGGATGAGTGGAAGAGCGTCTCCTTCTTCATGCCTTGCTCTTTCCTGCTATGCTGACTTTGCTCTTGCCATTAGCCCAAGCCTATAAGAGACTTTCCCACTTCTCTCCTACTTACTATCCTTTAAACATTAGCTCAAACCCACTTCACTTCTCATCACCAATGCTTAGGCCTGGGGTCTTTCCTCCCCCACCACCCCCCATCCCCACACTTGGCAGCTAGGTGTTGTTATGTTAATCAGTTTTTCTTTTTAACGCCTCAAGTTTCACCGAAAAACTTCCACTAGCACAAAGATTGTACCTCACATTTCTTTCAGCTCTTCCAAATGCCAAATACTGTTCCTTGCACTGAAAAGGTGCTCAGGGTTTATGGATTGCCCCCACTCTTTTTACAAACAGAAAATAGAAAGGCAAGAGATTTCATAAGGCATTACTTTTAACCTACATTTATTTTGTGCTAAACTTATATTGGGTAGTTTTTCTAGACAGTCGAACCATCTTATTTTCTGCTCATTCCTTCTATCATCAAATCATAAGAAGGCCTTCTCTGAGGCAGTTTTAGATTGTAATAATAGTGTGCATCACCAACAGTGAACACTCAATAGGTGCTAAGCGCTGTGCTAAATGCTTTAAGTGCATTAATCATCACAACAATGTGATGATGTTGGCACTATTATGGTCCCCAATTGAAAGAAAAAACAGGCTCTGGGAGAGTAATTTATCAAGGTCGCGCGGACTTAGGAAGTAGTGATGCCAATGGTACCCATCTCTTGTTCCCGTAAGAACCTAGGCACTTACCCATAATGCTCTGCTGTCTCTGCTTAAGTTTCTTTTATCTTTCAGAAACACTGAAAAGGTTATCTAGAAAATTGATATTGGTTTGCTATCTAATGCAAAAAAGCCAATTCAATGAACACTACTCACAGGAAAACTACCTGTAGGGCAATTCAGCTCAGGCTATAAAACACACTCTCTAGGCTGATTTTTGGCATAAAATGTCAAGGACAAAATAAATTTTTTGCTGATTAAAAGAAAAAACTCTCTGTGGCAGCTATTAAATTTTGCAGCTTAAGAAAGGAGGCATTCATCGGAGTTGGCTCTTTTTGGTTCTTAATCATAATGCCTAAGCTCCTATTAGTTTTAGAAAAACAAAAAGTAATTTTTTTCTCCATGTGTCAATAGAATGCAGTCCTTCCCAAAACAAAGTAAAATAAAAATGAGGCAATTTAAGAAATGCTTGAAGAGAACCAGTTCTACCCTTTAACCCTGTGCACTGAACCATCATCTCAAAGATGTTTCAAAGCATTTTTGTCCTGTTATTTACTCTAGATATTTCTGTCTTTTGTAAGAAGTGTCAGTTGAAAAAAAAAATCATCAAGATGTACATTAACATTAGTTAGATTGATCTTTCGAGACTGACTGGTTTCATTTCCTTGGCAAATTTATCCTTTAACATGGATGGTCAAAGATAGTTCGTGCCAGTCTTCATCTCCTGGCTAGATGGAGTTGAAGGCACGTACAGAACAAAGCCGAGTTGGCCTCTGCTGGCATTGCCTGTCCACGGATCTGCAGCCCGGGATGAGGCCTCAGGACACTCCATGGAGCCCTGGGCCAACTGTGAAATTGTTCCACACACTCAGCCTCCAGCCTCACCACTTGTGTGGGCAGCATTTGGCCTGCTCTCTATTTACACAAACTCCCTAACGGTCTCTGGCACCACTGACGTCTCAGAGGGAGGCACAGTACATAGAGTGTTTCACATGAAAATCTTTAAACAAAAGGAATTAAAGAAAATCCCTGTTTAATAGTAAGTTTTTACCAAGCTCCTAAATTCTCAAGAGCATGTGAAATATTAACTTTCCCCAAAAGGGAGCACAGAGCTTGCCTTGTTTCAATGCATAGTGTTGGGTCACAAACGCTCTAGAAAGTAGCATGACTCGTTCTTAAGAACCTGCTGAGATTCTTCAAAAATAATGGTTAAAAAAGCCTGGGGTCTGGAGTCAAATAGACCTGTGTTAAATTCTGGTTGTGACACTCTCCAACCATCAGGTACTTCATCTGCAAATTGCGGATCATAGTGGAAACGACCTCATCATATTGTTGTGAGACTTACGTTGTCTAATGTATCTATTCATACTAAGCTTTCTGTGTGTGGCGGTGGATTTTGAAATACAGTCAGCCTTCCACCATCTTGACTTGTGGAGGGTCCCTTCGGCAGGAAGTATGAACTTCCTAACAAAAATCTCTAACAAAAATTCCGAAGACCTCGTCCTGTTCCAGTCACCCAAATGCAACCTGAGAGTCTAGCTTGGTTTACCACAGGTACAAAGGCACAGGTACAGTTAACAACAAGGGCAGCCACAAGGGGGCACTAAGTAAGAATCAGAGATATGGGATGATGGTGGTGATTCCTGGCTCTGGGCCAGCTTTCTCATCTTCTGGGCCCAGCACTAGCCTAGGAAAACAGTACTAAGGGATTCTCTTCCCACCCTCAGTCACCACCCTATCAGCCCTAGAAGCTCCCAGATGATTCCAAGGCAGCCATTTTGCCTGCCCACATCACCGAGCCAGCAAAGATCCTGCCATAATGCACTGTGGCTTTCCCTATAACAACGTTACTCCCACCAGGAGCAGGTGGCAACTCCTTAACAGCCCCACCACTTTCCCCTCCAGCAACCACAACCATTTCCCGTGGCCAGGGCTCTCTCCATGTGGTCTAGAGTTCCATCTGCCACATGTCTCTGTGTTTCTGGACAGCCAGTCCCAATTTCATATTTTATACTCCTTTCGGATAAGGTAAAATGTTGACTGGGTAAATAAACATGACACAATTCTTCATCATTTTCCATCAGTTTCCATGAAACATAGATCACATAATCAAATTTGGGCCTGACAATAAGGGGTTAAATAAAATGATGATAACCTAAATAAATGTACTGGTTATTTAAACTTGTTTATAATATTAAGTGAAAAACAATAATACTATTTCATAGAATGAAAAAAATCAGGAAAAGTATAAAAAAGAAAACCCTGAAAGTATTTTTTCTTTGATTGTAGGATTGTAACTGCTTTTTATATTATTTCTTCCTTCTTGCTTATCTGTATTTTCTAATCTATCTGTAATATATTCAATAACTCACTCATTAAATGAAGACTGATTGAATACCTACCACATGTCAGGCTGGCGCTGAGTGCCAGAATTACTATGGGGCACAAAGCAGATTTACCATCATGGAAACCACAGTCCAGTGGCAGAGGGAGACATTAAATCAAGTAATCACACAAATATATAATTATAAACTGGGAAAAGAGCCATGAAGGAAAAGTATAGGGCACTGTGACCAAATGTAGGAGGGGACCCAATCTCTTCTGGCCTGGAGTGGGCCCAGGGAAAGAAATGATGCACAGTTAACAGCCCAGGAATGGAAAGCAAGCAGGTCTGGTAGCTGGGGCTAATGGACCAAAGAGAGGACTTGAGGCCAAAGGCAGGCAGGAGCTTTGCAGAAGAGATGGACGGTTCCAGTCTTTCTACCGAATGCAGGGGGAAACATTGAAGCAGGAAAGTAAAATGATCTACTTTGGCCATGACCACATATTACTCCTGGCCAACGGCCTCCTGTCTCTCCACACTGTCAACAGCCCCAGAGTTTTAGATGAAGGCCAGGTAGAAGCAGAGCTGGCTAAGGGAAATGGCAGGAGGTGTGACCTCCACGCTGGCCAGAGCAATATTTTGTCACTAGGGACTGTTTGAGAACAAAGTGTACAGTCAGCACATGGGCAAAGGCAAATTACACTGGCACAGTGTTCAAAATGCTATTTTATCTTAAACCCTGGAACCAATGCTTTAGAGAACAAATGGCAGGTGTATTTACATTAAACATGAAACTCATTCAATCCTGTATTTGTGAGGCACTGGGCTCTTTTATTCCCGGCTTCACTGGGGTTTTGTAGCCTGTTATCTCTTATTACCATGTTATTAAGCTTTTCCTCAATCCTTACCACTCCCCCACCCCTGCTCCTTTTATACTTTCTCCACAGGTATGTGCCACTTGGTTTTCTACCTTGATGAGCCCTTGTTGAGAAGTGCCTGGTCCCCTGAATGCTCTTTTTATCCCCTTCCCTACCACAATGGCAGCCAGATTAGATGGATCATTTTCCAGTTATTATTCATACTAAGAGGAAGGTTATGAAAACCTATGGCCTCTGCTGTAGAGGACACTGCTGGGAAAGGAAAATAGGGAAGGCATTTTTATTTTCAGTTATAAGCTTTGGAAGTAGAATAGAAATTTCTGGAGGTTAAGTGTGGATTGGGGATAAAACACCTAGATCATTGTCATATGTCTGACAGGGGAGGGATATCAGGAACAGAACCGGGCTTCCCAGAGGGACACTGCAGTGGCCCAGGGGTAAGACTACGTATGTACTCTTAGAGGGTGATCCCACACTATTTCTTAGCAGAAGACACTTTGGGGTGGGAGAGCTCTTCCTGTGGCAGGACCCACCTGTATATTGCAAGATATTTAGCGTATTTTGCTTGGGGGCATCAAGCGCCAAGCACATCTTCACGCACAACCAACACACCCCACCCCTGCCAATCACTATGACAATCCAAAATGTTTCCAAGCCCGAGGAAGCAGCACCACCTCAGGTGAGAGCCACTGTAAGAACAGCTATTCCTACATGCTCGCTGTAGGATACCATCGTGTATCTTGACGAAAGGGGGTGAGAAGTGGGTGGTAAATGTTAGTAGTTCTAAGTCCTTGATAATAACAAGAAGTGACCAAAAGATGTGCATTCTCATGCCTCCCCCCACACATATCTTACATTCCAATCCACCCCCAGCCTTTATTCACGTACTTTTGCCCATTGTCTGTTCTCTAACTCGGCTATAAATACCCTCCCCATTCCTCAAGGTATAGGTGAGGTAAGCACTCTCCACAAAGCCTGTTTTTCTCCCCCAAAATTAACTCAGATGCCCAGACAACTTTTACATGCACCTTTCTCGAACCCTTATGCCACCCCATACTATACATTAGCTACTAGTCCCTGTCTTACTTCTCCACCCCAGCTTTGATGGCTTTGAGGGGATATCCCTTTCCTGTCTGAGGGTGCTGTGGGTCACGACTGCAGAGTCAGAACTGGGTTTAAATTCTAACTTTGCCACTTTATGTGGCCTTGGGAAGGCTGCTTCTTAATCACTCTGAGACTCAGTTCCCTCATCTTGAAAAGGAAGATGATCCTAATACCTACCTTCAAGCGGTTGTTGTCAGGTCTTAATGAGAAAATGCCAAGCACGTATTTAATAAAGGGTTGCGATGACCACACTATTACAGTGCTTCACAATGAACAATCTTCACATGTGTTATCTCATGTGATCCTGTGCCAGTTTCCTCGAGAGGCTCCCCCAGACCCCATCTGCTCCTCCATGCTGTGACTGTCAATTCTAACAGTGCTCATGAGCCAAGACACATGGAAGCAACAGGAAAGAGTGATTGACTCTGCTCCGGGAAAGGATGGAGAAGGGATGAAGGGAAAGAAGGGGGGCAGATTTAAACCACTTTTCTAAAGTGGCTGAGACTTCACTGATCACTTCTGAGCTTATCACTCATGTAGAGTTTGCCGGGGACAGAAGAGGAATAACATTTAGCGCTGGGACGGGTTAATAGGACAATCTAGAAAGGATCAGTCTGTAAAACGCCTTGAGAGCCATTGAAGGAATTTGGACTTTCTACCTCAACTTACAAGTTCTCAGTTTTGCCTAACAGCTACAGTGTGTACACTCTCCCTCTGTCTCTCAGTCTCTGTCTCTATCTCTCTCTGGTGTGAGCTGGGGATGGCCACAGCCTGACCTCAAGAGTAACCTGGAGCATGTTCCTTTCTCTCTCTTCCTGCCTATCCTCTCCCCCAGGAAGCAAAACCACACAATAAACCAGCCAGGTTTCTCCTTCCGGCCACACTTGAACATGCTTGAAGCCATCATAGCCTTGTGGGTCTGTACCTGAAACTTCACATATAATTTGTCACAACCAAAAAGCCTGTTTCTAATAAACCACTTCCCTCTATGCTTCACCTTCCTGAATACTCTGGTTCACTTCAGGGTCCTGGTTATTCAGCTGGTGTTGAAAAACACAGAGTGAAAGCTACCGATGGCCAATCATTATTTTTTTTTTTCGTAAAGCTTTTTTCAAAATACTACCTATTCTTAAAACACCTAACATAGTTTCTAAAATGTAGCCATTGCCATGGACATCTAACCTACAGCCCCTTATGCAGGCAGAGGGGCCTCTGATACTTAACGTTTGTTCTCAGAAGAAACAACCAGAGACTTCCCTTGAACTTGAGGCTGCTCAGTTACAGAAGCCTCCCAGGAGAGCCTGGCATTTACAGGGTGAGGGTGGTCGTGTGAGAATAGCATTTTGAAATGCAGACAATAAAGTGCTCCTCATGTGTGAAAAACCATTAAAAAGCCTCAGCATGAACCACCTTGGCCATGCCATCCTCCTGAGTTTATTATTGTCTTTTCCCTGCTCTTATCCAAACAGCCTGGACAGCTTGTTTATGAAGGGCTCCGGAGTGGCCCCTCGCAGCAAGAGAGGCGATGACAGAATCACAGGGTGTTGTGGCCGCTCTGAGCCCAGCTAAGAAAACCTCAGGGGGAGGCAGTGGGGCCAGCCAGGAATTGGTTTTCAGTCTAAAATAAACCTGCCCAGAAAGGTGTGGCTGGTTGCTGAGTAGTTGCTCAATAAATCCACGTGGATGAATAATGAAACAACCATCAAACTGTTTAGCAACAGCTCAGTAAAAGTTAATCAACTGGAGGGGAGACAAATGCTTTCCAAAACATACAGTCTACCCCTAATTCTATCCTTCTTCCTCCCAAGAAATTTGTTTTGTTTCTCAGATTGGGTACAGGATGACACTGAGAATTTTTGTTAAAAACACTTAAGATTCATTTGCTCCCTAAAAAAAAAAAAAAAAAAGAAATCTGGAAAATACAGAAATAATCCTATAACCCAAAGGGCGATTTATATTACATATGCATATATAGTTTTTCTTAATTTGAGATCATGTTGGAGATACAGTTTTGTAACCTACATTTACACACTATGCCCTCTATCATGCATAGAAAAATCCAGAAGCTCTATCTTCTTCACTTCTTACCAGAAGTAAAACTGCACTGCATTCCAAAAAGTGGAGTCTTTCTTTTTTTAACTAGAAAAACTGTGTTTTAGAAACACAACAGGTTTTTAAAAGAAGGAAAAAAATAAAAATAAAAACAAATGGCCCAGCCAAGTAAAGTTAGGAAAGATTGGCATCACTACTAGCAACCTCTTTGGGGTTTGCCCATTTTTCATCTGGAGGGCTTCTCCTCACACCCTAAGTTAATTTGTTTTGTTAATCTCAACCAAGATAAAGGATATCTGTGTCTCCCATGACTGCCAGAAGAGTTCTCCTCCTCTGCCCTAAGTGGCAGCATTCCAAGTGAAAAGAACAAGATGAGAAGCAAAAGCATCAGATGAGAACTGCTCACATCATTACCTTCCTTTCAAAGGTCCTTGGCCTCCCTGAGACGAAAAAGAGGTACTCCAGCTCTGTAGGCAGCAACGCCACGGATACATTTGCAGGCCCACATCCCCTAATCTTCCTCTCCCACCTCCTGAAATGGAATTAATCAGCTGCAACCATCATCACGTTACTGCTCCCTTATGTCTCGGTGTCTTTGTCTACGTGATCGTCCCTTCCTAAACCGTATGGACCTTTCTGGTAAACTCCTGCTCATCCTTCAAGACCCAACCTGAATGAGAACACGTCTCACTTTCTTCAACTCCTTTAGGCAGACCCCTGTGCTCCCAGGGCACTCTGTGAATGCTGCATTTACAGCAGTTTTCTCCTTGCCTTATAATAATCTTTGTCTTCCCCATTAGACAAAGGGCTCCTGAGGGCAGAGGTCAAGACTACATCTTAATTTATCTCTGTGTGCCCTACACGTATGGCTTATGGGAGGAGTCCAAGAATTGTTTGCTGAAGGAGTAAAAAACTCCAGTTTCATCCATGGCTAAAACCTGATACCCACAGCTTGAACAGGACTTCCTTCCCCAGCCCCTCAAGTATATCCCTTGTATAAGTCAAAGTGTTCCTTTTAATGTTTTACGGCTTAAACTTTTTATTCATTCAGGTTTTTTTGTTTCCTCCTTTTCTGGAACAGCAGTCTTGGTAATTTCACCAGTCCAAACAAAATACAAATATAATATTACAATGGAATCTACTAATATACATGATATCATTCTAATGCCCAGAATAACAATCTCAATAGGAAGCTATTATTATCTCCATTTTACAGATGAGAAAACTGAGGCTCAGAGAGCTTATGCCCTTCCACAGGAGGGAAATGTAAAGTTAAGGTTCAAACTAGGGTCTGTTTAACTCAAGAGTTTATGCCACAGGCTTCCTCAGTTAAAACTGAAGGCCACAGGAACACCTGGGTGGCTTGGTCAGTTAAGCATTCGATTCTTGATTTCTGCTCAGGTCCTAATTTCATGGTTCGTGAGATCAAGCCCCAAGTCAGGATCAGTGCTGACAGCACAGACCCTGCTTGGGATTCTCTCCCTCTCTGCCCTCCCCTGCTAACTCATTTGTGCTCTCCCTCCCTCCCCCACCCTCTCTCTCAAAAATAAATAAATAAACCTTAAAAATTGAGGCCACAGATTTTGAAACAGCACAGTGAAGGAGAAGCTCAGAGTACCTCATTTGATTTCTGTCTCCTCAGAGCAAATGATGCCCCTGCAGTCCCAAAGCTACAGGTGATGATAAATATCACACGCACGCGCACACACACACACACAATCAATCAATCAATAACAATGGCTTGCACAAGAGATTTATTTCCCTCCAACACAAAAATCCAGAAGCATGCAGCCCAGCCCTGATACAATGGCTCTGCTGCACATAGGGATGTAGGCCCTGCCCAAATCACTGCTCCCCATCCCTAGGTGGGACTCTTGTTCTCATGGTCCAAAACGGCAGCACCTGCATTCCAGGCAGATGGAAGGAAGAACGATGAAGAAGGGGCAAAGGGCATCTACCATCTGTCTTTTAAGGAAGGCTCCCAGAAGCTACCTCACAACACTTCCACTTAAAACCTACTGGCCAGAACATGAAGGCATAACCCTACCCAGATGCAAAGGGAGGCCAAACATCAGGTACTCTATCATCACAAAAGAAGAAGAGAACACATACTGGAAAACAAAAACAAAAACAAAAAAAACAAAACAAAACAAAACACAATTAACAATCTCTGACACAAATAGAAAACTAAGGACAAATAGAAGTATGTTCTAGAACCACTTCTGTTCTTACCAGCAAACAAGGAACTTTGGACAATAGGAAGGAAAGAAGGAGAAAGGAATTAATATTTAACAAATTTATTATGTATCTGTCATTCTAATAGGCACGGGGGGTCCCCACTGGGAATAAGACAGACATTGTCCCTGCCTTAAGAAATGTATAGCTAGTTAAGGATAGAATAGAAATTTCAATGCAGCCTGCATGTATTCATTTCCTAGAGCTGCCATAACCAATAATCATGTGCTTGGTGGCTTAAAACAAGAGGAATTTATTCTCTCAAAGATCTGGGTGCCTGAATATGAAATCAGACTGTTAATGGGGCCATACATCCTTCCAAAACTCCAGAGGAGAATCCTTCCTTGCCTCTTCCAGCATTGGGTGGCTACAGTCTTTGACTTGTGGTTGCAACACCACAATTTTTGCCTCTGTCTTCCCATGGACCTCTGTCTTCTCCTCTTATGTCTCTTCTAAGGACACTTGTCCTTGGTTTTGGGGCCCACCCAGGTGATTCAGAATGATCTCATCTTAAAACCTTTAATTATATCTACAAAGACACTTTTTCCAAATAATATCACATTCACAGTTTCTGGGGATTAGGACATGGGAAGCCACCCTTCTACCCACCATAGCTAGTAAGCTAATAGAGACCAACATCATTGTCTCTTGTGGTATCAAGGTATCATTCAGCATCATCAGTCATAATTTATACTGATACTAAGTATAATTAATTATTTCATTGTGAGCTATTCAAAACAAGGATCATTAAACCTATGATTATGTTTGGTGAAGGATAACTACCTTAGGGAAAGGTCCAAAGGCACAAATCCTCAACTCACATTTGTAAGATCCTTTTTTTAAATAAGGTCACATTCACAGATTCCAGGATGTAGATATATCATTTTAGGGGCCACGATTCAAGCCGCTACACTACGAAAGCCCTGCATGGGAGGAATGATCTTATTATTCTGAAACTCTGGGTTGGTAAGTATGCTTATACAAGCATCTGTGCAGTGGACTATGTATAAGGCACCATGCTAGGCACTCTAGGGGCCAAATGCATGAGTCAGGAAGAGTCCAGACCTTATTCATATTCTAGTGGAAGGTAACAGACAAGAACACAAATGGCCATCCAGCAGCAGAGCCAGGAGAAAGGTCCCAACACAGAGCTATGAGGTCCTAGGAGGTTAATTATCTAGTTCAGAGATCAGGAAAAGCTTCATGAAGGAGACTGACCTCAAAGGCTGGACCAGATTTCAAGAGACAAGACTAGAACTCAGAATTCTGAGTCCATAGCCACTGCCTTATCCCCCACCACCCCCGTGAGAACCTGGGACACAAGTCTTCCTTCACCATTTCTATCTTGACTAATCTCTCTTCTCTGTTTCTGCCTAAACCAGCCAATGGGCCCTTACTGTGAATAGCACCAAGGAGCTCTGTCTGAAAACAGTACATTGTACAAATATACTGCCTTACCCCCTAACTGTTTATACTTAAATTGTGTTTCTAGCATCTGTTTTTTGAAATACGGACATCTTATGCAACTCACCATTATTTACATTGAAAAATTCACCATCCACCTCCTCATTCAAAGAGTTTAGGCAGTACCTATTAGATATGTCAGCACTGTTGGAGAACACAAAGATATACAAGATAGAATCCTTGCCCTAGCAAAACAAAAAGGAGCCCTGTGAATACTGCTTAATAGATGAAGTGCACTGAATGATGAGGTCATAGACTAAGTGTCTTATTAAGAGAACTTGAATCAGCACATGAGAGGCCCTGTCCCCTGAGACTGGTTTTCCCCTCTCTCTCCCATACACTTTCAAACCAGGAAACACAGCATAGAAGTTCTTTCATATTAGAAAACAGACCATATTTTTTTTTTGCAGCATGCCAAACACTCTCCAAGATTGCTGAAACTCTTTGAATGCTTAAAAATAAGCCCAGGAAGTGAGACTGGGGAGAATAAACAACTGCAGATCACTTTCTAGCATTTCCAACATATTTATTCCATTTTCTTCGCGGTTTCATGTAGCAGTTACTCACACTGACTGACTAAAAAAAAAAAAAAAAAAAGAAAGAAAGGAAAGAAAACTGGAATAAAGTTGACCCAGATGTGTAGAGCGCCTCGCTCTGGGAAAATGTGCACAGACCTCAGTACTTCGCACACTTGAAAGGCAGCAGGCAGATGAAGCTGGATGCACTACATTTATGTCTGAGAATATTCCACGGCAGCAGGAAGGTCAAGTCAAGGGTAAAATAGCTGTGATGACCTATATCTCACCTAAACAATCCAACCAAGGATTTCAGACCTTCTTGGGGATGCGAGGGTAGGAGGGGCATGGAGTGGCTTCAAGGGGTCCTTTAATCCACCTATCACCAAATGGTATCTGAAGACAACTTTGATACACTACTTTTCTTCAAGTGCATACAGATGCTCTTGTCATTAATAAAATCCACATTTGCTGAAAGTGATTGCCTCCGGGGTATTTTTTTCATACATACTTAGTGAACAGAGAGATAATACAAATGTCGTGGCCATCAACTTCGCTCAGTTTTCTAGGTTAAAACAAAAGAACCTGGGGGAAAGTATCTGTGCAAAAGCTTTATGGGGGAAGAGTGCAATTCCCAGTAGAAAGCTGGAGAAGAAGGTAAGGTAGGAAAGGAGATAAAGCAGAAACAAGGTGACATGTTAATTACCAAGCTGTCACAACCTCACAAGAAACCGCTGGCTACTTGTTCACCAGGACAAGGGTGTATAGAATTCACCATGGCTCAGAAAAGCCTCCCCCCGTCTGTGTCCCCTTGGCTGAGGTTCACCCATGGACCTTCTATCCCCTGCGTGTCTGGGTGTATAAGCCAGCCTCCAAAGAAAGCTCCTGGAGAAGCTGGGGCTCAGCCCCCAGCACCCGGCTTCATCTGAGTCCTGGAACAGTGCAACAAGCCAGGGCTTCTATGTTACAAGACAAGTCAGGCATGGGTGCTGACACTGCTGGTCTCCACTGAAGCAGGAACTACAGAAGCTGAGCTGCCCCAGGAAATGAGATGGTAGGAATGACAGCCAGCTCTTCATGGAGCAAGAAGCCTAGGGACCAAGGGGCAGGTGGTGAGCCATTCTGGAGAGATGCATAATCTGGGTCCCCTACACCTGTCTGTGGGCAACCTATATCATTTTTTGTTACTAAAGATGGTTCTTTTTAAAAAAATTCTTTTATCATTCATTCATTCATTCATTCATTTAAGAGAGAGAGAGAGAGGACATGAATGAGTAAGGGGCAGAGAGAGGGAGAGAAAGAGAGGGTGAGAGAATCTCACACAGGCTCTATACTGTTAGCACAGAGCCCAAAGCGAGGCTCACGTTCACAGACCGTGAGATCCTGACCTGAGCTGAAGCTGGATGCTTAACCAACTGAGTCACCCAGGCGTCCTCTAAAGATGCACATTCGTATACACATCAATATATAAATATGGAAAAAAAACCTCCAGAAAGTTATCACATCAAAATGTAAAAAAGTGGTTATCATCAGAGTATGAGTACTTTTTATTATCTTTGTTTTTGTTCATCCATATTTTACACATATAATGAAATAATAGTCTTCTGTTTGCAAAAAAGAAAGAAAGAAAAGCCCTCACATGAAAAGATGTTGGGAATCACAGGCCTGAGCTTGTGACTCATGAAGAATCAGCATTTCTATATCCTATTTCCAACGGTGACTTCATCCTTTTCTTTGCCTCTCCTACTCATTTATAAACAAAAGATTCCACTACTTTACAAGGGAGACTTATTCAGTGGCAGAAAGATAAGTTTTTGCAGTAAAAGACAGGAGTATGAACTGCCTATCTGCCAACTCTTGACTATGTGATCTCAGCAAATCCAGTCCTCAGTTTCTTCATCTGTAAATTGGGGGTGATAACGAACCTGCCCTATGGAATCGTTCTGAAGAGTCAGGGTCATAATATATACTAAGATAGTCTGGAAGCAACAATGTACTACCTACACATTAGATATTATCTTAAAGAAGTAAGGGAGATCAGAAGTTTGAGATGCAGGAGAATACGGATTTGGGATATGGAAGGATTATTATATCCATAAGAAGACTTTCTCCTGCGTTGCTACTAGGGCAAAGAGAACTGCCTAAGACCCAAGACAAGTTCTAATCATCCCTTGGCAAGAACTTAACCTGAAGTCTGGCAACTCTGTCCACTGCTAGGCATCGGAAATATTCTTAAGAGTTTAAGAGGGGCTCCAATGACTCACTGAATTTTAGAACTAGAAGAGGCTACAGCTTAAAACTTCACATTTTGTAGATAAGAAGACCAAAGGTCAGCCACCTACAGAGCATGAATTATCCAACATCACAAATCTGGTTATGGAGGCGCTGGATTTGTAAGCATAAAATAACAGCTATCTATTACTTGAGTGTTTGCAATGTGCCTGGCACACACTACACACCTGGCACAGTTGGTTTCATTTCATTTTTTTTAAGTAAACTCTAACCCCAAAATGGGGCTCGAACTCACAACTTCAAGATCAAGAGCCACATGCTCTACCGACTGAGCCAGCCAGGTGCCCCTCATTTCATTTTTGTAACACCTCTATGACATGAGCATAAATAGCCCCTTTTCAGAGAGGAAAACTGAGACTCAGAAAGTTTCTGCAACTTGCCTAAGGTTGCACAACAGGGCACCAAAGCTCATGTTCTTCACGTGTCAGGCTCCACCTCCAGGGCATCCCCAAGACCCTGGCTGACATACCGCTAGGCCCCCATGGCCTGGGCAAGGTAATAACCACCTTCTACCTAGAATGAGATCTGACCTCGTTTCCAGCATAAATCAGACATGGCACATCTAGAGGTGAGTATCGTGGAGAGTTGTTCATAATCTGAGCAGTTCAATGGTTTGTTTTTTTTTAAATAACACTTACTTACTCGTCACCCAAAACCCAGCGAAGGAACAAGAGCTGAATACTTATTTCTGGACAAGTCAGTTTGGTTTCCTTTTGGTCTTCCCTGAATTGAATTTTCACAACTTTTCCCTCCTGCCTTTGGCTCTGGATAAAGTGACATTGCAGTATTCTCTTTATCTTGATTTGGGAAAGTTAGTGGCTTTTCTCTTGACAAAATAATAATAATGATAAAGTTTCATGTATAATCAAAGGAGGGTTTTTTTTTTTGTGCATGGGCCACAGTGGTGAGCAAGATGGAGAATGTTCTTTCAGAAACTTAAAGTAAAACTAAAGCACATATGTTCTGTAAAAACCATTGTTTGACAAGATCAAGTTACCTCAGGAGAGAGAAGTAATTTCACTAACTGTTCCTCTCTTGAACATCTGAATCTCCCCCATGACTCTGGCAGAGAAGGTGGGGGTGCAAGGGGTTAAACCCCACCCAGGTGCATCTGGGTAATTACCCTCTGGACACTTACTAAAGAGCTGACTGCCACGCTTAACCTTGAGCAGGCACAGGAGGGGTTAAGGGAACCAACACAGCTGGATTTGCATTTAAGGGAAATCCGGGGAACAGGCCTGAATGTCCATAAGCTGTGTGAGATTCTTGGAAAGGTCACTCAAGGCACACATAAAATGTCTTATACACACACACACACACACACACACACACACACAAAATCTTGATAGCACATGTGCTCCTGAGGTGAAACCATCTGTTTCCAAAATGATCCTGGCTCTCTATAAAAGAGGACACAGGAGGAGTGCTCACTCCTGCAATCAATACCAAAGAGTAGGTCTCAGGTTATCAGTACCTGTATCTATGAGGCTGAGCACGTGTAGGAACAGGCAATTTACTCTGAAATGTGCATAGAGGTGGAGGGATTTTCATCACCAGTTTGTTTTGGTTAGTGATCTAGAAAAAGGCCTGGAAGCAATCCCATTTGTCAAGATCTGTTCTCCATATGACAAGGGTGTTGTATCTTACCTGTGCTTAGAAAAGATCTATGGGAAAAGACAATAAGAATCCAGATTATCAAAGGGCATTCTAAATGGGAAGGTTTGATTACATTTGGCTAATTGATAACAATTATAATATTCTCTTACCTACACAGTCCCAATATTTTCAATGGCATTATTTTAATTATTAGCAACTTAAATAACAGTAGTTTGAGGAATTATACTTGAAGTTATGGTGAAATGTTCTCATTTTTCTTGTGAGACCATTTGTCTGTATCTATTATTTCTGAATCCAGCGCCTTTTTTCTAATTCTATTTTTTTGGTGGGGGTGGGGGCTGCTAAAAATATATTTTAATTGAATAATGCTTTTTTCCCCTTTTTTCTAATTTTAAATTAAACTGTCATCTTCACCCTCTTCCTCCCAAATACAGTCAAGACCAAGCCAGGATGCCAACAGAAGTTTTTCCATGATGGTGTGAGTCTATTAGCACGTACGCTTTGCCATAACCCAAATGACAAATCACAGACATCTTTTCTATTCTCAACTTGGCTAGTATTTTCATATTTTATTACTCTCAGATCTACATCCACTTTTATATACTATATGTCAATTAATATAAAATTATCCACATTGTTTCATTACCATTAGCATTAGAAAGATTATTAGTTTTTTCTGCATGTAGAGGAAATACTCAAGAGCATACATTCCATGTCCTACAACTATTCTCATTATCCATTCTTTTAAAAATGAGCTTTCTCCCTTTGGAATTCCTTGAAATTAAGAAGATTAATTTACTGTTGTTTGGCTCTAACACAGGATTGGAACTCTTTTCACCTTTATGATCCATATTTCCCCAACCTTGGCCATAAAAATCATGTACATTTATTAAGGAACACTTTGAAAATCTAGAAAGCTATAAAGAAGAATATTAAAATAAATCAGAATCTCACCACTCAATTTAAAAGTCTTAATATCTTGTTGCAGTAAAGTCTGTAGTGAAGCAGAGCATATGAAAAAAAGTTTTCAATTGAAAAAATAATTTTTAAAGTAACTTTAAATCCCTGGATATGCATTTAAAACCAACAAAGAGCTTCTTTCCATATTACTTGTAGAATCTAGCAGTTGGAAATGGTTTTAAAGACACCTAGATCAACTGCACCATTGAAACCCATAAGGTTAAGGATCTGTTGACTGTGAATGGCTGCATCAGGCTCCTGACCTGCCCTCTGCTCTTGTCTGCACTACAACAGACTCCCTTCCACCATTCTTTTGTCTCTGGGCCAGGTGGCTAATGGGTGACATAAGATAGGGTCCAACAAAGGGGGGCTGAGGAGCTACTATAGTTGGGGGCTACGACATCAGGATGGGAAGAGATCCCACCATCCCACCAGCAGCCCTGAAGAGCCAGTTACAGCTGTGTCATAGTTTGCTCCAGCTGCCACAGGCTGGGGGGTTTAAACAACAGAGGTTTATTTTCTCATGTTTCTGGACAAAAAGGCCTAGATCAAGGTATCCAGATCAAGGTTGGTTCCCTCCAAGGCCTCTCTCCTGGGTTTGCAGATGGCCATCTTCTCTCTGTATCTTCAGTTGGTCCTTTCTCTGTGCATATCTGTGTCTTAATCTCCTGTTCTTATAAAGATGCCAGTCATATTGGATTGAGACTCTCCCTAATGATCTCATTTTAATTTCCTCTTTACAGGCCCTATTTTCAAATATGGTCATATTAGGAGGTACTTGGGGTCAGAACTTCAATATATGAATTTTGAGAGGGGACAAGAATGCAGCCTGTAACAGGCTCATTTAAAGTTGTTGTTAGTCTGGTTGAAATTTAGGATTTGGGATTAAGTGAACTATATAGGTCCACACACAAGCTGACCAGTGAAACAACTGCCAAGTCTAAAAAGCACAAGGCTGCCTCGTGTTCTTTCAAAAATCTTAGATCCCGAGGAGAAGAGCAGGGGGACTGTGAGTCAAGAGCATGACTATTTCCAACTCTAACCGCTACCTGGCTGCAAAACTTTGCTAAGTCCCCTTACTTGTTTAGGCCTAAGTTTCCTCCCCTACAACATGTAGGCACAGTGTGAGTTTAAAACAAATTGCTAGCTGATCTCTAAGTTCTCTCTGAACCCCATAAACCAAGAAAAGTACACAACACTCAGGCTTTACTTCCTGCATCATCACCATCCCATCACACTCCTCCCCAAAGATTCACATTCTTCAGCCAGACGTTCATGCCCTCCACTGGGAGCTCCCCTGATTGGATGCCCCTGACCTCGGTCCCCTTCTCTGCCATCCAACTAGTCTACCAGATATTCCCCTCCTCCCCTCTCTCAATATCTAGAGAAAACCCTCCCATCTCTGTCATATCACCCATTCTGAAGACACTGCTCAAATACAGCCTCCTCCATGAGACCTTTACTAAGCAGATGTGGTCTCTCCCTGCTTTGTATGGATTTGCCTCTCTTACTGTACATGTGTCATTGCCCAGCCTCACCACTATTTCACTGCTTAATACTATCCACACAGACCTTCGAGTATAAAAGGGAAGTGTAGTGTATGACCTTTTATAAGTAGGGAAAATGAGAAAATACACATGTATCTGTACATTGGTACCAAATGCAGCACAGAAAATCAAAATAATGTACCTGTGGGGGTGGGGTGAGTAGGCATGAAGTGGATATGTTGGGAGGATAGGAATGGGGTAGAAAAATGGTGAGGAGGGACATTTCTTTGAGTATCTCTTTCTATATAGTTCTGGCTTTTTAATTTTTTATTTATTTCATTTTTCAATATTTTTAAAAAATGTTTATTTGTTTGTTTCATGAGAGAGAGAGTATGTGAGCAGGGGAGGGATAAAGTGAGAGACTCCCAAGCAGGCTCCATGCCATCAGCACAGAGCCTAGTGTGGGGCTCAGTCCATGAACCATGAGGTCATTACCTGAAATCAAGAGTCAGAGGCTTAACCGACTAAGCCACCCAGGTGCCCCCTGACTTTTAAAACCATATTAATGTTACACACAAACATGTAAGTAAATGAATAAGTAAAATCAATCAAGATGGCTGGGTGGAAAAAACAAAACAAACAAACAAAAAAAACCCTTAACATGGAATACAACCTAAACAAATGAACCCAGGGGGAGATAAGAAAGGAAAAATAATCATGGCATTCCAACTCTAACTTCAGTCAAAGAAGACACACTGATCCCTATCTGGTAATGGACCTGTGCAGATTTAATGAAGAAAGGGAGAGGGTGGTGCATTAAAAAAAAAAAAAAAAAAAAAAAAAAAAAAAAAGTTAGCTAACCACTGATTTAGCTTATTTATTTCATAGTTGATATGACAGAGATTGTTAGATTTCTACCCAATATCCAGTCTCCCTTTTCTCTTTTCACAACAGAACCCCTATTTTATTGAGGGCAGCAATGGGCTACAGTGAACATCATTTTCCAGCCTCCCTTGCAGCTGAGGGTGGTCACGGGACACAGTTTGGTCAGTGAGATGACCTTAGAAGTACAGAGATAAGGGGTGTTTCCGAGCAAGCTCTTTCAAGGGGTTTGACCCAGCTAGCACCTACACTTTCACCTGCCCCCATCTCCCCATCAAGAATGTGGACAGAAAGCTGAGGGTGAATCAGCCACCCTACAGCCACAAGATGACAAGTGTGCACTGTGGATTATTGAGGGGACAGAAATACAGTATCTGGGTCCCAAAGACATTGCAAAATGGAAATGTTTATTTTCTGCTGTGTGTCTTGCCTCTTTCCATTACATGAGAAAATTAAATAATATATTTCTCCATAACTTTTTAAAAGCCAGTATCTTTCAGGTCTGTTACACACAGCTGAATACAGAGTCTGACATTGCTGAGGCTGGTGACGGCAAGATTTAGAATCCATGCCTTTTAACTCCCAGTTCAGGGTACTTTCAACCACACATGCCACTTACAAGCCATCCCTAAACTCCTGTCATGCATCTAGCACTGCATAGACATGGCCTTCCTATGTATCCAAAAGAAAAAAAAAGTCTATAACTGCATACTCATGTCTGATTAAACTGGGACTGGAAAGTTTCCCTGCCTACTGTAGATTCTATTAATTCATATGAAACTCTTTGCATGACATTTAAAACTTGGCATATAACAAGGTTTCCTTCTTTTCTTTTTTACTGGGTAATAGACAAAGAATGTTTTCAAGCTGAGGATAAGCTCTCTTCTTACATCTACACTCAGACTGAATATATTTAGAAAAGCCTTGAAGGTTAATCCTTGAAAGTATAACCTGAATATATGATGGTCTGGAACACCACAACATAAAGAGATCTTACATATTGCCACCTTCACACGCCTCTTCCTTCTCTGTACTTTACCTCAGCATTTAGAACAATATTGCAATTCTGTGTTATTCATCTGTCTTCCTCACTAGATTGCCAGCTTCTTGAGGGCAGGGCATTAAGTCTTGTATGTCTGCTATATAGCGCAATCTTTATCTCAAGAAAATTGTCCTCATTAATAAATGGATGGAAGGAAGTGTGTGTGATACTTAGAAATGGAATTATTCTGAAGCAAACTACATAATGAAAAAGGTTAATCTTGTGCCCTTCAAAAGACAAAATTAATAGAGATTTGACTCTAAAATCAAGAAAGTGTATTTTGGAGATTTTTGGAATTAAAATTTTCATTTTGGAATCAGATGCTGTTCACTCATCCAAGACAAAATCTCACTAAAATATTTTAAAGACTATTAGAATCTGAAAGGTGAGATTAATTTTTACTGGGTCCATTCGGCTAGCTAGCAATCCCACATTCAAGGAGTGCTGCATGCCCATAAGCACACCAGTATTACATGCTCTAGTATAGTTACCAACACAGGATACTGACTTTAGAAAGGAGTAGATTGTGGATCAATGGGAGCCAGCCAACAAGATCCAAGGTCAATTGCAAAGCTGCTGTGTTATAACTTCTGCAAATCTGTAGGCAATCAGCTGGTGGTTCAGAAGCCTTGCTGGAATCAAGGCATAGAAGGGCAGGTGAGCAATTCACGCATCAGGCATGAATCACCACCATTCCCCAAACCAGGAGGAGCCTTTGCTCATTCATCAAGTCAGTCTTCTAAACACCAACACTCATTCTGCACTCAGGGTAGCTAGCTCATTGCAGCCCAGAAGCTGGGCCAGGTCTGTGGGTGTGGGGGGACACAGGAGCCATACCCCATGGCCACCTAGTCTGACTCTTCCTCTTCCAGTTCATGTAACTCCTCTGGGCCCCCGTGTCCTCGTCTGTAAAATGGGGGGAACACCACTACTCCTACCACATCGGGTTGTTGGGAAGATGAAATGAGTTCCTGTTGAGCAGTTGTATAGAAGAGTGCTGGCCCATGGGACACCCGTGTCAAGTTTTAGCTGCTATCGTTATTTGTCGAGTGGAGCAATTCATGATATACTTAAAATCCTTAAAACTACATTTCAAGATGGACATACACAGAAAGATGTCAAATTAATATAGAGTAGTCCCCGCCCTTCTCTCCGTGGCTTCGCTTTCTGTGGCCCCAGTTACCCATGGTCAACCGCCACCCAGGAGCAGATGATCCTCCTGAAGCAGCACCAAAAGATCAAAAGCAGCAGAATGCTACGTCACAACACCTACATCATTCACCTCACTTCATCTCATCAGGCAGGAGTTTTATCCTCTTACATAGTCACAAGAAGGGTGAGTACGGTACAAGATACTTAGAGACCACATTCACGTAACTTTTATTACAGTATATTGTTACCAGTGTTCTATTTCATTATCATGTTAGTGGTGTTAATCTCTTACTGTGCCTGATTTAGAAATTAAGCTTTATCATAAGTATGTACACATATATGTATGTATGTACAGGAAAAACACAGTATGTATAGGGTTCAGTAGGGTTCTTGGTTTCAGGCATCCACTAGGGGTCTTGGGACATATCCCCCATGGATAAGAGGGGACTCCTGTATAATGTGTATGAATAGAAAATAAACTAGTGCAAGATAAAAATACTCACAGCAGTTCCCTTTTAGATTTGGGATTATCGACTGTTTGGTTTTTATAATTTTCTCTATAGTTTTCTATACAACTTGAACTATAAAAAACAATTTTATTAGTATTAATAACATAGGCCTCAGTTTCCTAATTCATGGGTTGGGGACAGCACTGCCTGCTCTACCCTGTGGCTCTCACCATCCACAGCCTTGCCCCCTGATACATGGTATCAGATGCACAGCCAAAGAAAATTAAATCACACAGCTACTTTTCATTTCCATAATGGTAAGAACTCCCTCTTAGAATATCTTTCTTCAAACCAAATCAGAGTCAGCGGTATGCATGGAAATTAGTATAAAGAGTAAACAGACTTGTTTTACAAAGTTAATTTCAGCAATGCCAATCTCATTAAATCCTAAATCCCTGGATACTTCTCCCAGCCCTGGATTATGTGGTGACAGACGGTTACTGGAACAGAGAGAAAAGAAATAACACTCTCTTTAAAGGAAAAACAAACAACAAAAAACTGCCATATGCTGTCCATTCTGCTGTCTAAGTGATTTCCCTTCCCTAACACTGGGAAGTTCTCCACCCCTTCACCTGGTTTGATATTTAAAACCAAGAGTAACAGTTTATGGTCTTAGCAATTTCATAGCACTATCAACACTGCTTTCTTCACTCCTACACATAGAAATTAGGAGAATTTTGGGGCACCTGGGTGGCTTCATCAGTTAAACCTCCAACTCTTGATTTCGGCTCAGGTCATGATCTCACAGTTCATGAGATCAAGCCCCATGTCGAGATCTACACTGACAGTGCAGAGCCTGCTTGGGATTCTCTCTCTCCTTCTCTCTGCCCTTCCCCCGCTCACACTCTCTCCCTCTCTCTCAAAATAGATAAATACACTTTAGGGGAAAAAAGAAAAGAAATTAGAAGAATTTTTGTAAAAGCTAAGCAAGCAGAAGAATATATCTATATAGAAAGCGAAAAACACTTCCTTTCCTCCTCTTTGTGTTAAATTCACTGTTAGACCCAGTCACCCAAGTGCACCTCAGTTTCCTGGTGCCGACTTGACCCATATCTGTGAGTGCTCTTCAGAGCTCATGCCTACATCTTTGACAGCAGGGCTGCAGCACTGTTGAAAGGGGGCATGGGTTGAAGGCTCCCCAACAATCTGGACTGATGCCAGGCACCATGAACGAGACACTGAGCCTCTCGGGGCCTCAGTTCCCTCATCTATAAACCAGGCATATTCATATCACCTTTGAAGAGCTGCCGCAAAACTCGTGTGAAGGCCCCGGGTAAAATGTACCGCACTCTATAAATGTGCAAATGCAGGAGGCACAGAGGGGGAAACATGTTAAAAGCACAGAAGGAAACAAAAGGCAAAGATTCCAGCATGTGTGGATGGGGAGGCTGCCACTAACAGTGCTGGGTTTGTGGCCGGGGACTCTGCTAGGCATCTGAGTGCCTCATACCCAGGCCTGTGTGTGCAGCTGCCATCAATCAAATCAGTGAAAAACTTCTGAATGTGGATCTTGTGGAGAAACTCAATGAGCCAGAAGCAAGAGAGGCTGATTAGAGAAGCAAAGTAAACACAGGATTCTCAGGCCCTCAGAGGCCACCGGATCCACACCCCAGACCTGCACACAGCAGCCTGACCTAGGGAAAAGTGTGCTGGAAGGAGCTGGTCGCATGTGACTGAGCGTTGGCCCCTCCTGATGCTTCTCCGTGGGTGGCTGGGGTACTTTATGTACCGTTTCCATAGAGAAGCACAAACTTTCTGGGAGATTTATTAACTTCATTTCTCTATTAGAGAACAGGGAGATATTTTTGTCCTGTATTAGGGTGGGCAGATCATAAAGTCATAGAAGTTAGACAGAGGGACCAGGAAGGGCTGGAGCCAAAGTGCAAGACTGCTCTGGGAAGACTTCCCTGACAACCTGACAAGGGAAATCCTTCCCTTTATGAGGACAAGCCCACAAAATTTACTTCTGAGGAACTTCCTGTGTTCTTTTTCTCTCTTCCCTGCTGCCCTTCCCTTCTCTCCCTCTCACTTTTTCTATCTCCCTCCTTTTCCCACTCACTCTAGCACCATCTCCCTCTCCTTCCTCTCTCATTCAGTCCCTCCTTCCTTCCTTCCTTTCTTCCTTCCTTTCTTTCTTTCCTCCTTTCTTTCTTTCTTTCTTTCCTTCTCTTCCTTCTCTCTGTCTTCTCTTCTTTTGTCTTTCTCTTTTTTCTCTTTTTCTTTTTTGAAACATTGTTGAATACCTACCATATTACTTACCAGTTCCCATATTTGGCATACTTTTATTATAGCAAATGGTTTCTTATTCTTCTATTCTTTCCTTTTTTAAAAATTCTTTCCACAAAAAAAAAAATTAGGCATCTATTATGGTGCCAGGTATCCAACAGAAAAACTATTTTTTTGTTTTAATTCAGAAAACATTTACTGAACTGTTAGAATATTCCAAAAACTGTGAATAACTGAATAAGATATAGCCTTTGCCCCCAAGGAGCTCACAGATTGTGGGAGACCCACATGTGAACAGAAAATAAATGACATTTGGTCTACAAGGCAGTGATAGCCAGTGGTCCAAAGATTCATGCAAGTATTTCAAAATGCAAACTTCCTACTGGGAAGTAGCCAGCAAGGCTTTACATGTCTTCCCCAATCCCACTCCAGTTGTCTAAGGGTGGTCAGGTAAGGAAGTAAGCTCTGGCAAAAAATATCCTTTTGTAACCCTCCACATTCTCCCTCTCTCCTGTCTGGTGATTGTCGTTAAGGTAACTACAGAAGCCATAGGTTAAGGACCCCATCAACCTGGGTCCCTAAATGACTGTGTGGAGCAGAGTCACCTAATCCACTGAAAATTGGTCTTTACATGAGCAAGTAATAAAGTGTCATTGTATTAAGCCCCTGAGTTTTCAAGGATTATTGGTTATGACAGCTAGTATTAACTAATATGATAATTCATATGAGAAATATTTATTAATATTATGTTATATATCATATATTATATACTAGATACTGTTCTAGGGATAGATCAGTATCCTTAGAGCAAAAGAAACAAAGATCTATGCCCTCCTGGAGCTAAAATTCAATCGAGTACCTAGCACCATAGCAGGTGCTCAAAAAGTATTTATTGAAGGTAGAATTCCAAGATTCATTGAGCTCACATTTTAGAAAAAGAGTGTGGGTACTGAGGAACAAGTAAACCAAAAAACTGATTAAAAATAGTGAGTGACTTAGGGGCGCCTGGGTGGCTCAGTCAGTTTGGCATCCAACTTTGGCTCAGGTCATGATCCCACAGTTTGTGAGTTCGAGCCCTGCATTGGGCTTCATGCTGACAGCATGGAGCCTGCTTAGGATTCTCTCTCTCTCCCTCTCTCTCTGGTCCTACCCCCCATCTTTCCCCCCTCTCAAAATAAATAAACTTAAAAAAAATAAAAATAAAAACAGTGAGTGACTTAAGCTAAAGTAAGAACACTTTCAGAATGTTGCCTGAGTTTCACCAAGCAGAAAAGCCTCTCTCCCCCTTTGCCCTGCCCTCTGCCCCCAAGCCCCAGATAAGGAGTTGTCTCATGGCAGGGACTGTCTCATTTGTGTGGATATCACCAGGACCTGCACAATGTCAAGCATTTCATAAGTGCTCAATAAATGTTGAATAAGACATGGTCTTATGCTTTAAGATTTTTATATGTTATGCATATCCTTTTATTTTATCAAAAGATATTTGATATTTTTTATTTTTAAAATATTTTTTAACTAGTACAAAATCAATTTAAAATATTAAAACAACAGACTTTTCAGAAAGAGCAGCTCTACCCAGGGGATGAGTTAACCAGCATCACAGATGGGTGCATGAAAGGGCCCAAGGGCAGTACCAATAGTGAGTTAATAGAAAGGCAAAATCCAGAGAGCTGAAGTAGCCAGGAAAATTTTACAGAAAATACCATTAATAATAACAGCTCACCTATTCATGACCCTGTATAGCTTACAAAGCATTCCCACACATATTACTTCATTTGACACGTTTAATAGCTCTCTGGGGTAGTTATTATTAACCTCAAAGAGATTAAGGGATTTGCCCAAGCTCAACAGCTAATAATTAATAGAGAGTCAGAACTCGAACTCTTGTCCTTTTATTCTGCATCTGGAATAAGGCTCCAAGGTAAGGTGGGAAAGTGCAAGGCATACTTCAGGGGTTTTGCAGAGGGCAGCCTCCCTGGAGCAGAGGGTTAAATGTGTTCACATACCACTCAACATTTCCAGAGACTGGCTCACCTCTACTTGTGGGAGAGGTTGCACTCAGGCCCTCTCATAAAGGACTGAGAGGCCACATAAAGGACTGAGAGGACACATAAAGTGCCAGTCAGTTCTGGTAATTCACCAACATCACCATCTTTTCCTGATCACATTATGAGGAAACAGGATCCACCACCCTGTTCAGATGAGGAAAGAACACAGAAGTTCAACAAGTCAGTTTAAAATGAAGGGGAAGGGGGAGGAAGCATTCTTTAGTGCCTACCAAGTGTTAAAGAAAATTTTCAGAGTGAAGAAGGAAGCTAGTATGCAATGGGGGTTCAGATAGCATGAAGTTCAAGTTACTGAACATAAAATTATACAACACTGGAAGATTTTTGCTCATATTTCCAGAAATGCCACCACAATCCAAGCAAAGCCCTGGTGATCCATGTGCCAAAGAACTCATGTAAAAATTCTACCCGCTATCAAAGCAATTTCACATGTGTTGTTTATTTGTATATTTCTTTTAATAATATGGTAGATGTTATTGACTGAATGTGACATAATATGAAGCCTGTTTAATAATGGGATTGACAGCTTTGGTTAAAGAGAGAGAACATTGTGAGTAAAGAATTCAAGAATTCAATCTATCTAGGATGCTGTAGATGGAAGCATGCACCATGTAGGAGCTGGATATCATGACCTCTCAATCCATCTAGTGACCCAGTGATCACCTGCACTGAACAGAGACCATCCAGAACCCTGAAGAGTTATAGGTCTAATCTATGGTGCCATCTCTAAGACATATCTGGGTATTAGGCATGTCTAAGTGTAAAACACACCCAGTATCAAAGAAATTTTAAAAGATTAAATACAAAGGAAAACATAGTATATCTAGAAACAAGATGAAAAAAGTTCTAAAATTTTTCCAACAATATTCAAAAGAACAAGTTTATTTAATAGCTGATGAAGTGCTCAGGACAAGTGATTTCAACTCTCTGAGCCTTGGACCCCTTATGGCAAAATAAGAGAGAGAAGACACTGACAGAGCACCTCAAAGTTCTCTATCAGCCCAAAAGTCTGTGAGTCAGTGACTTCCAGAAGAGGCTAATGGCATACTGGCTGCCTAATCAAGATGAGTGGTCTGCCTATCAATTCTTGGTCATCACCCTTTCTATCTGGGAGACTCCATGTGCCAGGATCTCAGGCTGACTCCATCCTGCCTCAACTTCAAACTCCAACTTGGTAAACACAACTGGGCCTCTTTCTCAGTCCTAACCATCTTTTTTTTTTAATTTTTTTTAATGTTTATTTATTTTTGAGACAGAGAGAGACAGCGCATGAATGGGGGAGGGGCAGAGAGAGAGGGAGACACAGGATCGGAAGCAGGATCCAGGCTCCGAGCCATCAGCCCAGAGCCCGACGTGGGGCTCGAACTCACAAACCGTGAGATCATGACCTGAGCCGAAGTCAGACGCTCAACCGACTGAGCCACCCAGGCGCCCCCTTAACCATCTTTTTAAGGAGACCTAGATACAGGGCTTATTCTCCTGAGCGGGTGATGGGTGTTAGCCTTTACCCAAAGTTTCTAGTGCAGAAATGCAGCTAACTTTACAAGATGATATCCCACTACTGAACCAAAGACAATAAAGAAAAGTGTGGATAGCTCTTATTTGTATTTCTAAATCTGAGTAATAGGCCTGTGTTCAAAGAAGAACGTGAACATATTACAAGAATGCAACACTCTTGTTAACTCTGTCCAAGGATCTTCATCAACCAACTACCATGCTACTGGTTGCCATCTCTAACTTCAGGGATTACAACATTTTATCTAAAATGCTTTATGACTTCCCCCCAACCCTGGTCAGATCATATATTTACATAAAATACAATCATGCCATGAGTCTTTCCAGTGTTATGTGTCCTTTTATAAAAGGTTTGCAAAGCTGGCTTAAATAATTACAGGACCTAAAAGCTCCTGTAATTCATGTCCAAGAATTTTCCGGACCAAGGAAAAATAAGTACTGCAGGATTTCCCACACTCCTGTCAAAGATTTGAAGGACCTTAGTCAACTTGGCAAAGTAAAGAAAATACATTTAAGATATAATGGCTCTTGCCAGAAAAAGGGTTTTGACCTTCTGGCCAAGCAGATTCCAACCTAATGGCCAACTCAAATGAAATCCAGCTTTTATTCTACAATTTGTAGGCTATCTGTAACTACCATTTCCGTCCTTTCCACTTTGCCAACTCATAATCCATTGCCAGAGGGCAGTGGTTTCTGTGTATAAACAATGAAGAATCAGATCCTCTTTGCTCCTCCTTACTTTTTTTTTTTTAACCCACCTAGCCCAGAAATCTCCCCTGTGCTATAGAAACCCAATCCTGCGTATTATAGGAATAAACATCAAGTTCACAAAAATCAATTGCACTAATGTAAAATGTGTATGATGTGTGAAGGGGGTGGAAGGCTTATATGTATATGAAGGAAGGAAGGAAGGAAGGAATGGGAGGGGTGACTGCAGAGAGCAACACAATGACATTTACTGTCACCATCAAATTGCTTTCTCTTATATTATAAACTTCTGGAACATATCAGTTGACCTAGTTGGGATAGCACCACCCAAAGATTACCAATACTTTTGATGTCATTAATTGAATGAAAAGGTTGCTATTTCCCTTATATCCCAGAAACACTGAAGCCTATAAATCTAGCAAAGAAGACCAGGGGGAAAAAGTCTATATTCTGTCAGTGAAAAACAATGAAACAATGAAACCCACAAAACCCAAAAACCCTTGTCTAGACATCATAGAGATACATTTGAAATAAAATTGTCAAAAATCGGCCTCTCTTCTACTCATCTGTTATATAAGCAATCACAGACAAGTGAGTAATTATCTTCAAGGATAAATTTAACACATCTTGTTTTCCCCTCTCTCAGCCCCACCCTTAAGTGTGCACTTCCAGGAGTTAGATTTCACCATCCCTCTTGCTCCTCTCCCCATATCAGGGAAGCAGAACTTGAGAAATAAGGACCAGAGCTGGGAACTCTGACAGCAAGCCTCTGACATCACTTTGGTAGCAGGAAGTACCGCAGAAGTCTGAGGTTTCACGCCTCACTGCCCTCTCAACACAAAATCCTCCCAGTGACACTGTGCCCAGAAGATGTTTACTGCCTAAACGCACAGTCAATCGCCCCTCAAAGAAACACTCTTCCCACTGCACACTGTGTCCACCACTGTTGGGGCAGGGAACCCATACACTCTGTGGCTGACGCCATAAAAATGAATCCATCTTAAAATACACTGTGCTGCTTTTTGCTTTCTTCTGCCAGTTGGTCCTTGGCAAAGGTTCCTGATGAACCCAAACACATCCAGTTTCATAGCACCTGGGGTGGAGGGGCAAAGGTAGGGAGGGATTGTACCTTTGGGAAACCAAACTTGCCACAAAGCTACTCTTTGTGACTGCAGCTGCTGGTCTCTCCTGCCATGCCCCCAGCCACCCCCATCACCCTTCCTGGTTCTGTTTCTAGGAATCACAGGCTGCGTAGCTGGGAGGGCTTCAAGTCCTACTCTCTCCATTGTGCCGATGAGAAAACAAACGTTTAGAGAAGTCTGGCAACATGTCCAAGTTCATGGGACTCATGAGCCAGGCCAAGCCCAGGACTGCTGGTTCTAGTCCAGTATAGACTTGCAGAAGCATGGCTTTTACAGTAAGAAGAATGCTGGGTTTCAGTCCAGCATTTGTTGCTTGCTAGTTGGTGACCTTGGGGAGAAAACATTCACCTATCTCTGCCTTCTCAGGCTTTCCTGTCTACAAAATAGATAACAAACACTGGTATAGCTCACCAAGTACGTGCTCAACTCAGAGTGCTTACAGGAATGTAAAATGTTACAGCTTTTGGTACAAATCATTTCTTCATAAATCACACCATCTTGACTTCATTTGTTTAAAGATCCATTAGGCCTCTGGGTCAATGGATTCTTACTCATCTTTCCAGGCTCAACTTGCCGTCATCCCCTCCAGAGCATCCCCTGCCCTCGCAGATACAGTGAGGGGCACAGGTGCCCCTGTATGCATCTATCCTGCCCTACATTATGATGACCTTTTGTGACTTTTCCCCCATTTTACTTTAAGAGTCTCAAGAAAATGGACTATGTTTTAATCATCTTTGCATTTTTAGCACCTAGCACAATTCTTGCCCTGTGAGAAGTGAATTTAATCATTTTAAAAATAATAAAAAGAACAAAAATCACTAAGGTGCAAGGTGACTCAAGACAAACTGAAGGTGACACACCTTCCTTTGACTCACACACGCTGAATTTCCTAAACAAACACTCACATCTACAAGTCTTCCTATGAAGTATCTCTGCAGGTAACCCACTTCATCAGCTCTAAATACTTCCAACAAAGGACTCAACTACCACTCTCCAGTTACTGGACCAGTAATAATCTTTCCAAAGTATTTTCACATATATCACTCTCTGACAGTTTCTGGGATGTTTCTAACTCACCACACACACACACACACACACACACACACACACACACACACGATTTTTATTTTGCTATTTTAACAGAGCCTTTATTTTGAAAAATGATAAAAATCTTCATGTTATAAAATGAGCACAGGAGAAGTTCTTACTAAACTGGAGCTTATAACTGCTGCAAATCTGAAGAACATTGAGAGAATCCAATGGTGGATTAAGAGAAGCATTTGGTGGGTTTGATTAACAGGAAGCAGTGTGACATAACATGTTCCCACATCTGACTCATGGTGGCCCATATAATGTGTCCTAGAGGTGTCTTTCTCCAAGAGTCACAATGAACCCTAAGCAGAAAACAAGAGTTTTCAACTATTAGTCATGGTGATGAGAATAATAGTAAAAGCTGCCATCTTTTGACCTTTTTACTATACACTGCTCTTTTGGAGCAAGTGATAAAGCATTTGTATTTGGAATAGTCCTAAAGAAAGACAGCATTCTGGTTGCTCAAACTGTGCAACATAGAGAGAGAGAGACATCAATTAGAAGCCAGACAGCTTGTTCCCAAATTGGCCATGCTATCTCTCAATTTGTGTCTTTGTGAATGATTCCCTCTGCCTGGAATTGCTGTACCCCCATCCTGACCCTCCAATTTCCCTCCCTTGCTTCTTTTAGCAAACCACTCCTCATTTCCTCTGGGAAATCTTTCAGCACCTCCTATCTGGAATAAAGTACTCTTTCCCCTATGATTTATAATAAATCAAAAATTGCCTTGGGTTATAGCCATTGTTCTCTGTGTTAGAATCTCCCTTTGGACTGGGGGCTTTCTGAGGGTAGGAAATTCATCTTTTTTCATCTTTTTATTCCCAGTATCTACTATGGAATTTTATACCTATTACTTCTAGCACAGAGTATGTATAAAATAAATGTTAAGTGAATAAATGAGTGGAATAAACAAAGAGTTCCCTTAACATAAGTAGGACAAATTAGCAAATAAATAATAAAATGGAGGAATTGGTAAACAGGACAAGGAAGGTGACATTTTTCTATTTCTGTAAAATATTCCAAGATCTCAAAAAAAAAAAAAAGAGCTGAGAAGTATGTGTAACTTTTATTATTTGCTTGGTATGGACATTAAAAAGTAGATAAATGTTTACCTTTTTAATGGGCCAGCTAGGGACCACGTAATCTCCCTGAGTTCTTTCCCTAAAATGAAATTTCCTTAAGTAGGTCATGACAGGGAGATTTATCTCAGTGGTCAAGTCCTCTTGCAGTAGAAGCAACTATAAAAATGTCCTCTTCTGGATGTGGTAAGCCAAGGTGGCTTGGGATGGTCTGGGAAAACACCATCGACACACCAACTCACTAAAATCTTAAACATGACCAGACTTGCATATGGTTTATTAGTGTCCTCCATGGATCTCAAAATAATTTAAAATGGGATTTAATATCACACTTACCCTGGAAGACAAAAGCAAAATCGCTCTCTCAAGGCAGCTTCATTCATACACAATGAGAAATATGACAGGTATACTCCAATATCTGAACATCTATTTAAAAATCAATTATAAACCAAGAGAGTGCTACAGAAAGATATAAGCAGAAGTCTTTTAAATATTGAACTCCCATCATACATTTTAAATAAAATTGAATTTTCAAATCTTTGGTTTATGCCAAGCCCTTCAGGGACATAGTGACTATAAAGGCAGGTATCTATGAGCAAACAGCAATCTGAGGCACCCTCGGGAACATGCTAGGGCACTCAAGGCCAGGTCTACATGTGCTTTGTTCTTTTTTTGTTTGTTTGTTTTTGGACTTTCCTGCACTGGGCCTCCTGGAAAGCAGACAGGCAATACAATCAACCAGATCAGTATTCAAATTCCAGCTTACTCACTTCCTAGATACCTACCTTGGGAATTCATTGAATCTCTCTTAGCATCCATTTCTCATCAGTAAAATGGAGTTAATAATGCCTTGGAGGTAGCCAGCCTCCAAGATGGCCCCAATGATTCCCATCTCATGATTTTCATACCCTTGTATAGTCCCCTCCCACCTTTTACCATTTTACTAGAGTCTATCTCTATGATCTATGTCATACAACAGAAGTGATCACTTCTGAAAGAGGTTATAAAAGACTGGGACTTCCATCCTGGGTGTTTTCTCTCATTGCTCACACTGGGGGAAGCCATGTTGTGAGCCACCATATGCAGATGCCCATGTGTTATTGCGTGAACCTGGAAGCAGAACTGCCAGGCCAGTCAACCCTTCAGGGGCTGCAGACTCAGCCAACAGCTTGATGGTGATCTCATGAACCACTAAGCTAAACCGCTCACAGATTCCCGATCCTCAGAATCTGCGTGAGATAATAAAATTCTATTGCTTCAACTGCTAAATTTTGGGGTTATTTGTTATGCAGCACTAGATAACTAATACAATGCCTGTTGGGAAGAGTTACATTGAGGATCAGCAGTAATATGTCAGATGCTGAGTACATGTTTGGCACATATTAGGCACTCAAATGGAGCTATGAAAATTGAAACTATATTATTAATAATTATATTATTGACCAATTATTGTTTTATTATTAACAATGCTGTATGATAAAATAACAAGCATAATTTTATGAGAGATTCATCATGATGCTTTTCCATGGGAAAGAAACTAGCAGAAGGGTCATCAATCCTAATGACAATTTTTTTTTATATTTCCTATTGTTAGCTCAAGGCTTAATCTTTGCACTGACAGTTTTAATTTGCAGATACACATTGGTGTCAAGCATTCTGAGGAGCTGTAGAACATTTAAAAGGTAATAGGGGGAAAAAAAGGAAGATTATATTCTCTGAACAACAGATACTACCTTTAAAATAATAATGCCCTCTGATTGGCTCTTACATCAGTTAATGAGAATCCTTCATGCATAAATCCACTCTAGGTTTAAAGCCCTGGACAGAAGCTCCTGACTTTGAATCATGACTGACCGCTCTATCGCCTTAAGCAAATTACTTCACCTCTTCGAGCTTCAGTTTTGCCATGTGTAAAATAGGAAAAAACAGTACTTCTCTTGTTGTTTTGAGGATTAAAGAAATAATGAGGTAAAGTTAGAAGAGTAATTGGCACATAGTGAGTGGTCAATAATTGTGTGCTATTTTTCTTTCCATTTTCTGCTATGTGGCAGGAATCATTAACATTATACTCATCAAGGCCCAGTATGTCAAAGGATTTGCTCAAGGTAAGGAGAAAAGAACTCTAGCCTTCTGTTTTTTGAAGGTATAGTCTTGAATAAAATGTAGCCTTTCTTGGATTTACAGAGATTTCAGGGAATATATATATTTTTAAAAATGGTGCTGTTTATAGTCTATGGTGATAGACATCAGAAAGTAATTTCCTGGGTTGGGTGGAGGGAGTGAGGATGGGAGGTAGGGTTGGCTGGGAAAAGGGGCACACGGGAACTTTCTGGAATGATGAAAACATTCTGTAACGAGCTTTAGGTAGTGGTTTCACAAGTGGTCACAATTGTTAAAACAGATGGAACTGAACACTTAAAACCTGTCTACATTAATTATACCTCAATAAAAATGATGAAAAATAAAGACAAAAACAAAAACCATAATTACCTTATATATTCAAAGCTTTGGTCCCCTGTCATGACCTCAAGCCCACTCTCTTCTTCCTTCCATATATTCTTCATGAAAGTAAAGATAGCAACTCAGAGTGGACAGGCATAGCATGCCACCCCCAACTCCCCCAAAATCGCTAAATCAAACAGGAAACAATGAGGCGAAGGAAAGTGAGCTCTTCAATGGGCCCTCAGACAACCTCCCCTCTCTCCCTCAGAGGTGGTCTTGTGCCCACTCTCTAGGGACATGCTCTGAACCACCCACCTGGGCCATTGCCCGACCTGCTCAGGTAGAGACAGAGGCCTCAGTCTCCTGGACTGCCAATCTAGCCTTTCAAACAAACAGGAAATTCATTTGGGAGGAGGAGGGAGTGTGGAAGGGTCATGATCTTTCCATCCTTCTTTAAACAGAGTAGAAAAACATCATATACCCAGGTAACTGTAATAATTCAAAGTTGCTCAAACTTCAACTCCGGCTCCCATCCCACCTGCTTGGTGGTAATGCAGCAGGGCTTAAGGGTAGCTCAGAATTCCACATTTCAGCTGGATCTGTGCTAGTGTGGAGGTGAGTGATTGAGTTTGGTGGGCAGGGGGGTGGAGGGGGTGGGTGGTCCTTCTACTTTTTAAAATTTTAAAAAAAAAAGTCTTTTGGGAGAAGTCCTTTGGAGAACTCTAGAAGGAAAACCTTTCCCTTCCCTAAATCTAAGAGAAAATGATACAGCAGCTGGCCACGAACAATATGCAGGAGAAGACTCAGAGACCTCTGTACCCTCTGGGTTCTAGTGTGCCACATGTGGATGTTCAGTTTAGTCACCAGCTACATGACTCATTCTTGTCAAATGCTTGCCTCAGCAGAATTACAAATTACCATGTGTCTTAGACCTTCCCAGATTCTTACCAACAGGTGAAAACAATGTGTGTAAAATCCATAATGCCATGTCCCAAGAACTAGAATGTTGGAGCTAGCAGGAACCTCAGAAACCATTCACCTCAACCAATTCATTTTCCAAAACAAAGTGTATCTATCCCATAAAGAGATATGCTTTCTAACCCACAGGAGGGTTCACACCCAGAGGGATCAAGTCTGCTCTTGCATTGACTCCATATCCATGGGCATATCCGTGCATCTGTTCCTGGGAGGGAAATGCTTTCAAGTAGCAAACAAACAGGCTGGAGATGCTAAAGAAAGAGACAAGGAGAGGGAACTGGGACCTCCCTTAGATGATATCCCTCTGTTAGATGATGCACCCTAAAATGCTGCTTTCCTTCCTCTTTCCCCCCACTGCTATGGGCAGTACCTCTCCAGGGCACCACTGCCCACAGGGCAGCACCTGTGGGCACATTTGTCTTCGCCTCTGGAAAGAAGCTCTTTCAAAGCAAGAGTCATGTCCAGAACCATTACTGGTCCCCCAAAGCCCCAGACACTGTTGTTTACCAACTGAATGATGCTCACCTCCCCGCCTCGTGGCCCAATTTAGACAAAGCCATGAAAGGAAAAATCTGAGCCTTCAGAATTTCTTCTCCTCCAAATATCTTCTTATCTGCTGCCACCACATGGTATCTGGCACTTCCAACCCATGTGCCTGCTTCCCCTCTAAGGAGCCCCAACAAGAAACAATGTCTCCCATTGGCAACTATGCTACCATTTCTGTACCTTTGGTCATCACTAAAACAAGGGGTCTGTCCCACTCCTCAGCACACTAATTGAATACAGCTTTTTGCCATTCATCATCTTCATCACCACCACCATCATCATACAGATTTAACCCTACTCTAAGACACTTTTTAAATACTTTATAAATATTAGCTCATTAAACTCTTGCAATGACCCTAGGAGTTAAGTATTAATAATTTTCCCACTTTCCAGAGTGGAAAACTGAGGCACAAAGAGATTAAGCAACTTGCCCAAGGTTCCTCCGTAGGTAAGTGGTAGAGCTTGGTTTCTAGTGCAAATAGTCTGGCTTAAGAGCCCATCTCATGGTCACTATTATGCTATATTATCTCTCCAGATTACCTTCATGCCTTTTCCTTCCCTCCCTCCAAAAATCAGTCAGGCACTTCCCCCTCTATGTTCCCATATTTGTCAACACTTTCCACACTGAGTATAAACCATCTTTGTAAATGCCTGTCTTCTCTCCTGGACTACAAATTGCTTGTGGAAACAGACTTTATTCATCTCTGTCACAGTTCAATAAATATTTGCTGAATCTGAATAAACAAATAAATGAATGACTATGTCTATTTCAAAGGGGGCAATGCTTTAACACCAGAGAGAATAAAGATCCCTGGATTAGAAATAAACCCAAGCATATACAGTCAACCAATATTTGACAAGAGAGCCAAGAATACTCAATGGAGAAAAAACAGTTTCTTCAATAAAGAATGCTGGGAAATTCAGATATTCACATGTAGAAGAATAAAATTAGAACCCTATCTGACGTCACTCACAAAAAGTAACTCAAAATGGGTTGAAGACTTAAATGTAAGCCCTGAAATCATGAAACTCCTAAAAGAAAATGCAAGAATAAAGCTCTTTGACATCACTCTTGGCAATGACTTCTTGGGTAGGACACCTAAAGTACAAGCAACAATATAAAAAATTAAAAAGTGGGAATACCTCAAACTAAAGAGATTCTGCTCAGCAAAAGAAACTATCAACAAGTGAAAAGACAACCTACAGAGTGGGAAAAAAATATTTGCAAACCATATATCTGATAAATGGTTAATATCCAAAATACATAAAGAACTCCTACAATTCAATAGCAAAAAAAAAAAAAAAAAAACACCAAATAATCCAATTTTAAAAATGGGCAAAAGACCTGAATAGACATTTTTTAAAAGAAGATAAGTGAATAGCCAATAGGTACATGAAGAGATGCACAACATCACTAGTCACTGGGGGAATGCAAATCAAAACCACAATGAAATATCACCTCACACCTGTTAAAATGGCCATCATCAAAAACACAAGAGATAATAAATACATGCAAGGATATGGAGAAAAGGGAATCCTTGTGCACTAATTGGTAGGAGTGTAAACTGGTACAGCCACTGTGAAAAACAGTATCAAGATTCCTCAAAAAAATTAAAAGTAGAACTTCCATATGATCCACTTTTAGGAATATATCCAAACGAAATGAAAACACTAATTCGAAGAGATATCTGCAGCATTATTTATAATAGCCAAGACATGGAAAAAACTTAAGTGTCCAATGATGAATGAATTAATAAAGAAAATGTGTGTGGTATGGATGGATGGATGGATATATGTGTGTAAATTATTGGAATATTATTTATTTAATTAATGGAATATTATTTGGCCATAAAAAAGAGAAGGGATTCTTGCCATTTGTGACAATATGAGTTGAGGGCATTATGCTGAGCAAAATAAGACAGACAGAACAAGACAAATACTGTATGATTTCATTTATAAGTAGAATCTTAAAAAAAAAAATTCATAGGAAAAGAGTTGAGATTTGTGGTTACCAGAGGCAGAAGGTAAGGGGAGGAGAAAGTGGAGAAAGGTGGTCAGAAGGTACAAATTTCCAGTTATAAAATAAATAGCACTAGGGATGTAGTGTGCAACGTGATGACTATAGCTGTACAATATATACGAAAGTTGTTAAGAGAGTAAATCCTAAAAGTTCTCATCACAAGGAGCAAAAATTTTTTCCTCCTTTTTGCTTTTTTTTTTATGAGCTAAGATATGTTGACTAACTTCTTGTGATAATCATTTCACAATATAGATAAATTATACCTTAAGCTTATGCAGTGATGTATGTCAATTATATCTCAATAAAACCGGGAAAAATATGTAAATAATTGAAATGGTAAAAAAGAAATAAATAATGTTAAAAAAAGAAAAGATCCCTGGACTGTGAGTCAAGAGGTCATGGTCTCAGATCCCATCATCAACTAGCTGTGTGATCTTGAGCAACTTCCTTCACCTCTCTGATCCTCAGTTTCCTCATAGCTAGAGTGACAGGACTAGGCTTAAAGACCTCTGAGTTTCCTTTCAGTTATGGCATCCCAGGATTGTGGCATCAGGGCAGGTCAACAAGCCCATCTTTGTCAGTCCCTCATCTCACTTCCAGAGGTGCAACTCCACCAGTCTGACTTTACAAGTAGTTACCAGGAACAGCAGGCAAGAACGCTAACTGGGAAAGGGTGAGGCGGAAGACTGCACCAAGACTGATGGCACCAAGTTCCACGTGGGAACCACCAGAGAGGGGACAGCCAAGCAGTACAGAGTCAGCTGCCTTCTGGGGGCCGCTGGCCATTGGTGTGAAAAGAATGAGACCAGCCGCTCTGTCTGCACCAAAGCCGCTGAAACGCCTGCAACTCAGGAAGGGATTACTCCACTTGAGCAAAACCTGTGATGTTCTTTTCACTGCTTTTCCCCCTGCTATCATTACCCAGTCAAGCATTCTTGGCAACGTAAACAGATGATTAACAGGCAGGTTTGGGAAGAAACCAGGAGCAGGAGCTGGATCCCAGGAGCTGGTACACAAGCGTGTGCATTTTCTGCTTCCTCCCCCCACCCCTGGTCTGAGAACTGTGGCGGGGATAGCACAGCCACACCACCATCTCACCCATGATGGATTGTGAGTAAATCCCATGATGGCTGCCCATCTCATTGGATGAAGATTTCTCCTGGCAGAGGGGGAAGGAGTATCGTGACGGTGGGAACCTCGTTTATTCAGCAACAGCAAGATGAACCTGGCATGAGAAATCAGACTCAGAACCGAAGCTGGCAGAACATCTGACGGGGTGCTGGCGGCCAGAGACAACACGGGTTACGTAGAGTTGCAAATGGCACAGAACGCCCATCAGCAAAAGGACTTCCTCGTGTTGTCTGGCCTTTTCTCTGAGGCCAGCTCATTTCACCCAGTCATAACACAGGTTTTAACAAAAGCTCAGAGCTGGGAAGTACGGCTTTTTGTGTCTTGTTGTCCCGGTTATAGGAATTTTTATAGAAAGGTGCCTTCTTTTCAGGGCAGTTTATATGGGATGTCTTTGATGTGAGTAGCCCAAAAGCAAGGGAAGGGGAGTTTTCTTACAAACAAAAAACAAACAAAATGCTAGGATAAGGATTCTAAGAATAGAATAGGGAAGGGACAGATGAGGGGACAAAAGCCTTGCTGTCATCACAGCAGATCAAGAAAACTTCCCCAACAAGAAGTCAATTACTCCAAGAGATTCAACTTAAAGGTTGGGCTCTAATTTATAGATGTTTATTTCTTGGCTTCAGCAAAGACAGGACGGTGTTGGGATATTCTATTTTTTCCAGAATAAAAGTCTCAGAGTTGGAAGGACCTATGGGCCCAAACCCCCATCTAATATATAATTCCCTTCTACAATCTCCAGCAGGTGCCAACCCACTCTCTGCCTTATCATCTCTGGCAGAGGGAACTTACTATTTGCCCTTTCTACTTAGGAGATCATATCATGGGAGGTTTTATCCAGAAACTGGGCTAAAATTTGCTTTCCAGAAATGTCCCTGCATTTTTTCATCATTCCATATAACATAAACCTAATTCCTATGTGACAAAGAATCTTCAAAGGTTTTGAGGACAGTTCCTGTGTTTTTTCTTTTTGGGCTTAGCAATCTCAAGATCGTCAACCAAAATACCTCCCCATCCTGGTTATTTTCCTCCGGACACATGCCAGCTGATTTTTACCTTTAAGTTCTTTACCAAAATCAACATTCCTTCTGTGGTCTGAACATGATAGACAAGGACAGGATTATTATGCCTCTTTCCAAATACTCTATGCCCACCATTACTATTTTCTCAGTGTGGCCATATCATACTGTGTGGACTAGAGAAGTCTGCAATGCAGATCTGACCCTTTTCACATATATTATTGCTAAGCCAACCATTCTTCCATCCTGCTCTTCTACAATTGGTTGTTTGAACCAAAGTACAGAATTTTACATTTTTCCCTATTAAATATCCTCTGGTTGGAGTCACTCAATCTGTTTGAGACATCTGGCTTCAGATTAAGTCATCCACAGATTCACAAAACTTCCAAACATTGTGTCTTTTACTAATGTGATCAACATGTATGTCATCTTTGTCTAATCAAGTCATTGATATAAAAGTTGAACAGAACAGGCTAGAAGCCAAGGTTCTAAAAGGATGCGAGAACCTTCTTTCCAGATTAATATTTATGAGGCAAACAGTATTCTATGGTGCTGTCTCCTTGTCTTCCTGGGCTTTAACATCGAAACCACTCATTGTGATCTGGCCTTTGCAAAGCTGCTCACTCTCCCTGTTACACAGCAAAATTTGCCTTTCACCAAATACATCCTATTGTCCCTTGCCTCCATGTTTTGACTTTACCTCCTTTGCCTAGAGTGATCTTTCCATGCTTTCACCTGCTAAACTTCTATTAATTTTCCAAGTCTCAGCTCCAACTTCTTGTGTAGCCATTCTCTGCTCCCTAGGCAGAAGTTGGTGTTCCCAGAGCATCCTCTACAATCCTCTGCTACCATGGCCAACATACTGAGCTGCAACTGCCTATCTCTCTCCCAGAAGACAAGAGTCAGCCAATGGGTGTACACCTGCCATGATCCCCTCTGTACCCTCATGAAATTGTACTAATCAATCACTAAGTCCTGATGAAGCCTCAGAATTCTTCCCAACACAACCCACCAGGCAGCCACTGCAATTAATTGATTGGATCTGACATAAATTGAAACCCTATACTATTTTTTAATTTCCTTAAGGGCAGAGACCATAGCTCATTCACCTTTCTATTGCTAGGCCCAGCAAAATATCTGGCATAAAATTAACTCAACAATTGTCTGTTGAATAGAATGCCTTTGTTTAGCTGAAATCTAGCATTTAGAAAATGAATTTCCCCATGTACATATAAGATCCCCATGAACAAAATAATTCTGGTAGTAGCAAGAGCTGGCCATTTGCACTGACTGTGATTAGCAATAGAGAATAATAATTGACCAGTGCTTAAAAACATTCTCCACCAGATTCTGAGAAGGCTGGCCTGGTTGGTCTCAGAATCCATAGCCCTCACTTGATACACATATATGGAGGCCTGCAACCAATTTGACTGCCTTTCCAGCTTTATGTATCCTAAATATCCATTAGCTGATAGTAATTTTAGGAGGTCTGAATGCCAGGGTTGAAAATGGGTCTGCCAAAGTTTTATCTACAAGAAATCTGTATTATGAAGATTGCTTCCCCATGGAATTCTTCAGAACCAGCCATTTGAACCAAAAAAGAAAAATTCCTAAAGAGACTCATTTATTATCACATGTCAGTGTTCTTAAAGATAGCCCCTGGGATGAGTCTAGGGGCAGCTGTATTTATGTGAAGGTCAAATTAGGGCCATCATCACACTGGGCCAACATCACTACTCTGTATTATTTATAATCAGCCCTTCTTAGTGTATCTCTAACTATGGAATGGATATTCCATCCAAGTACTAACCAGGCCAACCCTGGTTAGCTTCTGAGATCAGACGAGATCAGGCACGTTCAGGGTGGTATGGCCATAGTGGAATGGATTTTCCAGATCTTAATCTAATCTCCAATATTACTCTGGCAGAGTCACAATGTGCACAGAATTTGTAAATGAGGAGGGTAAGAAAGTTAAGATAGAGCAAAGTTCCCTTGCTTTTCATAAATAACTTTCAGAGGCCTCCTTAGAATTTCTAGTACTGCATTCAAACCACATCTGGGACTTTGTTAATTAGAAGTGGTTAACAGCACTTGGCTAGAGCTAGATGGTCAAAAACAGTTTATTGGATGGATGCATGGAAGGAAGGAAGGAAGGAAGGAAGGAAGGAAGGAAGGAAGGAAGGGAGGAAAAATAGGTGGTATGCAACTCTGTCAATAGGGAAACTACAAAACCAGACTCCTATCTCTTGATTCAACTTCCTAGAAACCAAAAAGACCCTTGCATAATTAACAAGAGAGCCAACACCTCAAACAAAGCTCAAACTAAGTCATAAGTAAACTTATTAGGCTTGAATTCCTTCACAGGGAAAGTATCATTTAAAGAAACAATTTAAAAGATTACCAAGGAACACTTAGATTCAGCCACCAGAGCTAATTATGATTAACAATTTGGACATACACACATATGGCGTGACTTCCACAGCAGTACTATAGGACCACACAGTGTGGTCCTCTCTGCTTATCGTGGAGCCTAGGGTTTGTCCAGCTGGGAAACTATTACCCCTGCTTCTAAAAATATTATCACTTGCCTCAAGCTAGAAAAGACCCCGTGAGAAGAATAACTTGGCTATTGGAAGTTTCTACATATTCTGAGTAAAGGGCTCCAATCTTTTTGTGCTAATTAATTCCTTGGCATAATTTAATCAGCAATATTAATAATAGTTGGCCAATAAGCTCTTACTTTCAACCAGGTACCATTCTCAGTATTACACATGCGTCATCACATTTAACTTTTAACAAAGCTTATATTCATTACTATTATTACCCACATTTCACAGACTAAGTTAGGTAATCTCCTGTGTCACCTAGCTGAGACATGGTAGACCCTGAATTCACACCAGCAAACCTGTCTTCCTCAGGACGAGATCCCTCGATGAAATGAGCGTGATCCATACCATCTTCATCAAGGGAAGACTTTGATGATTTTTTTTTTGAAAGAGAGAAAGAAAGAGAGAGAGCGCACACATGTGAACGAGTGGGGAAAGGGCAAGGGAAGAGGGAGAGAGAATTTCAAGTAGACTTCATGCCCAGCCTGGAGCCCAACGTGGAGCCCTATCTCCCAACCTTGAGATCATGACTTGAACCGAAATCAAGAGTCAGACATTTAACTGACTGAGCTACCCAGCACCCCTCTTTGATCATTTTTAAAATCAATTTTTGAAAGACTTTGCAAAGTCTATATTTATGTGTGTGCACTATATACTTTCAACACAAGGCCAGAATATCATAAATCGAATTCTATAAATGCCTCTGACTAGAGAACCCTTATTCCCCACAGAACACCTTGAGGTGCCACAGAATACACACAAGAAACTCTGCCCCACAGGGAGGTGGTGCCCGTGTCCTTTGAGGCCTTGGCTCGCATCTCAGGCTACAGATAGTCTCCCCGGTTGTCTGCAGTTCTCCCTAAATTATACACAGGCTTAATTAATTTCCATCTCATCTGGCCTTTCCTCCTCTCACAAACACCGGCCCTTTGGCAAAACTACAACATAAGACATCATCCATCATGGGGGAAAGAGTTGGGATTCTTTCTTTTTCTTTTGTTTTCTTTATGGATTCATTTTCTAATTTTCAAGGCACGTCTGCTGCCAGGAAATAGTTATCACTTCAGAAGAGCTTCCTTTCACCAGACGGTGAGAACTCAGTAATCTGTTTGGGTTTCCTTCCCTACTACCACGAGGAAATTAAATAAACAAATATTATGTGATAAATAAATAAATAACGCAAGCAAGCATGCGTTGCTCAAAGATTATATTCTTGCTCAGCCTCAAGACTCATTCCAAATTCCTGTGACTTCTATGTCTCCCGCTGATGATTTATTGCCTTTTAAGTAAAATTGTCCATTCACTCTAAGTTTTAATATTTTAGGTTATCAATCCCTTTAAAGAAGGAATGAATGAATTAATGAATGAAGTTATTCAACAAATGCACGTTGAGGACATGAGATGTGCCAGGTGGTGATAAAACAGGCTATGGTCTCTAACCACAAGGAGTTTATAGTCTTATGGGAGATACTGACAAACAGGAGACTATGCAAGAGTAACCAATGCTACTAGTAACTCTTAGAGAGAGAAAGGGGTGACTGAGAATACTCACAGTGGGGTGGAGGGGTGGAGGAACCCCCACCTGAAGATGAGATGTTCTGGCAAGGAGAAGGGTGAAACAGGCTACTTCTGACAGCAAAGCAGGCAGAAGCCACACCCACGGTGTCCAGCAAGCCAAGCTTCAGTATGGGTTTCAGTCCTCAGCTTATGAGCAAGTGGCAGCCCTTAAAGAGTTCTAAACAAGAAGGCTCATGATCAGATTTCTGTTTTTGAGGAAAGTCATTCCAACAACAGTGTGGCAGACAGATTAGAAAGGAGCAGAGAAAATGTACAGAGACTGTCATGAGGCTGCTACAAGCTTCATGGCTCGAAACTGTTAAGTAAATAACAACTAGGTTCATTTCCAACCAGTTCCTCCTTGCCAAGGAATGCTAATCGTGTTTTCAAAGCCAAAGGGAAATGCAAGAACATAAGAAGCTTGAGAATGCTAAGGTATGTATGGAAGTCAAGCATTCCTAAGTATGCCACAGGAATCCTATAAAGATAAAATCCTGTAAAGATCCATTCCTCTCCCTGGTTCCCCACAGGTGAACCCTGTTACACTTTCCAAGTTGGCAGAGAAGGGCAGTGAAGGTGTTCTGGAGTCCCCAAGCCATACCATTGGTCCACCCTCTTCCTGGATGTGTTCCAAATTGGGGTCAGGGTGCAGATGTAAAGGAGAAAAGGATGGCATGAAACCTAACAAGATGCCAGAGAGATCCTTGGAGGCAAGGGCTCAGGAAGCACTCTGCAATCTCAGGAGGAAAGTTTCTGTGGTGAGAACTGAGGTTCAAGGGTAAGAAAGGCTTTACACTCACCCAAAAGCACCAGGAAAGACACACCTGCATACGGCCATGCGGTGTCTCAACAAGAAAAGTCTTTGTCATGGGTGCCAGGTTCATACTAAAGTCATCAGATAGTTTACAAACTGTGACAGCACATATCAAAGTGTCCCAGTCTCATCATTTAATGTTTCCTGGCCCCATGAAAGGTCTAATAAATGGTTTCTGCTGGATATAGCAGCTCATAAACTTTCCTCGTTACATTGGAAGTCTAAATCTTCCCTAAAAATCAATACCCCATGAATTTTCTTTAGAAGTAGTAAAGAAAAATACAGACATCTCCTCTGGCCCGCAGTAAGAAGTGCTATTGCTCCGTCCCTAGCCATGCTATATCAGGAAGCTCCGTCTTCTGCACACTCCCATCCCACCTTTCCACAAACTGCTCCTCACCCTACTCCCACCAAGACCAGTCCTGTTGGTGTAACTTCACAAATGAAGGAAGAATAAAAATCATAAGTTACCAACTCTTTCCACATGCCAGGTTCTACACCCCTGCCTTAAACTATCCCTAAATCATGACGGGGCGCCTGGGTGGCTCAGTTGGGTAAATGTCTGACTTCAGCTCAGGCCATGATCTTGCAGTTCATGGGTTCAAGCCCTACATCGGGCTCTGTGCTGACAGCTCAGAGCCTGGAGTCTACTTTGGATTCTGAGTCCCCCTCTCTCTCTGCCCCTCCCTGCTATGCGCTCTCTCTCTCTCTCTCTCTCTCTCTCTCTCTCTCTCTCTCTCTCAAAAATGAATAAACATTAAAAGTTTAAAAAAAATCATGACAGTGTATCAGGCAGTGTGCCTGATTATTATCCCCATCCTACAGGTGAAAAAACTGAGTTTCAGATTAAGTAATCTGCCCTACTCACACACTGAGTGGCAGAGCCAGATTTGAATCCGTGTTAGATCTGGTTCCAGAAGCCAGGTTTTTAACCACTATGGCCTTCCACCCAGAGGAATTTAACTCTCCTCCCAGAGGAACTTTTCTTTCAACTTTGAGCAAACCTACTAACTCTTTGGGTTGGGTGGCTGAATAAGAACAGCACTAGAGGCTGCTGCTCTTTCCACTACATCAAGCACCCAAAGGAGATTGAAAGCTGGACATCTGAACTAGAGAAGTCAGCACTAATCCCCGCACACTCTCATTTTGTAAGAAAATTTTTTCATAAGGAAAAAAAAATGCTATTTCCATTGCAGAAAAGTCATTGCTTTCTTAGCCAAAGCTAGCTATTTACTTTTTTCTGGCAAGCTCATTGACAGGAGTACAATACATGAGATTCTCACTGGATGAGCTGTGCAGCCTTCCACATAGCATATTTTGGTTTAGAGGGTGAGGCTATGCAGCACAACCTCATTTCTGCACAGCAAACCTAAAATATAGCCTTGAGAGTGCAAAAAGGAGGAGGAGAGAAGGAGAGATGGCATAAACACATGTTCTCTCACTTGCTTGCTCGCTCTCTCTCTCCCTCTCTCTCTCTCATGAAAACAGTTTCCAATTCATTTCATAATTGCATTGAGTCATCTGGGCTAATACTCAGACCACTTCTCAAATTCACCATGCCTCTTACATGCAGGAAAATAAGGCATTTAAGTAAATTTCCCTCCTTCCCACATAATCTCTTTCTCTTTGGTTAGTTGGATGGAGGTGGCCAGAGAGAGGAGGGAGCAGAAATTTTGGAAATCATAGCTGATGAATTGCAAACGTGTGTAAGTGATGCACAGGGTGGGAGGGAGTAAAAAATGAAATTCCTCTGTGAAAATAACGCACATGTCCCAGGGAAATGAGCCACACATTTTTTATGAATCAAGAGACCAGTGCTTTCTTTATATGTGTGCCAAACAGCATTCCTGGGTAACAGTTCCATATCTCATGAGGTGTAAGCCACTTCACTCCATCTTATTAGAAACATTCAAAACAAGGCAAGTATTTTGAAACCCATAAAATTTATGGAATTCTAGGCACACCAAAGACAGAATGGACGAGGGACTCCTCTGTTTAACTGGTTTTAATTTATATTCACTTTAGTAGTTTAACCCACCTTTAAAATCCAACCAAGATTTGAAAACATTAATAACTATAAACCATTTTTTAATGGTTCCCCACTTTCTCAACAACCTTAAAACTCGCTTGCTTAAGGCTTCAAGGACATAAGAAAAATGAATCCCAGAGTCCCTAGAAAATTGGCTATAACCTTTGTCACTCACCGGATTACTTACCCACCTCACAAGCCATTTGAAAGGCGAGAGAGGCCTCCAGCTGGTGACCAGTGCAGCTACCCAGCTTAAATATTCCCTAAAAATTCTAGACAGCAAATAATGAGGAGAGAAGTGATCAAGCAAGTCTATTTATCCTGAAGCCCAAGTAAATTAACCAGTGCATGGTGGCAAACAGAATATGTTCTTCAAAACAATCAGGCCAAATTGCACCATAAACTTGTGAGCATACAGTTTTAACTAGCTTAGGATACTTTCATTTTTCCAACTCCCCAAGGTAAGACCCAAAGGGAAAACTCAACTTAAATATTTACTCTTAATTTAGCAGCCCTTATACACATGGTATACCAGGTAGAGTTAAAAAAAAAAAAAAAAAAAAAAAAAGCAAATAAGTAAACCATGGTCATGGCCATCAAGGATCTTAATTAGAGCCCAAAAGTTCAAATGATAATATTAGCAAGACTTTCTAGGCCACTTCACAAATGCCAACCACCATGCATATTATCTCATTTAATCTTCCCAACTGTCCTATAGGGAAGATGCTATTTTTATTCTTTTATGCCCTGTTTGCCAATGAGAAAACATAAGCTTGGAAAGGTGAAGTAACTTGCCCCAAAACACACAGAGAGTGGCAGCGCTAGGATTTGAGCACAGCCTAATTCTAAAGCCTCCTGAGATAATAAGACATGGAGGCTTTCTACCCTGAGTTCAAAAAAAGCCAACACAGAGAGCATAGTTTGTTCTGGGCACTGTTGTGAGCACTGGGCATAAATTAACTCATTTGTTCTTTATAATAGACTTATAAAGTAAGTACTACGATTATTCCCAACTTTATAGATGAGGCAACTGAGGCACAGAGAGGTTAAGCAACTTGCCCAGGGTAACAGATTTCACAACTGATGGAGTCTGGATTCAAACCCAGGCATCTGGTTCCGGGCTGTTCTCTATGCCACTCCACTATCCATCTGTCTAAGCATGGCAGCCCCAAGGGGGATGATACATTCTAGTTCCATTAAAAGGATAACAGAATCCAGAACCATAAGAGAAATGTTTCACTATACTTTGTGCTCATCTGATTATATTTGGGGGCATTTCATTCAGGTATCTTTACAACATTTTAACAAAAACATTAACAAATTGGAACTTGTCCAGCAGAGAGCAAGAAGGGGAGACAATAAGGAAACAATATCCTAAGAGTATAGAGTAATTGCGACAGTTTGGCCTGGAAAGGAAATTTCGAGAGCACATATACACCATCTGACTAAAATGCCAAGAGGGCTCAAACCACCATAAGAAGATCCCTTGGACCTGAGTGGTTTGTCATCCACTTGCTCATCAATTTTTACTGAGTAGTCAATAAGTGTCACATGGAAGAAAAGTTCTTTAGCTTAAGAACTCCCGCATTTTAAAAGCGGAAGCTCTGCTCACTCATCAGTGAAATCCACCAGAGGCGGGAAGAACAGGTAGCAGGGATGGTTCCTGCACTGAGTGGAACACTGGACATGTGACCTCTGAGACTCTGCTATGATCCATTTAGCCTGCCCTGCACTACCACTATCAAAAATGCCATAAAAGTCCTCACAAAATACAACCTTTAATCATCCATAAGAGGCCAAAAATAGCAGCAGCCCCCAAAGTAAGAAAAACATCTTCCATGGGCTTTTACATTGGGAATTTGACAAGTTTGAACAGGGGTAAGACATACCACACTTTGAAAATAAGCCAAGGGACTACTTGTGTTCTAAAACAAGAATATAATTAGGAAGGAAAAATGCGATTTCTCTCCTCCACTTCCTTCTCCTCAAATATTAACAATCATCTTGTTCCTAGGTGTGTCTTGTCTGTTTTTTTTAAGTTTTTACACTGAGCAAGAAACTGTGGCATCAGCATCCTGGGTCTCCCTGGACCACAGAACCAGCTCCTAACACGTCAACGCTGGGCCCAGTTTGCAGCAGGGGAAGGCACTCGCTGTTGGCCCCTCTAGCAAAATGTTTTCCAATTTCTGAGTCAGGGGAAGCATCTGAGGTCAAGATCTATAAACACATTCCAGAATATGAGCACTTCTAAGAGAAAAAAAACAATCAAAACCACTGCAATGGTTTTAAATTTAAGTCAGACAATACTTCCCATGAACTATTGCATTCTTTGTTAAAATGAAGATGTGTACGTACTTTCAGTGTTACTATTAGTGTGATTTCTTAAAGTTTTTCTAATTTCCTTTTCTTTTTTAAACCATGTATTACTTGGTAAAAAAAAAAAAATGCTATAAATCTTATGCTATCTCAAGGCATTCTTCTAGATAGGATAATGAATTTTCCATAGGTAAAGAATATCTTTCCTGAACCAATTCTGATCATTTTTAGGGATACTTTTTCTTTTTTTTTTTTTTATCTCCATTAATGAGACAGAGATTTGCACAAATCAGCCTAAAACAACAGAAATTAGCCAATCAAAAGGATGGTCATGGTATTCTACTGTAGTATCAGGAAAAGGCTTTGACCTAGCCTGCTCACTTCCAGATGTTTTCTCAGTGCAAGTTTTTGTTTGCTTTGTTTTGCTTTTTAAAGAATGGTTTGGAAGAGTGAGCATGGGGGATGGACTAAGAAGAGAAACAAGATCTCTCAACCAAAAATGTCTTACTCTTTGGTTTACAATACTATTGAAACAGAAACGTCATTCAGCAGTAGCTGGAATCACTCAAACAGAGGCATGTATCCAAACCCACCCCTGAATCCAGGAGCACACATATCAAGTGGAGGGCAAAAGTCTCCACATAGTACTGATGACCTGAGAACTAAGTGCAAACAGAAGTCATCGCACGATTTGTTGAAAGCAGTTCAGAGTGTGCCTCTCTCATTGCTTGCCATATCTCCTATCCCCACTGAGAGAGACTGAGAGAGAATACTTCTCTGTAGGAATCTTCATAAAGATTAAAATCATCAATAAACCCTGATCATCTCGTTTATAAACGACCTCTCAGATCATCTTCTCCTACTCTTTCCCCAGCTTTCTTTGGGTTTTGGAAGTCGAAAGAGAATATTAAAACATAACACGGGGCACCTGGGTGGCTCAGTCGGTTAAGCGTCTGACTCAATTTCTGCTCAGGTCATGATATCACAGTTTAGGAGTTCCAGCCTTGCATCGGGATTTCTGCTGTCAGCACCAAGCCCACTTTTGATCCTCTGTCCCCCTCTCTCTGCCCCTCCCCTGCTCTCTCTCTCTCTCTCACAAAAATAAATAAACATTAAAAACATATTTAGAAAAAACACAACATATTTTTACTATTGTGGGATTTGAGGAGACCAAGAGATTAAGACTGACAAAGAAGGTAATTATGTCTCCATTAGCACCACTAATGAAGGGAAGAAGTGAAAGATAAATAATGGACAATGCAAAAACCATTTGTATCTGATCCTGCAACAAAACGGATAGGTTCTCTTGCAGTAGGCCTGCCTTCCTAATTATTTTCCTCCCTCTGAACCAATGATAAAATTGGACTGCCTTCAAGAACACACATTAACTGATAATGGGAGAGAAGGCCAAGAAAGGCTGGGTGGCCTTGGACAAACTGGAATTCAATTGAATGATATGCGTACCTTTAAACGGACCTTTAAGCAAGCACCAACTACATGTGAGGTGCTACATTACCTACTTGTCTTATGTCTACTAAACCTTTCAACAGCATTGCCCCCATAAATATCAACATCCCCATGCTGCAGATGAGAAAAATTGAGGCAAAAGGAAGTTAAGGAATTTACCTAAACAAGCAAATGGGAAAGAAGGAATCTGGGACACAGGCCTAGATGTGTGTGGCTCCAACATTTATATTCTTTCTACTACACCTTGCTTCTTCTCATTTTTAAGAGACAATTCTCATAGTGGATAATCCACAGACAAGATCATCAAAAGCTGGTATGTACATCATTTCACACAAGACACAGGAGTATGCAAATTTACCAGGGAAGAGTGGTATTTAGCTGTTTACTGATAGGACCTACTATAGACCACCCTGGTATAATATAAGACATATTCACCGTGAATTTCTTCCCAGATATGACGTTGACAGTTTCTGTTGAAACCAGGCAGTTTTTTTGTTTCTATTTCTCCAACAAGTTTAATACAGAGGATTTTCCAAAGCCACATCTCAGGTTAGATCTCACACTTTGGCAAACACAGTATAAGATAGGTGTTTAATCTTGACAGCGTCTCATTAGTGTAAATTAGTGACTCAATATTAAAACTAGAAAACAAGCGGTTAAGAGACCCCAGCTAAGACAAGTTTCATTAAAACAATAATGACTTAATACACGCTGTGCCCAGTTTCAGAAAGTTTCAAGCTCCCTAATCATTTTCTGGATGGTTTCCATTCCAACCAGTTTCCATGTTGGTATACATCCATCAATCCCCAGTGAGGATGTGCATGGGAAAATGAACATAATGTTAAGTCTACAGAGACCTTGTTGCAATGTCAAAATCAAGTGATGTCAGTTTAAATTACAGCTAAAAAAAAAAAAGGCACTATAAAGACAAATGTCTCCTGGAGCCTGTCTGGTTGCCTAGAGCAAATGCTCTACCAAGTTGGGTAGAGAAACCGGTTTCCATTTGCCTAGTAATTTTCCCACTGCTTCCAGTTTCCAAAGAGGCAGTTGGCAGTGAAAGCTTGCTCAACAAGCCAGTTAACAGAACTGAGCACTGGGGACTCCACAGTGTATCAACTGCTTGTGTTCTGAAGAGAATGATCACTTGTACCAATTAATCAAGTCATTTGCACATATCATCCTCTATTTACTCCCATTACTACTAGAAACCCACAAGCTTTCATTAAAGAACTTGCTAATTTCCTGAGATGGAAGACCCAACTCTTTCAGCAACAAGGACCCCTTCTGTTATTCTTCCTCCGAGGGCACCATGTTTCTAAGACTCTACCATCTGGTTATTACAGTGACTAAACCTGCCTATTTCTCTTAGACTTTGCAATAATACCAAACATGGTTTACAGATCCCATGACTACCGCAGTCCAGGGCTACCTATTTGGAAAGCAGTAAACAGGAAATAACAAAAATAGTAATAACACTTCACGTTTATTGAATGCTTACTATTTATGCCAGGCATTGTGCTAAGTGCATTATTTACACTATCCAATTTAATCTCACCACAACCCTGTGAGGTAGCACTATAATTACCTTCCTCATGGAAATATTCAGAAATGTTAAGTAACTTGCCCAAGGCCACCAAACTAGAACCAGAGCAAAAATTTGAACCATGCTGTCTGACTTCAAAGCCACTGCTCTTCTCCACTCCACTGGTTGCCTTGCCTCTCACTCCTAGATGCATTCCTAGGTCATTCTCACCCCCTTTGGAAAACATCATAAGCATTATGCCCACACTGGGAACTTTTGAAAAGATTCAAATTATGATCTTATTCTCTGATACCACATCCTCAGTCTATGGAGGTTTGCATTTTTACAGATAAGGGACAGAGGGAGGGAGGGTAGGAGGAAGGGAGAGAGAAAGAGAAAGAAAGAAAGAGAGAGAGGTTGAGAGAGAGAATGCCTAGAGCATCAGAAGTATTCAAACCCAGGTGCTGGCTCTTTCAGTCACCATTTCCCTGCACCTAACTTCCTCCATCCACAGTAATAATGTAGGGATCTGTCTCCAGGATGTCCCCAAACATCCTCAAATATTTCTTTCTAAATATTCTCAAATATTCCTTCTGAATTCTCTCCTTTGAAAGTGAAAAGCAAAGACGTTTCACTCTGACAGTCAGTTTCTCTAGGTTTCTGATGAAAGTACCAAGGACAGCCTTGGACAATGAACTCTGGGCAGTTCCATCCTGCCACCATCCTGAATCCCCCCTCCCACTGCGAAGAGAAAGGAAATCATTGGGATGGGGTGGGCTGGGAGTTTCCTCTAGATGTTCAAAGTTTAAAACACAGGTTCTATTAAAACAGCTAAAGGTTTACATGCAGATATAATTAGTTTTGAAAGCATATGTGAATACCATACGATGCATGTGGAGGGGGGAGCTGGAAAGAGCAGAAAACTAAATGATACCTACAGCACGGTGTCAACTGTACTGTCATGGACACGTGGACAGGGACCATTAATAAACCTGAAAACACAAAAAAGGTTTGATTTGTACAAATGGTAAGCCCACACACATTTTTCCTTGTGTTTTGAGTTCAGTTTCTGTTATAATATTTGTGCAATAAATAATAATTTCAAAAGGATATTATATACAGAGTGTATAATTACATGACACAAGTATAAACAAATTAGCTTTATAACATGTCAGCCAAGCATTAACCATTTAGAAAATTCCAAGTTAGGATGCCTATCTGGGGTTACTCACTTACCTCTCTCTCTCTCAAAAGGAACTAGGTCCAGTTGTAAGATTCCTTTGATCATATGTGCTAAGTGTCCAGGTCCAAAACTTATGGACAGCACACTACCTGTTCCTGGAGCTTAACAAATATTCTAGAATGACAGAATGAGGTCTTCCTCAAGTGTCACTTTCCAATTCAGAGAAAGACCAACAAAATTACGACTACGGTGAATGCAGGTTGTGTTCCTAACAACCCAACACCACAAAGCTAAGTTCTGTTCTGGGGGGGATAAAGTGAGGAAAAGCAAGATTCAGCTCAGAAAGTGCAAAGAGGAGTGCACACCATCAGTCTGATTTACACTGAGGACCTCCTATTTATGCTTGTCCAGCAGCACAAAGCCCCTTCTTAGGAGGGCTGGCAAGAGATGTAAGATGCACCGCAAATAAAAATGATGCAAAATTGGTGTCTGTTTGTAAAAACAAACAAAAAAAGGTATAAAATTATATAATATATCTTGAATAAACTTTCTTCTCTATTGCCCTCAGCACATTCCCAAATCCTACTCACCTTCCCAAGTTCAGCTCAGATACATGTCCAATCATCAAACTCGTGGTCCCTTCACTGATACTGTTCCTTCACTGCCCTCAAGCTCACACAGGAGTTTATCTGAACCCAGACAGTTGTAATAATAAGAGCTGCCATTTATCAATTGCCTACTCTATGCCAGGCCTTTTTCTCAGCTTTTTCAAATACTAAAAGCAACTCTTCCAGGAATGAAATACATTTTTCACAGTTTCAAGATTTAGAAACCAACTTTGAACAAGATTGGATAACCTGACAGGAGCCAAAGGAGGTAATAAGCAAAGATCCCAAGCCCTTTTGCTCTGCATCCTGCCATGTCCCATGGACCAGCCACTCTCTGCCTCATATTCATCTTTCTCTTACCAAGTGACAAGATCCTTGAGGGCCAGACCCACATCTGAGTCATCACACATTCATTTATGAGCTGTCTTAAGTAAACCCTGAAGTATATGGTGAACAGAACACAGAGTAGGTATTTAATAAATACTTGTTGGATGCATGATAAAATGACAGAAAACCTATGGGAACAGGTAGAAAGGACAATTGTCATAATGTTGGCAACAAAAGAGAGCTCTAATATTTCTCTGGGCTTTTAATTACAGAATGTCCTCCTTTTCACTCGGTCCCAGTTGATTCACCCTGACGTGCCACAGCTACTTTTTTATTAGCAGCCTCACCTGAGACCCACCGGGGGCCTCCTGTATGGTGCCAAAGCATGAGGCTCTCTAGGCAACGAGAGTGATAGCTTGTATTTCTAAAGAGAACTAACTACATTACCATTCTCTGCAGGAACCTTCACTCCACCAGCTCTAATATCCCCCAAACAGCCCAAAGAGGGAAAACGATGGGCAGACCAAGGATGGGGGAATATTTGGCCTCTGCCCACCATTTACATGGTCCAATAGTAACCTATGAGTCTTAATCCAGATTTATTTTTCTTTTAAAGCATAAAGGACAAGTGGTCAGGAGCAGGCCCATAAATTTGCCTCAGCTTTTATTAGATGGGGAATATTTTCGCCTGAGAGGTCAGCATAACTTGGAGGAAAAAACAAAAAGTTCTCTGAACGTGAACCACCACGTTACCGCTGATATAACGCAGGACTGCTGTCTACTGACAAGTAAGCTGCTTGTGATCACGTGCAGTTAGAACTCCTTCAAAGTCATCAGAATAGGTTAATTTTTCCCATGCTGTGTTACCGGTTACATATTTCACATCTCATACAGATTCTAAGGAGAAAGGAACATGATTGGGACTATTAAGTAACGCAACTGAATTCTTAATGATGAAAGAACACTGGACTCCCTATATAAACCATCCCACAGAAAGATCAAAGCATGGACAGGAGCTCAAGAAGAGGCTAAACACGTAAGAAGAAGTCCAGTAAACCAACGCTAATGTTTTGTTTTGTGAAACCACCTGATCTCACGTTCAGGTTTGATAAAAATGTCTTATCCATCCCTTCATTTTTAAAAAGCATTAATTGTGTGCCTAATGTGGTGCTGTGAATTAGGAATACTGTGATGAATAAGGCTTTGTCTCTGTTCTCCATAAGTTCACCATCTAGCAGGAGTGAGGCAGTCTCGAAGTTCCCACATGGTATAAGTGCAGTAGCAGAACAGCATGCCAGCTATATCGCACCAGTCAACTGCATAACTGGCTGTACAACCTGGTGCAACTAGCATTAATTAAAATAATGGTTTTCACTATGCATACCCAATGACCTCACCTATGTTATCTGATTTCTTCATCCTCAATTACCCCATCACAAGAAAATATTCTTCTTGGGAAAAAAAACCTGAACAATCAAATCCATTCCTTTCAAGTCTATACAATAAAAGAACACCTGGAATTTCACAGAAAATAAATTTCGGTGCAGAAAGGAAACGGTTTATGACAAACTCAGATATTTCATGAGATATACCATAGCTTCTCCACAAAGGTTCCTTAATAAAATAGCTTCCAGCCATTGGACAGGCCTAGCCTCAAAGAGTGGACTCCACAACCCTAGCTAATGAAAAGATACTTTCTGATTTGAGAAAACTCAAAAGAAAATGATTGGAAAACAAAAAATAAGAACAAAAATGGAGGCCTCTTCCCTGTCCTAACTTTAACTGACGGGAGGAAATCCAAGCAGTTCTCATCCACACTTGATGCAGGAAAAGTAGAGCCCTTATTTTCAAAAGAAACCACTTATTCAAGATGATCAAGTGGAAGTAACATTCTAAGTCATTTGGGGAGATGTCGTAGACACCTTGGTGGGTTCTGCATTGAACAGCCACATTCTCCTTGCCCATATTTCTTCATGTTTGATACTTGGATTACCCCAGCAGGAAACGAGCAGTCTTTGAATGGAGGGTTTTGTTCAGAATTCTAATAGCTTCCAGCATTTGCCCCAGACCACAAGAAGTACACCAAATTTACTTAGACATTCAGGCCAGACGTGAAGAATTTCTCTGTCAGATCTAGTAAGCTCCACCAATTTAACATTTTGGCTTCTCATGGGCAAAGAGAAGACAGCCAAACAGCGCCAGTGCCGGGGGGCAATCTGGTGACATGTGGCAGTTCTTGGAAGAAAATTAATGAACGTGACCAGTAACCTTTCTGCCCCCTCTCCTCTCCTCTCCTCTCCTCATTCAAGGGAGAGAGGCAAAATTTCAGCAATCAGTGTGACTAGGCAACTGCTGCTCCTTAAAACAGCTTCAAGGTTGTTCATTTTTTGTTTTTTTTTTTCCCACCAGACTTGCCACATTTCATTGTTTGCTTTCAAGATCACCTCACTATGAAGTTTGTTGACTTGGAGGTAGAGCCATCATTTGTTCCATTCAGCAATTTCATCCTTGTTAATCTAATAAATAAAAAGTTACCACTAGTCTGAATCAGTCACAAAAGTTAACTATGCACAGTCAAATCCAATAAAATATTTGTTTGGTGCCTATGCATGTCCCAGGCACTGTACTAGGCATATTACACATATTAACTTAATGGTGCTGATAATATTATATTATATATATATTATAATATGTTATTATACTGACAACAATAGCAATAAAAACAATCAATCAACAACAATCATTTAGCAAGTGCTTACTGTGAGAGAAGCCTATGGTAAATGTATTAACACGCCTGATATCACTCCTCACAACCCTTTGGGCAACATGTAATTATTATTTTCCCCTTTTATATATGAGGAAAAGAGGATTCCAAGAGATTAAGTAAACTTGCCCAAAGTCACACAGCTTGTAAACAAGAGAGCTTGGGATCAGAACCCAAGCCTGTCTGCAGAGGCAATGCCTTCACATCCTTAAAGGAGATCACACTAAAATAACATTAAAAGTTTGCTGTAGTGAATAAAGATAAAATAGATGGTAAAGTTTTCCAGGTTACAGTGAAATGGGCCAGTTATATTACTCATCTGAACCAGAAGCAAAACAAATCTACTTTGTAGTAGAATTTTGTCACCTCTCTACTATCTGGACCTGCATCATATCTGTTATCCATTTTCACCGCCCCCCAAAAAAGGTCTAGAGTAATCAACTATAAACAGAGACTAGGAAAGAATAGGTAATATAAGATAACACAGCTATCAAAATCATAACATCCCTGAAAGTTTTTCCCTAGCAGATACACTCAATTTCTGTGAACAGAAGCTAAATTGTCTGAGTGTGTGTTGGGGGGGGGGGGGGGTGTATTTCCTGTTGGATTTTCTAGTTGTACCATTTCGTTCTTATGTTAGTATGCAGTAAAACATTCTTACATGGTTTTGAAAGGACTTACCAGCTACAACAACAACAACAAAAATCATAAAAGTTAAATGGGAAAGTGAACTCATGGGCTGGCTAAGAAATAAAAAGCTTATGAACATCTGATTTCTGAACAAACCTATCAAGAAGAGGTAAAACAAAACAAAAAACCCTCAAACCCTTGGGGTTCCAAAATTTTGAGGGGAGAAAAATGAAAATGCTGGAAGGCTTTAAGGAGAGAAAAAGGCATTGTCCTACTGTACCAAAGTGACAAAGCTCTGAGCAGAAGAGGACGTGTGGAAAGTCTGGTTCTTCTAGGTTTCCACAGCCACTCCATTGTTCAAGGGGTGGTTATGCCCACACTTCCAGCCCAGAATACTAACACAGATTTAGGGCTGATGAGGACCTGCACAGCTAGAATTACACCAGTGGCAGAAGAGAGGGCCCGCTCTGATAACAGGCACGAAACCATCAAGCAGCCTACCCTCACGCACACCAACACACGTGGACACATAAATGCAATTTGCACATGATTTCCAAGGGCTCATGAGTCACCTGAGACATGAAATCCAGACTGAGAACACTTGCACATAGTAAGAACCCTCACGCTTGAGGATCGGGCCAAGTTTAGAGCTGCAAGTAAGATGATTCAGCTGCTTTCTTATTTTGTGGCCTCATAACAAGCGAGTCTGTCCAGTTTCTCAGACATGAGCTGAGAGAGAGCAGCTTTCATTAGGTGATAGTCCAGCCATGAGAAATGCAGCTGCAGAGGCTTCCAATTCTGCCTCTGTCTCTTAACAGCTGTGTAATCTTCAACAAGGTTTACGTACTGCTCTGTACCTCCGTTTCCTTACCCCAGGACAGAGGCAGGGGTACTTCAAAATGTTGTAAAAATTAAATGAGTCTTTATATGGAAAACACTTAGAACAATACCTTCCTACCACATAAGCAAACACTAAATAAATGTTAGCTATTATTATTCTATGGCCTGTTTTAAAGAAAATGGCCTGATATTACAAAGGTTCTTATCAGGGGTGCCTGGGTGGCTCAGTCGGTTAAGCATCTGACACTTGGTTTCAGCTAAGGTCATCATCTCATGACTCATGAGTTCAAGCCCTGCATCAGGCTCTGCATTGATAGTGTAGAGCCTGCTTGGGATTCTCTCTTTTTCTGCAGCTCCCACGTGCGTTCTTCTCTCTCTCTCTCTTTCTCACTCTCTCTCTCAAAATAAACAAATAAAAATTTTTTAAAAAGAGAAAGGTTCATAACAGAGAAGCACTATAGAACTACAGAATTGCCGAGACCAGTAGTTAATGCTGGCATTGATTTTTATGCCCCCTATTAAATCATCATCAGATGCCCATTTTTGCTATCATTGCAAAGTTGACTGGTTAATGAAAAAGCATCACCAACTATGTTTCAATACAATGGTAGTGTTTCATGTTAGAGAATGTAGTTAGCCTGTGAAATTTATCACAAGTAATGATTAAGAAAAACATGCCATTAGTTTGTGAAGGCCTGGCCAGCACACAGCTTTGGAGTCTCATAGACCCACAGATTGTGACAGATCAGAACAAACCTCAGTGATGGTGACCATCCTGCACATCTAGCCCAGTGGCCTCAGTGGGCAGTTGGGAAACCTAAGCCCAGAGATGTGCGTGACTTACCCAGATAGACCCTGTGAGTAAGCAGCAGAGACAAGAACTCAGATTCTTAGATGTCTGTCTGCTCGTCTGCCTCCTTCCACTAGACTGGAAAAACCTAGTCATCTACGTCTTCCTACCTTCGTACCAGCCCGGCACATGGACACACAGACAGCAACAATAAATGAGGGTTAAAATGAACTACAGTGATGCAGTGTTCTTTGCTTCTTCCAAGGTATTATTTTAACCTCCAAAAGGAGATTGTTATATCTCACTCACTGAAAGCATGAAGCAAATGATAAACTAAAGCAGACAGCAAGCCTGAGCATTCTGCTGGTCTGTGAGTCAGGAGACCTGAGCTCCTGACCTACTTCTACCTGAACTTGCCCTGTGACATTTAACAACATTTAACTTTTCCAAAAGAAAATGATGAGACAAAATGCTACCCTCAACAGAGGTAAAATGAGTAAAACTTTATAAGGTCACAGTAGTGACCTTATAGTTAATTATCTGTTGCTTTACGTTTATATCACACTTGATAATTCTTAAAAGGCTTCTTTGTACATCATCACTTAATCCTCATGTTAACCTTGAAGTAGGTCAGGAAATATAGCCCCATTTTATAGATGATGACACAGAAGCAAAGAGGGGCCACATGGTTATGTCCGTGTTAAATGACACGTGTCACCTACACCAAAGGGCAGAATTCACACTAAGAAAGAAAAAGAGATGTCCATGGCAGGTGAAGGGCCCAAGAAGAAGCAGTACTCAGCTTCAAACTGGAATAAATAAGACACTGTGGAGTCTGGCCATCACTCCCTAACCGCCAGCTTTCTTTATTCAAAATTCTGCTTTCAAAGATATGCCTCTTCCATGGCCATAGGAAGATCAGATAGCTTATGGAAGACAGAAAGTCAAGACGTTTGGCAGATGGATCAGATACAGAGGGAGAAGAAAGCCTCTTGAAATGTATCCTGCCTATAATAAAGTAAAATGTATTTCTCAGCATTTCATTGAAACTTCACAGGAAGAAAGATCCTGAAATGAAAAAAGTGATTAAGTGGAAACTATGTGATACTGTTACGTATTGCTTCAGCTGAATTAAAATATCAATAATATTCACTTTCATTATAGAATATGCCATTTTAATTTTTTAATGTTTATTTACTTATTTTGAGACAGAGAGAGAGAGAGAGAGAGAGAGAGAAGGGGAGGAGCAGAGAGAGAGGGAGAGAGAAAATCCCAAGCAGTTTCCATGCTCAGCGTGGAGTCCCATGGCGGGGGGGGGGGGGGGGGTTGATCTCACGACTGTGAGATCACAACATGAACTGAAATCAAAAGTCAGACACTCAACTGACTGAGCCACGTAGGTACCCCTAGAATACACCATTTAAAATTTTTATTTTAGTAAACTTCAGCAAATACATAAAATCAACCCTAGACTTGTCAGGAAGGGCTTCTCCACCCCCAAAGCCCTATATTGTTGCAGAAAATCCAACACCAACCTCCTGGCTAATTGGAGGAGACATTTGTCTTTCCAGATTTCCCAGAAACCTTCTGAACATCTTCTCAACATCCTGGTAGTTTCCCACTTTATCGATAAGGACCATCATCTCAAAGTAGAATCCAAAAACACTACATTTCCCAGGTTTCCTACAGCAAGGCAATCATAAGCCCCTCTGCAAAACACATGGGTTTAAAAAGGGGTCAAATGAAGCAGAAACTACTCTCTGGAACACAATCTTCCAGCAAGCTTAATGGTGAAGGGGACTGTAGGGAGTTTCTGATATCTTCCTCTTGAGCAGTCAGTTCAATGTGCTGGACACAGTGGCAGTAGTAATTTCTCTAGAACTGTCTCACAGTGTAACTGGGCGCTGCTACAGAATGTCCTTGGCTATAGAGCATCCAAAACTGGTTTTCTGGCCCTCCTGAAGATTCAAAACTCACATAGGCTGAGACAGAACAATAGCCAAAGGTGAGAGAAAGAACAAAATGCAAAAGAAGACCATTTGACTATTAGTAAAATGAAAACTGTTACCCTCCATTTGCATATGCAGCATTTAATTGTTTCTCCCACAAACTCAAGAGAACCATAAAGAGAAAAGTTCTGGCAGCCACTTCTCAAGTGCGCAGCTTTGTTTCATTCAAGCTTTAATAACGTCCTTATTCTGCTGGTGAAACACTGGGGGTCATGGGGGAAAGACGGAAGCTCCTGGTCTCAGCAGTCCCAGATTCCCCCTGGGAAAGCTGTCCTCTTCCCCAGAGTCAAGTTCCTTTCCGAAGAGAGAAGAGCTTTTATTTTCTTGTATAGCCATTTTCAAGACAACCTAACCTAATTCACTCAAAACTTCATCAGGCAAAACAGAATCCTTTGGCGGTGACCAACTTTGTGTCAGGTAAGGGAAGAGCTGGCAGAAGGACAAATTATTTTTTTTAAACTTTAAAGATTGCACACCTTCCTATCTGTTTGTCATTATTATAAGGGATGGCCACATCACTGAGTAATTCATCATCTCTATTGCTTTTGCTCAAGAATACTATCTGCTGGCCAGAATATTTTCAAGTGTTGTCAACTGCCACACTGTTTTTGCAATTCCTTTTAATTTCCTTCCATCTTTCCCATACAGAATCTCATTAACTGGTTTGCTTCTGTGGCTGCTTTTTTATATTGTTGTTACTTCCCCCATTTTAAGATATTATTTTATTAACCATTTCCCTTTAGAGACGCAGAGTTACCTACCTTCCCACACACAAAATCCAGAACCAATTAAACCCAATAAAGTTTTATTGAAGAGCTACAATGTATATTAGTCCGTGCTAGGCAGTATGGTGAAGAAAGGTATAAATCTTAGAATAATAATAGTAATAGTAATTAATAATAGCTGTTTACTCTGACCTCGTGTGCCAGGGATCTTAACATATTTAGACACATGACATAGCATGATACTACCTGATGAGGAGGAATGTGGCTTCTGCTCTCTGACAGGCCTGGGTTCAGCTTAAAGCTCTACCATTTAGGCCATTTTTTCACCCTTCTGTGCCCCAGGTTCCTCATCTGTAAAATAAAGATATTAACAGGATGCACCTTACAGGGCTATTTTGAGGAGTCCACAAAATCACAAGTATACAGCACCCAGCCCAGGACCTAGTTCATAATGACATGTGGCAACTACTCTATTATCCCCATTTTAAGAGGTGGGAACTGAAGGTCAGAGCTAGCATATGAAGCAGCTGGGATTCAAATCCACATCCACCCAATGGGAAGCCTTTTCTCTTTCCACTGTCATATACTGACCAGGACATTGAAGGAGGGCACATTAGAAGCCTAGAGTGTAGCAACTGGGAGAGCCTTGAATAGACTATGCCACCTCCTCCACCGCATCTCTGTCCAGTGAACTGGCAGGTGATTACCCCTGCTGTTTGTACGCAAGTTCTAAGTTCTATCTGTTTCTGAATCCCCAGACCTGGAGCAGCACCTGCAGAGGGGACATTTGCTCGGTAAATGAATGAATGACTGAAGTGATTCAAATAAAGGAATAATAATAACTAAGTACTCTAAGGACTAAGCAAGAAATATGTGCTAGGCACCATTCTAAGAAATCAACATGTGCTAACATTTGATTATATATTTAAATTTTAACTTAAAAAATTCAATAGGCTTTGTAGAATGATTCAAGGGGTCAGGGTGGGGGGTGGAGTAGCATTACTTCATTAAAGAGTAGCTACTTTAAAGTGGGCTTTGTTTTTTTAATGTTTATTTATTTTTGAGAGAGACAGAGAGCACAAGCAGGGTGGGGGGCAGAGAGAGAGGGGGATAGAGGATCCAAGCAGGCTCTGTGCTGACAGCAGAGAGCCCAATAGGGGGCTTGAACTCATGATGAACCGTGAGAGCATGACCTGAGCTGAAGTTGGATGCTCAACCGAGCCACCCAGGTGGCTAAAGCCCTAAAGTGGGCTTTAAAGAACTGAAGGGATTCTACACAATGTGTAGAGGTAGTGGAGAGCATCCAGACACAGAGAGCCATATGGGTAACAGCCAAAAGGTATGGGTAATGAGCCCACTGTCATCAATGGCCTGAGGAGAAGAGCAAGGCCAGGTCAGGGGGCGGCTGTGGAGGAATGAAAGAAATGTGATTAGATATCTAGAGCAAGGGCTACTATGAGTAGGACCTCAAACACCGAGATGGGTGATTCGCCTTGACTCCATGGAAATGAGAGAAGCTCATAAAGCTGCAAGCAGCAGCAAGGCATACAGCATTCTTTCCAGTCTTCAACAGACAAATATCACAGAGAAGAATGAATTTGAAATCGGGGAGGCAGACAGAAGTTCCCAATAATAGACTGGAAGGATCCTCATCCTCATTGGGCCTACTCTTCAAGGAAACATCAACTAGGATAAGGACAACTGCTCTCCTTGAGACCATGTGACACCAAAACCCATAGCCAGTCAGAAAACAAAGGTCAGAGGATCCTTGCACATCCTTGCTGGTAGTGCCCTGCAGAAGGGCACCGAACCCTGAGAGCAAGTGAGGACAAAATTCCATCTAGAAGGGCACCTGGCTGACTCAGTCTGTCAAGGATCCGACTCTTGATTTCAGCTCAGGTCATGATCTTATGGTTCATGAGATGGAGCCCCACACTGGGTTCTGCAATGATAGTGTGGAGTATGCTTGGGATATTCTCTCTCTCTCTCTCTCTCTCTCTCACCTTCCTCCACTCACGGATGATCTCTTCATCTCTCTCTCTCAAAATAAATAAATAAACATTTAAAAAAGGGGGCACCCTTTCTAATTTGTATAAAGTCACTAAAAGGCTTTATACCATTTATGGCCATTCTAAAAAACAGTTTAATTTCTTATTCAGTTATCCCATCCCAAATCCCAAGACTACATACATTTAGACCAGTAACCTAGAGACTTTTAAAGTAGTAACTATGTAAATATAGTTGACTCATTCACTTACAACACTCGCACATTCATAATTTCTTTATATAGACAGCGCTGCGCTGATTATAGTGAGCGATAACAGAGCTTACCATCTAATAGACATAATGACAAGTATCATAAACAGTAGGGCAAAAGAGAATAAATATCTTAATGAGCATTCTTGACAACATCAAGAAACTTGCTGCCTAGGTCACAGTCAGGGCAGCTGAAACACACCAGCAAAGAAAAAGTTTCAATACCTTCATCTAAACAAGACAAAAGGAAAAACAACACTATCATCAGATTTAAATACAAAGTACACTTGAAAGTTAAACTCAACTAGTAGTTTTGGAGGCAACACGGTTTACTCTTTAAAGCAAAAGTTCAGATTTTTAGAACTTGCAAGGTCTAATCTTGGTTTAGCCACAGAATCACTGGGCCATTCTAGGAAAATATGCAAAATACACCCAGTCTTCATTTGTGCGTCAGGGAGAGGGTTTAATCAATAAGTAAGAGGTAGAATGAGAAAACTACACTAGCTAATGCAGAGTGTTTCTGTAAATTAAAGCCACCCCCTGCCTTGGCTGTGGATTAGAAGGAGGAAGGACAAAGGTAGCTTTAAACAACCTGATCACCAAGCAAAGCAGTAAAACAAAGAAAAGCAGAAGACTGTACTTTAAAAACAAAGAAAAGCAGAAGAAAACACCATTTCAGGAAAAGAAACACGTGGCCTAAAAGTAAACGGACCTCACATAAAACCTTCAAGGAAAAGCTGATAAGAGATACAGATAGAATAACTCTATGTGTCTATATATTGGTAGCCAGTCAATACAGTTCAATGTTAGAGGCAGAGAACTACCTTTTAGATTGGGGGGGGGGGGGGGGTGAGGTGGGGAAGGGAAGGAGGGCCTATGTGTCTGGAACTATGAGAGGCAACTTACATTTATTATTTCATTTAATCCTCACAGCAATCTGCCAAGTTAAATCTCACTATCCCTACTGGACAGAAAACTGTTCTAGAACACAGCCTTAATCTACTTCCATCAAGCCAACTGGGCAATGGGGATGGCAATGAGGGAGGACTCCAGAGGCACCTCCTGTAACCAAGAGCTGCTGAGGAAACAGAACAAGATAGTTTTAAGATGCTTACCAAATATGGTTCATTCTACCAACTCTAAAAGACCCAAATATAGTATGAACTTGCACTTGACCATAGCCCTGGTGGCACATATCCACTGCCAATTGTCTCCAGTTGATAAGAATGCATAGACTCATAGCTATTTGCAGACCAGCTGAAGTTTACTCAGATAACAAATATCCAAGTACATCCAACATGGAAAAGCCACTTGAGATAAGAATACCACCTCAACAAATTTCAGACTTGGGATAGACCACACTTGAGAATCAACCAGAATGGGGGTTACCTAAAAGTAAGTCTTCATTTAGCTTGTCTATAATATGGTTATTCTATTCTTAGGTTCTTTACTTTCCCATTTTATTTAAGAATTAATTAGGTGGTTTTTATTAACACCTTCTAATGAGAGGCTACAAAAAAACAAACAAACAGATAAAAACCAGGTCTAAGCCATCAAAAGCAACTGATTATCCAGAAAGTTAAGAGACTTAAACTGTACATATAAAACTACAGTCTATTTTCTGTTAAAAAAAAAAAAAAAGCTCATGAAAGTTGTTCATAAACTGATACTTTGAAAATTGGATTCCATTTGTTCATTCATTCCACAAATGCTTATTGAGCAATTGTTAAATGCCTAGAACTACTACTTTAGGTGTGGGAAACCAGAGATAAAAGACATTTCCTTTCCTCAAGGAAATAACATCTAATGGAGAAAGAATAAACAACCATAATAACAATGCAAGGAGGTGAGCACACGTGTGATGGAGACATAGAGAAAGGGCTCCTCACCCAGTCTCATGGAGTCAGGGATGGTGAGGTTTGGAAATTGTGAATAGAGGTTAAGTCCAGGTAGAAAGAACAAAATGGATCATTTCCACTTCTCGGCACAGTGGAATAACAGGGAAAGTTGTCAAGACCTCAACAACAGGTAGCAAAGGGCAGGGACCTCTCAGAGAAAAGGAACAAACAAAGTGACTCCTACAAGCCCCCACTTACTACCTGAGAGGGTCTCCAGTGGGGGAGGCGTGTGGGGGCAGGGAGAAGGCAAGTGGACATCCTGACTTGAGTAAACGAGTTAACAGTCACAGGAGACCAAGGCAACTAGAATTTGTCCCATGGACAGAGCCAAATATTCCAAGAGATTATGTAGATTTAAGAGACCTGGATTTTTATATCTTCTCAATAAATAAAAGTGTTAACTGGTAAAAAGAAAAGAGAAGAGAACCAGAGAAGGAAGACCTGCACAGAGACCCAAAGGAAGTTCTCCTCAATCTTCAGTGGAATACTGCTCAGGGCATGCATGTAAGGCCACTACCCAAGGCTGGGTGAAAAAACAGCCAAAAGGATCATTCCAACTGGAAAATTCTATGATTCCCCAAACATTGGGTAGAGTACATAGAAGGGTCTTGTCTCTGTCATGAGGAATGATTAGTCCTCGGCTGAATATTGTGCCAGTCTTGCCTCACAAATCTTAAAAGACTCAAAAGAATTGGATTGCTTCTAAGCAGCTTCAATACATCCCAGAACAAATAAAATTTACAGAAATACAAAAATATCTAGCATCCAACAAGGTGAAATTCATATCTTATATCCAATCAACAAATACTGGGCAGGCAGAAAGCAAGAACACAAGACTCCTGAGGAGAGAAAAATAAATCAATCAAAAGTGACAGAACTGACAACAGATGTGAGAATCAGCAGACAAGGACATTAAAACAGTTTTCGTAACCACATCCCACATGTTCAAAAATAAGTAGAGACACTGAAGATATAAAAAAGAGCCAAATTAAATTCCTAGGTGAAATCTACAACGTGTAAAATGAAAAATATTCTGGATTAGATTAACATCAGATTAAGTGTTGCAGAAAATAAAGATTAGTGAACCTGAAAACACAAAAATCGAAACTATCCAAAATGAAACACAGAAAATACAATTTAAAATATAAACAGAAAAATTGTAATATTTAATTATTAATAATAAACATCAATATCAATAAATTTTAATATCTAATAAAATGTAATATTTATCTGTCATCTATTTATAGCCTTTATGTGGAAACAAATTACAATAAAAAATAAAGTCATAAAATAATTGAAAACCAGAAAATATAAAACAGGAAAAAAAATGTCATGAGGCACTACATAATTAATTGCCAAATAGCACACATAACTGTTTAGAGGAGAGGAAAAGATAATTTCGGGCAGGGAGATCAGGTTAAGAATGGTCAAAGGGAAACATCTGAATTGTCTGTTTCATAAGTGAGTATTTTCATATAATTTAAAGCATTGTCATTAGTATACATATAGAAATGCAACTTTTTTTCCTTTCTTATTCATTCATTCATCATTAAGCAGCATCCACATGCCAGATACTGGCTAAACCCAGGCATGTTCTGTCAGTACCCTGATGAGTTTATAATCCAGAGAAGTGAAACAAAAATGGTTACTAACTAGCCTTCAAGATAAACTCCTAATGGATGTGTGTTCAAGTGCTGTGAAAAGGGGGCACTTCACTCTTTGAGAGAATGGAAGCAAAGAGAGAAGAAATTCACGAGACAGACAGTTATCGCCCATTTCTAAAATCTCCATCCTGTCCTGCATCCAGATTTGGCTGCCAGAAAGTGCTGCTGGAAAGTAAGTGAAAAGTCCACCAAGTAAAGAAGGAAGAAGCCAAGCACTTTTTCAGTGGATTGCAATTCACTAATCAATGTGAGGAGGAAGTCAGGAACCTCCTCCTTCTAGGCAATCAGCCACACCTAAATGGTGCTAAGATTTAGAGAAGCCCTGACAGGTTTGTTAGAGAAGTGACTTAAAAGAGATGGGCAGCAGACAGTAATATGTCCTATATTCTTAGCTACTGTGAATAAAAAATTTAAAGCAGAAGATTGTCATGAAATTGGGTATCTGTTATTTTCATTAAAAAACAAAGACACTGGGGGTCCATCAGCAGCTCAGTTGGTTGAGCATCAGACTTTTGATTTGGGCTCAGGTCACGATCCCAGGGTAGTGGGATGGAGCCCTATGTCAGGCTCCGAGCTCAGTGTGAAGACTGCTTAAGATTCTCTCCCTCTCCACGCCCCCTTTCTCCCCCTCTGCTCCTCTCTCCTGCTTGCACACTCTCTCTAAAATTAAAAAGAAGAAGAAGAAGAAGAAGAAGAAGAAGAAGAAGAAGAAGAAGAAGGAGAAAAACAAAGACACTTTGTTTCCTGAAGCTAGCAATCATTAAACACTATGCATTATGAAAATCTAGAAGGAAGTTTCATGATCCAAATCCAACACCCACATTTTACAGATGGGAACACTGAGACCCAGATCGCATTAGAGGCAAGACCAAAACCACACAGAAGGTTAGGGACAACACTCGCTAAAATTCATGTCATCCTATTTCTGAGAAGCTGGCAATCTTTATACTAAATCATGTTGCTTTTATCTCTTAGGGTGAACCAATTCATGCTGGGATTTTAATAGAGAATTATACTAATATAAGAAAAGGTATATTTGGATGTGGAAACAGATGCTTTATAATAAGCTTTCTAAGCTTATTATAAGTTTTCTAAGAATGAGTGTCTCACTAAGAAAATCTCATACTGGGAAAATTTTCATTTAAGTTCCATTTACAGTGAAAGACTCCTTAATGTGTCCCCAGTGCACTGTTTAATGTTCAATTTATAGCCTATTTTGCCAAGAAAGAAACAAGGTATAGGGCAAAGTGTGAACAAAGATTCTTGCTCTGCTACACACAAAATCCATGACTTTGGGCAGGATAGTTAACCTCTCGTTTTTCTCATCCGTAAAATGAGGCTAATAATAGTACCTACTTTCTGAATTTTGAGAGTTTGCTGAAATAACGTGATGCAAAGCACATTGCCAGCCACATCAGAGGCGTTTGAGAAACATCAGAAACAGTTGTTGCTTAAGTTGATGATTGTGACGGTGGGGGTAGAGGGGTCATGGTATTATTATATTGAGGTTCTTGCACACTGGATAGCTTTTTTCATTCTGGAACTCAAAGAAAACTCAGGTGCCTATATGCCAGGCACTGACAATTAAGTTACATTTATCCTTAGAATTCCTCACCCTAAAAGTTTGTGTTTTTCCATAAATTTAACCTTACTCAACATTTGTCACAATTATTTAGCTTATAATAATAATAATACTTTTCTAAGTCTGGGAGGCACAAATTTCGTTGCCACTTTTGCTGTAAACACTGGGTCGTCGAGGTTGGTAATAAAACATAAGAGTATCACACTTTTTCCATCTCTGCAATGTTCTCACATAAAAGCTGGGCTCTATTACAAGTGTCAGCCTGAGTTTCCCATGGTGAAACTATGTGGTAATGCTGAACTGTCATGCTACAGATTTGTCCTAAAAGTAGGATGTGAATTCTACCCTCTCCTAGTGAAAATGATCTGGTTCATTTTTGAATTTTTTCCCTTCCATCAATACCCAAAGGAACTGGTTTGCATTAGTGAGTAAGTGCCTACAAAGGTTTCTTCCTCTTCTAGACAATTAATTTATATCATGGAAGACAAATATTGGCACATCTGGACAAACTCAGCATGAGTCTAAAAACCATGAAATTTCCCAAGGCATCTGTGAATAAAAACACCTCTCCACGTTTTGCAGAAATGACAGACTGAGGCAGGGGGTGGGAGGAGGGGGTGGTTGGAAAATGGGCACGAGAACCCTCTTCAGTGATGTGAAGGGCTGTCATGTGAAAGAGGGCGCAGGCTTCTGATGCTGAGTGCTCAGGAGGGCAGAATGAGAATAAATAAACGTGTGGAAAAGGTGCAGAGGGACTGCTTTCCGCTCTATATAGGAGAGCTTCCCAGGGCAAGGGTGAGCACATGCCTATCCCAGCACAGCGCAACAGACTGGGGCAAACGCAGGCAGCACCACTGACTGGCCCCTCAGGTGGGGCAAGTTTTTTAACCTATCTGAACCCTCCACTGTCAATCACAGCAGTTATTTCTACCTTCCATCGTTGCCCCCACATTGAAAGAAAATGAAGATACTTGATACCCAGTGTAATAAACATTACGATTATTCCCAGTCTTATTGTTGCCTCTGACAAATAGTATGGGTTTGTCAGATGCCTTTGGAATAGGATAATCTGCATGACCTAATGGTTAAAATCTTCCCGGTTGTGCTTTCCACCTCTTTCTTGGTCTTAAAACCTAGAGACGGTAGGTTGAATTGCTGTATATTCAGCTTTGCCACTGCTTCTATGTAAGATGCTGGTCAAGTTGTTTTCCATCTTTCCTGGATATTTCTAACGGCAGTACATAAAGAAAGACACTTATCATCCACCAACTTTAACCCAGGAAAGGATTATAGGAATTATCTAAGAAATTATTACAAATCATTTTTCATATACAGGTGTTCCCCCTTTGCCCAACACATGTTTTGTGTAAATCAGATTCTTTTTTCCAACAAATGAGCTTATAATTGTTTGCATATGTTTATTATTTTATTCCAAGAATATTACTATATGACCATAAAAGAAAATTCATAAAACAGAAAAATCAGGCAGTGAGAGCAATTTATATATTGCTGTTCTGTCTCCCAAGTTGTCTTAATGTAAGTGACAATGATCTTTCTCTACATAATTTTAATTTCGATTGTAATTTTGAAGGTGACTTCTTAGCATTTTTATCTGCTCTTCACTTAGTCATGGCTTCTGAATAAGTTCCTCTGTTCTCAAGACAAACTGAGTACCAGTGACTCAAAAACCATTTTAAAGCACCAAGGGGCATCACTATTTAGAAACATGGAATTTTGAGACCAAAAAAAAAAAAAATTAGCATTTGAAGAAAGAATGAGTAATGCCACCTCTCATTTTATGGATGAGAACACAAAAGCCCGAAGACAAGCTGACAGCAGTCTCTGCTAGAGCAGAGACCCAGATCGGTCTCTTACAAGGAATCCACTGTAGGTCAGGCCATAGTGACCATCACTACCCACCTCCAAACATGGATTCTAGGAGTTTGATTTTGCACTTTTATTTTCCTTTGGAAGGTCCATAAGAACGTGTTCTATACATGCATTGCAAGCTAATTAAGGCCAAAGTAGCCTTTGAGGATGATGACCCTACCCAACCAGAAACTCAAACCTGCCTTACAATAGAGCTAGAACAGGAGGAAAAGAAGAAAAATCCCCAGCCTTTTCTCAACATCTTTACTCAACTTTTGGCATATCTTTGTGCATCCCAATTATCATAGTGTATACCCATCGAATAAGCAAAAACTAAAAGTACTTCTAATACAAAGAGTTGGAAAAGCTGAGGAGCATAAGGGAATGCTACAGTAGATAGGAGTTCTCGCTGGCATGGGGCATTTGGAACACAATTCAGTGATATTGAGGAAGGACAGAAACACTCATACTCCACTGTACTCCTAGGTATATGGCCTGGAGAAATGTTTCCACAGGGTCACAAAAAGTCAAAATGTTTCACAGCAGCATTGTTTATAATACCAAAAAACAACAACAAAAAAAAACCAGGAGAATGAATATATTAATTGTTAAATGGTCATATAATAGAACAGTTACTGTATGTCAGTTAAAATAACTTTCTAAATTAACATGAAGTTCCTAAATTAACAAGGTTAAATATCAAATGCTTAAAGCTGAACAACAAGAGGAAGCTGTGAAAGATCAGGTACAGTAAGTTACCATGAATATAAAGTTTAAAAATCAGTAGGACAATGCCATGTATCATTTGTGGATTTATACATACTTAGCAGCAAAAGTATAGAAGCACGCATGGAAATGAAAAGACACTAAATTTAGCTGAGAGATGACCTCTAGAGAAGAAAAGAAACAGGATTTAAGAAGGGTACATGGAGAGCTTCCATTGTATCTATAAAATTTTCTTTCTTAAAAAATATCTAAGAGGCGCCTGGGTGGCTCAGTTGGTTAGGCGACCGACTTCGGTTTGGGTCATGATCTCACGGTCTTTGAGTTCGAGCCCAGCGTCGGTCTCTGTGATGACAGCTCAGAGCCTGGAGCCTACTTTAGATTCTATGTCTTCCCCTCTCTCTACCCCTCCCCTGCTCACGCTCTGTATCTCTCTGTCACTCAATAATAAACAAACGTTAAACAAATTTAAAAAAAATATCTGAGGCAAATCAGGCAAAGTGTATCTGAAAAGGAATTTGTCTGTTTTTTTTTTTTTTGCTTTTGCTTTTCTTTTTTTTAATGTTTATTTATTTATTGGGGCGGGGGGGGGCGGGGAAGAACAGAGGGAGAGAGGGAGAGAGAGAATCCCAAGCAGACTCCATGCTGTCAGTACAGAGCCCAACATGGGGTTCAATCTCACAAACTGTAAGATCATGGCCACCCAGGAACCCTGGTTTTGTTTTTCTGTATGCCTACAATATTTCAAAAATTTTAAAAAGAAAACAAAGCATGATGGCTTAGCCATGGATTGGTCTAGATATCCAGAAGTCTGAGAAGGTATGAATAACAATCATCCACCCACTATTTCTGGCATAGTAATAAGTCTGATGGCCATCACTATCTTTGATTCCCTATGCCCCAGCACAATGCCTAGTCAAAAGCAATACACACTAAATGTTGAATGAACAAATAACCAAATGAACTCAATGGGTTGTTATATATGTCTTTGATTAATAAAAATGGGGGAAAAAACAAATCATTATTGTTAATAATTTGAAATTCAAACTATTTCTAAATATGTGTTATGGAGAGCTCTTCTAAAAGGCATCATTAGTAGAAAAAATATTGAAAACAAGTAGACAAAGTAATCTTTGAAGATCTTTGTATCCCTAAAATTCAGCACTCTTTCCTTATTTCAGAGGCAGGCATAGCACACTCACCACATTCTACTCATCTAAAGGATCAGGAGTTCATTGCCATAACAGACCCCAGGATAGGGCAAATAGCCTGAAATACAAATAAGTCGTAGGGTAAGTCAGTCAATTAAAGTGCTCTTCTGAGCCTTATGTGAAGAATTCCCAGAATTTCTGTGCCTTGTTTACCAGGTGCGTTAGGATTCTAAATCATTCCGTCTTCATGAATATAAGTTGTTCCCAAACTTTCCTAAAAATGCTAGAATGTAACAAAAAATTGCCTGTGTGATCATCATGATTTCAAATGCCCCCTCATTATAGGGGAGTATACAGACTCAGTGAAATCAAGCAGAAATCTGCTACCATGCATTTTTGCCATTGTTTTTTCACAAAAATCCAAGTGAATTTAAAAAGAACCAAAATAAGATACGTGATACACTCACCCAAGCCTAGTAATTAAATTCAAAAACCAGTTTAAAATAGTGTAAGCAAACAGAATAATTTTAGAAAGTACCACAGACCTCTACTATCAGAAATGAGGTGGATGTTTTCTACTGTTTTCTTTATGTTATTAAAATATTAATTTACTTTTAAATATAATCCAGGAGCTTCCTTCAAAATATCTTCCCCATGAAGGGGGGAGCATATAGTTATAGTGTCCCTTTAAAGTTCAACAAAAGAAGGATTCAAATGGAGTTACCTTCACTCTCAAAAGTTTTTTTTCAAATGTGTAACAGGATCTTACTGCAGTCACTGGGTCTGCTCTCCACACAAAGAAAGGCTGGAAAACATTTGTGTTATGCTTCTGGAGTTAAAAATGAAGAAGCCTTTTCCTTTCCATCAGTTCTTTGTTATTAATAAGGTGGCCACACTAAGCCAGAAATTATAACCATCTGCTTTGGCCATTAAATGCAGATTCAAAGGCTTAATGATAAAGTGACCTCTTTATTAATAACAGAAAGCGACAAGTGGCCGTTTTCTCAGAGCATGCAAGGAAATAAATCAATCCATAAGTTCAGGTTGATGGTCTACCTCAGCAAAGTTTTCTTTTCTATTTGGCCTTCATGTTTTTAATCACTAGGTAAACAAAATGGGAGCTCTCAAAAGCTTTTCCAGGAGTTCTATTTACCTCTACTATTGATGAGATGCCACTCACCACCTCACATAATTTGAAGACACTACCTTTTATTTCCCCATCACAAAAGATCATTGGATGCATCATCCAACCAATGAGTAGACACATGGGACTTATTTCCTATAAAGATTATGTCTGAATCAAGGCCTAAAACAAAGGAGGTGTGTGGGAAAGCCACAGATCTGTAGGAGGAAACAATAGTAGAGTCACGACAGCTGTACTTTAATATTTCAGTAACACAGCGCCATGTTTTCTTTAATTCATAAATTAGAATTTTAATTATCAGCTTGCTACATTATGGTGGTTTTCAGCTGAAGTGGGTCTTACCGACCCAGCCAGCCTTGTAGGACAGACAGAAGTTCTTTGTTGCACTGCCAGACGCACAGAGACGCTGGCATGGCAGGTTTCACGTCCTCTGCCTCAGATCCTTCTGGCAGGAAGCCTCCACCACCACCTAGAGCACAGGAATCTCTGGGAGATGAATCTCCCTGGCACTTGTCCAAGGGGCTTTAGTACTGGAAGGACCAGAAAGACCTCTTTACAAACCTCATCTTTCCCCTAATCCAATCCATAGGCTATAACCCCTCAAAACAGCAAAAGAGTGAACCGGTCTATCTGAGCTAGGTCACGAAGGATAAGTAGGAGTTCTCTGATGAAACACTTTGTAAAAGATGTGGAAAACACTCCTTTCCTCCTTTCCTACCACAGAGGGGATTCTTCAAATCCTGTCTTCACTGCAAAGTTGAAATCCTCTAAAAACCCATATCCCAAAGCAAGCCATCAGCACCTCTCACCTGCCAGCACTTCTTGCCTCACTCCGTTGCTTCCTCTCTCCCGGGTTCCCCTCACTGGTTCCCTCACTCCCGCCACACTAGAGAAGGCAGTCCTATCTACCAGGGAAGAAGATGACCTCTGCAGGACTGAGAGGGCAGAAGAAAGAACACCAGACTGAGAATTCAAACAGAGACCCTTGGGAATCAAACTGAAGGGTCATCAGGGAACTCAGTCTGTCTATACCCTCATCAAAAGAAACTTCCTGGGGCGCCTGGGTGGCTTAGTCAGTTGAGCATCCAACTCTTGATTTTGGTTCAGGTCATGATCCCAGGGTGGTGAGATCGAGCCCCACATTGGGCTCTTGCTTAAGATTCTCTCTCTCTCTCTCTCTCTCTCTCTCTCTCTCTGTCTCTCTCTCCCTCTGCCCCTTCCCCACTTGGGTGCGCTCACTCTCTCAAAGAAAGAAAGAAAGAAAGAAAGAAAGAAAGAAAGAAAGAAAGAAACTTCCTTCTCCCCAGCCAGAACTAAACATGACCCACAACACAAGGAGTGGGAGAAAGGATGCTTGCCTACCAGCCAAATCCAACAAATCCACCCTGGAGACTGAGATAGGTCACCCCTCCTAGGCATGAGGTCAGGAATCCAGTGGAGTCCTTGCTCTGCAGTAACAAGCCATGTGACACTAAGTCTCATTATCCTTCCCCATAAAATAAGAGAGCAGGGCGGGGCACTTGGGTGGCTCAGTTGGTTAAGCATCCAACTTTGGCTCAAGTCATGATCTCATGGTTCATGCTCTGATGCTATGATGTTCCTGCATCAGGCTCCACAGTGGCAGTGTGGAGCCTGCTTAGGATTCTCTCTCTCTCTCTCTCTCTGACCCTTCCCTGGGTGCACTCTCTCTCCCTCTCTCCCTCTCAAAAATAAAGTTGCAAAAACTTTAAATAAACTTCAAAAAAAACTTTAAAAAATAACAGAGTTGGGGCACCTGGGTGGCTCAGTCGTTTGAGTGTCCAACTTCAGCTCAGGTCATGATCTCGCAGTCTATGAGTTCGAGCCCCGCGTTGGGCTCTGTGCTGTCAGCTCGGAGCCTGGAGCCTGCTTTGGATTCTGTGTCTCTCTCTCTCTCTGCCCCTCCCCCACTCATGCTCTGTCTGTGTGTGTGTGTGTGTGTGTGTGTGTATGTGTCAAAAATAAATAAACATTAAAAAATTTAAAAAAAAATAACAGAGTTGGGTGAGGTCACGCCAAAAGTTCCTCGCAGCCTTGGTGTTCTATAATTTTCAGTCCTTTACCTGGTACCTCAGTTTCCTCAAGTATAAAATCATGCAGTTGGAGTAGATGGTTTTAAGGTCCTTTCCAACACTGAGGCTCTATGATTCAGCTGACGAATCTGGATCACAAACAAGGATTATTATATTAATCTCAGTGGCCCATTCTTTGCCAAATAATGATAGGAATGTGCTTCAGCTGAATGCCCCATCCCAGCTACCAGTACATCTGGTTGGGAAACATACAGCTACTTCTATCTGCCCGCTTGCCAACACGGAAATCTTCAAACACAGGCGGGATGATTAATAGCATCTTTAATAGGGCTCCCACCTTGACATTAAATCTTGGGCTGAGGTTATCAAAAACAGCAAACACACAAAGAAGTTACTCACAGCCTTGAGAGCAAGCCAGAGAGAGAGGCAGAGACTGTGCAGGTGGCTAGAAGGAAAATTGACATGAATTACAAAGAAAAGGTGCATTGAGTTAATAGGATATAACTCTGGTATAAGGGTTGGGGGTTGAAAACAGATGTGAGGGGCAGTCCACCACAAGGAACGAAAGCAAGGGTCACAACTTTTCTCAAACATACACACACACACACACACACACACACACACACACACACAGCATAAGAAATTTACTATGTTGACCAAAGAGTGTAGCTTGTGATGCCATTGGAGGGATATAACAGAGCCAAAAGCTGATCAGACACAGCCCCTAAAAAACCAATATTCCAGAAAAAGTTTGAAGCTAAGTAGTGTGAAGACAGGGTGGCGATTTCACATACCAGAGAGGGTGTTGGGCATAAAGACTGTAAGATCCACTTCTACCTTCGTGACCTTTTACAGTTATTAAACCCCTTGACCAAATGGGGGGGGGGTCTATAAAATGAAGATTAACAAATATTCAGTCTATCAGAAAACAGATTTTTAAGGTGTTTAAAATACATACAAGTATTTGGGACACAGAGGATGCTCTAAAAAATTGGAGCTTATTATCAAGATATATGCAGGTATCAAAGATCAGAACACAGTGATGAGTCAATCCAGAGAGACTAACAGAAATCAAGAAAGGACAGGTAGTGACAAGCAGGCAAAATGGTGGGTCAAGGGCTGAAACAGCAGGCTACAAGAAATTCTTCAGCACCACCACTTTTAATAAATATCTACTGATGTTAAGGGGGGAAAAGCAGATTGCTAGGTGAGTGGTAAAATATGACCCCACTTATGTTAAGAGAGAGAAACAGAGAAGTAATAACATAAAGCAAAGGAAGACAGACTAGAGACATAGTATAAATACTAAAAGTATTTATCACTAGGTTTGGATATCAGGTTATTTTAGGGGCTTTTATTTATCAATATTTTCCAAATACACACACACACACACACACACACACACACACACACTTGCTTCAGCTTTTATTTTAAAAAAAAATTGAAAGTTGCAGATTAGACATTTAATACCATGCATTGAGAAGCTACTATTGCAGGGAACATGAAGTCCTAGAGATCACTGGCATTCTGAGACTAGGGCTGTGTTCTAATTATTCAAAAGTTGTTATCGCATATCTGGAGTATCCCAGTCAGTCAATAAATATATATGCAGTGACTTCGTAATTCAAAAGCAGAATGTTACGTATTTCAGGAAACAAATATAAATTTCCAGAGTCTTGATCTCACTAGGGAACTAGATATGTTCACATAAAATTATAACTAACAATTCAGGGTGCACCAGGGGGATAGTAAATTCAAGGAAGGTGATTTGAGCCAAGTCTTGGAGACCTGGGGAACTTCAGAAAGAGAGATAAAGTCACTTTCTGTTGCAGAGACGATTTAATTAAAAAGAAGTTCCATTCTACCCATTCTACCAGGTAACAGAGAATTCATTGTCTTCTGAGGAATTGAAAATCTTACAAGAAGGCAGATTGCATGACCTTCCACTTGCAATAGCTTCTTTTAGGAAAGGGAATAATTAGAATCACACAGAAGGGACTGCTTTCTCTCATTCAATAGATAACTTTAAACAGGCTTCCTAACCATATGAACTTACTCAACGAGCAAACTCCCTGCACTAGACTCCTGTAGGACCTAATTTTCACCTCAACCCAACACTTACTCAGATTCCCTTCACTGTTATTAAGCTACTTAACTGCCTTCCATCCCTCATCCCCAGCCTCCAAACACCTCAGTAGACTGTGAACTCCTTTTATTCTTTCATTTATTCATTCAACATTTTTTCAACATGTGCTATGGCCGGCTACACAAAGACACATAAGACAGCCCATCCTCACAAAGCTCATAGTCTAGAGGCAATAACTGACTCGTTGACAGATACCTCCAGCTCAATAGCTGAGACATACATAGCAAATTCAAGAGCTAGGAGAGAGGATGCGTCTAACCAGCCTGAACTCAGGCAATAGGGATTGGGGGACAGCAGGGGCAAAAGCACTACCTGTGGTGAAAAGCAGCACTGAATGAACAGAAAACCATGTGGCCAGATCTTAACGAGTGAGAAAGAGTATAAAGATACAACCATAACAGGCAACATTTACTAAGGACTTACTATGTGTGAGGTTGACTCAAGCCTCATGATAACCCGGGAGGAAAGTTCACCATCCTAATGTTACAGATGGGGAAACTGAGGCCACATAGGTAAGTAATGGGCAGTAATGGAGGCAACCACTGCGATATGCAGCCTTTCCCTGAGACTAGAAGAGTCTGCTCTGAGAACCCCATTCGTGTCATGGTAAGGAGCTTGGGCTTTTCCCACAGACAATGAGGAGGACGTAAATGGTTTAAAGCAGGAAAGTGGCACAATCAAATTTGTCTCAGGAGGCTATCCCAGCATGGTGTGGGGGACTGATGTGAAGACCTAGGGAGACCAGTTAAGAAGTTTTTGCAATACTCCTGGGAGAATTGGTTGGCCTGATCTGATGGTACAAGGAAGGTACAGAGGAAACAGATACAAGACAATTCTCCACAGGTCTCTTGAGTTTCTGTACATACTGTAATCAATGCACTGGTTGCCCTTGGTTCCAGATTATCTTTTCAAAGATGTTTACATGGAAAACAGCTTTGGAAGATCTGGTCCTCCTCTGGAGCAAAGGGAAAGCGTGCTTATTGTCCAAAATAAAAGGTTTGGGTTCCCTAAGCTCAGGTTCCTCTCCTGTAACACAACGCACTGCATGTGTAGGTGTCATCTGGCCCTCTTCATGATACTGTATGGGAACTGGTGCAAGAGAATGCTAACACTCCGGCTACTGCTATCACTAATAAATTCCTTTGTCTCTAGCCCAGGAATCTCATGTCTTCTGCCAGCATCCATGAAACTGTGGCAGGCTAACTAATTTATTTGCAAGTGGGATAAAATCTCAAATCCTTCATGGTTCTTAGGATTTATTTTAGCTGGGAAAACCAGCAGGATTGATGACTGGCTAACTTAGTAAGGGAGGAAAAAACCCCAAAGATTACTTCTGGTGTTTTAGTTTGGATGAAGGAGAGGACAGTCATGCCACCAACTGAGATAAAATACATAACAGATACAAAGTTGGGGCACAAGAGGTGCTGGGAATTAGTTGATAAATTAAGTTTGGAGGCATGGAAATTAAGTTTGGAAACATCCATGTGGACATATCCAGCAAAGAGCTGAGTAACTGAGCTAAAAGGGAAGGGGTTGTGTTAAAGATATAGTGGTCATTAGCATGAGAGGGTAGCTGAAACCAGGAAAATGCATAAAATCCTCTCTCCAACAAGTAAAAAGATTGCTGGACCTCAGAGAGCCAAAGGCGGAGCATTCAAAGGAACCATCATACTCATCCTTAAGCCTTTAGTGCCCAGCAGAAGACTTGACACAATGCATATGCTAAATACATGTCTATTAAACAGATGGCCAAAACCAGACCTACAATTAGTTATAGCCTTTGTTTAAACTGAAGTTGCTTCAACAATTACCTATATAATGCTCATCTAGATTTTCTCAAATCAGGATCTCAAATACCGAGTCCCTAAAATTGGTTTCATATGAAATAGTTTCATATGCAAAAAATTAAAAATCTATCATTTTATCATGTGCAATGTTCTGTTCAGAAGCAGAACACAATTCTAAGACTCATAATTTCATGGTCATTAAAAAACAGTACTTCTGGTTTTCTGTTGGAGAAAAGTTCCAAGTTCTCTTATCCACAGGATCACTTCTTCATTCATTCATTTTTAAAAAACAAAGAACAGGGGTGCCTGGCTGGCTCAGTCAGAGGAGCATGAGACTTTTGATCTCAGGATCATGAGTTTCAGCCCCACGTGGGGTGGGGCTCAATTTATTTTTAAAAACTTAAAAGAATAAAAAACCAACAAAACCATTTGCTAAAGCCTTCCATTGTTCAGGCAACTGCACTAAAATTCTGTAAGAAATCTAAAAGTATAAAAGTCTCCTCCTTAAAAGAATTAACAAAAGCAGAACAGTGGCAAATAAGCCAGACAAGAATTTAGTTCCTAGATCCATATTTAGCAATTTTATGACCCTGAGCATGTTACCGAATCTTTATTGGCTTTAGTTTCTTCACCTGTGAAAAGTGGATAATAAAAAATATATACTTCTTAAATGGTGACGTGAATTATATTTCATAATACATGGAAAGCACCTGGCATAAAGAACTCCCTCAAAAAGTGGTAGCCAGTTATCAAAAAGTGGTATCATTATCATAAGCCAGTTGGGGAAGGAGTGCTCAGAGAAAAGCCACTCACTGAGGAATGTTAGGAATGCCACTAAAGTTGGTCTAAAGCCCTCAAAATGCAGAGCTCCAGGAGCCTGGTCAAAAAAATAATACTGTAATAAGCACTATTGATTTCCTCCTGGTTGTAACTTATGTAAACCATCCCAACAAACCTATGAATGAGTAGTTTTATTCCCATTTTACAGATGAGAAAATTGACACCCAGTCTAATCCAATAGCTTGCCCAAGGTCACCCTGCGGTAAGTGGTGGAAGAGGAGGTCAGCCCCAGCTATCTTATCCAGACTCAGGACTTATCCAGAGTCCAATGCCAAGTTGCTTCCTCAGGGAGAAGAAGAATGCATTTTTTATTACCTAAATTTTTAAAGGAAAAAACAAGGAGCATTGGAAGAATTTACCTTCAATCTACAACTATAAATACTTTTCTACTCCGTACTGAAAGATTATTCATAAATATCTAAACAGGCAAGCAGACTTTTCTAGATTGACTGGGGTCCTATTTCACAGATTTTGCAAGTTGAGTAAGGAAGACTTATTGTCTCAATCTGAACACTCTGTAAGGCAAAATCACAGTGTATCATGGACTAACCCATGAAATCAAAACTGACTCAAAATTGAGGGATCTGGGGCTTAAATCTCTGAGGTTCCCTCATAAAACAAAATGACTCCATTTACCAGCCCTCATTTCTAACTGATCTGTCGGCTGTTCATAAACACTTCCTTAATTAGAGTTTAATATGGACTCATAGACGCAGAGGGGTTTTGTCTTCACATTTCCATGTGAAAAATGTAATAGACTATTAAAATATATAGCCATTTTTCTGGTCCATCCTGGACTTCAACCAAGTTTTTTTGCTGTTGCTTTGTTGTTGTTTCATTTTCAAAAATAGTGCAGGTGAAATACCCTATGTAATCCAACCATAGAGAGACAGCTAACTAAACAATTTGGGTTGTGCCCACTCAGTGTGATATCACACAGATATAAAAGACAATATTTATAAAGACTTGGAAAAAATAATATTTTCATATTAAGTGAAAAAAGCTTGACACAAAATAATATACAAGATGATCACACTGATGGAATTTTTTAAAAAGTATGCATAGGGCAAGAGAGGCTGGAAGGAAATATACCAAAATGCTAAAAGTGATTATTTGTGTTTGTTATATAAGCTTAAGGGAGACTGGATAGTTTCTCACTTTCCCAATGTTTCTCTATTTTATTTAATAGATGTACATTATTTGTACGTCTTTAATTAGAGTAAACTTATTTAAAAACTATTTAAGAAGACAGGGTGCCTGGGTGGCTCAGTCGGCTAAGCATCCAACTTCGGCCCAGGTCATGACCTCAGTTTATGGGTTCAAGCCCTGTGTCAGGCTCTGTGCTGACAGCTTGGAGCCTGGAGCCTGCTTTGAATTCTGTATCTCCCTCTCTCTCTGTCCCTCTCCTGCTCGCCTTCTGTCCTTCTCTGTCTCTCAAAAAATAAATAAACATTAAAAAAAAACAGTTTAAGAAGAGGGGGTGATGGTCAGAACAGATGAACACAAGGGAAGGGAAACAAAAATAATATAAAAACAGGGAGAGGGACAACAGAAGACACTCTTAAATATGGAGAACAAACAGAGGGTTCCTGGAGGGGTTGTGGGAGGGGGGATGGGCTAAATGGGTAAGGGGCACTAAGGAATCTACCCCTGAAATCACTGTTGCACTATATGCTAACTAACTTGGATGTAAATTAAAAATAATAATAATAAAAAGAAGAAGATGGGGTGATGGAGAGATGGAAAAGATCAAAAGAATACTCATCAACACCACTTAATAATCTGTCTCCACTTGATGCTTTCAGAGATTTCTGTTGGAAGTAGTAATCTCTGTCAAGATCTATACTCCCCATGTGTCTTCAGTGTTTGGAATATTTGTTTTACAGATAGATTAATGGATAAATGGATAGAGATCAATAGATCAATCGGTAGATACAAAGATGGATAAATAGATGATACAGAGAAGATATTCTTTCACCAAAAACATTCTAGAATAGCTCCTCTTAGAAATATACTCATGGTATGGCTTCCCTATCTACCTCACCTGCCTCTCTCTTCCCTAAATGAATCAACTGTTTTCTTAAAATAAGGGAAACTTATTCACAAGCACCCTAGACATATAGATTTGACGTGTGAAACTGTGAATGGATGGTATGGGTAGCCCATTAATGTATGAACTGGTCACCATACAAACACAACGGGAAGAGCAACTTAGCACACACACATTTAGATACATGCTTTATTCTCGCAGTCACAAGCAAGTTATGATCAATATAAATATCAGTATGACAAAATTAATGCTGCTTGTCAGAAAAGTTTATCCAAACTTAACTTAGTTGAAGGAAGAAAACATACTCTGTTGGCTGTAAAGGACTGAGTAGAGTCTGGTAAAATGAGTAAAATAGCTATACAAACTATATAATGAACATCAGCGGCTGTTTACATCTGGAAATGTACATCACGTACACATCATCCCATATGCAACCAGTAATCCTCCAACCACTTTCAAAACACCAGTCATAACACAACTCAAAAAAGAATAATAGTATGCACATTTAAAAAAAAAAGAATACAATTACTGGAAGAGCTTTGGGAAATTAATGCAGCCCTACTGTGGAGGTCAAATTCATATGTAGTTTAAAAGGAAAACAAATCTGACATACTGAACATTTGTCATATGGCTCTCCCTGACAGAGCAAGCAAGATTTCAAAGCAGAATGGAAATTGGAGTTCAGTTGGAAGTACAGACACATGACTACCTTTCTTTGAGGGGAGCAGAAACGTTCTATTAGTTGCCTGCTGCTTTGGCCAAGTGAAGTCTAGTCTCCGCTGCCACTCACCCAGGAGAGAGCCACAGTGTCTTAATGCTAGTTAAGAGAAAATTCAAACACACTCACACATTTCATCAGTCTAAGAGGTACCTTCTATGTGATTGTCAGCCTTCAACATTATCAACTTACCAGACCCATATGGTTTTTTTTTTCTTATAAAATAAGCACAAATCGGGGCACCTAGGGGGGCTCAGTTGGTTAAGCATCCAACTCTTGGTGTCAGCTCAGATAATAATCTCATGGTTCGTGAGTTTGAGCCCCACGTTGGGCTTTGGGCTCTGCCCTGGCAGCACAGAGCCTGCTTGGGACTCTCTCTCTCTCTCTCTCTCTCTCTCTCTCTCTCTCTCTGCCCGCCCCCCAACATGCTCACTCTCTCTCTCAAAAATAAACAAACAAACAAACCTGAATTAACTAGGAGACCAGGAGGAGGGCCATCTTAAAAGATGGAAAGACAATTGCATTAGCAGTCACAAAGGAACCAGAGGTGCTTTTGTTTAACTGTGGAGCAACCACCTTCAGCGTTTTAAGCTCCTCTGTTAAGGTATCAATGATTTTTAAGAAATTGGCTTCAGGCTTGATCTGTGCCAAGGGCAGAAATTCTGCTATACGACATCATGGAGCAGAGGAAAATCTACAGTGCCTGCTCCTCTTTGTTTCTATGATCTTTGGACATAAGTACCATCTCTTGGACTATCTGCAGAGGCCTTTTTAGACTCATTTGCTTAAAATTACCCCTCCAATCTTAAGAAACTGGGTTTAGAGAATTTTTTTATCCTAACTTTTTTTCCTATTTATATCCTGACTCACTTGGCATCCAATACCTATAGACTCTATTCATTGTTCAAAAATGTAGCTTTCCCACTGGTTCAGATAAGCAGGTCCTAAAAACAATCTGTGACATGTGTCTTTTCAACAAACTGTCTCAAAAGCTTGCAAACACCTTTAGACACTACAGTGAGGATAAATCATGAACAGGGTATGGTACAGAGGCTGAGGGCTTGGCGTCAGGAATCAGACAGACCTGACTACAAATCCTGACTTTGTATGTCAAGCTGTGTGACCATGAGCAAGTTCCTTAAACCCATAGTGGTCCAAGAATGCTGTTGGGGGGATGGAATGTGACACTTCATGGAAAGAGAGTAGCAGGTCTGATGACAACAGGATGGAGAAGAAAGAGAGGGAGTTTTCAACATTAGTCACGATATAGGTGAAGGTGTTGCAGTGGGGCTGGTCTCAGCTTTACTTGTACCTATAATGTGGGATGTATTAACTGCTCCTGGGCTTTGTTTCCTCAGCTGTAAAATGAGAGCCCTACCTCAGTGAAGCTCTAAGTTTCAACATTTGCATATTTGGAAAAATGCAACCTACATTGCTATATTCAGTCTATGTTACTCAGCAAATAAGTGTCTTTTAACAACCAGAATATACTATCTTTCCATCTGCTTTCCCCCACCCTTAGTGTATTTTACTGCACTGTGCCCTTCCTAAAGGGAAGAGCGACCTTTCATTCTTTTTCTATCCATAGTAATCACAACAATATCTGGCACACAACAGATGACCTATAAATATGGAATGAATTAGTAGCTGAATCATCGTAGTGTCCTCCCCAAGGGCACAGGTTTTTGCACACAGTAGGTATCAAAGTATGTTTGTTGAGTGAACAGATCTGAGTAAAACTGGGAGTGCCTTCATAGGCACAGTCTTCTTCTTACTCATCTCAGAAGTCTCTGGGCCCAGGACAGAGCCTGGCACAAAGAAGAAAGCAGAATCAACTCATCTTCCTGCTCTGGAGATATGTCAACTGGGATTTGAAGCAACTGGCTTACTGAAGACAAAAAAGTAATTGGTAAAAGTTGGTGTGGATTCCAGTTCCAGAAGCCCTCTGTGGGCCTGGAACTCTAGTAGACACTTTTTCTCAACAGCCCTGGTAGTGAGAGATGAATGACATCACTTTTTAAATGAGCAAGCAAAGGCTCAGGGAGATTAAGTCAAGTGCCCAAAATCACAAAGCCAAAAAATAACAGAGCTGGGATTAAACCCAAGCTTCTAGAACTCACGCTCTTTCCATTATGCAAGGTTAAGGGAGAGGGGAAAGCACCAAAATACATGGGCAACCTTATTTATTTGAAGTCACATGTCTTTGGGAGAGGATGGGGGTGGGAACAACTTGGTCGATCAGGCCTAAGAAGAGAGGCTGACTTGGGGGCCACTTGCCCAACCAATGATTGACTCATGTGCTTGCCTCTGCAACCACATCCAGCTGGGCTGGAAATGTTGGTTAAAGTCATTTGCCAACCAGGTTTGTCCATCCAGGCTCGTGGCTGGGGAAAATGGCAATGCCAGCCTGATTCCTCCTGGGCATCATCTGTGAATCCAGGCCAGCCAATCAGAATGCCTCAGACTCAGACATCAGAGGCTTCCCACAGGTTCTTATTGTCAATACACCTAGCTCAAGAATTCCCACATGGAAAAACCAGCCAAGTATTCCAAAGAGCTTGAAAGGGAGGAGAACAGATCCCAAAGGAAGAAATTTATTAGTTTTGGAAAAATCGAGTTAAGAGCAAGCCTAAATCCTATGTGCTCTTCACAGAAACAAACAAAGAAGATAACATTCATTTTTAAAGCACGAGAACAACATAGTTTCCATTAAAAATATACCATGTTAGGGGCACCTGGGGGGCTCAGTCGGTTAAGAGTCTGACTTACGCTCAAGTCATGATCTCACGGTTCATGAGTTCGAGACCCGTGTCAGGCTCTGTGCTGACAGTTCAGAGCCTGGAGCCTGCTTTGGATTCTGTGTCTCCCTCTCTCTCTGCCCCTCCCCTACTCACACTCAGTCTCTCCCTCTCTCTCTCAAAACTAAACAAACATAAAAAATTTATTTTAAAAAATATACCATTTTACATTTTTAATAGTTTTGGTAACATTTAGCATGTGAACAGTATTGCCCCATCTATGATTAAAAAGAAAACTCTGAATGAAAGCAAATATGTTGGAAACATCTTCTATTCTTAATAGCAAGATCAGATAGAAACCTAGAATCTTCTACATCAGTATATAGACAGACTATCCAGTATAATTAATGTTTATTCATTCAGGGGCCTAAAAGTAATTCTTCTAGAGATACTGCACCAAGCCCTATAGTCTGCAGGCTCAGAGTATCCCACTGCAAATACCTGAGGCAGACTCTGCTAACCCTCAGCTAAAATTCCCCGTGCATCCTGATGCTTCTCTCCATCTTAGCTTCACTGAGAGGATCCAAGATTAGGTGACATCTTCCTATTACAAGAGCTTAACAGCCTGGCCCAATTAGAGAGGACAAAAGCTATACAGGATATTAGAGAGAAATTAAAGCCAGATCAGCAACTAGTTGAGCATTCTCCCTGAGTTGGGGAAAAGAAGGAGAAGGAGGGGGAGGGGGAGGGGAAGGGGAGGGGGAGGAGGAGGGGAAAGGAAAAAAGAACTCTGGATGGAAAGCAGTGATGTGATTATGTGATTTCACTAAGCATGCCCCAAGCCATAAATATTTGTCAAGCAGTCTTTAGATTTCCAGTGTTCAAGGGCATAACTAAAGAAAAATCAGTATGTAAATATGTACACATGTGAACTATTCTTTTAGACCATTAAAAAAAGGAAGCAAAAGCCCAAGTATTGCTGGAAAACTTTAGGTTGTTTCTGTGTCAAATTTACTCTGGTAAACCTGCAGTTATGTGTCTTTGTACTTTATCCTTTTTTGTTTTTAAAAAAGGAACTTTAAAGGTAAAACCTCCAAACCCAGGTCTGACTTCTCTCTGTCCTCGCCCACCCTACAGCAGCCCCAGCAGCCCCAGCAGCCCTGTACCAAGCAGACCCCTGGGCCCTGAAAGCTTCTGCTTTGTGTGAAACCCCCAAAAACAGAGCAATCCTTCTTCCCCAAGGCATGGGGGAATATGTTTAAAGACCTTTCTTATACCTTCTCTCTTCCTGGATTGCTCTTCTCTAGACACATCTGGTTTGTCACCAACAACACCCCAAAAGTAGTGTGGCCAGCACACATTCGGAAAAAATAAGCACCCAAGACCCTTCCACTCAGGTGTTCTATGTCCCTTATGTTCACAATCAGAGTAATTAGATGTTAGTTATACCTGCCCCAATCCAACATCATATTTTAATGGGTTAATAATAGGGGCACCTGGGTGGCTCAGTCGGTTAAGCATCCAACTTCGGCTTGGGTCATAATCTCACAGTTTGTGGGTTCGAGCCCTGTGTCGGGCTCTGTGCTGACAGCTCAGAGCCTGGAGCCTGCTTCGGATTCTGTGTCTCCCTCTCTCTTTGCTCCTCCCTCATTCATGCTCTGTCTCTCAAAAATAAATAAAAGTTTAAAAAAAAGTTAATGGATCAATAATAAAACAGCTGTTTTAGTAAGTGTCACTTGTCTGTCAGGAGCTGTGTTTGGTTTTTTAAACACAGTCAGCTTGGGGCACCTGAGTGGCTCAGTGGGTTAAGCATCAGACTTCCACTCAGGTCATGATCTCACAATTCATGAGTCCGAGCCCCACGTTGGCCTCAGATTCTGTGCCTCTCTCTCTGCCCCTCCCCTACTTGTGTTCTCTCTCTCTCTCTCAAAAAATGAATAAACATTTTTAAAAATTTAAATACAGTCAGCTTTTCTATACCAGAAAATGCAAGTTCCAAAATATCAGTATGGCATGCAAAATCATGTAATAAAAACTACAGAGCTTAGGGGAAAATGGGATAGTGGCACACCACTCAAAAATTTCACTAGTGACACAAAATAAAAGGTAGGAATCTAATAAAAATGGTAGCACAGTTTTATATAAGCTTGTTGGTTAAGACATACATAAGTAATAAATGCGGCACTCTACCCTGAAAAAGACTTAAGTTTGCTTGTAGAAGTGGGTGTTGGAAGGGCCACAACTCAAGAGTTATTGAGAAGTGGTGGAAGGAGCATTATCGGAAAGGAGACTGAAAATTCTAACACCAGATGTGGATGGGTGGGGCTTGTAACACGTATAGTGAACGCTGGTAGCAGGTAGATGTTTAAGATGTGTGTTCTGCATATTCCTACAAAGCTCCCTTCAGCTGGGTGCAGTTTTCTGAGCTCACCTAGTTTTTCTTATAGATAACATTGATCATATTTTTGTTATCTCCAAATTGTTCCCCAATATATCACCCAGGATGGAACAAATTCATGTTTTTAAAACAAGTGCGGTAGCAGAACAAACTATACTTTATCTCACTGAATCCTAACAACCCCAAAAGATAGGTAGTTTCCATTTTCCAGAAAAGGAAACTGAGGATCAGAGAGGTTAAGTAGTTGCCAAAACCACGTCATCTGTAATAAGTAAGCTGCAGAGCAAGGATAGGACCAAGGTCTGCTGGGGGTCTCCTCTACCACCTAACACCCCACCATGGCCACTTTTTTCCCCCTTGGCAACTAGAGCTGGGTGGGAGATGCTGTTACTCCTTATGGGTCTAAAAACAGATTCGAACTCTCCTGGTTTCTTCCATCCCTGCTGTATTTGTCTGTTTGTATTGAGTTTGGTGGGAGTATCTGTGTCTGTAGCAACACCATGTCCCTAAATGCAAGCTATGAACTATACACCCAAAAATAATGAAGTTTCTTAAGCATTTGGGGGGGGGGGTGGAAGTGAACTCTAAATTTATTGCTGTGAAACTCACCAGTCAGATTCAACAATATTGTAGCAGACTTTATGGAGCCTAAAGATTCACTTTCTGGAAGCCCCTTTAACTGTTTTCACAATCTCCCTTCTGGGGAGCTTGTGTTCAAGTTCCTCATCACAGGAGAAAAAACTGTCTTACTGAATAAAATAACTGTTGTAAAGGAAAGTCTGACCAAGTCACTCCTGTCCCTGGAATTCTTCCATGGCTCCACACTGCCCTTAGCATCGAATCCAAGCTCCCTGGCATAGCCTGGTAGGCTCTCTTTTTCAGTTCTTCCATATTCCATGGTTACTCACTTCCAGACTCTGTACACATTATTCTTTCCTGGAACCCTCTTCACACCCCCTATCACATCACCCCGACTCCACCTGTCCAGTGCCTGTTCTCTAGATCTCAGCTGTGAGGCCCCTTCCTCCTGGAAGCCTTCTACATTCCTGTCTCCACATATGGATCAGGAATCCATCACGGGTGTCCCGATAACTCATTGCACCTTCCCTATTATTGTTGCTAGCCCACTTTACCAGAATTACTCATATATTTGTCCAATTCCTGCCCACTCCTCCAAGATTAAACTCTGTGAAGGCAGGAACAGTGTCTGGCTTGTTAAATGAAAACATGAATGAATGCATTTGCAGAACATAGCAGGAAAGAACTATGTGCAATGTGTAACACCTCATGGGACCCACACATGCCACTTCATGAAACAAATGGGGAATCAAGCAAAGGATCCAAGAGAGCAAACATACTAGCCATTGCCACATAACTGGTAAATGGTAGAATCTGTATTCATTCACTCATTCATTCATTCAACCAAGTTGTAGCAGTGATTATGTTGTAGGCAGTAGGTACGCAGCAATGACCAAATCAGACAGAAATCCTTGCCCTTGTGGAGCTCATATTCTGGTGGTAGAACAAATGATAAACCAAATCAATAAATAGGATTTGCAGCACATCAGTATATCAGTTCATCCGGTGGTGATGATACTACAAAAAAACAAAGCAAGGAAAGGAGATAGGTAGTACCTCACTGAGATGGTATCTTTGAACAAAGAACTAGAAGAGGTGAGGGGGTGGTCCAGGCTGGTATCTGGCCTCCAGGAAGAGGCAATAAAAAAGTGTCAAAGAACAGAAGCAGGAGTAGGCCTGGTGAATTCAAGGAGAAGCACATAGGATGGTCCAGCTGGGAGGAGTAAATTGCATCTCAACGTTGGAGGGTGAGAATTCTAATAGCTAATAGCTAATAGTTTCTCCTCCGAACAAGAAAGATATACCCCCAGTCCTTACAGACTTCACAGTCTGGTCACGTAGGTTTAAATATACTAGAATCAAATCACATCCTCTGAACTATAACAATATTAATATACAGATCAAGTCATTCCTCAGCCTATAGCCAAAGGATGTCAATCGCTTGGAAACTGCTGTGTCAGACCTTGTACTGAATGAAGAAACAGGTGGTTAAGAGTTGCCCCCATCAGTAATTTTAGTGTTGGCTTCCTAGAGATGAACAAGAAGTCTTCTGTATGTAAACAATGCCAGCAGCCACATCACAGGGGTTTGAAAACTCTGGCTTTCTGATCAAACATATGAAATTAACACAGAAATGTTTTAAAACGCATTATTGCTAGGGAAATTACATAATAAAGACAGAAGCTTCCCTATTACTTAAGGTAATGAAAACAAAAATAAGGTTTTATAAGCTTCCCAGTTCTGACCTAAATTTGCTGTGCATTATTTTCCTACATCTCTTTCTACTTTGGAAAAACCACTACTAATTGCATTCACATTACACAGTATCAACCAAACCTGGATTTGGGTTTCTTCCAAGACCACCAACAGGCTCAAGTTACAGCGAGTTTATTAAATGTTTTTTTTTTTTCCTTTAAGCAAAAACTTAGAATGCCGTTACCTTTTGGAGGGACTAAACAGATAAAGGTTTGATAAGTAACATTTTAAGAAAATCCCAAGCATATGAATAAGGGTAAAAAGCACTTTTTTTTTTAAGCTCTCAAAATAATAAAGGATTTTTAAAAGCATACAGTTTATTGGTGGCTGGGAGCCTGGAGCTAATGAAAAAAACATTTACAAGTTAAGTTTCCACAGCTTTTCTTTTGTGTTTTCTGGGTACAGATGCTGCTGGCTGTACTCTAGGAAAACCTGGAACACGGCTGGAAACCGAGAACACAAGGATTCGGAGACCCGTTCAGTCTCACTCAGTTTAAACTCTCCTGGGAAGGCAAACATGATGACCTATTATTTTCATGGCAACATTTCTAAACTCTTGACTCTAAAAGTATTTCCAACCTCAGTCTTCCTATAATGAGCTCTACATTCTTACTTGGGAGCACAAAACCTAGATAGCTTCCTGGTGATTAAATCACCCAAATGGCACTCGTCCCCACAGCAAGGGCCAAAGCAGAAGGGTTCCAGTTTACCAAGCAGATCCCACCCAACTTCTTGTCACCATTTCATCATTGCAGTCTCTCCTGAGTCTCCTTCAACTTCTGATCTTCTCCTTAGTAACAATCACCCTGCACACGGTTCCTACTGACTTCCTGCCATGCAGGAGAGCAGGAGAGGGCTGGGCAGATATGGACAAGATGGTGGGGTAAGTAATCAGTCACTGGCCTCATAATTCTGGGGAAGTCAGTCTTTTAATTACCACCATTACCAAGTTTTCTCTTCTGATCCTCTCTTCCCTGGGCTCCAGTATTTCTTTGTGTCCACTTCTTTTCTAGATTTTACAGATGAAGAAATTGAGGTCCACCCAGCTGAAGCCACACAAGTTTCCTTGCCCACTGGATTAGGATTCATTCCACTAAATCATTTTTGTTTAAGTCCAGTGGCTCTAATGTCACCTACTGAATATAGATGTTGGCTAAAAAGGGAATAAACACTGGATATTTCTCCCAAGTCTCACAGCATAAAGAAATGAAACATTCAGACAATGGAATATGATAGTATTAAAAATTCAGTTTTCAATGAATATTTTTAACGATTTCATTGAGGTATAATTTACAGACCATGAAATTCACCCACTGTATGCGTACAGTCCAATAGTTAGTAAATGTGTCCCATTGTGCACTCCTCACCATAGTCCACTTTCAGAGCATTTCCATCGCCCCCAAAAGGGTCTGTTGCTCCCGCTCCTACCCCAGCCCCAGACAAACTCTAACCTGCTTTCTGTCTTGTTTTTTTTGCCGTTTCTAGAAATGCCGTATAACTATAATCATATAGTATACGTTCTTTTGTGTCTGGCTTCTTACACCGAGCATAATGTTTTTGAGGCTTATCCATGCTGTAACTCGTATCAGTATTTTGCTCCTTTTTATTGTGGAATAGTATTCTATTATATAAATACACCGTATTTTGTTCATGCATTCACCAGTTGACGAACATTTGAGTTGTTTCCACTTTGGGGCTATTATAAATAATACTGCTTTGAACATCTGCACACATATCTTTGTGTAGATGCATGTTTTCATTTCTCTTGGATAAGTTAGTTTGGGTTTGTTTGTTTTTTTAATTATAGACATTCTGTGTATAGTGGTATCTTATTGTGGTTTTATTTACATTAGAGTATTTAAAGCATCGAAAAATATTACCATAGAGTATTCAGAGAAGCAAAGCAGGATTCAAAATTGTTTATATAGAATGACCTCCCACATGTGAGCACTACAAATGTGTGAAGACTGAAAAGAAATACATCAAAAAGATGTCTCCTATCCTTGCCAAAGGATATGAGGGCACTTTTTTCTTTACACTTAACTATGAAATTTTTTATGAGTAGTTATATAATAAAATACATTTCAGCAATTAAAAATATTGCTAAAACACTAAGAACTATGTGTTGCAAATCATTAAGAGTCAGGGTATATCCAAGCCTCAGCTAAACTCAAATCTATCATCCCTTTGTGAATTATCTATTCTGGGGTTGTTTATATCAAATTTGCAAGACTAGTTGGCTTCTCTGTGCCTTAAAGCATGCTTCTGAGATTCTACCCCAGAGGTCGGCCAACTACAAACCCCAGGCCCAAATCTCGCTCACTGGCTGTTTCTGTACAACCTACAAGCTAAGAAAGGTTTTTATACTTGTAAATGATTGAAAAAAGATGCAAAAGAAAAATAGTATTTTGTGACATGTGAAAGTTATACAAAATGTAAATTTCAATGTCTACAAATAAACATTTATTGAAACATAGCCAGTCTCATCTGTCTATGGTTGCATTGCACCAGCAATGGCCTGCAAAGCCTTAAATATTTACTATCTGGGCCTTTACAGAAAAGTTTGTTGACCTCTGCAGGGTACTCAGAAAAGATAGACTTAGTTTTATCATCCTAAAGAAAATTCATTAAGGAAAAAACTTTTGGATTAGCCACTCTTCATATTAAATCATATTAATATGTCTTTTCTAAGAATGTAAGATTTGTAGCTGATAACAGCAATATTGAAATTTTTCAAAGCGCTATTTGAGATTACAAGCCTGTATTTCTCTGTCTGGCACCTAGTAGGTCCTCAATATCTGTTGAGCAAATCAACAAATAGTAGATGGATGGATGGGTAAATGAAAGCAATCAGCAGTTAGTGAGGGCTAACTGTGGGTGAAGCCATAGCAAGTCCCGTTGTAGATTGGAAGGGACCAAGAAAAGATTTGTCCTTTGTGAATCTCTGAGTAAGACGACAGACAGGAAGTAGCAAAAGAAGAAATACAAGCCACCAAAAACACATAAAACGATAGTTAGCATCACCAACAAATCAAAAGTATGTAAACAATAATAATACTCACTTTTTCAACCCAGAAGATAGTCAATATTTTAAAAATGGTAATACACGTTGTCATTATAGATAAAGGAAAAAGCCACTCTCTGTCAGTAGAATACACAAAGGGGTATGCATTTTCCCAGTCTTCAGAGCAGGCAGTGTGATTATATGTATCAAAAGCCTTTGACCTTTGACCTGTAATTCCACTTCTAAGAATTATTGCCAAGAAAATAATCATGGATATGTGGGAAAGTTTACAAACAATCACAGCTTTGTTTATACTAAAGAGAGAAGGCGGGGAAGGGAGGGAGGGAGAAAGACAGAAGGGAAAAAACCTAGTGTCCAACAATAAGGATTAACAAAATTATGATATAATCACAGATAATACCAAATTGTGCAATATTTGAAAAATTATTATTTGAGAATTATGTATTTCAATATAAGAAGTTATTCACAGGGTGTCTAGGTAGCTCAGTTGGTTAAGTACCCCACTCGACTTCGGATCAGGTCATGATCTCAAGGGCTGTGGGTTCGAGCCTTGTGTTGGGCTCTGTGCTGACAGTGCAGAGCCTGCTTGGGATTTTCTCTCTCCCCCTATCTCTCTGCCCCTCCCCCACTCATGCACACACACACACACACACACACACACACACACACACACTCTCTCTCTCTCTCTCTCTCTCTCTCTCTCAAAATAAATAAACTTAAAAAAAAAAGAGGTTATTCACAATAACACTGATAAAGTGGAGGGAAAAAGCAAGTCATAAAATCAACTTTGCCTGAAGATGAGCCTATTTTTTTTTTAAATGTATATTTGCTATTTACATAGAAAAAGTTTTGAAAGATATAAGCTTAAATGAAAATAATTACCTTTTAACTATTTTTTTCTTACTTATCTGCTTTTTTCTCATGTTCTAAACAAACACATTACCAGTTTAAGTTTTAAGTAAAATTAAAATAAATTAAGAAATTAAAGAACTCATAAAACTGAGGACTCCAGGACACTCACATAAGTAGAATAAAGGAATAAAATCACTAATTAGTTAAGATTAATTAATCAAATGCAAACAAACTAGATTATGAGCTCAAATTAATAATTAATTAATTCTAATGCAAACAAACTGGATTGCAATCTCTTACAGGCAGGGACACATGCTCGCTCATTCAACAAATATCTATCTAGCATCCACTCTGTGTCAGACACTGTTCCAAATACTACGGTGTGTTAATAAACAAAACAGACAAATCCCTGCTCTCAAAGAGCTTCCACTCTGGTGTTCCTCCTACTTCTGCCTCTATCACATCAGCAAGCCCAGTGCTGAACACATGCAAATGTCCTCATTTAGAAATCAGTGTTGGTTAATTTCTGAACAAAAGAATTCATTGGAGCAACCTTCCCAGCAATTTATTGAATGCCTTTATATTCACACGCACAAAAAAATGTTTGATCTAAATACAGCCTTTCAGAAAACTGTCTAGTGTGCAAAGTGGGGTAAATCTATAATGCCAAAATGAGAACACAGGTTCCTGGAGCAGCTCTGACTCAGTCCCCAGCCACTCGGGGAGGGGGAAGCTGTCAGATAATATTTCATGAGTAGTGAGGCTTAAGTTACTTGAACCAGCTGGGGCTTTTCTTAAGCTACATTTTCCTTTGGCCAGAATATCCCCGTGGCTGAAGCTGCCTGTTCAGTATCATTCCACAGAGAAATGGGTCTTTCTGTTTTCCTCATAATGCACATGCTGCTCCTTTTCCAGGCTAGGGAACCCCACGGACCTGGTATTCAGCTTATGTAGTGACTGCCTCCCTGCTGGGGTGAGCCGCTAAGAGACCCACACTCCATTTCAGAAGAAGGATATTTCTCCTTTTGGGCCAGACTCGTTCGTAACGTATTGACTCAAAATAAGTACACACGGGTGCTTTTAGCTTCCCAGAAGTCCTGAATCACTGACACGGCAACTCATTATTATCTTTTTCCAAATGCAGCAGTGAAAAGTTTTGGCAGTTTCCAATGGATACCAAATATATCAACTATGAGACAATTTAAACGGCCTTTGAAATTAAAGCCACGAACATCGTCATATGATTGTCAGGTAGAGGGCATTAGAAATTGAACAGGCAAGATGGTGTACTCAACACCTGCATTCAAATCTTAACAGCCGCAATTCTCCCCGGGTGAACGTGGGGACAAGGTGCTTGCTTTTTTGAAGTTCATCCATAATGATATCCTGGTTCAATGTGAGCATTATGCAACACACTGTATTCTGATCAAGGCACGATACAAGGACTTAATACATGGTAGCTCCAGGCCACAATCTTGAGCATAAAAAGGCCTGTCTGGATGAAAGGTGAACACAAAGTCCTCTTTCCCCCTTCCTCTGCTACCAGGGCCTCCTTCTAGTGCACCAGAAAACCCAGTTTGCTCTAGGAGAGACACCTGTAATGGAGAGAGCATATTTCACTGCAATTCAGAGCAAAGGCTTGGTGTCACAGATACTGGGTTCCAGTTCCAGCTACTTTCCTAGCTAGCTGCATCACCTCACAGGTATTGAACTCTCCCTCTCATTCCCTCTCTGTGTCCCCAACTGTACGATAGCAATCAAAGCAATGCCTACTGAGATATAAGTGCTGACATAATATACACTGAAAAAAATCTATCTTATAACAAAGGGTTGTTATAAAGATTATACAAGAAAATGTATAGAAAGTCCTAACCCTATCACTACAGAACCATTCCAAGCAGGTAATACATCCAGAACCTCATCTGACCTTTACATTTTACTGTCAAGCCTTGGTGTGTTTTAAGTTTACCCACACACTCCTCAAGGCCATAAAAGAACTAATTCCAGCTAAACCAAAAATTCACATCAAACCTTAATCTGCACACGAGCAAAAAACAAAACAAAAAAACAAACAAAAAATGACTGCAAAGGAGGAGAGAATAAAGAAGAGGCAAGAATCTCTCTCCCAAGGTGTTAGACTAGGATTTCAGTTTTTCTGGGGACGATTTTCCTCCCCCCGACCTCCCCACTAAAAACTACAAACAAAAACCAAAAACAAAAGACAAAACCAAAAAAATCTTCAACAGTGCCATGACGGCCTCAATTTCCGAGTCCATCTTACCGAACACTGGTTCTTTGTGCCTGGACAGCACAAGGGGATAGATTTCATTAAATTACCAAACAGGTGTGTAGAAAATACAGCAGTCTGGGGGCACCTGGGTGGCTCAGTCGGTTGAGTGTCCAACTTCTGCTCAGGTCATGACCTCACAGTTGATGAGTTCAAGCCCCGCATCAGGCTCACTGCTGTCAGCTCAGAGCCCACTTTGGATCCTCTGTCCCCCTCTCTCTCTGCCCCTACCCTGCTTGCTCTGTCATGCTCTCTCTCAAAAATAAACAAAACATTTTTAAAAAAGAAAGAAAGAAAATAAGCAGTTTGCAGGGGCTGCAGAGGCAGGGAGAACCATCGACCCCATAAGGTGCCTTGTAGTGATCACTAAAATGTTAAAATAGCATTAAATGTGCCACCCAGATGAGCAATGCCACCTCACCCACTCAAGTCTCAACCAAAATGACACCAGACATTTTCACATCTTACCAGTGACTTTTTTCAAACAAACTGGAACTTTTGGCTTAATAAAAAAATAAAAATTAAAAAAAAAAACCCTTTGCCTTATTAAGAGCAAGAAGAGTTTGGCGTTGCAACCATGCTTCTTGATGCCTATATAATATTCCATGGTGATATTTGTAAGATACTTTGAGAAGTGAGTCATTTCACATTTTGAAATCCTACTCAGATTTCAAGACTTCCGTCAGCTTCCCCCTTTCCCACTTACGGGGCTATCTCTTACTGTCAACCACTATAAACTATGTCAGGAGCTTCATGTATGTTATGTGAGCTTAATCCTTACAATGGTACAATGATGCAGTATTACTAACCCCAATTTACAATGAAAACCCGAGGACCAAAGAGTCCAAATTATGCAGCTCTTGAGTGCCAACACTGGAATTTGAACCGAAATGTAAGCCCAGGTGCTTTTTATTCCTCCCTTCGACTATTCCAACTGACAGTTCTTTCTTCTCATTGCTGCCTCTATGGCAATTCCTACCTGTGCCACACCCCCAGTCTTCAGCAGCCTCTTCTTCATGGGTATATGCCTTGGATCCTTATGAAGATTAAATTTTCTGATGGAAGGAGCTCTATCTGTATCTTTTCTCTACGCCTCTGACAATAATTATTGTTGCAGGGAGACCTAGAGCTTAAGAAAAACCTATGTGCCTTGTTCAAGGTTATATCCAATCAGCAACAAAGCAGGTCCAGGCATAAATATGCTAAAATGCACCAATTATTTTTTAAGCATGGTCCCTTACAAAAGTCGTGTGCATACCTATACTGCTCCTATATGAGTCAGTGCCAACAAATGCCATCTTCTTCCCCAGGAAGGAAAGATGTCCTGTGGGTCTGAGGAGGTATCCCATCACTAAAAAATTAACACCTTGCCCAAAGGCAAGGATTTGGATTTTGTGTGTGTGTGTGTGTGTGTGTGTGTGTGTGTGTGTGTGTGTGAAAGAAAGATATAAGTCAGTCATAAGAAATTCCAAAGGCGGCACTTGGGTGGCTCAGTTGGTTGAGTGTCCGACTCCAGCTCAAGTCATGATCTCACGTCTTGTGGGTTCAAGCCCCTTGTCGGGCTTTGTGCTGACAGCTCAGAGCCTGGGGCCTGCTTCTGATTCTGTGTCTTCTTCTCTCTCTGTCCCTCTCCTACACACATTCTGTCTCTTTCTTTCTCAAAAATAAATAAACATTAAAAAACTAAAGAAAAAAATTCCAAAGCCTACAAAAACTTTCTGTGACACTCTGGAGAGAGAATTCCTGCCCTGTCCCTGACAAAAGTCTGACAAGGATACTCAGGAGAAGTAGATCTTGTCCCAGAGAATCTTTGGAAATGACTAAGAGCCTTCAATTTCTGGGGCCTTGGGAATTGTGCTTCATGAGTAACCTTCTAGGACCTCCCATCTGGAACTTGATTTTCTAAATAATATGACATTGAGGAAGAACAGAAATACATGGAAGAATAATTTGAAATGCAGAGGAATCACACCCCAGTCTCCATGCACCAGTTTCAAATCCACAATACAACTTGCTATCTAGAGAAGTTCAGTTAGTTGAAGCTCTGTCAGGCTGTTTGCTCATCTATAAATTGAGAATGTTGAAAGGGTAAATGAGATCAAGTTAATAAAGCAGTTAGCAGTGTGCCTGGCACCTGGGAGAGAATAACAATTGGTTAGAACTTACATATTCACTATCATCCACTTCTTAATATGTTTGACATTTTTCACAATACAATGTTTAGAAGGAAAAAATACATCTCTGTGCTCATTCTATCAAGAAGCCAGCATTGAAGGATCCTTCCTAATGAAAGACAAGGCTAACATGATAAGATGTATCTAGAAATAATCCTCCAAGCTTCATTTTAGGCAAATTTTCAAACTTCTCACCATTTCCTTCAAAAACCCCTTTTCTCCCCAGAACCCTACTAGGGTATGGACACAGCATATGGAAAGAGCAAGAACTTTTCAAAGAGACAGAACTGGCTTCCAACCCCAGCTCAGACACTCATTGACAGCAGATAACTAAATCTCTGTGTCCCTTGATAATCTCATCCTCAATATGGGAATAATAATTCATTCCTCACAAGGGTATTATGAAGACAGGAAGGAGCATATGTAAGTGCCTCACCCATACCACAGTAAATGCCCATTCTGTCACATTTCCATTATTATAGTGGGATATCTGGAGACACTCTGTTTCTCTTACCGACCCTCTGGAGGCAGGTGACTCCCGGGAGCAGCACTGCCAAGGGAGAGAGGGAATCAGGAAGATGCAGAAGACCTCAACGAGGACATTCCACAACCCAGACCAGCCTCAGCCTCCAGACTCTCCCAAAGTCTAGAGAGAAATAACCCAAACAAATGAAATCGAGACAAGAAAACAGAAAACAGAGTCCTGCCCTCCTTCTAACCCTTCTCTTGAGTGAATCCCTGTTACTGTACTTTGGTTTTGATTAGAAAGCTTGATTGTGCTTCCCCGTACCCTTGCAGCCCCCCAAGCCTCCTCCTAAACAGAGATGGCCTCTTACTAAAGACAATCGTGCTTTAATCTCTATACCAGAGCTTGCTAATGATACTGTACTGGGTTTTGGTCATTTGCCAGAGAGCAAACAGTGCCAACATTTGTAGACTTCCAACAGGAAATTAAATAACTGGCCTGCTGGAAATATGAACCAATTCACGGTGGTCAAACCTGAATCTTCCAAAACATTGGCATGGTTTCTGTGCATCAAGCATGAGGGACGTTTGAGGAAGACGATGGGGAGAAATTCAAGTAAAACTTAACAAAGTCTTCAAGAAAGACTTTGAAAATGGTCCTTTTTCCCCTCTGTCCCGGACATACCCAAAATTCTGGTATATACAGGCCACGGGGCGTTTACATCACGCAGCCCTGGGAAACATTAACTGCTGAAACCTCAGGCAGGGCAGCGTTACAGCCACAAATTCAAAAGCACAAGCAAGTCAGGAAATGCAAAACTCCAGTTTCCTCCCAGAAGACACGTTCCACACTCTACCCACTACATTATGAAATACACATTTAGAAGCCATCCTATTACATGAAAGCTTTCCCCTTACACACAGAGAAGAGTAATGCTTTGAAAATGTTCCCTTTAGGGCTTTCTCCTTGTTAAGCTCCACGAGGTCAGGAACTGTGTCCATCTTGTCCTCCCCACTGTATCTCCAGTGCCCAACACAGTGCCTGGCACTCAATACAAAGGAGCTCCTCCTACTGTCATTATAACCCTCGTTTGCTCCACAACCAGCAGGAGTACATGGCATCGGGCAGCCCCTTCCAGGACGCCAGCTGTACGAAACACATACCTGCCATCCACAAAGACCCATAATACAAAGCAGCAAGGAAGATACCTGCTATGGATTGAGCATCTGCGATGTAGCGAACAGAATGCAATGTGTTTTTCTTGCTGTGCCACATGCAATCCTCACAAGCCTGTAAGGTAGGTAGTTTTATCCTCATCTTGCAAATACATGGATACTCAGGGAGGCTGACAGGTTGAATGGAACAGAGGCAGCACCCCAGTCCTGTGAGGCGTGTATCACTAGCCCCATACCACAGACCAAGAAACTGAGGCGAAAGAAATCCATGTAAAAATCCACTAAATCATTCTTCTCAGATCACATCGCCTAAATCCAACTGAAGGCTCATTTTCTTTCAAGGGGCTGGCAACACACTTCTCTGATGATGGAACTGATCTAAATGATTTCATGAGACAATGTGTGTAAGTGCCCCACAGGGAGGGACAGTCACTGCGCACAAATGCAAATGTTCGGTTGTTAAAATAGTTAATAAATCTCTCCTTGTGGCCAACTTGCAAGAGTGAATGCTACGGGGGGCTCTACGCAACCTCAGATCAGTAATCACTCTGCTTGGGTTCCAGTCACAGAGGGGATGGCATCCCAGCCAAGCCAGATGACCACAACCCCTGGAGGGGTCCCGTACAGGGAGTGGACTTACGCGGTGGCTTAGTCAGTAGGATACAACAGAATCGCCCAGGAAGCTTCTTCCAAATGGGCAACTTCCCCCTCCCTCTCGACCGTCTGTGTCTGTAGGTCAACAACAGGATCCGAGTGTGTGTAAGTCACATAGGCTTTCCAGGTGATTCTGGAAATCACCCCTGGTTAAGATCCCCTGGGATGGAGTCTCTCAAACTCACCTGCACAGGCAGACAAGCTCCCACAGATCTCGTATCACTGCAGGGGAAAGTAACTGAAATCACCTTTATGGCTGATAAAATAAGTTCATAAAAGGAAATATGCTTTGAAAGTTAAAAGCATTTCACCACTGAACAAGGTATTATTATTATTAGTTTTATCTTCATACACAAAGTAGTATATTATTAGACCCACACATCCTCCTGGTTTCCTTTCATGAACACTCAAGAAAACAACAACAAAAAGCCAGCCTTATTTCCACAGCACGTCAACAGAGAAGGATTAGGTATTTTTTTCTTCATACAAAATTACAGGCCATCACCCAAGAAACAAAAAGACAACCAAACTTCAAAAACGACAGAATTGCTTACCCAAAAATGTATAATATTTGAAGATTTAATACTCTCAGATTAGTGTAATTACTGGTATTCCCCTGGCTCTGCTTTTCTCCATTTCTAAAAAGTCCTCACTGCTGGAAGACTCTCAGTCAGTGTCAATGATGGAAATGGGTAAAGCTGTTATTCTCCTGGAGGGTGATCTGGAGGGACCAGGGCTGCTGAGGGTCAGGTGGTCTCAGGCTGGCCAAAAGACCAACCATGAATTAGAGTGCACTTGCAAAAATCAACAGAGCCCAGTAATAATATCCCAGTGCACAGGTACTTTTTTTCCAAATATATCAAAACCATGGGTGGAAACGAATTAAGTGAGAAGAAGCTGGGGGAGAGGGGAATTAGGCAGAGTAGATCAAAACCCCTAGCTGAGGGGAATAGAGACCCTCCAATAAAATATACAAATATTAAGAGGCCAAGAAAAGGCCACAGCCACTGCCCTGACCCTGTAAGTGGCCTGAATAGCTGTATTAGTGTTCTAAAGGAGTTGCCCGGGGGTGCCTCGGTGTCTCAGTCAGTTGAGCATCCGACTTCTGTTCAGGTCATGATCTCATGGTTCATAGGTTCAAGCCTGGCTTCAGGCTCTGCACTGACCACTTAGAGCCTGGAACCTACTTCGGGTTCTGTGTCTCCCTCTCTCTCTGCCCCTCCCCCACTCATGTTTGGTCTCTCAAAAATTTTTTTAAAAAATAAAAAATAAATAAAGGAGTTACCCAAAATTATATACAAATGCAAAAAAAAAATCAAGAAAAAGAGTATGTGAGAAAGCTGGGAAACCAGTTTGTAAGGGATCAGTCACCCCAGGCTGAGATTTTGGTCAGTGACTTCGCTTGCTCATCCTGTTTGCCAAAGGACATGGAAAGTACCTGTGTCTGCCCACAGCTCCAGGCCAACTTCTTCCATGGACACAAAAGCAGGTGAGCATTTCTGACCCTGGTCCTACTCAAACTGCCCCTTAGCAGCTGCCTGACCCCCAAAAGCTAAAATGCTCACAGGAACTATTCAGGTGTTCCTACTTCAGCAATCCAAAACAGCATGCAAATCAATAGGTTATATGCAAAGCACAAAAGAGATAAACAACTAACTGGCAACAGAAAAGGCTGATGAGGGAAAACTCCTAAATCAGGGCCACACCCACTATGAATGTTTCACCTAAAAAGTTAAGTATAGGCATCAAACAAAGCCACAAACTGGCAACTTAGTAGGGGAAAGGAAAAAGCAAGCTCAATGATCTTTCATGAATGTATCTTCCAGAATAAAAGAAACAAATATTCTTTCTATCTAAAGTGATAAATATATTTTTTGCTTTCAATGGATTTTCGCCATCAATATAACAGTGGGTTTAAATCATTCCCCTGGGGGCACCTGGATGGCTCAGTTGGTTCAGCATATGACTCTTGATTTTGGCTCAGGTTATCATCTCATGGTTCATGGGTTCGAGACCCACATCAGGCTCCATAAACAAAGCCCACTTAGGATCCTCTCTCTCCCTCTCTCTCTGCCCCTCCCCTGCTTGTGCTCACCCAACCGCTCGCTCTCTCTCTCTCTCTCTCAAAATAGATAAATAAACTTCATAAAATAAAAAAATAAAACATTCCCCTGTTACAGAAAGAAATCCATCTGATCTTCATACTAGTTTCAAACATTTCATTCACTCAGTCCACAAAAGCTTGGAGGGCCACAGACCATCCCTCACTTTAATGCCACAAAGGTTTATCAAGCATCTACTTAGTGCCAAGCACTATGGTAGGTAGACTTCATAAGTGGTACGAAGATGTGGCAGGTGCTTACTCTGTAATACGTAAGGGCACACACACACACACACACACACACACACACACACACACAATTATACTGGAAGGCAGTATATATGAAGTACTAGAAGGCATTCATTCATTCATCCAGCCATCATCCATTCACTCATTCAACCAACATTTATACAATGTCTGCTATATGCTGGACACATGGCTCTGAGCGAGGTTCTTTCAACTGGAGAAGATTTCTGGAACAAGGCAGCATTTAAATGCGTATTACCATTACATACAACATTGCTAAACAAATGAAAATTTTCCAACTCCCTGTAATTTACCAAGATGTGTCTTTCCAAGAGAAAAACATAGTCTCTGATTTAACTTTTCCCATAAAACTTAACTAAGCTGAATTTTAAAGAGCATATTCTAGAGGCGCCTGGGTGGCTCAGTCAGTTAAGCGTCTGACTTCAGCTCAGGTCATGATCTCACAGTTCATGAGTTCAAGTCCCACATCAGGCCCTGTGCTGATAGTGCAGAGCCTGGAGTCTGCTTCAGATTCTGCCTCCCTCTCTCTCTCTGTCCCTCCCTCTCCCCCTCTCTCTCTCTAAGAAGTAAATAAACATTTTTTTAAAAGTGTTTCTAAAGTGTACTTTTAATGATGAGTAACCGTGTGGTTCTTTCAATTATTTAAACGGTTAAAAATCTGAGGGGCACCTGGGTGGCTCAGTTGGTTAAGAGTCCAACTTCGGCTCAGATCATGATCTCACGGTTTGTGAGTTAGAGCCCCACGTTGGGCTCTGTGCTGACAGCTCTGAGCCTGGAGCCTGCTTCAGATTCTTTGTCTCCTCCTCTCTCTGCCCCTCCCACGCTCATGCTCTGTCTCCCTCTGTCTTTCAGTAATAAATAAACATTAAAAAAAAATTTTAATAAATAAATAAATGGTTAAAAATTTTGAAAATCAACCTTTTTCATTTAACTATTCCACATCTTGAGAACCCCCACCCCCAAGATCAATACTTGCTTCTCCTATTTAAAAAGAAGATAGAAAGCCCTTAACAGCACGCAGAGGCAGCAGGTCGTGGTAGAAAGAAAGGCTTTGGAACCAGACATATTGGGGTTGGATTTCCAGCTCAATCCTCTACCAACTGTGTGACCTTGGCAAGTGACTCAGCCTCTCTGGGCTCAGTTCCTTCATTTATAAATTGGGGTCAATAGTTCTACTCTCACAGTGGTCATGAGGATTAAATGAGCTAATAAAAATAAAGTCCTTAATAGAGTGCTCGACACATATAAAGCTTAATAGATGGTAGTTATATTTTTAATAGCATTTAAACACTCGAAGTTGTATTACGGGAAATAATCCTCGTAAGTACCGCTTATTTCGTAAGTACTACTGTTCTTGTTCTACTTAAAGGGAAATTGGGACCTAAAGTGTGTCACAAAAGGTTTGTTGTCAACACATGTACTTATCCAATAAATTAAGGTTTTTTGTCCATCCATTCATTCAATCGCAGTTTTCTGAACACTTGCCATGTCCCCAGCCCTCCTAGAGCTTATGACCTAGAATAGGGATCAGCAAATGTACCTATAAAGGACCAGATAATAAAAATTTTAACCTTTGCAGGTCCTACAGTTTCTATTGCAACTATTCAATGCTGAAATGGTAGAACAGAAGCCCACCCCCACCCCCCACCCCATACACAATGTGTAAATAAATGTGTGTGGGTGTGTTCCAATACAACTTTATTCATAAAAACAAGCCACAGGCCAGATTTTGCCTGGAGACCTTGGTTTTCCAGCTCCTAATCTAAGAGTCTAGTTTTCTTTCCCAAAAGCTTTCTTTATCCATTGGAACTAATTCCAACTTGGACCTGAGGAGGCAGAACCAAAGGTAAGACAACTCTTCTTCTCATACCAACTGCCTGAGCCACGCAGACCCTTCTAGATCATATATCACTCCACTCGTAGAGGGAGAAGCCGAAACAGGCCATAAAACCAGGCAAGCTTACAAAGTCATAAAAATAAAAATTAAAAAACCTTGAATCTCCAATATTTTCACCTCACAAATGAAGAGACTAGGGCCCAGAGAAAAGAAATGCCATTTTGTGCCCCTAGTCACCAGGTACCTAGCAGAACTAGAGTTAGATCCAAGCCTCTGGCCTCAAAGACCAGGGTCCTTCCTGCTCTTCTTTGCTGTCCCTTTCCAGAAGGAAGAAAGAAAGATGGAGGGAGAGGTTCCCCAGGAAAGTCTACCAAAAGCAGCTTGCCCACAGAAGACTGCAGGATTTTGGCAGAAAAGACAGGCCACAAGGCTCTCTGGCCAAATGGTATTTTGTGTCAACTGACTGAGGAGACGTGAACCTTGATTTAAAGAGTAACCTAAACACCTGCACCAGTTTCTCACAATTAATTGTCTGACAGTTTAATTAATTGTCTGATCATTGACTTCCATACGCTCAGAGGATCCAGCCACAAGCAACTGACCTCCCGACCACACCTAATCTGGACTTCTTAGGCACTGGTCTACATGAAGGGATGCTCATTTCTTTCCATGCCCAGGCCTCCTTAAAGGAAAAGGTGCTCAGAGTACACAATGATCAGACAAGCATGAACTTACCTTCCTGCCACTCTCCCTACTCTATATTCACCCAAGTTAACGCAAATTATATATTAACCTCAGTCCCACAATTTTATATAGTTGGTTGGTTCTGTAGCCTCTCGGCACTTCCTGTGTCCTTTAGGGTCCATTTTCAGACCCAAGTTAGGTTTCTAGCACCCCACCGGAACCAAGAAGAGACCAGACAATCCATAGGAGTCCCTAAGGTCTACACTCAGAAGCTCTAGCTTTTTGGCAGACGTATTTTTCTAACTATCACTTAATCATTTTCCTACAGAGAGACTATCTACTTCCCAAAGGATTACAATTAGATCCTCTGAGCTAAAATATCAAGTCACCTGTATTCCAGCATTATTTCCCAAAATACCCTTCACAGGCCTCCTAAATCCTTGCTCTAGCCAGATGAACTACCAGCCATGTTGCGAGGGGCAGCATCTGTTTCACACCTCTGTGCCCTTGCACATGCAGATCCCTCCATCTGGTATGCCTTTTTCTTCTCTTTTCCCTGGAAATCACCTTCAAGACCCTTCAATATCCAGCTTCAATTCCATCTTCCCTGTGAAGCCTTCTCTGATATCCTATAGACAATTAATCGGTCCTTCTTCCCTAAAACTGCAACACTTTATACCACTTACCATACTACATTATATGATTTAGATTATGTGTGTGTGTGTGTCCCCACCCACCTCTGAGTTCTTTAAAGGTTGGAACTGTGTCTTTTTCTCTCCAAAACTCAGCACTGGATCTGGACACATGGTTAAGTAAAGAAAGGGTGCCTCCGACTTCTATGTGATTTCCTAATGCATATAAAAGTTTCAGGGCCAGAAAACTGGGAAGGCATCAACAAAGAGGAAACAGAAGGCTTTAGAATACTCCCAAAATATCTCTTGACTCCTCTGGCCACTTCCCAAGAAGCAACATTCTTCCCCTAAATGAACCAAAAGGCTTTGTGACCAAATCCATGGACCTACTGACAATTTCCCAACACACCTATAAAATGAACATATGCACTAAATTCTCAAAATGGATTTCTCTTTTCTTAACTGAATACATTTTTCCTGAATACATTTTGTATGTTCCTTCTCCCCCTACACAAACACCTGGCCTTTAAACTCCATTGAACCTGGGCAAGTTGCCTGCGTCTAACCTGTTCGTAACATCGGAATCCAACAGTTGGTGGGTTAAACCACTGATGAGTTTTTTGTTTGTTTTATGAAATTTCCTCTGGTTAGATGAGTTAACCAGAATTGAACTCTGTGTACCTCCTTTGTCAGTATCCCACAGCACCTTCTTTGAACTTCTCATATGCCTTGCTTTAAGAAAATCCAAAATCCAAAAACTTAAATGTCCAATATATTCTTGGCTTTGGAAAAGTATAGCAGATGATTAGTTTATCAAGATTTTCTTACACAGATATTTTCAGGCTTCTATATCCGCCATCTAAAGTGAAGTATACTCATGAACAACTTTCTTTAATCGAAAGGAGAAAACCTCATTTGATAAAACTTGGCCCTTCCTCAGCTCCCCTGCTCAGGTGTCATACTGGATGTGGACTCAGGTTTTCCGAAGTGCCCGCCCTAGACGTGGAGGAGGACAGTGCCTCAATTCCAGACTTCTTTGAAGCTCCCATTCCCCCACAATGCATATACGACACACAAGATGCTAATTCAAACACAATTTGGAAGCAAACCAGGTATATTTGAGAGTGTTGGGGTCTCTTTTGCACTGAAATAAAGCGATTTCAGCTCCAGGCACCTCCCACTATTCTTTCTGGAAAACTTTCTGTCTTGTTTTCCCCTTTGCTCCCGATACTTATTATAAACACTCTATATGGCATTCATCCACTGTAGAGTACTCATGAGCTTGCCTCTCCTTCTCCTTCTTGATGGCAGAGCTTATTTCTAGATCCCCAGTACCCAGCTTGGCTGGTACACAGAAGTGCTTATTAAGTGTCTGCTGAATGTTTCTGACTGCCCCGATACTACCTCTCCAGCTCACCTGAAGACTCTGGGATGCCTATACCTTACCTGGGACTGGCTATGGCCCCAAAGAAGTATTTAAGACGCTGAATGTAGCAGGTGGCCTCAGCATCAATATCCCTTTGTAGTCAGTTCCAGGTGGCCATGAATCAAGTTGTATGACAAGATGACTACATCTAGCCCCAGGGTCCCTACTGATAATTACCTATATTCTTTCGAAAACCTCTTATCTTTCCAAAATCTGGTTCATCTGGGATAAAAACTGTATCTCTTCTTCAAATTAGGTGGCTTACACTCTTTTTTTAATTTAAAAAATGTAAAGCCCTGGAACTCTAAAGAATATAAGTCAAAGCTAATCTTGTGACTGAAAGGTAGTATATAGATTGATTCACTCATTCCTCCCCTCTCCTGCCCCCTTTTCTGCCCTCTTCAACTACAGAGATTAGAAAATGAAACTCAAATTCACAGCCTCATATGTAGCTAGAGAGACACATCTGACATAGTTCTGGCCAGTGAAATGTAGATGAAAGTTACTTGAGAGACTTTTTTTTCCCCCAATATAAATGTGTGCACTGTCTGCTGCTAAAACTATAAGACAATAGGGCAAGGCAGATATTCATTCATTCATTCAATGGACATTTACTAAATAGCGGATTACTGGATTAATCAGAATACAAACTATTCATTAGTGAATTAACTAGAATACAAACTAGGCTGCTGTAACAAGAAACCCCAAGTTACAAAACAAACTTAAACAAGATACAAATTTATTTGTCTCTCACATCTACATTCTCGTCCAGATAAAAAGCACAAAGATTCAGTCCAGGCCTAACATGACAGGTCAGTGGTGATGAGGACCCACGACCTTTCCATCTCATTGCTCTGCCATTCTGAAAGTGTTACCTTTATTCATATAGTTGAAGTTGGCCCACATGCACTCCAGCCCAAGAAGGAGAAAAAAGGGAAAGAGATAGCCCGCTCCTTTCCTTCCAAGAGCAGAACTTGGAAAATAAATACATTTCTGCTGTTCACATCCCTTTAGCCAGAACCTGATCATATGACCATATTCAGCTACAAGAAAGGCTGGGAAATGTGCCCAGTGAAAGCCCCTATTACTATAAAAGAAGGAGAAGGAAAAAGAGGAGGAGGAAGAGGAGGAGGAAGAAGAGGAGGGGGATGAGGAGGATGAAGAAGAGGGGGAGGAGAAGAGCAAACACTGGGAAGAAAAAGTAGCCAGGCTTCTAGATGTAGGGCACTATGCTGGGTATTAGGGATAGAGATGAATAAGTCCTAGTCCTTCCTCGCAAGGAGGTAAGAGTTATTAGCACAAACTGAAAAGTGTGCAAGCATCTTTGTATCACCAGAGACCAGCCCAGAGCCCTGTACCCTATTGATGTCAAGCAAATGTTTGTTGATGCCAATCAGTAGGGACAGTAACTACTCCCCCTAGAACCAATATGTGCCCACTACTGAACTGGGACTTGGGAAGCAACTGTGGATATGGCAGCATTCCTGCCCTCAGGAGTGCCCAGTCTATTCAGGAGACAAGAGGGCACATACACATGGAAAGATGATGCAGTGAGGAATTGCAAAGCCCAGTGCCAAGTGAGGGAAAGCTCTCTGAAACCGGGAACAGTCGCCAATGGCTCTGGATGGGGAAGAACGATAACAGGTGACTCAGGACAGATCTTAGATGAAAGGTTGGGATAGGTAAAGGCAGGGTAACTAGAGGCCAATGCAGGCACCAGCTCAGCATGTGAGAGAGCCCTGCTAAGTAAGCCCAGCTGGGTGGAGGAAGATATTGCCCTCCTCTCTCATCAGGCAGAAATTGTCCTAGATGATCCCAGCACACAGCTGCTGCTCCTCCCACCCCCAAGAGAGACAGGCATTGAATCCTTATATTCCAAACATAACTCCCCAAGCTCCCAGCTTGCCCATCATTAATGATTTCATGGTCCCAGTTAAAACGGTATTTCCCTAAAGCAATTTTCCCAGAAGTGGCAGAAGGGGAGAGATTAGCTACAGTTGCCATGGTGAATCTCAGAAGACCATCTGTCCTGGATGGTTCAGACTTTCACCTCCCTCAAGGTTATTTCTTAAGGTCAGATGCTCTCAAAAGTCACTCCCAGTTGTAAAATTCTGAGAATCTAAATTGGAATCCTGAGATCTGAAACTTCCTAGGATAAAAGGGAAAAGCACCTTGATCAAATGAAAAAGGAATCATTTACGAAAAGGACCCAGTACAGTGCCTGACAAATAATAGTGCCTCTTTAAAGACTTGTTATTGTTATTTTTAGATTATTTTTGGTAGTATTAGTTTGTTGTTTCTTTATCAATATCCATACCCCACCTCAACCCAGAGAGAATTCCATGTGGCTTATGCTACAATGAACGACATACTAACAAGTATTAAGTCAGAGTCAATGAGTCTATCAACAAGACGAGGAAAGAAAACAGGAGAAAACATAGTACAAGGATAGAAAGGTCACAATATCCTAACCCTGAGTTATAAATTTTCTCTGAGCTTCCTTTAAGCCAACAAAAAAAGAAAAATTATTTACAAAATTTATACCATATGAAAAACACATAAAGCTGATAACAAAACCCTAAGAACTCAGTTCAAAGCTTTGCTGAGCCATATACTAGTTGCAGGGAATTTAACCCAGGTATGTAAAAGTTAAGAGAAAGTCAGTGGGCAGGAAGCAGGGAGGTCCGTGGATAATAAAATGAGGAATTACTGGACTAAACAAAGTCAAACAATTTTCTTGGTTGCAGGGCTTTGCAGAACCATTAATACATTCATTATAAATCTCCAAAGGGCAACACAATTTGCCTTACTTATATAGCCAAGGAGCATGTGTTTTAGTGGAGTGTCTTACACTCTGAGAAATGCCCCTATGGATGAACAAACAGACAATCACTACTATAATTTTATTATTATCATTATAAGACAACTCAGACTACTTACCAAGGAGCACCTTTTTGCTTTTTCTTTAAAGAACAAGAACAGGGTTCTGCATTTCCCCATCTTTCTCTGTTAATTTGGCTTGGTAGTTTCATTCTAGATAATGCATTACTTGCAATTGTCAATAACTGCACTGGAGAGCATCTTAGACTTTGCAGTGGACCTGCCCCCTTCCTCATTCTGTCATCTACACTTATCAGGAGATAGGAAGGATCTATATTCTCATCTCCGTCTTAAAAGGATGGAAAAAAAAATCCCACAAAAACTGAGCTTCAAGGTCACACTTAGTCAATGACCGAGCTGGTCCTAAGCACGGGCTTCCCAACTCTGGGCAGAGCCTGTCCTCCTCCCTCTTGGGTCCTTCCCCTCCCCATCAGATGCTACTTTTATCTTCTTGTGTGTCTGCAGGTGGGTGGCAATGCTGCTGACTCCTTTCTGGCTCAGTTTGGGCCTTTCTCTTTTATCCATTAATTAAATCATGCACTTTTCTTATAGGGGAGCAGAATCTTCAAAAGAGGAAAAAGAACCCTCCCTTTCAGAACATTCAGGGATTAAAGTTCATCTGGCTATGGAATGCTCACCAGGGACTAAATGCATTACTGAGAGGCAAGTGCTGAAAGCCAGTGACACATTAATATGAAAATGTGAAGAGAGAGTTCAGGCTGCCAAAACGCTGTCTCCAGCATTCTCAAGGTGGGGTCAAACAGCAGAATGGCACCTCAGGGGACATTCAGGTTTAGAGACTGGTCAGGGTGCCTTAGGATGAGTACTCAGTGGTAGCACTGTCCACCACAGTGACCTTGATACAGCCCAGAACAAGAGTGCCCTTGGGAGTGATCAGCATGGGGGGTGCCTCCTTACATGGGGAGAGTGTGCAGCCTGGCCACGACCATGCCCCCCTGCATTGACATGAATCCAGCACCAAGTGCACAGAAAGGACAGTCCTGAACAAAGGTCTATGTACTTCGTCTTTATTTATTCAGCTTCGCCAGGGTTCCTCACTAGGAATTCTAGGCAAGAGGCTTTCCAAATAATAGAACAACTGTTCAAACACCAAACTTTTTTTTTTAATTTGAAATAATCATAGATTCAGAGGAAGTTGCAAAAATAGTACAGAGAGGTCTCACGTACTCTTTCCCCAATATTTCCCCAGTGTGACATCTTACATAACTACAATACAACAGAAAAATCAGGAAATTGACTTTGGTACATCCAGAGGCCTTACTCAGATTTTACCTATCTTACATGCACACATTTGTGTGGTGCATGTATGGTCTGTGCAGTTTTACCACATGTAGATTTACATAACCACCATCATAATCACGATACAAAACTGCTCCATCACCACAGGGTCCCCCATGCTACCGTTTTATAGTCACAGCCCTCCCCTACCCAAAGGTTCCCCCCACCCAGTCCCTAACACCTGGCAACCATTAATCATTAATCTTTCTCCGTCCCTATACTTTTATTTTTTAAATGTTATATAAATGTATTTTTTGAGATCAGTTGTTGTTCAGGCTACATAATTCCCATGAGATCCCTCCAAGTTGACAGAAGTAGCAATCATTCATTTCTTCTACTGCTAAGCAATATTCCTGGTATGGACATACCACAGCTTGTCTAACCATTAAAGGACATTTGGATTATTTCCAATTTTGTGTGGACATAAGTTTTGATATCTCTGGGACAAAGGTACAGGAGTACAACTGCTGGGTCATATGTCAAATCTTTTTTTTTTTTTTTTTTTTCAAAAACTAATTTGATGTACCATATGGTTTCACTCATCTGTGGATTTTAAGCAACAAAACATTTTGATTAGCATCTGGGAAGGAGCAGGAGAAGAGAAGAGAGGGAAATAAATCAGATGAGACTCTTAAGGATAGAGAACAAACTGAGGGTTGATGGAGGGAGATGGGTGGGGAATGGGTACTAAGGAGGGCACTTGTTATGATGAGCACTGGGTGCTGTATGTAAGTGATGAAACTTGAAATCCTGCACTGTATATTAACTGACTAAAATTTAAATTGAAAAAAAAATTTGATGGACTTTTCTAAAAATATATATTTCACATAGAACTCTGCACTGTTAATCACAGTATGATGTATATCATTTAATCTCATTTTTAATTACTTGGGGCCATATTGTGAGCAATTGAAATCTACAAAACTATCTGTCTCTAAATTAAATTGTCCCCACGATATGAGGGTTTTGATGTCAAAGTGCTCCCATTCCTGCATTTGTTACAATTATTTTCCTCAAAGTTTCCAGGTGTGCTGCTCATGTATGTGCCTATTGAACACCTAAAATGTGGCAAGTCCAAACTGAGCTGTGCTATAAATGTAAAACACACACCTGATTTTGAAGACTTAGTTTAAAAAGAAGAATGTGAGGGGCACCTGATTGGCTCAGGTGGCTAAGGGTCCGAATCTTGGTTTCAGCTCAGGTCATACTCTCACAGTCTGTGGGTTCAAACCCTGCATTGGGCTCTGTGCTAACAGCATGGAGCCTGCTTGGGATTCTCTCTCTCCCTCTCTACCCCTTCCCTGCTTGCTTATCCTCTCTCTCTCTCTCTCTCTCTCTCTCTCTCTCTCTCTCTCTCTCAAAATAAATAAACATTTTAAAAAATGGAAGAATGTAAAATATCTCATTAGTAATTTTTATACTGATTACATGTTGAAATGATATTTTGGATATCTTGTATTAAAGAAAATATATTATAAAATCAATTTCATTTGTTCCCTTTTATCTTTTTAATGTAGCTACAAGAAACTTTAAAATTACCTATTTGGCTCACCTTGTAATTTTATTGGGCAGCACTGGTCCAGAGGAGTTTTGTTTGCCCACTATTTGCTTTTATCTAGGTTGCTAGAGGTAATTATTATCTAACACTGAGATATGTGGTATGTTACTATCACTGATATACTCTGTAGCATCAACATAATGTTGTAAGAAAATGGTAATTATCTAAAGCCAGAGTCCCATCACTGCTTTCAAAACTGCATGAAAAGAGGCTGGTGTCGAGATGGGCAAATTCATGAAACCCGGGAAGGTGGTGCTGGTCCTGGTCAGATGCTACTCTGGACACAAGACGGTCATCATGAAGAACATTGATGATGTCACCTCAGATCTTCCCTACAACCTTGCTCTGTTGGCTGGAACTGACCGCTCTCCCCTCAAAATGACAGCTGCCATGAGCAAGAAGAAAATCGCCAAAAGGTCAAAGATCAAGTCTTTTATGAAAGTTTATAACTACAATCATCTCGTACCCACAAGGTATTCTATGGATATCACCTTGGACAAAGCTGTCATCAACAAGGATGTCTTCAGAGACCCTGCTTGTAAACACAAGGCATGACGAGAGGCCAAGGTCAAGTTCGAGGAGAGGTACAAGACCGGCAGGAACAAATGGTTCTTGCAGTTGCGGTTTTAAATGTTTTGTTTCAGTCATTAAAAATACAAAACAAACAAACAAACAAACTGCATGAAAAGAGGCAGTAGAGAAGAATAAACATCTGGCATACAACTCTGAAAAATCAGAACTTTATTCCCAACCCATCCTCAAAAAAAAAAAATATTTACTCATGTTCACACATTTCAACTTGTATAAACCTCCCTTTTCTTGTCTTGCCTATTTCCCAAAAGTGTTGTGAAACTTAAGTGGGAGAATACATTTGAAAGTGCCTCAATAGCTCTAAATAGCATGCCCAAAAACAGAAATGTAGAAGTCTGTACACAACCTGCACACAACTGACTCACCAGATTAGTCAACACTTCCCAGGATCCCCTCTGTGAAGCCTCTGCCACTGTCTATGGCACTCCCGGACAAGCCTCGCACTTCTGCCCCCACCTTATCCTCACCCACTCTCGAACTTTATTCCAACAAGAATCAGTAAAGTGTGGTCCCAAAGCTCATTACACAGGTTTATTTGGGTTGGGTTTTTTGGTTTTTGGTTTTTTTGTAATTATGACTTTAACTGTACAAGATATAAATTCATGAAATGAGTATGAAAAGTGGTGGGGCGCCTGGGTGGCTCAGTCAGTTGAGCACCTGACTCTTGATTTTGGTCCAGGTCATGATCCCAGGGTTGTGGGATTGAGCCCCAAGTCAGGCTCCATGCTGAGTGTGGGGTCTTCTTAAGGTTCTCAATCTCTCTCTCTCTCTCTCTCTCTCTCTGCACCTCCTCTGCTCCTGTTCTCTCTCTCTCTCTCAAAATAAATAAACTAAAAAAAAAAAAAAGTAAGTGATTCAATATTTTAAAAATAGATGATGGGGAGGAGCCCCTGAGTGGCTCAGTCAGTTAAGCGCCTGACTTCGGCTCAGGTCATGATGTCACAGTTCGTGAGTTCGAGCCCACGTTGGGTTCTGTGCTGATAACTCAGAGCCTGGAGCCTGCTTTGGATTCTGTGTCTCCCTCTGTCTGCCCCTCTGCTGCTTGCACTCTGTCTCTCGCATTGTCTCAAAAATAAATAAACATTAAAAAAATTTTTTTAAATAAATAAATAAAAATAGATGATGGGGGCACCTAGTTGGCTCAATTAAGCGTCTGACTTCAGCTCAGTTCATGATCTTGCAGTTCATGAGTTCGAGCCCCACATTGGGCTCTGTGCTGACAGCTCAGAGCCTGGAGCCCGTTTCAGATTCTGTGTCTTGGCTTCTGTCTGCCCCTCCCCCATTTCGTGCTCTGTCTCTCTCTCAAAGCTAAACATTAAAAAAAATTTTTAATAAAAAAATGATGGCCATAAATAGAACCACATAACACATGTATCCATGTTAAGAATAGAAAATACAAAAACAGGTTAAAAAAAGGGGGGGGGCACTTCAGAAGCTAATGATTCTTTAAGGCCAGTTATTAATTCATACAAAAGACAAATGCAAAATTACAACATTTTAGTAATGACAGCACAGCAATTCTCCCATCATAATATATAGTTGAACTGTCTGCACTGGGGCTCAGGTAAAATAAAAATAATATCAGCAACAACTAAAACGTATTTATTAAATTTCTACTATATGTTAAGAGCATTACATTATTTCATTTAATGCGTACACACAAAACCAGCAAAACACTCAACATATACATTTTATAGATGAAAAACTCTCAAGACTAAAAAGGACCAGGTAATAACTCCATGGTGGCAGTTCTGGGATTCAAGGCAGTTCCGGAACAAGAGTCATGCTACATCCTAGAATGACAAACATTTGGACTATCAAGCCTCAAGGATGACAAAGACTTTCTCATCAGAGCAGAGCATCTCAAACATTAGTGTGCAAATGAATCATCTGTGAATCTTGGTAAAATGCAGAGTCTGATTCAATAAGTCTGGAAGGCTTAGACCACACTCCGAGCAGCAAGGTCCTGACCTAGAGTATACCCACTCATTGTCCTTCTCAGAGGGCCCAGTTTTCCTCCAGGTGGCAGACATCATTCAGAACATCATAACTCTCTGTGCTTCCCCAGCTCTTGGTCCTCACCTGCTTCTTATACCCAGGACAGGTGTATGTGGGTCAGAGGTCCAGGCATTCCATGGATAGACAGGCTCAGCAGCACTGAGAAGAACAAGAGAAAGACCCATACCTCTTGGAGCTTTTAACCTTAAATCTAGAGCCTACTCCTGAAAATATGCCAGTATAGTAAGTTCACAAACAAGTGATAATTTCATAGGTAACAGAGCATAACATCATAAAGGAGTTGCCAATGGTTCGGAATATCTTAAAGAAGTTAACGCTCTTTGCATTTTCAACCTCAATGTGGAGAAACATTGAAGCAAATGTGGACCCAGAGTAGCCCCCAGACCCATTCCTTCTAATGTCAAACCTTGTCTGTCTGCACAGCATCCCTGTCTTTGAGTCTGGCTGCCTGCCCATCTCCTGGGCTGAGAAAAGGAAAATACTCATGATCCTGCCTTCATTCCAAGGGGAAATGCTAGCTTCTGCTTTTAATTAGGTATTTTATACTGACTTTCTTCTCTGACTATAAAAGATATTCAACTGCATATTTTCTAAATGATCTATACAGATCTAATAAACAATGTTTTTCAAGTAAAAAGTCAGTTCCGACTGTCTCCCATGTCTGCAATAAAAATTTGAGCTTTCCAATATTCATTGATTTGACAAATATTTAATAAATACCTCTTATTTGTGCCAGGCTCACTGGCTGGGCACTGAAGCTAGGAAGGAGAATTAAATACCATTCCTCCCCACCCAGAGCTCACAGTCCAGAGGGGAGGCAAACATGTAAACAAACAATCCCAATAGAAAGTGACAGTCACTGTATGGGGGGGGGGGGGGGCGGTGCCAGAAAGGAAGGATGGCTGTTTTTAACTCCTGCTGATTCAAATGCAAAATCATAATCCGTTTCCAGTCTGAAGGGGCTAAGAGGTATAAACAGATGGGAAACCAGCAAAGTTGCACTATATTCCTGAAGTACATTGTGGTTAGCAGTCAACAACCACACACACACTGTATGCCAGGCGCTCAACTGGGCAGTCAAGGGGTGACACAGAGTTCCACTGCCAAGGAGATCCCAGTGCCCTTGGGAAATAAGATACAGAAAGAGCAAAAACAGCAAACGCAACTAGCATTCTACTAGTTTTTTAAACAATACTGGGAAAAGTTAAGCAATGTAGACTGTGGCTAGGTCATGGAGAGCTTTGATCCTCCACGACCAGGGGCAATGGGGAGCCACTGAAGATTTTTTTGAGGAGGGGAAATGACGCGATGAAAGCTGCTTGTATATCATTCATATAATCTTATAATTTAATAACAAGAAAAACTACTCTTTACTGACCACTTATTATGAGCCAGTCACTATTATTTTCAGGGCTTTACAAGTATTACCTCTCAGTTTCCTAACAACCCTCCAAGGTAGACATGATCATCCACTTTCTAGAGACGAAGCAACTGAGATTCAGAAATATTAAGTAAGTGTGTGTAGATCACATGATGGATTAAGTGATGGATCTGGGAGAGTTAATCCAGCTAGTTGGATTAATATGAGGAAGAGATTACCAGCAAGGAAATTAGTAGAAGGTGTCTGGATCATCCAGATGAGAGGTAGGGTGATGGCACAAAAAACAGACAAGGTTATAATGCAGCTCAACCACAAAGGGGTTCATCTACTTTTTCAAAGTTATCTAGTGATGGTTCACCACAGGGCAGCAATAAAGTCAACAACCACACCATGTTAAGGACCTACTATGTGTTGGGTTCTACGTATGAGTGGGGCTAGGGATGGAAATTAGAATGGAGGGAGTGATTGTCTATCATCAGGCAAAGAAATAGGACAGTGAGAGATCCTCCCTTCTCTCCTTCCTGTGAAAGCTGACGGCAGGCTGCTGGTTTTAGTCCATACACAATACTGGAAATCACCACAAGGGGTCAGGCCTGTGGTGGCTGCCTCCTCCTCCCCTTCCTCTTTCTCCTCCTCCTCCTTTCCTCCTTCTCTTCCTTCTCCTTCTCCTCCTTCTCCTTGGCCCAAAAGGCTACAGTCCCCACTGACTTGTTCCTCAGGGGATCTTGGTCCTGATTCTGAATTATTCTAACAAAGACCAGCTACATAATTCACAGGGCCCAGCACAAAATAAAAATGCAGGTCCCTTTGTTCAAAATAATATTAAAATTTTCAGGACAGCAATAGCAGAGTATTAAGCCCACAGCTGAGGCTGAAGCAGGGGCCCTGTTCAGCTGCAAAGGTTGCACACCCATGAAGCTGGCCCTGATTCTAACCCAGGTCCTACTTCCCTGGATTGGTAACAGCTATATGTGGCACAGAAAGGTGGCTGACTGCTTCCTGGAGAATAATTCTCCTCTTCTTATTTTCTGAGGATAGGGAGATCTATGGCCCAGGAGACAGCTTCTCAGTTCAATGACAGTAAGTTGTGGGCTCGTAACAGAGATGAAGCTGTCCCAACAGTCAATGTGAACTTTCTCCCTTTCCATTACATGGTTTCCAATGATTGTGTGGTTCTGTATTTTGTGACAAGGAACTTGGTGGTCTGCCCTCTTAGAGGCTATCTTTAAGATTGAGAACATGACCAGAGTCAGGGGTTTGGAGGAGAGTCAAGGCTACAATCATTCCAATTTTTAAAAACACAAAACCAGACGCGGCACCTGGGTGGCTCAGTCAGTTAAGCATCTAACTTCAGCTCAGGTCATGATCTCGAGCTCCGTGAGTCTGAGCCCCATGTCATGCTCTGTGCTGACAGATCAGAGCCTAAAGCCTGCTTCGGATTCTGTGTCTCCCTCTCCCCTGCTTTCACTCTGTCTCTCTTCTCTCTTAAAAATGAACACTAAAAAAGTTTTTTTTTTAAAAAAAACACAAAACTGGGGCACCTGGCTGGCTCAGTCAGTTGAGGATCTGACTCTTGATTTCAGCTCACGTCATGATCCCAGGCCCCACATCAGGCTCTGTACTGAGTATGGAGCCTGCTTAAGATTCTCTCTCTCAGGATGCCTGGGTGGCTCAGCCAGTTAAGCATCTGACTTTGACTTCAACTCAGGTCATGATCTCAAGGTTTGTGAGCTGAAGACCTGCATCTAGCTCTGTGCTGACAGTGTGGAGCCTGCTTGGGATTCTCTCTCTCCCTCTCTCTCTGCCCCTCCCCCATGCTCTCTTGCTCTCTCTTTCTCTCTCCCTCTCTCAAAATAAATAAATGAAAAAATATATATTCCCTCTTACTCTTCCCCTCTCTCCCGCTTGCACGTGCTCTCTCTCTAAATAAAAATGAAATGAAATGAAATAAATAAAAATTTAAAAAATAAAAACACAAAACTGTTCCTAAATTTAATATGCAAAGCTTGGTAAAAAAAATGATAATAAAAAATAATAATAATAATTTGACTGCTTATAACTATTAGTGACTATGCTCAATCCTTTTATTTTTTTTTAAAACGTTTTTATTTATTTTTGAGACAGAGAGAGACAGAGCATGAACGGGGGAGGGTCTCAGAGAGAAGGAGACACAGAATCTGAAACAGGCTCCAGGCTCTGAGCTGTCAGCACAGAGCCCGACGCGGGGCTCAAACTCACGGACTGTGAGATCATGACTTGAGCCGAAGTCGGACACTCAACCAACCAAGCCACCCAGGAGCCCCTCAATCCTTTTAAAAGACATATAAATCTTTACAAATCCTGAGATTATCGGAAACCATGTTCATTTGTTTTCACAAAAGGGCTTGCTCCACTCAGCCACTCCTCTTATGAAAATATATACTATAAAGAGCCGAATTTCAGGTGGAGGAAGACCAAAACAAGCAAACAAACCCAACTAATTGTTTGACCTTAGATAAGTCCCTTTCCCTTGCTAGGCCAGGTGTGCTCCCGTGTAAATGCAATGATTGGCCCAGAAGCAACTCTGGCAGTCTACGATTCCCACAGGAGGAATCCAGGAAAACTAACAATGATCCCACATATGCTCCCCTGAGGCACAGGATGGACAAACCACGAAGTCTGGCACAGCAGATAGAGAACCGGCCGACAGCCAGGGCACCTGTGTTCTAGTCCTGGATCCACCAACCACTCCCTCAAGGTATGACTCAGAGCAAGTCACTTCCCTGCTAGGAGCCTCAGTTTCCATAACTATAAATTGACTAGCAGATACCTAAGGTCCTTCCCCATGAGGCACGATGCCTGGTAAATAGTAGAAAGTTCTCAGCATTTGTTAGTTATTGTCATCAGTATCATTATTAATTATTATCCTCTATCCCAATGGTTCCCAATGGTTTCAAGTAAGAAGATGCCATTTATAACAAAAATGATATAGACCTCCCCCCATTGAAAAGGTTTAACATTTAACATCAATTAACCAGGAAAATATAGGATATCAAAAAGTCACTCTGAATTTTCATTCAGTCCATCAAAGCAACATTCATATATATTTGAAAAATACAGGGGCCCCTGAGTGGCTCAGTGTTTAAGCACCTGACTTTGGTTCAGGTCATGATCTTGTGATTCACAAGCTTGAGCCCCACATTGGGCTAGCTGCTGTCAGAGCAGAGCCCACTTCAGATCCTCTGACCCCCTCTCTCTGCCCCTCCCCTGCTTGCACTCTCTCTCAAAATAAACACTTTTTAAAAAGAAAAGAAAAATAATAAGCATGATTTTATAAGCACTAAAACTATTCAATCCTCACAACCCTTGTGTTGATTCTGAGGACCTGAGCTGGGGACCCACTGCTCTGTGCTACCCGCCAGCTCAGAAGGTCCCCAGTCCGTTGCCATCTCCACCTTCAATCACCTAGACTTCCCACCTCCTCTTCTTCTCTCTCACAGCTGTCCTTACCATAATGCCAAGACCTAAAACGCAAGGCAAAATGGAGAAATATGTATATATATCTCATTTGGAACTGAGTTCATAACTATTTGTGCATGACTCTGCCTTTAAATCTTTTCTCTCACAGAGTACCAACATTAGAAGGGTAAGAATACCCAGCCCAACCTTAGATAAATTCTTCATAACTGGATTTTACAATATATTAGGGAAAAAAGCACAAAAATTAGAATATTAGAACAGAAATCCTTCTTTAAAGCAATGCTTATTCAACTTTAATTTGCATACAAATCACCTGAGGATCTTGTTAAAATGCAGATTCTAACCCAGTAGGTCCGGAGAACAGCCTTAGACTCTGCATTGTTTACAAGCTCTCAGGTGGTGTCTATGCTGCTGGTCCACAGAGCGGGATCCAGCCCCATTGCTTTGTATCAGAGAATTTGAGGATCAGAGAAGGCAAATGTCTTGCCTGGTGTCACACAGCTAGTTAGAGGCAGGGCTAGGAGATGAATTCAAGTTTGTTGATTTTTAGTTCAGAGCTCTTTCTACTATGCCCTGATGTCATCCTTTCTCTTGAAAAGAAAAAAAGTTTCCAAAAAACATCTCATTTTCCTTTCCCATCCAAGACAATACACACACACACACACACACACACACACACACACACACACACACACATCCCCCAGAGGACAGGGGCGAAATCATAGTCTCTTTCTCAGTTTCCAGCACAGGGTCCTGCAAACAAAACATACTCAAAATAAAATGTGTTGATGGAGTATGCAATCAGAAGGAAGAGGAGTCTTCTGGTTAAAGGAATACCTTCACCTTTTTTCCTCCTTTTTTCATGTCTTTAAGGACACCCTTCTGATCAGCTACCCCATGTCTCCAAAACTGTTAACTCTATACTGTCTAAAGTTTTCCCTAGAGGTATTTTTCTCAGTTAAAAATCAATTCATTGAGAGAAAGTTCAAAACAAGCTATTATTTTAAATCAATATTTAGGGAGGAGATAAGGGTTTTTATTCTGGTATCTGTAGGAGATTTTATGTTCCCAAACACACGTTGCGCTAGACCGTTTAAGGCACGTGAAGTGCTTAAGAGTTCCACTCAGCGGTCTAAGTGTTCAGACAGGACAGCTTCAAAGCCTCCCTCAGCCTCCCACCTTGCAGAAATCGCTCCCACAGGTTTCTGTGGCTTTGAACTGTATTTTAACAATCTTAAGAGCTCGAGAAAGCTTGTTTCATGACATTACTTAGCTTAGATGCAAGTACACAGTAGGTCCATGCTATGTCTGCAAGTGTCACATCCACCACCTACAGCCAGGTTTTCAACAGATCTTTCTTTAGAAGGTCAGCAAACACAACCTCACAGAGAAGAAAGCTGGCAGGGTTTCAGCTGTTTCCAATTCTTATTCTATCTACCACCTTGCTAAAATTAACAAGTTTAGTGCAAATAATTTGGGTTTGGATCTTGTCACACTTAGGAAAGCAAGAGGACAGAAAGGTAACACTTAAATCAGAAACTGATTTTTTCCCTTTGCAGGAGGAAACATCAGCAAAGCTCTGAAGCCACAAGAGCCCTGCTCAGTGGGGCTTCTGATGGTTTCTAACTGGAGGAATGTAATCCATCAGCCCCCTAGAGGTCTGGCCTGGCTGCCTGGCTGCAAACCCCCACCCAGCTCCAATCTTCCTGGTCCTGCCCTTTTGACCACAGACTCCCCTTCCCCAGCACACAGGGCTCAGGCTCCCTTTCACAGTACATCTTTCGGAACCACACCACATGTGTCGATGGTTTTGCATGAACAGGCAGCTGCACAACACCGAAGGACAGCCATGTCTGGGAGCCACAACTCACCATTCACAGTTCTCTTATGGCAAATGTCACCACAAATTCTAATTCTTTTGGTTATTTGTCTCTCCCTATCTCCACTGCCTTCTCCCCAGTTCCATGAGTCTGGGAGCAACCAGAAAATAGGGATAATGTTCTGGTCCCAGTATATCCTGGTACCCAATACAATCCTTGACACATATTCAGAATTTACAAAATGCTAGCTGTTTTTATTATCATGTACTATTGATATGTTCCCCGCACTTCCTCCTTCTGGCTCTCTGCTTCCTCCAGTAGGTGTCTTTAAAAAATTTAGGGCGCCTGGGTGGCTCAGTCAGTTGAGCTTCTGACTTCTGCCTCAGGTCATGATCTCGCGGCCTGTGAGTTCGAGCCACGTTCGTTCGGGCTCTGTGCTGACAGCTCAGAGCCTGGAGTCTGCTTCTGATTTTGTGTCTCCCTCTCTCTGCCCCTCCCCCACTCATGCTGTCTCTCTCTCTCTCTTTCTCTCTCTGTCAAAAATAAATAAACATTAAAAAAAAGTTTTTTAAAAATTTAGGTCCAGAAGGGCAGTCAAGCCACCTCATTTTACAGATGAGGAAATTCAATTCAAACTTCAAGGGATGTGGTGGTCCAGTTAGTGGTCTAGCTGGAAGAGACTCTCCAGCCTCTGGCCTCTGTTGCTGAACTATCCTCCTCTTCTCTGTCTCCAAGCCAGGCATCAGGACACAGAGGGTTACCACCTGAGAGAAGGAAGTTGGTTTATTGGTGGCCTAGTGATGGAGACTCCATCACTCTACTCCAGACTCCAGCACTGAGGGATTCTAGGTGGTTAATTCTGATCAACACCAGTGCGGGCCTCAGGCTGCCCACCTGTAAAATGGTCATCTTAGCTCACAGTTATTGATGCTTACTGGGTGTACTCAGTATGTGCCAGCGTTCAGGAGTATTACAATAGTTCATCCTCACCAAAAGTTAGTGAGATAGGCATGATTTGTACCCCAAGTTTTACAGATAGGGAAACCGGACTTTTGAGGTTTGTCCAAGGTCACAGGTAGTTGAATAGCTGACTCCTAGAGCCAGTATTTTGATTTTCGTCTAATTTCACTTTCTCAGCGGGGGGGGAGCCTTGAGCCACAAGAAAAGGTAACAGTGAGGAAGGTCTTCACTGGGGGCAGACAGGAGGTTCACCCCCCAAGCTTCCTGTTCCCAGTAGTCACCCCTGGCCCTTACCTAATTAAGTGCATTAGCAGCAGCTCTGCCTAATCCTAGGTGCACACAAGAAGAGAGGCTTCTTTCCCTGGAGGCTCCGCTTCTCCTGAGATTAGCCACGGTCCCCAGGAGGCTGTTATCCCAACCCCGGGGGGAGGGCAGCATCACAGCCAAGATGGAGCTTATCACAGGAAGCCAGCAGCGCTGGGGAAACAAAACGCAGACTGCATGACTCAGGTCGATCACAGGCACCAGATGATGTGCCAGCTAGATGGGTGCATGTCCGCCGGTCGTGAACAAGGGACAACAAAGCAGCTACTATCTCTGCCTTTTCTGGAGGTGCTAGAAAGGGTAGCAGCAAGCATTGAAATTAAATGATACGTCCCGAGCAACTCCTAAGAGCGCTCCCAAAAGAAAACACCGCTGCATTCACAGCACCTAGCACTGTGCCTGGCACAGAGTAGGTGCTCAGTCAGTTGATGAACATTCGAATGACTTTACTGACCCACCACCATGGTGGTGGAAGCAAGTGTTCCTCAGCAGAAATGACAATGGGTACCAAGGCTCACCATCAATTCTCCAGTTTGGGAATAGGTCCTGTTGCCTCAGTTTTCCCATTCTATAGTCCAAATAATTATACCCATCTCTCTAAATCCCCATGATTTAGCCATTCATCCCATGGGACACTGGGCCAAATACAGAGAACAATTTAATAGAATAATTTGAAAGGGTACAACTATTTAGGGCACTTACTTAAAAGTTAGTGAGCAACTATGATCTACACAGTACAAAATTATGGAAAGCTACCATCAAATTCTAGGTTTGGGGATTATAAGGAGCCTGGTATCAGGGAAGGGAATGGACTGGGAGTTCCAGGACCTCAAGTTTCTTCTTCAGAAACATGAGCAGCCTCACCACCAACTGTACCTCATAGTTCTTTAATCTTGCAGAAAAATACTTTCCAGTTAAACTGGATGCTGTAGGTCATTCGCCCTCAGAGCCGCTAACATGAAATAAAATTTCAGGGGAAGAACAAAGGAAATTATATAAGCTACAAACTTCCATTTCCTCTCATTAAATCTCTTTTCAGGAGGCTAGGAAAGAGAACTGGTGGAGTAGCAGTAGTAGTAGCAGCAGCAGTAGTAATAGTAGTAGTGTGACAGTAGTAGAGGAGTAGTAGTAGAGCAGTAGTAGTGTAATAGTAGTGGTAGTGTAGTAGTAGTAGTAGTAGTAGTAGTAGTATAGTAGAGGAGTAGTAGTAATAGTAGTGTAATAGTAGTAGTAGTAGAGTAGTAGTAGTAGAGCAGTAGTAGTAGTATAATAGTAGGGGAGGAGGAGTAATAGTAGTGTAATAGTAGTAGTAGAGTAGTAGTAGTGGTAGTGTAGTAGTAGTAGTAGTATGACAGTAGTAGAGCAGTAGTAGTAGTATAATAGAGAAGTAGTAGTAGTAGAGCAGTAGTAGTGTAATAGTAGTGGTAGTGTAGTAGTAGTTGTCGTAGTAGTAGTAGTAGTGTGACAGTAGTAGTAGAGTAGTAGTAGCAGTAGTAGAGTAGTGTAGTAGTAGCAGTAGAGGAGGAGGAGGAGAGTAATAGTAAAGTAACATTTTTCACGATGCTATGCAGTTGGCAACATCCTTTCACCTAATTTATCACTTCACATACATAACAGTCCTCTGAGATTTTATCAGCTCATTTTACAAATTAGGAAGCAGAGGCCCAGGGAAGTTACGCACGTTGCCCAACATTACACAGCAGACGCGTGGCCCAAACCCAGATTTCTTTTCTCTCCAAACCATGCATTCTTTCCTCTGTGCAGGGCCGCCTCCAAACCACCTTTGTGTCAATGACAATGACTGCCTCTTCCCCAGTAGGCTGAATGCTTAGCTTGTTGCTGGTGGTGTCTTAATTTCATTATCTAGGAAACAGGTATGATAACAACACAGCCTCCCTGGCGGGGGCGGGGGGCAGGGGGGGGGGGGGGACTATCATGAGGTGAGGCGTGACTACTGCCTGTCATAGGAGTAAGCACTCTGCAAACATTACCAGTGGGAACACCTCATCACCTCATTGCTGCGATATTGTTAGCTGAGCACACACTCCTACCGCAAGACTTTTGTCCTCGCTGGCCCCTCCTGGAGGACTCCTCCACACCACCCCCGCAGCCACAGTGCTCGTTCCTGTAGTTCGTGCACATCTCCGCTCAAGACTCACCTTATCCTGGGGTCATCCCTGCCACCCCGTATCATACAATGGCGCTCACCCCACCCCATTGCTCACCACATCACAAAGTCTTGCACCCTGCTTCCTCTTTCTCAGCACTTACTATCACCCGATAGAGCATACATTTCTCCATGAGCAGGGCCTTAGTTTTGTTTACTGCTTCACCCCCAGCATCTAGAACAATGCCAGCCAGCCACATACGTATTTGCTGAGTGAATAAAGGAAGCTTCGTGGGTCCAGTCACCAAGAAATGGAGACAAACTCTTGCTTGCTATCTGACCCTTCGATCTCAGATAAGACTTTAAAGTCTACAAAGGTGTTTTTACATCCTTCATCTCCTTTAATCTTCCATAATCTTCAGGGAAGGAGTTATAATCCCCACCACAGAGATGAAGAAACTGAGACCCCAGAACTCAGAGCAGAACAATTTCCTGGAGAGGCAGAGGGCTGGCTTGGGTTTTGAACCCTACCCCAACCTCCAGCACTCAGACAGAAGGGTCTCAGCCTCCCTCTGAGCTGCCGTGGCCCTCTGGAGCAGCTGAGGTTCCCTGAGAAGGGCTGGTTTAAAGAGAGAGGCCTAGGAAATGCTTTCTATCACTTAGATGAGCACCAAACATTACAGACAGCAGATTTCTATGAACTCATTTGCCAAAATAAACCCATCCATTATTATCGGTGGTATAAAAAATGCATTATGTATGGGTTATTGTTTTAGGGCCTCACAGATTCCTGTTTTCAGTGAAGCCTCCCCTAAGACACTTTCCGGATTCTCTCTTGGTCAGTCCCACCCCCAGCCCTGATTTGCCAGCCCCTCCTCCACGCTTTCAGAAGCTGACTCATGTCCTCACTGCTCAGCAGTCCTGCTCCCCACAAGGCCAGTCTTAGAGCTCCCACCAGAAGTGCCTGCAGCCCCAGCCCAGGGCCTGGCACCCAGGAGGCCTCAGTGCACATGCTGACCAACCAGCCTCCTCAATAACACCAGGATGGCAAGAATGGGCACAGCCCAGGCCTTTCTTCTCCCCCACAACTGCCTCCACAGCCAAGAAACCTAACTGAAGCTTTGTTAAGCTCCCTTTTCTCTCTCCTGCATGAAGGAAAGGTAGCCCAGCCTGAAGCAGATGGTTCTAGGGATTTAAAAAGAGGTACTCTAGGAAATGCAAAGACACGAAGGTCTTTCTGACCATATTTGCATGCAGATTGCTTGCAAGTTCAAAACTTATAGAATTTTTCCCTCTGCTTATTAAGCAAAAGAAGAGAGAGTAAGAGCTCCCCAGGGGATATTTCCCTAGTAATGAGACCTTTCAAGATTCCTGAAGAAAGAAAGGGGAGGGAAGAGCTTCTAGAAGGACCAAAGGAGGGAGGAGAGGGTTGTCAGGGCAGGGAAGAATCACTCACCACCCCCTATCCTCAGCGGCCCTCACAGCCCAAACCTGCCTGCAGGCTCAGCCTCAGTGCCCTCTCCCCTGTGGCAGGGGGCCAATATTTTCCCCACCTCTCAAACATATTATACATGAAAAAAGAGAAAGAGGAGGACTCTAAGGGAGAATTTTAATTTGTTGCCAATTAAGGGCAGAGTGACCCTAATTTATAGCAGCAGAACTCAGAGTTATCACAGATTTTTCATCTTGGGAAAACAGCCCAGCTCTCAAGCTGCCCACTGCTCCCCTGCAAACAGAGCCCACAGCAGGTTTAATTGAGTCCAGATTGACTTTTTACGGGGTTGAATTCCTCATCTTTTGGAAGAGATAGCCTTGAGATTTTCAGTTGTTCAAAGATGCATTTTTAAATTGCCAGATAGTAATACAAAGCAAGCTGGAAGTATCCCAGCCTCTAGGAAGTAAGAACAAAGCTTAGTAAAAGTACGTAGAGTCGATTCAATGGGCCACCAGGCACTGTACTGGCTCTGATCCAAACTCAGACTCTTGTCTAAGGAGCATCCAATCCAGTGATAGAAAAGATAATGGTTGCACAAATAAATGTTTAATTACAAACTATAATGAAGAATATTTTAAAATATAGGGTGCTATCAAAGCAGGTAAGTGGGAACCCAACCGAGTCTGGCCAGTCAGGGAAAGGACAGTGAAGCCAGAGCAGGACTGGTAGCTAATAGGATGAGGAAGGATGCTTCTGTGGGAGGGGACAGTCCACAGAAAAGCCACCATGTACAAAGCACCAGATGAGACCCAAGAGAGGCAGGAGACAGACGGACAAGGCCTGTCTGAAAGTCCTGCCAGAGTATCCTTGATAATATTTTTGGTGGTCCCTCCCTCCCTGATCTCTTTAGGACTCGATTTCCTATTGCCCCAACAGCTGTGAATTTCCTTCTGGATATCGTGTATGTCTTTCTCCCACCCTCTTCGCCATGTCATGGGGACACCTTTTCATTTTGATCCCTTTTGTGTTTTCAGGAAAACTCCAATGTCATCATTAAGTCTCAGGCAGCATCCAGCTCTGAGAGCAGAAGGCACTCAGGTGTCCCTGCTCTCTGGCTTTGACCACTCAGGACACTGCATATAGGAGAGAAACAGATAACTATTGGCTCACCATGTCCACCTTGTTCAGAAAACCCTCCCAGTAGTTCTGGACAACACACACATCTCTCTTTGATCTACAAAACTCACTGTATGCACCTTCCTTGTGGCACTCAATTGCACTGAATTGAGCATTCACTCAACACATATTTGGTGATCTCCTACTGAGTGAAATGTGCTGGACCTGGCAGTAGTTAACTGACATAAGATCTGGTCCCTGTTCACAAAGAACTGAGTGGAATGGAAAGCGGCTGGTTATGTGACATTGGAGAAGTTATTTAGCATCTCCGAGCCTCAGTTTTCTCTTGGGAGTAAAAGTGTGACTTCCTTTTATAAATACACATGTACAGAAAAGACGATCAGAGATTATCTCTGAATGGTAGGATTGTGGGTGATTTTGTTTACATACTCCATTTATGATTGTGTTTTTCATGGACATATATTTTCTCATGAGGAAAAGCATTAAAACTGCTTCCTTTAAGACTGTTAAAAACTGAGAACAAACTGAGGGTTGATGGGGGGTGGGAGGGTGGGGAGGGTGGGTGATGGGTATTGAGGAGGACACCTTTTGGGATGAGCACTGGGTGTTGTATGGAAACCAATTTGACAATAAATTTCATATATTGACAAAAAAAATAAAAATAAAAATAAAAATAAAAATAAATAAAAAAACTGCTTCCTTTAGGTTAAAAATAATAATGACCCCATTTCATTTTGTTGTGAGAATTAGGTAAGTTGTGTGCGTGGTCAGGAAGAGTAACTTCACCCAAAGCAGAGTCTATGGGCTCTGAGCAGAAAATCTCAGAGATGTGGAGAACAGACTAGACCCCTGCCAGACCTCTCAGCAATGCCTGCCCTGGATATCAAAGTCACTGTCCCCCTCAGGCCAGCTTTTTTCCAAGACAGAGACATGGCTGAGAGCGTCTCCTATCTTCTCTGCCCCAGAGGAGCACCCCTAAATCCCAGGGATGGACTATGATTGGCCCATCATGGTGAGGCTAGGGGTCAGGGGTTATGATTGGCACTCTCCCCATAACAAGATTGGAGTACAGGCAAAAGTGGTTTCTTTTCCCAATGGATAAAGGAGCAAAAGGAGGAAGTGAGGGGAGGGGGGCAACAATTCTGGAGAGACAAAATAATAGGATTCTGCTACAAAATACAAAATGTCTCACCAGATGTATGCCCCGTAGTAGATGTTCAGTAAGCGATGGTGACTGGGGCGCCCAGGTGGTTCAGTTGGTTAAGCGTCGACTCTCAATTTTGACTCAGGTAATGATCTCACGGTTTGTGAGTTCCAGCCCTGAGTCAGGCTCTGCGCTGACAGTGCAGAGCCTGCCTGGGATTCTCTCTCTCTTTCTCTCTGCCCCTCCCCCGCTCTCTCTCCTCTCAAAATAAATAAATAAATATTTAAAAAGTAAATAACTTTAAAACATAAATGATGGTGACTGTTACTACAAAGATTAAAATCTTGGGCTAAATCAGAATTAAGTGAGCATGACTTAGGTAGTCTATCTGAAAATACAGGCTGAATGTGGCGCCACAGTGCAGGAAGAGCAGAAAGTAAATTCTTGAATGTGGGGGCACTGGGGGTTGAAGAAGAAGATTTCAGCAAGGAGAGATGGAGAGAGGGACCAGTGTGACCCTGCTGTGCCAGGGAGGTGGGGCAGGTGCTAGAGTATAGGGATTCTAGAAGCTGCAAGACAGAAAAAGAGCCCTAAACAAAGGTCAGAACAGTGAGCTTTGTTATTCTCATACCCTTTGGGGTATCAATCTTGCCTCCCTAACAAAAACAATAAACTCCTACAGGAGAGGATACTGCCATATATTTCTCTGCGTCCACTTCAGGGGCTAAATAAATATTTAACCAGATGGAATTGCCAGTGACTTCTTTGTAGTTTACATAGGACACATCACTTGGCAGGTGAAGGAGCCTGGCGTCTCAGATCCCTTCTTTCCTTCCCTACTCTACATCAACACTGAGCAGACAGACCAACTGTCATGTTGATTTGATTCTCAGTCTGGGAGAAGCCACTTTCACCAACATTGTGGGTTGGTCGAGAAACTTGCAAAACCTGAGTCCTGAGGCAAAGATGTGGGAGGGTTATTTATTTTGACCATCTCATCTATGTATATAGTTTTAACCCCAACACAACCATGAAATCTGGCAATTACTCCTTTTAAAAAAAATCAAGCTGGGGGCACCTGGGTGGCTCATTTGTCGAGCGTCCAACTTTGGCTCAGGTCATAATCTCATGGTTTGTGAGTTCGAGCCCCACATGGGGCTCTGTGCTGACAGCTTGGAGCCCACTTTGGGTCCTCTGGCTCTCTCTCTCTCTCTCTCTCTCTCTCTCTCTCTGTCCACCCACCCCCCCCCCACGCTCTCTCTCTCTCAGAAAAAAAAAAGTGAAAGCCAGTGTAAGGGAGGAATGCTTTCCTCCCCACACCTAATACTACATCTTGAAGAAGGAAAGAAATGAGTGCTAAATGCTGGACTCTCACTGCCCCTTTACCAGCTACTTCTTGCAGGAGCTTGCACAGTACAATGCAGTGACTCACTGACAAATTGGGTAGGACAAAGGGCATGCTCAGCTCAGTTCCTCCCTTGCAAAGTGGGCAAGAGGAATGCCCTTTATGAGTGGGCAGAGGGCCGTGAGCCACATAGAGAGGAAAAGGGTAACCCAGCAGTAGATTAAGAACAACATCAGAAAGTGCTGCTTCTTGTTGTCAGCAGTCTACATAGCTACTCTCCAACAGGCAACATTTGGGGGCTGGAAATTCCTATACAACACACAATTCTCTGGAGGGAGCAGGTAAACAGCCACCACTAAGTTAAGCACTAAGTTAAGTACTCCAGCGGATGGGCTAACTTTCATCACACCAAAAGTTTGGGTGGGGAGAAAAAAAACAACCAATACTTTGCAGGGAGTATGAAAATTATGGAACAACTATTAAATACCCAAGTCAGAACGAAATCCAAGAGATGAGGATATCATCTCTCTTATGGAGAAAAAGTAGAATAAATTGCTTTGATGTCCGCTTAAACCCACCAGGAAATGGGGTCAATTTCCCACGAAGAACAGACAGGAGTCCTTCAAGGAAATCTAGGATTTCAGGCAGCAGGATCTGTTTTTACCTTAGGGTGTTCAATCTTCACAGACCATAAGAAAGTCATATCCTTGACAAATATTAATATAATTATAACCCCAAAGTTTCTAGTGTTGGAAGGTCTGCACCAGAGATGATTATATCATAAAATAAGGGCCAACAAGGTGCTGAAGTTCGGCAATTTTGCCCCATCACATTCTGGGAAAAGCTCAGAGGAGGAAGTACCCTCTTGCAGGCATCCATTTAATTCACAGGAGTAGGCTGCACACATTGAACACGACCCAGGTGCTGTACAAGCACTGCCCACAGTACCTCTCCCAACCCTGTCAAGGTAAGCACCATTATGCCTCCCATTTTACAGGTGAGGAAAGGGAGTCTCCGAGAGGTAAAGTAATTTGCTGACAGAAAAGCAGTGACCTGACTTTGACACCAAGACCTCCTGATGCCAAAGCCCTTTCACATCAACGGCTCTTCCACCTGCAGAAAAAGCAACAACCACTTGGGAAACTCCTTGTTTTTAGGTAAATTCTCTCCATCTATTAGAAAGTGGATTTCCTTAGGTTACAGGAGTCACAGCTCCAGGTCCCATCTACAAGTGTCTTACAACTATTTCTGGGGGGAAAAAAATGCTGATTTGAGGAGAATCAGGCAAATTCATTTGCTGGTGAAAGTACAGTGAAAACAGACATATATCAGCATCTTAGAATCACAAATTCCAAACACAGGTAGTCTTTTAGAGCAGAAAGCACTATGAGCCTGGAGTCAAAGAGGCTGGGTTTCAGGCAGGTTTCCCTAGCTACGATGACTTTAGGTGAGCCACCAACCTCACATGCCTAATTTTATTTTATTTTATTTTTTTAATGTTTATTTATTTTTGAGAGAGAGGGAGACAGAGTGTGTGCAGGGGAGGGGCTGAGAGAGAGGGAGACACAGAATCTGAAGCAGGCTCTAGGCTGAGCTGTCAGCACAGAGCCCTGTGTGGGGCTCCAACTCATAAACAGTGAGATCATGACCTGAGCCGAAATCAGGAGTCAGTCGCTTAACCGACTGAGCCACCCAGGCGCCCCCTCACATGCCTAATTTTAAAAGGAAGAGAGAAAGAGAAAGAAAGAAATCCTGTTTTATTGGATTATTTGGAAAATTAATGGTAATATTACACATGAAATAATTTTGTAAGCTGCAAAACTCTATACCAATGGAGTATTTATATTATTTTGACTCAGCTATTTGGCTGGAATCTTACAGACAATTTGAATCATCAGACAGATTTGAAAAAAAATACTGAGCTGCAGTCTGGCATAATGGTCAAGGACAAAGCCCTGGACTCAGAACAACTAGGTTCAAATTCTGCTTCTCTCACTTAACTTGCTGTGTGATCTAGAGTGAGTCACTAACCTTCTCTGTACCTCAGTTTTCTTATCTGGAAAATGGGGATAATAACTGACGCCTACCTCATAGGGTTCCCTGAAGACTATGGGAGTTAAAATACCTAAGGAACTTAAAATGGTTCTTGGCAGACAGGAGGCTTGATGTGTTAATCATTACTATACTATTATGATTTTCATCAAGCAAGCAAAATGTGCACTGGCATTTAGTAGCTTGCACTACAAAACAAAATCATTGCAGCAGACGTAAGTTACCTTTGACAAGCAGTCCTGAAATGGACTGCATTTTAAGAGTACTCTTTGGGGTACCCTTTTGGAGAGAAAGATAAGTTCTCTTGCTCCCAGTAAAACCCTGCTTCCCCCCGCCGCCCCCCCCCCATGAGCCCTCCTTAATATGCAAAAAAACTTACCAGGCACCACTCAAAGCCCTCTTTTTTTCTCCACTCTCCCATCCCATGAAACCTAGCCCCGTTCCAGGGTGGAGGCCCAGTTGAAGAACTCAAGACAGCCTGGGCAAGTCCATGGAGAGTAGGGCAGCTACAGAAAGTTTGGCTCCTCTCCTCCTGTCCCCATCATAATCCTCCCCATCCTTCAAGGCTCACTTCATATCCCATTTCCTCCTTGAAAGAACTCTTCCTCCTCGGCATTCTGCATCTATAATTGCCAACTCTGTACTCACTGGGTGTATAATTATTTCACAAGTGCCTATTTTAATGCCCCTAAAAGGTAAACTCTCCAAGGGCTAGTCAGAGTGCTTCTAAATTCCCCACAGTGCTTAGCATGGTGCTAGAGACACCGTATGTGTGCCATAAATAATTTGGGAAGGGGTTTAATTCACTGGAAGGAGCTCAGACTCCATGTGAAGTGGTCAGATGCCAGCTAGGTCTGCACCTCTATTCCTCCTCCTCCCCAAGCCCATGGCAAATGCTACTGTCAGATCCCAGTATTCCCTCCCAGAGATCCTGGAGAAACCTTAGAATCCTTCTCAACACTGCACCACAGGCAGCCAATACCAACTGACTGGAAAAATGAACCCTTTTTGCCATCTCTGCTTTCTAGGCACTTCCTTAACTCAGTCTCCATAGCACAGGGACTTGACCACCACTGTCATACCCACCGCACTCCACTGTACAGGGCTGTTGACTTGTCTGCCTCTACTAGACCAGTGGCTTCCAAACTTTTGAGCATGGGGGCCCAATAATAACCCAGATCAGCATAAGCAGAACTGAAGCTAAAGTTTCCTAAAGCAATACTCATTTTGTTAACATAATGCACTCTGAAATTTCCTATTATATACTCTCTAAAAATGCTGGTCCTGACTGCTGCACTGCTGGGTGGAGAGATAGATAGGGACCTATATATACACTGTCAGTTATATAAACAATGTTAGTTAAGGTAACACTAGCAGCTGTAACCGATAAACTGAAATCTCAGCCCTTACTACGATAGAAGTTTCTTTCTTGCTCACATAAAACCTAAACGAGTATGGACCAACAGGTGCCTTCCATGGTGCAGTGATAAAGGGAGGGTTTCAGGATGTTTCTACCTTGCCGTATTTTCAACACATGACTTCTAGGGTTACCACGTTCAGGATCATAGCAATCCTGCCCCGGGGAAGTTTTTTATGGGACAAGCTATTAGGTGTCACTTGTAACTGACATTCATTGCTTCCAATCTCATTCCATTGACTAATATTTAGTCACATGGCCTCACTTAACTGCAAGGAAACTGGGAAGTGTAGTCTAACCAAGTCACCAAGAAGAGATGGAAACAGATTTTCTGATCAGCTGGCAATCCCTTCCAGAAATCTGCCATTTCAAAAATCCTCCAAGGCAAGGACCTAGCCTTATTCACGTTTATATCCCTAGTGACTACCAAAATATTTGACTCACAGTAAGTGCATAGAAAATGTATGATCAATGAATGAATGGGGATCCCACCCAGAGTTCCAGGAGTGTCACAGTTTATGATTAGGCATTGTGATTGTTTCCAAATTCAAACCTGTACAAACCCCCTTCTCTACCCAAAGCAGAGGAGAGTCCAAAAATCTGGATTAGGGCAGGTGAGGAAGATACCAGAGAAATGGTCTTAGTGTCGTCCTTTCCATTTAGGGACTACACAGCCACTTACTCTTCCAACCACATGCCTGTTGAAAAGGACTGCAGTGGAAAAATTAAGAGCACAGGCTTCTGAGGCAGATAAGTCATGGCAGAACCTCTCTCTGGCCACCTGACTACAGAACTATCACTGAGCACTATGTGTGCGGCAAGGTGCTAAGCATTTTCCATACATTATCCCCTTGTATTCTCATAATAAGCCTGTGAAGGATGCTAAAGTTCTCCCCACAATTTCCTGAGTGAGAACTGATGTCTTCTAACCCTGTGTTCCCATAGCACTTTTTCCACACCCCTTTCCTGTAATTCACTTGGGGGAGAGCTAGATTGGCATACGGAGGTATATATTTCTTTATCCTGTCTCCACAATTATACTTCAAGGATAGTGGAAACAGCATACACTTGAGAGTCAAAAGACCTACATCAAATGTCTAGGCTCAAGTGCCATGTCCCAACTTAACAGTTTGTGTGAGATTCACCAAGATACCACCTAAGATTTAATTTCCTAATCTGTAGTGCTTGCTTCGGTAGCACATATACTAATTTCCTTATCTGTAAGATGGGGTCAGAAGTCCAGCCACAAAGGGCTGCTGGGACATAGAAACCTAACATCTATAAAGAACTACGCCTGGCACATAGTAGGTTCTTCAAAAAGTAAGAATTTCCCTCCTCCATTACCCCTGAGGGCAAGGGTAATGTTTTGTACCTGGACACCAACACCATATTTGCACAAAATAAATATAATAATAAATGTTAGTTGAAATGCATTGAATGACAAACTTTACTGTTGAAAAATAAAAATAAAAAACACAACCCTTGCCTTGGTCTTTAGAAGTTCTTTTTATCTCCCCTCCCCCTTCCCACACTTCATTATTCTCTTTTTGGGTAATGTGAACTTTTTTTTTATTTTTTTGTACTCAGAAATTTTAAATGGCTAACAGAGCACCTCAGGATTCTTTCCTCCGGCCATTATCCTTCTCTTTTAAGTTGTGCTCAGCAAGATTATTTGGATATTGGAGCTAAAAACGGTCAGATTACAAGTGGAGGTCCCTGAAATGTAACAGTCCCCATTGCAGGATTCTGGAATTACACCAAGCACCAGGGAGGGGTTGCTCTTCCCCAAAGAGCTCGCTGTTCTGAAAAAAGCCTTTGTTTTAAGGCTTGCAAAACTGCACTGTGGAATCTCCCATCTGGGTCCCCAGCACTGACCTGGGTACTGCTCAGTTCTAGAGTGTCTATAAGCTCCCTCTAAAATGAAACACTCAAGCATCTTAAAGTATGGTAAAAACAGCTGCTCTCTGAGTCTTGGTTCATATCTTACAGCATAATGACCATTGTTTGGGAGCCAAATTTTCTGATTTCCCCAGCAAACCTCTGACAATGATAGCAGCTAACACACTGTGTGTTTACTAAGCCCACAGCACTGTGTTAGATATTTTATGTTTGTTATTCCCTTACATTCCCACAAAAATCCAAAAACTCTCCATTTTGCCGACAAGGAAACTGAGGCTCAAAAGTGCAAAGAACTTTGTCTAAGGTCACACAGTCAGGAATCAGCAAAGCCCCAGTTCAGACCCTACTCTATCAGAGTCCGAATCTCATTCCATTTCTGTCATTCCACATTACCTCTTTTAAATGGCTGTAAACGAAGGTCCTTTCTATCTAGAAATACTGGAGAAAATAACCAGCTTGAACTGGTTGGTCTTTTGAGGTCTCTTCCCCCTCTTAAAAAAAAAAAATCTATGGTTCTATGGAGAGAAGGAAAAAAAAAAAGGAAATGTAGGGAGGCCAAACATTATGAGGCTTGGCTTATCAGTATTTAATAACAGCTTTTGGATCAAAACTCTACAGAACCTTATTTATAGACAGACAGTTACTGTTAAGCAGAGCCTTTTTATACAACCTTTTCATCTGAGGATGTTGTAGCCTTCTACTGCCTTTCTATTAGTGAGAGATGGGGTGTGAAATTTGCTGGCCCTGCCAAGATTATCCCATTAAATTATCTGCCCTCTTCCAGTGTAATTCACTCAGGGGCAACAGTTGGAAACTCCGGCTGGTGGATGTCCATGCCTGGGCACTCTGAGGGGGGCGGGTGTGAACGAAAAAGTTCAGGTGGTGGGAGCATCCCAGTGACATAACATCAATCCACGTTTCACTGCCTTACCAAAATAAAGTGGATGCCACAATTATCCCATTCCTAAACAAACTGAAAACCCCAACCGAGCTTACTGCAACAAAGAGAGAGCCTTTTTACTGCTGTTTATTTTTATTTTGTATTCGTTAGCTTTTTAGATATTCCTGGCATGCAAGTCAGGCTCCGTGTAACAAGCAGCTGCATTTAGTTAAGGATTTCGAAGAGTTTTCCCCACCCCACCCTACCCCACCCCCTGCCATCCCCTCCCCCTCAACTCCAGAGAACTTTCTCAGAGTCACAGAAGACTATTGCTTTCTCTTCGTGTGTCTACAGAACAGTCTCTCCTGTCACACCCCAGGGGAATTGGTAAGGCCAGGTTGAGGCCCTTCTGTTTGAGAAAGAGGCCTCAGAGACCTGAGTGTTTCCCAACTGGGGCTGGATTTGCCAGGGTCTGGTCTACATGGGGACCTTGAAGCTGGCAAGCCAGCTCTCCCACTAAAGAGTACTTTACTAAATCACCTCTGCTCAGCCTACAACCCAGTCGTACACCCGGATGCAAATACAAAGGCACTTTATCAAGACATATCTCATGGCTGTTTGGAAGGAACTTCCAGACACACACGTCAAGCCGCATCAAAGTTCCAATTCGTTACAACAATGTAATTCCTCCTGATGAGAGGTGCAGACCTCCAAAGGCCCTTCCAGTCTGAGTTGCAGCAAGACTGGCTCAAGGACCTCCAGGACAGAAAGAAAAATTGAAATTGGCTGTCTCCAATCATTTCTTATTACCCCTAGATATAGCTAAGAAAACATCCCATTGCTCTTAGAAAACATGGGAAAATGGCACCTTTGGCCCATATGTAGTGTAAATTTTAAGACTTACACCAGAAGGGATGCCTGGATGGCTCAGTCGGTTAAGTGTCTGACTTCAGCTCAGGTCATGATCTCAAGGTTCATGAGTTCGAGCCCTGTGCTGACAGCTCTGAACCTGGAGTCTGCTTCAGATTCTGGGTCTCCCTCTCTCTCTGCCCCTCCCCTGCTCATGCTCTCTCTCTCTCTCTCTCTCTCTCAAAAATAAATAAACATTTAAAAAATTAAAAAAAAAAAGACTTAAACCAGGAAAGACTGTCTAGGACAGCACTTAAGAGCATGAAACCAGGGATTGTAAACCCAGCAATGCCATTTCCTAGCCATGTGACCTTAAGAAAGTAACTTACCCTTTCTGTGTCTACATTAAAATGAGCTAATTATGCCATCTCCCTCATAGATTTGTGGTGAGGATTCAGTGAGCTAATATTTGCAAAATGCTCAGAATGGTGAGTGGCCATTGTAAGGATTATCCAAGTGTTTGTTAAATAAATTATATAAACAGAAGCATCTCAGCATGCTTGGATTCAGGGAAATATATACTTAGTTGAGGTCAAACGACTTAGCACCATTCTTCAGCTTCTCCCAAGCCCAGTAACAGCCGGCCTGGTGGGAGGGAAACTGGAAAGGGAGGAGAGGTAGAGGCTCCATGAATTGTGAAGACCTAAGCTAAGGCCCAGGACCCACCACCAACCCTCAACTCCTTGCAACCTACCCGGAGGTGGACTTACTGTCCCAGCCATCAAATACTCCAAATCAAAAGTTCCTATCTTTTGGGGATTGCAGTTTGTTCGGGTTTGTTTTGTTTTGTTTTTTTCTCCAGAATATCAGATTATAGCCAGAAACATACAGCCACAAAAATGCACATAAAAATTTGAATACTATTTCTGGGGGGTCTGCATATCCTCAGTTTCACATACCCCAAGTTAAGACCCTCTCAGTTGGGTGCTCCTCTCCACTACCTGACACAGGTTGCATTTAAATCTCTTAACACTCTGGTAAGGTTCTGAAAAACTAATTGACTATCCCAGTCCATGGCGGAGAAAAGATCCAAACCCATGTCTGTTAAATTTCAATGCCTGTGCTCATAACCATTAAGCCCTACTGTTAAGTCCTATTATGCTCCATTCATACCAAAAAATGGGGCAAGAAAAGGAGAAGTCCTTGAAAGCGTGTTGCATTTTTTATTAAGAAAAGCAAATATTCCACACGCAACCAAAAAAGTTATTCTCTACTCATTCAACAAAAGAATCTATGGGCCACTTACTATATAGATGTGTACACATATGTCATTTATATATAGATATACATTTACATCAACATACATACAGGCTACAAAGCATTCCATTCCCCATAGGATGCTGCGTAAAATTTTCAAAAAATATTTGAAATGGGGTATGCAGTCACCATCAAACCACAGCCAAAATGGATACTAATGGATGCAGGTGACACACCATTTAAAAACTTTAAAGTCTAATTTGAGGGCTATGTTCATCATGCAGGAGATAGATAAAGGAAAATATAGACCAAAGCTGAGTTCTTAAGAAGACTCCTAAGTAAATATCAGAAAGATAGTGCCAATATCAGAGTAGCAAAACAGCCTACCAGGTATGCTGAATCAATACTGAGGATTAAATATTTCCAACACACTGCCAGAGGCAGCTTCACCACACCCTTTGTCTACCCGGCCTCTGTGTGCCTCCCCTAGGGGGGATTTTCAGGCATCTCCAATAAAATTTGGGCTGGCTGACTTGGCTTTCAGTGTTTTCACCAGGAAAGCTGACAGTCTTATTGCCCTCAAGAGACTCCTATTCTAAAAGTAGACAGGACAGACACCTATTAAAATGGCATTGGAAGGTTTATGAAATGACAGCAAACACAGTAGCAGGCCACCTCCCTCTGACTCTAAGAAGTAAACCACAGAATCCACAGGATACTGAGAAAGGCCCAGGTGGGTTCCTAAGGCCCTGAGTTCTGGGTACAGTATTAATGGCTTCAGCTTCCCAGAGAGGTTGAGCTCTAGGTAGGTAGGAGGTAGACCGGGAGATCAACAATGAATAGACCAGCAAAAGTAAATACAAAGTTTTGCCCTCCTGGCTAACAAAATGGAAAAATGATGGGAGAAATACCGAGCGTCTTTTTAATAAGTAACTGAAACCTATCTCCCCTTAAGCTGATCTCTTGAGCCACTGGTTCAGTTACCTTAAGAATCCTGGATCAGACAAGAAAGTAAATTTGAGTTCCACTGGAAGATTTGTCCTCAGAGAAAAGATCAAGCATTCACAAACATGGAAAGGGATTTATAAGATGACAAATAAGACAATAATAACAGATTTGAGCTCACTATTGAAGAGTTTGGAAAAGGCAATACTCTTTTTTCTTTCTTTCTTTTTTTAAGCCTGTAGACAGTTAAACAAGACAGAGTTTGGCTGACTGCTGATAACAAGACTGTCTTACACTCAGCAAAATCATTGCATGGACATTCATTTAAAGGCAGGTGACCAAAGAAAGGTACGCTCCTCCCCCCCCCCTCACCCCACCCCCATGATATTGGAGCAACCACTGTTGAAAGGTTATGTCGAAGTTACAGAAGTCAAGAGATGATACAACCAAATTAATCAAGGACCCACACCAGAAGCCCTACCTTAGCTAGAATCACCCTGATTATCTCCATCTCAATTTGCTGGGCAACTTGACGTGGGAAGGATGTTTCTGTTGTTTAGGCAGCATGACCCAGTTTTTATTTTTTCATCCAGGTGTTGTGGCACGGGGCCAGATGTTTGGCATTCCCAAAGGAAGCAAACATCCCAGAGACCAAGCTGTTTACATTTCATTAGGATTTTTCATCAGGAAGGTGCACTCCCTGCTGATGGACCTCTTAATTACAATTAGGAGCTGTATTTACCCCCGAGGAGACTCCAGATTACCACAACCACAGTACGGGATCAATTTCGGAATATTTCTCAGAAAACGCAGTTCTAACTTCCCCGAACTCATCTCTAAGAAATCAAAATTCACACACAACTTGCTTTCAGAGTGTGTGTCCCACCACGAAAATTACGAGCTAGATTTTAGTAAAAACTAATTCCGTGGCCATGTGTAGTCTATGTAGTCAATAGATCTTTCCCCCTCAACCGCTAAATAGCCTAAAAGCCTTTTCTTTTCCGAAGCACAGCGCTAACTTAAAAATGAAAGATGCATGATAAAAGAGCAGAAACCTATTTATCTGCATCGGTTTGGCCTGGGAGTGGGGGAGGGCAGAATTCAGGGACTCCAGCACCCCCTCAAGGGATGCATGTTAAAAGTGAGGCCCAAGACCCCGGAGACTTTAATCAACTTTCCCCCTCCAACCTCCAAAGAATGAATCGGTTGTCTCCACAGGCACAGCCGGGCTCTTCCCTCTCATTGTGTACCGGCTCAGACGCAGCGAGGATCCAAGCTTCCCGCAGCGAACTAAGACGCTCGGGCTTTCGGTGGAGTCTTTCTCTAACTGTTCCAATTGTCTTTGGAGATTACCAAAATCAAGTATGCATTAGATGGCTTTTCCCCCCCTTGTGTGTAACACACACACACACACACACACACACACACACACACACACACGTGCACGCTCGGAGCACTCTGGAGCAGCAGGCCGCCTCTGACAGCACATTTTGCACAAAGTGGCGGCGACGGCGGCAGCGCACACGTTGGGAGCCTCCAGAGGCAGGAGAGCCGGGGCCCGTGGATAAGTGAGGCCGCCCGAGCCTCAGGAGGCAAGGGCTTTTGTCTGAGTCGGTCTGCGGACAGCCTGGGCTCTCTGGGCACCACTGAAAATACAAACTCTATCCTGGACCGCGCCTTCCGGGACGGCTGCTACTTGGGGACTCCACACACTTGCCCGAACACGGGTTAGGGCGCTTTAGGGGTCCAGCCAGAAGCTGGGGGACCAGCGGCACGGAAGTGCCCCCATCGCCCCACGCCCCCCAACCCCTCCACGCTTCCTGTCAGCGCTGGCAACTGCTGCTGGGCGCCGAGGAGGAAGCCCCCGGGCGCACCCCCGGACCCCAGCGGGGCTCCCGGGCAAATCCTCGCCCGCCTCCCCGGCGCCCGGAGTCGCGTTTGCTAGACCCCCCCCTCCCGACGGGTCTCCGGCCGCCCCACCCCCCGACGGGCGCAGCGCTCGCTCCCCGGCTGCCCAGCGCCAGGCAGCGGACTGGAGGGGTCGCCGAGGGCCGGGCGGGCCCGGGACCCGGCGGATGCGCCTCTTACCTTGGGCAGCGGCCCCGCGCGCAGCCAGCAGCAGCGCGGCCAGCAGCGCCAGGAGCGGCGGGCGCGCCCCGCGGCGGCGCGGCCAGTGCATTCCTCCTCTCGCGGCGGCGGCGGCGGCGGCTCCCAGGCCGCGCGCAGAACATCCACGGGCTCTGCCCGGGGTCCCGGCCACCTCGTCCGGGCCGCTCTCCCCGCAGGATGCCGGGGGCGTCTGCAAAGTTCTTTGTCCCTCTAACCTGCTCCCTCGCTCCGCTCGGCCGCCTCTGGACCCCGTACGCGCGGTCCCTCCTCAGCCCTCCGGCTGCAGCCTCTCCTCCGCCGGCCGGTCAGTCCCGAGCTGTGGGTGTCGCGCTAGCGGAAAGGCGAGTGCCCCCAGCTCGGACTCGGAGAAGAGCGCGCCCTGCGACCGGGGGCTGCCGTCCCGGGGCTCCCTTGGTGGCGGCTGCTGCGGCTCCTCCCGCTCTGCGCGCTCGCTCTCTGGCTCTCAGCTTCCCTCAACTTGTCACTTTCCACCAACTCTCCAGCCCAGCGCCCCAGCCGGACCAATGGCAGACGCGGGCCCAGGCCGGCGACCCAGCGCCCTCTGCTGCCGCCTCTCAACACCCGCACTCTCCCTGACTTCCCAGAACGTTGTGGCTCCCGCTCCTCCCGAGCACCCACCTCCCCTCCCCCCACTGAGCCTCAAACTCGCAGCGGGACCGAGGGGCCCTCGAGGCCGTTTGACAGAGGAGGAGGCCGAGGTTCAGGGAGACTTGCCCCGACTCGCAAAGCAGTCCGTGGCTGAATGGCTTCTTCAGGAGATCCAGATCCTAGCACTCTGGGCTCTGCCAGTTAGCTGTGTGCTCCTGGGTAATAGAACATTTATGGTATCACACAGTTTCCCTTTTGATTCCCTCTTTGACCCAAGTCAAATGTTTTCCCATTTTGCCTTTAATTTCTGGTTTTGTTGTATTGAAATCCATGTCATCTGTACTTCCGCCTTTTTGGAGATTTATTGAGGATTTCTCTGTGGTCAGTTTTTGTCAATGTCCCAAGACCTCTTGAAAGAAGGTCTTTTTCTATCTTCAAAATGAGGAGATGGGTGACCGTCTCAATGTGATCTTCTTTACATTTATGTTATTTAAGTTTTCCGTATCTTTGGCTTAAGCTGCTCTACCATGGGCCAAAGGGGTCATTAAACCTCCTACTAACAGTATATTTTGTGTCTCCTGCTTAAGTGTTATGAATTTTGTGATGCATAAGGAGGCCCCTTGTTCATATAAAGTGGTGAGTACCTGCTGTGCTCCAGGCCCTGCTTTAGGCTCTGAGGATACTAGAGCAATAGGAATACCAGTCAGTCTTGCCTTAGAGGAAGCAAAAAGCCCAGTCTATTGATAATCACTTATTGAATACTTCCTGTTTGCCTAGAGCTTTGTGTGCATTTGCTCATAAATCTTCCATTGACACTTTAAAAAAAATCATTACAAATTTTTCTATCCCTGTGCGCTTTTACATAGATTTTCCCCATATTGCAGTTTTAGAAATTGAAATGCAAAAAAAAAGAGTACGTGAATTGCCAGCAGTCACACAAACAACAGGTGGCCAAGCCAAGACTCAGTCTCTTTACCATGACAGGACTAAAAGTTCTTGGCCAGTACCTGGCATATAACAAGGCCTCGGTCAGTGGCAGTGGTCCTTATTATTGCTGCAGGAATCACCTCTAAGAACTCAGCTTTAGGATTTTACAATGAGCAGTCACCTCATGGAGGGCAAGGACTTTGTAGCCCAAAGTACGTCCAGCAGGTCACAGACTCTACCTAGACTTGCAGGCCTCTGCCTTCAGGCAGGTGAATGACTAACCCTTGTGGGACAAACAGTCACTTATTAGTCTCCAAGACTTCAGGGCAAGCGTGTCCCCAGCTGCCACGGTAGCTTTCCCCCTTTCTATCACTCTGACCTGAGGTCAAGGAATGACAGACAGAGAGGCCTTGGGTCAACCAGTTCATTGCCCAAATAGGTCTGTCCTCCAAGTTCCTCTGCCTGAGACCCATTCAATCCTGTCTCAATTATCTCGTCACTTGCCTGAGGAACTTACTGCACAAGGTTCTCTTGTTAGGAAACTGCCTTTGATGGTCAGTCTCAATATACGATGGCCCAGAATCAGAGGAAACTCGGTGACACCGCACTTTGGTGACCAGTCTTCCATGGTCTACAGTACAACACACGGTTGGCAGACAAGGAGCCTTTCGTGTCCTTGCACCCTGCCCCCAACCCCCATTCCATAACTGCTTGTCCCAGGTATCTTAGGTAACAGATGGCTGCCAGTGCTGAGTATACAGAACTTAATGGCACTTTTATCAGTACTTAAACCTTCCAGGGACTTAATCACAGAATCATAGACGTGAGGAATGTGACAGCTCAAACGGGTCTTGGAAATTAACTAGTGTTCTCCCCCCGCTCAAGATTTTATAGAAGAGAAACATGGGACTCAGGGAGTTGAAACATCCTTGCCTAAGGTCACACAGCTGGCCAGAGCCAAAACTGGAACCTACATCAACCAGTCCAGACCTGGGTAAGCACTCCTTTGGACATCCCACATCCCTTGACACTTAGCTATAACCCTACAGTTCCCAAAGGACAGGCTTAGAAAAGGCTCTTCCTGTTATTGCTATTGTTGTTGTTATTGTTGTTGCTTAAAGGACAAAGGAAATACTCATGCAAGTTCAGTAAATGCCAGTGCTTAGGAGCACAGGCTGAGGATGATTCTGCCCAAGTTCATGCTCAGGCTTTTCTGATCTCAGCTGAGGGACCATGGACAAATATCTTAGTGCCTATGTGCTTTCTCGTCTGCAAAATGGTGATGCTAGTAACAGTACCTATTCCATACTGTTGTGAATTGTAAATGAGTTATCTTATAAAAAGAGCTCTTATGAGTAACGCATACAGAGTAGGCACTTAATAAATGTTAGATGTCATTATATTATTATTATATACATACAAGAACTTACGTAGACCCTCAAAATTCCTATGAGGTCAGTCTTGTCTCTATCTTTTACAAACAAGCTAAAGTGAAATGAGGTTAAGAAACTTGCCCAAAATCACAAGGATTAAGGCAAAAAAAGTAGGACTCAAGCCTAAATCACATCCCTCTCTACACAATCCCTAACTGGTGAGATGTTTGAAAAGCCCCAGGCAATCCAAAGGTTCTTCTTGTGGGTCTCCTATGGCCCTGCCCTCTCCCCTTAACCAAGCCAGTGGTAGATACAAATGAATTAATGAATACAACAGGAGTCACTCTCTTTAGAGGGTCCTGGCTCAGGTTCAAATGTACTTCCTGAGGCATTTCCTGCTTCCTTCCTTGCTGCTCTGGAAGGAAGCCATCTCCCCTGGCCTCTCCCACTAGCACACACATGGCTCTGTTTATTATCACCATGGACACTTGGAAGGCAACACCATGGTAAGTCATGGTGGGAAGGTGGAGACGGAGCAGGAGAGTGACAAAGCAATGAGGGCAGGTGCCAAAGGGAATGTAAAAGAAACTACACATTTGAAAAAGTTATTGGAGAGAAAGATTCATTTGGGGCATTTGCTTGATTTACCCAACATATACGGCCACCAATTATTCTTCTTGGAGAAACTGAGTAGCATGATGGTTACAAGTTAAGCCTCAGGAGCCAGATTACAGGGATTCAAATCCTGACTTTGCAGTTAGTAGCTATGAAAACTGAAGTCTGGTGTGTCAGCTTCCTCATCTGTAAAGAGGCAAAATAGTCATATCTACTATCTAGCTTTGTTCCCAAGATTAACTTAGTTAGTACTTTCAAAAATGTGTTCTAATTGGTTAATACTTGTAAAGCGTTTAGCACAATGTCTATCTACCACATAGGAAGCAGCCAATATTTATTAGCTGTTATTAGTGGTGGGCTCTAGCATTAAACAGACCTGGCTAGATGACCTGAACAAGTTGTTTTACTTCTTTATGATATAATATTCTCATGTGAAAAAAAAGAAGAGAGAATAATAGACCCAACATATAAAGTCATTTTAAGTATAAAATAATCTGCATTATACCTTGAATATAAAGTTCTCAATATACTGTTTGGCACAGCACCTCTTCAATAAATTGTTGATTATCATTTTTTCTTCAAACCTCTACATTACAGGGTGCAAAAGAGGCATAAAATTTGGTAATATCCAGTATAATCTGGATTGTACCAGAAATTTGGTAATTTCTGGATTTCTCGTACAATCTTGATTTCATGTATTTTGTTCCATTAGCTTCACAGGTCCATTTGTATGTGGGTAAAAAAAAAGATGATAAAAAGACAAATTGGCTCCCCTGTTGAGGTCTGTGTGCCCTTCTTATCCATGCTGTATCTTGTGCTGCCACGTGTGTGTGTGTGTGTGTGTGTGTGTGTGTGTGTGTGTGTGTAACATCTCTTCAACCTAGTATCATCATCAGAAGTGTATGAACAAGAAATTCAAGAACAGTAGGGTATTGTTAGTAAAACTAATACCAAGATGGTATAGCCTGTAAAACTTCTGAAAGAAAACATAGGAGAAAATCTTGGTGATCTTGGGTTTGGCAAAGTTTTATTAAAGAAAGACAAAAGCCATGAACTACAAGAGAAAAAAATTGCTAAATTAGACTTCTTCAAAATTAAAACTTTTGCTTTTCAAAAGACATGGTTACGAAAATAAAAAGTAATTTATTGGGGTAAAATATTTGCAAAATATATGTCCAAATAGAAACTTGCATCTAGCATATACAAAGAACTCTTACTACTCAATGATAAGACAAAAATCTAAGTTTTTAAACGAGCAAAATATTTTAACAAACATCACTGAAGAAGAAATACAGATGGCGAAGACATACCTGAAAAGATTTATAACATCATTAATAATTAAGGAAATATAATCTAAAACCATAGTGAGATATTACTACATACTTACTAAAGTAGCTAAAGTTAAAAAGATGAACCATATCAAGTGTTGGCAAGGATGTGGAGCAAGTAGAGCTTTCATACATTGTTGATGGAAATGTAAAATGGTATAATCACCGTGGAAAACAGTTTTGTAGTTAAAAGCTAAACTTGTATCTACCATATGGTCCAGCTATTCTACTTCTAGGTATTTACCCAAGACAAATCAAAACATACGTCTGTACAAAGACTTTCATATGGAACAAATCAAGAGAAAAGGGGTTTTGATGAACAAAGAACATGAATAAAGGGCACTGGATAGTCTTAGAGGCTTTTTTTAAAAGTAATTAGATATACTTTTCTTCTCTGTACCTATTTCCACTGGATATCAGGTACAGTTGCACCAAAATCAGGTTACTCTGGCTCCCAGACAAGATTAGATGGGCACTGACAAATTCTTCCCTTCTCCTTTTGGAAGACCTTATTCAGAGAACTGTCTCAATTAACACCTCAGTTATAGCACAATTGTCATCTAAACCCTCTGGGCTCGGGATTATGTCTGCTGGATTGGACACCTGCCCATTACCTGATACCTGACCCAGTCCCAGCGGGAAGCTTTAATTCCAAGTCTTCCCATCTCTAGTCCGCGCAGGCCTACAGCAGCAAACATGTCTGTTCTCAGCCCCATCATGAACTAGACTCAGACAACTGATCTTACACGCTTTAATGTACTCTGTTAGCATACATTTATGATGGTTATATTTTCCAAACTTGACTTCCAATTCAGGGACTTATATAATCCTGTGCTCTGAATACAATGATCATATTTTAAACTTAAAATGTGTCTTCTATCAAAATGTTTAGAATAGAGTATATTTTAAGTATCAAGGAAAGAGGTCATCAAGAACAGTCTTTGTTCCAGGAAATTAACAGAGCCTCCTCAGGTGGAGGTAATTAAACTCCTTCCTAAAATGTTGGTTTGGATATCATCTCGGAGTCCTGAAAAAGTACCAAACTTATTTTCACATAGCATAGGCCTGATAAAATACTACAGAAAAGCATTTATTTTATTTTTTTAAGTAAGCTCTACACCCAGCGTAGGGCTTGAACCCATGACACCGAGATCGAGTCACATTCTCTACCAATTGAGCCTAAACCAATATCCTAGTGAATCACCCTAACTATTCCTATTGCCTATGTAACTAATGAAAGTTTAAATTAATAGATGCCAAGTAAATAGTTTTTGAATTAATTAATCCAAGTTATGTCAATATGAATGATATAGTCAAGTGAGTAAAAACAATTTACTGATGATGGGCAGAACTGCATTGAATTCCAAGCTCTATCATGGATCGTTATATGCCTTTAAGCAAGTCATTTCACGTCTCTGAATCTCAATTTTCTCAACAATAAAATAAAGTACCTGGATCAAATAGGTCCCCACACCCTCCAAAAAGACTTCACATGAAAATTTATAGCAACTTTATTTGTAATGGCCCAAAACTGTGAACAGCCCAAATGTCCAGCAACAGGCAAATGGATAAACCCTGATGTGCTTATACAATGAAACACTACTCATCAATAAAAAAGGAGTGTTATTAATACATATAAAAACATGGATGGATATAAAAATAATTATGCTGAGTAAAAGAAGCTTGATTTTTTAAAGAATATATACTACATGACTCCACTTATATAAAATTCTAGAAAATGCAAACTAATCTATAGAGACAAAAAGTAGATCACTGTTTATCTGGGAACAGAGAAACAGAAGGACAGATGACAAACAGGGATAAGGACATGACATAGGAGTGATGATTATATTTACTACCTTGAATGTGGTGATGGTTTCACAGATATATACATATGTCAAAACTCATTGTAGCAGGCTGGGTCCAATGAAGAGCTAGAAACCACACAGTAAATTAAATAAGAGAAGTTTAAGAAAAAGTTAATCATACTACCCATGATTAGCTATGATAAAAGAGTAACTTAAGATATAGGGAAACTCTATATGTTACCCTAAGGCTGAGGGAAGGGAAATTTGTTTCCAAGGACGACAAACTTAGAAGGGGTTCAGACCTCACTAGAGAAGGTGTGGTTCAGCCCCTAGATAGCAGAGAAGTTCAGTGGCTTGCCCAGACTAAAGCAAGCAATAGGCCCCTCCCTGTAGAGCAGGGAAGGAAAACCACAATGGCACGGGGATGTGCACTGGTGTGGACAGAAGGCCTTCAGTATGTGTGGGCAGTGTGGGGCTTGCAGAGGGAACAGAAGCTCTGTGTATATCCCTCTAACCCTTGGAGCCATGGGTAGGCTTAGGGAAATTACAAAGGAAGAGCTGCTCAGTGCATGACCCTCTGTGACAAAGGTGACTACATACAAGCATACTGGGGTTTTGGTTTCCATGTTGAGAAGGCTGCAAAAAAAATTATCAGGCCAAGGCAAGAAAGTGACAGAAAAATCAGGTTCAGGGCCTGTGCTGGGGCCTCCTCTGCCGATGTTCTCACATCCACACCACTTGACCCATTCTGGAAAAACTGAGAAACCTTACTCCTGCAATGTCCCTTCAGAGCCTACTACTGAAAAATCTCACTTTAAAGGAGAAATGCTTAAAGAAATTCCATTGTTTATCATAGAGTATTTATTGACAGATGCACTCAGAACTCAGAGCAATAAATTGGTAACTGACATGTTCATCAAATTGCACACTTTAGAAATGGAAGGAAAACTTCCAAACTCTTTCTATGAAGCCAGCATTACCTTGATTCCAAAACCAGACAGAGACCCCACTAAAAAGGAGAATTATAGACCAATTTTCCCAATGAACATGGATGCAAAAATCCTCAACAAGATATTAGCCAACTGGATCCAACAATACATTAAAAAATTATTCACCACGACCAAGTGGGATTTGTACCTGGGATGCAGGTCTGGTTCAATATCTGCAAAACAATTAACGTGATTCATCACATCAATAAAAGAAAGGACAAGAACCATATGATCCTCTCAATAGATGCAGAGAAAGCATTTGACAAAATACAGCATCCTTACTTGATAAAAACCCTCAAGAAACTAGGATAGAAGGAGCATACCTCGAGATCATAAAAGCCATATATGAATGACCCAATGCTAATATCATCCTCAATGGGGAAAAAATGAGAGCTTTCCCCCTAAGGTCAGGAACAAGACAGAGATGTCCACTCTTGCCACTGTTATTCAACATAGTATTGGAATTCTTAGCCTCTGCAATCAGACAACACAAAGAAATAAAAGGCAACCAAATTGGCCAGGAGGAAGTCAGACTTTCACTCTTCACAGATGACATGATACTCTATATGGAAAACCCTAAAGATTCCACCAAAAAACTGCTAGAACTGATTCATGAATTCAGCAAAGTTGCAGGATATAAAATCAATACAGAGAAATCAGTTGCATTCCTATACACCAACAATGAAGTGACAGAAAGAGAAATCAAGGAATCGATCCCATTTACGGTTGCACAAAAAACCATAAAATACGTAGCAATAAATCTAACCAAAAAGGTGAAAAATCTATATACTGAAAACTATAGAAAGCTTATAAGAGAAATTGAAGAAGACACAAAAAAAATGGAAAAAGATTCCATGCTCCTGGATAGGAAGAACAAATATTGTTAAAATGTCGATACTACCCAAAGCAATCTACATATTCAATACAACCCCTATCAAAATAACACCAGAATCTACATATTCAATGTAATCCCTATCAAAATAACATCACAATTCTTCACAGAGCTAGAACAAATAATCCTAAAATTTGTATGGAACCAGAAAAGACCCCGAATAGCCAAAGCAATCTTGAAGCAAGAAAACCAAACAGGAGGCATCACGATCCCAGACTTCAAGCTGTATTACAAAGCTGTAATCACCAAAACAGTATGGCATTGGCACAAGAACAGACAATCAGATCATTGGAACAGAATAGAGAACCCAGAAATGGACCCACAAATGTATGGCCAACTAATCTTTGACAAAGCAGGAAAGAAATCTGATGGAATAAAGACAGTCTCTTCAACAAGTGGCGCTGGGAAAACTGGACAGCGACATGCAGAAGAATAAACCTGGACCACTTTCTTACACCATACACAAAAATAAACTCATGAAAGACATCAATGTAAGACAGGAAGCCATCAAAATCCTCGAGGAAAAAGCAGGCAAAAATCTCTTTGATCTTGGCCGCAGCAACTTCTTACTCAACACATCTCTGGAGGCAAGGGAAACAAAAGCAAAAATGCAGTACTGGGACCTCAACAAAATGAAAAGCTTCTGCACAGTGAAGGAAACAATCAGCAAAACTAAAAGGCAACCAACAGAATGGGAGAAGATATTTGCAAATGACATATCAGAGAAAGGGTTAGTATCCAAAATCTATAAAGAACTCATCAAACTCACCACCCAAAAAAACAAATCATTCAGTGAAGAAATGGGCAAAAGACATGAATAGACACTTCTCCAAAGAAGACATCCAGATGGCCAACCGACACATGAAAAAATGCTCAACTTCACTCATCATCTGGGAAATACAAATCAAAACCACAATGAGGTACCACCTTACACCTGTTAGAATGGCTAACATGAACAACTCAGGCAACAACAGATGTTGGTGAGGATGCGGAGAAAGAGGATCTCTTTTGCATTGTTGGTGGGAATGCAAGCTGGTGCAGCCACTCTGGAAAACAGTATGGAGGTTCCTCAAAAAGCTAAAAATAGAACTACCCTACAACCCAGCAACTGCACTACTAGGCATTTATCCACGGGATACAGGTGTGCTGTTTAGAAGGGGCACATGCACCCCCAATTTCATAGCAGCACTATCAACAATAGCCAAAGTATGGAAAGAGCCCAAATGTCCATCGATGGATGAATGGATAAAGAAGATGTGGTATATATATATAAATGGAGTATTACTCGGCAATCAAAAAGAATGAAATCTTGCCATTTGCAACTACGTGGATAGAACTGGAGGGTGTTACGCTAAGTGAAATTAGTCAGTCAAAGAAAGACAAACATCATATGACTTCACTCATATGAGGACTTTAAAAGACAAAACAGATGAATATAAGGGAAGGGAAACAAAAATAATATAAAAACAGGGGGGGACAAAACAGAAGAGACTCATAAATATGGGGAACAAACTGAGGGTTACCGGAGGGGTTGTGGGAGGGGGGATGAGCTAAATGGGTAATGGGCACTAAGGAATCTACTCCTGAAATCACTGTTGCACTATATGCTAACTAATTTGGATGTAAATTTAAAAAAATAAAAAATAAAACAAGTTAAAAAAATTGCGCACTTTAAATATAGTTAGTTTAGTGTATGCGAATTCTACCTCAATAAATGTTTAAAGCAATACATGCTGACAGTCAAAGAACACCATCTGAGGAAAGGTTCTAAACATAAAATATAAAAATAAATAGGGAAAGAGCAACTTGGAAGCAACAGACTATTTAGATATAAGAAAATTTACACACATATAAAATATGCGTGTAAGAAGAGGATTAGGGGGTAGGGAGGGGGAGGAAGAGGCAGTGGACCACAATAGTCCTGGAAATTAAAAATAATTATAGCCAAGGCTGGAAGAGGTCTTAAGACTCTGAGAGAAAAAGCATCATCTGATAGATTCTTAGGTAGATTTAGACCTGAGAGAAACATTTCTGAAAAGGAATGGCCTTGGAAAAATGCTTTAAAAATTCTCACGGAAAATTATTTCCTACTTAGAATTCTATACTCAGCTAAAGTATCACCTAGAGTGAGAGAAGAACATCTGGAATATGCAAAGGCTCAAAAGTATCTTCTATGTATTCTGGGTTAGTTTCTCATGACTTCTGTAACAAATTACCACAAACTTGGTGGTTTAAAACAATACACATTCATTCTCTTAGTATGGTAGGCCATAAGTCCAAAATCAGTTTTATTAGTCTAAAGTCAAAGTGTCGGCAGGGATGATTCTTTCTGGAGGCTCCAGGGGAGAATATGTTTTATTAAGCTTCTAGAGCTCCATGCTTTGCATTCCTTGATTCATGGCCCCTTCCTCCATCTTCAAAGCCAGCAGTGTAGCATTTTTCAAATCTCTCTGTGCTTCCATATTCACATCTCCTCCCTTATAAGGACCTTTGTGGTTACGTAGGACACACTTGGATAACCCAGAATAATCTCCTCATTACAAAATCCACAACTTACATCTGTAAAGTCTCTTTTGCTATGTTCTTGGAATTAGGACATAAAGATCTATGGGGAGTCATTACTCAGCCTGCCACACACTCTAAGGACACTACCAGAGAATATATGCCAGCTATTCACGAAGTAAACACAGAAAAAAAAAACCACATGGAATCTAGGAAAAAGAGGGAAGAAAGGAATTTCATGACAATGTAAGCATGTTCCAGGAGGAAAACTGAATAACTGATTAGAAAGATTTAGCCAAGCCTGGAAGAGGTCTTAAGACCCTGAGAGAAAAAGCATCATCTGAGAGACTCTTCGGTAGATTTAGCCTGAGAGAAACATTTGCTTTTGAGGAAATTTAGGGATGAATTGGTGGTAAACATATATAAAAATAAATAAACAAAAATATAAGCAATTATTTACTCTTTGGAATACAAAAGTATGTACAGAAAAGGAAAAATAAACACAGTATGTTGCATGGTTTAGCTGTGGCTATAATTGCATAGACATAATACTGCAAACACTAAATCTAGTCAAAATTATAATTAATTATGTTGGAAGAGTGGGAGGATGGGAAGTGTGTGGTGATGGTGGTGGTGGTGGTGATGATTATGAGCCCTCACATTTCATGGTGAACAGTCAATACATAATGACTAAAACTGAAACATCAAGCTGTAGCTGTATGTTAGTTAAGATCATGAAGATAAATACTGAAAGAAAGAATTGAAATCAAGGGGTAGGTATGGGCAAGAAGGTGGGTGATGGTAGGACACCAGAATCACTGAGATGCTCAGTGGTGGCCCTCCTCTGCAGGCCAGAGTAAAAGATGCTGTTATAAGACTGGGATTGTTGATAGTAATAGGGATTATAATATCTCCAAATAAAGGAAGTGCTTACCTGAAGACACAACATAGACACAATTATTATGATGAGAAGTGAATTTGGAGGGGCAGTCAAGGAAGCCGGGCTCACAGAGTTATGGAGATGTTTAATAGAACACAGCATCCTAGAAGCAAGATATAGGGGCAGCCAACCAAACGCATTGTTAAACCATCCAGCCAAAAGAAATCAAGGATGGATGATTAGGAGGCACAGGGCAGCTCCCCCAGTAAAAATTCATGGTACCTCAGCCAGCGTTCTAGGCCAGGACCAGTTCTAACCAGAACTCAACTGACTAAATGAGAGGCCAGATCCTCAGGAAGAAGGTCCCTACAACAGTGCAGCAGCCATACAAAAGAAAAAGGTCTTCTGCAGAACCAAGTGGGGTGCAACTGGTCCTGCTGCTTGGGCCCATATGACCCAGTCTACCATGTGTTATTGGAGGATATCTATGGCAGGAAAAGATGTTCTATGAAGTTAATGGCAACCTTCAGCAGGAGACTCAGTATAGACTCTAGGATTCTGTGTGGCCATTCCATGAGCAATAAAAAAATTATACACTTTCAAAAAAACAGCATCCTCTTCCTGATGATCAGTGCCAATTACTCCTGCCAGGATGATAACTCTGATATTTACCTACTGGTCTCTTGGCAGGAGGAATCCAAAGTAACTAGACAGCAGCTTAAAATTTAATAGGACTCATATCGTGAGCCTAGTGGAAATGTTCCTTCTATGGGGGCAAAGTCCAATGTTATGAGGAGGGGAGGCACAAATTTCCTATCTGTTGTATTCAAGAGATACATACAGGTGAAATATAAAATCACAGGTTGAAAACAAAAACATAGAAAAGATATACCACACAACAGTAACTTTAAAACATTAGTATGGCTTTACTTTTATCAGACAAAATAGTCCTCAAAACAAAGATATCATTAGAGATAAAGAGGGGTATTTCATAATGATAAAAGAACCAATTCATCAAAAACACATTAAAAATCCCAAATTTCTGTATGTTTATGTGTATATATTCCTAAATGTGTATGTTCCTACTGATAGAGTTTTAAGGCATATGGGAAGCAACAACTGACAAAAGTAGAGGGAGAACAGAAAATGAACAATCATAGTTGGACACTTGAATACTTCTCTCTTAGTAATTGATAAAAAAAGAAAATAGATAATCATAATATAAAAAATGTGAACACTATCAACCAGCTTGATTTAGTAGATGTTATGGAACATTAGATCCAACAACTAAGAATACACATTCTTTTTAAGCACTTACAGAATATTCATCCAGAAAGACCATACGCTGAGCAATAAAATATGTCTGATAAATCAAAATATTGAAGCCATAGTCTATTCTCTGACCACAAGTCAAATAATTTAGAAATTAATAATAAAATATATGTAGAAAATCCATAGAACTTTGGCAATTAACATTTTTAATAACCTTGGGATCAAAGAACAATTCACAAGGAAAATTAGAAAATATATTGAACTAAATGATAAGGAAAGCACATATTAAAATTTGGGGAACTCATATAAAGCTGTATATATAAAGAGAAAATTCATAACTTTAAATATTTATATTAGAAAACAAGAAAAAGGGGTAACCGGGTGGCTCAGTTGGTAGGACATCCATCTCTTGATTTTGGCTCAGGTCATGATCTCATGGTTCATGGGGTCAGGCCCCGTGTCAGGCTCTGTGCTGATAGTGGAGAGCCTGCTTGGGAATCTCTCTCCTTCTCTCTCTACCCTTCCCTGCTCATGCTCTCTCTCTCTCCCAATAAATAATTTTCTTAAATGAGTTTTCTCCTTAAAAAAAAGAAAGAAAAGAAAAGAAGAAAGATCTAAAATCATGATCTAAGCTTCTAAGCTAGAAAAGAAAGAAGAAAAAAAAAAAAGCCTAAAGTAAGCAGAAGAAAGTAATAAGGATTTTTAAAATTCAATGAGATAGAAGACAAATAATAGAGAAAATCAACCAAGCAAAAAGTTGGTTCTTTGAAAGTATTAATACAATTGATAAACTGCTAATGATTTTGATTAATAAAAATCAGAGAAAAGGTGGGGTGCCTGGCTGGCTCAGTCCATGGAGTGTGCAACTCTTAATCTTGGGGCTGTAAATTAGAGCCACATTGGGTGTAGAGATTACTTGAAAATAAAATCTAAAAAAATAATAAATAAGAGAAATGAATCCACAAATTACCAACATCAAGATCAGATCCTAGATACATTAAAGGAGAACTTCATGCTAACCCATTAAACAAGGTAGATGAAATAAATGAATGTTTTGAATACCACACCTTAACACAACTGATAGATTTAGATAGCTGTGTACCTATGAAAGAAAATTGAATTCTTCACTTAAAACCTCTCCATAAAGAAAATCCCTAGCCTAGATAGCTTTATAGGTAAATTCTATTCAACATTTAAAGAAGAAATAATACCAATACTACACAAACTCTTTTACAAAATAGAGGAATAGAGAACAGAGAACACTTTCTAACTTATTTTATAAGCTACATGGCCTTAATATCAAAGCCTGATAAAAGATATTTCAAGAAAGGAAATATTCAAACCAATATCTCTCATGAACTAGATATAAAACTCTAACAAAATATTAGCAAATTAAATTCAATAATATAAAAAGGATAATATATTGTGACTAAGTTGGGTTTATCCCAGTAATGCAAGGTCGCTTTGACTTTCTAAAATAATGTAATTCACAAATCTAATCAATGTAATTAACAGAGTTAAAGATAAAATTATTTAATGAGCTCAATAGTTAAAGAAAAAGCACTTGAAAAACTCCAACAGGCATTTGTGATTTTAAAAGAAATATCTTATAAAACTGTAAATAAAAGAGAACCTCCTCAATCTGATAGAAGGAAAATCTATAGCTAACATCATGATTAATGGTGAAATATCAAACATGTTCCCCTTAATATGGGGGACAAAGCAAGGATGTAGAATCTCACCATTTCTATTCAATATCACATTAATGTGCTTGCCAGTGTCATAACACAAGATCAATAAAAGACATAAATATTGGGGAAAAAATAAAATTGTCTTTATTTGGAGGCAACATGAGGCAGACATAGAACACCCAAAAGAATCAACAATACAATGTTTAAAACCCTAGTACTGAATTGGGCAAATGAATTTAGCAAGGTCTCAGTATACAGGACCAATATATATAAAAAGCCATTGTATGTCTGTCTTTTAGCAACAAGCAAGTGGAAATTAAATTTTAAAATAAATTCCATTTATAATAGCACCAAAGGACATAAAGAATCTATGAATAAATTTAACAAAAATAAAAAGACCTCTGCATTGAAAAACTACAACACATTATTGAGAGAAATTAAAGAAGACCTAAATAGATAGAATGCTATATCATGCTTGTAGGTTGGAAAAATACTGTAAATATGTCATAGAGGCAGAAAAATATATAAATAAAAAGGAATAGAGTCCAAAAACCAAAGCAAAACAAAACAAAACAATAGAGGGTCCAGAATAGTCTCACACATATACTGACAATTGAATTCTTTTTGCAAAGGCAGCAGTGCAATTCAATGAAAAAAGGAAAGTCTAACAAATTGTGCTGGGGAAAAAAGTGAATCTTATCTGTGCTTTATGCTATAAAAAAACTAATTTGAGATGAATTAGGGCTTAAATGTAAAAGCTAAATTATAAAGCTCTTAGGATAAAATATACATTAATATCTTTGTAAATAGGGGCTAAGCAAAGATTTCTTTGGACAGGGAAACAAGAAATTCTAAAAGAGAAAATTGATAAATTAGAATTCAACAAAATTAAAAGCGTTTGCTCATCAAAAGACACCTTTCAGTGAATGATCAATAACTCACAGAAAAATGCTCAACATCATTAGTCATCAGGAAAATGCAAATTAAAATCACAATAAGCTATTCACATATCCACTAGCAATGGCCAAAATTAGAGAGACTAAAACACCAAATGTTAAGAGCCTGAAACCCACTGGGTTTCTCATATATTGCTGATAAGAGTAAAAAATGTTGTAACCACTATGGTAAAGTTTTAAGAGCATTTTATAAAGCTAAATATATACCTACTTAAAATTGAACCATTTCATTCAGAGCTACTTACCCAAAAGAAAATAAAAATGTATGTACAAATGTTTATATACCAATATTCATTGCAGGTTTATTCATAACAGTGAAACTTTGGAAACAACCAAATGTCCATCAACAGAAATATAAATAAAATGTGGCAAACTCATCTTATGGCATAGTAATTAATAATGGCATAATAATGCCATCTTATGGCATAATAATTAATAAAAAAAGGAAGAGGTGGCCAAAGGATGCAACAGCATGGATAAATTTCAAAAATATTATGCTCAGAATAAGAAGTCAGACACAGAAGAGTACTTACTCTATGGGTCATTTTTTTTACATTTCAAGAACACACAAAATTCAGCTACAGTTAGGTGTTTTATAAGTGCTTGACTCTAGATGGGGAGCTAGGATACCTCTCTATTTCTCCCATGGATAAACTGGAGAGGGACAGGAGGGAAATTTTTCTGGTGATGGAAATGTTATATATCATAATTAAGGTGGTAGTTAATAATTTTGAAAACATAACAAACTGCACATATTAAAATAATGTACATTTTAATGGTATATACTTACACTTGAAGTTTTTTTTAATTTACAGCAGAAAACAAATGAGAAAGACTTGGGAGTAGGTAGATGCCCAGAGCTCAAATCATCACTTTCAGGTTTAAACTATTTCAAAAATTTCCCCAGATTGTTAAGCCACACTCCTGTGGCAGAAGTGAAGATACTAACTACAGTGATCCTTCCAGAATCTCAAGGTTGATTCCAGGTCCGCTGCAGAGTAGCTCATTCGCTTAACCTCCTGAAGGAGGCTCATACGTAATAATAAATAGAATATTTATAGAATTGCTGAGGCTTAACATTGCAAAGGGTGATAGAGGGCATGTAGCACTGGGGTAAGAGATCTATGCACCAAGAGTAGCAAGGCTGGGAATGGAAATGAAGGAGTCCAGTGCAGTGGGACCTAGGTAGACCAGAGCATCATTTAGGTCCTATGGAGCACCATCATGTGGGAATGCAGGCCAGTATACCCAGATTTTCTGTTTCTTAGACAAACTAGAATTTCATGTTTATTTAAAAAAATTTTTTTTAATGTTTGTTTATTTTTGAGAGAGAGAGAGAGAGACAGAGCATGCACAGGGGAGGGGCAGGGAGGGAGAGAGAGAAAGACACAGAATCCGAAGCAGGATCCAGGCTGCCAGCACAGAGCCTGGCACAGGGCTCAAACTCATGGACCCTGAGATCATGACCTGAGCCAAAGTCGGATGCTTAACTGACTGAGCCACCCAGGCGCCACTCAAGTTTGTTACATAAAATCATCTAACTTTTAAATATTGGCAAATAATTTTTAAATTCTATAGAAAAAAATGTAAAAATATAGGAGAAAACTTTGTGACCTTGGAATAGGCAAATATTTTTAAATTATTGACCAAAAGCACAATCCATAAAAAAATTTATAAATTTGACTTTATCTAAATTAAGAACTCCTCCTTTTCAAAGGACACTGTTGAAAGATGAAAAGATAGGCCATAGACTGAGAGAAAATATTTGTAAGTCATATATCTGATAAAGGACTTATACCCAGAATTTATAAAGGATATTCAAAACTTAATAATAAGGAAAAAGAGGGACTTCTGGGGAAGATAGTGGAGTAGGAGGACCCAAAGCTCACCTCATCCCACAGACACAATTAAATAACACCCACATCAGCATAAATAACCCAGAAAGCAACCTGAAGACTGGCAGAATGGATTCATGCTCCACAGCTACATGTAGAGAAGAGGCCATATTGAAAAGGCTAGGAAGGGCAGAGCTAAAAGGACCAATGGGACTGTCCTTAGGAGGGAGGGACACAGCAGTAATGGAGAGGGGGAAGAAACAGACTGTCACACTGGCTAGCCCACACAGAGAAGATGAATCCCCATTAACATAAAGCTTTCAAAGCCAGAGGAGCATAATTTCATGAGTTCTTACACTTAGCAGTAACTTTAGCATGGAACTTTAAAAATCAGTAGGCTCAGCTCTGGGAGAGCCAGGAGAGTGAGAAGAAACGGAGTCCCTGCCCTTAAAGAGACAGCACAACAAACAGCCTCATGAAATTACAGCATAGAAGCAACAGCTTGAAAAATGCCTGGTGTATACAGGAGGGAGATTTTTTTTTTTTTTACTAATCTCAGATCATGTGCTGGAGGTACAGAGAACTTTGAGAGACTTTTCTAAGAACAAAAGAACTGGTAGGTGCCATTGCCTTCCCTTGCCCCTCAGCCTAGACACATGGACACCTGCAGGAACCAGCACAGTACCAACACTTTCTACCTAACTTAATAGGGCACCCAGGCCCTGAGTTCTCCTGCAGACATGCCTCCTCCTGCCTGACCTGGTTCTGGTACCCCTCACACCACACACCTGCCCAAACACTGCTAACACTGCACTCCCCACCTCCACATTCTCCTGTTAACCTGCCCCCTTGAATACACCCTTGACCAAAGCCCATCCAAAGTGGTGCCACAAACCTGGAAGTGTGCAAGCAGCCCCAATGGGCCACCACCACTCCAAAGGGACTCCTGAACTGGGGAGAAAGGAAGAAAACCACACATGCCCGTCCAACTGGGGCCTTAACAACAAGCTTGGGGTAGATATTAGGTCTGACTTCAAGCCCTATCCACCAATGAGAGAGTCTCAGGGAACAACACAGGGAATGCGCCCTGAAGTTCAGTACTACTGCATCTTTTTTTTTTTTTTAACGTTTATTTATTTTTGAGACAGAGAGAGACAGAGCATGAACGGGGGAGTGTCAGAGAAAGAGGGAGACACAGAATCTGAAACAGGCTCCAGGCTCTGAGCTGTCAGCACAGAGCCTGACGCGGGGCTCGAACTCACGGACTGTGAGATCATGACCTGAGCCGAAGTCAGCCACTTAACCAACTGAGCCACCCAGGCGCCCCAGTACTACTGCATCTTTACCAAATGCCTAGTCTGACTCAGCTCAAGCCCAAGGTGGCCCCTGACTGGCCCATTAACAACACAGGGACCAAACTCTGCCCATAACAGGCAGAGAGAGCCATTGCAGATATGTGGAATACAGGCAAATGTGGCTCAGCCACAACAGTTGGGCTCACGCAACACACATAGGTGACAACCCTGAAGTACCAGTTTCTAGTGAACAGAGGACACTGCACTGCAGAGCACTATAGGACCTTTTCTTCATAAAGCCACTATTTTCAAGACCAGGAGACATAGCTGAATTTTCTAACACATGGAAACAGGCACAGAAAGTTACACACATGAGGAGACAGAGGAATATGTCCCAAATGAAAGAACAGGACAAAACCACAGCAAGAGAGCTAAATGAAATGGAGATAAGTAATATGCCTGACAGAGAATTTAAAGTAATGGTAATAAAGATATTCAGTGGACTTGAGAAAAGAGCAGAGGACCTCAGTGAGACTCTCAACAAAGAGATAGAAAACATAAAAAATAAAGAACCAATCAAAGACGAAGAACTCAGTACCTACAATTAATAATACACTAGATGGGGGGCACCTGGGTGGCTCAGTTGATTGGGCATCTGACTCTTGATTTTGGCTCAGGTCATGATCTCATGGTTTGTGGTATCAAGTCTCACATGGGGGTCTGCACTGACGGCATGAAGCCTACTTGGAATTCTCTCTCTCCTCTCTCTCTGCCCCTCCTGCCACTTGTGCAAGTGCTCACTTGCTCTCTCTCTCTCTCAAAATAAATAAACATTTCTAAAAAATACACTAGATGGAATAAATAGTAGACTAGACAAAGCAGAAGAACAGACCAGCAATCTGGAGGACTGAGTAATAGAAAGCAATCAAGCTGAACAGGAGAGAGACCAAAAATAATAATAAATGAAAATAGACTGAGGGAATTCAGTGACACCATCAAGCATAACAATATTCTCATTACAGGGATCCCAGAAGGAGGAGAGAGAGAGAAAAAAGGTGGCAGAAGTTTTATTTGAAGGAATAATAGGTGAAAATTTCCCAAATCAGGGGAGGGAAACAGAAATCCAGATCCAGGAGGCACAGAGATTCCAACAAAATCAACCCAAGGAGGTCCACACCAAGACACATAGTAATTAAAATGGCAAAAACTAGTGATGAAGAGAAACTTTTAAAAGCAGCAAGAGAAAAGAAAACAGTTACATACAACAGAAACCCCATAAGGCTACTAGCTGATTTTTCAACAGAAACTGCAGGCCAGAAGGGAGTGGCATAATATATTCAAAGTTCTGAAAGGAAAATACCTGCAACCAAGAATGCTTTACCCAGCAAGGATATGATTCAGAGTAGAAGGAGAGACAAAGAGTTTCCCAGACAAATAAAAGTTAAAGAAATTCATGACCACTAAACCAGCCCTATGAGAGATGTTAAAGACAACTCTGAGTGGAAAGGAAAGACCATAAGCAGGAGTAAGAAAAGTAGGAAGCACAAAAGCAGTAAGATTAAGTATATCTATAGAAATCAGTCAAGGAATTTACAAAATAAAGAGATGTACAGTATGACACCATATACCGAAAACATGGGCAAGAAAGGAATAAAGAATGGGTTCAAACTTAAGTGACCATCAATTTAATATACACAGCTATATGCATAAGATGTTATATACAAACCTAATGATAAGCACAAATCAAAAACTGTTAATAGATATGCAAAAAATAAAAAGCAAAGAATCCAAGTATATTACTAAAGAAAGCCAGCAAATCATGAGAGAAGAGAGCAATGGAAGAAGGGAACAGAAAAGAACTACAAAATAACCATAAAACAAATAACAAAATGGCAATAAGTACATGCCTATCAATAATTACTTTGAAGTAAATGGGCTAAATGCCCCAGTCAGAAGGGTGATGGAATGGATAAAGAAGCAAGACTCATCTGTATGCTGCCTATAACAGACTTATTTCAGAACTAAAGACACATGCAGATTGAAAGTGAAGGGATGGAAAAGCATTTATTATGAAAATGGAAGTGAAAAGAAACCTAAGGTAGCAGTATTTATATTGGACAAAGTAGAGTTTAAAATAAAGACTGTAACAAGAGACAAAGAAGGACACTATAATCATAAAGGGGAAAATCCAACAAGAAGATATAACCTTTGTAAATATTTATGCACCCAACATGAAAGCACCCAAATATATAAACAGCTAGTAACAAACATACAGGAAGTAATTGGTAATGATACAATAATAGTAAGGGACTTTAACATCCCACTACCTCAATGGATAGATCATCCAAACAGAAAATCAACAAGGAAACAGTGGCTTTGAATGACACATTGGAACATATGTATCTAACAAATATATTCAGAATATGACATCCTAAAACAGCAGAATACACATTCTTGGTGCACATGGAACATTCTCTAGAATAGATCACATGTTAGGCCACAAAACAAGTCTCAACAAATTCAGAAAGTTTGGAGTCATACCATGCATCTTTTTCTGACCACAATGCTATGAAACTACAAATCAACAGCAAGAAAAAGTCTAGAAAGAACATAACTACATGGAGAATAAATAACATGCTACTAAACAATGAATGGATTAACTATAAAACCAAACAGGAAATTAAAAAATAGATGGAGACAAATGAAAATGAAGACACAATGGTCCAAAATCTTTGGGATGCAGCAAAAGCTGTTCTAAGAGGGAAGTTTGTAGCAATACAGGCCTACCTCAAGAAGAAGAAAAATCTCAAACTAACAACCAAACCTTACACCTAAAGGAGCTGGAAAAAGAAGAACAAACAAAACCCAAAACAAGCAGAAGAGAGAAAACGATAAAGATTAGAGCAGAAATAAACAAAATAGAAACTAAAAAAAAAAAAAACAAACAAAACAATAAAACATATCAATGGAACCAGTAACTGGTTCCTTAAAAAGATCAATAAAACTGATAAACCTTTAGTCAGACTTATAAGAGAGAGAGAGAGAGAAAGGACTCAAAGAAAAGCAGAAATGAAAGAGGAGAAATCACAACTGACACCACAGAAATACAAAAGATTGTAAGAGAATATTATGAAAACCTACATACGAACAAATTGGATAATCTAGGAAAAAATGGATAAATGCCTAGAAATATATAACCTCCCAAAACTGAATCAGGAAGAAATAGAAAATTTGAACAGATTGATAACCAGCAATGAAATTGAATCAGTAATCAAAAAAAAACTCCCAACAAACAAAAGTCCAGGACCAGATGGCTTCACAGGTGAATTCCACCAAACATTTAAAGAAGAGTTATTATCCATTCTTCTAAAACTATTCAAAAAAATAGATGAGACAGGAAAACTTTCAATTTCACTCTATGAGGCCAGCATTGCCCTGATACCAAAACCAGACACAGACACTAGAAGGAGAACTACAGACCAGTATCTCTGATGACGAAAGATGCAAAAATCCTCAACAAAAATTTAGCAAATCAAACCCAGCAATACATTTAAAAAAATATGTAATCAAGTGGGATTTATCCCTGGAATGCAAAGGCGATTCAATATTCACAAATCAATCAACATGATACATCAACAAGAGAAAGGATAAAAACCATATGATCATTTCAGTAGATGTAGAAAAAGCATTTGACCAACTACCACATCCATTCATGATAAAAACCTCAATAAAGTAAGATTAGATGGAACATACCTCAACATAATAAAGGCCATATGTGACAAATCCACAATTAACATCATACTCGATGGTGAATAACTGAGAGCTTTTCCCCTAAAATCAGGAACAAGACAACGATGTCCTCTCTCACCACTTTTATTCAACCTTGTACTGGAATTCATAGCCACAGCAGTAAGACAAAAAGAAATAAAAGGCATCCAGAATGGTATAGAAGAAGTAAAACTTTTATTATTTGCAGGTGACATGATACTATATATAGAAAACTCAACCAAAGAAATTCTAGAACTGACAAATGAATTCAGTAAAGTTGAAGGATACAAAATCAATGTACAGAACTCCATTGCATTTCTATATACTAATGATGAAGCAGCGGAAAAAGAAGCTAAGAAAACAATCCTGGGTCACCTGGCTGGCTCAGTCAGTAGAGAATGTGATACTTGATCTTTGGGTCATGAGTTCAAGCCCAACATTGGGCACAGAGTTTACTGAATGAATGAATGAATTTAATTTAAAAATAAATAAAATTTTAAAATAAAAATAGTTTTTAAACATAACTATCTTAAAAAAAAAGAAAAGAAAACAATCCCACTTACAATTGCACCAAAAATAACAAAATACCTAGGAATAAACTTAACCAAGGAGGTGAAAGACCTGTACTCTGAAAACTACAAAACATGGATGAAAGAAATTGAAGACAATACCAACAAATGGAAAGACATTCCATGCTCATGGATTGAAAGAACAAATATTGTTAAAATATCCATACTACCCAAAGCAATCTACAGATTTAATGTAATCCCTATCAAAATACCAACAGCATTTTTCACAGAACTAGAACAAATAATCCTAACTTTGTATGAAACCACAAAATACCTCAAATAGCCAAAGCAATCTTGAAAGAGAAGAATAAAACTGAAGTATTATAATCCCAGATTTCAAGATAACTACACAAAGCCGTAGTAATCAAAATAGTATGGTACCTGCACAAAAATAGATAGTGGAACATAGATCAGTGGAACAAAGACCCCAGAAATAAACCCATGATTATATGGTCAATTAATCTATGACAAAAAAGGCAAGAATATGCAATGGGAAAAAGAGAGTCTCTTCAACAAATGGTATTGAGAAAGCTGGACAGCCCACATGCAAAAGCATGAAACTGGACCACTTTCTTATAGCATACACAAAAATAAGCTCAAAATAGATTAAGGACATAAATGTGAGACCTGAAACCATAAAAATCCTAGAAGAGATCATAGGCAGTAATTTCTCTGACATTGGTTATAGCAGCATTTTTCTAGATATGTTTCCTGAGGCGAGGAAATAAAAGTAAAAATAAACTATTAGGACTACATAAAAATAAAAAGCTTCTGCACAGCAAAGGAAACAACCAACAAAACTCAAAGACAACCTCCTGAATGGGGAAGATATTTGGAAATGGCAAATCTGATAAAGGGTTAGCATACAAAATACATAAAGAACTTATACAACGCAACACCAAAATTACAAATAATACAATTTAAAAAATGGATGGAAGATATGAACAGACATTTCTTCAAAGAAGACATACAGCTGGCCAAAGGACACATGAAAAGATACTTGATATCACTCATTATCAGGGAAATGCAAATCTGACACCTGTCAGAATGGCTAAAATAAAAAACATAAGAAACAGCAAGTGTTGGCGAAGCTGTGGGAATAAAGGAACCCTTTTGTACTGATGGTGGGAATGCAAACTGGTGCAGCCGCTGTGGAGGAGCCACAGTACAGAGGTTCCTCAAAAAATTAAAAATAGAATTACCAAGTGATCTAGTAATTCCACTACTGAATATTTACTTATAGACTACAAAAACATTAATTCAAAAAGATACATGCACCCTTGTATTTATTGCAGCATCATTTACAATAGCTAAATTATGAAAGCATAATTTATGTCCATAAACATGCCCATTGACAGACTAATGGATAAAGAAGAAGTGGTATAGTTCCTCAAAAAATTAAAAATAGAACTACCTTATGACCCAGCAATTGCACTACAGGAATTTATCCAAAGGATACAAAAATGTTGATTCAAAGGGGCACATGCACCCCAATGTTTATAGCAGCACTTATAACAATAGCTAAATTATCGAAAGAGCCCAAATGTCCATCAACTGATGAATGGATTAAGAAGATGTGGTGTGTATACGCACACACACACACACACACACACACACACACACACAATGGAACATTGCTAGGCAATAAAGAAAGAATGAAATCTTTCCATTTGCAATAACATGGTTGGAACTGAAGTGTATTATGCTGCGTGAAATAAGTCGGTCAGAAAGACCAATATCATATGATTTCACTCCTATGTGGAATTTGAGATACTTAACAGATGAACATAGAGGAAGAGAAGGAAAAATAAGATAAAAACAGAGAGGTAAGCAAAACATAAGAGACTCTTAAATACAGAGAACAAACTGAGGCTGATGGGGGTGGATTAAAAGGGTGATGGGCATTAAGGAGGGAACTTTTCAGCATGAGCATTGGGTGTCATATATAAGCGATGAATCACTTGGTTCTACTCCGGAAGCCAAGACTGCACTGTATGCTAACTAACTTGGGGGAAAAAAAAGAAGTAGTATACATATGCAATGGAATATTATTCAGCCATAAAAAAGAAATCTTGCCATTTGCAACAAGATGGGTGGAGCTAGAGAGTATAATGCTAAGTAATATAAGTCAGAGAATGACAAGTACCATATGATTTCACACATATGCAGAATTTAAGAAACAAAACAAATACACTATGAAAAAAGAGACAAACCAAAAACAAACTCTTAAGTAGAGAGAATAAACTAGTGGTTACCAGAGGGGAAGTGGAGGTCTTGGGATGGATCAAATAAGTGAAGGGGATTAAGAGTACACTTACCATGATGAGCACTGAGTAATATATAGAATTGTTGGATCGGTATATTGTACACCAGAAACTAATATAACACTGTATGTTAACTATACTGGGATTAAAAGTAAGTAAATAAATAAATAAGAAAGTAATATGATAAAAGCAAGCAAAAGACTCACATTACCAAAGAAGATATGCAGATGGAAATTAAGCACATGAAAAGATATTCAACATCATTAGTCACTAAGGGACTTTAGATTAAAACCACATTAAGGACAAATACCTACTGATTAGAATGGAAATTATAAAGATTTCTTATCCAAAAGTTGACCATGATGAGGAGAAACTGGAACTCTCAGACATCGCTGGTAGGAATGTAAAATGGTACAGCTTTGGAAAGCAATTTAGCAGTTTCTTTAATAGTTAAATATACACCTACTTATAATCCAGCCATGCCACTCCTAGGATTTTAACCCAAAGAAATCATATGTTCATACAAAGACTTCTAGTAGAGTTATGGCAGGTATATTTATAATAGCCCCAATCTGGAACAGCCCAAACCGTCCATCAACAGGTGAACAAACAAACTATGGTACTTCCATATAATGGAAGTATTCAGCTATCATAAGGAATGAACACACTACAACATGGACAGATAACAAAATAGTTAAGCTGAGTGAGAGACACCAGACCAAAAAGAAGAAGAAGAAGAAGAAGAAGAAGAAGAAGAAGAAGAAGAAGAAGAAAAGTACAACCTGTATGTTTCCATTTATATAAAATTCTAGGGAATATAAAAAAATGTATAGTAAAAAGAAAGCAGATGAGTTGTTACCTGGAACAAAGAGTGGAAAGTCAGGGATGGATTACAAAGGGACATAAGGAAACTTTGGGGGGTGATGGATACGCTCATTATCTTGATTGTGGTAATAGTTTTCATGAGTATGTTCTCGTGTCAAAATTTATCAAATTGTACACTTATAACATGTGCCCTCTCTTTTGTGTCAGCCATACTGCCTCAATAACTTAGTTTTTTAAAAAAACAAAACAAAACAGAAGAACATTATTTAGATCTAACCAAAGATATCTCTGAGTGAAATATAGCCATTTAAATACCAATTTGAATTTCTGCTTCAATCTTACTTCTCCCACTTAAGAGTCAAAAAAACTGAGACCTAGAGAGATGTAGTGATTTCCTACGTAAGATTCTACTTGTAAATTCTGTATCTAGGGGCTAGACAAGAACAGGCCAAAACGATGTTGATGAGAATGAGGGTTTAAAATTTTTTTTTTCCAACGTTTATTTTTGGGACAGGGAGAGACAGAGCATGAACGGGGGAGGGGCAGAGAGAGAGGGAGACACAGAATCGGAAACAGGCTCCAGGCTCTGAGCCATCAGCCCAGAGCCCGACGCGGGGCTCAAACTCACGGACCGCGAGATCCTGACCTGGCTGAAGTCGGACGCTTAACCGACTGCGCCACCCAGGCGCCCGAGAATGAGGGTTTAAATGAATGATACCTCCTTATCTATTTTAAGAATTGCTTTCACAATGGAAAGCAGAGCTTAAAATCAAAAGAATCTGAATCTCCACTCCATCATCACTAATTAGGTCTATGACCTTCAGCAGTCCTTAAAATTTGCAGAATCTGTTTCTTCATCTCTACATCCATGTTAAGAATATCTACCTCATAAAGCCTTCTTGAGAATTAAGTAAAATAGGATATGCTCATGTAACTTTTTAATAATTAATAATTGGGTGAATTTTATCTGTGACATGGATGGGTAGAACATGTATTATGCATTGATATATTATAAAACTGCGGATGAGAAAAGCTAAGTGTTTTCCCTTGATCATGCAGTCAGGAAAGACAGAGTTGGCTTACCCCATCTCCTAATTCCCAGTCCAGTGTTTTAAAGAAAAAAAAAAAAAAGACACTCACAAAGGTTACTGGAAAAACCCATCTCTAAATGTAGAGTAGGGAGGTTCTTCTCTTCTCAGAGTCATTTAATTCAAAAGTCTTGAAACAGTAGCCTGAAGGCCATATTTAGCCTTCTGAAGTATTTAGATTCTAAGTGAACAGTGTTTGAAAAAATTGAAGTCAACATTTAAAGTTTGAGAGATTTCACATAAAAATCTGAATTTCTTGCTTGTTTTGGAAAAAATGAGCAGATCTTGCAACACTGAACCTCTACTGAAGAAGGGCAGTGGAGAGCTGGATGTGAGGAACAGGTGCCCCTTCAGATGGGTGGGTCCCCCTCAGGTCCTCACAGTCCCCACCATCCCTCACACCCTGACACTGAGTCTGCCTTACTTATAATATAAACCTGGCACATGTGGACATTTATTTATATGTGCAACCAATGTTTTCCACAATTCTGCCTCACACAGTTAACCATCATTTCCGGAGGGCCAACCATGTTTATGATTTGTCATCTAGAAATGACGATGCGCTGTGTTGACATTCAGACAGCCATTCAACAGAACTGACTCCCCCTAGGCTGCACATGTAAGCAGTTTCCATGCACACCAATTGAAGCAGAGATGTGGCAATGTTCCAGCATATGTGGGCAATGTAGATATTCAATCTGATTTTCTTGGGCACCAAAGTGGATATATTTTGGGGGTCCTGACTCTTGAATGATCCAACTTGACATTCTACCTTGATCACATCTACCAGACAACTGCCCTGTTTCCACAGACCTGTGCTCCCATAGCCACAGTTTTAAGTGGTTCATAACCACTTTAAATTGTCTAAGGAAGCTGATGGGTATAAAAACCAGTGCTGCCAAGGACCCTGAGATAGTTTCACATTAACCCTTAGATGAGCCCATGAAGTAAACACACAAAACATATCCAGGATGAGAGAGAGAGTAAAACCAACAGATAACGCATACAAACGTTATTTTTTTGATATACAAAAATTACCAAACTGCCTACAATTAGTGAATACAAATCACTTTTTGGCTCTGAAATAGTTCCTTACAGCACACAAAAGTAAGTTAAAACGTATGCTTGAGACCTTGGTGTACATCTGCTGTTGATCTTCTGTAAATACAAAATACTTTTCTTCTTTCAACCTAAACAGTGGATCAGGAAGCCCGTAGTGAACTGTACAGTACTAGCCAATCTAAAAGCGTTTTGGAAACCCAAGGTCTAGAAATAGATACATTTTCTCATTTGTCTCTCACCATAACTACAAAATACAAAGAATAACCAACTTTTAAGTATTCTGACTATGCTGGATTTTGCCACGATGAAACACAGGTCACTGTGAGGATAACTGCCTTAGACAGTTATACACAGCTATGGAAGGGCCACCCATGGGAGGAGAATCAGCTGACTCTCTGTATGGCTATGGTTTGTTTTGTTTTGCTTTTTCAAACAGTGAAATGCTTGTGGTTAATTATTTTTTTGATTTCACTCCCTAGAGAAAATGCACTACACGCCATCCACTTTCTATTATTATTTTGTAATAACAGAGTTAAAGATCTATCGCCTGGTGTGATTGGCAAACACTAGCAAGCCAAGAAGAGAGAACTCCACAAACTAGCAATCATTTTAAGGGAATATGTTAAAAATTCTAAATAATAAACCCGGTTACCGCCAGACCCAAGACAAAGGTTGGTAACGATGTACAGAAATGTTCCTGTTTTCCTGTCTTACTCAGAGCATACCATTTACTCCAGGCTTCCTTATCTCTCTAATAAATGCCAGATTTTATTGACACATTTTATCTGCTTTTTGCCATAGACACCAAAGCTCTGGAATGTGAGGTCTCTTTCTGAGCCACCATTTATCCCCACACATTTGCTGGGAGAGCACCATTATAATTTTTCCAGTCTCCTGACTTTGTTTTCTAAACACAGTCCCAATACACACACGGCGCATCTGTTTTCCCCTCAGAAGAGAAGCATTCTTGATTACTCTCTCTTTTCCCCTCGGAGAAATGTACTACCCACAGATGACACAGATCTTTTGATCAACAAGCTTCCAAAGAGATACAGATTTGTTCTCCACAATCAGCAAGGAAGCTGTGCTCAATTTTTTCTTTACTACAGTTAAAAAAAAAAAAAGCGGGTGGGAATCCTATAAAACTATGATGGAGAAGGCCTCCTTTAGAGGGAAAGAGTAGAAAAACATTTACAAGGTCACCCCCAGGAAGTTTGTGATCTCCCAAAATTATGCACAAAATACCCCAGTTTGAGCAGAGAGCACTTTGGGTTTTTCCTCTTAGATGCTGGATTTTTTTTTTTTTTCAATCTCATTGAACTCTGAGCTCTAGACTCATAACAGTGTTAGGCATGCATTGTCACTACAGGGTTTTTCATCTCTGTGTCATTTTACAGACTAGCTCAGAGAATCCTTGAGCTAGAAGGAATTATTTGGATTCCTGTTTTACAGCTGAAGAAACTGAAGAAGAGAAGCAAAGAGTTTCCCACTGAGACACAGAAAGAGCCTGTTTGAGGGGCTCAGTCTGCAGGGTTTCAGAGTTCAAACGCCTACTCAGAATCCTACCACAGGGGCACAAGACAGCCTTCTAAATCCAGCATGAAACACTGGATTTTGTTATTCTGTCTATATAATGTAATGTAGCATGGTTGCGTGGGGAGGGACAGAACAGGGAAAGGTGATGAAATTGTGGCTCCATCTAAAATAATCTTACTTTACATAATCGGATACGATTTAAGAAATATAGTCATTCTCCCTTGCCACAACATTAGTTAAACCCTTGGTGCCAGAGAGATCTAAAGCCTTCCATTTTATTGTGTATTTGATAGTAGCTGTTCTCACAGTCTAAAAAAGATATCGTTTGGGCATAGTTGAACTATATACCAACACTACTCTCAGAAGATGTAGCTTGTAAGTGTAGAAAGCAAAAGCTTTTGGGTCACTATAAAGAGGTATGCTTCCTGGGCATATAAATTTGCCAAAATTTCCAGTTATAATGTGAAGACTTTATTTCATGTGCAGAAAAAAAAAAAAGAAAAAAACAAACAAAAAAAAGCCTAATGGTGATTTGTGAATCCTGTTGGAAGCAACAGGAAGAACGGAAAGAGGGGGAGGTAGAAGGCCAGGCTAACCTGGCTTTAGTGTTGGTAAGTAATACTCATACGATTGTATCTACCATTTAGTGAGCACTTTACATGCATTTGTTATTTAATCCACACAACTCTTTGCATTTGATATCTGTGCTTCCATTTTACAGATGGGAATAGTGAAATTGGAGGGGCAAAGTGACTCACTTATGATTATATTCAGTGCCAGCGTGCTCAATAAGGCGTCTTTTGAAACCAGACAGAGAGGGGAGTGTCAAATACATGTATCAGTTGTAGAGTGGCCAACCATCCTAGTTTGCTCCAGACTCAGAGGTTTCCTGGAAAGTAGGAATTTCAGGGCAAACCAGGATGATGGCTCACACATCAAGTTGTGTAGCCTTAAAGAAACTACCTCCCTGCTCTGGACCACAGAGGAATTTGGACCAGGATGATCTCTACAATTCATTGGAGTGTTACTGTCTGATTTCCTTCTCTGCAGAGGGACAGAGGGTCATCTCTCTGATCCCAACCTCAAGGAATCTTTACTGTTTCCTTCTTTATGACTGAGTTCTTCCAGTGTATTCTAGAAAGCCCCCTCTGATTGGATCTACACAGCTACAAGAAAACTCATAACAACAGCTTTCAACTGAACAGGCCTGAGTGTGATAAACTTCCATTGGTATCTGCCTTCACATTGTAAGGGATACTTCACATTTATCACATCTACTCAATCTCTCTCAGCCTCTGTTTTCCCATCAAAAGGAGAATAATAAAAATTGTATTTCATAGAATTAGTGAGAATCAAGTGAGATCAAAGATGTAAAAGTGCTTTTATAAATTGTAGAAAAATATAAAAATGTATCCATGCTGTCTCTTAACAGAGAGTGGGTATGTGATTCACAAGCCCACTTACATGTAGCCCCAGGTCTGTGTCTACCCCCATAGTCTTGCCCCACACAGCACCTAACCCGTATGGGCTGTTGAAGATGGAATTTTATATTCTAAAGGCTCTGGATCCTTTCTCATTTTAGCCATGATTCTAGCCATTTGCTGTCTATAACCTCCTAATTCAATAATCAAGAAGCAGAAAACTTGTACTCTACATCAGGATTGGATATGGAGATTAGGAAAACAGGATGAGAAGAACTCAAACTCTGGGACATTAATTAAAACGTTTAGAAGAGAAAAAAGGAAACCACATCATTATGGTCGTGCAATTGTCTAATCTCTTATATAGGCAAAATGGCCTCTATCCAGTATAATTCATAGAGGTATTTTGAGGATCATTGGGACAGGAATATGAAGGCCCTCTCAAAAACATGTAAAGGAGGCTACAAAATTAAGCACTAGGCACGCCTATGTATATGAAAATAGATGGCACACATATATTTCATCTCGTCTGACATTCTTATTTTACAAGTGATAATATGAAGAGCTAGAGACAATTTGTGCACAGAGACAAGAGCCATGATGAAAACTCAAATCTCTTGACATTCAGCCAGTGCTCACTAATCATAAGGATTACCTTACTTTGGGATCCCCCAGAAGCAGGTTTTGAGGCAAGAATTCAAGTGCACATGGTTTATTTAGGAAGTAGCTCCTAAGACCTCTAGTTGGGCAGTGGGAAGTGAGATAGGGACAAGAAGGAAACAATCAAGCAAGGCTCCACTGTGGACAACTGGAGTGTCCTCCTGCTGAGAAACTGAGAGAAACAGGATAGATCCTGGGTCTCAGAGTTATTCCAACTGAAAGACAACAAGATCAGGGTATTTAGCCTATCCTTCATTTGGTGACAGCTGCTGGGACAGTGTCAATTCCTCCATCACTTCTAGCATAAAGGTAGAATAGGCTCCAGTGACCAAAGACTGCCCTTGGAAAAGATTCACAGGATTTGGGAATTAGAGGTTGAGACAGCATACCCAGCAGTGGTACAAGCTGGTACAAGTAGACACTGGCAGGCACAGATGGCCATCTATGACTGGTATCTTGGGCGTCCGCTAGTCGAATATACCAGAGAATGGTGCAATTACCACTATATTCTGTTGCAGTGTAAACCCCATTAAGGCAAAACTGTATATATTTTTTGGTCTGTTTTGTTCATTGTTGAATCTTTAAGGTCTAAAACAGTGATAGCACATCACAGCTACTTATTAAATATTGGTTGAGTAAATGAATAACACCCCTCACAATTGGCCAGTCTGCTTCTCCTTAAATGCTCCACCAGTGAGGAGGTACTGGTGAAAAGTTAAGGCAGCTGGATCATTTACTGAACCATCCTCTGATAGAAATTTCTTCCTGACATTAACTTCCTATGTGCTTCCCTGTAACACTTATCTTCTGGTTCTAATTTTCTCTGGGACCAAAGAGGAATAAATTTAGCTCCCCGTTCCACTTGATATATTTCAGATATATTTGGATAGCTGTGTGTGCCTGGTTTCTTCAGCTGTCCTCTTATGATATGGTTTTTAAGATCTTTCACTTTGATGGTAGTGGGAAGAACATGGTATTAGGAGTCAGCCCCGTCACCTTCAAGGGGAGTAATCTTGGACAAGCTTCTTCCTCTAAAAATATGTAGATGAGGTTAATAACACCTATATTTCAAGGTTGGTGTTGAAGATGTACTGAGACCATGTAAATAATGCCCTAGCCCCATGCCTGATACTTGGAAGGCCCCCACAAAAGTGGGTTATTTTCCACTACCCACAGCCCAGTCAGCAGCCTCTGGTTATGATTCATCTTGTCAATAGATGGTTTAGGTATGACATCCACAAATGGGCTTTCTTGTACATCTCTACTTAAATGCAGAATATAAAGGAACTACAGTAACCCTCACTCTGCAACGTTTAAAAGACCCGAGTCAGTCTGTGATAAAGTCAGGACTAGAAAGCAACCCTATTAATGCACTCTAAGAATACAATAGGCTTTTTAGGCATCCCCATAGCAATGCTGTTTCCTGTTAAGCTTATACTACACAACTAAAATCCCAAGGCCCTCTTTTTGTGAAATATTCTACTATACCCTGCATCTGGTACAGTTGATTTTTTGAATCTAAGTGTAGGACTTTCTATTGATCCCTACTGGATTTCTTTTTTAGTTATTCCCTCTTTTCACCACACCACATCTGCCCTTACAACAGACAAGACTACCCTTAAACTCCTTACTACGTCTTCCCTGTCTTCCAGTTCACATCATCATTTGGTGGCCTGTCCTCCAAAGATTAACAGAAGACAGAGAATATTAAAATCCCTCTGCCAATTTTGCTACTTTTCAGCTGCTCTTTTAAAACTTCTACATAAGGATGGAAGTGGAAGCTCTTAAACCACTAGACGTTTGTAGAGAATGCGCATTTGCTTTATCCAAACTCTTTTTGACCTCTAATTCCGCAACTATGAGAGAAACAGTAGTTTAGCAAATGGATGCAAATAATGAAAGGAGATCCTAAAACACAAACTCTAGAAAATGTCAGAAAACCAGCCCACTAAAGTAGCAGAAGTGCTGGATTAGAGGTTGAAGAGTCACTTTTGAGTCATGACTGTGTCACCAACTAGCTGTAGGACTTGAGCCGGTTTTCTTAACTTCGTTAGGATTCACTTTTCTCATCTATAAAATTAGAGGAATTGGGCTAAAAATTAAAAAAAAACCTTAATAAATAAACTATAGCTCTTTGTCACATCTACTGCAAGAATGAACAGCAATCAGACTGTTGACATTCCAGGAAATGTCCACATCACTCTGAAGGGACCCACCGTTATTGTGAAGGGCCCTAGAGGAACCCTGTGAAGGGAATTCAATCACATCAATGTAGAGCTCAGTCTCCTTGGAAAGAAAAAGAAGAGGCTCCGAATTGACAAATGATGGGGAAATAGGAGAGGAGAGAGCTGGCTGCTGTTCACACTATTTGTAGTCATGTGCAGAACATGATCAAGGGCATTACACTGGGATTCCATTACCACATGAAGTCTGAGTGTGCTCACTTCCCCATCAATGTTGTTATTCAGGAGAATGGTTCTCTTGTTGAAATTTGCAATTTCTTGGGTGAAAAAAAATACATCCACAGAATTCGGATGAGGCCAGGTGTTGCTTGTTCGGTATCTCAAGACCACAAAGATGACTTAGTTCTTGAAGGAAATGACACCGAACTTGTAACAAACTCAGCTGCTTTGAGTAAGCAAGCCACAACAGTTGAAAACAAGGATATCAGAAAATTGTCAGATGGTGTCTATGTTTCTGAAAAAGGAACAGTTCTGCAAGCTAATGAATAAGATCTAAGTTGTCTAGCTACAGGAACAGCAAGATGCCAGATGATTTTTCAGACTTGTTTGTGATATTTTAAAGATGCAGTAAAAGCTGTATTGATTCGAGAAGATATAAATAAATACATAAGCTATAATGATCCAGGCAATGGAATATTATTCAGCACTGAAAAGAAATGAACTATCAAGCAGTGAAATGACATACAGGAAACTTAAGCGTATATTGTTAAGTGAAAGAAGCCAATCTGAAAAGGCTAAATATTATATGACTCCTACTACAGGACATTCTGGAAAAGGTACAACTATGGAGACAGTAAAAAGATCAGTGATTGTTAGGGATTGGGAGGGCAAAGGAGGGATATATAGGTGGAGCACAGAGGATTTTTAGAACACTAAAACTTCTTCATGATACTAGAATGGTAGACACATGCTATTATATACTTGTCAAAATCCTTAGAATGTACAACACCAAGAGTGAACTACAATGCAAAAACAAAAACATCAACAACAACAAAAAACAAAAAACCCACCTTGCACATGTTAAATAATAACTACCACATATGCCTTATCATTTACCTCCCACAGGTAGGTTTTGCCATCACCTCCATCTTACAAATGAGGAAACTGAGGCTGGAATGTGAGCACCAAAGATGGGATTTGAACCTAGATCTTCTGACCACAAGCTCAGGGTCCTTTGCTTTTCCTCGTATTGCCTACCTCCCAGATCTCAAATCCTATGACATTTTCTTGGAAGTCAATTTGTATCTATTTAGTGTCCAGACTACAAAGGAGATTCTCTGCAAAACTGTTTCATTTGTTTTGTGCTATTTAAAGTTTATGCAGTTTACGTGGAAGGCAGTAAAATAGAATGATTAAGAGGATGGACTTTTGAGTCATTTACTAGCTATGGAATATCTGGCAAGTTAGCATCTCTGAGCCTCAGATTCCTCATTTAGAAAATAGAAGTAACGACAGGACTTTCTCTCCAGGAATGTTTTAAGGATTATGGGACATAGAGCATGTCAAGCCCTCAGCACAGTGCTTGATATAAATATGACTAAAGAAGGTTCTGTTACTATTATTCTTGGGTACACTGTGTAGGTCGTGAGATGCAGTATAACATGGTTCAAAGTGTGGAGTCCCTGGGTTGAAATTCCAGTTCTGCTACATACTAATCATTTACTTTGGGCAAGTTGCTTACCCTCTCTGTGCTTTAGTGTCTTTACTCATGAAAAGGGGATGACCATAATAGCACTTACCTTGTAGGACTATGGTGAGAAGATAATGAGCTAATGCATTTGATGCTTAGATTAGTGCTTGGCACATAGGAAGCTTACATACGTGCTAGCTATGGAGATCATCCCTCTTTCCTTCCTTCAGTAAATCTCAAGTCCATGGTTGCAACCAATCAAACGCAAGACCACTTTGGAATATATTCCCATTTTCTTAAAACCCACACCAAAGGAATCAGCTGTCACTGCAGTCTCCCCACGTCTGACTCGAGGCTATGTGTCATCTGTTCTGATGAGCGCGCTGCAATTGTCCCTAACACCTGTGCAGATTGCTGGCACCAGGAGGCCTCTCTGGAGCAAACAGCCCACTAGCAAGGGTCTGGGATGATCAGCCAATGTTGGCAACGCTAGCTGGAGTCAGCAGAGCCCTTTGGAGTCAGAGTGACAATTTAGAGATCCTTGGCTTCTTGCTGGGAGTGGAGAGGAGAGTGTTCCCTGGGTGATGGTGGAATCAACACTCTGCCTAGGAAGAGTTGCCCAAAGGGTTATGTAAGGTACTACACAGAGCTTACAACCACTCCAAGGACCTAAATCTTGTGTTCAGCCCCTTCAACTGAATGTCCCACAGCCAGTTGTGTGGCTGGGCTTGCTCCCCAGTTTGTGTTTCTGCCTAGAGAGCATGTTTTCTGCTCTGCACATGCACTCAGTGCATCTGGCAATGCCCAAAAGCTCATTCTTTCAGGCTCTCAGATGCTAAACATACCTTACAAACATGTGTCTTTCCATTGTCAACATAGGATGGAATGCTTGAGGCAGATGGTTTAAAGGAAGACCCAGCCAACAATACCAATTAAAAAATAACATCCTTACTGGGGTAAGGGCTAAAATAAAGCATTTCTTCAGGTAGTTGCTGTGGTTATGTGAGTGTCTGTTGCACACTCATCTTGCCGACTGGTTGGAAGTGTCTAGAACCTAGTGGCGCAAACCTCCACAGTTACCAGGGGTTAAGCAAAGCTATATTCCTGAAGTATTTATCTGAAACAAGCTACAATAAAACCTTACTTTTATATTAAGAATATAAACTATACCTGGCACCTGGGTGGCTCAGCTGGTTAAGCATCTGACTTTGGCTCAGGTCATGATCTTGTGGTTTGTGAGTTCGAGCCACACGTCAGGCTCTGTGCTGACAGCTCAGAGCCTGGAGCCTGCTTCAGATTCTGTGTCTCCCTCTCTGTGCCCCTCCCCAGATCATGCTCTGTCTCTCTCTGTCTCTCAATAATAAATAAACATTAAAACAAATTTAAAGAACATAAACTATATCTAATATAATATGACATAATTATTAAATTAAAATTCATAGTTTGAGTGAATCTTTTTAGATAAAACATAGAGGGGCACCTGGGTGACTCAGTCAGTTAGGCATCCAGCTTTGGCTCAGGTCATGATCTCATGGTCCGTGGGTTCAAGCCCTACATTGGGCTCTATGCTGACAGCTCAGAGCCTGGAGCCTGCTTCAGATTCTCTGTCTCCCTCTCTCTCTCTGCCCCTCCCCTGCTCTCTCTCTCTCTCTCTCTCTCTCTCTCTCTCTCAGAAATAAATAAACATTAAAAAAATTTTTTTTAAGATAAAACACAGAATCTGGTAGTAATTTTGCATTTCTAGGATATTCATTCCCCTCTGCCATAAGGAATGTTTCTATGGGAAAGTTTTACAAATGTTGCGCCTAAGTCATGGTGTGAAATACAAGGGAGAAGACAGCATAATACAGAGGATGGAGGGCTGGGTGTGGGGTCCAGAGACCTGAGTGTGGGCTGGGACTCTGTCACCCAACTTGCTGTGTGACCTCATGGTTAAACAGGGATGTTAATCCTTGTCCTGTCTGCCTCCCAGGGCTGTTGTGAGAATTGAACGAGACAATGCGTGTGAAAAGAGTTTTCCAAACTACAGTGCGCCACAAATGTAAGTTATTATGACTCAGCCTTGTTGTTTTTGGAAAGTGTGTTTCATTTTATATATCACATGTATTCTCCACCCCGCCCCTCCCCCCACAGTCAGATCAAAAGTGTTTGCCTTCCTCCTCAGAGTGAGGGACCTCTGATCTGACAAAAAGAAATGAAGTCACCAGGCTTGCTCTTGCCCAGTTTTATGTCCAGGCCATGGGAGAAGCACGCTCCCCGCAAGGCTGAGCGGCCCAGCCCTCGTCGCCCATACTGAGGGGAAGCAGACAGAGCCCAGCAGTCACCACTGTCTGAATTTCATTATGCAGGTCTCCAGACAAGCAGAGGGGAAAAGTGCAAAGGAGCGGGTCAGCGTCTGAAATGTGAGAGGGACAGCAGTCTCTGAAGTGTATGGGAATGGAAGGAAACTTAATACTGCTCCAAAGGGGAGAGGGAACATTGCATCATGTGAAAATAATAGCAAGCGGTCAGTAGAGCTTGGGGTTTGGGAAGGCAGGCTTGCCCACTGACCCATTTGCAAAAAGGCTTTGATGCCATTCTGTGCCAATCCAAGGTGAATCTGCACCAGGAGACTGATGTAGAGTACAGAAGGCTGGGTGCTCACAGGGACTGGAGATTGAGCTCAGGTCCTGAGCAACCTGAGAATACTGCTGGCGGTGGAGCGGGCAGTGTGAATCCGAAACAGAGCTCTGAAAGGAAGCCCCAGAGTTGGGAATTGGAGAGAACCGGTCGAGTAACCAACCAATTAGTCAAAAGTACTCTTTATTGAGCACTTAATATGTCCTGAATACATACTTCACTTATTCCTCACAATAACCCTAGAGATAGAGAGCATAATCCCCATTTTTAGTACAAAGAAACTGAGGGCCAATGAGCTAAGGGACATTTACAAGGTCACAGAGCTAGTAAGCAGCAGAGCCAGAGTCTGATCCAGATCTGTGCAACTCCAGGTTTCTTGATTCTGAACTCTCAGCTAGCCCTCTCCAAAGCAGAATGGTTGGGAATTGAGTGGAAATGGATTAAAACATAAGCATGGAAACAAGAGAGAAAGGTCTGGATTTTTTCCATGTCAGTGACTTACTTTTCTGGGCTAGGGGAACATGAGTGTGGTTTCCTGTGGACATATGTAACACAAGAATTGGCCACCTTTCCCAAGTAGGTAACTCATAGCCTATCTTCTGTGGGTCTGGGTGAGGATGGAACTGAAGCCACTATTGAGAGCAAATGCAAAAGTTAGCAGGAACCTGGGGAAGAGTGCATGTTGGAGGGGAACAGACTTCCTGTGTCACTGATGAGATCTGCCCTTGGTACTTTCATCATTGATCTATTGCCATAATAATGCTGCATAACAAACCATCCCAGCATTTAGTGGCTTAAAATCACAACCATTTGTCATTTCTCATGCCTTTCAGGGCTGGCTGAACAACTACACTGATCTGAAATGGGCTCATAGGATGTCAGCTGGGTTTGCTCAGGTGTCTGCCACCAGCTGGAAAATCTGTTGGAAATGGTTGATCTAGGATGGCCTCAGCTAGGATGATGCAGCTCTGCTCCCCATGTTGTCTCATCTCCCAGCAGGCTAGTTCAGTGTTGTTCTCATGGTGAAGGCAGAAGAATACGAGAGAAAGAAGAGGTGTGCGAGATCTTGGGCTTAGAACTGACATGCCGTCTCTTCTGCCCCATTCTAGCAGCCAAATCAAGTCACAAGACAGCCCAGATTCAAGAGGTAGGGGAAAAGATTCCATCTCTTAATGGCTGACAAAGTCACATTGCAAAGCACTTGAAGAACTGCAGGCATTTTTTTTTTTTTGGCAGTCTACCACAGGATTCAATCTCAATCCCAAAAGGAGATGAAAGGCAGCGTCATTAGCCAATATTCTGGGCCATGCCCATTTCCCTGCCAAAAACCCTTTGTCCGCTAAATGTCATTTCTTTTTTTTTATTTTATTTAAATCCAAGTTAGTTAACGTACAGTATAATAATGGTGTCAGATGTAGAATTTAGTGATTCATCACTTCCATGTAACACCCAGTGCTCATCCCAACAAGTGCCCTCCTTCATGCCCATCACCCATTTAGCGCATCCCCCCACCTGCCTCCCCTCCATCAACCCTAAGTTGGTTCTCTGTATTTGAGTTTCTTATGGATTGCCTCCCTCTCTGTTTTTCATTAAATGTCATTTCTTTGTCCAATTTTTATGTGTCTTGCTGGCACTAGACTGAGAAAGAAGTGACACAATGACTCTATAGTTGGGCAAATAAAAGAATGCCTTCTTTTTTTAGTAGTAGTAAAATTCAGACTGCTTACCCACTGACTTCATCTCTCATTTCCTAAGAAAGTTGCATTAGGAATTATACTTACACTTTCTCAGTGAACCATCCCAGCCTATCTATATGCGTATGGAAATGCTATCAAATTCCAGGAAACAGAAGTTCATTTAATATGATGAATAATACTGGGGTTTTTTTATTGTTTAAATCCAAGTTAGTTAACCTATAGTATAATAATGGTTTAAGGACGGGGGCCTGGGTGGCTCAGTTGGTTGAGCATCCTACTTCGGCTCAGGTCATGATCTCACAGTTCGTGAGTTCGAGCCCCGCGTTGGGCTCTGTGCTGACAGCTCAGAGCCTGGAGCCTGCTTCGGATTCTGTGTCTCCCTCTCTCTGCCCCTTCCCTACTTGTGCTCTGTCTGTCTCTATCTCTCAGAAATGAATAAACATTAAAAAAAGTTTTTTTAAATAATGGTTTAAGGAGTAGAATTTAGTGATTCATCACTTCCATAAAACATTCAGTGCTCATCCCAACAAGTGCCCTCCTTAATGCCCATCACCCATTTTGCCCATCTCCTCACCCACCTCCCCTCCAGCAACCTTCAGTTTGTTCTCTACATTTAAGAGTCTCTTATGGCTTCCTGGAGACTACTTTAGATTATAAATATGTAGAGGACAAATATCATTTTCAATGACCTTGCTATATGCTTTACTTAGTACAAGCTTTTTTACTTTGCAAAGTGTATCTTTTTTGTCATTGAAAGTTTTTACAATCTAATTAAGGAGACAGGACTAAAACAAGATAAATTAGAGAAATAACACAGCCAAAGATTTATTAAGCCAAGTGTTTTAGAAATCTTATCTTATTTAATCTTCATAAGGGGCAGATCTAGGATATGAACTCACTGTTATCTGACTATCAAAACTTTTTTTAGCCTAAAATAATTATTTCCCAAACATTTGGCATTCATATTTTTCATATCTGAGTGTCACCTGCACTAATATTTCTTTGACATTTTTCTTCAAATTGGTCTCAGGTTTTGTTTTGTTTTTTAAGTTTATTTATTTATTTATTTTAGTAATCTCTACACCCAATATGGGGCTTGAACTCACAGCCCCAAGATCAAGAGTTGCATACTCTTCTGACTGAGCCAACTCAGCACACTGGCCCCACTTTTTATCTTAGCATTATTCTGAACTGTAATACCCATGAGTTTCAAGGGTAGGATAGATATCTATTTCTCCTGATTTACATTAAAATAAATATGTAGCTATTAAAATAGAAAAAAATGTTTATCTGTGTGCCATCTAAAATTATATCAAGCCTTCAGTGATCATTGTACCACTCGTTGGGAAATAGTACACGTTTTTAGATGAGCAATGATATTAAACATAAGGGAGCTCTAACCAATGCTATAGATTGTCCAAAATGGGAGAAAGTCACTGCTGACTGTGGCTGATTTCATCTCATTCTAATACACCCTCCATGAAATTAACAACAACAACAACAAAGGTAAATGCTACTACCACCGCCACCCCACTGCTAAGACTGCGCTTGTGATCTCAATTGAAGACACTGAGCCAGTAATTTATTTCCTACAATGCGGAAATCATGAGTTCCCCAGAGGTGTGCCTTTGAAATCCCTTATATATTAAATTGTTGGCATCACGTTTGACATTGCTATGCCAAGAGCTGGCTGTAAATGTATTGAAAAGACCAGACTTCACTGGTGCTGAAGTCAAAGGAGCAACATGGTTGTCTGCTCTGATGCCAGACTTCCTGGATTTGAATTCCAGTTCTATCATATATGATTTGTAACCCTGAGCAGGTTACTTACATTCTCTGTATCTTGGTTTCCCCATCTGTAAAATGGGGATTATACAAGTGCCAATGTCACAGGGAAGACATGATTCAAATAAGATGCTGAAAACAAGGAAACAAAATCACTATCTCCGAAAGATAGCTGTATGCTCGGGTTCTTTGCAGCATTATTTACAACAGCCAAGACATGAGGGCACCTGGGGGGCTCAGTTGGCTAAGCATCCAACTTCAGCCCAGGTCATTATCTCGTGGTTCATGAGTTCAAGCCCCGCATCAGACTCTGTACTGACAATGTGGAGCCTGCTTGAGATTCTCGCTCTCTCTCTCTCTCTCTCTCTCTCTCTCTTTCTGCTCCTACCCCACTTGTGTGTACGCTCTCAAAATAAAGAAATAAACCTTAAAAATATTTTTTAAGAAAATAATAGCTAAGACATGGAAACAACTTAAGGGTCCACTGATAGATGAATGGCTAAAGAAAATGTGATATATATATATATATATATATATATATATATATACACACACACACACACACACTCATATGAATATTATTCAACAATAAAACAAAATAAAGAAATCTGCCATTTGTGACAAGATGGGTGGTTGTTGAGGGTATTATGCTAAGCGAAATAAGTCAAAGATAAATACAGTATGATCTCACTTATATATGGAATCTCAGACAATGAACTCATAGATACAGAGAACAGATTGGTGGTTGCCAGAGGCCAGGGATGGGGGGTTGATGAAATGGGTGAAGGTGGTCAAAAGGTATAAACTTCCAGTTATAAGATAAATAAATCCTGAGGATGTAGCTAACATACAGTATGGTGACTATAATTAATACTGCATTGTATATTTGAAACTTGTTGAGAGAGTATATCTTAAAAGTTCTCATCACAAGGAAAAAGAAATTGTAACTATGTGAGGTGATCGAACTTATTGTGTCATCATTTCACAATATAGAGAGATTTCAAACAATTACTTTGTATGCCTTGGATTAATGATATCTCAAACTAGAAAGAAAAAAAAAGATGCTGAGAACAATGTCTACAAAGTACCTACCTCCAGAGATTTATTTGTCATTATTGGCTTTAGGCCTTGCAGCCTGGAAGACAGTGAGCAAGTTACTTAGTCTCCCTGGGCTTGAATATCATCATTTAAAAAATGGGAGAAATACTACCTGTCAAACCTACAGCACTCACCTTATTGGATCTTTCAACTTCAGACCTCGGATGGGCTTTCCTGCTTCTGAGATCCCCTTGTAACAAAGCCATGGTTCAGGCTGACTCACAAAGATAGGGCACCTGAAAGGGGAGAGAGGGACTCAGTCATTCTTCTACTCTCAGTACATGCCTCTACTACTGATTCAGTACGAATGGTGTCCTTCCATGTGCATGACACATGCTAGCTCAGCTCACTTGCTCTGCTCTCGGGAATTTGGTGGAGGTACACAAGACTCCTTCTTGCTCCCTGCCTACTTGCTACTCTGTCAGCCACCATCTGGAAAGCCCTTTCTAGATTGACCTGCAGCTACTCTGCCCCAAATATGCAGGAAAAACCAAGCTGTGCATGCCTTCCCTGCCTTTGGGGTCTATCCCTCCTGATGTCCCCCTTTCTTTGACCCTGGGCCCCAGATAGTAAGAAACAACTTCTCTGTTGTCCTCAGGGCAAGAGCAGGGAGGGGGATGAGACCCTCAACACAGAGCAATGTGCACTCCGGTTTGGGGACTGGAAAGCAATAATGCACCCAGTCGTCCAAATTAGAAAATTCGATTCAGTCATGCTCGATAGGTCCCCCCACCAAGTGCTGGCAATCCTAATTAACTGATATTTATTCAAAGTAGTACATTTTTCATCATCCCTATTGCTATTACCTTAGTTTTAGTCTCATCCTGAGCCACCCGGAACATGGCAAACATTCCCACCCTGCTCCAGCCTCTTCCTCCATGCCAGAAAAAAACTTGCTAATTACTTAGCCATTTTCCAGTGGTTCCCCAGCTCCTATGGGATAATCAAAACCTTGCACTTATGAACCTTAATAGTTCAGCTGTGGCTTTCCTCCATTCCCATGCCATGCCATTTCCCCCATACACAAGCTTTGCTGCAACCAAATTGAATTTCTCCCCAGGCCCCAAACATACCATCTTCTCAACAAGCTCAGCCTTTGAATAGCATCTTAAATGTCACTGCCTCTAGGAAGCCTCCCAGCTCTTCCAAGCAGGACTAGCTATTGGGCTTCACAGCACTTTGTACCTATTTCCATCAGCACACATACCATGTTATGGTGTAGTTGTGTGTCTATACAGGCAATCCAGATCTTAGTCCCATAAGGTTCGTTGAATTCCAGTTCTATGCCCTGTGGAAATCTGAAGCCTTTCCTATAGTTTTTGTGAATTCCCAAAGGCCTGTATTTTCCTTGTCCCCCAACTGCAATTCCTGCTTCTATGCATGCTGCCTCTGGTCTGCACAATGTTGACCCCAGTGTGACCAGGACCACCATGTAAGGCTATATAAATTTTGCCCTGCTCAAGGGCACAAAGCTAAGGGGGAAAGGAGGTCTGAAAAACCAGCCTGTGCCCTACTCACCTTCTATACCCACCCAGAAGGGGCACCTTTCTCCAATTTGCACAAATGTGTAATGAGGGCTGGCAGTGGTCCTGTGCCCTTCCCAAATTTCCAATACAAACCCTTCCTTATAGTGAACATTTGTGATACCAAAGACTACTTAAATGGTGGGTGGGGGGAGAGCAGGGTAAAATGCAGGCAGTGGCATTTCTATTCTTAAAATACTGTTTTAAGTTTCCTCTCCACCAGGGAAATTTTACTGCCATTTCCTATACATAATCCCCAACCTCACACCAACTCATTGGATCCTCTCATCCCTCCCATTTCTGTTCTACTACCCTTCTTTTCCCTTCCCTTCTCTCCTTCTCCCCCACCCCTTCTTCCTCTTCCTTTCCTTCCTCCCCTCTTCCTCCTCTCTCCCCTTCCTCTCCTTCTCCTTCTTCTATCTCTCATTTTCCCAGGAGCAACTTAACCACTTTATTTGTTCTTCATTTTTTGGCCAACACATACTCTCTCTTTCACCTCAGAAGTTTATCAAGATGTTTTTGCAAAGATAAAATTTATCTTTGCAAACAAAGAATGTTCATTCCCTAAAGGATGCCAGTTAACATCTACTGTTAATGCACATTTCAAATTATTACACATATGTCTGTTTCCCCCCATGTCTATTAATTCTTGGAGGGTAGAAGTTGTGTTTCTGGGGTGCCCTTCTTAGATTTAGTCAATATTTAGTAAAGGACTGAAGCCATTTGGAGCTAATTAAGACCAGGCTCAAGTTTTCACTCTGCCACTTATTCACTGAGGACTTTAGACAATTAGCCTAACTCTTAGAGCCTCAGTTCCTTCATCTACAAAAGCATCAGGACTAGCATGAGGGAAGTGAGGCACACAGGGCTCAAAATTTAAGGAGGCACTCACTTGTAGGTTTGACAAAATTTAAGGAGCCTGAGAGTGAGTGCCTCCTTAAATTTTGTACTTTGGGAAACTTACTTGCTTTGCCCTAGTCCTGACCCAGATTATAAAATTGGGATAATAATGGTATCCATATTGTGAGCCACTAGCATTTTTTTACTGAGTTTTAGTGAGTGTTTTAAGTGTAGTTCCTATTATCATTTCAAGCTGCTTTATATGAGATTGTTCAGGAGAATTGTTAAATTTAATAGAAGCTATTTGAAAAGTAATGTTTAGAGTTATAATGATTCAAACAGACTTCTAATAATTTTCAACTTGGTGGAAAACAATGTTTTATACACATATTTGTTGTCCTAGGAGTTGGAATATATATGAATACCTCTTCACGTCTTGTCCCGAGTTATTATTACATAGAGTTGTCATGTGGGAAGCAGTTCATTGTTTATCTTGGAATATCTGTCCACAGGAATTTTGGTTAAGCCTCATATTTGACATCATTGTTGGATTTATATGTCCATAGCATCTTAATCCAATGCCTGTCTCTCCCAATTGGCATCATAGATGCCTATATTTGTACCTCAAGTTTCATTGCTCTAAAAGACAAATGCCCATCAAGTTGGGTGTTTCAACATTCCCAGGTTGGACATGTGCCCCAGATGCCCTTGGAAAAGTGTGCCTCTCCTGGTAAACTGCCATGAAAATTCTCATTGCATGTCTCCTCTTTGGTTTTCAAACAAGATCCCATTCTGACATGTCTGACTCCTCTAATGTTCTCTTTTTTAAAAAATTCTTCCTAACTTGTGATGAGCACTGGATATTATATGTAAGTGAAAAGTCACTAAACTCTACTCCTGAAACCAACACTACCCTATATGGTAACTAACTTGAATTTAAATAAAATATTGGAAAAAAAATCTTCCTGACATTAAAACAATGCCTTCAGAGGGCATTAGGTCAGGTATAATGCATACTCAGGTATAATATATATAATCTCTTATATGAACCTCTGGGGAAAAAATTACGATTATTTTGAAATATACTAAACTCACCCATAAAGTTAGAGCAAGCTTTTAAAACTGTAAATGTCTGGACTCAACTTAGTAAAATCTTCACAAGGAAGTGTCATAGTGCTCCCTCTGGGTAAATATAAAAAAGCTGAGCCACCCCCACCTCCTCCCCCCACTCCCCTCCCCCAGTCAACACATACACCTGAGGCTTCCCATGGTGAAAATTCCATGTCATGTAGCTCATCTGAAGTAAGATCATCCTCAAATAGCCTTTAAACTGGGTGAAACTTCATCCAGCTGTTTTCCCACAATGTGATGCCAAAGAAATGCTCAGGGACTTAAACACATTTATGTAGTGGTGGTTGATGATTGACAGGTGAGAATGTCAGGTGGGCTGAGGGACACCGAACAGCGGCAGGCAGTACTCGGCACATAGCAAGGCTTCCATCGATGCTATTATCTGTTGTGTAGGACATGCAGAGTGCAGAAGGGTACACACTCCGTCATTACGTCTACGAGAAACAAATGAGGAAATACACGTAAAGCAAAAAGACATCCAGAAACTACATGAAAATGTCAACAATAGTTGTGTTTGGACGACCAGGAATTCTTTCCCTTTCTTCTTTTCGATATATTCTCATTTTTCTTTAATGAATTGTATTATGTTTATCATGTTACTAAATTTTGAAAGATATTTTTGAGCTGGTCTGTTTTGTCTGCTCTCAGCCTTTATAAATCAAATACTCTCAAGACCTCTGAGGTGTTTGTCCTGAGAGAAAGGATGTGAGGGTGACTTCAGGGGAACTGACAGGGAGCCGTCCTCTGGCAATAAAGCTAATTGCTTTTTTACTTTTTCTTTTTGTCTTTTTCTTTTTTGTTTTCCCTTTTCTTTTTCTTCTTCCACCCTCCTTCCCTCCCTAAGTGGAGCTGAATCAATGATTTGCAGCTGGGAGAGCGGCCACAATTATTTCTCTAATTATTTTTTTCTACCAAATATTCCCATTGCCAAAGCTGCCTGTGCAAAATGAAAACACATAAACATTTACAAGCTTGTTGTTATTGCTTTTTAAGCAAAACAAAAATGAATTTATCCTAAAAGCAGCCAGACGGTGTGAGTCGACCTATTTTTTTTTAAGTTCCTTTTTTTACACCAGCAGATTTAGTAGCCAGAAACTGCCGGAGTCTCTTCACAGAATCCGAGCAACATAAAGACATTGACCTCCGTTAAACTCCTGACCAGCCCATCCAGTGAATAAAGTAAACAAAAAGCCCACAACTAAAGCTTGATTTTATGCCCCAGCTGTGGGACAGGATGTGAATTTTTTAAAACAAACAAACCAACAACAAAATGCAACCACTACCACCAACACCCCAGCATAAGGTGTGGCCCCACTCACCCAGAGCAGCACGAGTCCTTCCCCGAATGCTCCTGCACTAAACCCTGCATGAAACATGACTCAGAGCTCTGGGACTGTAAGAGCCCAGCCAGAGTTCACCTGGCATTAATTAAAAGCTCTGACTCAGGTGGTATATATGGAGGGACTTAGCATAAGTCAGTGCAGCAGTTGACAACCTTGAATGCACTGTCCTGATTCTTTGTGGTGAAAGGAGGGAGGGGGTTAAAATGATTGAGCACCCCTACAGCTCAGGCCCCCTCACCTACCTTAGCTCGGTTCATCTCTACAACAACCCTATGAGGTGAGGATTAGTGTTCCCATTTTGCAGGAACAAAATGAGGAAACTGGGGCCTAAAGAAGTAAAGTAACTTGGGGAGTGTCACCCAGTAAGTTCTTGGCAGAGCTAGGAATAAAACCCAGCTCCCCTTCCAGTTGCCCAGTAAGGATGGACTGGGAACTCCATAGTTTGAAGGATGCATCCCAGGAATCTCAAACCTGTTCTTTACCCAAATATTCAAGTACCTCAGCCCGACCCTGTGTCTAAACAGGCTTCTGAGTGGTTTAAAGGAAAGGTGGGGTTCTTTTTTAAATGACATTTTGGCTCATGGTGTGCTGATGACACCATAGCAACCATAACTTCCCATGGAGTCCGTGACCAGGTCTTAGGAGATGAAGAGGGTGATCCCGTCTTGTCTCTGAATCTTGTCACCAGATAGCACAGGAGCCAGGCTCTTCCAGCCTGATCCTAAAGTGGCTACAGCTCCCTCAGCAGGCTTTAGTTTAGCCTGGAAGGTTATGGGGTTAGAAGATAATGGGCAAATATTTTAGGACCAACTCCTCATAAAAGAACAGGAAGGCCTGGGAGAGGATTTCCCCAAATCTTATCTATTCCTGGTTGGACAACAGTCAATCTTCAGGACGGTGACACATCACAGTAAAAGGGCTGATTGCTGTAAACTTGATAAAGTTCTCAACCCAATGTTAAAATCAGGAGAAGATGCTTTTTGAAAAAATGTATGTCATAAGGAGGTCTTTTCAGAATTAACAGTATATTTTAAGGCACTCAAATAATTTGTCTATTCTAAAGCCTCATGTCTTAATCAACTATTACAAAATCTTCCCTCTTCAGAATCTTGGCAGGATTTTGAATTGGGCACTGATTAGTTTGGGGCAAGAGGGGATTGGTAGGCATTCACTTGGGGTAGGGAGAGATTTAGTTCTTTTTGAAAAGAAGGAGAAGTGAAATAGATATAAAAAGGTAACCCTCCTCACCAGGCCTTGGTTCCCACCGCTGAACTGCTGAGTCTATAAGCAGGCTCCTGCTTCATAAGAAAATGACCCCTTAATTTTGGCTCAAATTTCCTTTTAGTCATAATTACCTGTTATTATAATAATCTTATTACCACAATACAAAGCTCTAGAGGATAGGGAAAATATAAAAATCACCACTAATCCTATCACCAGCCCATAACAACATTTCAGGGTTTTTTGTTTTTTCTTCCCCCCTGCAAGTCTTTTTCCCTCTGTACGAGCTTCATTCATCCATTCAACAAATATTTACTGGAGAACTGCTATGTGTCAGATACTGAGTTCTCCATTGTTATAGCTATTGTGCTAAACACAACCGTTTCCCTCATTCTCACTGAATAGTACAAACAGCTTATATTTCTAGCATCAGAAAAAAAAAAGGCAACATAAAACCCCTCAAAATTAAACTCTATCCTTGAAGCCCCAGGTGATGTCCCAGGAGCACCTTAGGAGATCCTCAATGTGGGAAATGACTGGAGATCTAAACTCTGGTTATTTCCTATTCATTTGTGCAAGGAGAGGGGACCTCAGCTGGTCAGAGAGCCTGGTCTATCACTCATATCCAGGCCCGTCAGCCCCAATTACATGAGACCTTGACTGGAGGACAAATGTCCTCCCAGAAAGGAGCAAGCCTTCCCCTCCACACCTCCTGCACCTTCTCACCTCCACTGACCTGGAGCCTGGGCAATCTGGAGGCCTTGGGCACTTTGTCCCAAAGAGCACAAAACTAGATAATCTAGACAATCTGTTGTGCTCCTTGGGCCCTTGGAACAAACAAGATAGTAGTCCCCAGTTTGCCCATCTTGCCCTCCATGACAGTCAGCCTGGAGCCATACTCCCTCCAGGTCCTTGGCCCCCTGTGCCACCAACGTTGGAACATAAATGCAGAAACCACCAATCTTTCCAGCCAGCACAGGGTGCCTGTGTCTCCAGCCCACCTGGCAGGAACCCAGCACTGTCCTCCCACCCCTCTTGTCGCCCTCTCCCCTCCCCAACTTCACGGCCCTAAACTGCCTCTTCCCGTGTTCATCACATCCCCACACAAAGCTCGGGAGGGAAATTGAGCTGAGAGCACATGGGGAGACAATGGGTCCAGCAGACTTCTTGGAGGCCTCCTCCTAATGCAGAGGGGCTTTCTCAATGTGAAAGGCCCTGAGGAAACAGGGCCTTCATCTCCTTCCCCAAGGGTCACTCACCCCAACTTCCATCATGGTCTTTGTTCTTAGAACAAAAGCAGCATACATGAGGCCAGAAAAAAAAAATTCATGTGACTATAGATACAGTCAAAATCTCTTGATGATGATTTGTTCCCATTTTAAACATGAGGAAATTTAGGCTCAGAGAGGTTCTGTGACCTGCCCAAGGTCACACAGCTAGTAAGTAGAGAAGGTGGGATTTGGACCCAGGCAATCTCACGGCAGAGCATGAGTCCTAAAAACTGTCCTACATCACCTCCATGCCAGTTACATGGTACCTACTATGTGCCAGGCATTATGCTGGGCCCTTTATACAGGTTTCTTTAGTAACAAAACAACCCTATGAGGAGATTGTATCTAATCACAGTAAGTAATTTTCTGGACTCAAATAGACTCTGCCTACAATCTTTTAAATTCAATTAAGGCTATCACCTCTGATTTTGTGCCCTTTCTCCTCTGCTTTGATGTGCCACATTACAACGAATGTGAATTTCAGTGTGGAATAGACCTGCATTCAAATCCCAGCTCCCCCATATAGCAGCTCTATAACCTTGAGGCTCAGTTTCTTCACACATAAAACAGAGGTACATAGAACTTCCCAGTGGGTTGGGGGAAGAGGTAGTTAAGTGAGAGATTACGGGTAAAGCAATGATACCTAACATCGGTGTCCAGTAAATGACAATGCTTATTAGTAATAAACAGCAAGTATCGAAACGATGCACGTTCGGGGCTTCCTGGCTTTGCCGCAGAAGCTCCACAAGTCGGCACGTGGTGTATTAGAAAAGAGTTCAGTGATATTTATCCAACGTCCTTATTTACATGAGAAACATGATAAGACAGCTTTGCTCCTCGTCAGCTTCAAGCGTGAGCACCTTGAGTCATACTACCTGTTCATAAAACAAGGATAATAATGTACTTATTCAACTCACCTGAACCATATGCTTCCCCACACTTCTCCATTCTCACTCTTCCTAATTTCCACAAGACAAAATGTTATTTTCTCTGTGGAGAAACTCTCAGACACAGAATCCAAAGCAGGTTCCAGGCTCTGAGCTGTCAACAGAGAGCCCCATGTGGGGCTTGAACCCATGGACTATGAGATCATGACCTGAGCCAAAGTTGGATGCTCAACTGACTGAGCCACCCAGGCGCCCCAGGATATTTGCCATCTAAAAAAAAAAGTGTCAACTTTGGGGTTTGGGCATGGTGGGAACAGTTTCAATCTTGGATGGTGGCAATGAAGAATGCACAATTTTTTTCATTCTATCCAGCCCTACTTTTAACTGAGTTTGGCCTTATAAGTAGCTCCTAACTGTAGTAAAAGGAAAGAATGCTGAGCCTGACGTCAGGAAACCTGCTTTTTATTTTTCTTATTCATTTTTTTAATGTTTATTTATTTTTGAGAGAGAGAGCACAAGTGGAGCAGGAACAGAGAGAGAGAGAGAGAGAGAGAGAGAATCCAAAGCAGACTTCGTGCTGTCAACACAGAGCCCGACCTGGGGCTCAAACTCACAAACCATGAGATCATGACCTGAGGTGAAATCAAAAGTCACACACTCAGCCAAATGAGCCACCCAGGCACCTAGGAAACCTGCTTTTTAGCTTTACCCTTGTCAAACACTAGCTCTCGAATTCTAAGTGAGTCAACAGATTCCTGGGAGTCTCCGTTTTCCTATCTGTAAAAAGGGAGAAAATGCCTAGCTGCTAGTGTTGTGAGGCTTAAAAAAGATAATGGACACAAAAGCACTCTGAAAATCCTGGATAGCCAAAAGACATGAGATGTTATTGTGGACTGTACTGATTAAACTCTAAATTATCATTGATAACCATAATACTAACAGTAAGTTCCAGTTGCATTTAATTTCTGGTAAAAAGCACTTTCCAGAATGACATCCAGCTTTGGTCTGTGGTCATATAGTTTACTGGTAAATACTTGTGTATGGGTAGCAAGTGACATCCCAGATGTGTCTATGCCAACAGTAATGCAAGACAGCAATCGTTCCGATGTCTGATTCCTCCTCTCTGAAAGATGTCCCATTGTAAGTAATGGCACACATTTGGTATATTTGGAGAGTGGCAAGTGGCCATGTGGCTAGAGGAGAGTGAGCCAGGGAGATGGCGGGAGGGAATGAGTTCAAAGAAGCAGTAATAGACAAGGGTTTGTGGCATCATGGAAGGGGAAAGCCACCCAGAGGGCTGTGAGCAGAGCATGATGTGATCCAGCTTGGGTCTAACTGAATTAGTCCTTGTGGAAACAGGGAGGCCATGAGAAGAACATAATCTCTACAAGAGGCATGGTGGCTTGGAGTAGGGAGCTAGTGGTGGAGATGGTGAGAGGTGACAGGAGTCTGAATAGAAGAAATGATGTGTAGGAGAGAATGATGTCAAGGATGAACCCAGATTTTGGCCTGAGCCACTGGAAAGAAGACAGTGGAGCAGGTCATGGGGAGACCAAGAATTCTGCTTTTAAAAATATTTGCAAGCATTATACTTTTGAGTTTTACTAAAAAAATTTCCCATATATGATGTAAAAAAAAATAGGGGCACCTGGGTGGCTCAGTCGGTTAAGCTGCCGACTTCGGCTCAGGTCATGATCTCGTGGTCCGTGAGTTCGAGCCCCGCGTTGGGCTCTGTGCTGACAAGCTCGGAGCTTGGAGCCTGTTTCGGATTCTGTGTCTCCCTCTCTCTCTGACCCTCCCCTGTTCATGCTCTGTCTCTCTCTGTCTCAAAAATAAAACATTAAAAAAAATAAAAATAAATTTTTTTTAAATAAAAAATAAAGGGACCACATACACATAACCTGCATTATACTTTTCAAAACAATTTCTCATCCACAACCTCATTTGGTCCTTGTGAAAAGCAGTCTTGTGAAATTGCTGCTACTATCCCTACTGTATCAGTGAGATTTCAAGCAGAGACGTGGAATCAGAGACAGAAAATAAGGGATTTGTTCGAGAATTAAGACCTTCTGCAAGTGTATGAACTGCCGGAGAAGTGTGTTGGGTGTTGTGCCTACTGTTGACACAGGTCAGTGGACTGCAAGTTGGGAAGGAAAGCTAGATGTGAAGTGATATGAGCAAGAACAAACCGGAACCACATGAAAAATCTGGACCTCATGTAGATTGACTGGAACCCTTGTCTGTCTTCTGCCACCTCCAATCTCAGTATCATGGATGAGCTGTAGGAGAAGCTGTGCCCTTTGCACCCAACTCCACATACTCTGGCCAGGACTTGACAAAGCTAGGATCGAGGATCTAGGAGGATCTAGGAGGAGCTAGAGGCCCTGTGGGCCCACCTCTGTCAACTAGCTGAGTTAGTAGATCAGCAGCAAAGTGCATGTGCTGCCACAGTGCCTGCCACAGCTTGAACATTGCCCTCTTGCAATGTTGGTGGGAATGCAAACTGGTGCAGCCACTCTGGAAAAGTGTGGAGGTTCCTCAAAAAATTAAAAATAGACCTACCCTATGACCCAGCAATAGCACTGCTAGGAATTTACCCATGGGATACAGGAGTACTGATGCATGGGGCACTTGTACCCCAATGTTTACAGCAGCACTCTCAACAATAGCCAAATTATGGAAAGAGCCTAAATGTCCAGCAACTGATGAATGGATAAAGAAATTGTGGTTTATATACACAATGGAGTACTATGTGGCAATGAAAAAGAATGAAATATGGCCCTTTGTAGCAACGTGGATGGAACTGGAGAGTGTGATGCTAAGTGAAATAAGCCATACAGAGAAAGACAGATACCATATGGTTTCACTCTTATGCGGATCCTGAGAAACTTAACAGGAACCCATGGGGGAGGGGAAGGAAAAAAAAAGAGGTTAGAGTGGGAGAGAGCCAAAGTATAAGAGACTGTTAAAAACTGAGAACAAACTGAGGGTTGATGGGGGGTGGGAGGGAGGAGAGCGTGGGTGATGGGTATTGAGGAGGGCACCTTTTGGGATGAGCACTGGGTGTTGTATGGAAACCAATTTGACAATAAATTTCATATATAAAAAAAAACTGAGAACAAACTGAGGGTTGATGGGGGATAGGAGGGACGAGAAGGTGGGTGATGGGTATTGAGGAGGGCACCTTTTGGGATGAGCACTGGCTGTTGTATGGAAACCAATTTGACAATAAACTTCATATATTGAAAAAAAAAAAAAGAAAAGGGTTCCTGCTTCACTCCCACCTTCCAAATCTAGCAAAATGTGCCTTGGAGCCAACTTGAAATGGAATCCACCAGCTTATGAGTTGCTAGAAAGACTCATAGCTTTGAATACCCAAGTGGACAATTTGTTAAATAAAGGGAAGGAAATTCTGGGAACCAGGATCCCAGCTTAGCTAAGTTGACATGGTATAAAACCACCACACTTACTTTACAAGTGAAGAAAATTACCACCCAGAGAAGTCAACCAACTTGCCCATTGCCTTGCAGAACATTGGTAGCATTTTATCAGGTCCCAGGTTTGCTGACCTCTTGCCAACTGACTTTAGTTTATATTCTTTGAATGCTTGCTATGTGGCAGACACTGAATCATCACATCCTATGCTCGCCACAAGTCTATAGAATAGGTATTATTATGCCCGTTTATAGATGAACATGCTGAGGCTCAAACAGAAGTCAATGAACCAATGTAACATGGCTATGGAAAGGGAAAGCTGAGACTCAAACACAGGTTGGTCAGACCTCAAGCCTCACACTCTTAGCCTCCCTCTGGGCGTGTGGTCTTTCCTGCCACTAACTCCATGCCTGCCCTCTTTCCCAGGGTGGAGTATCCGAACATGGCTCACACTAAGAGAAATCCTGACACCCCAGTTTCTCCTCTGTAGTCTGTGGTGCTGGTCTGCGGCCAGTTCCCTGCCACTCCAGGGACAGTGTAAACCCACGGTGGGAAGTGCTCTGGTTTGTGCAATTAGGAGGTGCACCGAAGGAAACATGTACTCCAAACACAATGGGCCAAAAGCACCAGAACACAGCTCGGACCTGGAAGAAGCCCGTCTGCTCTTGGCCACAGTAACCAGAAGCCTAAAAATCAAGCAAATGTTCCCTCGATGCTGAGAAATTTTCCATGATTCCAGAGAGGCCAGGAAATAGAGCTGGGTGGGGGTAGGGGAAGGCCTAATGAATGCTTTAGTAATGAAACTTAAGATCTGTGGCTTTGGAGTTAGCAAATAACTCTATATTCATTTAATTCTCTTGATGATGACCCTAATAATATTAATAACATCCATTATTACTCATTGCAATTGACTGTTTATTTTGTGCCAGGCTCTCTTCTAAGCATTTCACATTAATTAACCCAGTTATCCCACACAGTAAGCATTTAGAGTAGAGAGTATTATTGTCACCATTTTACAAATGGGGATGCTGAGGCACAGAAAGTTTAAATAACTAGCCCACAATTATAGGAGCCCAGGGAGTCTGCCTCCAGAGCATAACCTCTCAACCTTTACCCTAATCTGTCCCTCAACAACCCTGTGACAGAGGGAGACAGAAAGGGAGAGTGGCAGGACTATGGTTCCCATTTTGCAGATGAGGAAACTGAAGCTTGGGATGGTTGAATAAGACATCTAAAGCCTTCCTGGCAAGCCAGGTTTGAAGCCAGAGCTGTTGGACTACAAAGCCCATGCTCTTTCCACTCTGCCACTCAGCCCTGTTAAGTGAGTGGCACATTCAGGACTTGAAACCAAGTCTAACACAAGCCCAACCGCAGTTGCTTATGATTTGCTAGAAAGACTCATAGCTTTGAATACCCAAGTGGACAATTTGTTAAATAAAGTCAGCCTAGAGGCCCAAAGATATCTGCCTGGTGAGTGAAAGGGTGCTCTCACACTTTCAGCCAGGAAAGTACCAACACTGACTTCCCCACCTTGGAAATGTTGCCTCACACCCTGGAACCAAAAGAACAAATATATTCTGATTCTTGGAAGTCAGACAACCCCAACTCTGGTCTATGGCCCTAACTGGGGTCACCTCAGTGTTCAGCCCCTTGGAGAAAATGGTGTAGCCACTTATCCATAATTCAACAAAATTCATTCATCCAGCATGGCCTTACTAGGCATCCTCTCCATACAGACACACTACGGGGGGTGGGGAGGACATACACAAAGGAGCTCACACACAGCTCCTGCCCTCAGTGACTTTATTGGGTACCTGGAGAATTCCAGTTCCTTCCCAAGACCTTCCCCACCTATACCACTTAACCAAATAATGTCAAGAAACACTATCACAGGAACCAACGGAAGTTAGTAGGAAACAGCTGATAAAAATTTCTTTCATCATTGACTCAGTTAATAAGTAAATATACGTTGAGTTTCTCTTATTTGTCAGGCACTCTGCTAGGCACTTTGGAGGCGAATCACATTTAATCTTCAAAACACCCCTGTATAGGAGATATTACTATCTTTATTTTACAGATAAGGAAACTGAGACACATGGAAGGAGAATGACTTGCTCAAGATTATCCTGGGGGTTAGTGTTAGTAATTATAGAACCCAAATCTGACTTCCAACTCGGAGTTCTTTTATTTCATTGATCTATTTTTTTTAATGTAAGCTCTATGCCCAACATGGGGCTTGAACTCATGTCCCTGAGATTAAGAGTCATATGCTCTACCAAGCAAGCCAGACAGGTGCCAGGTTCTTTTAATCCCATCATACTAGAAAGGGAATTATAAGATCCTGGAGATCCAAGAAACAGGGAGTGAGAGGGGCAAATTGATGAGAAGCTAATTAAAGTTTTCTTTTTTTACCTACCAGTGAAAAGCAGAAGTGACTAAGACAGCTAGTTATCCAACAACGTGACCTGTTCCCCATCCATAGTGGACAGATGTTGCAGGAAGTGACTGCCAAGCCAGGTCTCCCTTTCCCCTTGCATCATGCTATGGCCATGTGACTTGTTCTCACCAATAGAATGTGGACAAAGGCAATGTATATCACTTTTATGTCTGAGTATTTAAGAAGTAGATGTGCTTTCTACTCCCACTTCTCCCATCGGCTGGTGGACGGCAGAGGGTCCTGTGGACACTGGGATCCTGCAACCCTCTTGGGAGAAGAGCACCTTGGTAAACAGATATGTCTGAGCTTGATGTGAACGAGAAACGAATTTCTATTCTGTTGGTCCATTATACATTTGGGAGGAGCTGTTACTTATTACAGCATCTAGCATGACCTTAACTAAATGTGGTGGCCATATTTAGGCCAACACGCTAGGCTCTGGGTTATTCATTCCACCTTACAGGTAGTAAAGAAATCAATCTATCTGTACCTGTATCAAATCACAGTTACATACAGGCTAATCAGCCTTTCTTTTTTTTTTTAATTTTTTTTAACTTTTATTTATTTTTGAGACAGAGAGACACAGAGTATGAACGGGGGGGTGGTCAGAGAGAGAGAGGGAGACACAGAATCTGAAACAGGCTCCAGGCTCTGAGCTGTCAGCACAGAGCCCGATGCGGGGCTTGAACTCACGAACCGCGAGATCATGACCTGAGCCGAAGTCGGATGCTTAACCGACTGAGCCACCCAGGCACCCCTAATCAGCCTTTCTAAGGACAGGAAAGGCCCTTGATCAGAGGTGCAACCTTCACTAGACAGTGAGGACTCCAAGGACAAGAGCTGTCTCACTGTTCTCTGCATCCCATGTCTCGGACAGTGCCTGGCTCCTGGTGAACAACCAATGTGTGCTTAATGAACAGATAATTTCCCAGGACCTCTTTGCCACCAGAAGATAGTAAACGGATGCAAGACTGAAACTTAGTGGCAGATACCTTGAAACCAGAAACAAAGGGAGTATTTCTAAAATCTCCAGGAGAGAATCTTAACTAAGTCTTGAGCCTCCTCTCCACCAGACAGACCTGACAAACACAACAGCAGATAGCAATACGGAAATATTTGGGACTTACAACAACATTACACTTATAGTAAAACAAAAGAAGAAATCCCTCAATAAAATACCCTTGTGAAGGCCCCAACAGGGAAGGTTTCCTATGTCATGAGCTGAAGGGTTTCAATCCTGTCCTAATCCATGACCGGCCCTCGTATTCCCAAAGGATTTTTCTGCTTAGAAAGTTTTATGGGGAGGGCCTTGAAATACCCTGGGGGAGAGCTTATGGTAAATGTTTTAACAGGGTACAGTAGCCAAAATATGATACTTGATGTGGAAGAAAAGCCAGATGGTGGCTGAGATGTCAGGAAATACAATTTTCTGTTTTATCTGGGGAAAATTTTTTCCCTGAATTCCAGAACCTATGGTGATCTGGCCTCATAGAGAGTCAACTTGAAGCCTCAACACGAAAGGATCTCTTTGTATTTGTTAGGGAGGGGGTCCTGGACCACTACATCTGGGACCACTCAGCAGCTGGACTAGGTCCCTCTAACTAAGCTGCAGCAGAATTCAAATGATTTGACTAAGAAAGAGATTCATTCATTTGAAGGCCTGTGGGCTGATAAACATGAATGAGTTGATGAGAGCCCATGCTAGGTGACATGTGCCCTGCAGATATTGCTTCTTTACCATGGATACTTTGAAGATATTTATCTTCACAATAACCCTGAAAAGAGGTATCATGCTACCACCTTACAAATTCATCAACTGAGGCATGCCGGCCATCCAGCCAGGAAATGGCAGGGTCTGGCTTCAAGTCCAAGTCTTAGAGGATGCCAAAACTGCAGACGCCCCTTGGGTAGTACCTTCCTGACTCCTGATCCAACATGTTTCCCACCACAGCACCGCTGCCTGGGGCAAAGGGAAAGACATTCCTGCCTTAAATTACACACAGTGCCTCCACGTTAGGATTTGGTTTTGCTAAAGGGACAGGGCTAAAATATCTATAATTTAAAGGCTCAGGAGATACCATAAATACACGAGCTCTCAGGAAACTCCTTGGCCCCTCACTTTGGTGTCTAGTTAATTCAATTGCCATCACCACCAAAGGCAATAGCATACATTTCTCCTCTTTTGCTTCTATCCTTATGAGCACAGCGTTAGCTGTTGTTCTATAACCTTCTTTTACGATGAGGTGCCTGAAATATAACACTCTCAGCAGTTTAGAGCACAAAACTGACTTTAACACATTATGGTACATTTGGGGATTCAAACCTCTTGGAAGCAGGTCAAACGCAGGTACCGAGTTTGCTGCAGAATTCAGCTAGCTGAGTCGGACACATAAAGCTGCCTTTGCATTCCAATCTGTTATACCTCTAAGCCCAGCTCGATGATTTCCCCAAGCCCCAAAGCTGGGGAATGCCAAGCTCATTCTGGCTGGAAACCAAGCACAGTCTCCAGAGCTTAGACCAAAATTGTTTTTTCCAGGACCCCTTGACATGTCTATGTCACCTGCCTCCTTTTCTGAGCCCCTCTGAATTCCTCTCTCTCTAGGCCAGCCATTCTTGCTCTCTACCCCAACCTCCTCTCATAAAGTTTTCTTTTCCTTTTTTATCCTTGTCCTGCGGAATAATCATTTAAAAATTTTTTATATCCCTTGGTATTTAAAACTGCCTACTTATCACAAAAATAGGACAAAAAGCATCATCCACATCCTGCCACTTGCCCTTCCCTAGTTCATTTGCAGACATAATACCTACAGAGTTAGCATATTTATATCATAGGTACAATTTGGGCAGCTGCTATAGTCCTTTATGGCTGGGTGGCAAATGGATTTCATCTCTTGTTCTGACTCTGTTCAGCCTACCTGGGCAGCTGACTTAAAAGATCCTAGACTCAGCAGGTAAGTGTGGTGGGACAATTCGTGTTTTTGCCATTGACTCATGTTATGGAGAAAGGACAGTGTGGGAGCACACAGACATACTTGCTTTTCTATATTGTCAATGTTTGTGGTAGTTGTCTGATAATATCATCTGTACCAATTCTTCCCATCCCTGGGGGCATGGAAGTCGAGTCTATTTCCCATTGAATCTGGGCTGGCTTTTTGACCAGTTTTGACCACTAAAAGGCAGTGAAAGTGACACCGTGACTTCTAGCCCTTTGAGGTTTTTTTTTTTTTTCTTTAGTTTATTTATTTATTTTAAGGTGGGGACAGAGAGAGAAGGAGAGAGAGAATCCCAGGCAGGCTTCTTGCTGTCAGCACAGAGCCTGACATGAGACTTGATCTCACAAACCATGAGATCATTACCTGATCCAAAATTAAGAGTCAGACACTTAACTGAGCCACACAAGTGTCCTAGTCCTTTGAGGTCTTAAAGCCTCTTGGGATCTAGCCACCATGTAAAGAAATTTCAGTTGGACTAGATGGGAGATCCCATGGAGAGAAAGAGAAGCCCAGTCAGCCCCAGATGTTCCAGCCACCTCAGTGTAGCACCAGGCACGGGAATGAAACTACCTTGGTTACATAGCCCACGCCAGGTTCCTAGCTAAATGCAACCACATGAGTGACTCCGTCAGTATGACATGCACCAGAAGAATTTTCCAGTAGAACCCAGCCAATCCACGGAATCATGAGAAATAATACAATGTTGTGGGTTGGACCACAATTTGGGGTATTCTGTTACATAGCAGTAGATAACGCATATGACACAATTATTTTACTGGCTGATTTTCCTAATTTCCACTTTAGACCATCAAGTCACCTCTTGCATAACATATTCCCTGACCCTTCTCCACCCAGATGGAAATTGCAATTCTCTCTTTTGTGTCCCTTCTGACTCTTCAGCTGTCTCCTCTCCTGGACTGTGGATTGCTGGAGGCCACCGTCTGGATTTCATTCATATGTGTACCACCAGCTGGCATAGTGAGTGGTAAGAGCTCAATAAGTGTTTGATGAATGAACCCAATAAATAAGTTTACCATTGCACTGTGTCTTCCCTCTGCTTGCACTACTGCCTCCCCTCCCCCGTGCACTGGCAAGTCTCCCTCACTTCACCAAATCTCTTATCAGCAAGGACTTCCTCTACCGCCATATTCAAAATAGCAACTTCCTCTATCCCTCTATAGCCTTTTATCACTTTTATTTTCCTTGATAACCTGTATAACTCTCTGAGAGCTTATATACCTATTTCCGGCATGTCTCTCCCCATTAAACTGTAAGCTCATGATGTCAGAGACTTGTTTTATTCACTGCCATGCCCCAGTACCAAGAACAACACTTGACATCTAGTAGGTGTTCAATAAATATCGTTGGATGAATAAATAACTTAATATATGTATCATAACAAGATCTACAAATTTTGGTAGTTTTCTCACTTTGAATTTGGGCTGTCCTGTATTTCATCTTTGAGCCTTTGTGGTAGGCATGGTTAGCACACACCAATATCCAGTTCTCTCTTCCTGCCTGGGCCTATAGAAGACTAGTCATCCCAACAATTTTGCAGTTAGATGTGGCCATGTGAGTAGATCTGGCCACAGGAAGTGAGCGGAAGTGACAGCTAGCACTTCCAGGCTGAAGCACAGCTGAGAGAATGTGTTTTCTCCGCAAGCTCTCACCCTGCCTTATGTTGAGATGATGGGGACACCAAATCAAAGGAGTGTGGGATTGTGGAGACACTGTATGGAGAACAGCCGCCCTGGAGAGTCGCCCATAACCACAGGGGACTTTTCATGAGTCAGAAATAAACTCGTGTTAAGTCACTGAGATTTTAGAGTGGGCTGTTAGTACAACAGCCTAGCCCAACCTGATCCAAAAGAGCCTATTTGGTTCAAATTCCTTTAAATCTGAGAAATAGATGAGGCGCATGTGTGGGAAGGAGGGAAGGAATGAGGTGTTTCCATCACCCAACTACTAATCTACAATTTCAAAGCACAGAAGTGCAGACACTCAGAGAAGTGTCTGCTCTGAGCCAGGCACGATGCCAGATCCTAAGCGAGGCACTGAGGAAACAGGGATGGATGTGACCCTATCCTTCTCCTCACAGAGCTCACAGACCAGTAAGAGAGACAGGCATGTTACTAAACTATGATGGAATATTGCATGGGTATAGTTCTACTATGTACAAAATGCTCAGAGCACACGGAGGGTGGGACAATTCTTTCTGCCCGTTTCCGTATTAAGGTCACTCTGGGCTCAGCTGAACAGGCACTGTTCCTAGAATACTCACAGGAGCCAGACCAGGTCAGACTATGTCTGGCAGTTAAAGTGGGCAAACAAGAAAAGGGGGCAAAGTTTTCCTTCCTTCCTTATCATCCCTGCTGTTGTCTCCTGCATTCTGGCTCTCCTTTCCCAATGTGGAAGGCCTCCCCTGGCTCTGCATGTCTTCCCTGAGGCTGTCCCCTAAAATCAAAGCTCTAAGCTGCTGTACTAGTCAGGATTCTCCAGAGAAACAGGGTGATTGATTGATTGATTGTAAGGAATTGGCTCACGTAGTTATGGAGGCTGAGAAGTCCCAAAATCTATAATCACAAAGTCAGAAACCCAGGAGAACCAGTGTTGTAGTTCTAGTCCAAGTTCACAGGCTTGAGAATCAAGACAGGCAACAGTGTAACTTCTGGCCTGAAAACCTGCAGTCTCAAGACCCAAGAAGAGCCAATGTTTCAGTTCAAGTCCCAGGGCAGCAGTCAAGCAGGAGTTCCATCTTACTCAGCTTTTTTTGTTCTATTCAGACCTTCAATCCATTGCATGAGGCCCACCCACATAAGAGAGTGCAATCTGCTTTACTCAGTCTATTGATTCAAATGTTAATCTTATCCAAAAAGAGCCTCACGGGCAAATCCAAAAAATATTTGACCAAATGTCTGGGCACCCCATGGCCAGTCAAGCTGACACATAAAATTAGCCATCGCAGCTGGTGACAATTGTCCTGCCTGCTTTCCCATTGATTCACGGTCAGTTCACCTTAGGAAGCAAAAAGGAGAGGAAGAGAATCCAATAAAACATTGCACAATGACAATGAAAATAAATCTCATTCATTTAGTGGCTATGGATAGCCAGGCATGTTAGACACATGCTCTCTAATCTTTGTAACAACTCTGCAACATGGGAAGAATGAGCCTTATTCTCTAGAAGGAACTTCAAGGTCAGAGAGGTTGAGTACCTGGCCCAAAGTCGCACTACCAATAAGTCATTGTATCTGCTAGTGGCTCTTAGAAGTCTGTACAGCACAGGCTTCTATCTCCTGCCCTGTGATCCCTGCCCAAGATCCTGACTTTCACATCTGTTCTGCCTGCTCTGGAGCCCTATGGTTATAGTTTCCTTCCTATGTATGTGCAATAGTGAAGTAAAAAATCCCAGCTACCAGCCACTTAATAAAAGGATGTGGTCATGTCAGCATGAAGACAGCAGGGCAGTAGATCAGTCGATTGCAAGAGTTTCAGGAACTCATATTCCCTGACTTCTCCCAGCAACCTCACCTTGCTACTTCTGCAAAGTCATTAAGGGAACAGCTTCTGGCCCGGAAGGTGCCTTCCAAGGGCACCCATGGGAAGACAATTCAGAAGCTGGTGCTCTGATGACAAGGGTCTTCTGTATCTGTTGCCCTTGAGCCTGGAGACCTCTATCATTTCTGCCTAGGTTAGTTTTATAGACTCTTGAGGAACCATGAGGCTGCCACTTTAAAACAGCTCCTTACCCTTTATTCACTGGTCACTTCAAGTATGTGATCCAATTGCTTCTCCAATCGGAAACAATTAAGGAGGAGGTAGTGAAGTCAGCCAGCTGGAGTGCAGGTGCAGATGGCCTCAGGAAAAGTCAGAAGGACTGTTGTCACTGTACCTTTGGGTGCACGACGAGAGGACAATGAGTCAAAACATAAGCATAAGCCAATGTCTTCACCCATTCTGGCTGCTGTAACAGAAAACTGCATAGTGGATGGTTTATAACAACAAAAGCTTATTTCTCAGAGTTCTGGAGACTGGAAAGTCCAAGATCGAGGTTCTGGTGGATTCGGTGTCTGTTGGGCCCATTTCCTGGTTCACAAACAGCTGTCTTCTTGCTATAACCTGACATGGCTAGAGGGGAAGAGAGGGCTCTCTGAGACCTCTCTTTTAAGGATACTATTCCCAGTTCACGAGGGCTCTGCCAAAGGCCCAACTTCCAAATATCACCACATTGGGAATTAGGTTTTAACATATAGTTTTAGGGGGCACAAATATTCAGTCAATAGCAGGCAAGGAGCACAAGATCTTTAGGAACAAAACATTTTTAATGTTCATCTTCTGCTGAGAAACTGTTAGCCCAAGAACCAGGACATTTCCTTGGTTACAAAATTAAACTGTGAGGGTAAAGGGCAAGATAAACATGCCATTCTAAGAGTTTCTGAGGACAAACCCAGCGACTGTGTGTGTGTGTGTGTGTGTGTGTGTGTGTGTGTCTTTAAAATAGTTCTTACTGGGGCACCTGAGTGGCTCAGTCGGTTGAGCGGCCGACTTCGGCTCAGGTCATGATCTCACGGTCCGTGAGTTTGAGCCCCACGTCGGGCTCTGTACTGACAGCTCAGAGCCTGGAGCCTGTTTCAGATTCTGTGTCTCCCTCTCTCTGACCCTCCCCCGTTCGTGCTCTGTCTCTCTCTGTCTCAAAAATAAATCGTTAAAAAAATTTTTTTTAAATAAATAAATAAATAAATAAATAAAATAATAAAATAGTTCTTACCTACAATTGCAGTTGGGCCAAGACCAGAACGCTTACTCTAAAATCCACACAAACACCATGCATCCTCCATTTCATCCAACGTCACCTGTACAAGAGGCACGTTTAGTATAAGAAAACACTTATTCTTCCCATCTGAAATACAAGCTCTTGGGATTTCACAGGGACCGTTTGAGGAAAATCTATAACCAGTGATTTTTCAGTCTTTGTTTTGGACTCCAAACAAATAAAAAAAATAAATATTGGTGTTTCTACTAGCAACAATAACTCATTATGGCATAGACATAGGGTTTTACTGCAGGATGGGAGGGTGGGGTGAAGAGAGGGCATGTGTGAACTAAACAAGCCCCTCAAATGATTTGGATGCACAATGGAGAGATAATTAGCGTGGACTTCTACATGACACAGATCCTAATAGGGGACTGCCTAGTCCAGCTTCGTAGACCAGACAGATCTCACTTTATTTCTCCTTTGTCTAATTTAAATTTAAACAAATATTTATTAATAAGACAATTAAAAATAAACTTGAATCTCTTTGGATCACTCTCTGTTTTCTTTTTATCTTTTCTAGAAAATTGAACCAGCCAGGAGCTGCATTTGCAGGAGGACATGGACTTTGGAATCAGAGAGATCCAGGCTTGAATTCTAGTTCCTCTCGACGCAGGGCACTAAATCCCTTGAACCTCAGTTTCCTCATCCTTGGACCCAGATAATCCTATCACCTTTTAGCATTTGAAGTGTCTTTTATGCAACAGACACTCACTAAATTTTTTCTGGTCCGCTGCTTCTCACTGTAGGTTACCTCCCAAGTACATTTCTAAGAATTGGCCTATTGTATATATTTGTCATTTTTAATAGCTCTAGAGTATTCCATTGTGATAATGTCAAAATTTTCCCTGCCATTTCTCCAGTGGCATTTGGATTGTTTCTATTTTCCTTTCTTATGAATTGTACTGCTATGAACATCTTTAGACAGATTACTTTTTTCTCCTTATTTCCGTGAAATAAATTTCCAGCAGTAGAATTACTGGATCAAAGAGTAGGAACAGCTTTGTAGCCCTTGTTATTTATTGCCAGATGAATTTTCATTTTCTTTTTTTTTTTATTTTCTTAAAAAAAATTTTTTTTTCAACATTTATTTATTTTTGGGAAAGAGAGAGACAGAGCATGAACGGGGGAGGGGCAGAGAGAGAGGGAGACACAGAATCAGAAACAGGCTCCAGGCTCTGAGCCATCAGCCCAGAGCCTGACGCGGAGCTCGAACTCACGGACCGCGAGATCGTGACCTGGCTGAAGTCGGACGCTTAACCGACTGCGCCACCCAGGCGCCCCTGAATTTTCATTTTCTAAGAAACTGTCATCTGAGAGAGCCCAGCATATGTGGTAGATATTACGAACGGTTTCCATCTGTCACTGCTGTTCCTGTCACAAGACGTACTGGAGAAAGCATTCCCAGACTCTCAAATCCCATGAAGGGCACTAAGTGGTAGGAAATGTGGAGTAAATAGAGAAGAAATATAAAGACCTGGAATGTGTACAGATGCAGGGCTGGGAGAGTGAAGGTTGATCAAGTTCTCTGCATTTAGGGATTAGGATATGACAAGACCAAGTACTTTTGTCTGAACATAAAGGATGCTGGGGGACAATTCTTCAAATAAGTTCATGTTTACTCTTTTTATTCTATATACATTTATGAGCACTTACCTAACTTAACTCACCACCGGCATTTATGTGGTGTCAGAACCTGCCCACCCCACCCCCACCCCCGCCGCCCCTACTCACTTTAAAGTTTGAGAAAGGTGAGAGGTGCAAGTCTGGCCCTGCTTACCAAGGGCTTCTTTCTACTAAGATACTGGAAGAGAAGAGACTTGCTTAAGAAGCTAAGGAAACCCCATTAAGGGTATGAGTAGAGCCTAAAATCAGAGGCAAAGAATAAAACTGAGGTACAGAACACAAACAAGAGCTTCCCTGGGATAAGCAAATAAAAGAGAAGCAAGAGTGTCGGGGACATATTTGGAATAAAGGAGGAATCTGGATAGGAGTAGGGGTGGAGACAGGGGTAAGACAATAGTAAACCAAGGCAATTTCTTAAAGCTTTTTAATAGTGCTATTCAAATCTCAAATATCTTTGCCAATGTTGTTTCCTGCTTGATCTATCTATAACCAAGAAAGCTATATTAAAATAGTGAAGGATTTGTTAATAACTCTTTGTAGATCTAACAAAGACTTTACATATTTTGAAGCTATGCTCTTAGATAAATGGGTTTTCAACTATCTTCCTGATAAATTGAACTTCATAGTATCATGCTAAGTGATTATCTTTTTAAAGTTTTCCCCTCAAAGTCTATTTTAATTTGCATCAATTTCACTGACCCTGCTTTCCCTTGGTTAATATTTTTCCTGTTATATTTTTTTCTAGCCTCTGACTTTAAAACTTGTCTGTGTTCATACATTATAATTGAGTCTTTTATGGAAAGCATGTGCTAAATTTTGGTTTTATATAGCCTGAGAGTCTTTGTGTTTTAACAAGAGAGTTTAATCCATTTACATTTATTTGGATTACTGATTGATTTGCATTTATTTCTACTCTCTTATTTCTATTTGTCTTTTTTTTTCTATTTGTCTTTTCTATTCATACCACTTTTACTGTCTTATGCCCACTCTTCTTACCTTCTTTGGATTGATTGCATTTTTTTCTTTTATCCATTCCTATTCTTTTCACCAAAGTTAAATAGTTCCATTACCTTTTTCTCAAAAAATACCATGTGCTTAGAATGCCTTAAATCTGATCACCCACTTCTCCACACTTACACACTATTTTTGTCCATATTATAGTTCTATTCTCTTTGCCCCAAACAGACATTAGACATTATCATTATTTTGGAAATTAAATGTTGGTTTTGTCTACAAATCTACCAAAATCTTTACTCACCCTTATCTTTCTTCAAAAACATCAATTGCTTCCAACCACACCCATCCAATTCCATTCTCTTCATGGGTGTTTTCTCCTTATTACCCAAACACCTGACCCATCACTGTATGGAAGTACACTTGTATACCTTCTCAGTTTACCATGGGGAAAATTTTAACAATCACACTGCCTCCTTTTGCCAGGAAACCATGAGCTTTATCTACCATGAGTGATGGCATTCTTATTGCCAGCAATCAGCTCAAAAGTTTCATGTTAACATTTGCATTCTTGGACATTCCAGGAACTGTCTGCTGTGGGTCAGATTTCCTGGAAAGCAGACTCTGATATGGATATTAACATTTAATAAACTTACTGGGGGAATAATCTCAGAATAAACACAATGAAGGGCATGAAAAAGCAGAATTAAACTGAGGGAGAAGTTAGGGTATTGAAACACTCACAGTAAAGTTCTCACCTAATCCTGGATGGAGCTCTGGAGCTTGGATGGGTCTTCAGTCTCTCAGGACCCCTCAGAAAGGGGGTGTGACCTTGGACGAGAGCAATGTTCACATAAGTTTCAAGTCAAAGAGAAGGAGAGCAATGGAGCGACAGCTTGAGGATGTGGTATGGTCAGGAAGAGATTTCTTTATTTTTTTTTAAGTTTATTTATTTACTTCTGAAAGAGAGAGAGTGCGAGCAGGGCAGGGGCAGAGAGAAAGGGGAACAGAAGACCTGAAGTGGGCTCTGTGCTGACAGCAGAGAGCCTGATGTGGGGCTTGCACTCACAAACCATGAGATCATGACCTGAGCCAAGGTCAGATGCTTAACCGACTGAGCCACCTAGGCACTCCAGGGAAAGATTTCTTTAAATGAAAGGAATGTTAGCACTTTTTAGGTTAAAGGTAAGGAACTAGAGGAAATGGGGTTTTCCAACCATCAGGAGGCCTGGCAGTGGGAGGGAGGCCCTTTGCTGAGACACTATGGCACTGTGAGAGAAGCAGCCTTGAAAACTCTGGACCACTAGGGAAAATAACTCTGTGTATGAGTGCAGATGTGCATGTTTGAGAGTTACTCATTAAACAATTGTGAGAATGGAGAGGTATGCCTGAACCTCACACAGATGGGGAGATCTTGAAGGGAACCAGACCTAGAAAAGAATCTATGCTTTCAGGAAATATACAATTTAAAAAACCTGTTGAACTTACTGAATCACTATTTCCCAAACTTCTATGACCACAGAACTTTTCATTTTTCTGGAATATCTGTTGATGTGTCTCATAGCATTCCTCAAAACATAGTTTGGGAAATAATGGGCCAAGTAACAACCTCAAGACTTTACTCAGTCTTCCAATGATCAATTCATAAACCAGGACATAAATTGAATGAAATAGAAGGCTGATTTAAAAAAAACACAACTTTTTTATTAACGGTGTTTCAATTTGGAAAACATTTACAGAGTGTCTATTATGTACTAGAAACTGCTCTGCGCCCTAAGGACATGGAGATGACAAAGGCAAGAAGGGCCTTCCTTCCACGAGCTGGCAGCCTGTAGGGGGTCTCAGGTGGTCTCTAAATAAATGTTACACTGAGCAGCAGACCCCTTGATAGGAAGACAGACCCTGGGTGACCAGCACAGAGTGACCTTGCGTGTTCAGACATCGCCTGGACACCTCCCCTTTGTGACGATGGCTCTGAGGAAGGAGAAAGGCACAAACCAGGCCTTGGTGAGGTGAGTTCTGGAGAGTCTGCAGAGTGCAGGGGGAGGCCAGGAGTTGGGGCAAGGGTCCACCCAGACTGATACTGTCATTATCTGCTCACATAATCCCAGCCCAGGCCGGGTTTCTTAATCTCCTGGAGCTTCTGTCTCATTTGCAAAATGACGATAGTAATAATTCATCCTCACAAGGTCTCCATGAGGATCAAACAGGAGAAAAGGGATGTGAAAAAATTACGTAAACGGTAAAGCACTCCACAAAGAGGGATCTTATGACTTACTTATTCCTTCACAAAGTGCATTTCAAAGAAAGCTAAACAACTCCCCCAAACTTTCCACTCTCAGGGCTATTTTTATTTTGTGATTTTCCAAGCCTCAAAATGAAATTGAAAAAAAAAAAACCCAAAACCTTCCGCGGCTGCTTTTTATATGGTAGTTTATAAGAGTCAGGATGAAATAGAAATCATGATAGCACAAGGCCCCAAGTTTACATTCTCAGAGGGAGGCCGAGGGCTGGGAGCGCTGATGACTTTAGAGAGGGCAGCTGAAATCACTAACGCCAGCCCCGCTCTAACCAGCCTGTGTAGTTTTAAGTGGTCTAATCAGCCCTGCTTTTCACAAACACAAATAAATAAAAATTGACATTACATTGGGCAACAATATGGCATGCCCTGTGCAATTAGAACCAGCTGAGTTTATGCACCCCATGGTTTACAGAGAAGGCAGCCATGCACTGCGCTCTGGGGACAGATGTCTATGTGGCTTCTTAACACACATGTTCCAGAGCAGTGGTTCCCAATCCCTCGGGGGGATGCAGACTTCCTTCAAATGGCTCTGGGGATCCATATGTTGCAACAGTCATGTCAATAGACTAGCTAAATATTGGCTCCCACATATACGTGGGCAAAATTTTCAAGCGTGCATGCATCTACTACAGGCTTGGTTCTTCAGGTATTTTCTCAATTAACTTATACTAAAATCACAAGACTGTGACATGGGGATGAAGTCTTATGTTAACAAAGGGTTGTCATGCTCAAAAAGGTTGGATCCCATTGCTTTAATGTGACAAAAGCCCCAGAATTTATTAAAATCAAATTTGAGAATGCTGTGATACATGGAAACAAGGAACAACACGGGTCGGAGAAAGGACAGGTACCAAAATTTGTTCTGGAAGTTCCAAAGCCTGGACCTGCTCTTGGAGTCAAGATTCTTCTGCACTATTATTCCTTTTAGGCCATATCTGGTCCTCTAGCCTTGCCTTCCTCCAGAGGGAGTTCCCAACTGCAGTGAGAGTGGTCTCCCTAAAATGCATATCTGAATGTGACACTCCCCAGCTCCAGAAACTCCTTACTACCCTGGGCACAGATGGCTCACAAGGCTCTGGCCAAGACCTGCCCCACTACCCTGCCTCTCAGACCTCATTGTCCCTTCACACTCTCCACTTAGCCACTCAGCCCCCCTATTGATATACCCCCACCTCACCTTCTTCATTTATACGCATTTATACCCTCAGCCCCCCTCCTCACCTTTGCCTGAATAACTTCTACTCTCCCAATTTCACATCTCAGTTTGGAAGGTTTGCCAGAAGCTTCCCCCTCAAAGCAGGTGTGCAAAAAGGAAACTTCATTTAGAAAGGAGTCAGGAGGCCAGCAGGAGTAAGCACTCACAGCCTCCCATTCCTTGTCATTTGCAGACCCAACAGGAAGAAACCATCTGGGTGAGGTTACCACTTTAGTATCCCAGTAGGAGGAAGAAAATTTTTCCTCCTCCCCCCTTCAACAGCCCAGCCAATAAGAGCCTGTCACAGCTTAGCCAATGAAAAACCACTGTGCTTCAAACTCCCAGTTTACTCCAATGGACTTTTTGTTTATAACAACCAACCTTCCCCTCTTCCTCTATAAAAGAGCCATCCTCTCCTTTGTTCTGTGGATTTGCCTATGGTTGTGTCATAGCTTGCATTGTATATTGTACATTATATTGTAATTCTCAGTTATTCCCAAATAAACCCTTTTTTGCTGATAAATAACTGGCAATTTTATTTTTTTAAGGTTAACAGGTCTGTGTTAGTTCGCCCTCCTATAGATATAGCTTCCTGTACCTGTGTCCTGGGAGCATGAAATGAGCCTGATTCCTTAACCATTTCTCCATTACCAGACCTTAAACTTCATGAGGTTGGGGTCTGAGCTTTGTTCCCTAGTGTAGCAGAAGGTCAATAAATAGTTACTGAATAAATGTGTTTCAGCACTTAGCCCCATCACATCACCCCACATAGTCAACCACCTACTCCACAAGCCCAGAGGTCCTGGGCACAGGTACTAGTTCTTGTTGAAGAACAGAGTAAAGGCTCTCAGAAGGTTTTGACATTGGTTACAAGCTCTTTGAAAAAGAGATGCTCTAGTTGGGGGGAAAAGTTGACTTAGTGGAAAAGACTGAAAAAGAGACCACTACAGCTCGCTCTCTCTCTCTCTCTCTCTCTCTCTCTCTCTCCTGAGTCACTCACTGATTGAAAAACTACTGATATTCTCTCTTGAAGTCCTAAGATGCTACTAAAAATGAAAGTTTCCAGTTTACCCAACAAGAGAGGGGCAGAGCTCAAATAAGAACCCAGGTCTCCCAACGCCAAGTTGCTTCCTTTTTGCAGAATGCCACGGTGCTTCAGCCTGTGTGCACACTTCCCTGGAGAAATTGTACCAGCTCCCAGAAGTAGCATATGTGCCCTTCAGCCGGAGACTGCCTGGGTAAATACGTATTGCTCCTTGACTTGCAAAGCAAATATTTACCCAAAACCCACATAGCGTGGAGCATAAATTCCTGACAGCCCTGGGCAGTTTCTAACTCACTTATCGTTTATTTTTAATTTGTTTTTTAGTGTGTATATTTTCTGCATTAGACCTGGAATAAACAAGAGTTCAGAGTAGAAGGCTAGGGGAACTGAAAAGTGGTTTTTACTAAAAAACCCTAGTCCGTGCCTATTACCTCTAAATTCCAGTTTCTGACAAGTCCATGAGTGAAATCAATCAAGTTTAAGTGGAGTCAATGCTCCATGTAAGGGTGGTCTTGAAGGCAATGCGACATGCTGAAGAATTGAGACACGAGTAGTTCAGCACATGCATCAGATTGAGACTCGGGATATCTGGGTTCTGGTCCTGCTCTGTCTCTAACTACTTGGTGACACAGAGCATGTCACTTAACCTCTCTGAACTTCAGTTTCTTCAACTGTATAATGTGACTAACGATGTTCTACCTAATTGACTGTGTTCTCAAAAGACTGGATTGAAGGTGAAGTTTAATATGTATCCACCAAGTATTTATCAATGGCCTACGAGGAGCTTGGCAGTTCTAGGAACTGAGAAGACAACAGCAAACAAAATGAAATTCTGTCTTCAAGGAGCTTTCACTCAGTGTGGGGCAGACAGATGATAAACATAACCTAAGGAATAGGTCTGATGCTAAGCTCTAAGAGGAAAAATCATCATGATAAGGAAACAGAGGATGATGGGGTGGGGTGCCATTTTATAAAGGTGGTCAGTAAGAGGCTCTCTGATAAGGCAAGTCCTGAAGGAAGTGAGGGAAGAGAATCTCAGGCAGGAGGAAGAGTGAGAACAAGGATCCAGTGTCAATGCTTGGAGTGTTCAAGTAGGAAGACAAAGGTTGCTAGAGCAGAGTGAGAGAGTGGAAAGGGATAGCAGATGGGGTCAAGGGGAAAGGTTGGGGCTCCCCAAATTTAATATATATAAGCATCCCTGGGGGCACTGGGAAAGGTTGTGTAAGATTCCCCCCCCTCCGCCTTTGTAATAAACAGTGGCCCAGAATCTTGCATGTGCAAAGGATTCCCTAGACCACAATCAACACCATCCCAGCCTGACTCAGAAAGTAAAGCACTTCCTAGTCACTAATGAACATGTTCCTAGTCACACTACCTCAGCTCATGTAAATTACATGGTATAAATTTTAGCCCTTCTTTAGATACGGACGCTGTGTCTTAGAATCTGCAGTTCATCTGCAGAACTTGACATTAATTTGGACATTGTTAGATATAGGCACGAGGGACTGAACCACTTCTGCCTTTTTTTATGAGGCAGGCTCTGGTTCTTTGTGTGAAATCTGGCAGAGGTTCCCAGTTTTGATCCCTTGCCTGCCAGTATCTTGCCTGTCTGTACTTCCCAAGAATCAGAGAAGTATATTGGGCCTGAGTCTTGATCATAGCCTGGGAGCAGTTGGAATCCCTAGCAGGTAGAGGGGAGTCATCAGCAGGCATGCATGGGCCGGGGTGGGCTGACCAGGGTGGGCCCCGTAGGAGTGAGGCAACAGGCCAGCCCAGGGCTCCACTGTGATGAGGGAAGGATTAGACCTGGTCCAAGGATCACTGAGTAGGGCTTGGAGGGAAGGGAAAGGAATATTTGTACTAAGTACCTACCGCTTCTAGGCAGTGGGTTAGGCTGTTTTCATGCACAATCTCATTAAATCCTCACTAACCTGCAAAATTGAATCACATTACTAGTTTATGGAAGAGAAAAGTGAGGTCCAGAGAGGCTGGATGAATTGCCCAAGGCCACATAGTTATCACAAGGTAACTGGGGGATTAGAATTCACTGACTCCAAAGATTGGCCTCTTTCCAGGCAGGACACCACAAAATTGCTTTGAAATGAATGACTTTATCATGAGCAGTTCGGCAAAGACCTGTCTGGAGATGGATAGTTGAGGCAAATCCTCCTCCTTGCCATCCCAGTGGTCTGGAGAGATGGCCATATTCTCTGGACAGATTTAGGGTTCAATAGAGGAGAAGGGTCCATGTTCCCTAAGGGCTCTGTTGATCTGGCCCTTTAAAGGGGATGCCCATCTCTTTACCATCAGAGCCCTCATCCTTGGTGTCCCTTTAGTCTGGGCAGGGCTTCCGGCACTGGGCACCTATTCCCCTTCACATCGACCCAGCACCCAGCTACCCAGCCAGCCCAGCTGGCTGACTCAGAGATGTTGGCCTAACTTTTGTGTCTCCCCCTGTCTGAAACACTGACTTGTTTTATAACCATCTGCCTCTGCTTCCTTCTTCCTTCTTGGGCTTGTTGGCACTCACTCCCATTTGCAGGCACCCTTGTTAATGGAATATCATCTGCAAATATGGGAATCTCTGCGCCAGCCCCACATTGTTGATATCTCTGGAGTCGTTTATAAAAATATCCCTGGCATTCCCTGCCCGACATGGTTCCATGTCATGCTCTACTTGCAGGCAGCTTTGCCAGCTTGATAAGGAGCCCTTTATTTGCCCTTTAGGGAAGTTATGACTCAGATCACCAGCTTTCCTTCCCTTTCTAGAGCTCATGTTATCCATAAAAGGGGCCATTATAAAGGTCATGGAGAAGATTAATCCCAGTCCTGGCTTTTAAATATTCTCTTCAGGACAACAGTAACTTCAGGACAACTACTTTGATTTGGAACTAGTTAGCTTAACTGGAGGTTGGTTATCTTAGTGACCTGTCTACGCATCTTGGGACTGGCTAGTTTAGCAAGGCGCTGGATTGCTCAGCTGAAATCTGGTTAGCAAAATCTTGGACTGGTTAGCTCATATTTGGATTGGAAATTACAGCTCAGGGGTTAGTTAATGTATTTTTCTAGCTGATTAATTCAAGTTTCTATAACACTGGGCTTTGGAAGAAAGAGTCTGATCTTTATCTCTCTGAGAATAAGTCAGCACCACTCCACTAGGTTCATTAACCACATACCTCAGGACTAACCCCCAGTAGCAAACATCCTGGGGCTGAGTATGAATGGATCCGTGAAACACATCAGCATGACAGGAGGAACCACTCCAAGTACAAGCCCAACCTTTAGCTCATATTTAGGAAATTGGGTCTCTATTATCTTTGAACCTCAAGCAAGGCACAGGTAGAAAAGTGATGGCAAGCAAGTGAGATAAAGTTCATCTCTGCATTTATTCAGTGGTGCTTACTGAGCATCCAGCCTATTCTAGAAAGTGTGCTAGGCACTGAGAATACAGACAATACAGTATTGTGCACACCATTTGATATTTCCCAGCCTCCCTTGCAGCTAAGAGTGGCCATATGATTGAGGTTAAGTCAATGGAATGTGGGCAAAAGTGATGTGCAACACTTCCAAGAATGGCCTATGAAGGCTTCTCCACAATCCTCCACTGTCTTTTGTCTTGTGTTTGCCAGCAGATGCAGAAGGTCCAGAATGGGACTCAGAGGTCCTGCAGAGCCATAAAATGAGGAAAGCCATAAAACGTATGGAGACTAATTTCCTGATCACTGCACAAAACAGAGGCCTCTCCTAAGCCACTAAAACTGAGGGATGGTTTGTTACAGTTTTAATCTATCCTGACTGATGCACTGCCTTTCACATTATACTCATCACTTTCTCAGAAGACTTGGCCTCTTTTTGTTCCAAGAAAGACAGGCCATCCAGAGAGTTCCTTAACTTCCTTCTGCTACATCCTTGACTTGTCTATGTGTCTTTACCCTTGCTTTCCCCATCTGCACCACCCCAGAGGATGGATCCATCAACCCAGGGGCTTGATTCCATTCCCTCATCTGCTTTGCACCTACATCTTGTTGACTGTCGTCTGCCCCCCACCCCCCAATGCATTGAACCCTCCTCTCTCCTTAAAAAAAAGAGAGTCCCACCTAGAAGCTGAGTAGTTGAGGCAAGTCATCCTCCTTGTCATCCCAGAAGTCTGGACAGATTACCAAATTCTCCAAATAGACTTAGGGCCAATGTTCTTTGAAAGCCCCATTCATCTGGCCCTTTGAAGGAGACGGTTCTTTCCCTAGATAATGTTTGTAAGAGAGGGCTGTTTATCCATCATGTATCTCACTAAGACAACTGACCTATGTCTCCAACCCTTCACGACCTGATTTCTGGTGAATAGGCCAGAGTTACTATTTCTACCTTATCGGTCATTGATGCCTTAACCTGCAGCAATCTGGCTTCCTCTCTTGCTTTATCCTGATACTTTCATGCAAAGGTCACTAATGACCTCTAACTGTCAACTCCGGGGAATTTTTCTCTGCCTCTTCCCGCTTAATCTCTCAAAAGCACTTGACACCTGACCAGCCTCTCTTCTAACTCACTCTTGTCCAACATTTTCAACTCTTCTCTCTCCTGGTTCCTTCTGATGCCCCTAAATGGAGGAATGCCCATATGTTCTTCCCTCTGCCAACTATTTTCTCTCGAGAGCCTCTTGGTTGGAAAATAGGGCTATTACCACTAACAATAGTAATAATATTACTAGCATTTATTGAATGCTAGTAAATAATAACTAGCATTTATTGAATACAAATGTCAGACAGGTGCCAGCATATCACATGTGTTATCCTACACATCCTAGCAAGCACCCTCTGAGGTTGGGGTGCTGTAACCCCATTCTACAAATGAGGAATCAAGGCAAAAAGCTGAATTAAGGAACTTATGCAAGGCCACTGGAGATGGAACCAGACGAGGTCAGTTCCTGCCCATAGGTGTCTTTTCTCCACATTTGAAAAAGGAGCCCCCCTTCCTCTGGGCAGATGCAACCCCGATCCAGAGAGCTTAGTTTGGCAAACACAGAGGGCATTTAGCCCCAGTTGCCTCCTTAGCGAAGTCCCCACACACAGGGCCCAAAGTGCAGGACTGTGCCAGGCACTCATGGAGGTGACCCTCATACCCCTGGCCTCTCTGACTCCAGAGATGCAGTGCCCCTAACAGTGTCCTCTGTCATTGACCTCACAGGGCGTTGCAGAGATGAAAACTAAATTGGTCACAGATCTAAAGCTCTTGGCTCGGAGTTGGCATGTGAGGAATACATTATATAAGAGACTTACTATCATTGTCATTACTATTCCTATCACCATTCTCAACCACCTCCAAAGTCTCAATAAGCAAACTCATCAAAGACTTAATTACATCCACTGTGCCAAACAGTATGCTAGGTGCTCAAGTTACAAAGGAACAAAACACTGTTCCTGCCTCCTGGGATTAAAAATCCAGCAGAAGAGAAAGGCACACAAACAATGAATTAAAGTAAAAAGTAACAAGTGCTATAACAGAGGTGGTACAAAGTGTTGTGTGAGCAAAGAGGAGAGAGCATGATGCCAGCCTGGGGAAAGGATCGGCACCGAGGCAGCTTTGCTGGCACCTTTGAAGATCAGGGGACATTTCACAAGCATTTGGATCACTAGGAGGGGCAATCCAGAGAGGGGAAACTGCATAAACAAAAGCATGCAGGTGGGCAGTTACTTGGTATGTGTGAGTTGGAGTTTGTACTTGGCAACGGGAAGTCATTGAAAGTATCTAAGCAGGGCTGTGACATAATCAGATCCTGGTTTTAGAAAGAAAGCCTAGCACCTAAAACCATGTTTTGCACACAGTGGTGCTCAATAAACATTTGATGGATGAATAGATGGATGGAGGAATGAAAGAATGAATGAGCAACTCTAAGGAAACCCAACTTTGCCTCCTGGTGTAAGCACTGACATTCCATGTGAATTTCAAAGTCCTCTGGGGTTGTGTAAACATGTACACTCATGTATTTATTTTAATCCACTGTGGAACAAACTTGGACTCAGATGGAGAATGTTAGCACTAGAAGAGTCCCTAATGAAGAATTGTTCCTGTCCAACCCTTCCAGCCCAGAAGCTGAGGCCCAGAGAGGGAAGTGGTTTATTGAAGTGATTTGTCTCATGAGCCAGTCACAGTTTTGGTTGGCTGTCCCTGAGTCTAATGATCTTTCTGAATTTCTTTCTTTTTTTAAAGTTTATTTATTTATTCTCAGAGAGAGAGAGAGAGAGAATCCCAAGCAGGTCTCATGCTGTCATCACAGAGCCCAATGTCGGGCTCAAACTCACAAACCATGAGATCATAACCTGAGCCAAAACCAAGAGTCAGATGCTCAACTGACTGAGCCACCCAGGCACCCCTGTAAGTTTCTGACTTGAGAGGTTCTCCATTCGGGGACCTTGCCCTCTGTTAAGCATATCTTTTATATTTCTACTCCATGCCTTGCTTAAATGTCTGTGCCCTGCCTAGAATGCCTCCTTTTCTATTCTTTCCAAAGACTATCCTTCAAGGCTCTTTTCCTCCAGGAAGACTTCCCTGACTACCTTGGCATGAAGTAATCTTCTCTTCCACTAGCAGTAGTTCTTGAATATTTATTATGTGCCAAGAATCATGCTCGGCAATTTACACCCTTTATTACACTTAATCCTTACGAGAACCCTATGAAATATGGATTATTGTTATCTGCAGTTTACAGAAAAGGAAACTGAGGCACAATCAAGATAATAAAAGCTAATTATGTACCAGAAGCTGGACTAAATACCTTTCATGGATTGCCTGCGTTATCCATATAACAACCCCATTAAGTCAGCACTGTTATTATAATTTCCACTTAACTGATTAGAAAACTGAGGCTCAGAGAGGTGAGCTTGTCCAAGTTGCCAGAGATGAGGAGCTGGTTCCAGGATCAAACCCCGTATTCTGTCTCTATAGCCCTGTTGGCTTTCCAGTGAGGTTAGGACTTATGCAGGGCCAGCCCCCAACTCAGCAGAGCCAAGGTGCCCACTGACCTGAAAGCTCACACTGCATCCCCTGTGCTAGCCAGTCTTCTGTGTCCCAACTATCCACCCAAAGCACCCATATGGCTCTTTCCATTGTTATTAAATAGCATGTCTGTTCCCATGTTTTACTCTAGCTGGATTGCAAGTGACTTCTGGATAGAGAATATGCCTTGGAGATCTCATTATCCCTCAGGACCCCCAACAAATTGTCACCAACACATGGGAGCTTATGCCCTATTGGTCAATTGATCGACTAATGAGACAACTCAGTGATGGAAATAAATCTTGCACCTTCTTGAGTATGGAGAGGTTTGTGGAAGGCAGCACCCCAAAGCTATACTGCAGAAACAGTGGTTGCCTATCCCATTTACTTTCCATACCCTATAAAGTAGATCCCAGAACAAAAACGTTCAGCTTATTGTGATGTGCTCAGTTTGTAAAAATCTTAAAATTTCTATTTCCTTTGAAGGTGGATTGCCTTCTTTGAATGCCACACCATAGCTGCTAGAACACCACCAAGTAGTTGCTCTCTAAATACTGCTGATCAGGGGCCCCTGGGTGGCTCCCTCGGTTAAGCGTCTGACTTAGTGTCATGATCTCATAGCTCAAGAGTTCGAGCCCCACATCGGGCTCTGTGCTGACAGCTTAGAGCCTAGAGCCTGCTTCAGATTATGTGTCTCCCCCTTCTCTGCCCCTCCCCCACTCATGCTCTGTCACTCTCTCTCTCTCTCAAAAAACAAATAAACTTTAAAATCATTTTTTAAAAAATAAATATAGTTGATCAATTGGTACATAAGGACAGATTATATCTTAACACTGAGGAATATATTAGGTTTTTATTAGGTTTTTGGTCCCCTGGACTCGTTATTATAGCCTAAATCCCACTGCTTTCACACTGGACCTGATTTCTTTATGTGAATTTCCTTCCTCACTAACATAAAGACGTACTGCCTGAGAACAGACTGTAAAGTTTTGAAACAGCTTTCTATGAGAAAAAAAATGTATATATATTTTATTGCCAGACTTTGTTTTTCCAGCTTCTCCATGAGGTTAGATGTTTCCTGTAGGGTTCCTTCTCCAGGACAAGCCTTAATCCATCGTGTTGTCGCCCCCTACTGGTGACAAATGGAGGGTGACTTGCTCTGTAAGGTTAGGGCTTGGAGCTTCTTGCCTGGAGTCCGGATGCCTTTGCAGCTAAGAACATTTTGGTTTTGATAGTAAATCTGCCAATCAGAGGCAAACGTGCTTCACCTAAAGTTTTCCCCCATTCTCAGAGCCCTCCAGCACTAACTGTACAATAACTCCTACTTTCAGTTTATTGTGATCATATCCTATATTCTCATTGCTCAGAGCTCCTTCTGAAGAATTCCATTTTGTTCATCTTTGTTTCCTCTGCACCTAGCACAGGACCTGAGCCATATAAAGTATTCAATAAAATTTTGTTACACACGTGTATGCATAACCAAATGAAAGCACAAAAAGAAGGGAGGGAAGGATGAGGGAGGGAAGAAGGTGGGAGAGAGGGAAAAAGGAAGGGCATTTTTTAAAGACTTTGTTTAAGTTTATTTATTTTTGAGAGAGAGAGTCCAGGGGAGGGACAGAGAGAGCAAGGGAGAGAGAGAATTCCAAGCAGGCTCCTCACTGGCAGTGCAGAAAAGAAGGGAGGGAAGTTGGAAGGGAGAGAGGGGAAGAAGGAAGGGAATTTTTAAAAATATTTTTTTAAGTTTATTTATTTTTGAGAGAGAGAGAGCAGGAGAGGGGCAGGAAGGGGGGGGGGGGGCGGGAATGAAAATCCCAAGCAGGCTCCACACTGCCAGTGCAGAGCCAGACCTGGAACTCTATCTCACAAACCATGAGATCATGACCTGAGCTAAAATCAAGAGTCTGACACTTAACCAACTGAGCCACCCAGGTGCCCTGAGCATTTTCTAAGCCTCTCAGTTCTGTGTGAACTACAGAGAGCCACGTTTGGTTTACAGAATCATTTAGTTATCAACAAGTGCTTCAGAATTTTCATCAGCAGGTTCTAAAATTAGGGTAAAACTGTGTTTTTCCTGTTTCCCTTTCTCCTGTAGTTGAGCAGAATCAAAAGCTTGGTGTTACTCAAATTGTGGTCATTAGACTCTCAGGGTCACAGGCTGTACTTTTCACTTTTTTCCTTGAGGCTTTCAGTAATTGCACGGCAGCCGAGGCATTTTCTCTTTTCCAGAAGGAAGAGGACACTAGCCCTGCATAGCTGTGGTGGACATTTGCCGGTCTGGTGTCCAGCATCAGCCCCCTGTCTATTAGGGGACTGCCTGCTGGAGTAGCCTGTGAGGGGCAGTGCCCTGCCTTCCCTCGGGCCCCTGGCAGCCATGGTCTTAGTATATAGCCCAATATCAGCCAATTTATCATTCTTGCCCTTGATTTGGACTCCTGAAGTGATGGTGCAAAAGGAATGGTCATTAAAATCCTTTTGTAGTAGCAGCTCTTGTGGGGAGCAGAGGGGTATCTTTGGCCACCGTGGCCATGTCTGCATCAGGAGGCAGTGAAAGAGTCCCAGCTCTTGATAAACAGTGGGGGTTAGGGTTCTGGCTTCTTGGCCTTCTGGAGCTGTCTGGCTTCTAGCCTCTCTTCCAAGCATGGTCCTCCAGACTTTCTGAGAAATCTGTGAGCCCATATAGTCTTCCAATCAATTTCTCTTTTGACTCAATGAAACAAGAGTCAGTTTCTGTTACTAGCATCTGAAAAAAATTTTAACTAATACAATAGTAATCAAAGGGAAAAGAGAAATCAAAAGAGAGAAAGAAATAGAAAAAGAGAGAAAAAGGAAGGAAGGAAGGAAGGAAGGAAGGAAGGAAGGAAGGAAGGAAGGAAGGAAGGAGGGAAGCCCTCTGATCAGCAAACGGGTGTGTAGCACATGCTCAAGGCATAGTAAGTACTCAATAAAGTTGGATGCAAGGAAAGTCCCTTTATAAAAAATTAATGTAGTAGAAGATGTTTGTTTGGTAGTCTCCTAACTCGATCCCCATCTCAGTTCTAGGGGTCTTTTAGGGGCAGGGAAACTCAAGTCAACTATAAACTAGACCTTGCTACTCAAAAGTGTGTGGTCCACAGACCAACAGGAGCCACCTGGAAACTTGTAGAAATGTGGAATCCACCCCTCTCCAAACCTACTGAACCAGAAGCTGCCTGTAACCAGGCCCCCAGTGATTCATACACACAATACAACTTGAGAAACACCGATCTGAGATCATGATTAAGTGACTTGCCCTCTCAAGCCTCAGATTTCTCATCTATATAATGAGAATAACAATCAATAAGACCTAACCCATGTATAAAGTAGAAACATATGAAATTTTGGTATTTAACCATTTTGACCTAAAGAAATGACAGTTTTACATGGTTCAATCTAATACCCTGCTCTTAGGATTAAATAAAATTATCCATAGAAAGTGCTTACCACAGTGCTGGTAAGACCAGGAAATATGTCCCCAGCCTGAGTTCTGGCAGAATTTTTTCAATTCATGTTTCACACACTCAGGACATTGGAAGTAAACTCTGACAATTCTTGGATAGAAAGGGATAAGGTGATGAGGTAATTGACATAGGGTGAAAGCAAATGATTATTTTAATTCAACATTATTTCTCATGCACCTGCTCTGTGCCAGTCATTCTGCCAGTTGCTCAGGATACTGAGGACACCCCAACAGCCAGGGTCCCTAGGAGAGAAAGACACCAGACATATATTCAGCCATATATTCATGCAACAGTGGAAAGTCACTTACATACATTCTCTCATTTCGTTCTCACCCACGAGGTGGGAATTAGCTCCGTGTGTACATGAGAACTAAGGCTGAGAGTTTAACAAATGTCCAAGGCCAACAGCCAGGAGGTGATAAAACTACATTTAGAATCCAGACACGGTTAGCTAACCATTGAGCTCAACTGCCACAGTACGTCACCATGGTGGATTGGAAGCTTTCTTGAGAGCTTTGACATCTTCTCTCTCAATCCCCTTGCCTCTCCTGACATCCAATTCCAATTTGATAAAACATTGCCTCCCACATCAAATGGCTTGGGGACTGGACAGGGACAACTTATGATTCTGGGACAAGGATGCAAACACAACATCAGTCTGGCGGGATTTCCTGGAGATCTGTGCAAAGTGTTGTAGACCTCCCTGAGTATCTTTTTGCCTCTCCAGCTTCAGATGCTTTAAGAATTTTCAAGTCTTTTCTTTATTTCCAACACAATGGAGTCCCAAGACCCCCCGGCAAAGTTGTATCCAAAAGCCTGGAGCATGAAGAGTTACCACACCCGGGTACCCTGCCATTTCACATTGCACCCATGGGTTACATCGTCAGCCTTCACTGTGGCCTTTCCAAAACAGATGCAGTTGTGGATTCATTCAGCTGGTGGAAAAATACTGAGTGCCAGCTGTGGCCAGTCACTGTGCTGGGGCTGGCAATACTGCAAGGTAGCAGATGCTGTTGGTACCTGCTTATATTCCCTCAGGCCTTCCCATTTCAGAGTGAGCTGATCCAACAGACACCCATGCTTTAGGGTTTTTTAATTTTTTTTTTTTTAACAAAGGGAATTTGCTTTGCCTATATTCAAGGCAACACAGACACATCCTGGAATCAACACCCCCTGGGGAAGCCCTGTACCAATGATTTGTGGGAGATGGCGTATAAATACTCAGCTACTAGGCTCCTAGAGCAGGATGAATCTAAGCCAGGTATTCTACGTTAGCTCCCAGTGTTCCTCATTGGAGTCAGGCTCTAGCTTCCCACGATGGTGAGGTGATTGAAAATGCATTCTTCATTTGCTTCCTTCCTTTTCCTGTCCAGCCTCCCCACTCCCCTACTGGTGCTGGGACCACCTCCTCAGTAAACTGTCTACATTTTCCTGGTGTTGAAGATGGCCTCTGGGAAAAAGCCAATCAAGACAAACTGCACGACGGGGCGCCTGGGTGGCTCAGTCGGTTGAGCGTCCGACTTCAGCTCAGGTCACGATCTCACGGTTTGTGAGTTTGAGCCCCGCGTCAGGCTCTGGGCTGATGGCTCGGGGCCTGGAGCCTGCTTCCGATTCTGTGTCTCCCTCTCTCTCTGTCTCAAAAATAAACATTAAAAAAAAAAAAAGACAAACTGCATGAAACTCACACCCTTGCCCGCTCAGGCAGCAAACACTTGTTATGCCTTTCAGATTATTATTCTCTGGTTTTATTCCCAGTTATTAAATGGGGGTTGCAATTTCCTATGGATAAATATTATGAAAAATTATGGATTTCCTATGAATAAATACTATTTACAGAAATAACTCAATTACTAGGACTGAAGCAAAATTAATGTTCAGGGAAATTTGACAAAATTGTGTCCCCCTTTCAGAATTTGTGATTCTCTCTTCAGTTTTCTTTGTTGACTTCCTGAAGTGGACTTGTTAAAGAGGGACTTTAAAGGATATTTTAAAAAATGTTTTAATGTTTATTTTTGAGAGAGAGAGAGAGACAGAGAGACAGAGAGTGAGTGGGGAAGGGGTAGAGAGAGAGAGGCAGACACAGAATCCGAAGCAGGCCCAAGCTCTGAGCTATCAGCACAGACCCCGACATGGGGCTTGAACCCACAAGCTGGGAGATCATGACCTGAGCTGAAGTCAGATGCGTAACAGACTGAACCACCAAGGTGCCCCATAAAGGATTTTTAAATTTAGATAAAAAAATAAGTCATAAGTTCCCAATACACAGCACTAACAATTCTATAGTTTTCAGAACCTCATTAGATTATGAGTCTCACAAAAACTCAACAGTAATTGGCAGGGGAGAGCAAGGAGCATTTTTCATTCCTGGTGATGTCATCTCTCTTAGTAGAAGCAGAAGCAACTTACATTTTGCTAATTTAGTCCCTTGTGAAGATCAGCATCCTGACTGGCCACTGCCTGGCCTACTCCTTGATTCAACTCCATCTGCCCTCGTGGTTCTCTGCCTTCCTTTGGTGTCCTTAGCTCTGGCATTAAGAGAGTCTGATCAGCAGGAGCTCTGGATCTCCAGGGCCAGAGGTCAAGGTAAGTCCTGCACATCAATCAGACATAGGACATGGCTTCAGCATCTGCCTTTCTCTCCACCCCACCCCTATCTCTTCCTTAGATGCTGGGTGGGAGCTTTACCGCTGTCAAAACAATCTGGCAAGGGCCACAATGACGGCAAGAACCCCAGGACATGAACACGGGGATTCAAAACAAGCATGCATGTGGGAGCCCTGGCCTGAGGCAGGGGTCTCAAGAAACTTCTGAGCAGATTTCTGGCTTCTTTCTTCTTGACAACTGAGAGAAGTGGGAGAAAGATTGACTTGAATTAGATCTGACAACTATGGAGTGTTCACTATGCCCTTAGCACTGTATTGAAACCCCATGCAGGGGGGACGAGTGTAAGATGTGCTCTATATATTTGAGGAATTAATAGGCTTCTTACCAGGGAAATGACTGATTTATACACATTAAACTATTCATTAACAGCCTGAATCTGAGTCAGGTGTAGTACAGACTATTTGTCCAATTTTTTAGAAAGGAAGGGGCAATGGGAGAGGAGAGGAAATCACTTGTATTAAGCATGTACCACCTGCTATGTAACTTACATTCAGTTTCTCATTTAATCTTCCAACCACCTTATGAGGTGGATATTATCATTATCACTATTCTCATTATTGTTATTATTTCCAATTTACAAATGAGGGAGCCAGAGACTCAGAGGGAACAATTTTTTCACATAGTTATGGAGGCAGCAGATCTGGGATTTAAGCCCATGTCTGTTGAATCCCAAGTCTTGTGTTCTTTAATGTTACATACAATCCAGAGTTGCACTGAGCTCATTTGGATTTGTAGTGAGAGAAGACTTCAAGGAAGATGAGGCACTTGAACTGAATGTGAGAGCTGGGTAGGATTTGGATGGGCAGAGAGGAAGGGGAAGAAACAATAAGAGAGGCAATGTGTCATGAGACATTAGCACATTAGAAGAGGGCCTGGTACATGGAGGACTGTAAGATGGATGGATAGATGGCTAGTTGGCTGGCTGGACAGATGAATGGGTAGATAGATGGACAGACAGATGGGTGAGTAGTGGATGGATAGAGGGAGGGGTGAGTGGATGAGTAGGTGGGTGGGCATTATCAATATCTCAACTTGAAAACCAATGTTGTCCCTCAAATGTGTCACCTCAAAGAGTCTGCGGACATATTCCCTAGAGGGTTCCGACTGCCTTTAGAGTTAAGGTGGTGCGGTAGTTAAGATTAAAGACTTTGATTTGAATTTATATTTCACTATTTCCTAGCTTTATGACTTTGAGCAATTTTCTTAATCTCTCTGGCCCTTGGTTTCTTCCTCTGTTTAATGAGGAAGATACCTTATAGCATTCTTTGAGGGATAAATGAACCAATGCATATAAGGCTCTTAACATAGCACCTGGCATTTAATAAATGATAAATACATTTTAAAAATAAATACATACTGGAATCTGATTAACCTGGGAACTTTTTGTGGCCAGAGGCCTACCTAATATGCAAAGCCTACCATTTGTTGAAACCATTTTCAGGGAGGCAGAAGTAGTTTACAGTATGCTAATTAAGGCTTCTAAACAAACACACGACAGGCCAGAAAACAAAACTGCAGGCCATTCAGCTTCTAAAATCCAAAAGACAGTTCAGCAGAGCAGGGACTTCACATTCAGAGACTTCTAAGGTACAGCCATTTTGAAATGGGAAGTCACCCATTATTTACTTTCATGACAAATCCATGGCTTATGAGTGGGAAAGAATCATATCACTCTACACAGCCCAACAGGCCATGGCAGCCAGAGGGTGGTCCCAGTGTGGAGCCACAATAGAATTACCCAAAGTACAGGACGTGGCCATGGACAGATTTAGGGTTGTACAGCTTGAAGCTTATAAATCGGGGAGATCTTCTTCAAGAAAAACAAGAAGAAACTATATAACTATTACACATTTTAAAAAAGCACATTATCCCATCAACACATGGTAAGGGTTCTTTCCAGGGCCTGGGGTGGGGGGTGGGGGGAGCCAGTGCAAGTGAGGGAGTCTGAAGTTTAAGCTCCATTAGCCTTGTGGCGCCTCTGCCTCTGGCTGTAGGAGGTGTGCCCTGCCTCTAAGTGGGACTGTGTTTGCCCTCAGCAAATATTATCTAGTTTGGATATAGACCTACAGAGCCTTAGAACTGAAATATTACCTCAGAAAGTAGCTATCTAGCCCATTCATTTTACATATGGGGAGACAAAAGTAAAGTGTTTTGGTCAAGGTCACACAGACTGGAATAATTAGAGTCTAACAATCAAATGAGTTCCATGAGAGAGACTGCACCTTGGAAAATTAAGTATGCCAATCTGTTAACCTTTTATAAATGGATATTTTCCATACAAATCAGTACCTATTTTTTTTTTCACAAAAGGGAGAAGCATAGCAAAAATATATAAACCTATAGGCTATGCAGGCAATTGAGAATACCTTTTAATAATATTTTTCAAGACTGTGATGGTGAACCCTTCTTTAGTTGCATGGAACCATTCATGCACACAAGAACTGTGAAGCACTAACTTAATTTGGGAACCCCTGAAAGAGAGCCCAGGGCAAGGAGTTTGATGCAGGAAGTTTATCTGGGAGGTGAGAAAGAGAGCAGGAGGCAGTGAGAGAAGTGGGGAGGAAGACAGAGGAGGAGGTAACGCTAATGGAGGGTGTGAGCTACTTTCTGCTATGGGCAGAAACTTCTGCTGGGGACTCCCTGAGGAAGTTTAGAGAATACACCTCAGGATACTCCCACTAGAAGATTGAAGGACTTTTTTAAATTTTATTTTAATGTTTTTATTTATTTTTTGAGATAGAGAGAGACAGAGCATGAGCAGGGGAGGGGCAGAGAGAGGGGGAGACACAGAATCTGAAGCGGGCTCCAGGCTCTGAGCTGTCAGCACAGAGCCCGACGCAGGGCTCGAACTCATGGAGTGTGAGATCATGACCTGAGCTGAAGTCGGATGCTCAACCAACTGAGCCACCCAGGCGCCCCTTTAATTTTATTTTATATATTTTTCAAATTTTTAACTAATATCCTACACCCAACATGGGGCTTGAATTTACAACCCTGAGATTGAAAATCACATGCTCTACCCACTGAGCCAGCCAGGCGCCCCCAGAAGATCAAAGGCCTCTTATCCATCAATTCCCACTCCCTGTGTTGAAGTTTGCCCCAGAAGCATGACCTTCCTAGCTCTTTTGGGTTCTGCCTGTACCTTTTTCTTTTTCCTCTCTTCTCCCCTTTCTTTTCCCTTCCTTTTCTTTCCTTTGCTTCCTTTCCCTTTCCCTTCCTGTTCTTCACAAAAGCCCTAAGAAAAACTCAGCTTTGCCCACCACAGAACTGCCCACCATAGCAGCAGCTGAATCAGAAGCAAACTAAGGAGATGTGGCATGGGGCACTGGAAGTGTTTCTCCACATAGCAACTATTTCCAGCAGCCATTGTTTGTCTAACCGAATATTTGTTTTAACCAGGCTGACCTATCCACATGTTCCAAAGAGGCACGAACATACATCTCAAAGCCATGAATCAGTCATTTAATAAATGTTTGTCCCATGCCCACCATGGTCCCAGTATTGTTTTAGGAAATGGATATAGAGTGGTGAACAAGACAGATTTGTCTCTTCTTCATGAAGTTTATACTCTGGTGAAGGGAAGGGGATAAAGAAAGAAATGAATAAACAAAAACACAGTAAAATTATTTGCTAGTAACAAGTAGTCTTCATGCTGACAATTGCAAGATGGTAATGGGATATGACTAGCTACTTCAGAATGATTGGTCAGGGAAAGCTTCTCTGAGGAGGCAACATTTGTCTCAAGAGAATTATTGGCAAGGGGGCCAGGGAGGGAGGGGATTCTGGAAAGAGGAAACAGCTAGTGCAAAGACTTAGTTCAAAAGGAAGTTAGATGTGTGAGGAATCAAGAGAGGTCAGGGTGGCAAGGGATACAGGAGTACTGATGCATAGGGGCACTTGTACCCCAATGTTTATAGTAGCACTCTCAACAATAGCCAAATTATGGAAAGAGCCTAAATGTCCAGCAACTGATGAATGGATAAAGAAATTGTGGTTTATATACACAATGGAGTACTACGTGGCAATGAGAAAGAATGAAATATGGCCTTTTGTAGCAACATGGATGGAACTGGAGAGTGTTAGGCTAAGTGAAATAAGCCATACAGAGAAAGACAGATACCATATGTTTTCACTCTTATGTGGATCCTGAGAAACTTAACAGAAACCCATGGGGGAGGGGAAGGGGGGAAAAAAAGAGGTTAGAATGGGAGAGAGCCAAAGCATAAGAGACTCTTAAAAACTAAGAACAAATTGAGGGTTGATGGGGGGTGGGAGGGAGGCGAGGGTGGGTGATGGGTATTGAGGAGGGCACCTTTTGGGATGAGCACTGGCTGTTGTATGGAAACCAATTTGACAATAAATTTCATATATTGAAAAAAATAATAATAAATAAATAAATAATAAATTAAAAAATTAGTTTAAAAATAAAATCTCATCAGGAAAAAAAAAAGAGAGGTCAGGGTGGGAAGTTGAAGGGGCAGTCAGGAAGACACCATGTGAAGTTTAGTGGGTAGGGCTAGATGTTTGGAGTTTATTCTCAATATGTTGTGAAGCCTTTGGAGGGTTTAAACAGGGGAGTAACGTGTGGTGACTTTGTCTTTAAGAGTTCACTTTGGCTGCCTTGTGAAGATAGACACAGACAGAGATGAGATGATAGATAGACTGAAATAACCAGAGAGAGAGAGAGAGAGCAAATTACTATAAGGAATTGGCTCACACGATTATGGAGACTGAGAAGTCCAATATCTGCAGCTGGCAAGCTGGAGACCCGGAGAGCTGATGGTGTGGTTCCAGTCTGAGTCCAAGTCCAAAGGCAAGAGAAGACTGATGTCTCTTTTGGAAGATAGTCAAGCAGAAAGAAAGAATTCTCTCTTTTTTTCCAGGATGAATACTTTTCTATAAACGAGGGAAAATAAGCCACATATTTTGAAGAAAATATCACTAAACTTTACAAAGGACATATCTATAACAAATAAACTATTTCTACTTTTTTTGTTTTGTTTTTTGTTGTTTGTTTTTGAGGAGCTAGCATTGTTTCTTGTATCAGGTCAATGTCCTAGATGATCCACTCAAAGAAGATCACTTAGTCTAACCTGATAAAATTGGTATCTTTCTTGGGGCACCTGGGTGGCTCAGTTGGTTTAGCATCAGACTTCAGCTCAGGTCATGATCTCAGGTTCAAGCCCTGCATCAGGCTCTGTGCTGACAGCTCAGAGCCTGGAGCCTGCCTCAGATTCTGTGTCTCCCTCTCTCTCTGCCCCTCTCCTGTTCACACACTCTCTCTCCTTCAAAAATAAATAAACATTAAAAACATTAAAAAAATATGGGGTACCTGGGTGGCTCAGTCGGTTGAGTGTCCAACTTCGGCTCAGGTCACGATCTCACAGCTTGTGAGTTCGAACCCCGCGTCAGGCTCTGTGCTGACAGCTCAGAGGCTGGAGCCTGCCTCAGATTCTGTGTCTCCCTCTCTCTCTGCCCCTCCTCCGTTTATGCTCTCTCTCTCTCTCTCTCTCTCTCTCTCAAAAATAAATAAACATTAAAAAAAATGGTATCTCTCTCGTCCTGATGGAAACACCAGTGGCACACACTGAAACCGTATTTCTGGATCTGACCATGCCAGTTTGGGCAGGAGCAGCAAGAATAAGAATTCTAGCCACATTCTCACAGATGAGTCCAGTACAGCTGGACTGGGTGGGTGATAGCATCTTGCTTTCAGGGTTGCAACAAGTCAAAAGAGAAGGAATTCTTTCTTACCCAGACATTTTTAAATGTTTTATTTATTTTTGTTTAGAGAGAGAGAGAGAGAGACAGAGTCAGCAGGGGATGGGCAGAGAGAGAGGGGGACAGAGGATGTGAAGTGGGCTCTACATTGACAGCAGCAAGCCTGATGTGAGGCTCGAACCCACAAACCATGAGATCACAACCTAAGCCAAAATCAGATGCCCAACTGACTGAGCCACCCAGGTGCCTTACCCAGACTCCAGACTGAATGAGGCCCACCCACACTGGAGAGGGCAATCTGCTTTATTCAGTTGACTGATTAAAATGTTTGTCTCCTCCAGAAACACCCTTATAGACACACCCAGACGTAATGTCAGGACCAAATATCTGGGCACCCAGTGGCCTAGTCAAGTTGACACATAAAATTAACCATCATACCAGGAAAGAAATAATCGGGTCACCATAGTATAAAGGATCAAGATTTCAGTCTGTACCACATAATATGAAATGCCTAAGAAACACTCAAGTAAATGACAAATGGACAGTGGGATATAGAAACTTATAGTTCTGGGTAGAGGCTTGGGCAGGAGATGTGAATTTGGAATTCACTGGTTTACAGACAGTTTGAAGCCAAGGAAGTGGACAATACCACTTAGAGAAGAGGAAGAGTCTAAGACAGAGGGGTGCCTGAGTGGCTCAGTCAGTTAAGTGTCCAACTTAGGCTCAGGTCATAGTCCCCCAGTGTGTGATTTCGAATCCCACTTCGGGCTCTGTGCTGAAAGCTCAGAGCCTGGAGCCTGCTTCAGATTCTGTGTCTGCCTCTCTCTCCGCCCATCCCCTGCTCGTGCTGTTTCTCTCTGTCTTTCAAAAATGAATACACTTAAAAAAAAAAGAGAGTGTAAGACAGAGAGCCCTGGGCACTCCCCCATACTCTATATACATTAGTTTTGTGGGGTTGCTGTAGCAAAGCATGGAAACAGCAATGGCTGCCTCAGCTATGCAGATATAACTAGATTAAAGATCTTGAGATGGAGAGATTATTCTGGATTATACAAGTGAGCCCTAAATGCAATCACAAGAAGGGTATTTGACACAGAGGAGAAGGCATTGTGACCACAGAGACTGGAGTGATGTGTGACCACAAGCCAAGGAGAGATGGCAGGCCTCAGAAACCGGCAAGGTGAGGAAGGTTTCTTCCCTGGAGCCTCTAGAGGGAGTGCGGCCCCACAGACACCTTGATTTCAGATTTCTGCCCTCCCCGACTATTGAGAGAATACATTTCCATGGCTTTAAACCACAGGTTCATGGTGATTTGTTACAGCAGCCCCAGGAAATAATACACTGTATGACTCATTGCCCAGTGCTCGGCCCAAAGCATACCACAGCTCTGCACAGTTGCTCTGATGGCTCACTGTCATTGTGGTCTTCTGCTGTGTCTTGTCTCCATCATCCCTGTCTGCTCACAATTCCTGCTCCCTCACAGCACAGGCTTACACTTAGCCCATCCATGTCTCTCCCATTCCTGTCTGTATTAGAATCTTCTAGCTTAGACAGCCATGGCTTTTTTCACTGCTCTTTGTGGTTCACATTTTGCCCCAGGGCACATCAGTTTGCTGGACAGTGGAGAGGTTGGCTGTGCCCTTAAGTCAAGTGCCCCTCTGTGGCGAGTGTCCCTGGCCTGACAGAGATGGAAGATGAACGGATGGTGGGTCACTGGAGCACATATCTCTCCCTCAGGGGCTATGGACTGTGCGTGAGGCAGAGGATGGGGTTGCCAGATCTGGCTCAGCTCAAACGTCTGGAAATTTTTAACCAAAACAATAGGAACTTGGTTCTGAGGCAGCATGTGTATACCGAAGGAGAAAATGATCCTCAAAGAACTAACTCTTCCTAATGAGGAATTACCAGAAACTTAGAGGTGGGCCAGAGCCCTCATTAAATATGGGATTCTTCCTCCATGTCATGTTTATGTTCAGTTGTGGGGCTACAGCTATTTGGACAAGGGAGAAACTGATCTTTTTGGTTCAGCTTTCCAAATGAACAACACTTGTGTTGACATCACTAAAAAATTGGGTGGCTGAATGAGGCCAGTCTACTTAGTGAGCTTCCTGGTCTACTGACCTCAGCTTGGCTATACTCCAACATAGAGCTTCCAAGATCACCTGGGGATCCAGTGGGACTGGGGCAAAGAGTCTGCGTTTCTAATGAGCTCCCAGCTGATGCTGCTGTGCTGGTCTGAGCACTTAAGTAGCAGGGCTCTGGGGCAGATTGGTTTCTGAGGACTCAGTTCCACGGATGTTTGTAGGTGTGCCTTGAAAAACATAACTAGATCCAATAATTTGGGGAAAAGTTCATCAAGGTCCCCATTTTCAGGACTCCTTGCCTGCCTACATGCCTGGTGCTGCCAGTGGGGATCAATTATATGCAGTGGTTCCCAAATTTATTTAACCACAGCATCTTTGTCCCCATACATCTCAAAGACTAGGATGTTATAAAGTATACCCCTGGAAATGCTTCTCTGGGAACACATTCCTTACCCCTTGCTTTTGGCTCAAGATGCCAGGGGGGAATCTTTAACAACAGGAATGAACAGGAGACTGTGTTCGTGGCTTCAGAGCCAGACTCTTCCTTCAAGGCAGAGACTTAAGTCAGAGAGGTTAACGCTCTGAAGACAAGAATGTGTACAGTGCGGTGGCTGGAGTGATACAGACCTGCGTTTTAATCCTTGCTCCACATTTACTAACAGTACGACTTTGAGTCAGTCATCCTCTCTGAACCTTGGTTTCCCAGTCTGTAAAATGGGAGTTCTGGCATATTCCCGTTTTGTGAGGTTAGGGTGAGAAATAAATGCATGTTGAGGACTCCATACGTTGCCTAGTACATAGCAAATGCCCAGTGGAAGCTCTTAGTATTAGAATGATGCAAAAATGTCACCACATTTCACATGCACCCCATTTTTTTACTCCAGTTTTTTTTTATTTCAAGAGAGAGGGGGAAGGAGATGGCGAGAGGGAAAGAGAAAGCACAAACATTCTGACTTGGAAGGGAACTTGTGCTTTGAAGCTGACAAGTATAATTTGTCTTGAGACTGCCAAGCTCTTGGGTTGAGCCTTCATATTGGAAAAAAGAGACAAGTGAGATTAATCTGGGGCCTTCATTACTTACTCCATCTGGCCTGGCTTGGCACAGCCCCTTCCCTCTACAAACCGATTACTCCTTCAAAAGCCTCAGCAGAGTGGCCTCTAATGGGTTCTGACACGGCAGGAATGGGGCTCACGCAGCACAGAGATAAGGGCCCCAGCACCAGGGCCAAACACTTCCAGCACTACGGCCCAGATGCTCCACCACAAAAGAAAGAAATGAACTGAAAAGGAGCCAAGGCCTCTGGGCCCGGGGAGGTCTCAGGATTCCTGGGAGACCTGGTTCCCCACAGCGGGAGCAGCAGCAGCAAGGCTCACGTGGACAGGACTGGTGATGTGGATTATCTGACTGGGGTGTGTTCCAATGACTATGGGCACTTTTTAATCTGACTTTACAGTCACACTGGGGATAGGAAAGTGCTTGGGGGAAGTGAAGAAGGTTGTTGTTTTTAGACATCTGCCAGTGAAAAACTGTTGAGGTGTTCTCGCATTTCCCCCAGGTGCATGTGGTCCCACAATGATGGCAGTGGGTGGGGAGTGGGAGGGGGAAGGGAACTGATGTTTCCTAAGCACCTACCATGCTCCAGGCAGGGTGCCAGGTGGTCTGGATTCTGCTGGCTCCACCACTCTGCACAAGCCTGAGAAGTAGACATCACTACCCTCTATTGAGAGAAGCTGAGGTGTTTATTCTGGGCTACCCAGTAAGCGATATGAATTTGAACTGAGGACTGTCCACCTGTGGGTCCATGCTGGTCGCTGGGCTATTTTGCACCCTCAGTAGCAGCCTTTGGATTTGAGAGAAACTGTAAGGTCGCTGTCCCACAGCCTCAGGAGGCACAGACGCAGTGTCCTGAGCCTTCTCTCCGAGGAGGTTGTAGGGCACAAAGGCTGACACCCTGGGGAAGGTGGAGCTCCTGAACAGAGCGGCATCCCAGATCGATCCATCGGTGCATCAGGAGCTTGTTTATCTCGGACCGGGGCACTGCCAGTCTCTGAAACAAAGCTGTGCTGCAGAGCTGCTGTCAACAACAGCCCTTTCAAAGGGCCACGGACTTTGGCTTCCAGGACAGGAGGGTCAATGTCCAGCAAGGTAGCTCCCATGCCTCGGAGAAGCGACTTTAGAGGCTTGATGAGCCACAGACTGTACAACACTGCCATCTCCTGGGAGCAAGGCCCACTCTGGCCTGGCCAGGTAGAAATCTGGCTCAAAATACCTGATTAAATCAATCTTCCCCCAAGGAGCCTTTTATAGTCCCATTATGAATCAGGACCCCCCTTTTTTCGTTAGTTACCAAAGCCCACAGAGACTGAAAGCATAGGCTTTCAAGTCAAACACTGAATTGTTCATTTTTTTCCTTTGGCAAATATATTTTTTAATGTTTTTTATTTTGAGAGAGATGGAGCAGGAGTGGGGGAGGGGCAGAGAGAGCAAAAGAGAATCCCAAGCAGGCTCTGTGCCATCAATCAGCACAGGGCCCAACATGGGGCTCGATCTCACAAACCATGAGATCTTGACCTGAGCTGAAATCAAGAGTCGGACCTTTAACCTACTGAACCACCCAGGTTCCTCTCACTTGGCAAATATTTACTGAGCACCTATTTTATGCCAAACACTGTGCTAGGCACTGAATACACAAAAATGATCAAGACAAATGGTCCATAACTTCGTGAAGCTTATATTCCAACAAAGAAGATGAACTGTAAATAAGAAACAATCTTGTTGTAAACAAGGAATGTGTTCATTATTACTGTGATGAGTTTAGAAGGAAGAGCACAGGGTGAGCAGGAGTACTTAATGCTGAAGGGGAGACAAGGACTCTGGTCTAGTCAATCAGTCAGGAAATCCTTCCCTAAGGACATGATCTATATGCAGACACCTGAAGGATGTATAGAAATATGAGAAGCAAAATGATCTAGGAAAACAACATGTGTGAAGGCCTAAGACAGGAAGGAGCCTGGAACATTTGAAAAACTGAGAGTGGGGTGCCTGGGTGGCTCAGTCGGTTAAGCAGCCGACTTCGGCTCAGGTCATGATCTCGCGGTCCGTGAGTTCGAGCCCCGCGTCGGGCTCTGTGCTGACAGCTCAGAGCCTGGAGCCTGTTTCAGATTCTGTGTATCCCTCTCTCTCTGACCCTCCCCCATTCATGTTCTGTCTCTCTCTGTCTCAAAAATAAAAATAAACGTTAAAAAATATTTAAAAAAAAAAAGAAAAACTGAGAGTTCTATATTGATGGGCCATCAAGATAGAGAAAAAGTGTATGTGAGGAGAAATAGGCAGTGACCAGATCACACAGGGTCTTAGAATGCCTTGTAAAAGGTTTGGCCCCATGTTGGTCAAGTCTCTTTGTTAACATATGACAAAGACCCAATGCAAACTAATTTAAGTGAAAAGGCAATTTATTGGTTCGTTAAGTTGGGAAGTCTGGAGTTAAAGCATCAGGTAGGACTGAATCCAGGAGCTCAAATGGTATCATTAAGACTTTCTTTTCGGGGAACCTGGGGGGGCTCAGTCAGTTAAGCATTTAACTTCAGGTCAGGTCATGATCTCGTAGACCATGAGTTGGAGCCCTGCATTGGGCTGTATGCTGACAGCCCAGAGCCTGGAGCCTGCTTCGGATTCTGTGTCTCCCTTTCTCTCTGCCCCTCCCCTACTTGCATTCTGTCTCTCTCTCTCTCAAAAAATAAATAAATTTTAAAAAAAAAGACTTTCTTTTCAACTAATTAATTGTCTCTGTTTGTTTCTGCATTTCTTATTAAGTAGGCCTAATTTTCTTCTGCACTGACAAATTCTGTCAATCCTGTAGGAAAATAGTAACTGATATTCACCAGGCCTACATCTTCACAACCCAATGGTCCAAAAGAAAATGAAAGTTACTCCTCTATCTCCATTTGGAAAATAAAATCAGGGCAAGACTCTGATTCGCCCAGCTTAGGTCACATGGCTACCCATTAGACCAATCACTATGTTCATGGGGATGTGTCACAATGATTGGCTTAACATGGGCTGTATTCCTTCCACTGTAGCTAGAATGGAGGTGGGAGGTGAAGAAAGGAAAAGGGAGGCCACCATGCCTGACCTCCCCAGGGCCATATGGAATGTAGGAGGAGTTTCTCCCATGGGAAAGTGGTGCTTGATTGCAGAAGAGAAATGGGAAAAACGGCGGGATATATCAAAACACTGACAAAACAATATCATAATTGGCAGAAAACTATGAGAAACCACTGAAGGGCTGTATACAAGTGAAAAACAAGATAACGTTGTTTTTGTTTGTTTGTTTGTTTGTTTGTTTGTTTGTTTGAAAGACCACACTGGCTATTGTAAGGTTAAAATGGAAGGGACAAGAGTGGAAGCAGAAAGGACTTCAGATTCTAGGCAAACTGAAACACTTCCCAACTACCTAGAAGTTATCTAGAAAAGCTCAACAAACAATAGCAGAGATCATTTTAAATGCACAACAGAACTTGCCAGAAAGTATGAGAATCCTCATGGGGTAAAGACAAAGAGGAAGCTGAAAAACAGGGTTAAGTGAGTAGCTGAAGCAACAGCTCCCCAGGAAAGTTCTTCCAATCTTAGGTAACCAAGAGACTTATATTTTAACAGTCATGTGGTGAAAGGAGAAAGTCTTGGGCCTGCATGGATGGGTATTAGATCTGAGAACCTTCTTCCCCCTATACCCATAACACACATAAAGCTGGACATGATAAAATAATGGACCAGGATAAAAAATGCATCCATTGCCACAGAGAGATAGTAGCATTTGCGTCTTGGCCTGGTCTGTGGATGGAAAAAGCCATCCCCTTTGAGACTTTATAAATATGAGTTTTCTCATGGGTTTGGGGTTGAAATTCATTCCATTTGCATGGTCCTAGAGTCTTCAACTTTAGAAAAGGCTCCAGACTTGTCACACCCTTGTGGTACCTGGGAGAAACAAACACAGAGCTTCTCTGGGGACCCTCAATCCAGGACGCACCCAGAGGGAAATCCCACTGAGCATATGCTCACAATCCCATGCTGAGGTTTTTAGCTGTCCCTTTCCCCCATGATCTTCAACCGGCTGCAGGCCACTAGGGCATTCCTGACCCCTTCCCAACCTGTTTCTGACCTTCCTAGTTTCTGACCTCAAGATTCCTCTTCCTACCATGGCCTGAACAGAGCCAGCTATAGCCCTGGCTATAGCTGGGAACAGCTACCTCCCTCTCAACATAGCTATGGAACATAGTTCTATTAGTTAGGAAGCCTCCGGCTGTCCCCAGGGGGCAATTTTTCTCTGCCTCTTAGACCTAGCCTGGCGTTAGGATGCTACATCCTGGTGTGACCCCGCATGCGTGATGCCCCAGTCATTTTGCCCTGCCCTACACGCTGGACCATTACAGAGGGAACAAGGGAGAAAGACATGACAATCAGGGGCATGCTCTAGGCTGGTCTTCATCCCAGTTTGTGACATCTCATGGAGGTGGTGTGGCCTGGTGGAGCCTGGGCTTCTCCTGGCACCAGAGCCCTATTCCTGGCCAAGCCCGAGTCTGGCAAATGTTAGACAGTGGGTGTGAGAAGCCACTCCTGACTCTACCCACCTGAATTGAGGAGTGTAATCTCTGACCGTGCTCTGGGAACCCACTTTCTTCTTACACCACAGCCTGTGGCAGTGAGGCCTGCTATACGGAATGCTGGCACTGACTTCTGAGGTGGAAACCAAATAACTATCTGACTTAGAAAAACAGGTCCAACACACCAGTCTTTGTGAGAAGAGAAAAGCCACAGAGCAGGCCAGAAACACTAAGGGAGTTGGTTGGCGGCTCCACCCTGCCCTGCAGTGTGGAACAAAGGGCCGTCTGCCTGTTTTCCTGAGAGACAAAGGCCAAGCCTTCACAGCCATTGCCAGGTCAGGATTCTCTACCTGGGCTCCAAAAGGCCAGGAAAATAACCATGCCGAGGCACCCATCCCAGGCATGTTGAGAGTGTTGAGGGTGGTGACAATGAGCTCCATGAGCTCACGCATGGAGATGTGCTTTGATAACAGCAGAGGGCAGAAAGGTTGGTTCAGGCCCTGGGCTATGCACCTTATATAGATGCCTTGGGCACTCCATTCCTTCAGCCCTCACTGCACACATACATCTGACCCCCTGCCTGTTGCAGGGAATTGCCATTGTTTGTTTTACCTTTGTTCTTGAGTAGTATATGGCTTCCAATGTAGTGCAGTGACTGGGCACATAGCATAGGCTCCATAAGTAGCCGCAAATGCATTCGAGACCTTCATTTTCTTGCTGCAGACAGAGGAGGTTAGACCCTCTCTCTAAAGGATATTCTTTTGCATACAATTTAGGAATGCAGACTCAAATACCAGCAACAAGAGTTCAAAGTCTGGCTCCACCATCCAGTATCTAGGACTTGAAGCAAGTTATTTAACCTCCTTATGCCCAACAAATATGCCCATATGTAAAATGGGCATATTACAGTACTTACCTCATGAGGATGTTTGTAAGATGAAGTGAGGTCATCTTTGCAAAGCACTTAGCATTGTGCCAGGCCCATAGTGGGAACTTGGCAAACATCAGACTCTGAGTTTTTTTTAGCATTTACATATATTTATTTCATAATTCATTTGTGCATTCAATCATTCATTTAAAAGCAAAGTGGATTCAGAGCACCATATCGACATAAATGAACAAAATAGCCTTCATACTGGAGGATCTTGTGGTCTAGGGGCATTTGCTTTGTGTTAAGAGCTCTAAGAACACAAAAGGCCACACATCATACAATTCTATTTATGTGAAATTCTTAGATCAGGCAAATCCATTGAAACAGAAAGTAGATTTGTGGTTGCTAGGGGTTGGAGGGAATGGAGTGAGACTGCTAGTAGTTACCAGGTTGTTTTAGAGGGAAAGAAGGTGTTCTACAATTGGACAATGGTAACAGTTGCACCCTCTGCACAACCTTATGAACACACTGGAAACCAATGAATTATACACTCTGAAAGAGTGAATTTCATGGAATGTGAATTATAACTCAATTTTTAAAAACAACACTCTAGAATCTGACTGCCTGCCGCTTGAAGCTACTGGACCTTGGACAAGTTATACAACCTCTCTGGGCCTCGGTTTCCTCATCAGTAAAAAGGGGATAATAATAATCATCTAATGGAACACTGAGGAAAATAACTCACTCACCATGCTGACTTTATCGGTGCAATTTTATTACTTCCCCTGGAATGGGAGATCTCTCCCCATCCTTTCTCGTCTAGTCTGTATGTTTCTTTACATCTGAAGTGAGTCTCCTACAGGCAGCCTGTAAATGGATCTTGGGTTTTTATCCATTCTGCCACCCTGTGTCTCTTAGGAGCATTTAGACCATTTACATTTAAAGCAATTATTAACAGGTATGTACTTATTGCCATTGTGTTCATTGTTTTCTGGTTGTTTTTGTAGTTCTTCTCTGTTCCTTTCTTCTCTTGCTCTCTTCCTTATGACTGATGACTTTCTAGTGTTATGTTTGGCTTTCATTCTCTTTACTTACTGTGTATCTGTTATAAGCTTGGGGCTAATAGTGACCATGAGGTTTATATAACATCCTAAGCATACAGCTTACATCTATATTAAGCTGATGGCCACTTAAGTGTGAACACATTCTAAAAGAACTTTTTTTATTACCCTCCTCCACATTTTATGTATATATTGTCGTATTTTACATCTTTTAATTGATAATTTTCATACTTCTAATTATGACCTTTCATTTCCCACTTAAAGAAGTCCCTTTACATTTCATGTAAGGCCAGGTTAGTGATGATGAACTCCTTTAACTTTTGTCTGGAAACTTCTCCTTCAAATCTGAAAGATAGCCTGGCCAGGTGGAGTATTCTTGGTTGAATATATCATGCTACTCCCTTCTGGCCTGCAAAATTTCTGCTGAGACATCAACTGATAATCTCATGGGGGTTCCCTTGTACATAACTGTTCACTTCTCTCGTTCTGCTTTTAAAATTCTCTCTTTATCTTTAACCTTTGACACTTTAATTATTGGGTGTCATGGTGTGAGCCTCCATGGGTTCATCTGGATGTCTGTTTCCTTCCCCAGCTTAGGGAAGTTTTCAGCTATTATGTCTTCAAATATGTTTTCTGCCCCTTTCTCTTTCTCTTCTCCTTCTGGGACCCCTATAATATGAATGTTTGTTTGCTCAACATTGTCCAAGAGATCCCTGACCCATCCTCATTTTTAAAAATTCCTTTATTCGTTTGCTGCTCAGGTTGTGTACTTTCCACCGACCCTGTCTTCCACATCACTGATCCATGCTTCTGTATCCATAAGCTACTACTGATTCCCTCTAGTGTACTTCTCATTTCAGTTATTGTATTCTTTAACTCTGATTGATGTTTTTTTATATTTTATCTTTGTTGAAGTTCTCATTGGGTTCTTCCACTCCTCTCTCCAGCCCAATGAGTATCTTTATGATCGTTACTTTAAACTCTTCATCAGGTATATTGCTTATCTCAGTTTCATCTAGTTCTTTTTCTTTTCTGAGGTTTTGTCTTGTTCTTTGGAATATATTCCTCTGTCTCCTCATTTTGCTTGACTTTCTGTGTTTGTTTCTATGAATTAGGCAGAACTGCTACTTCTCATAACCTTGAATGAATGGTCTTGTGTACGGTCATCCCCAGTGTAGACTGTGTAAGCCTGGTGGCTGGAGCTGTGGCTGGAGTGGGCTGGGAGTTCTAGGACACTCCATGTGGGGCTGCCATGGTGGGATAGCTGGGGCTTTAGTGGGGGTGGGCCTGAAGTGGTCTCAGGGCTTTCAGTAGAAAGAGTGTCTTGGCAGGAGAGCTGAAGCTTAAGTAAGTGCAGTGAGATACCCCAGGGGGTTCCATGCAGGGGGCACCTAACAGGACCACTGGAACTGAGCCAGGAATGGCTGGGGGTTCCCAGGGTACTCCACACAGGGGGTGCCCTGGTGAGGCAGCTGGAGTTGAAGCAAGCATGAACCAGGAGGTACTGGAGCACTCCACTCCAGGGACGCCCTAGAAAGCTGTCTGGAGCTGAAATGGTGTTGGTCTGGCATGTTCAAGGTTCTTTGCACCTGTGTCACTTTGGCAAGATGGCTAGAGCTATACGCTAAAGAGGTATCCTGAGGAAGCAGGCTGGCAATGGTGCCCAGTCCCTACTCCCATCTATCAAGGTCAAAGGGAATGTAAACCATGGCACTTGCCAGCCCCTCTGACCAAGAGAGAGTTCTAGCAGCTCCTCGGCTTTTGGGTTCTAAGGATGGTACCTTTATATTCTAGTTGCCATTTTAAACCATGTTTTTTTTCCTGTCCCCCCAGGGTCTTCTTACATCACCATTTGGGACCAGAAGACTCTTTACCAGTGTGATTTTAATGTGCTGTATTACAAAAAACTTCCAAATCGCCAAGCAGAGAATGACAAGAGTAAGATCCATTTAAAGAAAAAAAAAAAACTTTTATAAACATATTGCTTAGGTATGTCACATCGCACTTAACGAGATCTAATGGGAAATATCCAGAGCTTTTGAAACCTATACCACTCCATAACTTAAGCTCTAACTTCCAAAGAAAAGCAAGCAAAGGCTTGACCTGATGATCTGGAAAATTTTACTCTGAAGTTAAATTTTTCAAAAGGAGGAAAGCATCTGGGCTTTAAAAAATAATGCCTTCTTGAACTAACAGCACCTTGAATTAGTATTTCAAAATATGAAATTTTCAACCATATTTAGTCAATTTTTCTCTTATATTCCCTGGGACAGAAGGTAGCATAAGGCAAGTACCCATTGTTAGCTCTAATTATTACATTGCAGGAAGTTCTCTGCAAAAGGTGTGGATAGATTAAATATGAATGAAGTAAGTGCTGAAGAAATATGAGAAAGAGAGGGACCAACTGATGGTGGCAAGGAGTCTTAGGTCCACAGAGCATTTTATTCATTCATCGGTGCATCACAATGATGGAGATGAAATCTGAGAGGTAGTGATGAAAAGCAAGGACTTGACTTACTATGTTTTAGCTGAGATCTGTCACTTATTACAACTGTGACCTCAAGCAAATTACCTAAACTCTCTGCACCTCTGCTTTTTCATGTAGAAAAAGGGAATAAAAATTACATGAAAAGTGTGCAATTAAAAAAAAAAATCCTGGCAGCCTACTGAAATAAGGGTCAGAGCCAGATTTAAATTGCACTGAGGTAATAAAGAAATGTGAATTTTTCTTGCTTGAGTTTATGGACTCACTACATATTTACCGAGTCTCTTCCATGCACCAGGCATTGAACCAGACTTTGGGAATACAATGCAAGACACCATTTTTCTCCCTGAGACATTACTGTAAGGAGATATGAAGTATTGTAGTCACCCAGAAGAGACTTACTCCTGGCTAGGCAGATCAAGCAAATTTGTTCTTGTCTTACCTCAAATTCTCAGTAGAAATCCTGGTTACTCTAGCTCATCCTTTTGAACCAAGCCACAGGTCATGTGATAGGTTGCTGACTCGAGGATTGGCTGCCCTTGAGTCAGGTGCTCACCCCTGGTCTAATCAGCTGTGGCCAGGAAATGTGATGGTGGCTCATGGTACAAAGTGTGGTCGTACCCTCTCCCCCATCAGAAGCTGGTTTCTCTTAGAAGAGGAATGGGGCACAGCAGACCACACTGGGGTACAATAAGGAAAAATTTTCCAACAGATGTAACAGCGTGTGCAAAGTCGGGCCAATGTGGAAAAATATGAGATATTTGGGAAAGTATGAAGATGGGAGGATGAAGAAGTGGATTGTAATTGGAGATAAACCTGGAAAGGGAGGCTGGGGAGGAGCTAGCTGGGCTGAACATTTGTCCCCTTGCTATGGAAGTCAGGACATTCTTTCACTGCAGGACAGGAGTAAGGGTGGTGAGAATCATTATCCCACAAATGCTCACCATGGGCCACTCTGGTTCAGAGTCATACTGGACCCAGAAGCGGGAATCCCTGGTCACTGTTGTCAGAGGTCCTCTTCCCACCCATTCCCCCGCCCCCCCCCCCAAAGAGTCATTTTGAAGGTAAGCCTTTTTTCTCTGGAAATTGCTAAACGATAGAAAAGAAAATCTGCCTTGAGCATACAGACAGGAACATAAACCTGAATTCAGGGGTTCTGAGAGGAGCTGTTCTTAGGATGCCAAGCACTTTCCCCACAGAATAACCAGTACCAGACTGATTCAGGGAGATGCGGAGATGTGGCAAGCTCCCGAGTCTTTCTTCCATAAATCAACCACATTGCAAGGGGTGATCTACTGAGGACACTTAGGACCCCTGAACTTGGGCATTGACCTCTTCCCAACTATAAGTTGTGCATATATGTGTCTCTACCACTACCATCGATCAGTAGAAAACATTATTATCAAAGTGTAATAAAATTTTATTATCAGTTTATCTTGCCCAAACCATCATTAAAAAAATATAATAATCTGAAAAAATAAATTTATTTTTCAATGGAAATAACCAAGGCCTTGGTTCTAGCTCTAGGTTTTACCTGAACCTTATAGTCTGATCAACCCAGGTTCAAATCTCAGTTCTACCACTTGCTAATTTCAAACTCAGGCAAATTACTTAATCTCATACAGTCTCCATTTGCTCATTTGTAAGACAGAGCTAATAATTCCCATCTTTCAGGTTGGGATAAGGATTAAATGACAAGGTGTATATAAAGTGATTAAAGGTATCTGGTACCTAAAAGGTGATCAATATACGTTATTTGTAGTAGTAATCTGTATAATTTGGGACAAAGAATCTGATTGCTAAATGTCGTGTTCACTGCAAATCTGTTACACAGCACAGCTGTGAAGATTAAATGAGACAGTGAGTTGAAGTGTTTGGAAAAGTGCTATACAAACTTTAGAATTCATGAAGTCACATATGGGGGACTGTTACAGCCAAGGCAGCAAAGTGGCAGATGGGAAGAGTCAAAATGTAGAAAAAAGCTGGGACCATGACCTTAAGATAGTGAAATCAACCTCTAGTCTACTTCTTAGTTTAAAAATACCACTAAAATTATTTTATTAGTATGGTTTAGGCTGTTTCTGAAATCAATTGTGATTCATCTCATTTAACAGTAATCACTAATTTTCTCCATATTGTGAACATATTTTTCATCAATTTACAGACCAGCTGTTCTGTAGGCTTCCACACCCTAGGTGAAGTGTTTGTTAAACATTGTAAAGGTAAGAAAGTAAGAAGATTCCCAAGTAGCAAATAAGTTTTCATTCATACCCCCACTGCAGTGATTAATATTTTTCGGTAATTTTCCCCCTTTAAATTTAAATTTTAGTTAACACACAGTGCAATTGTGGTTTCTGACTACTATTTCTTGTCTAGTGTATTGTGTTGAGTTTTCTGGAGCCCTGAGCTTAGTAGAATCAGTGCTGCAATCAATTTGTCATGTCTGTCATGGGTATGGGAACGTGAGATGGTATCTGGAGCCCTGAGTTTAGTAGGAACGGTGCTGCAATCAATTTGTCATGTCTTCCATGGGTATCAGAATGTGAGATGGTAACACGTGTCTATACTCAGGTAAGTGATGGATGCTCCTGGTGATAGTAATTTCTAAATTAAATTCATTTTCATACTCACATGACTCAGAATGGTATATTCACTGGAAGAAAATCTGAAAATTGTGACAGATTGTATTTTCCAAAGATGCCTACAAGAGCTCCTGTTGCACATGTTCTGCTGTAAATGACCTTGCCACCCCCACCCTCTGCAAGAATAGGTAGGATGTAACTCCCCTGTCCTTGAATCTGGGCTGGCCCGAGTTGGTCACAACCAGTAGGATATAGCAGAAGTGATGCTACATGTCTTCCACAGCCAGGTGGGAAAGGAAAATATAGCTTCTGCCTGACTTTCTCAGTACACTTGCTCTTGGGAAGCTCCCTTTTAGAAGCTAGCGCCGTGCTGTGAGAAACTCATGGTTAAAGAAGTCATGAGCCAGAGAAGCAGTCAATAGTTCCCAGTGTCTGGGAGCCTCCAGATGATGCCATCCCCTGGGCATGTGAGTTATTCCCCAGCTGTTCCAGTCTTCTCAGTGAGGGTCCAGACACTGCAGATCAGACAAGCTTTTTCCACAGTGCCCTGATTTCCTGACCCACAGAATCCATGAGCATAGTAAGATCGTGCAAAAGTTTACCGCCACTTGATTTTGGGGTGCTTTGTTATACAACAATGGTAAACTGGAAAAAGAATCCCAAACACCCAAAGGATGGACATGGCAGGTCTGCCTTCTCCCTCGTCGTGTTTGTGAGACTCTGTAAGGCCCTGTAAGCTCCCAGAGTTTCCATCTTTTTATCTGGGATAATAATAACCCTTTTAATCACAGTACGAAAAATGAAGTCAGAAAGGAACGGAGACAGAACTTTTACAAAATAACACTGTCGTGAAAAGCAAACAGATCGCTACTCTTAACTGGCTTTTCTGTCGGCTGGACAGCAGCCCTCTGAATCACAGAAGACATGCTTTTTGGAAAATAGTTATTAGCCCACACCCACAAATCCAGCTTAATAGATCTAGGTAGAGTCTACATGTGGTGAAAAACCAAACCAAAGCCCTCAAAAGGTCCCCAGGACAAGCAGACAGACATGAGACACAGTCTTGCTGGCAGTGACCTCACTCCTTTTGTGTAATGACATGCCAAACCGTAAGAATGTGTCTTGCTCTCATAATAGGAACCAAGAAGAGCCTCTCACTCTTCCCCAAGTACATGCTGTGTGTGCCAATAGTGTGAGGCCCGGGGCTGGTGTACCCACCTTGCCTGTCATGGCTTTCTTTCCGTGAATCTGCTCAGAGGCGGTCTTCAGGGCCTGGGGCTGCCTTTGTTGACTCTATTCCTTGAAGAAAAATAACTCCTTTCTATATTCAGGCTAATTTGGTAGAACTCTTCCCCAACTATACCCCCAATTAACGTTTGTAGCAAGGAGAGATAAAATACTTTTTAACATTCAAATTAAGTTTTACTCAAAGTGACCATGACACGTGTATCTCCCATCTGCTGCCAGCAGCCACCCTGACCCTCTGTCCTGGGTGCTGTCTCCCTTTCAACCTCTAATGCTTTATTATGAAAGATTTCTTGGTTAGAAGAACATTCACAAGCTGGGAAAGTTGGTCAACTAACTTGTCACCTGCAAAATGAAGCTACTCGTACTCCATGGGCTGGGTGGACACAGGGGGGTCACACCAAAAGTCGCATTCTGCCACGCGACTAGATTCCATTCACTCTTTCCAGAAACTGTTCACTGAACTTTTACTATGTGGTGGGCATAGGGCAAGATCCTGGGTTAATACTGACGAAAAGCCAATCCCCAGGAGCTTGCAGGGCAGTGGGAGAAATGGAAAGTAAATAGGTTATTAATATAGGGCATGGTAAGTGCTGTGAGGAGGGTTCTATAGGAATACCTGAAAAAGTGCTCAAACCAGACTTTGGAGGCTCAGGGAAAGGTTCTTGGAGAAGACAGTATCTAAGGAACAAGTAGGAATTGGGGGGATATCGTGGAGGGTGGGATGGAGGGGAAAAGGGATGCAGGCAGACCGAAGAGCAGCTACAGAGACATGGAGCCATCAGAGCACAGGACTTCCAGAGAACCACGGGTGGTTCTATACGGCTGAAGTACCAGCCATAAGGCCGAGAGCAGAGGACAAGGAGTTGGTGGGGTAGGCCACAGGCAGGACGCCTGGCCTTATTGGTGACACACACAGGCACTTGGACTTTACATTTGAGAGAGCACTTAGCTGATGACGAGGGGAATGGATCAGAAGGGGCAAGAATGAAGGCCAGAGGCCATGAGGGAATCTCTGCTGTAATTCAGGCAAGATGCAGTGACTCCAAGCATAACGGTTGACATTACTCACATCATTACTCTTGCTGGGAGTTCAGAACATGAAAACATGAGGGGTATGTCTCCTACAATTTGTAATATGTTTTCTAAAGGATTCTTACACAGTAAGGCCAATATTTGTCTAGTAGATGAACAAGAAACGCAGAAGAATGCAGCATGGATGAACTCCGAGGCAGAGGAAGCAGAAGGACCAAGGCCCCAAGGCCTGGCCTCCCCCAAAACACAGTGAGCTTAGCCTTTGTTTTCATTCTCTGGGGCAAGGCCCATCCCCTGTATGCCTGGCCATTTTCTGGACCTGGGGAACATCCCTGACCTGGAATCTGTTTCTCCAAAGTGAAAGCAGAAATGTCAAGAGGGAGGGGGAAAGTGAAATTTCAGAGTTCAGCCCCAAACAGTTCCAACCCAATTTTCTCACTGTAATCCTCACCACACCCCAGAGAAAACAGGACTGACTCACAGACCACATCAATCCTGGCAGGCGGGGAAGCTTGGCAGCAAGCCGCTGGCCAGCCTCTCAGGGTCCCATCCCCCAGCATTCCTGGTGGGCACATGTGTTGGGGTGTCTCTCTGGAAGCCACAGAGGGAGGAAAGGTGGCCCTCACCCATGCTCACCCCCACTGCTCCATGGCTCCAGTCACCTCCTTCTTCCTCCCCTGAGCTTTTAACTCCCAAACCCGTAGCCACGTGGGGTCAGGAAAAACAGCTGAATTATGATCAGGGATGAGGAGGAAATTTATAAAGCCATTCTAGGGGCCACAGACCTGGGAGTGTCTGCAGCTGATTCAACAGATGGAGAGGCAGAAAAAAGGTCATGGAAAGTAAATGAGATTCCCGGTCAAAATTCCACTTCCATCGCATGTAGCTGGAAACCAGGGGCAAATGACTTGAGCTTCTGTTCTGCTTCAGTTATCTGAATTCTAGAACCGGAATAATAACATCTTGCTTGCAGGGTTACTGGAAAGCTTGTAGCCCAGCATCTGAAACTGAACAGGTGTTCAGAAAATCTGGAGTCTAACATCAGGTATTGCCTACACAACTCGTAAGGCATTTATCCTGTTCAGTCTTCTATTTGTGCTGACTTTATTCCCTTTGCTAGTGTCACAGGCAGCTGGAGCATAGCAACTGTGTGTCACACATTCCTCCCTTCCCATGGCATCTCACACTCAATGTGGGTCAATACATATCTCCTGGCTGACTAATATACCCAAGTATCAAGATCCCAGGGCCAAAGGGAGGGCGAAGACAACAATGGCAAAACGAACTTTCTGGCACTGAACGCTCACGGTATGACCCTTTAATAAATAAAATACAGGGGCATTTGTGCAAGTGCAAAAAACCTTTCTTTCACCTGTTAGAAGCAGCGAGTCAACAGAAGGGGCAATACAAAACACTGGCAAACCAGGCAGGGCTGAGCTTCACGGACTGGGGGCATGTCACTGCCATCCAGCAGTGAGACAGTGGGCAAGTAACTAGACTTCATCTGTAAAATGGGGATATCCAGAGCATCTGCCTCATAGAGTGATTGGGAGCATGTAAAAAAATATACACAAAACACTCAGAATAATGGCTGGCATTTGTTCGACAAATACTCCTCTTCCTCACATCTGGGTGAAAGCTCAGTTCCATCTGCTGGACTAGACCCTGTTGCTAAATGGCAACACTGGAAATCTCACCCCAGATGGAGACCCTGTCACCTGGAACGGGGGGAGTCCACTCTGGGTCTGGGAGGGGTGCAGAGTTGGGCTGCCTCTCTGGAATAGTCTGTATGGTAAGGTGACTTTGTGGAAATGCCCTGCAAAGCATAAATGCATCACAAGTATTAGTGTTACAACTTTTGTTTTTCTGATACTTAATAATCTAGAAACAATAGTATAAGCGTAATCCCAGTTCCCACTTGCTGGACAACTTACCATGAACTAGATAAAGTGCCCACTGCTTTTCCCAGGTCCACTCACTGAATGTTCTCAATGACCCTATAAAGTTGGAACTACTTTCATCTCAACAATTTTTTTTTTAATAATTTTTTTTAAGTAGGTTCGACACCCAATGTGCAGCTTGAACTCACCACACTGAGATCAAGAGTCACAACTCTACCAACTGAGCCAGCCAGGCGCCCCTTCATCCTAATTTTAAAGATATGGAGAATGATATTCAAAAGTGACTCAAAGTCTCCAGTGGGATTCAAACTCAGGTCTGCTGGCTCCCAAGCCTACGCTTTTTTTTTTTTTTAATTTTTTTTTTTTTTTTAACGTTTATTTATTTTTGAGACAGAGAGAGACAGAGCATGAACGGGGGAAGGGCAGGGAAAGAGGGAGACACAGAATCGGAAGCAGGCTCCAGGCTCTGAGCCATCAGCCCAGAGCCTGATGCGGGGCTCGAACTCACGGACTGCGAGATCGTGACCCCGGGTGAAGTCGGACGCTTAACCGACTGAGCCACCCAGGCGCCCCTCAAGCCTATGCTTTTAACTATCACATTTTACTTATGGATTAAATATATGTGTTTTAAGATGAGGAGGATGCCAGTGGGCTTAAAATATCCAGCTAAATGCCAATAATTCTACTGATGTATTCTGAGAGCTCTACTTCTAGCCCCTCAATAGCATTATGGCATCTCAACACCATAAAGCACATGGCAGTGCTTTGCTATTTAAGATCTCCTGAAGGGGCGCCTGGGTGGCTCAGTCGGTTGAGTGGCCGACTTCACCTCAAGTCGTGATCTCTTGGTCCGTGAGTTCGAGCCTCGCGTCAGGCTCTGTGCTGACAGCTCAGAGCCTGGAGCCTGTTTCAGATTTTGTGTCTCCCTCTCTCTGACGCTCCCCTCTTCATGCTCTGTCTCTCCCTGTCTCAAAAATAAATAAAACGTTAAAAAAAAAAAAATTTAAGATCTCCTGAAAATCTTGCTTTCCTTCATGCAAATTAACCATGTCAAGTTTATTTTACCCACTTCCGATGGATCCAGGGCTCAGTTGACCCTAAGATCTGAAATTCCAGTTTTCGAGCATTTCAAGGATTTCAAACTTAGCACACAGAATATTTTGTTTTCTAGCTAGGACATCAAAACAAAATACAACACCTTCCTTTAAAAAAGAAATCTATTGGGGCACCTGGGTGGCTCAGTCAGTTGAGCATCCGACTTTGGCTCAGGTCATGATCTCGCAGCTTGTGAGTTCGACCCCTGCCTCGGGCTCTGTCCTGACAGCTCAGAGCCTGGAGCCTGCTTCGGATTCTGTGTCTCCCTCTGTCTCTGCCCCTCCCCCGTTGGCATTCTGGCTCTCTCTCAAAAATAAACAAACATTAAAAAAAAAAAACTTTAAAAAAATTTTCTATTTTCTTTCTGAAATTGAAAGAGCATTTTGCTGTTAAGAAAAAAAAAGACATCAAGAAAGAGTAGCTTATTTTGCTTTAATATCCCAAAATATTTGTGTGACTGGGACTATGTTGCAAACCACGGCAGAAATCTGTAGACAAGTACGTCTCACTCTGAGGAAAGAACTGACTGGAGAGAAGGCACCAGAAATTGCATTTTGCTGGATCACATGTAAACAGTTAATGGGGAAAGAATTCACGGAAGAGAACAAAAGCTGCAGTGTCCTGTCGTTGGTACATCCTAAGGATGAGAAATGGCCTCACTAGCTGATGCTCAACCTCCATCTCACATTGTAGTCAACAGAAGCTGGTGCTAGGGAGACAAATACCCACACAGCAGCAGGGCCTAAGTGCACAAAAAGGAGGTGGCATTAGCATAAGCCCCTGGGTCCTCTTTTCCTCTTTCCCACAAATGGCAGTGTCGCACTAATGTGCCATTCATCAACAACTGGTTAGTGGAAAAAACGAATCCTAAAAAGCCTGGGTGAATACGCTTTGCTTCTGTCCATGCTCTTCAATCAGATGACTTGGAGGGTCCGGGGTGGAGGGACGTACCGCATCTGGCCTGTCTTCTTAGGTGATAACAGTGGGTGCAGTGCGTCCCGTCCTTTCTTGGAGTTGGGACACCTTCAGAGCAATGGAAATAAGGGGAGCCAACATGACCTGAGGGAGACACAAGGAGAACCTTTTCCATTACTTTCTCTAGACACAGATCCATAGCTCCAGCCCTCAGATTACCTCCAAGACCCACAAGTCTGACGGCCTACTCCCTACTCCCACATCCCAAAGACTCTGCAAGTCTAAGCACAAAGATGTGTCTTTCCCCTAAAACCTGCTTCCAGCATCCCTATCTCAATGACTTAACACCACAGTCCATCAAATAAAGCCAATGAACAGCTAAGAGTTACTCTTGACCCCTTCTTCTCCCACATTCCCCTTCTCCAATCTATCAGGAAGCCTATGTGACTTTTACCTTCTAAGTATCTTTCAATGGCCGCCATTTCTCTCCACCTCTCCCAGGGCCACAGATCTTTCTAAATCAATGTTCTCTTTCTTACCTGGAACAATGGTGCTTCTGCTTCCATTTCTGCATCCTCTAATTTGTTTCCTACACTGTACCCAAAGAGATCTTTTCAAAATGCAACAACACTACCCTCCCATCTACCTCTCACTTGTGGGGGGGGGGGGTGGCAGAGGGAGAAGAGAATTTTACTGTTACAGAATAATATAAATATCTTATAAATATTAGTTATAAATATAAATATTATTCAATATTTTTTAAATTAAAAAATATATTTATCTAGCTAAACTGCCCATTTTACAGATGAGGAAACTGATATCCAAAAATATGAAGCGATTTCATCAAATGACTCAACGGCAGAGCCAACAGTAGTTCATTTCCTACTGCCTACTGTTGCTTTCCCTAATCTTAATTTCCACCAACTCATTATTCCTGGGTGAAGGCAACAGAAGCAACTTCACATGCTGACCACACTACTTGCCATTCCCTCTGGGGCTCCCACAGTCCCAGAAAGTGTTGAGGCTGATGCCCAGCAGCTCCAGATTAAGGAAGGCATCTCCTGGCTGGAACAGTGATACACCTAGGTATTGTGAGCACCTTATACCCTTCAGAGCCTCCCACCTCCCTCCCACTTCCCTCCTACCCCCTGAAGACAGACTATGGTTCAAAGAAACTGATCTTTCATTCATTCTTTGTATCGACCATGTGCCAGGTATTAAGACAAAGAAAACAATTTCCTTCTTCCTTTCCTTTTGCTCTGTCATTCTGTGGGTCTACAATACAGACACCATTGCCTCTGTTAAGTTTTAGGGATACCTATAGCACAACAGAGATCTGGCAGTGATTGAAACTGGAGTCTGGCCACTGTAAAAAATATAAAAGTGAAGCATCCTCTCACCTCCCTCCTTTTGTAATAACAACAACTATCAGAGCCACGGTTTCTCAAAAGCTCATCCTATGTGCCAGGCACAGTATTTATAATTTTGCATCCCTCACCTCCTTAAATCACTATAATGACCCTATGAGGCAGGTAGGATTCTACCAGAAAACCAAAGCTCAGAGCACTGAAATGACTTGCCCACAGACACACAGCTACTCAGGCGGCAGGAACTGAATTTAAAACAAGATCTTTCTAACTCCAAAACTTATGCTCAAAACCGCTATGCCAAGGCTTTCTAAATGAGCTTCCTAGGATTTTAATTAGGTGTCAGAGGAAAAAAGGCTTTGTGGAAAAATAAGCATGGTGAGATGCCACTTAAACAGGTGTCTTCACCATAAGCTTTCTCAGAGCCCTTAAGGCACACTGTGTATTATGTGAGGAAGGGCTTAATGTACCACAGCACTTCCTAAAAATTTTGGCTATGGAACTCTGGTTGGGGGAGCATTTATCAAGACCAGCGCATGAGGAACAAATGAGGTGAAAGTCCCCTGTGTGCCAGTGCCCCCCCCCTTGGCTCCTCCCCTTGGGTGGCTGTCCTCCAAGTTCTCTGCCCCACCCCTGGCCCCAGAGTCCCTCCTCACTCTGACATACTTCTGGAGACTCTTCAGGTAGGGCTGGGAGCCCAAACCACCAGGCTGCAAGTCTGCAGGTTCTTCCATAAAGACCTTTATTTCTGGGTCATGAAACTGTCTGCCCCACGACCTAGCATGTGCTCTGCCAGAACAGGCAATGAGACCAAGCAAAGTGGCAAATGACCAGTGACAGATCAGAACATTGGAGGAGGGGCTGATTTGAAGATTAGTTGTCCTGAATCTGCTGCTTACTGGGCATGTAACCCTATTAACTGCCACTTAACCTTTCTCTGCCTGTTTCTTTATCTGTAGTAGGGATAATAATAGCATCTACCTCATTTGAGACTTAAATGAATCAATCCAGTTGGGTAATGGGTTTAGAACAGAGCATGGCAAATAGAAAGTACTGACGTAATTGTTAGCTAGGACTGCTGTTAGGATGTACTGAAGGAGACATGGAGAAAAGTGAGCACACGTGTTTGGCCATTTGAGAAATGGGTTGTGATGACACAGACTCAGTGTAACCTCTATCATTCCCTCCAACAGAAAGAAGTAGCCTGGGCACAAGGCTTGGGCATTACCTGGGGGTCCTGGTAGATCTTGGCAATGTCCTTCTCATAGCTATCGATATATAGTCGAACGGTGGCCCCTGCACTCCCAGTGCCGCTCAGTCGAAAGATGACGCGAGAACCATCTGCAAAAATGAGCCGCAAGCCCTGGAGAAGAAAAGCAGAGATGTCTTCCCCACATGCTGGAAGGGAAACTGAAGGCTGGCAAATTACAAGGGGTTCGTTTTGGAGATCTAATTTCACCCATACGTGATCAATTGGAGGATTAGATTCTTGATAAATGGCAGCAGTTAAGCCCCATGAGTCTGCCTTGGTCAGCCAGTCACTGCATCCAGCCAAAGGGAGCTGAGCTCATCAGGGGTGGGGGGCGTAGAAGCATTCCCAGGGTCAGTGGGAGATCTGACCCGGGGCGCAGGGATGCTGGATGACACAGGCCTGCCCTCCCCACCTCTCCCCACTTCCCTGTAATTTATGGACTAACCATTCCAGTTTGAAGCCTGATAAATAAGTAAACAAATAAGCCACTAGATGCAGAAATCTGATCCCCGGATCAGGAGGAAAACATGGACAGAATGGGCTGAAACCAGAGCAGATGAGATTCCAGACAGATGAGAGGAAGAACTCTTTGCAAAATACTGATGGAGAATCTCAAAGAGAGAACAGGAGGCCCAGATGGCAGAAGCCGGCTCTTCCCAACCTATCAAGCAGGATCCTGTGATCAATCTCCCTACCCATGACTAAGGACTCACACCCCGGTCCATGTTGGTGCCATGCCAGAGCCATGTCCCTGACCCCCTGCTGCCCTCTTTCCCCGCCCTGGCAGCGTCTCTCGTCCTCAACAATCTTCTTGCTTCAGGGGACCTGAGGTTGAAGACTCGGGTAGATACTCTGTGGCGACAGGTAGGAAGGTTTGGCAAGACAGTTATCTGAGAACTCTCTAGTCTTTGTGAGCCTGTCATTCTCCCATACAAAGAAGAACTTTGCATAAAGCCAAAGACCAGCCAGAGGGAAAGACACGGCTCCTCACCTGCTACTGGTCACCCAACCCCATTGAGGGCTTAAATGTGCCATTTAGCAGTGAAGACAGTAGATGAAATGCACACAGTACATTCCTGACTCTGTCGTCACAGGGGGGGATACAGCTAACTCCCGTTTACCATATCTTGCTTTCTAGAAACATATCGGGTTGGTCTACCCCATCCAGACCTTCAACGTGAAGCTTCTAAATTCTTTTCACTTGATGGCAGATGCTATATCTACTCCACAAGATTCTCCCTCTTACCTGGTCTTTGATCTAAATGCCCAGACTTTCTGATTATAGAATGCAAAGCTGCTGAGTTCCTCCTCACAGAGTGCAGAGCAGCACGCGCACTCATGCTGACACCCTTAAGTTCCCCTCCTCCCTCCTCACAGGTGCTGGGTACATGGCAGAGTTGGGGTTTACTTTCTCTAAATGCCCACTTTCTCTCTGAAGGCTTCTCTATAAAATCTTCTGCTCTGCTCGGCCATCCTCTGGACCCCACCCTCTCCCTTTCCACAGCCACCCTCTACCCCACCCTGGGCCTCTCTTTCTAATTATCCCAGACATCACTTACAACCATCCACACTGGACCCAGAGTTCTCACAGGGGCTGAAAAGGCATAGGGAAGAAAGCCCACTGTGCTCATATTTTGAGGATGGGAGACTCCTGGCACTGAGGGCCACTGTGACCATGCTCCATCCACCCATCCACTATCTGCTCTCCAGAAAGGCACTAAATCAATCCTGCAGTGCATCTCCTTCAAAGCTGTCAGATGCCTTGACAAGGACCAGGCCAAAAATCTGGGTCTGTCAGGAAAAAGCAAACTGGGGAGCTGTAACAGAATGTTCACCTCCTTTATTATCTCTGTTTCTCAATTATTAGTGGGAAGTCCAGCCTGTGACAATAGAACCAGAGGAAACAGGACCCCATGCCCTAGGTGTTTGTGAGAAGCCTTGAGAAGGGCTGACCTAGCCTGCAGCCTTGGGTCCCTGGCACCCACTGAGGGAAACCCTAACAGCTCTGTCTCCATCCAGACACAGCCCAGGCTCTCAACTGTGATTATCTAGATGAGCGCTGCTGTGTTAGGATTGGCTGCATGTCACATGCTATGGGTAGTAATAGTTAACATTTCTAAGTCTGGAATGCCTCGTCATTTTTTTTTCTTCTTTTTTTAGAAACTAGAACATACCATAGGAATGTCTATGATAACGACACTCTTGCGGCTGGCATTGTGCTATCATCTCTTGAGAGAAAAAGGGATTGATACCTAAGGCAGTTGTTCACCTTTTCACCTTTAGATTCTAGAGCTTCTTTCTGCACACACCTTCAACACAATGCCTTACGTGGGATTCTGGAGGCTGTAAAAATCCCTCTGGAGCTGAGGCTAAGAATCCCAGGAGGAGGGCATAGGGAAGTGCATAGAACCAGGGCAAAACCCATTTCCCTACGAGTATGTTTGCATGTTGTATGTGACCCAGCAGAGAACTGTCAACCCCAGGAAAACAAGGCAGCAAAGGAGAAATGATCGAGGGGCTTTTTTCCTTTTTCTCATGAGATTTCATAGATGAGGCTCTGAGGCCTCTCTCCCAATTCACATAAATCTGCTCCTACCTGATTCCTTGAAATGCTTCCATCCACTGGATCACTGTATTCAAAGTTGTCAATTTTCTCCACAGTGTAAACTTTATCACCCACTGGGAACTGTTTCCCCACGAAGGAGCGATCAGATATCAGGGCCTCCAAGTCCTTCATCATTTTGTTGGCACCCTCAGCTTCCACCTCCTCATAGTCATACCTGCAAGAAGTCACAAAGGCGGGGCCCCAGGCTGACTTCAGATCACACTAAGTAGATTACCACTTTCTTCATCATTTGTTTGGCTGTCCCCCCAAAACCACCTAACTTCAGAAGAAGCTGGCAAAAGGCTGACCTTGTTCGTCTCTGGGGAGGGACCAGGTCGGGGATGAAAGGAAGGCTTTGCAGGATTTCAGGAAAGGGTTAGGAGCTTCTGAATAAGCAGAAGACTCCCATCTTGGCTTTTGTACAGAATAAGCTCTCAGAAGCTTCAAAGAAAGGCTTTTGAGAGATTCTATCTAACATTTAATCACCACATCCTGAGGAGGTAGAATTAAATGCAATGTTATCTCTAGAGAACTCTGCATCAAGGAGCATATGACTCAGGCACTTCCCTTCCAAACTCCTAGAGCTTCTTTGGGATAAATGCTGGGCCAGCTCCCAGTCTGGGACCTCCCTGAGGCTGCTGAGATTTTGGCCAAGGAGAGTTCCAGTCTCCACAGGAGCTTCCTAAAGTAAGGCCAAGTTTTCACTGACCAGATGGAAGGAGTCAAACCCTAACTCTTTACATCTGAAACACCTCTGTCCTTTCAGTGAAGGTGGATTCTGGTTCAAAGTGCTTTGGCTTCATCCCCACAGAGGAGGCCTGGTGTGGACACAAAAGGGTCAAAGCAAAAAAAAAAAAAAAAAATCACAAAAGAAATTCTGTAACTGTTATTATTACTCCAAGAATTGTTCTGGACTTCTTTCTTATGAGGTTAAAGACTCTTACAGGTGGATTTTCTTGACCTAGTAGCACACACCCTCTTGAGAGAGTTATTTTTTAGAGGCTCAAGACAGCAGAGTCTATATTTATTTGTGATAGTGAAACAAATATGATATGTGTAAGATGACACCTCTGAGACATGAGAAATACTGGGGAATTAAGGCCAACCTGTTCTGGCTCCAGATTCTATGAATCAAGGACAAGAGTCTCCTTAATCTTGAAGTCAGCTCTTTCCCCTAGTTAAAATGATAAACAGCAAGAAATTACAGCCAGGTGTTTGTGCTTTACATCTGTGACCTTTGGGCGTTTGAGGGAAGTGTTCTATAAATCCTAGGCACAGAGGGGTATAATGGAAAGAATCTGGGCTTTGGCCATAGAGCATGCGATGAATCTAGCCCCTATTGGTTACTAACTGTACAGCTATGGGCAAGTTGCTTCATCCCTGAGAATCTCAGTTGCCTTATCAAGAACTGCTTTGAGGCTGATACGAAACAATGCAGCTGAGGCGCCTGGCACTTTTGTTAAATAAATGAGGGTACAGTAGAGTCTTAATTAGCCATAAATGTAGGTTCTAGGGACTTTATTTGAAATACTTATATAGCAATTATTTGACATTGATAAAAATATGTTAAAATGGTTTTTAGATGGAGACTTTTAACTGGTTCAAGAGTGACCCCTTCCTTCTCCAAACAAACCCTCCTAATCTTATTCCACTCTGGCTACTATTCACTTGTTAACTCATCCATTTATTTATTCAAAGCATATTTACAGGGGCACCCAGGTGGCTCAGGCCATTAAGTGTCCAACTTTGGCTCAGGTCATGTTCTTGCAGTTCATAGGTTCGAGCCCTGCATCAGGCTCTGTGCTGACAGCTCAGAGCCTGGAGCCTGCTTTGGATTCTGTGTCTGCCTTTCTCTCTGCCCTTCCCCTGCTCGTACTCTGTCTCTCTCAAAAATAAATAAATATTAAAAAAAAACTCAAAGCGTATTGACAGTGTCACTACAAGTGAGGTGTTTGGTGATACCATGAAGAACAAAAACAGAGATGGTCCTGTCTACATGACACTCTAGGCTCTACAGAGTTCATGACTGCCATTCTGAATTACCACGTTTTTCTGGTTGTTAGAAAGTAGAGATTCTTGCCTTGGTTTCCAGGTACTGTTCCAGTACCACGTGACAGCTATTGCTTATACCTTCCTCAAACAAATAACTTTAGGAAGACAGCAATGAACTTCTCCAAAGTTGATAAAGGATTCTGATTAACGACGCTGAATTGCTTAAGGTTAAATTCTTACTGACTATCCAGAGATCGTGGACTATTCAATCCGTGACATATTTTTTAAATTCTCCAATTTAACTCACCTATTTTATAGAAAAGGCAACTGAGGTCCAAAGAAACTACATCTTTGCATTTCTTACATAAACAATTCATCTACTCTCCTTTTTCTCGTATTTCCTATGTAGGAAATATGAGAAATTCTAGGAAAAATTTTGTTAGATTTTTACACTTACCAGGGGAAGGCAAATTGGAATTAGTGAAAAGCACTACTCAAAAAAAAAAAAAAATTAATGCTTTTTAAAAACAGAAGTGTGCATGGCAAAGAGGAATTACTAAGTATTCAAAGTATTTTGTTCACTGCTGAATCCCCAGTGCCTGGAGGAAAGTAGGTACACAGTCAATATTTATTGAATCAATGAAAGAAGTATTGACAGGTATGCAACCTTTGGGGACCTATTTTAATGAGTCAGAAAAGTTGATTTAGACTAGGCATAATTGTTTCCATAATTTCAGAAAAATAAAGTTTCCATACTTTGAGTGCCCCAGAGTTTATAAAACACTTTCTGACTCCTATTTCATTTAACCTACTCAATGGCAGACTGTTATTTCCATTTCTACAAACGAAAGAAATGAGTACAGTATTCTGTTAGAGAGAGGCTAAGTGACTTCCCAGTGCACTAAGGGGCAGAAATAAAATTCTAATCCGTTCTTCTGAATTCAAATTCAATGCAATTGTCATGTCTACCTGCAGGTACATTTAAAATTTTTTTTAATTTAAAAAAATTTTTTAAAACTCTTTAGAGAGAGAGAGCATGCATGAGTGGGGGAGAGGGGCAGAGGGGGAGAAAGAGAAACTTAAGCAGGCTCCACACTCAGCACACAGTCTGACACAGGCCTCAATCCTATAACACTGGGATCATGACCTGAGCCAAAATCAAGAGTCAGACGCTCAACCGTCTGAGCCACCCAGGCACCCCATACCTGCAGGTACATTTAAAAGGCTTAGAAAACATTCTTTTGAATATGTTAATTAAATTTTTTAAGTCTCATTCTTTATGGCTAACATAAAAGATGTAATTTCTTTGGATGCTGACTGAATTATTTTAAAGTCCTTCAATTTGCAGAGGCTGGATGAACTAGGGTTTTATTATCACTTGAGACAGGAAAAAATTTGTACACATGAGAATTCTCTCCACCCACTTCCCCACCCTACCTCTGTACTCCAGCCAGGCTGTGACTTACCTGGTGAAGAAATTCCGGCCATACTTTTGCCAGTGATCTTTGAGAATGTCCTCCACACTCTGTTTGCGGGTGGCTAGAATGGAGAGCCAAGCGAGGACAGCCCAGAGTCCATCTTTCTCACGGATGTGGTCAGAACCTGGTGGGAGGACAGCAAACAGCTGTGAGAAACGTGATTTCTCTAAAACATTTGGGAACGAACTCAATAATAAACATGTAGACCGAACCAAAACAGTCACACAACTTTACTGAGGAACTTGAATACATACTGAACAAAGTAACATAATATTGAAAAGAAGTTGATGCTTCCCAAAGTAATTTAGATATTTACAGCAAATGCCATAAATATGTCAGCGGAATAGTTGGTAGAATTTGAGATATCATTTATAAAGTATGAATGTGAGCAGAAAAAAAAATCTTAAACAAATAATGGAAGAACATGGCCATTATAGATATTCAATAATTAAAAGTATGGTAGCTTAATGGAACAAAAGAGAGTATTTAGAAAGAGACCCATACACATATGCGACTTGAATATATGATAAAGGTATCACTTCAAGTCTGTAGGAAAAGAATGGATTACTTTTTAAATAATATTTCGGTAACTAAACAGTTGGGGAAAAATTCAGTTTTTTTCCCTATAAAATACTATACCAAAAAGATTTCCAAATGGATTAGATACTCAAATACAAAATTGGAAAAGCTTTAGGGGTGCTTGGGGGGGCTAGGTCAGTTAAGCGTCCAACTCTTAGTTTCAGCTCAGGTCATGATCCCAGGGTCATGGGATTAAGCCCACATGAGGTTCCACACTTAAGCATGGAGCCTGCTTAAGATTCTCTCCCTCCCTCTGCCCCTCTCCCCCACTCATGCTCTCTCTCAAAAAAACTTGAAAACCTTTAAATCCTAGAAGATACATATATACATACATATATATATATATATATATATGTATGTATATATATATATATATAGAGAGAGAGAGAGAGAGATATAAATATATAATGTAAATAATATAAAATATATATAATATATTTTAAAGTCTTAGGGATAGCAAATACAGGTAAATTCAGAATTCATAAAGGAAAAAAAATCTACATATGTGTCTACTAAAAAAAATTACCATTTCAGGGGCACCTGGGTGGCTCAGTCAGTTAAGTGTCCGACTCTTGATTTTGGCTCAGGTCTTGATCCCACAGTTTGTGAGATCAAGCCTCACACAGGGTTTTGCACTGACAGCCCAGAGCCTCCTTGGGATTCTCTCTCTCCCTCTCTCTCTGCCCCTCCCCAGCTCGTGTGTGCACGCATGCATGCTCCCTCCCTCTCTCTCTCTCTGAAAATACATACATACATACATACAGTTTTTAAAGTTGCCATTTCTATCAGCAAAATCACTACAGATAAAAGCAAAAGGCCATTGGCAAACTTAAAAAAAAACACATTTGCAATATAAAATAGATGTTTAATATATTCAATATAGAAAAAAAATTATATGTTAACAAGAAAAAAGTAAAACCTCAATAGAAATACAGGCCAAGGATATAAATAAACAATTCACCAAAGAATAAATACAGGTACCCAATCACATAAGAAGCTAGCATTAATTTTTTAAAAAAATAAATTAAAGTTAAAACCACAATGAGAAACTGCTGCTTGCTTGGCAAATGCCACAGATTTCAAAATGAGAATACCTAGTATCAGGGGACGTTTAAGGGAAATAGGATTCCAGCATGCTGCTACAGGGAAAGGTACAATCTTCTGGAGAGCAATTTGGCAAAAAGTATCAAAGCCTTAAAAATGGACCTACTTGTGGATCCAGCAACTCCAATCTAGGACATCTTTCTTTAACCAATAGAGATTTGGTTAAATCAACTGTGGCACATCTGTCCCCTTCTGAGGTACTTGCTAAAATCTTTCTGAAACCAACAAGTTGTTTCCTCTGCATGTGTTCTGGAGACCCTTTCCAAGAGCCCGATGTGGGACACAAGTCTCCTTTTTAGCCTTTAACTTCCTTATTCTAAAACGAAACAAACCAAACCAAAACAAAACACCACTCACAGATATTAAGCGCTACTTTCTGACTTCTGAATAGGACTCAATACAATCCCTCTCTGATGGTGCTTTGCATATTATCATGCCTTGAATTCTTTATGTGCCTGTCTGTCCTTGATTTCCCACTGAGACTTATTCTTAAAAAGTCAGAGTATCTCACAATGCTAACTATGTAGTAGGCATGAATATCCTTCCCCTTTTCATCCTTTTAGACTCAACTCAAATGTCCTCTCCTCTCTGGGACTAGTTCCCAGCTTCCCTAGGCAGTTATGAGCTACTTTCTCTTTCTTCTCCTATAGCGACCTGCTCAAAACCTCTGCTGTGGGACATACTCCTTGCTAATCTATTTATGAGCCTTTCACCCCACTTTTCCTGTATATCCTAGAGACATCTCTTATTTATCCTTAAAACTAAGTCTGGTGACTAGCACAGCACATGGAATAGGTAAATAACTGTGAAGGAGTGCATGAATGAGTTAATTAATTAATCTACTCCAATACTTTCTCTTTCTCCTTTTGGATCATAAAAACACACAACTTTTTTTTTTCCCAAAAGATCTTCTCTTCAATAAGATAACCACTTTTAGAAACAATAGTTCTCAGAAGCTGGATGCTGACAAAACCGGAGATACTAGGCAATACTTTTAGCACTTTATGTAACAAATTTTTCGTTTACCTAATTTTATTATCTATGGACTTTTATTCGCCTGTATTGCTATTTCAAGGAACAGAAATTAGCTCTCTGGCCCTCACAGCATTTGCAAATGATGTTATGGTAATTGCTCACCCTGAGCACCAAGATTTTGGCAGCTTCCCCTATACATTTAGAATTCATGACAAAAGTATACAGCTTTGCAATTATTTGTCTATGCTTCCAGGGGGTATTTTTCTTCCTTCCTTTTCTTTTCCTTGTTTATTTAATTATTTATTTAAGCTAGCCTAAAAGCATAGGGTTCCTTTGTGCTTTTCCTGTTCTAAGTAAATAAAATAAAATCTAAAAATCTTACCCAACTCTTTAGTTATTTGGAGATAACTAAATGACATACCTAATATTATCAACAAAATATCTGCCTTTGATAACATACACAATTATTGTATTCCATTTGCACACTCCCTGGTCTTTCTGGAAATTCTGACTACTCTCATTAATCATATTTATCTAATCAAAACTCTAGGTAACTCTATGGGGTGCCTGGGTGGCTCAGTCGGTTAAGTGTCCAACTTCAGCTCAGGTCATAATCTCACAGTTCATGGATTCGAGCCCCTCATCGAACTCTGTGCTGACAGCTCAGAGCCTGGAGCCTGATTCAGATTCTATGTCTCCCTCTCTCTCTCTGCCCCTCCCCCTCTGGCAATCTGTCTGTCTCTCAAAAATAAATACATGTTAAAAAAAAATTTTTTTTAAATACATAACTCTAAGTAACTCTAATGCTCAGAAAATCTGGGCACATTCATTTTCTTTAGGGTTCTAATGAATGATGACAAGCTCCTAGTGAGAAAAAAAAAGACAATGATGTGTGGGTGGGTATGCAGGTGTGTGTGTTTCTAAAGCTGTTGCTTTTGCAGTCATGGAGGTTATATTTCAATGGAAAATGCTTTATATTTAAGAGTCACAAAACCAGAATCTGAAACACTGCTACTTATTAGCTGTTTGAATTTGAACAAGTCACATAACATTTCTGAGCCTCAGTTTCTTTGTACAATGGGGATAATGTCACCTTTCTCACACAACTGTAAGACTTTAGTGTGACAGAAAGTAGCACTGGTCTATGAACTGTTGAATACTATATAAATAAATGCAAAATACCATCATGGATAAGGGAAAAATAAAAAACTTTTGGGGAAAATGAATGCTTTCCACTACCTTATTAAGTTTTCAAAAATGTCTCTTAACTACATACTGGTGAAGAAAACGGAATAGAACCCAATATGCTTTTTTCTCTGCGCAATGGGATCACAGTGTTTTTCTCTTCTTCCTTATCTAATTTTCCGATTATGAATGTGAGTTACTGGTATCATTTGTTTCATTTTTAAAAAAGTAAATGAAGCCAAGCTCCCACAATTGTGAGACAAGGGAAACACCACCGGCAAACACCACTAGTCCTCGCTGACACAAAAGCAGTGGTGGGTCTCTTTGTATTTGGTCCAGCTCAGAGACCAACTGAGTGCATGGGAATTCTGCCCCTTCAGCATCTTCAAACACCTGTCACTTAACTTCAGCCTAATCAGCACCTTGTGATAAGTATAAATTCAGCTCAGTCAGAGCGGACTCCGGGTTTCGGCCAAGAAAAATGTCAACCCTTGCCGAGGGAGCCAAAAGCTAACAGTGTAGGGATTAGGTTCCATCTACCAGTATAGGCATCTCAGGAGTGCTGGGCTCCTCCTGCTTCTGGCTGGTGACGGGTCTGAGGATGGGGAAGCAGCAAATAAAAAAGAGCTACATGGACTTGTCTGAAAACACATGCATCTGTCTCATGTCTCTCTTTATCTCTCTCTGCCCATCTTTATCTCCCCTTTGGTCTTCTAAACACGCTATTTTCTCTGCCTGAAAATTTCCACTCCAAACATACCTATCAGCTTGGCTAACATCGTCTGCAATGACTTTCAACTTCCCCCCAAACCAGGATGCCCTTCTTGTTGCCCTTCAGGCTCACCTCTAGTCTATCATACCTTGTCTGTTCTTACCCTACCTGGACTATGAGTTGTATCCCTAGCTGGTGCCTGGTACATAGCCAGTTCTCAGTAAGGGTTTGCCCAAAGAATGCTCAGACCCCCGTTGACTGGATGGGAGGTTCAGCAGACCTGCTCCATCTTGTCTTTTTTATGGCACAAATGAATTTACTCTGAAAGGGCTGCTAAGCTGCTCAGGAAGCCACTTCCAGATTGCTTGAGCCTTTGGGGGCTCTCCTCCAGCAGCCCACAGACTTTCCATTTAGCAAGTAACCCTCTTCTGCCTTGTGACTGTCCCTGGAACTATTTCCTTTGGGGGAATATAGTAAGTACCTGGCAGGCAGGAACTGTGTCTTAACCCAAACTCCATTTTATGCTCAACAAATATGAATCAGTGCCTATCACGTTCCAAGTCCAAGGAAAATACCAAGATGCATAAGACATGTTACCTGCCCTCACAAATAAGCACAGACATAACAGGTGAGGGAAATAGACATGCAGGTAATAGTGTAACTGAGTTACTTATAATTAGGGCATCAGCCTAGTTTTAGTAGGGTACTTGATCTGGCAAATCTCCAGAGACGGGATGTTCTAACCTTCCCACGGGGACTTCACCTACAGGAAAATGTACTCCAGAGCTATGCAAATTAGAATATGCTGAGAACCAGACAGAAAATCAGATCTCCTTTACCACAGGTTGGTGCCCTGACTAAAAGCTCCCAGGGCACCCTGTACTTCACCTCTGATCACTCTGCACACTTGTAAGTACGTGGCCAGAGTCTGACTTCCTTCCCCAAATGCAGACTTTTCAGAGCCCTGTACAAGGTCGTGCTCGGCATTGTGACCCTTTAGCCTAACTCAGTATCTGGTTCACAAAGATCAATAAACATCTGAGGAATGAGTTGATGAAAAGAAGCACAAACATGAAAAACTCTTCATAAGAAATTAAAATTAAAAGAAATTTGCAAAGCAAAGTACAATGTTGTACTTATCACTCCCATAGGATGCATCATTGCTAGAACTTTTTAAAGATGAAAGAGGAAAAAAATATTTCTAATCTCTAGACCTGGCCAGATCATAATTTACTGGCATATTTCCTTATGATACCAGGTTCATCTTCAGCTGGTTTCCTATCCCTGTTTCCCAAGCCCCCCATTTTCCTGAAGAAGAGTTTCAAAAGCAGTGACATTCTATTCTATTTGGTGATTTCACTTTCTATTTCCTTCCCAGTTTCCGAACAAATTCAAGGTGGGACAGAACTGACCACTCTGCCCTCTGCCATTGTGTATAAACATGCATATCATCATCCTCAGTTAGGAGGAAAAACAACTTTGCATCATGAGATCAACCAAAAACAATAGGTTGATGCTGTCTTCCGCTGGTGCCCATTTCTGAGTCCCTTTATCCCAGGCATTTGTAATGCTGATGACTGAGGAAGTGTTCTAGCCTCTGTGGCTATGATAATCGTGTGAGACAGCTGCTGTTTCTCCACCATGGACAGGCTAATATATGCTTGGTAACATTAGTAATATTATGGCTTGTGCTCTGAAATGCTGGTGGCTTGTTTTATTTGGTGAGCCAGTTCTTCTGAACTCCTTCGTGCCTCTTTGCAAGCAAACCTCTTTTCTTTTATAAGAGCTCATCTGTTCTCACAAAGACCTTGGGTCCCCGACTCTGGACTATGGAGTGGGAATGGTGTTAAGTTCCCACAAGAGTGACAGACTGCTTCAAGAGGTAAGGTGAAGATTCCCCACTGAGGTGGGTGTTTAAGCAGAAGAGAACCGACTGCCAGTTATGATTCCAACAGATAGGAAATCACATCGGATGGCTTTTGAAGTCTTTTCATGTCCGCCTCCAGGATTCTGTTTGTCTAAATGGAGGATGCCAAGTGAATTATGTGCTCAGTCACTCATTTATTCAACAAGTGTTTGCTGAGTGCCTATTCCATGCTAGCCTTTATAGAAGGCTCTGGGGATATGATGGACAATAAGACACATGTAATTCCTGTCTTCATGGAACTTACAGTCTAGTGGAGCCTAGATATTAATCAAGTAATTGTAAATATTTTTAAAGATTACAGCTGCAATATGTGCAACAAAGGAGAGAAATGTGTAGTGCCATGAGAGCCAAGAAGGGGTTGTGACCCACAATGGAAGGTTAGGGAGGCTTTCCTAAGAAATTGCCTCTGCTTTCGCCTGGAAAAACAAAAATAAATGACCCTGTACTCAATGAAGCTACAGAATTTAAACACTGCAAAGCTTGTATAATCACTAATGTCCGCCCTAAGAAACTCTGTAAAGAAACTGCTGGAAGCATTCACCAGAGAGGGACTAGCAGGTGGAAATTAACTCCTTTATAAACAAGGAGATCAGAAGTTCAGTTAAATAACTTCAGCTGCCACTCATTCACAGCAGTGGAGACCCATAGCTATGCAGGTTGGTTTTTAAAACGTTTATCTCAGAAACATTACAATTTTCTTTATTTCAAAGAGAAAGAGAGTTTGTGGATTATCTTCATGATGCATTCTCTCTTTGCAAAAAAAAGATATCAAAGAGAAGATAAAATCACAGTTGGCCCTTAGCATTTGAATGGGTTAATAAATAAATAAACGAACAAGCTTTAGCAAGAAATCATTTACTGTCTAATGTGTTCAAAGAAATCAATCCCTCAAAGGTAACATGAAAGACGAATTTTCTTGACAAATTCTCCTGAGTAAAAACTTAAAGAGGTTTAATTATCTACATTATATGAGCTAAATAGTATTATGAAATGACCTGAAAGCTAATATAAATGAAAGTTGTTTCCAAAAAAAAAGGCCAGGGCCCAGTTCTCTAGAAATAATCATCCTACTCTAATCTTTATTTGTCAGTTAGGTCACACATGGATTTGGGCTCAGTTCTGGACATGATGTAAGAGAGGCGCTCGTGAACTTGGAAGCATCTAGAAGCTGGTGCTGGGTGTGTAAACAATGTGAAGTGAGGGGAACTGAGGATGGGTGACTTGGAGAGGAAAGGACCAGCAAGCTGCCTTCCAGTACGTGCAGCCCTGTCACATGAGAAAAGCCACTTGTGCTGTGCTGTCTCCAGGTTTGTTCCCAGCCACTCTATATCAGGGACTCCTACGTGGGTCCAGGGCTCAGACCTACCTTGCCCAGTGCTTCCCACATGGGTCTGTGGGGCAAGATGTTACTGGATATACCACAGAGAGAGAGAGAGAGAGGGAGAGAGAGATGCAGCTAACTATGTTTAGATAAAACTGTACAAACAGGATTCCTTATAGTAAAATGTTTTGGAATCTTCAAATGTTAATATCATTATGAATATCCAAGACAGAGCTGCATTCCAAGTTTTCCAATCTCTGTTGAACTCAGAGCCCTCTCATGAAATTAGTAACCTTCCACATAGCCCAACACCCTGGAAACCCTTGTTCTAAACTTTTCTCACTCTCACAATGCTCAGCACTGGTATAGGTACAGGGTGTTAGGAAACCAAAGGTTAAGATGTGGTCCCTGCCTTCAAAGACACCTTAACCATAAAGAAGAATGGCTGAAAGCAAGCCTGCACTTGATAACACTGGGTGGGAATTTCATAGAATAAGACCACCTCACAGGTTCATGGGCATTCATCTGGTATCCCATGGAGTAATGTGGCATCATCCATATTTATGAAGTAGGAAAAAACTAGGCCAGTGGCCTTGATTTCTCTGACCAAAGATGTAGAACATAGTAAACCATCAAGTCTTCTCTGTGGACGGCTGTTCAACCCCAAGACTCATCCATCTTTCTTAATACCCTCCAATTCTATCAAGTCAATTCATTACCAAGGAGCATTACCACTCCCTCAAGGATATTAAATTTCTTAGATCTTTGTAAATAGGTGTCTCAAATTTACCAGCTCATTCTATCTACTTACCCCAGGACTTGTAGGAAAAGAAATAAAATCAGCAATTTATTCTCTTTAACCCAGTATGAATTGCAACTCAATTGGAAGGCTTATAGAATGCCAGATTTTGATCTTTGCTTTGTTTTGGTACTGAAGGACCAAGAAGATTAGTCTTTTGTTTCACAATGTTGCATAAAGAGACGGAGAGGAGAAGAAATGCAGCCAGTGAAGTACCTTGTAACCTGACTGGAGACCAACACTTGGAAAAGGGCCATAGGCCTGAATGGTGTTTAGAAAGGTGAGAAATTGATGTAGGTTGGATGAGGTAGTAGAGAAGGTCATGTAAGTGGGACTTCAGGATAATATTTGGACAGACAAAGAGGAGGAGGGAGAGCACAAAAAGTGGGGTCTAAGGGTCTTGAAACATCCCCCAGCCTACCACGCTCCCCTTTTCCAACATACTACAATTTATGCAGACATCTTCATGGACAAGGACATATTTTTAATTTCTTGATCACCTAGCAACTTAGTTCCACCCTAATGATCTCCTCTCATTTAACCTTAATAAATCATAACTTGTTGCTATAGAAAACTCGGGCCCATTAAAGAGAAAGATTTAATGCCATGCTGACACCTCCTCTTACAGAAAGACGAAAAACTGACTCGCTGCACCATATTTCTTCCCAGAAATGAAAACATTTATAAAAGTTTCCTTGACCACGGAGGGAAGAAACACATGTTTATCACTCTGTTTAATCTGTACAGACTCAGTGACCATGCTGCCGGGGAGGCCCCCAAACTTCCTGTCACGGTGGATGTGATCCTCTGAAAGTAAAATTAGCCCTCCTCAGCTAAGCATGCTCACTGCTTTTCCAATGTGTACACTTCACCAGGGTTGTTATAAATAAATTGCATCTTGATTTAGGACACATCAGCTACCGTTGCTATTTCAGTCCTGCCTTAGCAAGTCTGTGCTTTCCCTGCAAGTAATGTTTACAGGAAAGAAAATGGTAGCACAGGGCCACGCACTTACCGGTCCCAAAGCTCTCCTCCCCACAAAGGGACAGTTTGCTCGCATCCATCAAATTCCCAAAAAACTTCCAGCCAGTTGGGGTCTCATACAAAGCGATCTTTGTAGCATTAGCCACCCTTCAAAGGCATGAAATCAAAGTTACATCACAGCAGGACTGTTAGCTTAGCCACGTGAGGGATGGAAAATAGCAACCGTTATTGTAATCAAGGGTCCCATTTAGCATTGCTGAGAGGTACACATAATTCTAAGATTGGTGGAAAATTGTAGGAGAAAACTTGTGCACAATGGACTATTATATGTGGAATCAGAGGAGGGAGTAAAAGAGGAAGGAGAAAGAATTAATTCAGGTCACTAAGTTTAATATTTTAGAAGAAGCAACAGTAGCGAAATGTGCAAGGCTATTTTTTTAGGCTATTTAATGTTTTGGTTAGAGACTGCATCTATACCCATTCCATAAAGAACAAAAGAATGACGCTTTGATGCACTTATAATCACAGAATCATAGAATATTGAGTTTAGGGGGTCACCATTTTACAGAAAAGGAAACAGGGTCTAGGATGTTATGTGACCAGCCCAAGGTCACACAGCCAGGATGACCAATGGCCTGCTATTCAGGTGCCCCGTCAATGCTCCTTTCATTTCACCAGAGGCCCAGAAAGAACAGGGTGCAGTAGGTCTCCCATTTGTAGTGACTTTCCCACACTGTTCCTTGGTCCTCTCTCGCCTCTAACACATCTTTTACTCCTATATATCTGTAGACTATTTAAAACCTTTAAGCGATCTCTTTTTAAAAGATCCCTTTCCCTCTGAAAAGGAAGACTAATCTACATTTCATTCACTGTTTTAATAAGTTCTGCCTTCCAGAATGCTTGCCTTATTACTAGCAAAGTAATGTCATGTTTAGATTCTAACATCTGAGGAAAATTAAATCCATAATTTTGAAAGTGAAAGTACAATAAACCTTTACCTGGGTAATGAGATATTTCCATTGTGGTTCTATGTGTATTATTGATTTTTTCCAAAAATTAGAATTAAGCTGCTCTTGGATGACACAGACGTGATTTCAGGATCTGCTAGGTCTAATTACAACAGCCTGGCCGAGATCAGCTCACAACTTCAGATGCAGAATGTGGAGGCAGAAGCACCAGCCTCTAATTCTAGCTCTGATTTAGCTGTGGGGTCCTCGACAAGACAGCTAACCTCTCTGACCTTCAGGTCCCTCTTCTTTAGGGTAAGGATTGCTGTGGCTCTGTGTAGACTAGAAATCACTCTATGAATATTAGTTATTAATATTAGTTATTACCTTCTTCTTAGCTGAAGGGAAGTCAGCACTAATTCTGTAACACACACATATGCGTGCACACACACACACATACACACACACACACACACACACACACACACACACACACGCACACACACAGTGGGAAACTACTACATGGCCCAGCTGGGCCAATTAGGAGCCACGGTTCTGGGTTCAAATCCTCACTCGGCCATTTACTAGCTGGGTGACTTTGAGCAAGTTACTTAATTTCTTTGTCCTTTTGTTTTCCCACCTGTAAAGCAGGGCTATAGATAAAATTGACCTCGTGAGGTTGTTCTGAGAATTAAATGACTTCAAACATAAAATACTTAGTGTCTCACACAAGGCAATGTTCAATAAATACTAGTTATTACTATAAGAACCTAGATGTATCCATTCTGCTTTCTTCTCTGACCTTGACCTTTTATTCAATCACTCATTCCTTATCCATTCATTCTGCAAACATTTGCTGGGCATCTAACATGTTCTAATTAACATTCTTCCTAGTCCTCATTTATTATTTCTTATATTTTTCAATTGTTTTAGATGTGATCTCACAAGCCACCTCAAAGCCTCTGTAAATGAGGGGATATGTAATAAATAGATAAACAAATAAGCAAATCAGAGATATCAAGTGTTTATTGTCACTGGGTCCTTTCTTTCTCATAAAAACTGAATTTTCTTTGATTTTCTTTAACTATTTGAGCTTTCTATCTATTTGGATTTGGGATAAATGAACATTTTTGTGTTTGTGCATGGATGGGCATCCAGCCAGGGATGGATGGGGAATCAGATTGCTCTCTCACTCTGTGTGCACACCTGCTAAAGGACAGTGATGACTCTCTAGAACGATGTCTTTGGTACAACAGGGCTGCCATCTGTGCATTTCTTCATTAACATTCAGTGGTTCATTTCCTAAAAAGGTGTCTGTATGGGGGCGTGTGTGGTCTACTATGTGCCAGGCATACTATGGACAGGCAAAGTTTAGGACAGAGAATAAGACAGTCTTTTCTCTGTAGAAGTTTACAGTCTAGCAGGACAGACAGTCAAGCAAACAAGCTATCAGAACAGGGTGGTAAGTGCTGGAATGGAAGAAGTGCAGTGTAGTAAGGAAGCACAGAGAGGGGGATATCTAATCCAGAAAAAGCCCACCCATTCCTTCATAAAACAAACACTTATATCTGGAATATAAAAACAAAACAAAGAGACTCTTAAATAGAGAGAACAAATTGGCGGTTCCCATAGGGGAGGGTGGTGGGGGGATGGTAAAAGAGGTAAAGGGGATTAAGAGGTACAAGTCACAGAGATGAAAAGTACAGCATAGGGACTATAGTCAGTACTACTATAATAACACTGCATGGTGACCGATGGGGATGACACTTATTGTGGTGAGCATTGAGTAATATACAAAACTGTTCTATCAATGTGTTGCCCACCTGAAACTAACAAAACATTGCATATTAATTATACTTCAATTAAAAAAAATTTAATAAAACAAACATTTAGCACATACTATGCATCAGATGCCCAGGCTGCAAGGGAAGGAAGACAGTTCCAGACACAGAAGAGCCTGGTGAGGGCCAAGGGACTGGAGAGACCTACCGGTCCAGGGCCCCACTGGTGGGCATGCTGCGGGCAAAGCCTCGGACCCCAGTTTGCTGGAAATACGGAATGCTGAAGATGTTGGCAGCAATGACAGCCACGGAGTCTGACGGGTTGACAAAGAACCCGTGCTTGCCCAGAATCATGTTTCGATCCTTTGAGAGAAGGGGGATTCAAAGGAAGAGCTTTTAATCAAACTGCTGGAAAAACAATCTTACATGGGGAGGGAGGGAATGGGAAAGGGTAATAAAACTCTAATTTATAAAACTTAAAACTGATACCTTTATTCCTACTGGGTTCTAAACACTGCACTTTGTTTCTAACGGATCTATACAGTGCCACTGCACCAAAGGCATCCCCATGCCAAAAAACTAAAACTGTTTTCAATTAAGTGTATGCACAAACTCCTTCTGAACAAAAACTCTGTTCTCCCTCCAGAGGCCAGCTGACTTTAACCTCCCAGACCTCTTCCAAACTCTGGAATCCATCACCTCTCTCCCAGAGGAGAGAAGAGATCGAAACAAGAGAGAAAATGTTGGCTATTCACATAGTTTGGTGGGTCTACCAGACATCTTTTGAGGAACAAAGCAGACTTCTTCAGGAAAGGGCACCTAAATCACGGTCCCGCCATTGGATACAGGACCCAGCAAAACATGCTGCCACCTTCACTACTTCCTTGATGCCTGGTATGCAGGAAATACTCAAGTAACTCAGCATATGGAGGAAAAAACTCTCATCACACACTGCTGCAGAAAGATGCGTTGCAGAATAGTCTCTTCAGGGATCCTTTTCATTTTTCAAAATTTTGATATGGAGAAATTTGATTTTTAGGAAGTAATGGATTCTAGCTGAATTTAAAGGACAAGAGCAGTAAAAATATTTTTTCAGCTAAGGAAATACACGTAGTGCCTCTCTCTGAGATACCAAGAATACAAAACCACTTAAATTACATCTATCCTTTGTCTGCTATGTATTCACCAATGTAAATAAAACAGCCTGCTTAGTAAAAGTATTAATTGTAGAGGAGGAATAAAAGGTTTATTCTCTCATTATAGTTTTATCATTCAACCAATGAGAATGAACAAATGGATATATTATAAGGCCAAAATGCTTTCCAGGGGTTGAATAAACCTAGGATGGGTTTCTAGAACCAGACCAGCTCATGAAGCACCATTCCATCGTAACTGAGCCCTGATCACCCTGCCACTCTTAGAAAATCTGAATGTCTAAAATTAAGCACATGGGTTACATTTCAAGGACTCATTTATGTTCAAGAGGGTCTTCTAACAATTTAGCCCTGACCCTATGGTGCAATAAGGACTCCTCGACTATCACTCATTCACCGAGCCCACAAGACCTGACAGAAGCAGCCTGCTTCTTCCTCCTTTGTAGGAACAAAGGGAACTGGCCTATACCAGAGTTCACTTCAATGCACTTATACCCACCCCATCTCCATCAAAAGCAGCCCCAAAGTCGTGCTCTCCTGTCTTCATGGTCTCCACCAGGTCAGCAGCGTAAGTGAGGTTGGGGTCAGGGTGGTGGCCTCCAAAGTCTTCCAGAGGAACACAGTTAACTGCTGAGTTTGCAGGGGCACCGAGTTCTTCGCAGAGGATCTTCTTCACATACGGTCCCACGACTACGTAAAATGTGAAATGAAGAATCAGAAAATAGAACTTATTAAAGTATTAGAAGACTGGGGGAGGAGTTGGAGGTGTTCTAAGGAGAATGGCATGGACAATGAGAACATGAAAACCATATTCAGGGGCCAGTGGAAAGGTAAGACTCACTAGGATAGAAGGTTTTATAAAAAGAAATAATGAGAGATTCGGTTGGAAAAGGTGGGGGTAGTTGATGAAGGAGAATGGGGCAAGGGAGGGGAGTTAACTTCTATGAAGGCCCTACTATAACCCTTTGCAACCATTTTCTCACTCTTTCAAAAACAAAAAAAGCTCACAATGTGGTAGAGCTTAGTGCTTAAGAGCTTGGACTCTGGAATCAGAATGCGTGGATTCAAGTCCCAGCTCAGTTAATCACTGACTGTACAACTTTGGTAAAGTTATTTAATCTCTGTGTGTCTCCATCTACCCTATCTGCAAAATGAGGATAATAACAGTAGCTACCTAACAGGGCTGGTGTGAGGATTCAATGAGTTAATAAATATGAAGCCCTGAGAACAGTACCTGGCACGTAGGTTATAAATGTTTGCATTATGATTATCACCTCTACTTTATAGATAAGAAAACTGGTCTGAGATGAAGCCATTTGCCCAAACTTACATATCTAGTAGGAGTGGGAACTGGGATTCAGAGCCCTAATCTCTTAATTGTATCCAGCTATAGGACAAACTGGTTAAAAACACAAACAACAAACCAAAACAACAACAACAACAACAACAACAACAAAAAGAGGGGTGCCTGGGTGGCTCAGTTGGTTAAGCGTCCGATTTCAGCCTAGGTCATGATCTCATTGTTCCCGAGTTCGAGCCCTGCATCAGGCTCTGTGCTGACACCTCAAAGCCTGGAGCCTGTTTCAGATTCTGTGTGTGTGTGTGTGTCTCTCTCTCTCTGCCTCTCCCCCACTCATGCTGTATCTCTCTCTGTCTCAAAAATAAATAAAACATTAAAAAAAATGAAGAAGAAAGAAAAACAGAACTACCAACCACAGGAAAAAAACGGTCACATACTTTTATGGTGACATTTTATACAACTACCAAGAACCTTCATCTCTAATATGCTAAGAATGTGTTTTCATCAAGGAAGGTACTGACACCCATAGAAGCCACAGAGGTCAGAACAGTGGAGAATATGCTTCTCCAGTGATTGGGGCCACATGTTAAGGATACTATGGACACACCACAGAAAAAGGTCAAGGCAGCCAGGGAGGTGAAGGATATAGAAACTGAGGCGTTAAAGGAATACCTGAATGGCCAGGAGAATGAAGTATACTTCATGACCAGCTTTTCCTACCCCATCTACCAGCACAAGCCCTTTCTTTTTATTTATTTTTTTTATTTCAAGTTTTTATTCAAGCTTCAGTTAGTTAACATATAAAGCCTATTCTTAAGCCATTCTCCTCATTTTTCTAACATAACATCTTTTAAGCCTTCATGTCTTTGCTACAGCCATTGCCTCAGCTGGAAATGACTACCCTAGATCCTTCTTTCATGAAAGAGTTGGTTGCCAACTTCTTCCAGGAAACCTTTCTTGATATGGCTAGTCAAGTTATGCCTTCTTCCACACCCCAAAGAGAATACTTGAAATTTTATCTAACCCTCATTTTGTTGGCCTGGCGGTAGTTTTTGACCCATCCCGTCTCCCCAGGCATTGCAAGCTCTTTGAAGGAAGTCTTCTGCTGAGTCCCAGCCCACCACCCCCCTATGCACACATGTAGTAGGTACTCAATACATACTTGTTGAATACTTTGAAATGACAGAATAGCTTTTGTCTAAATAAGGAAGTAGACCCATTCTATGAGACTCCAGAGGCAAGCTAGGACTCAACAGTAAAGTTCCAGGGATAGAAGATTTCAGCCCACAGAAAGAAGGTTTTTTGTTTTTGTTTTACAGAGAAAGGGGGAAGGAGAGTGAGTGGGGGAGGGGTGGGGGGAAAGGGAAAGAGAATCTTAGGCAGGCTCCATGTCCAGCACAGAGCCCAATGCCGGGCTTGATCTCGCAATCTGAGCAGGAATCAAGAGTTGGATGCTCAACTGACTGCCACAGAAGAAGGTTTTCTGTGGTTTTACAGGGTAACAGGAGGCCCTGAACAACATCATTGAGAGGGTTCAATCACAGACAGAAAGTTTTCCCCACTAGGGAAAATCCTTCCCACTCAAAGATTCTAAAATTCTAAATTTATTACAAAACAAATAAACAACCTAAGTGCTTGGAATTCCCATATTCCAACATGTGAGACAGTTTCATGGTTCTGATTCACAATGATGGCTGCTATCTCTGCTGACCTGGCCATGCACCCAGAGAGTTGAAGAAGAGGGAGAGATACCCAACTGTTGTTCTGGAATTTAATCCTCAGCTTGCTCTTGTAGGCTCTGCTCTTCTAAGAAAAGGTACATGTGGGGGCAGCTGAGTGGGGTATGGGACTCACAAGCATGTTTACTTCATCTAGCAAATGATACCTCCCCCTCAGAATAGATGGGGGTGTGCAGGAAGAATGTAAGGTATCTTCTGAGGGGAAGGAAGAGTCCACAAAAACAGTTGCATGTTATTCAAGGCCTGATACTTAATGTGGAAACTCTGACCTTCGCACTACCTTACCATGAGGAATGTCTCTCCTATTTTTGCTGTGTACAGTTAGATTTTCATCTATGTGAATAATGCTCTGAAATGGTTGCAAAATCACTATTTAAAAACCATGAAACAGGGGCGGCTCAGTTGGTTAAGTGTCCAACTTCAGTTCAGGTCATGATCTCACAGTTCATGAGTTCGAGCCCTGCGTCAAGCCCTGTGCTGACAGCTCACAGCCTGAAGCCTGCTTTGGATTCTGTGTCTCCCTCTCTCTGCCCCTCCCTTGCTCACACTCTGTCTCTCTCTCTCTCTCTCTCTCTCTCTCTCTCAAGAATAAATAAACATTAAAGAAAATCAATAAAAACCGTGAAACAGTCGAGAAAAGGCTTGTTAAAGCATCACGATATGCAAGGTAAAAAGCAGCTCCATATCTTTGAGAGAAGGGAAGGGAAGAAAACTGGCTCCTTACCTCCATGCATGGCATCTATACGAATCTTTAGTCGGTTTGGACCGGAAAGCAGTTCCTTCAGTGCATTGAAATCAAAGATGTTTCTCAGCATTGAAGCATAAGCTTCCACAGAGTCCACAATTTCCACTGTGAGAACAAACAACATTAAAAGATGGGGGAGCCAAACACATGAAGAAATAGTATCCTCTGAAATGATTCTACTGCTGTAAACCCACAATAGCTATTTTAAAAGGACAATTATCGAGGAATGTGTTCCAATGTGCCCAGGCTGTCACATGATCTCTTACTCAGTACCAACCATTTTCCTGAGAGGTAAATGTTATTAGTTCTATTTTATAGACAAGAAGATGAGAAAGCTTAAACTCTGAAAGGCTGAGTAACTTGCCCACACAGCTGGGATGGGGCACACAAGAGATTTGGACAGGGGTTTGCCTGGCTAGAAGCTCAGCTATGCTGCCACATTGACTCTTTGCCCATCACCATGAGAAGTGTATTTTGGTGTCATAAATAACAGAAAATGTAAGGCCCACTTTTCTTTCCTTTTTCTAGGCCCACTGCCATAAGACTTATTAATGGTAAAAAGCAGAAAAAAATTTTTTTAACAAACCACTTTTCACACGCACTGCTAAAGGAGTAAGACAAATATAAGAACTTAGTCTTGCTGCCCTCGTTGGATGTCAGGGCACATCTGAACATTTTCAAAATATTAAGAGTTTAAGAAATTTCCTACTGGTGTTTTCCAAGCCCTAAGAATGTCTTCAAGATGTTCCAAGGCACCGCTTTATCTTTGTTAGGACGCGACTGCCAGCTCTCGATGGGTAGGTTCAAACAAAGAAATGTTTGCCATAAAATGGCAATCCAGAGGAGAGAGTACATGTTGGACCAGTCAAAACGTAAGTCACATTACTAACCACCTCACCCTTGTTGTGTTGATATGAACAATGTTATAAACCTTTACTCCAACAATTATTAATACCTTGGCATTCTACCCCTGCTGCCTATGCAGGGAGTTTCAATTTAGCCCCCTGAATGGCTTACTTTGATTTCACTGAATATTAAGGCAGGAAAAATGAAGAATCAAAGCCCAGGCTTTGGAATCCTTCACACCTGAGTCTGAATCTGGTTTGCCACTCACTCACTATAGGACCTTGAGCCTGAGATGTAAGCTCTTCTCAACTTTTGTTTCCTCATATGGAAAAAGTGAATACAGATAGTGCTGCCTTCACAGGGCTCTCTAAGAATAAAGTGGGATAATGCTTGTTGAGAGTTTGGCACGTAACAAAAGCTCAATAAAAGTTAGCTATGAATGTAATCTTACAGGTCTTCTAGTCAAGGCTATTCATTTAATAGATATGGAAGGCAAGGCCTAGAAAGTTGGAAATGCTGCACCCAAAGTCACACGGCTGATTCCTGGCAGGGCCCAGAGAGCCCAGGTCTCTAGGCTCCTAGACCCAATTCCAGACCTGCTAAACAATGCATGCAAAGCTTAGTGACCACAGTCTTTCCAAAACTGAAGATCTACTTTATTAAAACTTGGAAAGTCCAACTGCTCAAGGTAGAAATAGGGGGGCAAGAGGGGAGGAAAGTCAACATGCCTGTGAATGGTTTGAACTTGTTTTCCAGGTCAAACTGCTGCTTTCCCAGAACTCCAAGGTCTATTTTCAGGTCAGGGCAAATTGCATATTCTTCAATTGTCTTGCTGATTTGGAAGATTTTATCAGTTACTGCTTCTGGAGCAGGACCTGGAAATCAAACAGCGAACCATAGGGTCATTTTGTGGGACTGACATGAAATTACAAAGAACACAGAGCTCGTCAACTCCTCTTCACTCACACATTTGCCATTTCATCATTTAGACAGCAAAGTATCAAAATTGTCTAAAAGAAAAATACCATGTTAATGATGATTTGTTCATGGCTTCTCATATTCAGGGACGACAGGATGAGAAGCATTCCACTTTCACCAAAATGAAACAAAGAACCCCCTTGTTAAGGATCAGAACCAGAACACTGGCCTTCCAAGGCCTTGGTTATTGGTTTATCCTAATGAACATAAATGGACTATCCTTCAAAATGACAGCAAACTCACCTCCATTGGAAATATTAAATTTGATTCCAAAATCTCCATTGGGCCCTCCCGGGTTGTGGCTGGCTGTCAGAATGATCCCACCAATGGCTTTGATCTTTCTAATGATGCAGGATACAGCAGGGGTAGAGAGGATCCCATTCTGCCCAATAACCAAGCGACCAATCTAAGAGAAGAAATCCAGACACACACTTTAACACCAATAAACCCAGAACTACTGCACAGAAACAACAGAATAGGCAGAGGAACAAAGAAGTGAACCAGAAAAGATGTTCTTTAATGAACATCCACAGCTTGGATTACTATTATTTTATTACAAAGTAGAATACCGTGTTGAATAACATTATTATTGAAGTAGAATCAGCACTGCTGAACAAGGCCATCCCTTCAGATAGTTTTTGGGGACTTTATAGTTTTAAAATAGTATATGGTCTGGGGGAGCTATAAGGCTCTGGCAAGAAAACACAGAGTATTTGAAACACAGTCTTTCCAGACCAGGTTCATAATTTTCCCTGAAACATTGTTAGAAAACCCACATTTTTATCCAGTTCAATCATACTTTCAAACCACACTGGGGGAGGATATAAATTTAGCTAGTTAAAGAAATCCTACCCAAAGAGAAGCCTTTTTTGTAAACTAAAAAAAAAAAAAAAAAAAAAAAAAAAAAAATTTAAGTAAAAAGGGCAAGCTTTACATTGAAGAGTTTTACAAAATCTGTCTCATAAATTTATCTTTCCTGTCAAGACTTGATTTTGATATGGTGGTCTCCCCAAAGCAGGATACACCTACCTATGTGAGGGTGTATGTGGATTGCCTGCTGACCCTAAGGCAGAAGGTGCTGGGGGTTATTACTGAGTAAACCGGCCAGAACCACCCACAGGGAAGAGCTACAGGTGGCACTTCACTGCATTCTTAACTTGCCTTCCCTTATCTCTCACAGATGCTATCAGCATGGCTCCTAAATCTTCCTTCACTAAAATGTAATTTATATTTGTTTCAGCATGACCCACGTTGGGAAAGAAGGAAGAAGTTCTATCAGTTCCTTGAACATACTTGGAGAAAATGCAGCCACTACATAAATAGATTTATAAAATGAGGAGTCTGTGCCCTCCTTCCATTCTCCCTTCTGAGAGAAGGGACAGGAATGTTTTTGAATTTTCCATTTGTTATTTCTTTTGGCCCCACCTAAATAAACATGCTTGAAGAAATGACTTGTGGTGGAAGATGTGTCTGATGATACCTGGAATCCCTGGTAAAGTTTGTCTGGGACTGTTACCTTTGCCACACTATAAGTTACTGAAAACTTGACTGCCTTATCACCAACCCCTCCACTGTCAACCACCTCCCAGGAAGTAGCCTGGCTCTCATTTGTCCATCTCAGAACAGTTTTTGTTACACTAATACATTTGTTATGCCCTGCCTCCCTCAGGAAGTGGTAATGACCAGGGTAGGTGCTATAACTAGTCTCCTCCATAGACTAGAGGGACCAGCAGATGGTGTGAAATCAATATTAATGATTATCACTGGGCGCAGAGTGCTTTCTAAAAACCCATGGCATTTTCAATTAATTCCCATATATGTTCCCTAGTACTGTTGTGTAGATGAAGAAGCTGAGGTCCAGAGTTATGATGCTGCCCATTTGTTGATTCTTCCATCCATCCAAAAGCAATCATAACAAGTGCTTATGGAAAGGTGGTATGGGAGGCACTGGGATAGACGACAGGACACGGTCACATGGCAAATTAGTGGCCATAGCTGGGAGAAGCACTGAAACCTGCCTCAACACAGAGAGAAGAGTAACAACTCACCCTTCTAGCACTTTCCAGGTGTGGTTCTGATAAAGTGAGAGTTTATGGTGGAGTAGTTGTGTAATTTTAACAGGAGGGCCTTAATTAAGAAAGGCAATTTAATCAGTCAGAGTGGCTGGTGGAGTTATCTAGAAATTGTACTTGCGCATCAAGCATACTGACTTTTACTAGGGGTTTATATGTATTTTGTGTGGAAAGGGAGACTGATAAATGAATCTTAAGCTGTACCACCCAGGTCACCCCTTATTCTACCATTCTGTATGGTAAGATCTGCAGTCAGTAATGGTCCAAGACTGAGGGGATAATACCAGGGGTAAGAGTAGGAAAGTCAAGAGACAGAAAGGAGGTCTGCAGTACCTTCTTTCTCTTGAGCCCAAGAAGAGGTAGGGCTGGTCAAAGTCTCTCCTTCCAGAGAAGACCCTCTCCTGTGAATCACCCTCAGGAATATTAATCCTCAACCTGATACTGAGGAGATATTACCCACCTTCCTTTAACAATGTCTAGAGCATTGCAACAGCTCCTGACTCAATCCCCCCTTTCTCTCTCCCACCTGTACCTCCCTTACTCTGCTCTGGCTGAATCCATCCTTCCAACTCAGGACCACCTAGTTCATCTGTTTTAAACCATAGTTCTTACTATGTCCTGCCTCTACTCAAAAACCTTCCCTGTAGAATACAATCCAGAAATTCCAATTCTAGCTATTGACACAAAAGAAAGCAAGGACTGAAACAGACAACTTGCACACCCATGTTCATTGCAGGATTAATCACAATAGCCAAAGGCCCATCAACAAATGATGGTATATGCATATACAAAATATGGTATATACATATAATGGAATATTATTCAGCCTGAAAAAGGAAAGAAATTCTGACACATGCCACAATATGGATGAACCTTGAAAACACTATATACTAAGTAAAATAGGCCAGACACATATAGACAAGTATTGGATGATTCGATTTACATGAGGTACTTAGACGAGGCAAACTCATAGGCAGAAAGTAGAACAGAGGTTGCCAGGGGCTGAGGGAGGGGAAATGGGAAGTTATTGTTTAGTGGGTATAGTGTTTCAGATGGGATGAGAAAAAAGTTCTGGAAAAGGATAATGGTGACGGTTGCAGAATATTGTGAGTGTAATTAATACCACTGAAGTGTGCACTTAAAAATGGTTGATACACTAAATTCTGTGTTATGTATACTTTACCACAAAAAATAAAAAATTTTAAAAACAGAAAAAATCTTCCCTGGCTCCCAGTGTCTACCAACTTAGAGATCACTCCGTCTACCCGGTACTGAAAGTCCGCCATCAAACAGCTTTTCCTGCCCTTCCTTCCCCTTCTTGCTACTCTCTCCCTGAATAACAGAACTCACACTGCCAGGCTGGATACCTCGCTGTTTGCCCAGCATTTGATAGTCAAACATAACAGGAGCAAACTTAATTTTCCTTGCAATTAAAATAGGGCCTGGTGTTTTCCTATGTTTCACAAAACAAAAACAAAAACAAGTTCCATTTTCTTTGCCCTGCTAGTCATATACACATATTCTTATTTCTAAACATATCTCTAAGTTTAAAGCTCTGGAAGCCAAATGAGATATCAGTATTGTAAATGGGGCCCCACCAATGTCTTATTTTATACATTAAAATTTCCTATACTTCTTGGCTCCCAGAAGCATCATGAAAAAAAAAAAAACTCTCTTGTAAATGCAGACAGCTCTATGTAAATAAAAACAAAAGGAAACTTCTAACAAAGGCAAATTATATTTTACAATCCATAAATGCACAAAATGAAAGTGTAATAAAGAGAAAAAAAAATGATATGATTTCCATCTTAGCTCACAAGGCTGAAAAGTCTTCCGAGAATCAGCCCAAGGGGGAAGTGGGTATCGACAGAGGTGAGGAAGGCACGCTGACTCCTACCAAAATCTGTGGCAATACATCATCTTTCCTTTACATTTCCCCCCTAACGCTCTGTCCACAATCAAAGGGACATTAAAGTAGTCAGAAATGAGGATATGTTAGAAAAAGAAGAAATCGAACTATCTAGGATTTGATAGGTTTTATCAGATCAAAGTGCTTTATTGGTCCACTCATGTTTTAAGTAATCCAGTTCAGTTGCATGAGTGCTTTAAATGCAATACTATTTTAAATAAAGAATGCCCTTGAGAAGATTTGAAAATATTGCTTGGGCTGCCACAGCTCTAACAAATAGGCAGTTGCCATATTTAGTCAATTATTATCACTTAAATGCATTATTTAGCAAACCTTCAGATCGTAAATCTGAGCAAGTCTATAGGGTCTGCCTGAATTACACATTCCTACCACCTCTTCCACATCCTTCAGCTCCACACAAAAATGAAATGAAGCCAAATATATCACAGCAAAGGGGACAGTGTACCAGATCCACTCAACAATCTAGATATATGCGGAGAAATAATGTTCCTTTCATTCTTTCTCTAAAGATTAAAAGCATCTTAATACCGTTCCCTCCACAGCTCTCCTCAAAGGTGAAATTTATAGCATGTCACATTTTATCTTAAAAATGTGTATGCTTCATAATAATTTCATATTTGAGTGCTTTATCAGCAATTTTTACATGAGAGGCATTCAGATTCTGAAAGTGGGTATGAAGGAAACTTTGCATTATAACTACAATCATTTTTAAATTTCATTTGGTGGTGTGTTTTTGTTTTTAATTTGGGTTTTGCAATCATACCTGCTCGGCGTATTATTGAAATAGACTGACGATGAATGTCTAACATATTTGGTTGCCATGCTAAATTTTTATGTTCTCAGAACCAGAATCACTCCCAGAAAGGAAATACAACAGATTTTTAAAATTTATGAGTTCTGAGGGGCTGTGTGCTCCAAATTATTGCTAAGTATAACCTAAAACACTAAAAATATATTTTTGGTCCCACAGAGGAATCTGCAGAGCAAAAACAGCAATGTCCTGATGCCCACCTTACAGCAAATCAGTGGGACTGTGCAAATTGTTAGATTATCAAGATCAATGCTTTCTGGCACAAGATTCCTTCTGATTTGGTTAATTCAGGCAAGGCAGTTTTTCACAATGCAGGGCTGTTAGCAGAGCCTCCTTATATTATAGTCTTACAGGAGTTATTAACTCTACCCTGCTGCACAAATTCACTGCACACAGGGCTTCTTTGTGTCCAAGGTCATTATAAGCAGGTTCCCCTGTAACAGGTCCTCTTGGTAGGCTTATACCTAACATTTTCCAATCCCCTCCTGGCATTTCTGCATGACTACCAGGATCCACAAACAACAGCATGCCCTGGCTTTTGTTTTCCTGTTTGACAAGTGACTGAACTTCAACAAGGAAGCCATTGAAAGAAAACAAAATCCTCCTCTCTCTACTACTCATTGGAGCTTTCTTAACATAGGATAGGGTACCCCTCGGGACTAGTTAGAATGTAGATAAGACAGCTTAAGGCTGGGGGTGTGCTTTAAATGTCTAAAAGGCAACAGGTATTTTTTCAAGCAAGAGGCACAGAGTACAACAAAGAGCCGAACTTACATTCCCATATCCCAATGTGACTAATGTAATTTCAGGAGTAATATTATGAAACACATTCTCTGAAGTCACAATTAAACACTAACTGGATGTTAGTAGAACTGAAGTGTATATAACATACAAATATGTGTACTCTTGTATATTTCTGCAAAATGAAGAAAGAAACATATGTGGAGAGCCAGAAACATAACAATACTTATCATATACCAACCCCATTAGCGGCCGCCATCTGCACTATTGTTTCTATCGCCGATTTATTAAAATACCTCCCATCTCCACCAACTACCAGTGAGGATCCCTGGCGATCTTTAAGGTCTATGGAAAAAAATAGACTCTGGATGAAATTCTCCAGATAACATGGCTTCGCCTCAAAACAATAGGTTTTCTTCCGTAATCCACTAGTTCCTGGTTTCTGGTCATAGTAGGGAGCAGTAGCAAAAGTCAACAGAGGGAGAGGACCTTCTTCCATTTTTCTGTATTTTCCAGAAATCCATTCATCAAAATCACTCATCTTTCATTTTCACCACTTGGCTCAAAGAGGGTGTTCAGAAAGCAGTCAGGGGTCCTCAAAATAGTCTGTCTGAACCTGAAGCTGCAACAGTGTCATCTGAGTAAGTAAATAGAGGTCGTGCCTGGATGAGGAAGCTGGGTTAATTCCTTGCTGTCGTCACCCCTTGAGAAAAGTTAAGGGCCACACACCCACCCACACCCACACACAAAGCACAACTTCCAAGCTGTTTTGGTGAGGATACTTCTGCCCACATAACCATGTCAAATACCCTTCAATTATTTTTGCTTCATTTCCCCATTAGGTAGCTCCAAAGGATACTGCTTGTGGCAGACGTCAGTCACAAACACCAGATGGCTGCCAGACTCCACTTTCAGAGCCCAGGCAGCGATGGAGCAAGTCCAGTCCCAAGAAGCAGGCTCGTTGTTGAACAGGACACCCTGGTGTGGCTCCTTACAGCCCTTGAAGCAGAGTCTCTCTGGGCACTCACCACTGAGAAGGCCATCTGCTGCTACAGTTGTTCGATGCCATGTAGCAAGTTAAAGGTCAATCTTAAAATGGAAGTGAGGGATCTCAGTTACCTCTGGTTTCCTTACATCACATCATTTTGATACCCAAGCAATTTTTTACGTCTTGCATGCAATTCCAATTGGAAGAAAAACAGATTTATTCATTGTCCACCAAGGATTTAACAAAACAGTATTCAGCTCTTCTATCAAGAAGAAAAGATACCTACAAATATGCCCTGAATGGTCAACAGCTTGGTCATTCCCTTGACCTTATGGAAATGTGGGGATGGAGATGCACCAAATCCTTGAAAATGTGGGCAAAACAGGGAGGGGGAAAAACGTATACTTTTCTGAGTGCACGAGGTTTGATCAGGTTATCATCTGGAAAAATAATATGAACATAAGATTACATTTTGTGTCCTCATTTTCTCAGTTTTACACAGACGTGGCTTTTAAGAACACATTTTCAGTGAAGCAGGTTAAGTCCTTTCTTTGCATTTGAAGAACCTAAGATGTTTGAAAACATTCTACCTGAATAAAGTTATTATCCAACCCCCATCTGATCCTTAAGATTTTATTAATAATCTACTTAAATGCATACACGTTCTTTACCTGGTTCAGCAGAAGCTGACAATTAAGGAGCTCCGCTGTCAAGGTTTTGGTGAACTTGCTAATAAGGATGTTTGAAAAGTCAACCAGCACCAGTTACGCCACATGTTTGGAGAGTCTGACATGCATTACAGTCCAGGTTTTCAAGTGAAACATGAATAACCCCTTGATAAACAAAATCCGAGGGGTGCCTGGGTGGCTCAGTTAGTTGGGCATCTGACTTCGGCTCAGGTCATGATCTCACAGTTCATGAGTTCGAGCCCCGCGTCGGGCTCTGTGCTGACAGCTCAGAGCCTGGAGCCTGCTTCGGATTCTGTGTCTCCCTCTCTCTCTGTCCCTCCCCCACTCACACTCTGTCTCTCTGCCTCTCAAAAAAAATAAATAAAAATAAACATTAAAAAAAAAAATCTGAGTATTTTTCTGCTAATTTGTCAAGCCAGGTCCAAAAGCCAACAAGACTGGGAGCAGCAGACTGTCCTAAGGCAAGAACGTCCCTGTGGTTCAGGGGCTGCTCTGTGCAGGGCCAGCAGAATGAACAGGCCCAGGAGCTGGAGCCCACTGGCAAGGAAGCCTGGTCTCCTTCACGTGACAAATGGGGCTGGCCCACGTGCAGGGAAGACCTCGAGACATAACATTAAAAAATTCACAAGACCATGTCTATTTAGTTGAAGACCAGTCAGCCAACAGACACTTGTTACAGTTTATTTTGGGGTCTTAGTTTTTAAAAATAAAATTCTCTAGAAATTAATTTATGAGGCAAGCTTGCTGTATGAACAGTAGTTTACATACCTACTGTATTTCAACTTAAATGCATGCTTGATTCATTTTTTTTTTAAAGTTTGGTGCTAAGTTTTCTGGTTTTAGGTACGTTTGCAAACTATACCAGCATATGTGTCTTGACATATTTAATAACAAATCAAGGTTTATGAAATAGCAACCCAATAATCTTTTCATTGGGAATAATAGAGCAACCAACCACACAATTGGTAGTTTTCTTAACAAGAAATCCCAGGGTAGACTTAGGGGCATTTGGTCACAAGGGTGCTCCGACATCCCCAGCTGAAGCTTCTCTGCCCATATATTCCAGCATGTTCTCTGCTGGTGGTCTGCCACTCTCTCAGTGCAGCTCTTTCTGAACTGGAACCAAGAAAGTATCACTCTTCTGGATTTTTTTTTTCCCCACGCATTGATTTTATTTACCGTTTCTGGTTAATGCAAATCAATTTCATAAAATGAGAAGTTATGAAGAATCAAGGCATAATTATGCAAATTCAAAATAGATGTTCAATGCAAAAATTACAAGCATAAAAGTGGGTTTGTTCACAGCATGAGATCCAACAGATCTTGCTTCAAAGGATAGGAATCACTTGTTTTTTTTTTTTTCTTGAAGACTATGGCCACGTCACATGCTAGAACACCTCAGCTTACCAGTGAGGTGTTTTCTCATAGGAACCACAACGTGTTTCTAAAAATGTTTTTTTACACTGTAAAGTGTCCTAAAAGCCGCACTTTTCTAGAATCAAACCCGCTCTTGCACCTAGCACCGGTTGCTAACCATCTAAAAACTGATACAGAAAGTATTCCAAATGTAACTATTCTGATTCTTAAAAGTAAAAAACTTTTACAAGGTAGTTTAGAAAGAAATATTGCAAACCAGTAATGCTGGAGTTCTTCCAGTCTGAACCTTCCACATACTAGATACGCCACCTTAGGGTTGATGTCATTTCGGGATTTTTAAATCTACCTCCCCTGTAGATCATCTTCATATTTAAAAAAAATATATTTAACACCAGAGGAAACAGAAGTGACTGAGCACCAGGGGATCATATATGCTGAACCTGTGGAATCCGGTCACTAGGTGAACCCACTATATCCCTCTTGCATGGAAATATCTGTGTGGGCACATGGACCTTTTTACCTTCCTGTGTATGAGCCAGCCTTCCAGCGAGGCATGGACCGGGGAAGATTCCCTCTCTCACGGCTCTTGCACATGTCAACGAATACCCAGCAATTTAAGTGTACGCTGAAGCTAAGCCCCCAGAGGAAAGAGTTCTATATCCCAGAACAGGGAATAATGTTGTCAGCAACTACATATTCCTGGCACAGTGTTTGTCAATATGCAAAATTAAAGCGAAAAGACATAGCCCTTGCCCTAGAAAAGCTTCTATTCTAAAAATGGGCCAGAGCCGTAATTTTATGGACACTGTAGAACTCAACCCCATATAAAAATATTACCAGAGGCAGCAATGCTAGATGGACTGTGAAGTGTGGTAAAAAAAGAAGGGGCATTAAGAACATGAAGCTTCCTACGACGCTCAGACTAAGTGGGGCAGCTATTAAGAAACTCATTTGTTTTAGCTCTCCAGCAAAGGTTGAACTTCATCTTCGGAAACGTTACTGTCGAGCATAGCGAACCCAATTTTGCCTAATGAATTCGCCTGCATCGCCAGTACTCCCTTCACAATGACACAAATTACATTTAAACCATATGGGGGATTTAAGGATTACTCCCTTCAGACAAGGAACTTTCGTACTGGTCTTGGGTCCAATCAATTTCACGACGGCAGAGTTATGAACCCCTTCGCTCCCAGGCTCGCAAAGACTCCAGCCCCCATTGTCATCTGCAGGCACCTTCCTAACAGAACGCAACAGAGACTGTAGACTGACTTGCCAATCGTTTCTTCGATCTCTCTTTCTTTCCATCAGTTAAGTACCTATTGGGTAGCTAACTACTATGTCCCAGGCTTCCTGCGGGGGCTGGACCCAGCCCCTGAACAGGTTCACCTCTTCACACCAAGAGCTCTTCTTTAGCTGATGCCACAGTAGTGGACGTGGGGGATGGGCTGTCCACAGTGGTGGAGGCTGTCTCTAGGTGTAAGCACGAGAAAGAATGCTACTAATTGGGCTAAAAGCAGCAGGGATCATCACACCCCCAGCCTGAAGCCCTGCACTTGTGACAGCTGCAGGTGCCTGCCTGAGTGGTTGGGGTGTGTGACCCAAGTGATGGGAAACACTCATTCATTTCTCCCACCAACAGTAAGAAAGCATGTAGTAAATGCCGGCCCCAGGCAAGGCAGTGCAGGACGATGCAAAGACCACAGGTTTAGGAGCCAGATACAACCAGGGCTGAAATCTTTGACTTTAAACTGCATGAGAAATTCAATCTTGAGCAAGTTCCTTAACTGAACTGAGCCTGTAAAATGGGGACAGCTTTCAAGGTTGTCCTGAGAACTGAATCAGGTTACATATGTGAAAACACTTTGTGCTGTGTCTGGCATCTAGTAGATTATCAGTGACTGTTAACCCCTTCACCCTTCCCATCCTCAACCTCCCCGTCTCTAAAATGGGATAATAATACCTGCCTCGCAAGGTTTTTGTGATAACGACCCCACCAAATGTCTATGAAAGTCTTTGTGAACTAGAAAACGATGTAAAGATAATGAACTTTTTTTTTCATATTTGGGAGGTGGAGGAGGAGAGAAAAAAAGTGCATGGGCCTTTGTTCTTAAGAAGTTCATGTCAGGGAGAAGCCATCACAGTGTGGGAGCCATGGCCCTGCCCCAGAGGTGCACGCACAGCCCTATGGCTCTTGAGAGGTTGCAGGAATGGGGTGAGACTGCAGAAATAGTTGGGGCAAGATTACAAAGTCTCATGAACCACACTAAAGTTTATTTTGTAGCTGCCGGAAGCTATGGAAATTTTTAAGCGAAAGGAATCTAAACTGATATGTTTCTGGAAAGTTGGCTGGCTGCCAGTGGCACATCAAATAGCTTAGAGGAGAGACTGGAAGGTTAGCCAAGGTCGCAAAAAAGGATTCCTTCCTCAGCTGTGGTGGCTCTGAGGATCCTGCTGTTCCTCAGCTGGCTTCCTGTACAAGACTTCCACTTGAATACTTCCAAGCTTTGCCTGTTAAATAAGGAATTTTAATTTATTTTATTTTTTAAAGTTTATTTATTTTGAGAGAGAGAAAGCACAGGCGGGGGACAGGCAGAGAGAGAGGGAGCGAGAGAATCCCAAGCAGGTTCTGAGCTGTCAGACAGACACGGCACGGCGCTCAATCTCACGGTTCACGAGACCATGACTTGAGGTGAAATCAAGAGTCAGGCACCTAACCGACTGAGCCACCCAGGTGCCCCGTGACAAAGAATGTTAAAAGTAAATAAATGCATTTGATTTACAAATTTGAAATGTTCATAGGAGTTTGAGCAAATGAGTTTATAACTAAGATCACATGCACACACACACACAAAAACCCACCAGCTCACACTGACAACCAAGTCAGCGGAGGAGAAAGAAACAAAGCAGATGTGCTGAGACAAACAGAGAGGGTAGGCAGAGAGTGGCTGCAGGGCTTCCTCCTGCCTCAGGCTCCTGTGAGACCCAACTGTCCACTCCACCCCCGGCTTTCAGGAGGCCCCTCTCTAACCTTATGGAGCCATCCTCTTGGCAACTCACTGTAGTCGGCCTCGCTTCCTAACATGTGCTACTACTTGCCGCTCTTCACTCTGTTGAGTGGGCCTCAGTGGTGCCTGGCTCCCACCCGGCAGCTCTGAGGCAGGCTCCACCGGCTGGCCCATCCAGGCAAGAAGAAGAAGACAGCAAAGTCCTTCTCTTTCTCCCTTTCATTTTTAAAAAAAAAATTTCATGTTTATTTATTTTTGAAAGAGAGAATCGCTTCTCGGCCTTTTGGCTAAGATCAAGTGTATTTTTGAAAGAGAGAGACACAGTGCAAGCAGGGAAGGGGAAGAGAGAGAGGGAGCCACAGAATCTGAAGCAGGCTCCAGGCTCTGAGCTGTTAGCGCAGAGCCCGAGGCGGGGCTCAAACCCACGAACCATGAGATCATGACCTGAGCCGAAGTCGGACGCTCAACCGACTGAGCCACCCAGGTGCCCCCCTCTCTTTCTCCCTTTGAGCAACCTCAGTCAACAGTAAGGAGACAGAATATCATTTACTATTAGGGTGAACGTTGGGCAAAATACCTAAGTTCTTGGTGCCCCACCTTCTCATATTTAAAATAGGGACTGTAAATAGTACTTACTTAGACTTACTGTGATCGTTTTGCAATATATACAAATATCGAATCATTACCTTGTACATCTACAAGCAATATGATATTACAGGTCAACTATACATCAATGTGTGTGTGTGTGTGTGTGTGTGTGTGTGTGTGTGTGTGTGTGCCAAAACCTGGGAATTATACATCAATTTAAACAATGTATCCTTGGGGCACTTGGGTGGCTCAGTCAATTAAGCATCCAACCTCAGTTTGGGTCATGATCTTGCAGTCTATGAGTTCAAGCCCTGAATCGGGCTCTGTGCTGACAGCTCAGAGCTTGGAGCCTGCTTCAGATTCTGTGTCTCCCTCTCTCTCTGCCCCTCTCTCTCTCAGGCTCTGTTTCTCTCTCAAAAATAAATAAACATTAAAACAAATTTAAACAATTCATCCTTTAAAGAGAGTTTAAAAAATAAAGAAAAACTAGTATATACTGCATGGTTTTTGCATAAAGATACAATGACTTAATAAATGTAAAGAACTTAGCATGGCTGTGGTGAGCCCTACATAAGGGTTAGCTTTTTTTTACTGCCCCAAACCCATCTGAAACTATGTAGCAGTGTTCCATACCTATCAATGGGTATAGTGTTTTAACAGAGTTAGGAAATGTCCTTTAAAGAAATGGAGAAGTTACATTAAACTATAAAGAAGGTACAAGGTCTGAAGAATTCCAAGGGACATGTGTCTCAAAGCTGTACAGAATCTCAGGTTCAAAAAAGACTCCTGAAGCATATTTTGACATCAAAAACGAACAAAACCACTGCATCAGATTAGCATCTGTCTGTCATCCGTTTATTCACCCACGTATCCAATATCTACTATAAAACTGACTTGCTCCATTCATTTTATCAAACATTGTGCACCATGGGAGGACAGACTCCAGTCATTAAGAAACTTTTGGTCTAAAGAGAGAGATAGATAAATCAACAGATTGTTTTTTTTAAAAAAAGGGAGTAAGGGGTGCCTGGGTGGCTCAGTCAGTTGAGCGTCCGACTTCGGCTCAGGTCATGATCTCACAGTCTGTGAGTTCGAGCCCCATATCGAGCTCTGTGCTGATGGCTCAGAGCCTGGAGCCTGCTTCCGATTCTGTGTCTCCCTCTCTCTCTGCCTCTTCCCTGCTCATGCTCTGTCTCTCTCTGTCTCAAAAATAAATAAAACATTAAGAAAAAAAATTAAAAAAAAAAAAAGGGAGTAAGATGGGGCACCTGCGTGGCTTGGTCGGTTGAGCATCCAACTTCAGCTCAGGTCATGATCTCACCATTCATGAGCTTGAGCCCCACATTGGCCTCACTGTTATCCGTGTGGCCATTTGAGATCCTCTGTCCCCTTCTCTCTCTGCCCCTCCCCCGCTCATGCCCTCTCTCTCTCTCTCTCTCTCTCTGTCTCTCTCTCTCTCTCAAAATAAATATTTTTAAAAATTAAAAATTAAAAAATTAAAATTAAAAAATGGACTAATAAGTGCTAATCTGGGAGCTCAAGAGGGATTTATGAGCTCCTGAAGGAGAAAGAGAATATAAGAAAGGCATTCCCTACCTCCACAAATGCCATCCTTAATTCATATGATTAAACCTAAAAACAACCTTTGAAGTTGCACAGGGCTTCCTACATATTACTTACTATATACTGCACTGTAAAGAGGGCTCCTGTTTTATTAGAAATTACCAGTATTCAACCATTTTGACCTATAAAAGAGGCCATTTATATGGCTCATATAAAATTTTTATATGTATCTTTTATTTCCTTTTTGGAACACCCTCAAGAAAATTTTCATTTAACTCCCTTAAGAGTATTCATTTGGAGCTAAAAGAGTATCTTTCCATATTCTGGATATTACCAGAAACTATTTATGAAAACCCCTTGGTTTAAAAAAAAATTAAAAATTAATCAATTTAAAAAGTCAATCTAAAGAACTGCTTTATTTTCAAATTCATTCATGGTTGTGTGTTTCCCTCTTGTGGTGGAAAATGGAAAAACATGCAAGATTTCTCATGACCTCACAAGGGGGCGCACTAGCTGGCCCAGCAGCATCGCACAAGTCTAGGGGACCCCATTCTCCTCAAATATAATGGGAATCATGAGCCCTGGAGTTTTGTGGCAGACAGTGGTTGGCCCTCTACGAAATAACTAAAACATGGTGGAATTTCTGGACTTTTAAGAAGGGTATGGTGAGGTTGTTCTCGGTCTCATTAAGGTTTTTTCCAATTACATGGCCTGGCGAAACAAGGATGTCCAGCTGTAAAGGAAGTAAATGGAGATGACCACAAAAAGTGGATGAATTTTTCTGTGGAATCTTTGTGAGCCTAAGTTTCTGTAAAATGGGGATAGTAAAACTTCCTTTAAAGGTTCTCAAAGTATGTGAGAAAAGGCATGTAAAGCGTTTACCACAATTGCCTGGCAATACAGTAGCCACTCAATAAATGCTATCTAAGCTACCAAAAATAGAAAGACCTATTGATAAGGGCTGATCACATCCTTCTAATACAGCCTCTGATCTCTAGAGCAAGGGAGACCAGGCAGGAAAAAATTAATGCTATAGGGGGGGTCTGGGTAGTGAATATGTATAAGGAGCCAGGGAAAAGGTGATGGAAGGGGAATTTATAGCCCCTGCTCTAGGGCTTTGGAGTCAGACAGGCCTGGGTGTGAATCCCGCCTTTGCCACGTTCTGGCTATGTAGGGTCTTTCTGGGCTCAGTTTTCTTATTTGTAAAATAGAGACAATGACACCTGCTTTAAAGGTTGTTGTATATAGGAAATAATCACAGTAGGTCGGTGTGCTGGGCAGTGTTCCAAGAGCTTTACAAGCATTAACTCATGAGATGTTCACAACAACACTGTAAGATCAAGGCTGTCATTCTCAGCCCGTATCTTACGGACATGGACACAGATGACACAGATTTATCATCTGCCCAAGGCCAAACAACTGGGAAATTGTGGAGATGGGTCTTAAACCCAGACAATCTGGCTCTAGAGCCCACACTCAACCATCATGCTGTGCTGCCTCTCACTGTAATATGTGGCCATGTAAATGGTAAGTACTCAATAAATAATAGCTTTGTAAACAGCGATCTAAAGAACTATGGGTATTTTCTCCCCTCTGAACATTTATAGGAATTCCTGGGATGAACAGCATCTCAAGGGGGCAGCAAGGTACTCTCTCCTGCCCTTATGGCTTAAGTGCAAACAGGCTTCAGAGAAATAAAAAGTTGGACTGCAACATAAAAAAGTTTGGGAACCCTCAGACTACAGGTGTAGATAACTCTATTAAAAATGTCTACCAGGGCGCCTGGGTGGCTCAGTCAGTTAAGTGTCCAACTTGGCTCAGATCATGATCTCATCGTTCATGGGTTCTAGCCCCGCATCGGGCTCTCTGCTGTCAGCACAGAGCCTGCTTTGAATCCTCTGTCTCCTGCTCTCTCTGCCCCTCCCCTGCTCGCTCTCTCTCTCTCTCTCTCTCTCTCTCAAAAATAAATAAAAGTTTTTTTTAAATGTCTACCTTGAGGAATATGGCATAGTGGAAATCTGGGTTTGAATCCCAACTCTTGATAATTTTTAGTATGTTAGTGATCTTGGGCATATCACTTATCCTCTATTTCCTCACCTGTGAAACAGGGATATAAATACCAGGCTCTCAAGAAAAGGGGGCACCTGGGTGGCTCAGTCAGTTGAGCATAGGACTTTGGCTCAGGTCATGATCTAGCAGTTCATGGGTTTGAACCCTGTGATGGCTCTGTGATGCCAGCTCAGAGCCTGGACTCTGTTTCGGATTTTGTGTCTCCCTCTTTCTCTGCCCCTCCCTGACTCGCACTCTGCCTATCACTCTCTCAAAAATAAATAATAATGAAACATTTAAAAAAAATTTTAAAAAGAGTTATTGAAAAGATTGGGGTGACTGGATGGCTCAGTCAGTTAGGCATCTGATTCTTGGTTTCATCTCAGGTCATGATCTCCCTGTTCGTGAGTTCGAGTCCCAAGTCTGGCTCTGTGCTAACAGTGAGGAGCTTGCTTGGAATTCTCTGTCTTTACTCTCTCTCTCTGCCCCTCCCCTGCTCGTGAGCGCTCTCTCTCTCTCTCTCTCAAAATAAATAAACTAAAAAAAAAATTGTTGAAAAGATTAAATGAGAACGTACAAAGAGCTTATAGCACAGTGCAGAGCACTACATGTAGGTTCTCATGCAGGCTCAATAACAACCTTGCGATGCAGGGAATCTCACTGTTTCCCTTTTACAGATGAGGAAACTGAGGCTTGGAGAAGTGAAATGACTTACTCCACATCTTGCAACTAATAAATTGGGAAGGCAGATTTCAATGCCAGCTTTAATGCCAAAGCTGACGCTTTAGCTGTTTGTTTCCTTTGGGTAACCAAACACATTTGAACTTGCAGAAAATGAAAAGGAAATAGATCCCAGGTGACTGTCAAAGGGGTACTGCCCAACTGCAAAGTATATGAGCTTTAGTGGACTGCACAACCCACTTGCACTTGGTAGGCAGAGCACAGGTTGTAGGTTGTAGGTTGAAAACTCCACCAAAAAAAAAAAGCTACGTTGAAATCCTAACCCCAGATGCCTGTGAATGTGACCTTATTTGAAAAAAAAAAAAACGGTCTTTGAAGATGTGATCACATTAAAATGAGGTCATACTGGATTACAGTAGGCCCTAAATCCAGTGACTGGCATCTCTGTAAGAGGGAGATTTGGGGACAGAGACACAGGGGGAAGAAAGCTACGTGAAGACAGAGGCAGAGACGAGCTGGGTTGTACCAGTGACTGCGGCCACCACCAGAAGGTGGAAGAGGCAGGAGAGGATTCTTGGAAGGAGCATGGCCTTGTGATGCCTTGATTTCGGACTTGTAAGCCTTCAGAACTGTGAGAAAACAAATTTCTGCTGTTTGAAGTCACACCATTTGTGGTATTTTGTTACAGCAGCCCGAGGAAACTAATATAAATTTTTTAAAATACAAATAAATATAATTAAAAACAAACAAAAAAAGGCAAGCCCAGGTCCAGGGACAGCTGATCCCTCTGCATCAGAGCGGCTGGTCTGAGCCAGAGGCCCTCGGAGAGACCTCTCCCCACACTGCCCCAAAGTGTTTGGTTCTTACCACTAAATAACACGGTATGTACCATGGCTTGGAATATACAAATAAGCCTGCTCCCCTGCTCAGTGATGAGGAAAAGGACAGCACATTTTGTAACTTTGGTACCTGGAATAAAGTGGAGCAGACAGCAGCTTAAATATTTGCTGACTGAACTGTCAAAGGAAGAGCATCCTGTGACCTCTCTGACTAGAGTTTCTGAGGACAGAGGTGAGCTTTTCCGGGCAGTCAGTCACCCAGTACATGGTCTCCTGTCCTAAGACCAACCTCAACTATAAAATTACTCCCAGCATCAGACAACTTCCCAAACCACAAGGCATCCACAACAGAGCACACTCTGCCTACGTACTGGCATCTTAGGTAATTTCTACAGCACACAGACTTGTGCAATAACAATTAGGAACAGAGCTAGAAACTGCAATAGTGAAGGAAGTAGAGCTAGTTAGCCTGGGTGGTTGAGGCCCAATGTTTGGGCTTCTTCCAAGAGGAGCCCCGTATAATTACAGGCAGAAAGACAGAGAGGTGCTCATTCCTGGAAGCAAACTTCAGTGTAGGCTAGGAAAGTGGTAAGAGAGAGACAGAGACTAAAGCTAACAAGAGAAAAAGAGGGTCATGGCCCACCCCACCCCTTCACTAATATCAGGGTGAAATCTATAGGAAACAGTGTAGCTACAGTGCAGGTCTAATTTCTTTGGTAAATTTTTGTTGTCTGTAAATGTGTGATTTAACTGAGTGAACTGTGCATCATTCATTCTATGATATGGATTTAGATCAACCAACCCAAGTTAAAAGACTTGCCCTGATGAAAACATTGGGTCACATACAGACTGCTGTATGCCTTATATTCTGGTGGTTAAAGACAGTCAGCAAACAGAGCTCTGACGTGTTACTGGACAAATACTGTGGCCCAGTCCTCCTCATAAACACCTTTCTAGGGGCGCCTGGGTGGCTCAGTCGGTTAAGCGTCCAACTTCAACTCAGGTCATGATCTCACAGTCCGTGAGTTCAAGCCCCACGTTGGGCTCTGTGCTGTCAGTTCAGAGCCTGCAGCCTGCTTCGGATTCTGTGCCGCCCTCTCTCTCTGCCCCCCCCCACTCATACTCTGTCTCTATCAAAAAATGAATAAACGTTTAAAAAAATTAAAATAAATAAACAAATAGCTTTTTAGGTTTGCTAACCTAAGTCTCCATGATTCTCCCTTCCTACCAGACTCACAAGATAATTCTTAGACTGTATCTTAGGTTGGCCAGCGTGTAAAAGAAAGCATCAGGGGTTAAGGATCCATGTGGTCCTTAATTCACCACTGGCCACCTTGCCACCCTCCTCCTTTTCTGCAGTACAGGAGTCACAAAGACTTCTATTTTAAAGTCTAAGCCTGTGGGCTTACTTCTCACAATGGCCTCCTTGTTTTGCCCATACTCCCTCCATGCAGAATGCCTTCACTTTTTCCTGGCTTCCTTTTCATCATCCTTCAAGACTTGGCTCGAATACATCTCCCCTTGGAGGCTTCCTCTGACCACCTCTCCACGCCCCTCTCCCAGGGACTCCCAATGACACCCTGAAGAGGCACTTGTCACACTGTATGGTAATGCCCATTGGATGATGAGCTCTGCGGGGTGCCAGAGACTGTCTCAATGCACCTGTGCATGTCCCAAATGCACAGCAGGATACTGAGCAACGACAAAATGTTCAGCAAATGTCTGAGGGACAGAACGCAACCCCTCAAATATTCAAAAGAGGCTGCTTGAGCAAGCAGACCCAACCACTTACTAGAACTGCGACGCTAAAACCCTCATGGGTAGCATCTGGTGCAAACACCGAACACTGAGCCTAGCACTTAAGCTACTCAGGAACAGTTTTACTTATTTGGGGTTACTTGGGTTATTTGGGCTATTTGTGTTATTTGGGCTGGCTTCTGTGTTCTTTTGATATGAGATAACTAAGTATCAAGCTGATAACATATTTCTAAAAGCCTAAAGTTATGTAGAACAGATCCCCCACCCCATGCCCTGGGCATGAAACATTCTCTGTAAGAAAAGACATTTCAGTTCTGAAATTTATTGGCCAGTGGGTGTGGAGCATCTTGATAGGTCATCGACAAAGCTAAGAAGTAAAACTGAAAGGTGGGAGCTGGCTGGGGACCATTAACAAAGAAAAGTTTAAAGTATCTGTATTTCTGATCAGAATCCCCACTAGCAATGTGCTTATCATGAGTATGATGTGAGGCTTTATGCTACGTGACTTCCTACGTATATCTTATTATTTCCTAAACACACCTCTATGACATTATTTTAATTTTATACATGAGCAAAAAAAAAAAAAAGTTCAAGCAGTTTGCCCAAGATTAAACTGCTAATAAATAACATCCAAGAATCAAATTCAATCTATCTGACATGAAAAGCTATACTGCCACAAAATTCTAATGTACAAGGGGTCATTTTGATATCCCACTAAGATCCTCAGAATGGCATGAGATCTTTACTCTCTGGTTATCCTTTAGCACATCTAGGTTTTGGACTTTGAGAGATGCTAGATAACATTGCATATTGAGATTTGTTTTGGCAGGAGGCTTACATTAGTCCAGGGGGGTGACTTTCCTGAAATAACAGTGGAATTTCAAAACAACCATAATAACACACATTTGGCTCACATCTTAACCATTCCCAAAACCTTTGTGTGCCTGTTACTTAATTTAATTCTTATAAAACTCTCTGATAGGACAGATATTAGAATGAATCCCATTTCACAAATGAGAAAACTGAGCTTTACAGTAGTTAGGCAGACTACATGATATTGTACAGTAAGTTGTACAACTGAGATCTGAACCCAAATTTTCAATTCCAACCCACTACTATGCACTAAAGTTGTTTGGTAAGATTCTGGGAGCCACCACATGGCCTGTCTCCCATCTGGCATTAGGTCAGAAGTCTACAAAGCACCTTGGATTATGGAGCTCTGGAATCTTCTCAACAACTGTTACCAGTAGTATACTTTTCATTTTATTTTTATTTTTTTAATTTTTTTTTAATGTTTATTTATTTTTGAGACAGAGAGAGACAGAGCATGAACGGGGAAGGGACAGAGAGAGAGGGAGACACAGAATTGGAAGCAGGCTCCAGGCTCTGAGCCATCAGCCCAGAGCCCGACGTGGGGTTCGAACTCACAGACCGCGAGATCGTGACCTGAGCTGAAGTCGGACGCTTAACCGACTGAGCCACCCAGGCGCCCAGTAGTATACTTTTTAAACTAGGACAACAAATTAGCCACATCCACTAAACCAATGACTGCTCTCTGCCTCTGCCCTTACTTTACTCTCAGGTAAGGCCTCCCTCATGTTTCCATACTTGCCCCAAAAATCACCTCATTGGGGAGAAGACAGCCTGGTTCTCCCCGTCCCCCTCCAGGTGGGGCTGGTTGCTCTCCTCTGTGCTCTCATGATTCCCCGAACTTCTCTCCTCCAGCTGACGCAGGTTGAATGGTAACTACTTCCACCCTCTCCCTGCAAAGGTATGTCCACCCAAAACCTGTGAATGCAAACTTGTTTGATAAAAGGGTCTTTGCATATTAATTAAAGATCTCGATATGAAATGATCAAGATTTGAAATCATCAGAGATTATCTGAGGTGGCCCTAAATCCAGTAACAAGTACCCTTAAAAGAGAAGAGAAGACAGACACAGAGAAGGCCACGTGAAGGCTCATGCAGCCATGAGCATAGAACACGTGGAACCACCAAGAGCTGCAAGAGGCAAGGAAGGATTCTCCCCTGGGGCCTTCAGAGAAAGCAAAGACCAGCCAACACCTTGAGTTCACACTTTTGGTCTCCAGAATTAGGAAAAAAATAAATTTCTGTTGCTTTCAGCCCCCCAGTTTATAGTCAACTGTCAGCAGCCATAGGAAACCAACATACTAGCATTTGCACCATATTTTTGTTAACTACCTATGGATGTTGCTCTACTTGCATGAGTATCCTGAGAATAAAGACTCTGTCTTATTCACCTTTGTACCCCCAACCATCTCACACAGTGCCTACACCTAGAGAGGGCTCAACAATGTTTGTTGAACAAATCCATACAGTCCGGCATATATAGGCAGCACACAGCAATGCCAGCATACATTTCTTGCAGCATCTCATCAGCAGCATGACATTAGCCTGGGCCAGATAACTATTCCACAGGTCCACCCTATGATCACCATCTTCAACTACCCACTGCTGGCTCAGGACTCCAAAAAGGTAAAGGCCCCAAATCAATGAGCCTGTGGAGCCTGTGATGGAGAGTCACAGCCACTGTGAACCTCTGCCTCACAGATCAAACTCAAGGGATAGTGTATGGATAGAGAGCGAATAAGACATCTATGTGGTGGGTATGGTGGCAGACACAGAAGACCTCCCCTCTGCGCCCAAATGGGCTCAGCGTTTGGGATAATCATAACAATCATTAGAATCACCCAAGTCTTCTGTTTAGCAAAGACAATGTCAGGCACTATGTAAGCGCTTCACAAATTATGCTTCATCCTCACATAAATGTTTCCAGGCAGATATTATTATTACTCTTTTTATACCAAATCTACACATGGGGGAACTGGTTATGGCGAGCTGTGTGATCATGTTTTTCTCATAGATTTGACTATGGCCAACCACGTGGCCCAGCTCAGAGAGGAGGTTTGGCTTTTGTAACAGGTGCCAACCTCACTCCCATTTCCATTTGGGTCTCCTACACTCATTTCCCTTTTACTTCATTTTTAAACATACATCATTTCATTCTGCTCACAGAATGCATTTCTCAACATCCCCATGAGGCAGTGTAACATAATAGTTTCATTACTAAAGCAAAAGATCCTTCCCCATCCCCACCCAGTCAAGCCATCTCAGCTCCATTTTCTGGCCTCTCTGCAATCATGAGATGACCTCTTGGAGTCAGGCGGGCACAATCTTAACATCTAGGTCTCTAGTTTCTGTGGCTTAGAGCTGACAGGACTCTCATCCTAGGTCAGGGCCATTCTGTCTACTTGTGTTTTAACAAACCTTCTCATTGTGCACCATTTCTAAATGCCTGACCAAAGTATGTTTAGATGCCTACCAGAATGGAAGAGAACCATATCCCTAGGCCACCACAGGCATCTGCCAAAGGAAAGCAGAATGCCAGAATCTTCCTCAGCATGAACTATCTTCTAAGACCCTCTCCACAGGGCAGCGTGCTTGAACAGCACAAAATATGGGAACTCATTTTTAACAGTTATGCCAGAGTATTTTCATTTAAATTAATGTTATCTCCTTCAAAACAATCATCTTGGGAAGCAACATATTTATTCAAACAGTGCTCACATTGCACTAACATTTCTGGAACTCTCTCAGCAACTGTCTTAACAGTCTGTGGCACTTCCTTTGAAAGTCTTCAGTCATAACAAATTTAATCCTCTGAGAGTAGATTTGAACTTTGAAAAGAGACAAAAATTGGTTGGAGCCATGTCTAATGAATAAAGTGGGTGATCAAATCTTGTTACATCACTTTAGGTGAAAAATGAGGCATGACTATAAAATAATGTGACTGGTTTTCCTAGGTGACCCATAAACCAACTGGCTGAAAAATAATTCCCATAGAGGAGTTTCAAAATGCTTTGAGCACTAGACGCATCACTGGAATAAGTGTACGGTTCCCAGAGTGGTGATTTGGTAGGGTACAATACTAATTTGGATATATAAGTTCAAATATGTTTGCAAAAAAAGAAATCTGATTGCTTACGCTCATGAAAATGAAGAAGCTATTCTCCTGGAGAAATTTCTCCTCCTTTTTACTGACAGCCTGGTCTGCTTTGGACAGGGAGTCTGCTGAGAAAAATCCATGGAGGATTATCTTTTTTTTTTGTATCAGTCCTCCCCCATTCAATCAAAGGCTCTTTGAGAAAGGGGACTTCTTCAACTCTGTGTCTCCAGTGCTCAGGACAGCACACACAGAAGCATGAGACACTAATTCCACCATTCTTGACACAAATCCTTTGACTTTGCTTCTTGTGTTCCTGGAGCTTCACTTGCTAAATGTAACTTCTTCTGCCTAGCAACCCAAACTAGACTGTGTAAAATCCACCCACCCAAACTTCTAGTGGTTGGTCAGGGCCAAAAACATAGGGAAATAAGAGGGACTGATTACTAACACAAGGGGCTTCATTTAGGGTCATGGAAATAGTCTAAAATTAGATTATGGTGATAGTTGCATAACTCTGTAAACACATTAAAAGACATTGGGGCACCTGGGTGGCTCAGTCGGTTAAGCGTCCAACTTCAGCTCACGTCATGATCTGGCAGTCAGTGAGTTCAAGCCCCACATCGGGCTCTGTGCTAACAGTTCAGAGCCTGGAGCCTACTTCGGATTCTGTGTCTCCGTCTCTCTCTACTTCCCCCCCCCCCCCCAACTCGCACTTTGTCTCTCAAAAATGAATAAATGCTAAAAATAAATAAATAAATAAAAATTTTAAAAAGACATTGAATTGTACACTTTGGGTACCTAGGTAGCTCAGTCAGTTGAGCATCCAAATCTTGATTTCGGCTCAGGTCATGATCTCACGGTTGTGATATGGAGCCTTGCATTGGGCTCTGCCCTGGCAGTGTGCTTGGGATTCTCTCTCCCTCTCTCTCTCTGCCCCTTCCTTGCTCACGTTCTCTCTGCCCCTCCCTTGCTCATGCTTTCTCTCTCTCAAAAAAAAAGATATTGAATTGTACACTTTAAATGGGTGAATTGTGTGATATGTGAATAATATTTCAATAAGGTAGTTTATTTAAAAAGTCCTTCACAATAGGAATGTTTGTGCCTTGATTCCTTTCTAATATGGCGGTTGGAATAAATGATAGCTTCTCTTCCAAAAATCTAGTTCTCTATATAAAATTAAGTTTCTGTCTTCTTCTATATCTCTATCACTTGAAAATGACTGCATGGTTTTCACCAGATTTGGAAAGCATGTTTAGGACAGTGAGGACTATTGAGTGTCCCCCAATATCAATTATCCCTTTCATTTTGCTTGACACCCCCAATGGTTAGCCTCACACACAGTACCCAGAATAACATGGGTATTTCCCAGCCCCCCTTGCTGTTAGAGGGCTTAGACCAAGTTTTGGTGCAGAAGACATGAATAAAATTGAAGATATGCAGTCTCTTTGAAAAGTGTGCCTTCCTGGGGCACCTGGGTGGCTCAGTCGGTTAATCATCTGACTTCAGTTCAGGTCATGACCTCACAGTTCGTGGGTTCAAGCCCTGCACTGGGCTCTGTGCTGACAGTTCAGAGCCTGGAGCCTGCTTTGGATTCTGTGTCTCCCTCTCTCTCTGACCCTCCCCCGCTCATGCTCTGTCTCTCTCTCAAAAATAAATGAACATTAAAAATTAAAAAGAAAAAGAAGAAAAAGTGTGCCTTCCTCCCACTTCCTCCCCTTCCTCTTGCCCAGAATGACCATATGGTGGTAGGAAGCCATCTTGGATCATGCAGATAAGGGCAATTCACTAGGGGAGGCTAAGGAACAAAAGAAAAGAAATAGAGGACCCTTTACAAAACAGAGCCACCCACAACAGCCCGGGACTGTCCACACTCAGTCTATTACAGAAAGGATTCTATTACTATGATCTTTTATTTTGTTTAAGTAACTTGTTTTCACAGACAAATCTATATGTTAACTAGTGATAAAATCTGATATTCTGTACCAAAACAGAATCTAAAATATGCAGCATCAGCATACCTTTTATGCCATGGCAAAACTATTATCACTGCTACCTTGGAAGGCAGACCACTGGTCAACCAAACCCAGGCAAACAGGTGAGAGAATTCAGAACAGGAGCATCTGTTGGCTGCTTCTTGCCACAACAGAGAGGAGCTCAGGCAAAGACTAGCTAGTCCACAGGCAAAAATGGAGGTTATAGCTCTGCTAAGGATGTTTTCTTTAACTATGGTCTGCAAAACTGTGTTGTCCAAGTCCAGTATTTGTAGCCTTACAGAGTTGAAATGACCACTACCTATGTTCCCCAGCTAATGCAGCTTATACATGAAGCAGTAGGTGTAGAGGAAAGGTCTGTGGACTCAACTCTTTCCCAGGATTCCCTGCTGGACAATGAAAACTGGCCCACCAGCAAAGATTGAATTAAAGATACCGCCTTCTTATTTAGCCTAGCTTTTCCTGTCTCAAGGCGGCTATCATGATGGAGACATCAGAGGAGGAACAGAGCACAGAGGCCAGAAAATAAAAGCCAAAGTTTTCAGGCTTAAAACTCTATCTACATGAGAATTTTCACTGTGGTTATCAGTACATGGAACTGATCAGAAGAGGCCAGAAGAAGCCTAATAAACTTTTGAAGTAATTATATAGTGAAACAAACCACACTAACTTGGTCTGCAAAAGCAACTCGTGCCTTCCTACACCCCCAACTTTTATCAGCAGAAAGCAGGATGCAAAAGCTGTGCAGATCCCAAACTCTCAGAACCTATAGCCTAGTGTCTAGGGATAAATGAGCATGGAGGACAAAGAATAAGAGAGTCCCTCCTGTGGGCGCCTGGGTGACTCAGTGGTTAGGCGTCCAACCCTTGACTTCGGCTCAGGCCATGATCTCACAGTTCATGAGTTCAAGCCCCTCATTGGGCTTCACGCTGACAGTTCAGAGCCTGCTTGGGATTCTCCCTCTCTCTCTCTCTATCCCTCCCCGCTCATTCATTCTCTCTCTCTCTCTCAAAATAAATAAATAAACAGAAAGAAAGAAAGAAAGAAAGAAAGAAAGAAAGAAAGAAAGAAAGAAAGAAAGAAAGGAAGGAAGGAAGGAAGGAAGAAAGAAAAAAACAAAAGGAAGGAAGGAAGGAAGGAAAGAAGGAAGGAAGGAAGGAAGGAAGAAAATCCCTCCCGGAGTGCAGAATCAGGGCTCCCTATGGACCTACTCTATTGTCAGACCAAGGAGTCTGCACTCCCAGCCAGCAGCAAAGTGTGAATACTATGGCTGGCGATGGCTCTACTTCTATAACTACATCACTCTATATATTTATTGGAAGGAATTAGAGGTGACGCCCCCAAGGAAGAGTGATGTGCTTCATGGGCAGGAAGAACAGTGGGCATGGCTGTCTGCATGCCCAAAGAAGTGGCCCATGGCAGAGATTTCTACTTGCAACTTCCTTTCTTAAGATAACAGAACCACCCCTTTTTAGCTGGCCACATGGCTCCCAGTATAAAGTCTGCATCTTTTTGCCCTTCTTGCAGGTAAGTGTGGCCTGTCTGGAAAATCTAATCAATGGATTGTGAGCAGGAGTGAGGTGTGCAATTTCCAGATTGTTTAAATGGAAGGAAAAAAAAACAAAACAAAACACTTTGCTCCACCTTTTTCCTGTGCCCACTGGCTGAAATGTGGATAAGGGTGTGGGGGCCACCTGTAACCAGGTGGGCAAAGGCAACACCTTCAAGATGGCAGAGCCATATGATTGAAGGAAGTTGGGTCCCATGGCTCTACCATACTAGTCCTGGTGTGCTTAGACCTAGACTATTCCACGAGAGAGAAACTTCCATTTTGTTTCCTCCACTGCTGTTTGAGTTTCTGTTACAAGTTGAACCTATGTAATTGTACACATTATTTGAGTTAAAATACAGGCCACTGGTGTACATCAAATTCACTTTGGAAGGCACCGTTAAATGTCATCTTCCAGAGCCTCCAAAACTGAGCGATGATGGGACACCAGGCCTTGATAGGGAACTCTAACAGAGACTTCAAATATGAGCCAAGCAGAAAGCCACAGGGCACAATGCTGTGTAGTGCGTGTGCTGAATTATGATGGCTCTCCTTCTCAAATGTGCAACTCTGAGTAGCAGTGGGAGTGTGCAGTGTAACACAGAGTGAGAGGGGAGAAGAGTCTGACTTAGATCAGTGAAGCCAAGAAAGAGAGGCTCCTGAACAAATTGCTTAAAATATTTTTCATAACAAAGGCTGTGTAAGGGCTAAGCGCCTGGCTCTATAAAACAGTCTTGTCCATTCCTCTACTTAGCTAGCTCTTTCGGCTATGCACCCCCCTCTTCTGTTCGCACACTATCCACTCTTCAAGACACAATTCAAGTTCCACCGTTTCTTTCCCCAGTCCAGAATGTTCTCTCCCTTACCTGCACTCAGCACTTTTTCTAATTCTGTTCTTTGCACATATATGTATTTCTTGTGTCTTATTTCCCCCACTCCTGCATGGAAAAGGACAGTATCTCATTTATCTTGGTATTTAATACCAATTCAAATAAACAAAGTGTGAACAGGGGGAGAACAATCATTCATAAGCCATCATAATTAGAGGACTTTTTTTTTTTTTAATGGGAGTCATAGCATATTAAACATTGACCCAAAGATGGTTCTCTGCCAAGTCTTCCTTGCCCTAGGACATCAGATTTTAAGGAAAGGTAGCAAGGTGCCTCTACCTAACACCAGTTACCTCAGAGTCCCAAAACATCCCCCTTCCTCCCCAGTATTCTTTCATTTCCTTCTCAGAACTATATCTAGAAACATGTCCCTTTACCCGTGCTTACAGCTGGTCTCATGAAAGTTCGGGAAAGGGTGATTCATCCCAAATGGGAGACAGTGGAGTTCCTCCAGTTAAGACAAAGTTCTCAAAGCCCCACTGGTTTGATCTGAGAACCTGAGACCCTTAATCTCTATGTCATGTATTTGATGCCCATTTTGGTGCAAGCAGTACCTGACCCTAAAAAGAGATCATTTGTGGGGCGCCTGGGTGGCTCAGTCAGTTAAGCATCTGACTTCGGCTCAGGTCATGATCTCACGGTTCATGAGTTTGAGCCCCGCATCAGGCTCTGTGCTGACAGCTCAGAACCTGGAGCCTCCTTTGGATTCTGTCTCTCCCTCTCTCTCTCTGCCCCTCCCCCTCTCATACTCTGTCTCTCTCAAAAATAAACATTAAAAATAAAAAGGATCATTTATTTAGTGCAGGGGTTCTTAACTCAGGATCCTTAGAAGAAATCCCTGGGTAGAATTCAATGGTGTCCTTGAATTTGAATGGCAAAACAAACAAAAGCTTTATTTTCATTAACCTCTAAATGAAATTTAGCATCTCCTTGAATTATGAATATGGGCAACATACAATTATTATTATTATTACCATTACAAATACTACCAGGGACTTTATCATCAACAGAAATCACAGATATTTTCATATCATATTATACTTATCTAAAATTACTGAGATTGCAGATGTATCAAAATATCACATATCACCACTCTAAAGTAAGACAGTATTAGACTTCCCACTAAATATTGTTATTTAATGTGTCAGTAAGGAAGCATACAGATCTTGCTGCATCACAAATTTGATTAATATTTTGATAATTGAATTTCAATATAATAATTCCTTTGTAATCCTGTATGTTTTGTTTTATCTATTTTTAAAAAAGATATATTCTAGTAAGGAGTCTGGAGACTAAACAAAGGAATTCAACACACAAGAACCCCTGTGGGTTGATGAAAGAAAACCAGCTTACTCACAAGTTCCCATGCAGGCATTTATTTATTTATTTATTTTGCTGGAGATAATGATGAACTATCGTTCAAAATATCCAAACATTCTGGGGCGCCTGGGTGGCTCAGTCGGTTAAGCATCTGACTTCGGCTCAGATCCTGATCTCATGGTAGGTGAGTTCAAGCCCCATGTCGGGCTCTGTGCTGACAGCTCAGAGCGTGGAGCCTGCTTTGGATTCTGTGTCTCCCTCTCTCTCTGCGCCTTCCCTGCTTGCATTGTCTCTCTCTCTCTCTCAAAAATAAAACATTAAAAAAAATTTACAAAATATCCAAACATTCATTTACTTGGGAGTTTGAACTCTCCCCAATTCTTAATACTGGTCACATGCAGACCATTGGGCCCAAGAGCAATTTTTAGAGACCAGGAGTGGTTTGAACTGAGTTGTCTGCTCTGGTATCTCTTAAGACGTCTCAGTTACAGAGGCCCGTAAATTCCTTTCTCACTGTGCTAATCTGAGTTAGGTCTTTGCCACTTGCATGCAACTGGCTTCTAACATGGAGTCCCTCTATATTGGTTGGGGCCACTAAGGGTAGAGGAAGGTGGGGGACAATGATAGTATTTATGAAAGGTGGGGAAGAGATGTTAATATCTGCATCAGGTTGGGCCTGATTAGCTTAGTGTCCCCAGATCAACAGAACACTGATAACACAAAGTCCTGTCCCAGGCCCATCGTAAGGTTTCCCCAAAGTGTCAATCAGCTTCCAGGTGACAAGAGATTACAGGTACTTTTTTTCTTTAATTTTTTAAAAATGTTTTATTTATTTTCGAGAGAGCGAATGTGAGTAGGGGAGTGGCAGAGAGAGAGGGGGACAGGGAATCAGAAGCAGGCTGTGTGCTGACAGCAGTGAGCTAATGCAGGGCTGGAACTCACGAACCACGAGATCATGACCTGAACCAAAAATCGGATGCTCAACCGACTAAGTCACCCAGGTGCCCCAACACTACAGGTACTTTTAAACTCATTTCATTTAATCCTCACAAGAACCTCTATGGGTATGTCTCATTGCTTCCAACCTTTACAGAAAAGTGGGGGGAAGGGGATCAGAAGTTAATTAACTTGCCCAGCAGTGTCCAACTCCTATATTTTTATTCTTTTCTGTCTAGTATTCTTCCCCTGACAAACCCACCTTAGGAATTCCAACTTTAAGCCTCAATTCAGCTACCACTTTCAGTGTTCTCAGACTCCAGAAATAAACCTCTTAGTGTTTTCTGATACCTTAGGGCACATCTTGCTAATGGATACACAGAATAAATCAAGATAAAGCAGAGAAGCTCACACAGTTCAAAGCTATAGCGGCAGACGTTGAGTGTCGGGGAAAGCGGTTGGTGGAGCCACTCTTGCTGCTGGGGATGGGTCCCTGCTACCTCTCTAATGACCCCCTGCACACCATATGCTGACCTCTACTTTCAGTTTTCACCTTTCTTCATAAGAGCAAAAGTCCTCTTCAGATTGCTTTGGGTTTGCCGTTTGCAAAAGCAGGTAATTAAGGTAGGTCTTTCATCCAGGTGAAGTGGCCTAACACGAACTTTCAGAAAGGACAGCACACCCGTACAGCCCTCCATGCTGTTCCCCCTTCAGTACCTGGCACACACCTCCATCGTAACACCTAATGCACTGTGCTCTGTTTATTCTTGTCTACCTCCCCTTTTATACTGTTTTTGCTGAGGACAGGAATATTTTCTATCCCAAGTACTCAGCACAATGTCTGATACAAAGTAAGCACATAATAAATGTTTGAAGAGAATAAATTTATTGCTCACCAACTATACATTGGCTTTAAGGGCTGGAATACACTTAACTTGAAGTATATTCCATACTGTTCACAATTCAGGGCAACTGAAACCAGGACTCACTGAAATCTGCACTATCTGCATGCAGATACAGATAAAAGCAGACTCCATCTTAAAGAAGTTTACTCTCTAGAGGGGAGTGTCACATGTGAAGATAATTTCACTGGGATTTCATTAATCTATTCTAGAAGTATCTATAAGAAAGGAGCACTTAATAGGGGGGGATGAAAGTGGCAGACAGAGGTTTTTGGGGAAAGTTTTCTGAAGATGTTATCTGAATTGAATCACACCAGAAGACAGGAGGAATATATTTACATCCCTGGTGAGGAGAGAGACAGAGACAGAGACAGAGAGAATAAAATCAGAGAGCAGCAGCTGAGGACAAAAACTTAGGAATAGCTAGGGTGTACACAGCGCAAGCAGGTCATGAAGGAACTCTCAAAAAGTATGAGTAGAATCAGGAGAGTGATCAAGGCAAGGGAATGAGGACTTTAAAAGTGCAAAACCAGGGATGCCTAGGTGGTGCAGTCGGTTGAGAATCGGGCTCCTGATTTCGGGTCAGGTCATGAACTCGTGGTTTGTGAGTTCAAGACCCACGTCAGGCTCTGTGCTGACAGTGCGGAGCCTGCTTGGGATTCTCTCTCTCGCCACTTCTCTCTGCACCTCCCCAACTCATGCATATTCTCTCTCTCTCTCTCAAAGTAAATAAACTTAATAAAAACTTATTTTTTTTTAAAAAAGTGCAAAACCAGCAATGCCAAAGGCAATAAGAAGGCCAAATAAGGCCTTAAAAAAAGTATTCAATGGATTTAGCAACCAGAAAGTCATTAGTAACCTTGGCAAGTGGTGAAGGAAGAAGGAGCCAGACTGCAAGGAGATGGTAAGTGAATGGGTGAAAAATCAGTGGTGGCAATTGGCCAAAAAGGGGAAACGCAAGAAAGCAGTAGCTAAAAGGGGATGAGGTTTTAAAAACATACATGTTTTTTTTTTTTTTTTGGTCTCAGCCTAAATTTTTCTTTCCCATCCTACACTACTCCCAAATGGACAACTTTCCTCAAAAATTCCCACTATGACGTAAGCTCCTTAAGTACGAGTCTTGTGTCTGAATTGTCTTTTTATTCCACACATTTTCTGTATATGGCATAGGTTCAGTCTTTTTGAATGAATGAATGAATGAATGAATGAATGAATGAAATACATATTCAACACAGGTGATAAGGAAATGAAGGGATCTACTGGGTAACATCTATTTTTGCTCTTAAGGGAATTTGTGGTTGTCTGAAAACTCAAGAGCATATTCTATTCAGAGGACCTTCTCTCCTTGATGCTTATAAATGCCTGACTCAGGGAGGGAGATGTAGATTGGGGCCCAGTGTAGATTTTACAGACTAGGGAATAATAGTTCCTTATAGATTTAAGGGTCCCTTCCTTCACAGAAGTTGTAATTGGTAGGTCTATATTAGATTCTGGGTGCTGCTTTTATAGTTCCTCTTTAACCTGCCCAGGCTTCAGTTTTCTCACTGGCAACTTGAAGATGCCCATAATAGCATCGACCTCATAAGGCTGCAGCATAAATGAGATACTGCACATTTAGTGCTTTTCGTGGTGCGTGGCAAAATGACACTTATATGTTAAAGATAAAGTATTACTAAAATGAATAAAAATACCACTAAAAGAAATGAGTTCCAGAAAAGCTAGGTATAAGTCAAATCTTATTTTAAATACAGAAAGAGAAACTCGTTAGAAGATGTTTTATAAAAGTGAATGAATAATCAGCTCCCAGTTGCCTGTTTTATAAATCCACCTTTTCATTCATAAAGTTTACTAAAAAATCTTTCAGAGTTTCACCTATCCGAGTGGACCTGCCCCTGAAGTCAGTTAACGTTCCTTAGCTGGTGGGGAGGGTGTGGCGAGGGGCAAGCCGAGGGGTTGCATTAATTTCCTGGCCAGCCACGAAGGCTTGCATAAGAGCACCCTTGGGTATGCAGTTTCTGTTCTCATGAAAATTCAGCCCCAACTCCTCGACGAACAGATCTAGAAGCACCATCTGGCAAAGACTAGAGTTTTCAAAAGCCTGCGTCCCAGCAACCAGGCCGTGGAAGGGCGGGAGCTCAGTCCCAACGCAAACTAGGATGTGGAGAGAGAGCAAGACTTGGCAACCTCTTCTCAGCCCTGCGGGTCTCACGCACCAGCTGGGCGGGCGCTCCCGCCAACCATGCCCCACGGCGTCGGGCTCCCAGCCAGTGGGAAGCGCCAGTCTCAGACCAGAATAGCAAGCAACTGGGAGGGATGGGAGGGGGTTCTGAGCAAGGCATTGGCCGTCTAACCTTTCCGGGTGAAGGCGACTGCACTCAGAGTTGTAACTGTATCTTTAGCCACAGGAAAGGTTAATGTAAATGTCAGAGGCCTCAGCCGGAGGGGTGGGGAAGGGAGGAGGCGAGAGAAGGGCGGGGCAAGAGGAGGAGGGTCGGGCCTCCCAAGGTCAAGCCCTGCTCGCCCGTCCCCGGAGAGTCGACAAAGCAGCTCCGCGGAGCCCCGAGGCCACCCTTCAGCACCCCGCGACCTCCGCGGGGCCTCCGGGCCAGGAAAAGCCAGGGCAAAGAAGTTGGGTGGAGACTAGGGCGGCACGCGGAAGTGGCCGGGCCCGAGCGCGGCAGGGGGCGGGCGGGCGACTCCAGAGGCACGTCGCGCACGGCCCCGCTCCTGGCGCACGCCGCGGAGGAGCCGGCGCGTCCCTTACCCCGTTGGCGGCGGCGATGCGCACGATGAGCTGGATGGCCTCCTTCATGTAGAACCTGCCATCCCCGCCCACCACGAGGGTGGCCTCCTGCCGCTGCGCCGGCTCCACCGTGGAGATGATACTCTGGATGAAATTCTCCGCGTAGTTGGCGCTGCTCTGAAACACCTTCACCCGCTTCCGCAGCCCGCTCGTGCCCGGCTTCTGGTCCGGGTACGCCTGGGTCTTCACCGTCACAATCTTCACCATGGTGGCGACTCGCTTCTTGGGGCCGGAGCGGACTCTGCTAACCGCGGGGAGGCCGGAGCTGTGGCTGCAGCTGCTCTGGGGTGAGGGTGCGGACGGGCTAGGGGCAACGCCAGCTCTCTCGCCTGCGCTCGGCCCTCCTCCTTAAAGGGACAGGGGACAGGGCCCTCCCTCCGTGGCCAGCCCCACTTTGCAGGTACAGGGGGGCGGGTAGAAAAAAGGAGAGCGCCCACCTCCAGGCTTCCAGTGAAATGGGTGGAGCCTCTCTGATTTCCCCTTCCCACCCCACCCCGTCAGCCAATCCACTATAAAATGAAATCCGCAACTCCTTCCCTACAGGGAAGGGCAGAACGTGGGGTAGGGACTTGGTCAGAGGGCAAGTGTTGGAGACAGGGTGGGAAACTTGCAGAGTATAATAATTTCCTGTGGTTTGGCCAGAGTATCTTATGTAAATAGCTTTCTGGAAACCTGAGAGATAGAAATGGCAGCCTTAGGTAGATTTCATGACTCCTTATTTTTTTTATATTCTCTATCCAAATATTAGTTTGTGTCAGAAAAAGGAGTCAGTTCCAAAAGTCGTATTCCACCTACTACTTTCCATGTATTTACTGATGGACCAAACCCTTTACTTCCCATTGGTTAGGGTGCCTTTACTAAGAACTAAAGTTTATTGAATAGAATGTTTCTAATCCTTGCTAAAGTACAAGTTTTATTTTTCCCTATTTTATGCTTACAAAACGAGATTTAAAAAATTAAATGGCTTGTCACGGCCATGGAGATAACTATATGCAGGAGGCCAACTCAGGTGGGTGTTGCTGCAAAACCAGGGCTCTTAACCTGGTTCGCCTGCTAAGTCACCAGATTTCATAACTAGGAAATGTACAGGGAGGCCTTAATATAGGTACAAATATAAGGTAAGGCTGAGTATAACATAATTCATCATCAAAATAAAGTCAGTTATTTGTGTAATAAAAATTGGGTGAAGAGACCAAGAAGAACTCCAGAAAGAGTTCATGGAGGATACAGAGTGAACAAAAGACCCTTGACTGTTAAGTAGGAATATCGATTCTTTCCTTTTGGTTTAGCATTCCCCTTGATTTGGTGAGAGTGATTGTCTTCTCTGCTCAGAAAATGTGTCATTTGTAGAAAAGCCACAGCTTCTCCCTGCCCCCGCTTATGAGATGTGTGACATGGGGAAAGCTAATTAGTATCTGTGAGCATCCATTTCTTTACTATAAAATGAACAGAAAACCTACCTTAAAGAGTTTCTGCAAGAATTAATGGTGTTTTGTATGTCTGTAGTTCTCAATCATGGATACATAATACAATCACCTGAGACACTTTTGAAAGTACCCAGGCTCCAGTCCAAACATTAAATAATAATCAGGTGATGTAAGTAACTCATTTAGCGTTGTAGCTCAAACTTTACATGTCCCAAACTCAGGATCATACTGTACCACCCTCCAACCCCACACTTCTTACAATAGTTCCAGTCTCAAATTGCTAGGAGATACCACTCCTATTATAAGAAGTGTGGGGTTGGAGGTGGTACAATATGATTCTGAGTTGTTTGCAACATGTAAAGTTTGAGGCTTCTGTCATGCATCCAAAAGGAGGTACAGAAAAAAGTGTTAGATACAGAGATCTAGAACTTAGAAAAGAGACTTGGCAGAGCGATATGAATTTATAATCCATTAGCATATAGATAGTATTTGAAAACTTGAAAATGAATGAGATCACTAGGGAGAGAATACAGAGTGCAGGGAAAAAAAAAAAAAAAAAAGTCTGACATGGAGCTCAGAAACTCCCAACATTTAAAGGCCAGTAACTGCAGTGTGGAAAAAAAGTTGAAAAGTTAGGCTTTTCTGCCTTTGAAAGAGAATTTCTTTAGGAACATCAACCCAGCAGGAAGATTTAGATGTGTTTCTTCCATAAGCTATCCAGCTTTCCATAATCCTGAGCTCAAATCTACTAGGCTACATTCAAAGGCAAGGAAGATCTACTTCAGCAAGTTATTAATATGCCAGTTAGGAGCCTTCCTAGAGGTCAAGTTATCCAGAATTTTGTTAGGTTTGATCTAGGTTTAAATTAAAAAAAAAAAAAAAGTTTGCAATTCTGTGAAAAGTATTAATGATTTCTCTGTCTACATATACAAATGTGTATAAATGGGAGGAAGGTTAAGCGCTGGCTAGATAAATGTACAAGACCTGGTCAATCGATACCATTTCCAAATACAGTGTTCATTGAAGACAGCTTAACTTCACCCTTCACAAATCATCATTTGCATTCCAACTATAATGATTTCAAGAAATGTGTTTATCATAGGATATCAATCTCTGCTGAATGCAACAAATAACAAATGGCGTGCATATGCAATTGATAATGAAAAAGACATGTATGGAATTTATAATGAAAACATTGGAGGGGCACCTGGGTGGCTCAGTCGGTTAAGCGTCTGAGTCTTGATTTCAGCTCAGGTCATGATCTGATGGTTGTGAGATTGAGCCCCACATCGGGCTCCACGTTGGACATGAAGCCTGCTTGGGATTCTCTCTCTCTCGCTGTTCCTCCCCTCCCTTAAAAAAAAAAAGAAAAAGAAAAAAGAAACAAAACAGGGTGGTGATGTGGGTAATCTAGAGGTATTATCCATTAACATGGCTTATACAGAAACTGATTATCAAAATTTAAAAAAAAATTTTGAAAAGTAATTCACTAACATGTATGTATTTTTCCTTACAATTCATTTTTGGAATCTACTATAAAGCCTTAGAAAGTACCTATATTGTTAAAAACAAAACACAATTATTACTTGTATACACTCAACTTCCTGTCTGGTGGTGTCAAGTGATGCTTGAAGAATCTGTACTGAGGAATCTGTATTAGGATAGTCTCTAGTTTAGGCCTAGAATGGTCGCCCAAATCTCTGTCCTACCCAAGAGTTCTACAAGGCCTGAAAGGTGATGTCTCAATTAAGAGACCTCTGACAGGATAGGTAAATGATAGATAATCTCCTACAAGAATTTTCAATTATTTGGGGCTGATGAATAAATGATGATTCCATATGAATCCATACAAGTTAATGCTGAGCAATACTGTAAATGTCATATTAGTTCATCTGTTAAATCTAAATCTTCCTGGCTGCAGATTTTGTTCATTATGTTAAATTTTGATTTATTTGTAACTTGCTATAATGACTAGTTCTTACATATGGAAGCAATATGAAGCCATTTAATGCCTTTTCTATTTGTATCCATTAAGTTATTCAGGTGCTTAAAACTTTTATTTGAATAAAAGTTAATGGATGTCTGGAGTCTCTGATTCTGAAATTAAGTTTGTTCCTGTGCCAAAATAATAATAGTTTCGGAGCTCATGTTTCAGTGTCAAATGGTTATTCATGAAGCTATATGTGAAAAAGATTGATATATAATAAATTGGGCTTTTTCCTTAGAATTCATTTTTGGAATCTACTATAAAGGATATCAGCCTGAATTAATTTCTATGAATACTTTATATGCAAATATTAATATTTAAAATAGCAAAAAGATAAGATTTTTAAAAATACAGATTAGGAAGGACACTTTTTAAGAGATAATGAATGTCTTCTGTTATCCCATTTCACCAATGTTCTTGATTAAGGAATCAGGATGCTGTGGTAGGCTAAATAATGGCTCCCTAGGAGATACCCATGTCTTAATCGTTGCAATATGTGAATTAGGGTAAGAAAAGGACTTTGTAGACATAATTAAGGATCTTGAGATGAGATTAGCCTGGATTATTTGAGCTCTAAATACAATCATAAGTGTTCTTTTAAGAGGGAAACAGAGGGAGGTTTCATTACAGAAGAAAAGACAATAGGACCATAGCAGCAGAGACTGGAGTGATGCAGCCACAAACCATGGAATGCCAGCAGTCACCAAAAGCTGGAAAAAAGCAGGAAATGCACTATCCACTAGAACCTCTAAAGAGAGCACAGCCTTGATGACACCTTGATTTTAACTCAGTGACATGATTTTGGACTTCCAGCCTGCAGAACTGTGGGAAAATTCATGTTTCAAGCTACCAAGTTTGTGGTAATTTGTTACAGCAACCATAGGAAACTAATACAGATGCTTTCATTTTATGGAGGAGGATAAGCCAGGAAGCTCAAACTCATGGCCTGATTCCCTAGGGGCCTACAGTGTGACTTCAGGTGTTCAGTAAGAGATGGAGTAAGAGAAAGTAGGCTATATCCTAAGTCTCTACTAAAGAATAAATAACAGAGGAAAGTATATCAGGTATAGCAGAAGTAAAACAGGGAATCAAGAAATCATGGAGGTAATTATTTCCAAATTATTTTGCTCAAATTACCTGAATAAGTTAAAAGGTTTTTTCTTTTTGGCTAGGAAACAGAATTCTGTTTCATTCACTGTGTAAAATTGAATGCAATAGTGAGTATTCTGTACAACACCCTGAAGTTTTGAATAGTCCCTATCAAAACTAGCTTTGACTGGTGTTACCAACTTTTCCTGATGAGTGAATTTTTATTCCTTCCCTTTACCTTACTGTTATAGCCCCTGTTATATATTTTTCTTAATGCTGAAGCTATCTTGAAATAATTTATATTCATTGCCCTCACTCTCCTTTTATCCACACATCTCTCCATTCAAATCATCTATAAAACACTAAACACGTAGTACAAGACACTTAGGCTCAGATTAATCACCTAAGACCCTGTACTCAAGGAGTTAAAAACAGAGCAGTCCAGATACATATAAAATATAAGAAACAAGGACACCTGGGTGGCTCAGTCCGTTAAGCACTCGACTTCGGCTTGGGTCAAGATCTCACGGTCCATGGGTTCAAGCCCTGCATAGGGCTCTGTGCTGACAGCTCAGAGCCTGGAGCCTACTTTGCATTCTCTGTCTCCCTCTTTCTCTGCCCTTCCCTGCTCGTGCTCTGTCTCTCTCTCTGTCACTCAAAAATAAATAAACATTAAAAAAAGTTTTTTTAATATATAAGAAACAAAGTATGAACCACAAGAAGGTAATTGATTTTTTTTTTTTTTTTGAGAGAGAGTGAGAGCACAAGCAGGGGAGGGGCAGAGAGAGAGGGAGAGAAAGAATCTTAAGCAGGCTCCATGCCCAGCACTGAACTGACTCGGGGCTCTATCTCAACAATCATGAGCAGAAATCAAGGGTCAGGCACTTAACTGACTGAGCCATTCAGGTGCTCCAAAGGTATTGATTTTTTTAATGTTTATTTATTTATGTTGAGAGAGGGAGAAAACATGAGCAGGAGAGGCGCAGAGAGAGAAAGGCAGAGAGAGAATCCTAAACAGGCTCATTCTGTCAGTGCAGAGTCAGGTGCAGGGCTCAGTCTCACAAACTGTGAGATCATAACCTGAGCCCAAACCAAGAGTCGGTTGCTTAACTGACTGAGACACCCAGGCAACCCAAGGTATTGATTTTTAAAGCTAATATTAGAATTAAAAAAAATTCATATCAATAATCCAAACTTCTGCCTTAACAAACTAGAAAAAGAGCAAATAAACCCAAGGCAAACAGAAGAAAATAATAAAGAGCAGAAATCAATTAAATTGAAAACAAAAATAGAGAAAAATCAATGAAACTAAAAATTGGTTATTGGAATAGATCAATAAAATTGATTAACCTCTAGCAAGGCTGACAAAAAAAGAGAAGATACATTTTACTAATACCAGGAATGACAAAGGAATTATCGCTACAGCCTCCATAAACAATGTTTCATAAAACTCTCTACACATACATTTGACAACTTAGATTAAATGGACAAATTCCTCAAAACCCACACGCGACCAATCCTCCCCCACCAGATGAAATAGGTAAATTCAATGGCCCCATGAAAACTGAACTTAAAAAACTTCCAAAAAATCTCCACACCCAGATGGTCTCAAAGACAAACTGAAACAAACATTTAAAGAAGAAACAACACCCCCGGACTTCAAGCTATACTACAAAGCTGTAATCACCAAGACAGTATGGTACTGGCACAAGAACAGACACTCAGATTAATGGAACAGAATAGAGAACCAGAAATGGACCCACAAACGTATGGGCAACTAATCTTTGACAAAGCAGGAAAGAATATCCAATGGAATAAAGACGGTCTCTTCAGCAAGTGGTGCTGGGAAAACTGGACAGCTGCATGCAGAAAAATGAACCTGGACCACTTTCTTACACCATACACAAAAATAAACTCAAAACGGATGACAGACATCAATGTAAGACAGGAAGCCATCAAAATCCTTGAGGAAAAAGCAGACAAAAATCTCTTTGATCTTGGCCGCAGCAACTTCTTACTCAACACGTCTCCAGAGGCAAGCAAAACAAAAGCAAAAATGAACTACTGGGACCTCATCAAAATGAAAAGCTTCTGCACAGCGAAGGAAACAATCAGCAAAACTAAAGGGCAACCGACAGAATGGGAGAAGATATTTGCAAATGACATATCAGATAAAGGGTTAGTACCCCAAATGTATAAAGAACTTATCAAACTCAACACCCAAAAAACAAATCATCCAGTGAATAAATTGGCAAAAGACATGGACAGACACTTCTCCAAAGAAGACATCCAGATGGCCAACCAACACATGAAAAAATGCTCAACTTCACTCATCATCAGGGAAATACAAATCAAAACCACAATGAGATACCACCTTACACCTGTCAGAATGGCTAACATTAACAATTCAGGCAACAACAGATGTTGGCGAGGAGAAAAAGGATCTCTTTTGCATTGTTGGTGGGAATGAAAGCTGGTGCAGCCACTCTGGAAAACAGTATGGAGGTTCCTCAAAAAACTAAAAATAGAACTATCCTACAACCCAGCAATTACACTACTAGGCGTTTATCCACGGGATACAGGTGTGCTGTTTCGAAGCAGCACATGCACCCCCATGTTTATAGCAGCACTATCAACAATAGCCAAAGTATGGAAAGGGCCCAAATGTCCACCAATGGATGAATGGATAAAGAAGATGTGGTATATATATACAATAGAGTATTACTTGGCAATCAAAAAGAATGAAATCTTGCCATTTGCAACTACGTGGATAGAAGTAGAGGGTATTATGCTAAGCGAAATTAGTGAGTCAGAGAAAGACAAATATCATATGACTTCACTCATATGAGCACTTTAAGAGACAAAACAGATGAATACAAGGGAAGGGAAACAAAAATAATATAAAAACAGGGAGGGGGACAAAAGCATAAGAGACTCAAATATGGAGAACAAACAGAGGGTTACTGGAGGGGTTGTGGGAGGGGGGATGGGCTAAATGGGTAAGGGGCACTAAGGAATGTACTCCTGAAACCACTGTTGCACTATATGCTAACTAATTTGGATGTAAATTTTAAAAAATAAAAAATAAAATTAAAAAAAAAGAAGAAACAACACCTATTCCACATAGTCTCTTCCAGAAAATAAGAGGAAGAATCAATCCTGACTCATTTATAAAGTCAGTATTGCCCTGATACCAAAACCAGACAAAGACAATACAAATCAAGAAAACTAGAGACCAATATTCCTCACATACATGGTCACAAAAATGCCGAACAATGTACTAGCCAATTGAATTCACAGTATATACTGTAAAAACAGCATATCACAACCAAGAGGGGTTTATTCTGGCAATGAAAAGCTGGTTCAATATGTGAAAATCAATGAGTGTAATCCATCACATTAATAGTCTAAAGAAGAAAAACAATACAATGACACAAAAAATATATTTGACATAATTCAGCATCCATTCCTGATTTAAAAAAAAAAATCTCAGGGTTCCAGGGTGGCTCAGTCAGTTAAGCGTCAGACTCTTGATTTTGGCTCACCATCTCATGGATGGTGAGTTTGAGATCCAACTTGGGATCTGCACTGACAGTGGGAGCCTGCTTGGGATTCTCTGTCTCTCTCTCTTTGTCCTTCCCCCTCCCCACATGCCCACACTCTCTCACTCAAAAATAAATATATTTTTTTTTAATTTCAGTAATCTAGGAATAGAAGAGAATTTTTCTAACCTAATAAAGGGCACCCACAAAAACATCTTCAGCTAACATCATATTAATGGTGAAGAACTGAATGCTTTCCTTCCTAAGATTGGGAGCAAGGTAGGGATATCCACCTTCAACATTCTACTCAACATCATTATGGAAGTCTTAGCCAGTGAAATAAGACAAGAAAAAAAAAAAGGGGGAGGGGGCATATAGATTGGAAAGAAAATGAAACTGTGCCTATTTGCAGATGACATGTTTTTCTATGTAGAAAATCCCAAGGAATCTACAAAGAAAAAACTCCTAGGACTAACAAATGAGTTTAGCAAGAGTTTTAGGATACAATACTAACATGCAAAAATCAATTATGGTTTTATATACTAGTAGTTTATAACTAAAACCTGAAATTTAACAATAATACCATTTAGGAGCGCCTGGGTGGTTCAGTTGTTTAGGCATCCGACTTCGGTTAAGGTCATGATCTCACAGTTTGTGCATTTGAGCCCCGCATTGGGCTCTGTGCTGACAGCTCAGAGCCTGGAGCCTGCTTTGGATGCTCTGTCTCCCCCTCTCTCTGCCCCTCCCATGCTCATACTCTGTCTCTCTCTGTCTCTCAATAATGAATAAATGTTAAAAAAATAATAATGCCATTTACAATAGTTCATAAAAATAAAATATTTAGGGATACCTGGTGGCTCAGTCGGTTAAGCACCTGACTTCAGCTCAGGTCATGATTTCACAGTTTTGTGAGTTCAAGCCCTGTGTTGGGCTCTGTGCTGACAGAGCCTGGAGCCTGCTTCAGATACTGTATCTCCCTCTTTCTCTGCCCCTCCCCTGCTCATGCTATGTTTCTCTCTCTCTGAAAAATGAACATCAAAAAAAATTTTTTAATAAAATAAAATAAAATATTTAGATGTAAATCTTATAGAGGATGTACAGGATTTGTAAGCTGAAAACTATAAAACTATTTTCTTTAAAACAAAATAAAAGAAAACCTAAATAAATGGAGAAATATACCATGTTCATGGATTGCAACCAACACAATAAACATGTCAATTCCCCAAAATGACCAATATATTTAACACAATATAGATCAAAATCCCAGCAAGAATTTTTGTAGATATAGACAGCTGCTTCTAAAATTCATTTAGGAGGCACCTGGGTGGCTCAGTGGTTAAGGGTACAACATCAGCTCAGGTCATAATCTCATGGATCGTCAGCTCAAGCCTCGAGCTTTGTGCTGGTGGTATAGAGCTTCTTGGGATTCTTTCTCCCTCTCTTTGCCCTACCCTCTCTCATAATAAATAAACTTAAAAAAAATTCATTTGGAAAGGGAAAGAAACTAGAACAGTTAAGACCATTTTGAAAAAGAACAAGAAGATTGGAGGAATCATATTACCTGACTACAGATTTACCATATGTAAAGCTACATAATGAAGACAGTGTAGTATTGGTGAAGAGAAAGACACATAGATCAGTAAGACAAAGTAGAGTCCAGAAATATACGCACACAAATATATGGGTCTATATCTTCAGTTGATTTTCAACAAATGCACAAGAGCAATTTAAAGGAGAAAGAGGGGCACCTGGGTAGCTAGTCTCTTAAGCATCTGACTTTGGCTCAGGTCATGATTTCATGGTTTGCTGACAGCATGGAGCCTGCTGAGGATTCTCTCTCTCGCCTCTCTTTCTGCCCCTCCCCCACTTGTGCGCGCGCGCACGTGCGTGCGCTCTCTCTCTCTCTCTCTCAAAGTAAATAAATAAACTTAAAAAATTGTTTTAAAAAGGAGAAAGAACAATCTTTTTTAGCAAATGGTACTAGGACCACTGACCTCCATATGAAAACAAAAAATGAACCTCAACCTAAACTTCATAACTAATACAAAAATTAACTCCAACTAGATCATAGATATAAATGCACCAAGTAAAACTACATAACTTATAAAATAGAAAATTTTTTCACATAGGGCTAGGCAACAACTTCTTAGACTTGCCACCAAACACATGAGCCAATAAAGAAAAAAACTGATAAGCTGGACTTCAAAATTAAAAACTTTGCTCTCCATATGATACAGTTAAGAGAATGAAAAGAGGGACACCTGGGAGGCTTAGTTGGTTAAGCGTCTGACTTCAGCTCAGATCACGATCTCACAGTTCATGAGATTGAGTCCCATGTCAGGCTCTGCACTGTCAGTGCCTGAGATTTTCTCTCCCCACTCTCTCTATCTTTCCCCTGCTTGCATGCACAGGCTCTGTCTCTCAAAATAAATAAACTTAAAAACAAAAGAGAGTGAATGAAAAGATAAGCTACAGACTCAGAGAAAAATTTTGCAATTCACATCTCCAACAAAAGATGTATCCAGAATTTATTTTAAAAAAAAAAGCTTCAAATCTCAAAAGAAAACCCCGTTTAAATGGCCAAAAGCCTTGAAGAGATGCCTCACTGAAGAGGATATATACAGATGGTAACTAAGCATATGAAAAGTTGCTCAGCATCATAAACCCTTAAGGAAATGCAAAGTAAAACTACTATGAGATACTACTGCATGTTTTTTAGAATGTCTAAAATACAAAATACTGACCATATCAAGTTCTGAGGAGGATGCAGAGCAACTGAAACTCTCAAACATTGTTTATGGAAATGCATAATGGTTACAACCACTCTGTAAAACACATTGGCAGTTTCTTAAAAAGCCAAACATACAGTTACCATATGACCCAGCAATCTCACCTCTTCCTATCTATCCTAGAGAAATGAAAAATTATGTTCACACAAAAGAACCCGTGTATGAATGTTTATAGCAGCTCAATTAATACTGCCCAAAACTGGAAACGGCCTAGGAAATGAATAAGCAAATTGTGGTACATCCATATAAAGAAATGCTACTCAGGGGTGCCCAGCTGGCTCAGTCAGTGGAACATGCAACTCTTGATCTTGGGGTCCTGAGTTCGCACCTCACATTGAGTGTAGAGGTTATTTAAAAAAAGAAAGAAAGAAAGAAATACTAGGAACAAACTAATACATACAATTTGGATGATCCTCAAAGGAATTAGGCTGAGTGAAAGAATTCAGTCTCAAAAGGTTACAAACTGCAGGATCCCATTTACATGACATTCTCAAAAAGAGGAAACTATAGTAATAGAAAGATCAGTGGTTGCCAGGGGCTAGGTGTGGGTGTGTGTGTGTGTGTGTGTGTGTGTGTGTGTGTGTGTGTTTGGAAGGGGAAGGGGAGAAGGATGTGACCATAAGAAATAGTATAATGGAATCTTTTGATGATGGAACTGTTTTGTATCCTGATTGTGGTAGTGGTGAAATGAATCTACAAATGTTTTAAATTAACAGAACCATACAACCTTGCTCTCCTCCCCCAAAAAGGTCAAATTTATTGTATAGCTTTTTTTAAAATATGAAGTGTTAAATGTTAACTAGACTTATTGTGCTGATCATTTTACAATAAATGCAAATACTGAATCATTATGCTGTACAAATGAAACTGATAGGTTTTGCATCAGTTATACCTCAATTAAAAAATAGTTGAGTTGTAACACTAAAAGGCTGTGTCATCTTGACCAGCTATTTCCCTAACAAGTCTTATAATCCATCTTAACTAGGCTGTGCCAGTATTAGGAAGCAGTAGATACTACTTAAGTTTCTTAAATTCCCTAATTTATCTTTATTTTCCTTATTAAGAGAATGATGCCTGTGAAGGCAATTCACCCAAAGACTCAGAGAACCTCACCTGTAATAAATGTCCAGGCCTTTGCTTTCACAAGGAGAGCCATAGATAAAGAAAGTGAGCCTCTACCTCACTAGTTCTCAAAGTGTGGCTCATGAAACCCTGGTAGCCTAAACCTGTTTAGGGGGTCCACAAAGTTGAAACTATTTTTTAATGCAAGATGTTTTTTTTTCCTTTTTACAGACGGTACAAAAGCAATGGTGGGTAAGACACCCTAGCATGAATCAGGATAGAGGCACCAGGCTACACTGTAAAGATTGTATTCTTCTTTGGCCCACACTTGGAACTTAAAAAAAAAAATGCCAGTTTCACTTTAAATCTCAACCCTTGGCTACATATTGTATTAATAAACTGCCCGATGAAGAGAATGAACCCAAATAGCACTTTTACTATATTCCTAAATACAATGAGTGTTTCAGGGGAAAGTCCTTATTTGAACTGAAAGTTGAATGAACTATGGTTCAACCATTATGAGCTCATGGTTCATGAGTTCAAGCCCTGAGTCTTGGGATTCTCTCTCTCCCCCTCTCTCTCTGCCCTTCCCCCGCTCACTTGCATGCACGTGCACTCTCTTTCTCTCTCACAATAAACAAATTTTTTAAAAAAGTTGAATGAACTACCTTATTTACACCATTTTTACTTGAATAAAACAAGACAAAACAAAAAAGTCTCACAGGAAAAAAAGTATTAGTTTTACAATAGAAGTTCAAGAAGTAGAATAGTTTCTTCTGGACTGGAGAAAGGATTAAAGGCTTCATGAAGGACGAGGCATTTAAAAATGTATGTTAAAAGTACAGAGTATAATGCTTGTCGTAATCTATCTTTTCTGATAAAGAAGTGCTCTACACATATTTGGCACTCAAGGAGTATGTGATTAACCTATTGCCTATGATATTAACACTAGAGACACAATTTAGGAAACTCTATGAAAAGTGAAAAACATGAGAAAATGCCTGAAATTTCTTCCTACCCCTTTTGAAATCTTCTCTTAACCCATCAAAGTTCATTTAAAGTTCTAGCACATTCCTGATTCTTCCAACCCACATTGGTCTTTTCAACTTGTCCAAACTTACTCTATCAAACTTGGTCTAATACCTTAGTGTAATACTTCTCTATATTTTAAAGTCCATGCCTCATTTCCTTTAATAGTTATTAAAAATGTGTTTTTATATTAAAAAATTTAAAAACGTTGCACTGCATGACTAAAAAGAAAGCACTACTTAGCTTCAAACTACGCGTCTTTTATTCCTTCAATCTACTGAGTCTTATGCCCCTGAAAATATTTGGGCAAGCCTTCCTTTCCTTTTCTGTTCCCATACCCTCTTCACTAGTTTATGCTTAATGATCAGTGCTTACTAATTTAAGAGCTAATATTATTCCTTAATAGGCTAACATGTAACACATTTTCTCAGCTCTTTCTTTTTCTGAGGTCAGAGATCATGTCTACTACTTCTCTGTTATAACTAATGCAATATGGAATAGAAGTTTGCCAATTGGATATCCCTGTGTACCATTTTCCAGTCTAGTCAACTCCTAAATTTTTACTCCCTTTAAGAAAACAATTATTTCAAAAGCTAAATCCAATTTTTTGCCACAGAGGTTTAGAAAAAGGCACAGAGAAATTTGATTTTTAGTAATGTTGCATATTCATATTAAAGTTGCCAGAAAGCTTACAATGCTGGTATTCTATAGTAACTGGCACTATTATATGTTAACATTAGCCTCATTCAGATGATTGAACTTATGGTGGCTTTGAATTTAAGTTGGTTGATCTTGTGTTAAATTGTAAACGAAAGAATAAAGTTAAGAATATGTATAAAATGTTGGATATTTGTCAATTGTGTCTCAAAGAAATTGAAAAATATTTTTCTTAATTTGGGGGGAATGGAACCATACCTCTAACCCCTTTCTCATATGTAGGTCTTCTTTTTAACATTAATATGTATCTTTAGAACTGTCATTATTTTAAAAAATAGAGAAACTCTTCTTACTTTTTTTTTTTTTAAGTTGGCTTCATGCCTAACATGGGCTTGAACACACAACGCTGAGATCAAGAGTCACATGCTCTACCAACTGAGCCAACCAGGTGCCCCCAGAACCTATTTTTAAAGTACAAATTGACTTTGGTCAAATATCACAAATGAAGGCAGCTTGTGAATTATTCATAATAACTGAGAAGGCCTGTTCTTCATCTTCCTTAGACAAAACTAACCACAGTTAACAAGTACAGACACTTTTAAGCAGCCAAAATCCTTTACCCCCTAGACTTTTAGCAACCATTACTAGTCCTGGCCTCTAAACTGTCTCTCACGTTAATTTTATCTACTTTCCCTAAATCATTGCCATGTTTCTCCATGTTTGCCATGTTTCTCCTCTAATCACTAAGCAGTTTTTTTCCCACCCCCAAATCAAGCTAGGCTGAGTATCAAAGATAGGCTTTACTGTACTAGATAAAGCTAGCAAGCCCATCTTAATATGTCCTTATACTTGTAACTTCATGAGGAAGTGAGTCATTACCTTTTTTTTTGAGTCAATACATTTTTAAGAGCAGAAGGCTTAGTATCCACTTTACAAGTTAGAAATAATTTTTATATATTCTCTAATAAGATAGGTGTATATGCCTGTTTATAGGTAAATCCTTAGTATACCATATATTTCACCAAAGCAATCTTAGAAGTCATAAAGGACTTAACCCAGTGCTGAGAAATATTATCAGTCAGTCTGTCTCTCTCTCATTCTATCTAATGAAGAATATGAATAATAAATAATATGCTCACCCTCTGGTGGCTAAAATCAGAAATGTATTCTCATTTTCCTGGATTGTATCCAAAATATGATTAGTGTGGTGTATTAAATTTCTGCATCATATTTGACCTACACCAAAAATAGATCTAAAAGAAAACTGCTGGCTTCACAAGAAAACAGGTTTACTAGAATATCTAATGAAATATCAACAAAATATTAAATGTAGTTTTCATCTGTTAATGACATGAAAAACAAAATCTGGGTAAATAGAATTTAATAGTAAGGAGACATTTTCCTATGTGTCTATTTTTAATTTACAAATAGTCCTAATAATTAGGAAAAATTCATACCACAGGTTAAGTTTAATTTTCTGCCCACTTTACTCAACTGTCCAGCAGATATTTATTACATATCTATTATGGTTCCATGGTATATGCTGGAATTGTTAACTCCCTGCTTTCAGCCTAGTGAGGGTAAAATAAACAGTAATTCCTGTACAGTATGATGAGTACTACAACAAAGAGTGAGCATGAGGTTTTAGGGCTACCAAAGCAGTCCTGGTCAGGGAGTAATCAGTGAAAGATTCTTCGAAAAAGTGACATATTCACTGAGACCTGAAGGAAGAAGAGGGAGTAGAGAAACAATTATTATTTGTAGGCAGAAAGGCCTGAGGTGAGAGAGAATGTGGAAAGTGGGTAAGGCTACAGTATGCGTAAAAAAACAAGCCTAAAAAGAAATGCAGAGGTGGGAAGAAAATCTGAAGAATGCCAAAGAGAAGACTTTAAAATATCTACTAGATTTAGTGAACGCGAAGTTACTGATATCCTTGGAGGAACAATCACTAGTTGAATTAACTGGAAAGAATGAAAGCCAAGGAAGTGGGCACAGCAGGGGCGCCTGGGGTGGTTCAGTCAGTTAAGTGTCCGACTTCAGCTCAGGTCAGGATCTCACAGTTCCTGAATTCAAGCCCCTCATCAGGCTCTGTGCTGACAGCCGAGAGCCTGGAGCCTGCTTCAGATTCTGTGTCTCCCTCTCTCTGCCCCTCCCCTGCTCATGCTTGGTCTCTCTCTCAAAAATAAAAAAACATTAAAAAAAAAAAGTGGGCATAGCAAATGTGGGCAATTGTTTCAAGTCCTTTCGCTGAGAAGGGGAAGACAGAAATGATAGGGATAGGGAATGAGATGAAGAGTCTAAATAATAATGGGGAAAAGTCAATATTGAGGGAGTGTTTGTAGGTAAAATTCAAGGGAGCCAATACTAAGGAGACAAGCAGGAATGGGACTTAGAACACAGGAGAGATCTGAAGCATCTAGAGGTCTTCTTGGTAAGCAGGATCCTTGTGCTTTTTAAATGGAATCACATGCAAGGTTACCTCTAAAAATAATACGGTCATCTGTGCAAAACTACCCTAAAAAGTTTTTTTTCTTCCACTATAACAAGTGAGTAATGGGAAGGGGTAAAAAAAAAAAATGCTTAATATGTGTAAGTGGAGACAATGGTGGAAGATAAAACTTTCCTGCAACTCAGTACTTTGTGAAATGGAATATATAGTTTAGTGGATTTCGTAAAAGGTTTTCACATTGCATTTCTTTTTAGCCACATCATCTGAACAATGCAAACTGCTACATAATGACAACCTGGTTTACAAGTGTCTAAATCAAGGGCCAAAAATCCAAGTGACATTTAACAATGGGCTAGCATGTACTGGGTGCAAAACTAATATACTGCCATACTGGTATTCCTATTTAAAAGCTGACACTAGCTGTCAAAGTATTGTTACTGTTACGGTTATAGAGTTCTTAATTACTTAATATATTTTTTCATGCACTGTACTAGTCTTCATTAAATGCTATTTAGATTTAAGTCCTATTATTTTTAAACACATTTAATTAAAAGCAATCCGTAAGTAAACTCATAAAAAATTATTTGCTGTCAGAACAAAATACAGTAGACCCTTGAACAACATGGGTTAAGGGTAATGACCCCCTGCAGTAGAAAATTCATGTATAACTTTTAACTCCCCAAAACTTAACTACTAATGGCCTACTGCTGACTAGAGCCTTACTAATAACATAAACAATTAACACATACTTTGTATGTTATATGTATCATATAACTCTCTTCTTACAATGTTAGTGAGAGAAAAGAAAATGTTATCAAGAAAATCATAAGGAAAATACATTTACAATACTGTAGTGTAAAAAAATCTGCACATTTAAGTGGACTTACACAGTTTAAACCCATGTTCAAGGATCAACTGTACTCCTACCACTGTGATTAGATTTTGGCTTTTTTTTTTTAATTTTTTTTTAATGTTTATTTATTTTTGAGACAGAGAGAAACAGAGCATGAATGGGGGAGGGTCAGAGAGAGAGGGAGACACAGAATCTGAAGCAGGCTCCAGGCTCTGAGCTGTCAGCACAGAGCCCGACGCGGGGCTGGAACTCACGGACCGCGAGATCATGACCTGAGCTGAAGTCAGACGCTCAACCAACTGAACCACCCAGGTGCCCCTAGATTTTGGCTTCTTTAATATAGAAAATGAATTTCTCCAAATTTTGCTTTGACTATATTTTCTTTCTTTTTTTAATGTTTGTTTTTGAGAGACAGAGTGCAAGCAGCGGAGGGGCAGAGAGAAAGGGAGACAGAATCTGAAGCAGGCTCTAAGTTCTGAACTGTCAGCACAGAGCCTGAAGCGGGGCTCGAACTCACAAACCGCGAGATCATGACCTGGGCTGAAGTCGGACGCCCAACCGACTGAGCCACCCAGGTGCCCTTGCTTTAACGATATTTTCTGATTGGAAAACTAAATGTATGATTAAATGACTATTTCTGCATTTGCATTTTCTTTTTTTTTTTTTCCTTTTAAGATTGCATTAGTATGGTCACAAGTTTGACATCTACAGTACATTGATAACATAACTGAATACAATGTTAAGTAAATTACATAATTGTGGCAAGTTTTAAAATGTCAACTCTGAGTGATCATGCATTTCTTGCGCATTTGCATCTGAACCACCAACTGCACAACTCAATCTTTGCCTATCTTCACTGGGAATATATGCCTCAGTGAGGTCAGAGACAGAAGATGTGTGTCTTTTTGTAGACTCAGATTATCAAGAGCAACAGTGTAGAACTCAGGTATTCCATGGAACATGGTGGCAACACTGGGTTTTGCTTTGGGTCAAATAAAAAATGCAATTATTGACTATCGCTTGTGCGAGCCACCTGATGCCCCAAGTTTTGGGTTAGCACAGACTATTTTCATATCCCCGCATAAGGTCAGCAGGCAGTTTCTATATACACTCAGTTCCTTCCCAGGGGAAAAGTTTAGAACTAGAGATTTGTAGTCTTCCAACATGCATCAGTGACATACAGCTGGAACCAAGATGGGACTCATAGCAACATCTTTATCAAAGGTATTGAGGGGTAGCAGAATATGCCACCCCAAAATGTGCCACTTTAACATGTGGGTTGTTTTGAGTTGAAAGCAATTAAGAGCCAACTGACTTGGGAAAAGCTTATTACCTCTCCCTTAACTGCCTAAAAGAATTTAGATAGTCGGCCTGTACCAGGAAGAAAGTTATTACTAGAGATAATTTTTTAAATCAGAAAGACTTATCTGCACAGTGTGGCAGATGTTTGTTTACCAGACATTCACTCTTCTCATCTTCCTGTGAATCGTCTTCCTCCCCTTTGAAGCCCAGACTCCTATCCTCTCTCCTTTGCTCAGGATGGTATATAAGCCTCAACTGGCTGACTGTCTATGAGTCTCATGTCTTTGTGGGGCTCCCATATGCACACAATTAAACTTCTTTTACTCCTGTTAATCTGCCTTATGTCTATTTAATTATTAGAACAGCCAATGAATCTAGAAAGCAAGGCTGACACTTGATTCCTGGACCTGTTTTGAAAGCAGAAGCAGGACTATAGTTGTATTTGTTGTATTATTAACTTAGCTCCACATTCTGTTTTGATCCCTACTTATGTTTTATGCATCCTTTAACCTCATGAACAATCAGTCATTAACTTTGCCTTTTCTGCCCTACTCCCTGTTTACCCACTGACTGTAAAAACCTAATAGGGACTGGACAGTAACATTTGTCTTGAAATTATATGATGTATCTGATTGTACCAGGTCTCAAACGACACCTCATTGTCTGGAAGAATGCACACCTCCAGATGGTTTCGAGGCCCCTCACTTCGTGATTTCAAGAAACTCCTCACACTCCTCTCATATATTCACTTCCTTTCCCAAATATATATAAGCTGTCCCTATGCTCAAGAGAGCAAGGCAGCTTTGCGGATGATCCCCAGCCTTTTTGTTGGGCTGCTCTTCTGATAATAAAGCTTTCTTTACTTAAAAACTGGTGTCTCAGATATTGGCTTACTGTGCATAGGGTGTGGGGATAAGTTTGGGTTTAGGAACAAAAGGAAGAGGGGAAAAATTTTCCTCCCTTTGTTCGGTAACAAATGTAAGAAGGGAAAAACCTTCCTCAGCAACAACCTGAATGACTTCAGCCACCACTTCTTTAAGGAGTCCAGGAATACAATATCCTTTTGTATGAGGAAAGCTTAAATTCCATACAGATATCACAAGATATTATGCATGCCCTAATCCAGCAAAATGTCTATTACCACAAACATGGACTGAAACACAAATATCTTAGTGTGGTTTCCCATCTCCTAGATGGCTAAGGCTCCAAGTTCTCTGAGTTAATGCCATTAATACTACATTCTGATCTGTCTCATCTTACAAATAACTTTTGGCAAGATGATACAAAAACAGATTGTATAGCTGAAGAAACTGCGTTATTTAGGGCACCAGTAGTATATGTGCACGACCTTTGACATCTAAGAGGGTTATCAGTTTACGGTTCAGGTTAGAGATCCTGTCTTCAGGGAAATCGTTCCTGAATCTGTGATTTGCTACAGAATTAAGCTTTCTCATTTGTTCAAATGTGAAATAACTCATCAGCCACTACTATCAGTTGTCATATCTATTGTGCTACAGTGCATTAAGACAAGAGTCCCCTCAGAGGTAAATTCAACATCCAATCCCAGGCCTGTTCCTCTGATCTTACCTGCCTGCTGAATGACCGCGAGTATGGGTGATGGTGGAACAGCTTCCGGGGTCTGAATACCTACAGGCCCACAGAGGTTTGGAGGAGGCAGTATCAGCTCAAAGCTGAAAGGTGCAACAGGAGGTAGAGGCTGCTGGTGGAGAGGCAGGTTTTGAAGGGGCTGTGTGTCACTAGCAGCAGCAGCAGAAGGAGGAAAGAGAAGGGGCCAAGGCCACCCCCTGGTCCTCCCACAGCCACATGCCTGTGATCACAGTGGCATGGACAGGAGTCTGTGACCTGTCAGGCTTCTGGGACAGAACAGTGAGGATCCAGGGTGAGAGTCAAGGGCACTAGCTGCAGTTGGCCCATTAACATTTTCTTTGAGGGTTTTTGTTTGTTTGTTTGTTTGTTTTGATGAGTGAGATTAAACCAAAAGTATACAGGATTTTGTAGAATTCACTGACTATTACTTTTTAAAAGCTTACCTATAATTTTACTTTGATTGACTATTGGTAAGTGAAATGTGCCCAGATTTCCCATTAAATTGATAAGAAAGCCCCATATTAAAAACATTATTATTTATATTTTATATTTATTTATATTTTAATAATAAAGTATATAACATGGGCATAAAATATAAATACATACAAATTAAATAGATTATTGTTTATATACATCAGTTAAATTGATCAGCATTTAGTTGATCAACAAATAAAGACTAAACCTGAAATAATTCTTAGCCTGACAGTCTCTAATAGAAAGCAATATTTAAGATATAAGGGAATACACACAATAATATATCCATTCTTGTCGTTCATTCACAGGCATTACATGTTGACAAACCTGCATATAAAAATAGAAAAATTTTACTTTCCTTTTACATATTATTATTTTTAACTAATTTTTAAACAAGATAAGATTTCTAGACCCTATGTAAAAAATATCCCTGTGAAGATAAACTTCTGTAACATTTGTCCTTAGCAGGGACCTACAATCTATGATCTGATGTCTAACAGAATAATCCAGTCTAAATTCTACTAAAATATAATAGTTGATAGTTGGTATGTGTAAATGTGGGTAAAGAGGAGTGATAGAGGAGTAAGTACCCCTTTTTCACTAAGCATAGAGCATTTTCTAAACCCTTCATTGGGATTCTGTAGAATCTCTATTTGGTTCTAAAGTGTTTTTGGATGTCACGGACAGAATGGAAGAAGAAAGGAAAGGAATAGAAGGCTTTTTCCTTTTTCCCTTTACTAGACCAGTTTCAGGGTCCATGTCTTTGACCCCCTGGCTAAATTAGAAACCCATGGTTCTGCTAACACCAGAAACTATGACTGTTCCTGGCTCTTGACTTAGATGGCTATCTAAAACTTAGAAGCATTTTCTCTTTCAGGTTACGTTAGAAAATCTTAATAATGTACATAAAAATACTTTATATTATAAAATTCCCATTTACTATAAACACCACTTTATATTTCTATATGATGTTACAAAGTGCTTTCATGTACATCATTTTATTTTCATCTTTACATTAACCTCCTAAAGAACCTAACGCTGGTAATACTATGTTAATTTTACATTTAAAGGGGCAGGAACAGAGAGGTTAACTGAATCTCCCATAATCACTCAACCAAACAGTGAGAACTGGACTAAAACCAAAATCTCCTTACTCGCAATATAGGATGATAATAATATAATATCATACTTAAAATAATTTTAGACTTTATTTCATATTTCCACTTATTCATAGTATTAATAGCAAAAATGTTTTTTTAATTGATAAAACAAAAGGTTTAATTAGAAAGCAATGCATTACCATTGTAGACTTTGGCGCCACTTCTACTGCAAATATGTTGAGTCCTCTGTTGTTTACGCAGTTTTTACTTAGTTCGTTGTTGATGTGAATAATCACTTTATTATCTGACTATAAAAAAAATTCATAAGTTGCTAGTCTTTAATAATACAAACAAAATGATTATTACAAAACACTTTGTAAGTCTTGTGAAAGAGGTGTTCGCAGGATTCTGTAGAAACATAGAAGATATTATAGAAACACAGAAACATTAGCTCAGTCTGGGCTAGAAAGGAATACGTTACCGAAGAAGTGATACTTGAGATAATAGGTCACAGATAATAGACAGCCTTTAGGATAGATAGGAAGCAAGAGAAAGCAGTATGAAGCTGATGAATGAAAAGAAATGTAGGAGCCAAAGTGTTCCCCTGCTAAAGAAGCTACGAGCACTCCCTAATGACCACAAAGGGGCAATATAACATTAGCCTACCGGATTCATTTCTCAGCCCTGTTACTCAGCATGTGACCTTCTCCAAGTTATTGAATGCCCCCATGCTTCAGTTTCCTTGTGTGTAAAATGCAGACAGTACTTAACTCATTGGGTTGTTGTGAAAAGTAAACACATTAATAAATGTAAAGTGCCTGGCAAATAGGAAGTTCTAAAATATTATTACATCATTTTGGTGAAGGGAAGTTTAGTTTTCCTTTAGGGAAAGGAAGGAAATGCAGGGCTAAGAAATGATAGGTAGCTGCAGAACAGAGAAACTGTGATAAGGCAGTGACTCCCGTCGACCCTTTTAATTCTAGTAAAACATAGAGGGCAGAAAGGAAGGCACACTCCTTTCTTTTAGGAATCACCCTCCAAAGCTTTATGATCCACTTGAAGACAGGAATCTCCGGCTGGGGACCCTGGCTATTTTGGTCAAGTCCAACTCCTCTACCTCATTTTCAAGATAATATATATGATCTGGACCTATCCTACTTACGCTATTTACCTTCATATTACTCCACTAAGTAAAGTTCTCTGTTTCCGCATAGCGAATATTCTCACTCTTTCCTCTATATCTCACATTAACCCTCTCACGTGTTACTCCTTACACTGCATCTCTAATCCTAGTTTGTCTCCAAATCCCACACCACAGTCCCCTTCCCCCTCATTACAGGTCCTTCCCCAACTTCGATAGTCCAAACTAACATCAACTACAAGAGATGCAGATACAGTAAAACTATTACACATGTAAACAGTATAATTTAACATTTAATTTTCACGCATCTCTTTCAAGAGTATAGAGTTTGTCTTCCCAACTGGCCCATAAACTCTTTGAAACCAGAGACCATATTACACTTCTAGAGGCTTCTATTGTGACTAGAAGAGTTAGTTACATAATATAGACTCACACTGACTCAATACTCAGCCAAACCTTAAACACTTTAAGGAATTTATGGCAGGCAGAAAAATAACATAAGTCTCACCCAGGAACTAAAAAGAAATAAGCCAACAGTCCTAAGAATCCAGCCATCTTGAGTAAGGTTTTATGAAAATTTACGTTTCTAGAAAACTGGGTATCTCTAAGCATTTATGCATGTATTCCCTTAACCTGCAATGTCAGTAGTAGGAGGGATGGTAGCCAAAGCTAGCAATAATTGGCTTGATAAAAATAGGTCCCAGACAATGGAATATATGAAATAAAATGATGATAGCCCATAAAATTTCTGAATTGCAAGGTATGTAAAACAAAGTTGGGCTAATTTTTTTCTTTATTTTGTTTATATTTCTTTAAAACTCAATGTCTGTTATTTAAAATTGTAGGTGTAGGGGCACCTGGGTGGCTCGGTCGGTTAAGCGTCTGACTTCAGCTCAGGTCATGATCTCGCAGTCCGTGAGTTCAAGCCCCGTGTTGGGCTCTGTGCTGACTGCTCAGAGCCTGGAGCCTGTTTCAGATTCTGTGTCTCCCTCTCTCTCTGCCCCTCCCCTGTTCATGCTCTGTCTCTCTTTGTCTCAAAAATAAATAAACATTAAAAAAATTTTTTTAAATTGTAGGTGTGAAGATTTTTAGTAACAAACTAAAATACTTTATATCCAGATTATACTCTTTCTTCAGAGATCTCCAGATATTTAATTTTCATAATATTTTAAGAGAAAAACAATTATCTCAAACTTTTAAAAATGCATAAAAATTATCATGCTTAGTTTGAATTAAAAACCTGAGAAGGAATAATTGCCCATTATAAATTTTGTTAATATAATGTGGTATTAATTGCTGTGCAAGAATAGAATAAGAAAGAAGATGGAACATACTAGTAAACATTGCAGTTCTAAGGAGAACCACCTCATAAATAATACCTTGTTTTCAATAACTGATGTTATCCAGGTGTCACGCTTATAAGTATGTACAATTATATTTTCATAACCATCCATTACTCTCGCATCGCCTTTGTTAAGGACAGATTTACAAATGGCCTTCTCGAGTTGCCCACTGCATGCCTCCATATGGACAGGTTTAATTCTTGGCTTGCATTTGTCTGCATAGATATCAATGACAAATGGGCATGCCTGATATGAAAGAAAAAGTAAACATTGTCTTAGCCTTTTGATAGAATTAAAAATAAATTATTTGTTATTAATATGTCTATCATATGATTTAAGAAGATGTACCCTCTAGCTTGTCCTCATATACTTTTAGAAGATTTTAGTACTATGAACTGAATAATTAAAAAGCAAGAAATTGTGATTTTTTTTCACTAGGATATTAACTGATAATATTCACAGAAAAGGAAAGAAAACTATAATCTCAAGCAAATCTGTAATACCTCCTTTAAGCCACAGTACCACTCCTCCATTTGGTTTAAAGCTAATATATGTCATATTAGTTATTTAATTTCCTTTTCTAACTTTAAGGCTACAGAAAGAACTCATCAAATTTTTCTTGGTTTACTAAAACCATTCAAATAATGAGATTTCCAACAATCCTAAATCCTTTCCCAAATCCTAACCTGTAACTGATACTTTGGTGATTCTTTGTGACACCATACCTACTAATTTAACAGGGGGGATCAAATTATAGTTCATCTAGACATCAAATTTCATTATACATGATTCAAGAAAGTACCAAAGGTTTCCAGATCCCTATCAGCAAAATACTCTCCATATATATTCAAACCAACCAGAACATTCATAACACTACAGACTGATTCTTCCCAGGTCATCATAAACTTTTATTTTTTTCAAATATGAAAATGTTAGATCATCCTCTTGCTGTATTAACTCAGTAAAATAGCACACACCAAAGAATCACTGCATATTAAAGCTAATACCTTAACTAAATAGCCACCTTGTCTCAGAACAATTACAAGTATTAACTAAATCAGTCAAAACAACTTCAGGTCATACATGAATCCTTTATGTTTTTATTTTATTTTATTTTATTTTATTTATTTTATTTTATTTTCAGTATAGCTAACATACAGTGTCATTTTAGTTTCAGGTGTAAAATATCACGATTCACCAATTCCATATATCATCTAGTACTCATCACGCAAGTGTCCTCCTTAATCCCCACCACCTATTTCATGCACCTCTCCCCACCTCCCCTCCATGAATCCTTTAAATCAAATGTTACCGTATATAAAAATCCCTATCACTAATGGGAACCATCCAACATTTTTATACCAATTAATTCTGAATTGTTATTTTCTCCTTCTTGTATTACCATTTGCTTGTGTAACATTTTCAATCCAAAAATGCTGTAACCCTTACTGAACGAGGAGAATGTCTTCACTGTGATTCTGTAAATCAAAAGTATCCATGCCAAGAAGAGAACTTTTGGATGCTCCAGTACCAAATTCTGACTCAATATTGTTTGTTGAGGAGTCTTATATTAATGAAAGAAATGAAAAACAATAACAGTAACAATAACTTGAAATACAGTAAGTTGCCTAGTATCTTTTGTAAAATCTGTATCCTTACCAGGAAATATGTTCAAATGATTAAACTGTGGCTCTAAGACATAAGAGAGTAAAATATATAAACTAATAGCTAGTACGCTTTTAGAAAAATTGACTTTTTAAAAATGCTATATAAAAAAGAGGGATTTTCCCTCTCTGATCAAGTACTCTTTAAAAATGAGCAACAAGGGGCACTTGTCTTAGTAGAGCATGCAACTCTTGATCCCAGAGTCATGAGTTCAAGTCCCACCCTGGTGCAGAGCTCACTTAAAAAACAAACAAACAAAAAAGGAACAATAAATACATTATTTGATACCTAAAATAATGGCCACAAAGGAAGAGACTCAATATAAAAGAAGTTTTATGGAAGCCAATATACTATATCATAGATACTATACAAGTACTTTAGAAGTACTATAGAAACACTTTAGAAATACTATAGAAATACTTTTAACAGATCTGTATACCAAACAGACTCTTCTGACTAAAGTCCTTATATAAAATAAGAACAAAATAAAACAAATCCACTGAGAAGTTTAGGGATTCCATTGTAGATATGCAAAACCTGGCCTGCCAAATTCTGAAAGAAACACTGTGTCCTAAGAACCACGAGGATAAGATCTGGCAAAACCAGAATGGCCACCTGGACACTAGATAAAATCTTCCATGAAACAATGCATTCCAATAGTGATAAACTGGCTATAATATCAATCACTGAGGAAAAAATTTCCTAAGAAAATGAAGGATGTGGTTATTCAATGTTTTATCTGTAACTAAATCAACCTGGAAAAATTATGGTACATGAACTGAGACTACACACCAAAAGACTCTTTCAGCATTTCCAAATTGATTTTATACAGTTGACTCTCTCTGGTTTATGGATATGTACTAATAATATAGTACACTTATTTTCAGGATGGGTCAAAATATTTCACTGTTGAAAAGCCACAACCAGGGCACCTGACTGGCTCAGCTGGTAGAGCATGTACCTTTTGAAATCAGGGTTGTGAGCTTGAACTCCGTATCTGGTGTAGAGATTACCTAAAAATAAAATCTTTAAAAAACAAAACAAAACAAACAACAAACAAAGAAAACATCATTTTTTAAAAAGCCACAACCATCATGACCGCCTAGGGCCTTCCAAATTATTGGTCCCATGACAAGGGACACATTTAACTGGAACAATTATTCATGGATTTAGATTAAGTAAAGGCTTGCTTCTGCTTCTTCTTCTTCTTTTTTTTTTTAAGGCTTGCTTCTTATTCAAAAACATTTTTGTCTTTATAATTCCCAAACCTCTGGGAAAGTGCAAAGGGCCTTAACAGAATTGGAAAGGTACATCCTTTAAAGATCCTAAAGTGCAACTCTCCAGAGAATCTCCAGAAGCAGACAGTGCACAGAATTAACTGCTAACCCACGAACCTTTGTACAACATATGACCACATTACAGGAGCAGCTTCCTCTCATGACACTGGAACAAGATTCTTCTATGAGTTCCATTCTTCTTTGCACACTCTTATTTATTCATAGCTTTACTCTTTGTGGATTTAAGGCTATATATGTTTGACTTGGCCTATCATGTTTTCCTTATTAGCAGCAATAATTTGCCTAAGTCTAGGCTTTAAAGGAAAGAAATGTGTTTGAAGTATGAGAAATACAAAATGCAACACATACTATTTGTCACAACACCAAGAAACAACACACCCACAGTTCCACTAAGGATGATTACTTATGCAGCTACTATGTGGAAATCAGACTGTTTAATGCTAACTCAGAATCAAAGTTAATTATTCTGTACAACTGTTAGGCCATTCCAAGGGCAAGATTCCCGAACACCCTCAACAGGTTATATTTCCTTACATATACCCACAAAAAATTAAAACCCTTCCTGGAAAAAGATTGGTGAAGACACGGATCCTATTCATAGCAGTTACATCATTCCAGATGGTCATCAAAAAAATTGTTCCTTCTTGTTGGCTGACATAGTAATTAATATAGCCTAACTGTTGGGGGCATGACAAACCAGTTTAAATTCTTTAACTCAAGCAGTTATGAATAATAAAAAAGCCTTGATTTTCTTTTGACCAGCCAGGGAGGAATCTGCACTGCTGCTAATACTTCTTGTAACTGGATTAACACTGCAAGTGAAATCACCTACAATGAATTAAAAGAGTTAATACAAAAGGTCATATACAAAGTAGATTTAAAGAGTCCTTGGGACTTTTCTTGGTCAAGCCTGGAAAACCTGGGGTTATGACTCTGGAGTGCTCTGTACTCCCTTCTTATAATACTTCTAGTATACTTGTTTGCCTCAGAGTTTAAATGTTGTCTAGAGACTTCAAATGCTTCTGTAGAAGTCGCTGTCCCAACAAATGACTTAAAGACAGAAACAGGATGAAACCATGATAAATGCAAAACTGAAAATCAGATCCCCACAGATGAAACCTCTTCGAAAAGAACCAACAATAGTGGTTGAGTGAATCTTTGAAAGTTTCTTCTACAACTTTAACTGAATGAAAATCAAAAGGGAAGGCTGGGAATTAAAAAGTTCTCACAAACTTAGGAAACAACTGACTCTTCTGTTGTCATGATAATGAGTAGTCATCAGAACTGGTTTTAAACCTGTTCAAAAGATCTAGAAAACCTCATCTCAATACACATTTTTGTAAGCCCACCAGTATCAGTTCCTCACTTTTGAAAGTCAAACAATCAAGGACTCGTGTGAATAAATAACACTGCTGAGTGCCAACCAATCAACAGTCTCACCTGAGTAACCATGCTTCCTCAAAACCCTCCCCTAATAAATAAGAGGAACATTCTGCTCCACTTATAGTCGTGGAGACTATAACTGCTCCAGTTATAGTCGTGCAGGCTATAACTGACGAGCATACTCCCTTGTAGTAAATAATCAATTCATTTTTGTCTTTTTATTTGTTATTGAGAAGTGGTTTCTTATTCCTTTGACATTTTCACTATATATGTTTACCTTTTACATTTTCAATGGTGTTTCTGTATTACTTATTCAATAAATGAAGAATAAACTTTAAATTTAAAAAGCCTCATCTCAGGGATGCCTGGGTGGCTTAGTCGGTTAAACGTCTGACTCTTGATTTCGGTTCAGGTCATGACCTCAAGGTTTGTGAGATGGAGCCCCATGTCGGGCTCTGCATTGACAGCGTGGAACCTGCTTGGGATTCTCTCTCTCCCTCTCTCTCTCTGCTCCTCTCCCACTCATGAACATGCTCTCTTGTTCTCTCTCTCTCTCAAAATAAACAAACTTAAAAAGTTTTATCTAAGAAATACTTCTTGCCTATGGTTTCAAAGGTCAATGACATAAGTAAATGCAAAAAAATGTCTTAAATTGCTCTTAACTAATTTCTCTTATTGAGTGAAAGCATAGGGGTGCCTGGGTAGCTCAGTCGATTAAGCATCTGACTCTTGATTTTGGCTCAGGTCATGATCTCATGATTTATGAGATCAAGCCCCATACAAGGCTCTGCACTGATGGTGTGGAGCCTGCTTGGGATTCTCTCTGTGTACCTCCCCTGCTCGTGCTTGCTCTCTCTCTCAAAAATAAATAAACATTAAAAAATAAAGTAAGATATAAAAAGTTATTGTAACTCTTAACCTCTTATTAATAAAAATGGCAAAAAAAATTATTCTCAGAACTTCTCAGAAAAGAGGTTTATGAGGGATTTTCAATGATGTCAAAGCTAGGAATTAAACCAAAGTCTCAATACACCCAAAATTTAAAGTGTGTTGAAGCTAGTGTTACCCTGCTAGTTGATTTATTTAGAGAAAGGACAGATATTATTTTTAAGAATATAAACAACAAATGTACTATTACGTGATACATGGCCTGAAACTCTTGAATTCTTTATTTTAAACCTGACACAAAATATAGACTTTAAGAAGTAAGGCCTCATTTTTATTATTTCTCCAGTTTACTGAAAGTCTTAATAATGATAGCTAACACATACACAGTGCTAAACATTAGCCAAGAACCATCCCAAGTATTTTACAAATAATAACCCAAGGAGTATCTTTTATCAAAAGATCAGAATTCCAATTCTCATACAGACACGTCCCCCTTATTCTAAGATAGGCTTATTCTATTAGGACAAAGAGTTTCCCTATAGAAATGAGACTCCAGCAACTAAAATAGCCATCACCAATTAAAAAATAGAATTTTTTTAACTACCAAACCTTCCCCCCATATTATATGCTCAAACTCCTTTGTTCCTGAATTATTTAAATACTGATAGTAACTAAATTTCAGGTAACAATGGGAACTTGCACAAACTAGCAGAAACACACCGGTGCAACCACAATTCATTCGTATACTAAAGTTCAAGGATTTGAGTGCCCAATTCAAAAGTCAGGTGGTAGGAAAGTGTTCGTGGAGTAAAATACTATGTGTATTAGGACCACTGCAAAACTTTCAGATTGCTTTACCTCTGTCAGTTCCAGAGCTTTATTGTAGCCCATTGAGTGTAGAGTTACCCAAAGGTCACGAGGATCTCCTTCTCGATCATTGGCTTCCATTAGATTGAGATCCATAAAGCCCTGTCTTGTTAGTTCATTCTTCTTTGTATCAAAATTGTCTGTTAAAGTAACCAAAAGTTTCTTTCTTACATAATTTTAAAACTCATACATTTAATAAAAGATCTATATTATTTTTCATAAATATTTTAATGGAAGCCTTATTTAATGGAAGCCTTATTTTTGAAACTTTCAAAAAAATCGGAAGTTATAAATTGCAAATATATTCTGAAATTAGAGGAAATTGTAATTTTTCTGGGTAAGTCCCAACCTGCTTGCTTACTTAGAGTATATACTGATTTATATATTTTTAAAAATTAAAATGCTTCATATATGTTTACCCCTTAAAGCCAGCAGAACCTGGATGAATTTGATGTAACACCCCCCAAATTAATGGTGTTTCAAAGGGGAGATGTGGATGGTGCCAGATTTAAGGGGACTGCTATATGCCTAATTACTCTAATTTTAACCAAATTGTCCCTGGTCCTTAAAAATCTGTTAGATAATGGGGAACACTTTGGATTCTATGAATGTCCTAGACAATAAATCTATTTTAATATTATTATTTAATAAATTTAATAAATCCATTTTAACATTGTAAGCAAAACTAAACTCACCTCAAAGTATCTATACATGTGTAATTCCTGAATTTGTCTATTATAGATAATAAATAGCTATTCATTATGGATTATATTCTGTTAACTGTCCAACAAGAAAGATTTTATTTTCTTGTTTCCAACTGTAATATATCCAAAGGAAATAGGTACTCTTTATATGATATATCTCTTCTGTATACATCATTATGAAAAAAGCAGCAGAGACACAGCCATTTAAAACTGACTGATTAATAGTTTAAAAAGTTTACAGACTTTAGGAAGTGACACAGAATTCTGCAAGGAAAAAAGTAAATGTAGATTAAATTAGATCATAGAAATAGTAGCCACTAAACTGGAGGATGGAGCTTGCATGTAATAAAGAAAGATGAAAAAAATATTTGAGATTAATACAAATTTTATTACTATCAAGGAAAATATACCTAATACTATACTATAGAGACTATCAAACTATCAGACTTTTAAAACTTAAAATTCTCAATCCTCCATTAATTTTTTATAAATTCATGAATACCCAACTTTAAGACTTTCTTTAAAGCTATAGTAATCAAGACGGTGTGGTGGTGGCAAAAGATGAGACAAATAATGAGTAGAACAGAGAACCCAGAAGTAGACCCATACAAATATACTGAACTGATATTTGACAAAGGAGCAAAGTCAATTCAAAGGAGAAAGGATAATTGTATCAATAAACGGTGCTAGAATAACTGGACATCCACAGACAAAAAAAATAAATGTACACTAGGATGTTATGTCTTTCACAAAAATTAACTAAAATGGGTTGCAGACCCCAAACACAAATCTATAAAACTTCTGGAAGATAACAGGAGAAAATCTGGGTGACTCTGTGTTTGGCTATGTGTTTTTAGATACAACACCAAAAGCACACAAACCAAAAGCATGACACATGAAAGGAAAAAAATGGTTAAGTGGGGCTTCATTAAAATTAAAAATTTTTCCGCTGTGAAAGACACTACTAAGAGAATGAAAAGACAAACCACAGACTGAGAGAAAATACTTGCAAAACACAGCTGATAAGACTTGTATCCAATATATACAAAGAACTCTTAACAGTAAGAAAATAAATACTTCAATCAAAAAGCGGGCAAACGAGCTGAACAGACACCTCACCAAAGAAGATATACAGATGGTAACAAGCATATGAAAAGATCAAATGTTATGAAGGAATTGCAAATTAAAACAAGATATACACCTATTAGAATGGCTAAAATCTAAAAAGACTAATAATACCAAATGCAGACAAGGATGTGGAGCACTAAGAATCCTCATTTATTCCTGTGGGAATACAAAATGGGTGTAGTCACTTTGGAAGACAATGTGGCAGTTCTTTCAAAGTTAAACATAGGTTTACTGCGGCAGTGATCATTGAATTTAAATGAACTGAAACAAGCTGAAAACTACGTACACACAAAAATATGCCCATGAGTATTTATAGTAGCTATGCTCATAAGTACCAAAAATTGGAAACAACCAAAATGTCCTTTAACAGGTGAATGAATAAATAAACTGATACCTTCATACAATGGAATTATTATTCAGTGCTAAAAAGAAATGAGTTATCAAGCCAACAAAAAGAGGAAATCTAAATACACACTGCTAAGTGAAAGAAGCCAGTCTGAAACGACTATCTACTGCAAGATATACAACAATATAACACTCTGGAAGAGGCAAAACTATAGAGACAGTAAAAAGATCAGTGGTTGCCAGGGGTTTGAAGGGACGAATAGATAGATGAATAGGTAGAGCACAAGGGATTTTGAGGGCAATGAAATTATTCTGTATAATACTGTAAGGGCAGGTATATGGCATTATGTATTTGTCAAAATCCAGAGAACTGTACAGCACAATATAACCCTAATATAAGCTATGGATTTTACTTAATAAAAATGCACCAGCATTGGTTCACCAATTTTAACAAATGTATCATACTAATGCAAGATGTCAGAAAATAGGAGAAATTGGTAGAGGGGAGGAGAAAATGTATTCATACTTTACTGTAAACCTAAAACTGCTCTAAGAATAAAATATATTAATAAAAAATGAAAAAATTAAGGCACCTTTAAGTATAAAAAAGTTTATTAAAATGATCTTACAGGTAGATAAAACATTTTCTTATTATCAAGGAGAAAGTTGCATAAAATTAATATTACGTATGACTATAAAAATAAAAACTTCAGAACCTAAAAGGCCTGATTCTTTGCAGTATTACTGATGTTGGTGAAGGGGACATTCTCCCTTCAAATCATTTTTTAAGTCAACCATTCTTGGGGATTTTTTTGTAGCAGGGTATTCAAGGTTCTGGAGTCTAACTGCTTGGGTGTAAAACTCAGCTGTGAAATTTTCTTGGTATATAACATTGATCAAGTGACTTACCCTCTTTGATTCTGTTTCCTTCTTTGTAAATTAAGAATAACAATAGTACATACCTCAGAGAGTTGCTGTATAGACTGCTTCCAACTGACATGTGGTAAATTCTCAAAAAATGTTAACTATCAATTCTACCAATTAAATTATCAAACTAAAATTTTATTTATGAAAAACTTTGCCATAAAAAGTCTTATTATGATTCATTCTTATTGAATATGTTTTAGTGCCACAATAAAGAATCAAAAGATTGTATTCTTAACGTTATAAGATGATTATATCTTCCTAAGAATAATATTCTGTATATTACAAATCTTATTTGAAATTTAATAGTATAAATCAATATTCATTTCTTGTTGCTGAGTATACCATAAAGTTTATATAGTGTATCCCTTTCATTTAAAAATAGATACATTTTTGAAAACCTTTGTATTAATATTTCTACCTTACTTGCTGTTTAGATAAACAGATTTATCAAACTCCCACCTGGCTCACTGACTTTGCCAAGCTTAGACCATTTTAAGAACCAAAGGAGTAGGACACATTTCTACCCCAGTGACAGCAATATGTGAGTTAATTTGTTTCCTGACTGCATTTTGGCCTTATTCTGTGATCTATAGTTGGCTATGGCTTTTGGTTTTCCCCTTTGATCTTTTAGTCCTTGGCTTAAATACATAAGCCCTACCATCTTCCCAAACTCCTCCTAAGAGACAACAGAAATTGTCTCCTTCTCAATAGTTTCCTTTGCCAATCATGATGTTTTTGGTTTCCATACCACCATGGATGTGCTTTCATAATTCAACTCAAATACAAAACAAAACAAAACAAAAAAACAACTAAAGAATTCTTAACATATATAAAGAACTTGCTGGAAACCGCTTAATTTTTAGTCAAACGTTAGCCTATTAGCTCTTTGCTGCCCTCTCCTGGGCACAGTTTGGGGCTCTTGACCATTTCCATTTCATTAGTATCAAGAGCTGAGACAAAGTTTTTTCCATTCTAAGATCCAAAGAACATAGGCTAAAAATGAAGTGACATTTAAGTAATTCATATTTTCTTTTAACTTGAATACTATACCAACTATAAATTTAAGGAAAATAAATATTTACATTTTTATGATCTATAAACAATGCTACTACTTTTTCACTGTCCTAACTGCTATAATAATATTCTATAGAGAAGTCTGACATTTTACTTCTTAAAAATGAAAGGGTGCTATTTTTTTTATATATGCATTAAGGAGAAGAAAAGTGCTTACCTCGGCAGACAGCCCAAGCATCTTCATCACATTTCTCACCGCTTGTTCTCAATTCAAAAAAATTATATTCTTCAAGGCTAAGAAGACCATTTCCATCCAAATCAATTATTTCAAATATATCTGATAAAGTTAACCTAAAATTATAAATAGAAAATTATTTGTCTCCATGGCAACTGGACTGAATGTTTCTATGAGGACAACTTTCAAGAGGAAGTAATCTCAAGACATTAAACAATTTTTTGAACTTAATATATCCAAATATATATTTTTAGTCAGTCTGAAACAAACAAGCTTCTAAAACAACCACACTATCTCAACACATAGTAGTAACTCAATGAATGGTAATTCCATCATTCTTTTTTCCTTTCTCCAATCTACTTTCTTCTTCCTATTCTACCAGATATTATTGTATATATCTAGGGTATAAGGGAACTACCTAAGTATTTAGATTTCATATTTGACCATTATCTAAGTTAATGGTGCAACTGGCAGTATCTATTTCTAAGGAAGTGTCTAATCAGGTAGAAATCTGTAAATGTGTGACTCTAGTTGACTTGCCAAATGTTTGGAACTCAGAAATGAGTGGCAATCCCAGACTCATGAACGGAAAATCACTTTCAGATGCCTAGGGAATGAGTTGAATTATTGAATTAGGATCTGCAGGTGGGTCTGGCAGCTGGCCAAAGGAAAGGATGGAAGACAGGCTATTGATCTATAATTTTACAGTTCTAACCTTAATAAACTAGATTTTACAGTTCTAGATTTTACAGTTCTAACCTGAATAAACAAAACTTACCTAAATTCCTTTGTAAGAAATAATTCCCCTGTTTCATCTCTATATACAAGTTGGGCTTCTTCAGTTACTGGTTTTATTTCTTTCCTCAGCCTACAGCCAGTTGTAGAAGGAATTAACCAGTAAATTCCAGGTCCTAGTTCACCAGTCCACCCAAACACCTTTTCTCAAAAGAATTAAAAAACAACAACCAACATGAGTTTTAATGACTTTTCATCTTTCTTCTGAAAGGGAAGTTTTAGAAGCAATTTATCCATTTTCACCAACTCTATTATGCGTCTATCAATCTTTTACAGGCTTCAAAATCTGGTTATTAATGGAAGTCCTGGCACAAGACCATTAGATGTAGTTCTTAGTATATTTTAAAAACAAATGCCTAAAACTGTAACAGGTAAAAAGTTATATAACTTCTAAAGCTTTCCCAATAATCTTCAAAAGTGTTTGTGATGTAAATATCTTTAACAGGAAGCAAAGAGAGAGATCTTAAAATAATTTTACAATTCCCTAGTTTGATTCAAATATAAATACATGATTTGTAAATCAGATTTCAAGAACACAAAGTAAAAAATATATTTCAAGAATTCATTATTTGTAATACTTGTAAGCTGTATTTGTAAGAATCCAATTACATAGAAGCACTGCAATACTACTATTATTTATGTAATTAATATGGATTATAAAACAAGATGGCAGAATCCCTGATAAACCTACCTTATACAAAATTTCTTTCCATCACTGTATATTTATAATGAGTGACAGGAAATTTGTATAGGAAACATTTTATTCTGTAGTTTCATAAAAGAAAGCATAATGACATCTCTCTATGAATGTTCTAGGTGTTTTATGGAAACAAACAGCCATCTATAAAACCTAGGGGTTATCTCTGTCAAATATATTAAATCTAAGCATTTCCTTGCCATGTATAAAAGCTAAGCAAACAGCTATTGGCCCTTCAGCACAGAATAGCCCTAGGGAATTCTGTCAGGAATTGTGTCCAAAAACTTTCAAAACACAGATGTATTTTAGGTCATCCTGGGGACTCATACACAAAATAAAGTTGTTTTTCTGAATTCTGGGTTCAGTCCTATTTCTGCCCTCACAAGTCAGAGGAACCATAATCATCCTAAAGTGACCATACCATGTTCTATTTTGCTACAAGAAGCAACCCAATAAAACTAGGGTCATTGAAGACTAAAGATTGACAAATCCCTCCTTGGGAAACCATAATCTTGTAAAATGGCCAGATGTAGTCTGGTACCCAGAAGTGAAAAGCAGTTCTTGCTGCTTCCTAATACATGTTATCCCATGAACTTCCCTTATCTCCACATATAACCTTGAATTTCCACTGTGGATGGCAAATGGAAAGTCTTTCATGCACACAAAACTCTTCTTAAAGAAAATAATTGTGAAACTAAAACTAAAAATCCTTTGCAAATATGACATATTACAGAAAAACAGAAGCCAATATAGTAAAAAGGTAAATAGAAACTTATTCAAACTTTACTACAGGCTGGCTATGTACTAACATTTTTATACATGCAGTATCATAAGAAAGTAATTTTATCCCATACAAAATGGGAAAAACTATTGCTTTAGACAATACTTTATCTTGAACCTAACTTTGTAGTCAGTTCTGAAGAAGAATTTCGTGAAAACATTAACCTGTGTCATTTTATTTGTTTCTTGCCTATAACTATTCTTGTCTGTTCAGAAGCCTACAATAAAGACTTTTATATAACATTCCATCAGGGAAATGTTTGTCTGTCATTGGACCTGTATAAAGATTAAATATGATATTGCAGTAAGCCCTTGAATAGTATTATTCCTGTTGTTGTGTAGCAGATGTATTTTGTAGTCCTCATAAAATAAATAGCCACATTTATGTATCTGCCTCACATATTTGGCCTCTGAGTAAATATATAATTAGAAAAGATCAGAACAACCCCATGGGCAACATATAAAATCATTTAAAAGCATTTCTTCAGATCAATCTATTTTTGAACCCTAGAATATAAGTCAAGCCTGAGGATAGCAATCTTGAAGTTTTTCTTTTTTGCAGTAGTAATATAAAGTAAGACAAACATCTAAAGCAACTTTTCCAAAGTCTTGAATTGCCTGTATTTAGGGGAAAAAATCCACTGGCATCAATCATTTTAATTGCATATTACAAAAAAAAAAAATGTTCACATGTGAGGCATCTGGGCATTTAGAGAAGAAAGTGAAGTATAATGTCACATAACATATAAGTTACAAAGCTAATCCTCAGCTCTTAGCAATCAAGAGAAAATACATCACAATTAAAAAGACACATGTAATATTCATAGTGCTTAAGTACTGTATATACCCTAATTGGAGGGAAAGATACACAAGTTAAAAACAAATATAGAAAATCTATTATATTCCTCAAACTTGAGTTCATGTCATATTTTCAACTTAAACACTAGGAAATAAATATGTATACTTCTCTATTTCGTAGTTCAGTAAAACACATGAGTTGTAGATTTGCTTGGCTCTCATTTTCCTTAAGAATATACAAGGCAGTATCAATTGATAACCAAGGGGATGGTTTTCCTAAAAACAAACAAACAAACAAAAAACCCCAAACATCTTAAAATAAGCAATTACTACTTACTCTTTCCTATTTAAAAAATAAGTTAGTGGTTTCTTTCCCCTATGGATTTTTTTTTAGAAATGCACATCCCATTTTTATATAGAAATATCATAGCATTTGTAACTATATATAGTATCCTTCCTAGAAATATTCTCTATTCACACTTTCTAAAACTCGTAACTCTTTTTGAATTGACCAGAAAGCTGAGGTTGCAAGGCAACCAAGTAACCTGATATCCAAGGAAAAACAAACCCTTTCAAGGAGTGATGAGATTCGAGCACTAGCTTACCTGTGGAGAGGTACTGGAGGAAAAGATGTTAGACATCATCTATGTATGTGCTGACAACTCCATAATTTGAAAATTTTTTTAATGTTTATATTTATTTTTGAGACAGAGTGAGACAGCATGAACAGGGGAGGGACAGAGACGGAGACACAGAATCTGAAGCAGGCTCCAGGCTCCGAGCTGTCAGCACAGAGTCCGAGGCAGGGCTTGAACCCACAAACTGCAAGATTATGACCTGAGCTGAAGTCAGATGCTCAACCGACTGTGCCACCCAGGCTCCCCGACAACTCCATAATTTGTATCTCCAACTAGAAACTTTTCTCTGAATGTTAAACTATAATCAACTACCTATTGGACATCTCCATTTAATTTCTATATCTAAAACTGACCTTCCCCAATTCCTTAAAAAAACCTGTCCATCTATGTTCTTCTCTATCTCAGTCTCAGTTTATAGTAATTCATCCTTGCAGTTGCCATGCCAAAAAGCTTGAAGTCACCTTTAACTTTTTTCTTCTCTCACATATCATAACCAATCTTCAGGAAATTGTATGGTTTAACCTTCAAAATATATCCAGGATCTTTATTTTATTATTATTATTATTAATATATGAAATTTATTGTCAAATTGGTTTCCATACAACACCCAGTGCTCATCCCAAAAGATGCCCTCTTCAATACCCATCACCCACCCCCCTCCACCCCCCATCAGCCCTCAGTTTGTTCTCAGTTTTTAAGAGTCTCTTATGCTTTGGCTCTCTCCCACTCTAACCTCTCTCTTTTTTCTTTTTTTCCCTTCCCCTCCCCCATAGGTTCCTGTTAAGTTTCTCAGGATCCACATAAGAGTGAAAACATACAGTATCTGTCTTTCTCTGTATGGCTTATTTCACTTAGCATAACACTCTCTAGTTCCATCCACGTTGCTACAAAGGGCCACATTTCATTCTTTCTCATTGCCACGTAGTACTCCATTGTGTTGTGTCTACATTCCTGGTTCAAAGTATCATCAGTTCCCTCCTAGAACTCTTCTTTCTCTTGGGTACCCTTCAATCTGTTTTCAATATAGCAACCTGACTGCTCTTGTTAAAATAGGTCAGATTATGTCCTGTTTCTACTCAAAATTCTCTCATGGAGTTGAGAGTTGGAATAGTATTGCTCCCACCCTAACAATAAAAAGTACGTGAACTAGAGAATTCTGATTTTTTCTTGAACCCATCAGCGCTAAGGTCCCAGGGCAACCAAGTAGCCTGAAATCCAAGGAAAGGCAAACTCTTCTAAGGAGAGATGAGATGCAATCATTGGCTTATCTGTGGTATAGCACAGACGACAAAATGTCAGGTACCATACAAGTAAGTGGAAGAAGAGAGAGAGCAGAAGAAATATTTGAAGACTAAAGATGGAAATTTTCCTAAAAACAATGAAAGACAATAAGCCAAAAATCCAAGCAGGATAATTACAAACCAACCAACCCCACAATAACAGCATCAACAAGAAAAACAAAAATCACCTAGACAATACTAAAATCATTGTAAATTAAAGATACGGAGAAAATTGTGAGGGCAGCCATGGGAAAAATCCTCCTAAGATTCTGCATTTTTCTCAGAGTAAAAGCCCAAGTCTTCATTATGGCCAAAACAAACAAATAAAAGCAACTCTACCTGATTTTGTCCTGGTTCGTCCCTGTCCTCCATCTCCTACTTTGTTCTAGCCATTCTAGTCACCTTGCTATTCTTCTAACATCAGGCACACTCTTACCTCGGAGCCTCTGACAGAGAAGTCCCTCTATGTGGAATGCTCTGCCACCTGCACTCTTCACCACTCTCCACTCATCCCCTCCACCAGCCCTATATCCACAAAGCTTACTCCTCTGCCTTCTGTGGAAGACAGCAGAAATGGCTGCTCTGTACCCACAGCCCATTGCAATGTGAATCTGCTCCTCCATCATGAGATCAAGTCTATTTCTCTATCTTATAAATCTAGACTTGCCTTATTACTTGCTGTGAACAACAGAATGTAACAGAAGTAATGTGCCAGTTCTGATTCCAAGCCTTAGGAAACCGTAGGTGCTTCTGCTCCTTCCTTCAGATCCCTATTACACCAAGAGAACAAGACCAGGCTAACTCACTAGAACGTAAGAGACTATATGAGGCAGACTCAAGTCATCCCAGCTGAGACCTCATATAGAGGACAGAGCCCAGCCAAGACCAGTAAAGCCAGCTATGAGCTAACCAACAGTTGATCACAGATGCATAAGTAAATCCTACAGAGAAAAGCAAAGCCCAGCTCAAACAAAAATAACTATCCAGTAAACCTGCTTATGAGTGAACAGTTGTTTAATTGTTTCCAGCCACTGTGGGTTTTGGGGTAATTTGTTATGTAGCAGTTGATAACTGATATACCTCTTTCAAAGACTTTGCTCAAATGTCAACTTCTTAATGAAGTATACACTAACCACTCCATTTCAATGGCAACTCATATTCCCTCAGCATTCACAATGCCCTATCCCTCTGTATTTTTCCCATAGCACTTATCACTTACTAACATACCACATCATTTACTATTTATTATGTTTATTATTTATTGTTTCCCTCACTAGAATGTAAGTTCATAAGGGTAAGGATTTTTGTGTTTTTTGTACTCTGATATATCCTAAGCACCGAAAATGATACTTGATATATAAGGCCCTCAATGAATATTTGAGAAATATGTGAATAAAGGATCTTCTTAAGAATATGGAGAAATTAACATCTGCATTGAATATGCAGGCCAGTCTTGATACCTGTATCTGAAAAAATGATCACTGTAATTGTCATTTAAAAGTACCAACCACCATTGGAGCACCTGGGTGGCTCAGCTGGTTAAGCATCCAACTCTTGATTTCAGCTCACGTCATGATCTTGCAGTTCATGGGTTTGAGCCCCAGGTCGGGCTCCACACTGACAGTGCAAAGCCTGCTTGGGATTCTCTCTCTCTCTCTCTCTCTCTGTCTCTCTCCCTTCCTCCCTCCTTCCCTCCCCTCCTCGGTCTCACACTCCTCTCTCAAAATAAATAAAAAGTATCAACCACCAAATGTCGTAAGAATTTCACAAGATATACAGTTAAAACTTTTAGAATCTCTACTTTAGGAGGTAAGAAGAATGGAGCAGGGAAGAATCCTCTAGTAATAAAACAAACATTTTCTTATTATGTAAAAATAATTTTAAAAATTGATACTTAGAACAACCAACATTAAAAAGATTTCTAGGGATGGGGCGCCTAGGTGGCTTGGTCGGTTGAGTGTCAGACTTCGGCTCAGGTCATGATCTCACAGTTTGTGGGTTCGAGCCCTGCATCGGGCTCTGTGCTGACAGCTCAGAGCCTGGAGCCTGCTTCAGATTCTGTGTCCCCCTCTGTCTCTGCCCCTCCCCTGCTCACTCTCTGTCTCTGTCTCAAAAATAAATAAAATAACATTAAAAACAAACAAAAAGATTTCTAGGGAAAGCACCCTTAAAGACATTTTCACTAATTAAAAATTAAATAATAACCATTTTATTTTTTTATTAAAATATTTTTTAAGTTTATTTACTTATTTTGAGAAAGAGAGAGCACGAGTGGGGTAGGGGCAGAGAGAGAGGGAGAGACAATTCTGACAGTGCAGAGCCCAAACAGGGCTCGAACTCAAACTGTGTGAGATCATGACCTGAGCCGAGATCAAGAGTTGGACACTCAACAGACTGAGCCACTCAGGCGCCCCAATAATAACCATTCTAGACACTAAGAAATTAATTTGTATCTAGCATTTATATACAGAAAAGGAATATTACCAGGAATGTAAAGATTATTAATAACGATTGTTTAAGTCATAGGACATAGGACTTTGGAGATATTCAAAATTATTTGCAGTTCACATTGCCCCAAATTATGTTCCTACAGAACTTCTCTTAAACTTATTAATTTTAAAAATGGACAAATGGAAAAGCTAAAAATTAATTAGTAAACAAAATGTTAATTCTATGTCAAGAAGAAACCAGGATACACTTTGTTCTTGTTTTTAAAGGAATTAAAATAAAACTTGCTTTAAACATACACAAAAACCAACATACTTGCTTTGTAAAATATGATAACACAAAGTATAAACTAATGCTTTCTTTCTTTAACTGTATGTAACCATGTTTGTTAGGTAGATTATTTTCTTCACTAAGGCTACCAAATGTGTAAGTTATTTTCAAAGAGGGCATAATGTGATATTTTAAAAAATACACAAAAAAATTAAACTTGCCTTCAACTTGACTCAGGTTTAGTGGTTTAATTGTAAGATAAACCATGGATCTCTGAGCTATCTGCATCCTATATTGATGACTAATGATTTCACCATCTTCTTCTAAAAAAAAGCAACCTTTTGACTGCACACATTGCCACTCCTGAAATGAAGGAAAAAAAATTTTTTCAAACATTTATTAAATGTTTCCAGCATGTAGAGTAATAAAGAGAAACCTAAGGAAGATATAAAGGAAATGTCAAATAAAGCCGCTTACCTCCAGGAATTTGCAACATAAAAACAACAACAACAACAAAAACAAACAAACAAAACCCAACCAACCAACCAACAAACAAACCAGTCAGGACACAATTCAATTATAATTGACAGTAGTAAATTTTTACAACAAAAAATAATTATATGTGCAAAATAATAACCCTAGTTCCTAATAGTAACTGGCACATTGTTGGTACTCTATTAATATCTGACCGATGAGGGGAGGTAGACATCAATATAAACTGTATCTTGAAAGATGAGTGTAATTTAGATAATGAAAAGTTAGGAAAAGACATAATGGAAAGAAGAAATAAGAAAAAATAAAGTTTGTGAGAATGGGAGAAGCAGTGAAACAAAGCAACAAATAAATATGCTGCTACAATAACTAGGGCAGGATTAGTGCTTGCAACATAGTAAAAATGACTAAATAAGGACTCCTAAAACTGATGCTGAAAGGAAAAGTGATGACTTTGTATTCAAAAGGTAAAGAATGTGACAACCAAAATAACAGTGTCAAGTCCAGGCAACTAAAAGAACACTGAATAAATTTTACAGCCATAGCACAATGCTGATAAACATCAGTTTTGCGAAAAACTTTTCTGTACAATTGTTTCTGCTATCTCCTGGTTAGCCAAATTCCTTCTGGTCCAAACTAATAGGTCTAAATGGGATCTCTTAACTAGAATTAAATACAACTCGAAGATGACACCTTATGGAGAAAGTAGAAAATTCTCTATTGAACATATGAGAAATTGTGCCATTGCCACAAATGTGTACAAAAATCTTCTTCACTTGATCATTAGTGGGCTTGCCTACGTATAATGTAAAACATATTTCTGCTCTACCCCTAGTGACTTACAAACATATGTATGAGTTTTTGAAATGACTTTATAAAAGATGATTTTGAAAAATTATCTGTAAGAATGTTTAGATAATAAGCTCAAGGCCTTAATAATATTAAGATAACCACTAAAAAGGTATACGTTAGCTGTTAACAATAACATAAAAAAATACTATAAATTCATTATAGAAAAGTCTAATGCGGTACTAAAAAGGTGAGAACAAACATAATTTCTATTGAGGTTGATTTCTCATTCACTTTTTTTAAAGGCTACATTATCCTAACATGTATTTACACATCATTTTTCTATTACATAAATGATAATTATTTTCATATTTTATATTATTTTATAGCACCAAAATACATTTAAAATTAGAAATTTAAGAATACGGAAAAAATCCCCATAATTCTACCACCCTAGTTTGATTTCTATATAATCATTCCTAATACCACCCTTACATAAAAACCTACGTTTTACATTCTAATTAACATTATTCTATGTTGTGTCTTCTCCATGTAATGTTACATCCAAAATATTTTGCTACTGAAAAATAAGAACAAAACTGGAGGAATTACATGTCCTGACCTCAAAACTCAATAGAAAGCTACTGTAATCAAAATGGTGTGATATTGGCAAAAAGACAAATATATAGATGAATGGAATAGAACAGACAGCTCAAAAATAAACTCTCACATATATATGGTCAAGTAATTTTCAATAAGGATGCTAAGACCATTCAGTGGGAAAAAGGACAATCTTTTCAACAAATGAAGCTAAGAAACCTGGATATCCAAGTGCAAAATAATTAATTTGAACTCTTCTCTTATACCATATGCAAATTAACACAAAATGGATCAAAGACCTAAATGTAAGTACTAAAACTACAAAACTCTAAGAAAAAAACATAGTGGAAAAGCTTCATGACAATGGATTTGGCAATGATTTCTTGGATATGACATCAAAAACACAGGTCACAAAAGAAAATATAGACCAACTGGACTTCATTAAAATTAAAAACCTTTGTGCATCAAAGAACACTATCAACATAGTGAAAAAGGCTCACAGAATGGGAGAAAATATTTGCAAATCATACATTTGAAAATGAACTAATATCTAGAATATATTAAAAACTCTTACAACTCAACAACAAACCCCCCCCCCAAATTAAAAATGGTCATAAGGGGGTACCTGCGTGGCTTAGTCAGTTAAATGCCTGACTCTTGATTTCAGCTCAGGTCAGGATCTCACACGGTTCATGAAATCGAGCCCCGAATCATTGGGCTCTGCACTGCCACGAGGAGCCTGCTTGGGATTCTCCCCTCGCCCATCTCAAAATAAATAAATATTTTTTTAAAAAATGGTCCTAAGACTTGAATAGACATTTCTCCAAAGAAGATACACAAGTGGCTAATAAGCACATGAAAAGATGCTTAACATCACATCATTAGGGAAATGCAAATCAGAACCACAGTGAGATACTACTTCATACCCACTAGGATGGCTATTAAATAAAAACAAAAACAAAACCCCCAAAATACATAAAATAACAAGTGCTGACAACGATGTGGAGAAATTGAAACCCTTGTGCATTGCTGGTAGGAATATAAAATGTGATGCCACTATGGAAAAGTTTGTTAGTTCCACCAAAAATTAAACACAGAATTACTGTATGATCCAGCAATTCCATTTCTGGGCATATAGTGAGAGCAGAGACTCAAACAGATATTTGTACACCCATCTTCATGGCAGCATTATTCACAATAGCCAAATGGTGGAAAGAATCCAAGTGTCCATTGGTGGATGAATGGGTAAACAAAATGTGGAATATGCATACAATGGAATATTATTCAGGCTTAAAAGGGACTAAAATTCTAACAGATGCTGCAGATATAAACCTTGAAGACATTATGCTACGTGAAATAAGCCAGACACAAAAGGACAAATATTGCATGATTTCACTTAAATGAAGAACCTAGATTAAATTCAGAGAAAGAAAGTAGAACAGAGTTTGCCATGAGTGGAAAGAGGAGGAAATGAGGAGTTTATATGAGTTATAAATGAGTTTATAACTAAGAGATTTAATTGGGCATCACAAAAGCTAAATATTAAAGACCCACAGTTAATACCATCCTCCATGGGGAAAAACTGAGAGCTTTCCCCCTAAAGTCAGGAACACAGCAGGGATGTCCACTTTCACCGCTGTTGTTCAACATAGTACTGGAAATCCTAGCCTCAGCAATCAGACAACAACAACAACAACAACAAATAAAAGGCATAGGGGTGGCTGGGTGGCTCAGTCAGTTAAGCATCCAACTTTGGCTCAGGTCATGATCTCATGGCTTGTGAGTCCAAGCCCCGCATCGGGCTCTGTGCTGATAGCTCAGAGCCTGGAGTCTGCTTCAGATTCTGTGTCTCCCTCTGTCTCTGCCCCTCCCCTGCTCACATTCTGTCTCTCTCTCAAAATAAATAAACATTAAATTTTTTAAAAAAGAAAAAGAAATAAAAGACACACATTTGGCAAGGAAGAAGTCAAACTTTCACTCTTTGCAGATGACATGATACTCTACGTGGAAAACCCAAAAGACTCCATGAAAAAACTGCTAGAACTGATACATGAATTCAGCAAAGTTGCAGGATATAAACTCAATGTACAGAAATCAGTTGCATTTCTCTACACCAGTAATGAAGCAGCAGAAATGCAAATCAAGGAATCGATCCCATTTACAATTGCACCAAAAACCATAAGATACCTAAAAATAACCTAACCAAGAAGGTAAAAGATCCGCATGCTGAAAACTATAGAAAGCTTATGAAAGAAAAGAGTAAAACATTCCATGCTCATGGAATGGAAGAACAAATATTGTTAAAATGTCTATACTACCTAAAGAAATCTACATATTCAATGCAATCCCTATCAAACTAACACCAGCATTCTTCACAGAGCTAGAACAAACAATTCTATAATTTGTATGAAACCACAAAAGACCCCGAATAGCCAAAGTAATGTTGAAAAGAAAACCAAAGCAGGAGGCATCACAATTCCAGATTTCAAGCTGTATTACAAAGCTGTAATCATCAAAACACTATGGTACTGGCATAAAAACAGACACATGGATCAGTGGAAGAGAATAGAGAACCTGGAAGGGGACCCACAAATGTATGGCCAACTAATCTTCAACAAAACAGGAAAGAATATCCAATGAAAAAACGAGTCTCTTCAGCAAACAGTGTTGGGAAAACTCGATGGCAACATACAGAAGAATGAACCTGGACCACTTTTCTTATACCATACACAAAAATAAACTCAAAATGGATGAAAGACCCAAAAGTAAGATAGGAAATCATCAAAATCCTAGAGGAGAAAACAGGCAACAACCTCTTTGACCTCAGCTGCAGCAATTTTTTGCTCAACACATCTACAAAGGCAAGGAAACTAAAAGCAAAAATGAACTATTGGGACCTCATCAAGATTAAAAGCTTCTGCACTGCAAAGGAAATAATCAACAAAACTAAAAGGCAACCAACGAAATGGGAGAAGATATTTGCAAATGACATATCAGATAAAGGGTTAGTATCCAAAATCTATAAAGAACTAATCAAACTCAATACCCAAAAAACAAATAATCCAGTAAAGAAATGGGATAAAGACATAAACAGACACTTTTCCAAAGAAGACATCCAGATGGCTAAAAGATACATGAAAACATGCTAAGTATCACTCATCATCAGGGAAATACAAATCAAAACCACAATGAGATACCACCTCACACCTATCAGAATGGCTAAAATTAACCGAGCAAACAACAGATGTAGGATGCAGAGGATGCAGAGAAAAGGGAGCACTTTTCCACTGTTGGTGGGAATGAACACTGGTGCAGTTACTACGGAAAATAGTGTGGAGTTTCCTCAAAATATTAAAAATAGAACTACACTACAATCCAGCAATTGCACTACCAGGTATTTATAAAAAGGATACAAGAATGCTGATTTGAAGGGGTACATGCACCCCAATGTTTATACCAGCACTACTGACAATAGCCAAATTATGGAAAGAGCCCAAAGTCCATCAAAGGATGAATGGATAAAGAAGATGTGCTATACATATACAATGGAATATTACTCAGCAATCAAAAAGAATGAAATCTTGCCATTTGCAACAACATGGATGGAACTAGAGTGTATTATGCTAAGTAAAATAAGTCAGTCAAAAGAAAGACAAATATCATATTATTTTACTCATACGTGTAATTTAAGAAACAAAACAGATGAACATAGAGAAAAGGAAGAAAAATAAGATAAAAACAGAGAGGGAAGCAAACAACAGAGACTCTTAAATACAGAAAACAAACTGAGGGTTGCTAGAGGGGAGGTGGGTAGGAGATGTGCTAAATGGTGATGGGCATTAAGGAGGGCACTTGTTGGGATGAGCACTGGGTCTAATATGTAAAGTGATGGATCACTAAATTCTACTCCTGAAACCAATACTACACTGTATGTTAACTAACGTGGATTTAAGTAAGCTTAAAAAAAAAAAAAGATTTAGTTGAGGATGATGAAAAAGTTCTGGATATGGAGAATGGTGATGGTTGCAAAACCATATGAATGAATCTAATGAACAGAACCATATACTTAAAAATGGCTAAAATGGTAAAATTTATATTATGTATATTTTACCACAAGAAAAAAAGCCATTTTGCTAAGCAATATTCAAGTTTTTTCAATTTAACTTGTTCTATAATTACCCATTGAGTTTGTATACCATTACTTACTTGTTTCTAAAATGTTAGATATTTATGTCATTTCTAATTTCTCATCAGCATAAATAATACTAAAATGAAGACTGCTGTGTCTAAATATTTTTCTTTTCATGAATAATATCCTTCAAAAGATCTTCTAGGCCAAAAGTAAGTATATTTTTTTAAATTCATTTTATTTTTTTTAATTTACATCCAAATTAGTTAGCATATAGTGCAACAATGATTTCAGGAGTAGATTCCTTAATGCCCCTTACCCATTTAGCCCATCCCCCCTCCCACAACCCCTCCAGTAACCCTCTGTTTGGTCTCCATATTTAAGAGTCTCTTATGCTTTTGTCCCCCTCCCTGTTTTTATATTTTGTTTCTCTTCCCTTATGTTCATCTATTTTGTCTCTTAAAGTCCTCGTATGAGTGAAGTCATATGATTTTTGTCTTTCTCTGACTAATTTTGCTTAGCATAATACCCTCCACTTCCATCCACGTAGTTGCAAATGGCAAGGTTTCATTCTTTTTGATTGCCGAGTAATACTCCATTTACATATATACCACATCTTCTTTATCCATTCATCCATTGATGGACATTTGGGCTCTTTCCATAATTTGGCTATGGTTGATAGTGCTGCTATAAACATTGGGGTGCATATGTCCCTTCAAAACAGCATACCTGTATCCCATGGATGAATACCTAGTAGTGCAATTGCTGGGTCATAGGGTAGTTCTATTTTTTAGTTTTTTGAGGGACCTCCATACTGTTTTCCAGAGTGGCTGCACCAGCTTGCATTCCCACCAACAATGCAAAAGAGATCCTCTTTCTCCTCACCAACATCTGTTGTTACCTGAGTTGTTAATGTTAGCCATTCTGACAGGTGTAAGGTGGTATCTCATTGTGGTTTTGATTTGTAATTCCCTGATGATGAGTGATGTTGAGCATTTTTTCATGTGTCAGTTGGCCATCTGGATGTCTTCTTTGGAGAAGGTCTATTCATGTCTTTTGCCCATTTCTTCACTGGATGATTTTTTTTTTGGGTGTTGAGTTTGATAAGTTCTCTATAGATTTTGGATACTAATCCTTTATCTGATATGTTGTTTGCAAATATCTTTTCCCATTCCATCAGCTGCCTTTTAGTTTTGCTATTGTTTCCTTCGCTGTGCAGAAGCTTTTTATTTTGATTGAGGTTCCAGTAGTTCATTTTTGCTTTTGTTTCCCTTGCCTCCAGAGATGTGTTGAGTAAGAAGTTGCTGCGGCCAAGATTGCTTGCTTTCTCCTCGAGGATTTTGATGGCTTCCTGTCTTACATTTAGGTCTTTCATCCATTTTGAGTTTATTTTTGTGTATCGTGTAAGAAAGGGTCCAGGTTCATTTTTCTGCATGCAGCTGTCCAGTTTTCCCAGCACCACTTGCTGAAGAGACTGTCTTTATTCCATTGGATATTCTTTCCTGCTTTGTCAAAGATTAGTTGGCCATATGTTTGTGGGTCCATTTCTGGGTTTGCTATTCTGTTCCATTGACCTGAGTGTGCCAGTACCATACTGTCTTATGATTACCGCTTTGTAGTATGGCTTGAAGTCCAGGATTGTGATGCCTCCTGCTTTGGTTTTCTTTTTCAAGATTGCTTTGGCTATTCAGGGTCTTTTCTGGTTCCACACAAAAAAGTAAGCGTATTTTTAAGGCAGCATGTGTTTCCATGCTGCTTTGTAAAACAGTGATACCAATTTTACAATACCACCAACAATGTATCATGTAATAATTTTTCCACTACCATAACTTGGTCAGCAGTGTTATCATTAGAAAAACTGTGTGGTGGTGGGGAATTATTTCTTTTTCTTTTTTTAAAAATTTTATTTATTTTTGAGACAGAGAGAGACAGAGCATGAATGGGGGAGAGTCAGAGAGAGAGGGAGACACAGAATCTGAAGCAGGCTCCACGCTCTGAGCTGTCAGCACAGAGCCCGACGCAGGGCTCGAACTCACAGACCGTGAGATCATGACCTGAGCCAAAGTCGGAAGCTCAGCTGAATGAGCCACACAGGCGCCCCAAGGGAATGATTTCTTAAGCAATGTGTGGGTACATAATATTGTAGTATTCCACAATTTTTGTCTATATACAGTATTGCATTGATTTTTGTGTCAATTTATATTAAGGCAATAAAAACAATGTAATAATTAAATGGTACAGTAATAACTTTTGCATCAATTTTAATTTTTCTGATTATTAGCAAGGTTGAAGTTTTTCCCATGTGTTTATTATTTTTGTCTCTTTTTGTGGGAACTGCCTATTCATCTATTTTTGTAGCTCTATCATCAACTTGGTATTTTTGTTACATATTTTAATAAATTGACTGTTTTAGATATTGACTACACTTTGTAAGTTTTGATGTATTTTCTGTTTCCTTTTATTTTTGTTTTGGTTAGTTTTCAATTTATGTAAGTTTTCCTTTTTTTTTTAATTTTTTTTAACGTTTATTTATTTTTGAGACAGAGAGAGACAGAGCATGAATGGGGGAGGGTCAGAGAGAGAGGGAGACACAGAATCTGAAACAGGCTCCAGGCTCTGAGCGGTCAGCACAGAGCCCGATGCGGGGCTCGAACTCACGGACCGCGAGATCATGACCTGAGCTGAAGTCAGACACTTAGCCGACTGAGCCACCCAGGCGCCCCTAGTTTTCCATTTTTATATTCATCTTTTCTTTGGAGATTTATTCTTAAACTGAATTTCAAGAAATTACCATTATTGCTGAACTATTACTCAAGCTTTCAGTCATTAATCACATGCACTGTCATACCTTTGGGATATAAAAGATATGTGTATTTTTAATTCTGATAAATTAAAATGTGACCTTAAATTATTAGAATTCATCTTTGTAAAGATATTGCTGATGACAGAAACGAGTCGTTATGTATGACATTTCAACAACATCTCTATGAGGCAATAAGGGATAGATAGATATAAATTAGTCATTTTAATAAACAGATAAACTGAGGTACCCAGAGGTTATACAGAATCATAATTTCTCAAGGAGTTTGTAGAAATATTAGGTCTAGAGTCTAAGACTTTTGGATCAACACTTCTACCATTAAATCATGTTTCCAAAACAAAATATACTCTGGGTACTAAATTCAAAATTTTTATAACTCAATGAAGTTCAAACTGGGGCTTGAGCCAAAAGTTCAAGTTCAACAATTAATGATGAGTAAGAGTATATACAGATTTTCATTTAGCCTCCTTGTAAATCCCTTGGATGGTAATATATTAAGGACTAACAACAGATGCTGACATTACCTCAAAGCCAGCTGGCCTTAATATAATCAACATGACCTCGGATGGTGACAATTGCTACAGAGAAGAAAGGAAAGACACTCACATGGTATTTAGACAAGCTACACTTTTAGACAGTTTGAGCTAAGATTCTGACATCAAATGGAAAATATGTTTTCCTTTCAATGAACTTTGACTATAGCATTATCAAATGGAACTTCATCTGAAATATTTTATGAATTTCATATTTATTTTATTTATTTTTATAGTCACCCATCTGGAATGGAATGAAATACTCATTTAGAATTATAGAATACTAAAGGTAGAAGAAGTCTGAAGAGCAATCCAGTCCAGATTTCCCTTTTGATTGATGAAAAATAAAGGGATATGCTTGTCACAACTTACGCTGACTGAAGAGCCAGAGCTGGACCTACGTCTCCGAGGTCTCCTTACTTTCTCTCCTAACTGCCAGCTATATTCAAAATTCTGTTCTTTTGCACATTTAAATATCTGCCATGATTTTTTTCAAAAGCTAGTAATTAAAGAAAGTTCAGGCTTATGAAATCATTACAATAGACTATGAGAAAGCATTGTCATTTGGAATTATCCATATATTGAAGTGTTAAGATAAACATAATTATTTGGGTTCCTTATTGAAAAAAATGTACATTTCAGTAGCTGGGAAATTTCTTAAATTTGTATTTAATCATGCGTGTAGCAGCCCCCCCCCCCACCTCTGATAAAAGTGTTTAGGGCCACCTGGATGGCTCAGTCATTTGGGCATCTGACTCTTGACTTTGGCTCAGGTCATGATCCCAGGAGGAGTGAGGTCAAACCCCGCATTGGGCTCTGTGCTGAGCATGAAGCCTGCTTAAGATTCTCTCTCTCCCTCTCCCTCTGCCCCTTCTTCACACAAGCACACACTCTCTCATCTCTCTCTCTTAAAAACAAACCAACCAACAAATAAATAAATTTTTAAAAAGGTATTTAAACAAATTAAAAACTACAGGCATACCTCAGAGATATTGCAGGTTTGGTTCCAGACCACTGAAATAAAGTGAATATCACAATAAAGCAAGTTGAACAGATTTTTTGGTTTCCCAGTGCATATAAAGTTATGTTTATACTACACTGTAGTCTACTAAGTGTGCAATAGTTATTATGTCTCAAAAACACAATGCACATGCCTTAATTAAAAGATACTTTATTGCTAAAAAATGCTAAACATCATTTGAGCTTTTAGCAGGTCATAATTATGGATCACAGATCACCATAACAAATATAATAATAATGAAAAGTTTAAAACACTGCAAGAATTACCAAAATGTGACACAGAGATACAACGTGAGCAAATGCTGTTGAAAAAAATGGCAACAACAGGCTTGCCTGACACAGGGTTGCCACAAATCTTCAATTTACAAAAATGCAATTATCTGTGAAGCACAATAAAGTGACATGCAATAAAATGAGGTATGCCTGTAATGCATTTTGCCTGGTACACTGGTAATGAACATAATTTGTAACATTTGGGAAACTCAAAGATGAGAGAATTTTTCCACCTGCTTATTGTATTTCTTGGAGGCAGTGCCACAGTTGACAGGAGACGCCTTTGGCTGGGGAGTGAGTTAACATTATTATCATAAGTCTTTCCTAAATTCCAGTTTTAGAGAAAGTATAGGAAGAGAATTTTTATGTTTCCTTGGAAAGACAGCCAACCTAGATACTACAATACATGGTTAATAAGACTAGAATATGGTGGAACAACAGCTACTACAAAATAGAAGATAAATGTCACATGATTTATATCAACCAAATTTCAAGGTAATAATCAGATTAATTTGAATACTAAATAAATAACATTATTAGGAGAATTTGTAGCTCTCCTGCTTAAAAGAAAGCACTCAAATTCTTAAGATCTGCCAGAGTTGTTAACAACACAGTGCTTATTCAACCTAATTTGTTTTAAAACAAATAGACTTTCAATCACACAAAGCTTTTTCTCTAGAATCTAGACTAAAATATTATGAATTAAAAGAAAAAAGTACTGATAAAGTGAATGGCTCATTCAAATAAATCCATTTGAAAGGATTATAGACTAAGGTTGACAGTTTGAGTATTATGAGAAAAATGTAAGGATGTTGAGTTTTTAAAAAAATTTCAGAATGACAGAGTAAGAAATTCCATGTGTGATATAGTTTTCTCAACGATATAAAGCAGAAATAAAATAGTAGCTTGTAATTCTTATACAGGGCATAAGGTGGTGCTATATTCTACCAATTCAGGTAAATTCATATAAAAAGAAAAAGAACTGTTAATTCACTTGTCATATACAAATTTTACTTATTTTCATTCGCAATGTATAAGGAAATAATGAAAAGCACAAATTAAAAATAGTTCAGTTTAAAATTCTACTATCAGAAAACTTGAATGTATCAGTAAAGTTACATTTTTCTTGGGACACTGTAGAGAACATAATTTGTTTTGATATATAATTCTATATTATTATTAAAGTTTTAGGTGGGGTAGAATTATTAAACAGTAGATCTAGCATAAACTTGGGCACCTGGGTGGCTCAGTCGGTTAAACATCTGACTTCGGCTCAGGTCACGATCTCACGGTTGGTGGGTTTGAGCCCCGTGTTGGGCTCTGTGCTGACAGCTTAGAGCCTGGAGCCTGCTTTGGATTCTGTGTCTCCTCTCTGCCCCTCCACTGCTCATGTTCTGTCTCTTTCTCTCAAAAATGAATAAACATTAAAAAAATTTTTAAAAAAAGATCTAGCATAAATGTAGAGGAGGAACTTATATATCATCATCATCATCACTGTTGTTCTTTAAAGATACCCTATGTCACATACTTATTAGAAAGCTATTTGCTTTTCATTAAGACAAACAGGTTAAAGAGTTAATGAATGTTTTGTTATTAAAGAATTATAAAATGTATATAAAAACAAAAAGTTAAATAGATGATTTATAAAGGAAAAAATTTATATGGATTGCCACCTAATTGACAAGTTGAATTGATCATCATTTTGAAAATATGAGAAACTTTTGTAACAAAATTACTATTTGGATCCTTCACAAAAATTTAGACAATTAACTTCTACTTTAAGATGTTTGTATTGTTATATACATAGACACATACAAAACAAATATGTTACACAACATATTCATACACAACATATACATATCTTATATAACACATGCGTTTTATACCACACATATACTTAAAACACATTCTAATTGGGAGTCTGGATACAGGAAGTATTACATCTCTGGAGTTTACAACTCATGGTTTGGGCTTTCTCTAATTGTAATCATGACTAGCAATTGAAGCTATTCCTTTTTCAAAGAAAAATTCCTGACATTCTTTGCATATTACAAAACCTAAGCAGGCAGAATTCAGTATTAAAAAAAGAAAAGTGATAAAGTACCTAAAAGTGGTCTATAGAAAAGGTCTTATTTTCCTCCTGTAATTCATGTCCTTTACCAATTGTGTGAATGTACAGTTTAAAATCTGGCTTATGCATACATTTCAACAATTTTCTAACTTCTGAAAAGATCTTTTTCCATCCCAATTCCATAATTCTCCACTCCACATGAAACTGAGATACCCAAACTTGTTTAAAATAGATTTAAAGTATTTGAAGTAACTTATTCTTCTAGTAACTTATTCTATCAATCTCAAAACAAATTATACAATAACCATATTTATAACAAGTACTTCTCAGAGTTGTTGTAAACTTAAATTTATGAAATTTATTTCAAGAATTCAAAGTAAAATGCAAACAAAGAACTGAATCCTGCTGACCAACAGACTTTTTTAAATTCACAGATTTTTTTTTTTTAATCACTTCAGCTCATCTAAGAAATATCAGATAGTAAACAATAGTGGGCAAAATCAAGATCAGAAATAGGATATTAAAAGTCAGGCAAATAATATGAAGGTAATATGAAGGCCTTGAAGTATTTCCAAACACATAAAATTTTATATGAAAGTCACAGAATTTTAAAATTGAAAGTATGCCATCTTCTTTTAATCATTAAATTCTTCTAGTGTCTTTTACCTAATTCCCACTTGTCATCAGCACCATTCCCTGCTTTTGATGTCTTAGGTGCAAAATGTAAGTTGTCTTTTGTTACACAATCACTGTGGCCTATAGACTAATTGTGGCATTGTCTGTTAGATCTGTCCCTTTCTTACTATGTTCAGGTACTACCCTAGGCTTAGCTGTCATCACTTTATATCAGGATATCTCTATCAGCCTTTCAGATAATCTCCCTAAATTGAAGTCTTCATACACAACATACAATAGTAGCATAAGTTCTTAAACTATACTTTCGTCACTTCCTACAGTGATCTATTAGTTCTGTAATAGTATTCATTACGCTGTCATTTATTAAAGTGATTACTAGATTCCTGGTACTATGCTATGCACTTAATACATGTGAGATGATTTAAATCTTCTAGGAACACACTAAATATAATTATTCTCAATTTATAGATAAGGAAACTGAGACTCAAAAGGGCTGCTGACTAACTTACCAAGGATCACACAGTTATTATGTGACAAAAACTAAGATTCAAGCACAGGCTTGTTTCTATCCAAAGCTCTTAATTAGCATCTAAAACAGTGCTTGGCACAGAAATACCACTCAATAAATACTTGCTAAATAAATGAATGAATAAATGAAATACGATGTTATATTACCTTGACATATTGCTAACGGTCCTGTAAATTTTGTGGTTTTTTAATACAACACCTGTATTAAAAAAATTTTTTTTGTAACATTTATTTATTTTTGAGAGACAGAGAGACACAGAGCATGAGGAGGGGAGGGGCAGAGAGAGAGGAAGACACAGAATCTGAAGCAGGCTCCAGGCTCTGAGCTGTCAGCACAGAACCGGACGCGGGTCTTGAACCCACCAACTGCGAGATCCTGACCTGAGCCGAGGTCGGTGCTCAACCAACTGAGCCACCCAGGCACCCAACACCTGTATTTTATACTAAGCAAAATGGCTGGTATATGTTACCATTTCAGTAAATATTTGTTGAGTTGAACTACATTAAGAAATGGTATTGGGGTGCCTGGGTGGCTCAGTTCATTGAACGTCTGACTTGGCTCTGGTCATGATCTCAGAGTTCGGTGAATTCGAGCCCTGCATCGGGCTCTGTGCTGACAGCTCAGAGCCTGGAGCCTGCTTCAGATTCTGTGTCTCCCTCTCTCTCTGCCCCTCCCCTGTTCATGCTCTGTCTCTCTCTGTCCCAAAAATAAATAAACGTCAAAAATAAACATTAAAAAAAAAGAAATTGTATTGGTGGTGCGCATGGGTGGCTCAGTCGGATGTGTCTGACTCTTGATTTCAGGTTACAATCTCACAGTTTGTGAGCTGGAACCCTTGCAACTATCACTATCAGCACAGAGCCTACTTGGGATTCTCTCTTCCTCTTTCTCTGCCCCTCTCCTACTAGTTGTCTCTCTCTCTCTCCCAAAATAAATAAATAAACATTGAGAAAGAAAGAAAGAAAGAAAGAAAGAAAGAAAGAAAGAAAGAAAGAAAGAAAGAAAGAAAGAAAGAAAGAAATTGTATTGGTAAGGGCCCAATTAACAGGAGCATGACACTGAGAAAAAGTCTTATTATGGTTTTAATATAATCCATATTAATATTTTTCTCTATATACACTGGCTAAAATTATTTACACTTTTGAATTAGCAAAACCACAATTGTTTAACTAAGTTAATTTTATGAGCTTTTAATTTAGTTGCAAATTACAGAAAGCTACCATTGGTAGAAAATAATATTGTTGGAACACTAAATATTGTGTGTGAACATGTTGGACATGCACACCAAATTGCTTAGGGTGTAGAGATTCCTAAACAGTCTGAACAAAATTCCTTGGAGATAATGTTTTAAAATTTTAATATAGAACAAATGTCACTCTCTAGCAATTTAAAGATATAAGGGACTTCAGAGTTCAATAACAAATACAGAGTTGTTATTTGAAACAAAAATGTAGCCCTTGAGAACAATCAGTTCAGTTTTCTAACAGCAGTTATAGTATGTGGTCATAACCATTTTTCCCCCTTTTACAGAGGTCTCTAGGTACACATTTTTAATGTATCCTAGCAGTTTCCAGTTAATGTTTTATATTTCTGTAGCTATTATTTTCTGTTGAAAGAAAACTAGTAAAGGTTGAGTCTAAAAAGGGAAAACAAAGGAAGAAGATCAATATTAACACTCCACAAATATTGACTTAGCAAGGTGACTTTGTTGTCTTTCTCTCACAGGAATTGATATTGAATGAATGATGTATTTATAGGAAATACCTATGGAAAACATGTTAAACAAAACCAAAAAATTGCTATGCAAAGTTCATAATCAGATAATCAATTCATCAAGTTCAAAAATTGAAAAGACATCACTTTCAAATTGAAGATCTTTTAATAATATTCTTATTCATCATTTTTACTTTAAAATCATTAAAACTGGCTTATCGGTAGAAATACTGTAATCCACAGAAAAATCTCAAAGAATTACTTCACAAACTTTATTGGTTCTCTGTAGACACCAAATAGTTATTAATAAACTTAATGTCAAATATTTGCAGAAAAAGTCTTACCTATTAATTTAAAATACTATACCTTTATTGAATTTGGCTCGGTTAACTTTGAGTTTCTGTTACTATTAGCACCCATGGTAATTGTGAAGGAAATAGATGTTTTGAACTTTCTAATTGTTGCCAGTGAAGAACTCCTGGTATCACCTGTAATAAGTAAGAGTTAATTACTTGGTCTCACATTATCAAAAGTCATCAATAGGAAGTCTGTTTCTAAACATAGTGTAGCATAAAAGGCATATGTATTAATTTCCTTCTTTTTTTCCTTCCTATTGAAATAAAGTCAGAAGTTTCATATTTATCAGGCTTTAGTGGTCCCTAATGTAGGTTCTATTAATAAGATTCTTTATTTCAATATGTCAGTCACTCTTTACTCTGAAATTTTAGTTTTAATAAAATATAATGAGCATAGCCAAATCAAGTTCCATAATAAAATTTTACTTCAATAGATTTTTACATCTGAGAGAGTCTAGAAACAGTAGCTAACAAAAAGTTGGATTCTCATTTATCATTGTTAAGCTAAGATAGAAAGAAAAACTTATCTGATTATGACCCTTCATTCTTATTCAAGAAATATTTAGTATCAAAAGTAAATACCTTTATTTGAGAATGTTTCCTGCTCAGTTTTTCTTATGATTCTAGGCGATGGTTTTGGTACTGATGATGGGTCCCTTTCAGGAGGTTCTTCAATGTGGTTTCCAAACTGTTGACGTCTCAGTTTACTGTCAACTTCCAGTTTTTCTACAGTAGTTTTGAGACATTGCTCATTGGTTGTCACATATAATTTACAAAACTACAGGAAACAAAAAAGTAGTCCAGTGGGTAAAACCTTCAATCATACATTTGGGAGAAGGCAAATGTACATTAGTAGGCAAGGGATAGACTGATAGATGGAATATATTTCCTATTGAACTAGGTTACTCATTTTATTTTCTTGAATCAGATTGACCACTCTCAAGTGACCTAGTGAAATGTAGCCATGATTCAATGAGGAGGTCATACTTCGAGTGAAAATAAAATGTTACACAAAGAGAAGTGATTTATTATTTTTTTATAAGACATGTGTAGACTTGAGTTTGTTCTAAATAATTTTTATGATTCTTCCACCCCAGAAACGGCATATTTATGAGAAGAGTCTCTATGTTTGAGTGCATATCTGTAATGTGTGAGCACATGCATGTATTTTACCTTACTTATTTCTAATGTAGTCATCAGGTTACAATACTCTTCAGATTAAATGTCAAGTACACTTTGTACACAACATATCAAATACATCATTGCCAATATCAAAAAGATGTGCCCTTTAAAAATTCTTCTACACAGTACACAAATTTACATTAGCATGAACTTATGTACCTTGATGTAATCAAATTTGCCATCAGCATTTACATCTGCCAAACTTGTTACAGCATGTACTTCTTCTCGAGTCATCTTCTCCCCTCTCTGAGAAAACAAGATTTATTTTAAAGCAACATGACTATCACTTTGTTATGCGAGGGACAGGAGGAGAGTGAAAATTTATTTTAATCTTTTCTACAAGTCAACTTGAATATATGGTTTCATTATAAACCTCAGAACGAGTATTATGTCAAGCAATAATGAAATTCATCTAAATTAAAATTTCACAATTTTATCAAATTTTGTAAAAGTATCAATTTCAGTTTACTAAATTTCAACAATATATATTATAGATCCAGTAATAATACTACCACTGAATTTAGAGTAATGATAATTCTCCCGTGATACCAATAATCAAAATGGATTCCCAATCCCATTTATACTTTGTTTCTCTTTTATTATCACATATGAACCTATTCCTAAATTACAAAAAGTTCTGAGCAGCCAATAATTGCAAAGGCACACAAGGGGACTGCAACATGGGTTCAATTTTATACTTTATGTTTTATTTACAAAGCACTTTTCATCCAGAAGGATCCTTAAGTACTTTATAAACAACCTATATGTGATTCACTTCACCTGCCAATGAAATAGCTATTTTTAATGTGGCCTTGGTAGCCAAAGTTAGATTCCAAATAGTTTGGCCAGCAATGCATATTACAAAACTATTTCACAAATCTTACCTTTGTTAGAAGTTTATAAAGATCAGCGTGCAAAATACAGCCATCATCATTTACATCTAATTGCTTAAATGATTTTAGTAGTTCTGCTTTTGAAGTAGGTTTTTCCTTCCTTAAAATTATACAAAAATCATCAAAATTCAGTTTGGCAGTTTGAGGAGTCCAATACTTATTAATGGTCTTTTGGGATGGATTTCTTCCTGCATGCTGTAGAGCTGCCCAATTAAACAAGTGTTATTATAGTAACATTTGGAATTGGTACCTAAGTATATATTTTTTAAAATCATTATACACTACACTATTATACACAAGTACACATACACCTTTGGGGTTGATAATCTAGTGATATCAATGTATCCCTGACTTATAAAAATGAAAAAAATACATATGTTATCATTTAATGCCAGAATTAAACTCATTTTTCCTATTCTGACAGTTGGTTCTCAACCTACATAGTTTAACTGAAAACATCGATTTACTTTGTAAAAGTGCCTGGAGGAAAAAAAAAAGATTAAAAACAACCATCCACTTATTTTGAGGACATAAGAATAACCACAAAAAGTATAAATTATTACTTTTTCTGGCCCAACAAATACCTTAATGAAATGAGGAAATCATTAATCTGAGAAAACTATTGTCAACAAGGCATGTATCTATCTAAAATGTTCATCACTACTAAACATTAGGGCTTCAAGAACATTAGTTGTTAATCATTAATCAAGTCACAAATGTCAAATATATACACAAAAAGTATCTATTTACAGTTATAGCCTTGCTAAAGATCAAGAATGTCAACATACTTAAAAAAAATTTTTTTTTAATATTTATTTACTATTGAGAGACAGAGAGACACAGAGCATGAGCAGGGGAGGGGTAGAGAGAGGGGGAGACACAGGATCTGAAGTAGGCTCCAGGCTTTGAGCTGTCAGCACAGAGCCCGACACGGGGCTCGAACTCACAAAGCGTGAGATCATGACCTGAGCTGAAGTCAGTCACCCAACCAAGTGAGCCACCCAGGCGCCCCAAGAATGTCAACATACTTTGAGAGAAGTATGCATTATAGAGACGCAATGGTCAAATCACTTGGTTTTTAACCAGAATTTTTACAAACAGTCCTTTGGTTATTTTAGAGACATTCTTGTTTTAAAAGGTATGCTCTTATATCTATGAAAGGCAACAAATTACAATGTGAGAAAGGCTTTTGTATTTGCATATGCCATACACATTAAAACATAATGGCTTTAAACAATTGTACTTTGTACAGTTTAAAAGCAGCAAATGGGTAATTTGCACATAAACAAATCTCTGCATATTAAGACCTAACACTATCTAAAATGAACCCATGGTAAGTTTCCTAAACACTAGAGAAGGAATTAATAGAATTTTAAAATGTATAACTGTCTTGAATCGTGCTACAACTTCTATTATAAAACCTTATATTGGATATTTCTAACAATCATAGGTGAAATTTCACAAGATCTTGCATTACACTTAGCACTATAAAAAATGATAATCTGGGGGCTCCTAAGTGGCTCAGTCGATTGAATGTCCAACTTCAGCTCAGGTCATGATCTCGCAGTTTCTGAATTTGAGCCCACATCAGGCTCACTGGTGTCAGCGCAGAGCCCACTTTGGATCCTCTGTACCCCTTGCCCTGCCTCTCCCCTGCCTGCATGCTCTCTCTTAAAAATAAACATTAAAAAAATGATAATCTGGATGGTCTACAATTTAATGAAAAAGGACTAATACATATAAAATAATTTAACTAAAAAAAAATCTGCAAGGAAATAAAAACCAGATCAGGGCAGTAAATATAGACATTTATGAGTCCCTTATTTTGAACATTCATTGTGCATGAGCATAATAAAGGGTTTTGTTTTTTTCAGAGATTCAAACTTCTTGGTTCCTAAGGTTTATAATACAACTAGGAAGTCCACACCTGAAGGGTAAAATTGCTACCTGTGGTTATGATTCACAGTTAGTAACATATTAGAAGTCCACAGACTAAGAGAAATGTTCCCATCCTCCAGATTATGACAGTGAATCATACCTAGATAACTTAAACTTTGAGACAGAAATGGAAACAAGATCATCATCCAGGGTGACTTGTAGAGTTAACAGAAGTTGCAGCTGTAGGCACCTATCTGGCTTAGTGGAATGAACATCCCACTCTTGATTTCAGCTCAGCTCATAATCTCACAGCCGTAGGATTAAGATTTACATCAGGCTCCATGCTAAGAGTGGGGCCTGCTTGGGATTCTCTCCCTTTCTCTCTCTGCCCCTTTCCTACTTGCATGCACACTTCTCAAGTATTTTGCCTAGCATAAAAACAGACCATTTTATAACTCATCTATAAAGACAGTCAGGAAAAAGGTACATGTGTTTTAGGATTCCATCCCCAGCCAATGTCCACCCTTTAAAAGGTAAGACTATAAACAGGACCTAAATGAAGTTGTGATTTGAAGTCAAAAGTCCATGTGAAAGAAAATGCTGGGGTGCTTGAGTGGCTCAGTGGGTAGAGCATGCAACTCTTGATCTCAGGGAGTTGGAGCCCCACTGTGGGAGTAGAGAATACTTGAGAGAAAGAAAGAAAGAAAGAAAGAAAGAAAGAAAGAAAGAAAGAAAGAAAGAAAGAAAGAAAGAAACAGAGAGAGAGAGAGAGAGAGAGAGGGAGGGAGGGAGGGAGGGAGGGAGGGAGGGAGGGAGGGAGGGCGGGAGAAAGAAAGAGAGAAAATGCTATTTTCTGTACAGCTTTGGGAAAACAGGTGTGTAACTCTTTGCCACAAGTGGCAGGTCAGCACACACTTGTTGCTATCTTCAATAACAAAACGGTTTTTTGATGTACTATTAATTACAAAAAAAAAACTTTCTCAGAATAAAATTAATTATGCCTAAACTGCACTCAGTAAGTAGATATTCTCATATCTAAGAAATAGGTATAATTTAGTAGTTACTAATCTAATTTACTTTCTAAGTTTAGAATTAGTTGGAGCCCATTACTATGTCTGATAGCAATAAGAACACGTAACTGTAAATGTTTAAAGGTTAACACCAAAATACCGATCTTTTGCCAGTTTACTTTAAGCTGTGACATGAATCTATAATACCTATACTATTTATAAGTTGGGGAAAAAAGGAACTCTATAGCTCTGGCAATAGTACTGCACTGTCCAACCTTGAAATGGAATGTCATAGCACATGTTATATGCATAAATGACAGAAAGATATAGATGAAAGACATAGTAAGAAAGAGATATCACTGGTTCACACGACTTTTCAAAAATCTAGATTATCTGAACTCAATCATTACAACATTACAAAGAGACATCCAAAAGAATAAAGGAAAAAACCTAAAATTGTAGCTTATATTAAAATATAAATTTAATCTTTTCAATTTTCATATTCCCCAATATGGATTTCCTCAAATAGAGATCTTATTGCATACAAACCCAAGACACTGTTGCAAAAATGTCAGAATTTTTATTTAAGGAAACCTCTTCTAAAGTTGGCAAGATAACTCTGTTTCTCTATCCATAAAGTTATTAGCCTTGATGAAACTTACAGGAGTATTCAGTGTTATCGGCTATTGTTTACCACTCAAGAGTAAAGAATTCCAAATTATTTGACATATCTAGCAAGGACAAAATTCATTGGTCTGATGGATATTTGCAACCAGAGAAATTTTACATATAATGGAAAGAAGCAAAAAAAGACCAACTCTCCCTCCCTCCCCAAAAAATAAAAACAGCACACTTCTCTTTTAAAATTTTACCCGTTTCCTAATATTTCTTTTTTGTAATCATTCAACCCATTTTTATATATTCTTTACATTTTCCTCAGTAGAGGTCAAATTCAGGCTAGTGATTCAGATACCAAAATGTTTTAAATTCTATTATTATAAATCTTAAAGTACCAAATAAGAATTTTTAAAAATATATTTTTAAGGGGTGCCTGGGTGGCTCAGTCAGTTAAGTACTCTGCTCTTGATTTCGGCTCAGGTCATGATCTCAGGATTTGTGGGATCAAGCCCCACACTGGGCTCTGTGCTGATAGTGTGGAGCCTGCTTGAGATTCTCCTTCCCTCTCTCTGCTCCTCCCCTGCTCATGCACTCTCTCAAAAATAAATAAATATACTATACCTATATCTATATACATATATACATATATATATATACATATATATATATATATATATACATATATATATATATACATATATATATATATATATAAGTAATATGCAAGTAATTGATGGAAGCCTTAAAAATACTAATATAGGGAGACCTGGGTGGCTCAGTCGGTTAAGCATCCAACTCGTGTTTCCTGTTTTCAACTCAGGTCATGATCTGATGGTCCGTGAGTTCGAGCCCCATGTCAGGCTCTGCTCTGACAGCTTGGAACCTGCTTGGAATTCTCTCCCTATCTCTCAAAATAAATTTAAAAACTTAAAAAAAAATACTAATCTAGTCTGTATAAACATTGAATGCTTTATTTGGAAGCTACTAGAATATATAAATATATAAAATCACACAATAGCGTAATGTAGTTTCACTGTTCAAGCTTCCCTAAGAAACTGGAATGATTCAGCAATGTAATTCTTATTCCTGTCTTTCTGATCTATTACCTTTCAACAAATAAGGCAAAATACTTAAATTTTAAAGAAAAAATTACCCAAGTAAAGTTGTTCTTTAGAAATAATGTTTTCTAAGCTGCTTTTAAAAACAGTTAAGTAGGCAGCTCTACAATTCATATAAAATATTTCTTCTTCAGTTAGTGGAAATTTCTTTGTTCGCAGACTCTCTGAAAGTGCTGACTTCTGACAGGAGAAAGCTGCATCTCTTCCTGGACTGATGGCCATTCTATTAGAAAATAATTTTAAAATTTTAGTCAGTGTTAATCCCCTAAAATGCAAATGTAACCTTGCGTCTCAAATGGGGTAGGGGTGGAGGAGAGGAAATCAAGGCATTAAAGGTTTCATATCCAGGGAAAAGTCCAATATTATAATATGCATATGCTTGTATTATCACATGCTAAACTAGAACAAGCCTTCAGCAATTTATATATATGTGTGTGTATGTATATTTGTATATACACACACATATATACAAATTATACGCATGTAAATAAACATTATACATACATATATATAAGCTATACATACATGTATATTTAGAAATCAACTATATATAAGAAAATTTATATAAAGAAAAATATATATATGTATATGAGGGAGCCAAAAGAACAAAGCCAAAGCAAAGATGTAATATAAATGCAAAATAAGTATCATACAGCAAAGGAAAAGCAAAATAGGATATTCTCTCAAAATAGGATAGCTGAAGTTAAGTCTTCATAGGGTTGTCATGAGGACTGAATAATACACGGGGAACATACAGAACAGTGCTCCACATAATAAGTGCTAAATAAACTGTAGAAAGAGTGAACTCCACAACAAGGAGAATTCGGATGTCATGTGATTGACAGTTGGCATCCCTCACCTCAGCAGGATCAACGAGGTCATTCCACCAACATCTCAATAATGTAGGCCCACATTTTGAATAACTCAATTTTTAAGATCCCATTTATAGCATTATTGTGAGATTTTACTGCTTTCATCACTAATAATAACGTTGTGGCATTATATAGCACCTCTGCTCATAAGGCTTAAAGAACTATCATACATCTCAATTTATCCTTATTACAGTGGTCAAGTATTTTTTTGCCCCTTTTACAGATAAGGAAATTGAGGGACAGAGATGTCACCCAGCTAGCAGTAACAAGAGGCAGTAAATTCTGATAACAGTTTCTTCTTTATTAACGTGAACGAAGGCTTCTTGTACAACAGTTACTGTGAGGCGCTAAATCGTGCTGGTGGTCTAACAGCTTCCAACATTATTTTACCCAGCTTTGACTTCTAAAAATACATTCCAACCTAATAAATTGAATATTTCAAGTTCAACAATAAGACGACACAGGTAGGGTCCCCTTCAGGACTCATTGGATTCTTACTCAGGAGGCCTAAATCACTTGCACCTTCTTGAATTATATAGGTCTTTTACACTTGGGAAAGAAAGATAATAATCGCTTATCATGGATGAAGTACCCTATTTATAATACACAGACTGCCTGCCTGACACTTTCATATTACACCAGATTTAGAAGGACCCCATAGGGATGTGGTGTCACAGTCTGGTTACTGCAAATTGATATCACTATAATTAAGCATCAGTTTTAAACACATATGCGTGCACACATCTCCTCACAAATGGGGGGGGTGAAAAACTGTTCCAATAAGAAAGGAAGAACGAATGTTCATTTTGCAGCAAGCAATTTTAAAATTTAAGTATTTTTTTAGGCTCGTCCTCGAATACTCTTTCCAAATAAGGTGACTCCCTCACGTGGAAATCCCACAGTACAAATGTTCCAGAATTCTATTCTTTCCCTTTCTGTGACGAGAGACGAAACGGAAGCTTAAATAAATATATAACTGCACCCCTCAGGCTTAGAAACCTCCCTCATTTAAAACTCCAGCGCGAGACCAACACAGGGGCCCAGAGAGCACACTGTAGCAAACGGCTCCATAAATAACCCGCCACACAATACCAAGAAAAATAAACTGTTAACAAGCGCCTAAGGCTTCTAAAGGGCCAAGTGAAAGCAGAGCCGCCCAGTCGCCGGCCCTACACCGTGAAATACATTTCACAGATGATCGCGGACAACCTCTCTGTTTTTGTATTTCACGACGACAAAACTGCGTATCGGGGTACATTTGAGGTACACACGGACCAAGCGTTAGTAGGACAGAGAAATAAAAGGTGACAGAAAAGGAAGCCGGACAGCGAGGCAGGGCGCGTTGCAGGGACAGAGACCGCGAGCTGTTCGCTACCTAACTCCAGCTCACAAACGAGGAAGCGCAGGCAATTCTCTCCACGGATTCCGCGATCCTCTCACTGCAGCTCAACAGACCTCGGCCTCTACTTTAATTGCCATGGCAACGGCACCTCTCCGCCACCGGAAATAAGAACCAGAGCACCTCCCCAAACAGTCCGGGTAGAAATCTAGGGCGGTAAATCCGGAGAGGACAGAGACGGCTGTGCCGCTCATTTGTCGGGGTCTGGAATGGCCAGAGTGGAGAGAGAGGGTTCTCTGCTGCACTGACAGGGACTGGATGAGGTCCTAGGTCCTTAGCTAGACTCCCCCCACCCCCCCGCTTCCCTCAAACACTCGGATCCCTCGTAGAGAGGGAGGGTGTTTCCAGCGGTCCACCTTGTGTGTGACACAGCGTCTGGCGCCCGCAGGCCCGCGCTTTTCGGACTCCAGCGTTTCCCTCCGGAGAAACTGCTTTAGGAAGACGTTGCTCAGTTCCTTTTATCCCGCAGTGGTGCTCTCCTGAATGTCGAAATGCCGTAGGTATCTACCCTGAGCCAACCCATGGTTGTTTTCTTGGGCCCCTCTATGAGTAAGAAGAGTAGATATTATGTTGTTAAAAACAAAAGTCTGTTATTTTACTACCAAAAAAATGGGTTTATTCTAAAGCAACAAAGCATTGCAATTCGCTGCACGCAAGCTATGGCAAAACCATAGGTAAGTCCAACAAAGGAGAGAAGTTCTTTTATGAAGGAGGAGGAAGGTGGGAGGGGTTTTTTGACCCAAAGTCTACTGGAGAACAGCCAATTCAGGTTCAAGGTGATGATGACGGTTTCTCGTTGGCTTAGTTGCAGGAGTGGTCTGTATCTTGTAGGAGACGCAGTGTACGTCTTTCTCTGTTAAGACCTGTAATTAATGACTTTTCGTGTTGAAATTATTCTATTGGGGTCTGTGAGAAGGAAAGCCAGATGTGCGAGGCCGGATAACCCCCCTTGCATGCTTTTGGCTTCTGTAATCTTACTTGCCCTTTGCCTCAGCCAACTGCCCACGTGGCACAACTGGTAGTGCCCCCCCCCCCCAGCCCCAACCTTTTTCCTTGAGCCCCTGCAGTCCCACCCACCTGTGCAGCTGATAGAAAGTTTCAAAGTACTCGGAAGTTAGCCAATCATAAAAGAAGGCCAGTGCCAGAGCTCGCGCTCAGCTTTTGGAAGTGCCTCCCCTAGGCCGGCACCGGTGTAAGTGCGTGTCGCTTGTCGCTTGTGCCAAGTGTTGGCCTGGAAGCCGACAGCCGCACTGACCTCTTGAGCCACCGTTGTCGAAGGCCAGCGGAGAAGCCACTCATATCAGGCCCCTGCGATGGAAAGGAAGGGGGAGCCGCAGGTGGTTTCACTGGACCCCTACCCTCGCTGGGCCCGACAATAGTCGGCCACCGCTGCGCTCAAACGGACTCCAGGTGGAACAAAAAGGCCTGTCCCAGGACGTCGGATCGGTAAGTGTCCCCAGGGACTTCAGACTGAGTTCAGGCCAGCCCCTGAGCCAGAAGGGGAACTTGATCACCCCGCATAGAACAGGGAAGCCCTGGGTGGAAGTGTGCAATCTGTTTGAATGTATGTGTGAGTGCCCGTGCTCCACGGTTTTGGCTACGGAGCCTGAGTGTGTCCTACCATGCCATTCTGTGAAGACCTCATAAATGACTGGAGGCAGAATCAGGTCCACAGGGGCCTGATCCAAGTCAGGTGTTTATACTGACCTGCCAATGTTAAGAGGCATCTAATACCCCTGAGGGGAGCAGCCAGGTGAAGGAAACAACCTCTTCCCTCATAGTTGTCCTGCTACATCATACGTTGGGAGGGACCCATTTAGGATACCAGGATGGGGGAAAATTCCTCAAAACCAACTGTTCTGGATTGTATGATTAAGAATTTTAAAAAGGGATTTTCAGGTGACTATGGGGTCAAATTGACACCCCACCCCACCCGATCCCCGGGAAATTACGCACGCTCTGTGAATCAGAATGGCCTATGTTCAGTGTAAGCTGACCCCCTGAGGGCACCCTAGATGTCCCCACAATCTGAGCTGTTTATAAGGTAATTACAGGGGACCCTGGCCATCCGAATCAATTCCCATTCATTGACCAATGGCTGGAAATAGCCCAGGTCAAACCTCTTTGGGTCTGGTTCTGCATTAATAGTAAGGGACAATGTAAGGTCTTAGTGGCGCAGGCTGGAAAGAAGACTTCGCAGGAAAAAAAACCCCACCCCCCCATCCTCCAAGAAAATTCAGAAGTCCTTCCATTTCTACCACCATATGCCCCCAGTGCCCCATCAATCAAGGGAGGGGAACCTCACCTGCCTGACAGTCACCCCCTGTCAGTCTTGCTTCTACCAGCAGCCAGTCTGCTTCAACCAGGGATACCTGAACTGGTAGGGACACCTTAGGTCTGCGGCTCCAGGTCCAAGGCCCCAATGGCAATGCAGATGCCATTGCAGGAGACTAGGGGTCACCGAGAATAGGCTGCAATGGGACCCTACAAGAGGGGGGGATCAGTTTTCTGCAACCAACTGGTCTGTACTACTGACTCCTCAACTGAGGACACCACATGCTGCCCTACTCTGAGAAGCCACAGGCAATGATAGATCTCCTAGAATCTATATTCCAGACTCGCCACCCTGCCTGAGTCAACTGTAAGCAACTTCTCACCCTTTTCAACACAGAAGAGCCGAAAAATTGTCACTGAAAGCAGAAAATAGCTCCAGTCTCAGGCACCAGATGGACAACTAGACATCTGAGATGGACATCCCAGCTTGGTCAGCCTCAGCTGACCAGATCGGACTGGCAGGAGCAGACTCTGATTATCAAAGACCAGGCTCTGTCCAACTGGGCCCCCATGAGCCCATGGTCAAAATGAAGGTAGGGGACCAGACAATAGACTTCATCATCAACACTGGAGCTGAACACTCTGTGGTGACAAGGTGGCACCTCTATTGGGTCAAGAAGTCACCATCATAGGAGCCACTGGGATGCAAACCCAGAGGCTATTTTGTGGTCCCCAACAATGCCAGCTGGAAGGTCACCAAATAGTTCATGAGTTCCTGTATCTACCCGACTTCCTGGTCTCATTGTTAAGTAGAGACCTCCTAGCCAAGATGGGCGCAAAAATAGCCTTCACTTTGGATGGACAGATGCAATTGCACCTAAATGAAAAGGCCCAACCCATGACTTTGTCCCTGACGATACCATAGGAAGAATGTACTGGTCAAAAAACCACCCCCAATATTAATTGACCTAATGCCTGGGGCCCAACCTGTCAAAATACGCCAATAAATGGTCCCACGGAAGGCACGTCTGGGGATCCAGACACACTTGGACAGGCTACTCAAATGGGACTTCTAAAATGATGCCAGTCCCCATGGAATATTCCCTTGCTGCTGGTGAAAAAGCCTGAGACAAATGTTTACGGCCCTGTACAGGATCCAAGAGCCATTAAAGAAGCAGTCATCAGGCTGCATTCAGGGCTGCCTAACCCATACACTCCTCTAAAACTCATACCCTCTAAGGCAGGATGGATCACATGTCTAGATTTAAAGGACGCCTTCTTCTATCTCCAGCTAGCACCTAACAGCCAATCCCTATTTGCTTTTGAATGGGAAAACCCTACCACAGGGGCAAAAGAACAATTCACTTGGACTAGATTGCCACAAGGATTCAAAAATTCACCAACCATATTCAGTGGGACGCTGGCATCTGACTTAGCCAGGTTTCTGGGACAGGACCCAGGATGTGTCCTCCTCCAATATGTGAATGATCTCCTGCTAGCCAGTCCCACACGGACCCAATGCTGGGAGGGAACTAGGGCCCTTCTCAGGCTACTAGCAGAGGCAGGATACCAGGTGTCAAAGAAAAAGGCACAGATTTGCCAACAGGAAATTAAATATTTGGGCTTCAAAATTACCCAAGGCAAACGGATGCTGGGAGCTGAAAGGAAACAGGAAGTCTGTGCCATTCTGGTTCCCACTACCTGCGGGCAGGTCCGCTCCCAGTTTCTGGGAGCAGAAGGATTCTGTTGGATATGAATCCCAGGCTTCTCAGAGTTGGCCAGACCTCTATACGAGACATTAAAGGCATAAGAAAAGGGGGAGCCTGGGTGGCTTGATTGGGCATCTGACTTCGGCTCAGGTTATGATCTCACGATCCATGAGTTCGAGCCCTGCATCTGGGCCTGTGCTGACAGCTCGGAGCCTGGAGCCCTTTTCAGCTTCTGGGTCTCCCTCTGTCTCTGCCCCTCCCCCACTCACACGCTGTCTCAGTCTCTCTCAAAAATAAATAAAAAAAACTTAAAGGAGTAAGAAAGGTCATCCCTTTTCTGGGGATCTTTTTTTTTTTTTCCAATATATGAAATTTATTGTCAAATTGGTTTCCATACAACACCCAGTGCTCATCCCAAAAGGTGCCCTCCTCAATACCCATCACCCACCCCCCCATCAACCCTCAGTTCTCAGTTTTTAAGAGTCTCTTATGCTTTGGCTCTCTCTCCCACTATGACCTCTTTTTTTTTTTTTTCCTTCCCCTCCCCCTCCCCTTAACATGGTTTCTGTTAAGTTTCTCAGGATCCACATAAGAGTGAAAACATATGGTATCTGTCTTTCTCTGTATGGCTTATTTCACTTAGCATAACACTCTCCAGTTCCATCCACGTTGCTACAAAGGGCCATATTTCATTCTTTCTCATTGCCACGTAGTACTCCATTGTGTATATAAACCACAATTTCTTTCTCCATTCATCAGTTGCTGGACATTTAGGCTCTTTCCATAATTTGGCTATTGTTGAGAGTGCTGCTATAAACATTGGGGTACAAGTGCCCCTATGCATCAGTACTCCTGTATCCCTTGGGTCATTTCCTAGCACTGCTATTGCTGGGTCATAGGGTAGGTCTATTTTTAATTTTTTGAGGAAACTCCACACTGTTTTCCAGAGTGTCTGGGGCCCTAATCAAGAAAAGGCATTCACAACCATAAAAACAATGGGGTGGCCTTGCAGGTTCTAATCCAGGAATTTGGACGTTGGCAGAAACCAGTGGCATACCTTTCAAAACAGATTGACTCAGTTGCGGCAGGATGGCCACCTTGTTTGAGGGTCCCGGCAGCCACCACACTTTTAATCAAGGAAGCAGACAAACTCATGTTGGGGCAAAATCTAAATGTTAAAGTTCCCCATTCAGTTATTAATTACCCTGATGGATGCCAGGGGGCAACACTGGTTAGTTAACTCATGCTCGGATGACACAATATCAGGGACTGCCATGTGAAAACCCATGAGTAAAATTAGAAGCCATAAAAACCCTAAATCCTACCACTTTCTTGCCCACTGTGGCAGGCCCCAAGAGCATGATTGCCTAGAGGTACTTGATGAGGTCTATTCTAGCTGACCCAATCTATCAGACAGTCCCTTACAAAATCCTGAACTCATCTGGTTTACGGACAGCAGCAGCTTCATCTCTGATTTTGAGGTCATAGAGGCAAAGCCCCTTCCACAAGGATGGTCAGCCCCAAGAGCAGAACTGTGGGCCCTAATGAGAGCACTAGAACTCAGTAAAGCAAACAGGCCAACGTATATACTGACTTGCACTATGCCTTCACCACTCTACATATACATGGGGCTCTATACAAGGAAAGAGGACTTTTGACTGCAGGAGGAAAAGAAAAAATTGGGAAGAAATCCTAAAACTATTGAGGGCAGCCTGGGAACAAGGGAGATAGCAGTTACCCACTGCAAAGGACACCAATGAGAAAAAGACTCAGTGTCGGAAGATAACCAACAGGCAGATGCTGCAGCTAAACAAACAGTGGGAGAACAAACAACACCCTCAAAAATCATGGTGGTCCTAGAACTGCCAACTTCCCCAAGGTACACAATCCAAGAAACAAAATGGGTACAACAGGAAAAAGGAAGCCAGACCAAAAAAGGATGGTGCGTACTTCCAGACCAAGTGGTCCATATACTGGAGCAACTAGCCCACCAGGTACGTCTCCAACAGCATGAGCTAGCTCATCCACAAAGGAAAAACTGCCCTTGAAACCTTATTGAGCTGTTACTGTGTAATTGCTTGGCTCCCGTCCCTCTGTGCCTCAGTCTCTCAAGGTGCCTCCTCTGCACTCAAAATAACACCAAATAAGGCCCTACTGAGCCCATGGGAATCCAACACTGGTCAGGCACCCTTCGAAGATTTGGAGGTAGATACTGAAATAAGACCCAGTGGAGTATATAAATTTCTTCTGGTATTCCTTTGGATGGCGAAGAACCCTAGCTATCGCATTCCTCCCTTTGACATCCCTGTCCAGCAGAAAGGAACCAGAACGGTCTTTGCCCCTCCTCCCATGGCAGCAAGGGGTTCCCCAGCCCCCACAAACTGAATTTCTCTAAGAGTGCTACAGCAGCTTAAGAATCAAGAGGGGGGAATGAGAAGGAAAGCCGACAAGAGCACATAAAGAAGGCTAGCCAGATGTCCATGGCCAGATACCCCCCTTGCATGCTTTTGGTTTCTGTAATCTTGCTTGCCTCTTGCATCAGCCAACTGCCCACATAGCACAATCGATAGTGCCCCTCCCCCACCCCCTGTTTTTCCTTGAGCCCCCTGCATTCCTGCCCACCTGTGCAGCTGATAGAAAGTTTCCAAGTACCCAGAAGCTAGCCAGGCATAAAAGAAGGCCAGTGCCAGCGCTCAGGGCTCAACCCTTGAAGGTGACTCCACTGGGCTGGCATCAGTGCGAAATAAACAGTCTTTTCTGATTCTCCCGAGTGTATGTCACTTGTCTCTTTCTGTGTGCTGATTATTTGCTGTAACACTGTAGTTGACAGTTCTTCCTATAACCAATGTTCAGGGTTTGGGTACCCCTTGTAGCCTTCCCTTCTGTCCTCTGTATTCAACTTTAGTTGTCTTTCCCTTTATTAATTTTCACTTTTCTTCCTTTTGGTCAAGATCCTTCTCCAAAGTCATCGCTGATCAAGAGTCAGGTTTTTTGGGGTGCCTGGGTGGCTCAGTCGGTTAAACATCCGACTTCAACTCAGGTCATGATCTCACAGTTCATGGGTTCAAGGTCCATGTCGGGCTCTGTGCTGACAGCTCAGAGCTTTGAGCCTGCTTTTGGATTCTGTGTCTCCTCCTCTCTCTGCCCCTCCCCTGCTCACACTTTGTCTCTCTCTCTCAAGAATAAATAAACATTTAAAAATTTTAAAAAAGGGGTGCCTGGGTGGCTCAGTTGGTTGGGCGTCCGACTTCAGCTCAGGTCATGATCTCACCATCCATGAGTTCGAGCTCCGCATCGGGCTCTGTGCTGACAGCTCAGGGCCTGGAGCCTGCTTCGGATTCTGTGTCTCCCTCTCTCTCCACCCCTCTCCAACTTACACTCTGTCTCTCTCTATCAAAAAATGAATAAACGTTAAAAAAATTAAAAAGAGGTTTTCTTAATTCGCTGGACTTTTGACCCTTAGTGCCAGGAAAGATCTTTCCTGGGTGATGTCACACTCTGGAGGGGAATTATATAGATTGGAAACCTATTGAGGTCAAATTTGAGTGACAGGGAGGGGTAGTAGGGAGCACTCTCAGGCAATTACTGTCTGTAGTCCATATTTATCAAGATTGTAAGCACTGGAGATAATCTTACTGGGTACATTGTTTTCACAAAGATTTGATAGGCAGTAAGTACAGATTCAAAATGACAATGCCAAATTGTGTGATGGTTCTAAACCAGGATCCTCGATCTGAAAGTAGGCAACCAGAAATATTTATTGGCACTTGTTCCAACGTAGGGGAGAAGAGTTCCCCATACGGAGGCAAGCCCAGAGTCATATATACCTCCTGAAAGTCCCTACTCAAAGTGGTTATGAAAGCAGAATGGTGATTACTGCAAGAGCACATGAAAGAATTAACCTAATGCATTTGGGGAGATACAGTGCAGGTGTAAATGTGAAACAATAGCTGGTGGCAAAACAGCAAAACTTTAAAGACCTTTAAAAAGTATTATTATCTCAGAAGAACTGTTGGAACCAAATGTGTTATTAATACAGTCAAGTTGAAAATTCAGAAGCCATGAATTTTGGACAAGAATGCAGAGTCGGTTAATAGTCCCAATGAAAAAGAGTTTCTTCTGTGAATCCTGAATCTTCTAACAGGCCTGGTCCAGACATTTTGCGAAAACTGTCACATCGGATGTTGTCTACTCAATTCCAGGAAATCTTTCTGATCATATGGTATGCAAGTCCAGTCAGGGTTTGATACTTCCTTTAGATGTATCACATGAATCCAAGAGTCCATTCCCTCAGGTTTGGCAGCTCAAGGGTTGGCTAACACTCCCTGATAGGGTCCTTTCCAGCAAGGTTGAAGAGAGTCTTTCTGGAGCTGTTTTTTTTTTTCCCAGTAGATGAAATCTCCAAGCTGCAAGGTGTGATGCTTAAGTTTCTCATCTCCTGGGAGTGAGTGCACTGTGAAAAGATTGCTGTACCAAAGCATGGTTAGTTTTAATAGAAACAGACTTTACGATATTGAAGTATATCTCCTTTTGTCAACTGTGGATCAAAAGAATCATGAGCCAAGTGCATTGGATGTTCTGTGACTATCTGAAAGGGTGAAAGTCTATGAGTTCCCCAGGGAGTGAGTCTGAACTTTAGAAGGAACAAAGGCAGTGGTTTAGGCCAAGGTATTTAAAGGATTTCTACAAATTTTGCCAGTTGAGTCTTAATAGTGCCATTAGTGTGTCTCACTAAGCTTGAGGATTGATGATGGTATGCACAATAAAAGTGGTGTAAAACTGACCATACAACACAGACTTGTTGAAGTACCTAAATGATAAAATGGGTTCCCTAATCGCTATGAAGTTCAACAGGGGTTCCCCAGGTAGGGATAATTTTTTTCTAACAGAATTTTGGCCAGAGAAGAGTCAGTGGCCAGTCTACAAAGGAAAATTTTAGTCCAGTGAGAAAACATACAAACCATGACTAAAGCATATTTATAGCCATGAGATGGGGAAGCTGTATGAAATCCATCTGTGAAAATTGAATGGCCTGTGAAGTAATTTAAAGTGTTTGAGAGCCATGCAAACAGGTTTCCCTGCATTGTGTTTTAGGCAGGTGAGACAAGTGAGGGTAGGCACTTTTTGTGACCTTATTGGTATATCCCCACCAATATTGGTTCATTAACACTACTATTTCATTAGTAGACCAATGATTTCATGTGTGCACAGTGGTAAGTAGTGGAAACTTTAGGATTTCTGGTAAGGCCAGGTTGCGAATTGGTCCAGGCCAGAGTTTTCTCTTTTTATCAAACCAAGAATTATTAGATTTCCAATTATTTTCCTGTTCTGGGGCCCACTGTTGGATATCTTTGGTCAGTTTTTCAAAATTATCATTTAAGAGAACATCCCTTTGGACCATGACAGAGGTTTGACTATTGGTTTCCTTGACAGCAGCATTTTTGGCAGAAATACCAGCGAGATGGCTTCCTTTGGCCTCCAGGGAGTCAAGTTTAGAATGCCCAGGACCTTAATAGGCAGAGAAGCCAACAAAAGTATAGCATCTAATAAATTTCAGACATAGGAACCATTTTTAATTTTATCCCTATTGGAGGTAAGGCAACCTTGTTTCCATAACCTTCCAAAGTCATTAGCTACTCTGATGGCATACGGGCTATTGGTATAAATATTTGCAGTTCTACCCTTGGCTAAGGTACAAGCTCGAGTAAGGGTGTATAACTCAGCCTGTCGGGCCAAAGTAACCAGAGGTAAAGGTGCTAACTCAGTGACTTTGAGGGAGTTGCAATAACAATACCTGGCATACTTACCATTTTCATCCTTTAAATAACCATCAGGAAACCACGAAAAATCTGTATTGGTTAGGGGAGTTTCCTATAAATTGTCACGCGGAGACAGAAGATGATCTGTCAGCATTCAGCAATCGTGAGGGGTCTTGTCAGTGAAGGAGGGGAGAATAGCAAGATTAAAGTTACTACAGTGAGAAAATTATATACGGAGCAGTCACAGGAGGATTTCATAGGAGATGAGATGACTAAAAAGTGTTGAGTGTAATGAAAATTAAGGAGGGCTTCTTGTGCACAGGGCACAAAGATGATTAAAGGGGAATCCCTATTCCTTCAGTGGCTTTGACCAAAAGGCAGTGGCAGGAATGGCTCTGAGGCAAGGAAGATAGCCCTGTGCTACAGGGTCTACTTGTTAGCTATAATATCCTTTGAGTTGGTGAGGGTCTCCATGTTTTAGGGTGAATAAGGGTATTCCCTTCCCTCTCATACACAAAATGGAAAAAGGGAAGTTGGTAATAGGATGTCTGAAGGCAGGGGCTTTATTACACTTTTCTTTAAAGTCCCCAAAACTTGTCTTCCCAATCTTTCCAAATAAGAGGGTCAAATTTGTCATTTTTTAGTAAAGCATCTAGAGACTGAGTCATAAGAAGAGTTTGGGGTCCAATTTCAACAGCAACCAGCCTGTCCAAGAAAGTCTCATAATTGGTGCTTTGTTTTAGGTTTGGGGAAGTTCAGGGTGCCCTGAAGACCTCCTGGATCCAAATGTAGTCCTTAATTTCAGGATCAGGTGTCCTAAGTATCAAACATGGGTTTGAGCAAACTAAGGTTTGTGAAAAGTAAGAATGACTGTCTGTGTAACCCTGGAGCATAACTGTCCAGGTGTATTACCATTCTTCCCAAGTGGAAGCAAAAATATCTTTATCAACTAGAATACTAAAAAAATGCACTGCAAAGCTGAATAACAGTAAAAACTTTGCTTTCAGTGGGAATAGATGTGAACAGCATATGGGGGTTAGGAAAAACAGGGTGCTGAGGAATAACAGTGTTATTTATTGCTCAGAGGTCCTGAACAAACCTGTTTGCTTGGACATTGGGTTTTCTCACAGGTAAACTAGGAGTATTGCAGGGAACTAGTGCAAGGGATAATAAGGCACTGAGCCTTGTAATCTTACAGACTTGATGCCTTGGAAGACTGTAGGGTATTGATTAATTCTGGGGAAAGGTTTTGAGAGATCTGTTTGAATCTTGATGGGAGGTGCAATATAGATTCTACCAACACCAGTTGAAGATTTTGCCCATAAAGAGGATGGTAGCTGATCCAACAGGGATGAGTGATCATTGTCCCCAGACTCAGCTATAGGGCCATCAGAAATGGAGCAAATTAAAGATGTCAGAGGGTCATTTAATTTGACTGATTGGCTATTTTGGTTACTACTATCAAATTTTAGAATTATTTCCCCCTTTTGGGAGAAAGAAATTCCAGCATAATATTTTTCTAAGAAATCTCAGCCCAATAAATGAATAGGGGCAGAGGAAATAAGAAAAGGGTCGGTAGCTCTAAAGCACCTAAACAAAAGGAAATAAGTTCAGAGACAAGAACCTGTTGAGGTTTATTAAAGACCCCCACTGTTTGAACTGCTTTAGTACCTGGAGGCAGGGGCTGTTTCATGGTAGTGGAGTTCACCATTGATATAGCTCCAACATCAATAAGGGTAGAGAGATTCATTCCTAATCTGGAGAGTGGTTTCTCCAAGTTGATTAAGAGGGAGGATTAGAAAAAGCCCCATTGAGCCTTGGAGCCCCACTGAGAATTAGGAGGACATTGGAAAGTCTGGCTAAAGGCATGAAGGCACCTGGAGCCCTTCAGTTTGTAACAGTCTTTTTTCTAGTATGTATGGTGTAAGAAAGTGTTCCAGCTTCATTTTTTTTGCATGTAGCTCTCCAGCACCACTTATTGAAGACACTGTCTTTTTCCCCTTGCATATTCTTGCCTCTTTTGTCAAAGATTAATTGACCATAAAATCATGGACTTGTTTCTGGGCTTTCTATCCTATTCCATTGATCTGTGTGTCTATTTTTTTGTGCCAGTGCCACACTGTTTTGATTATTACAGCTTTGCAATATAACTTGAAATCTGGAACTGTGATACCTGCAGCTTTTGACAATCCATTTTCTTAATGGTGTCCTTCAATAAGCAGAAGATTAAAATTTAGATAAAGTCTAATTTGTCATTTTTTTCTCTTTTATGGGTATTGTTTTTGTTTCTTACCTGAAATTTTATCTACCCTAGTTGTAACAATATTCTCATATGCTTCCTTTAAAAACTTTGCCTTTTCCACATATTTCTATGTTATATCTCAAATCAATTTTTGTATATAGTATAAGGTAGAAGTCAAGGTTGTTTGGTTTATTTTTCCATATGGTATTCCAGAACAATTTGGAAAGATTTCTCTTTCATCATTAAATTGCTTTGGCACCTTTATGGTTCCATTTCTGGACTTTCTATTCTCTTCATTTTATCTGTTCTTATGCCCAAACCACACTGAATTCAGAACCACTTTATAGTAAGTCTAGTTAGTGTATGTACTCCAACTTTATTCTTTTTCAAGAATATTTTGGCTGTTATAAGTCCTTTGCCTTTGTGTAAAGATTTTGAATTTGGTTTTCCAATAGGAAAATAAATGTTTGCTGGGATTGACAGGAAATGCAATGTATGTAAAGATCAACTCGGGAGAACTAACATTTTTAAAGTTATCAAGACTTCAGATCCATAAACTTGCTCCTAGTTAGATCTTTCTTTTCTCTAAGCAACATTTTGTAGTCTTCACTGTAGAAATCTTGAGTGTCTTCTGTTAAACTTATTTTACGTAGTTTAAGAATATTTATTTATTTTTTAAATTTATATCTAAGTTAGTTAGCATATAGTGCAACAATGATTTCAGAAGCAGATTCCTTGATGCCCCTTACCCATTTAGCCCATCCCCCCTCCCACAACTCCTCCAGTAACCCTGTTTGTTCTCCATATTTAAGAGCTTCTTATGTTTTTGTCCCCCTCCCTGTTTTTATATTATTTTTAAAAATTATCATTTTTTAATGTTTATTTTTGAGAGAGAGATAGACACAGAGTGTGCGTGGGAGAGGGGCAGAGAGAGAGGGAGACACAGAATCTGAACCAGGCTCCAGGCCCTAAGCTGTCAGCACAGAGCTGACATGGGACTCGAAGTCATGAACCGCGAGATCATGACCTGAGCCAAAGTTGAATACTTAACCGACTGAACCACCCAGGCGCCCCTTATTTTATGTAGTTTTTAAATGTGATTGTATATGGAAAAATTTAAGCTTCAGTTTCCAGGTGTTTCTAGCTATAACATAGAAATGTAATTTATTTTTGTATATTCACCTTATGAGCTGCACCTTTGCTAAATAGTTCTAATTGCTGTTTTATAAATTCCTTAGGATTTTCCATGTTCGTGACACATCACTGGCAGATTATCAATTTTACTTTTTCCTTTCCAACACTTACACATTTCCTTTCTTTTTTAGAGCTTTGTTAAATAGAAGTGGTGGGAGGGCACATCTTATCTTATAGTCCTAATCTTAGAATAAGTGTTCAGTACTGAGTACAATATGTGTAGGTTTTTCATAGGAATATTTCCCTTTCTACTCCAAGTGTGCTGAGTTTTTGTTTTATCATGAATGGGTGTATTCTTTGTGCAACTACTAATATGACCTCCTTTATTCTCTTTTTGAAAACATTAATTGATTTTAAAATATCAAAACAATTTACATTCTTGGTATAAGCCCCTCTTGGACATATGTTTTGTTGCTTTCATATGTTGCTGAATTAGATTTGCTAATCTTTTGCTAAGGATCTTTGATTCCATGTTCATGAAAATGGATTAAGGACCTAAATATGAAATATATTGGTCAGTAAATTTTTAACAATTCTTTTACCATATTTTGGTATCAGGTTAGGTAGTATCAATGTTGTGAGGATTGAATGAGTTGGAATACGTGTATGTGTGTGTGTGTGTGTGTGTGTATACACTTAAGATTTTGTGTGTGTGTGTGTGTATGTACACTTTAAATCTATTCTGATATTCTCTACCTTTTCACTGTAGTCTTTACTGCACTTAGATTTAAAGCTACTATTTTGGAATTAACACTATTCCAGTTGAAAACTGTTCTGTTCAGGAATTTTTCTTTTTTGCCCTAGGGGAAAAAAAAATCTTTTAAGAAATGGGATCCTGGTGATCAAAATGATTTGAGAGTACCCTTCGCCCTGACTTCTAGGACTCCAGCTGGTTTTATGTTTAAAAACTGTGGTCCTTCGGGCTCTGGGCTGATGGCTTGGAGCCTGGAGCCTGCTTCTGATTCTGTGTCTCCCTCTCTCTCTGATCTTCCCCCATTCATGCTCTGTCTCTCTCTCTGTCTCAAAAATAAATAAACGTTAAAAAAAAATTAAAAAAAAAAATAAAAACTGTGGTCTTTCCTTAAGTACCTTTCTACCTAAATGGAATGACTTAACAACAGTAATTAAGAACTTCAATGGCCATTATGGGAAACTTTCTATCTCTCCAAAATTACTTTTCTCATAACTGAATTGGACAGCCATCGCTCTAAAATTGTCAAAACTGGGGGTGCCTGGGTAGCTCAGTCAGTTAAGCATCTGACTGTTGATTTCAGCTCAGGTCATGATCTCAGAGTACATAGGATTGAGATCCATGTCGGCTCTATGCTGACAGCATGGAGCCTGCTTAGGATATTCATTCTCTCTCTCTCTCTCTCTCTCTCTCTCTCTCTCTCTCTCCCTCCCTCCCTCCCTCCCCCCCCCTTTCCTGCCCCTCCCCTGCTCATGCTTTCCTTCTCTTTCAAAAACAAATAAATAAACACTTAAAAAATAAATAAAATTGTCAAAACTGAATGGGGGGGTGCATGGGTGGCTCAGTCTGTTGAGTGTCCGACTCTTGATTTCAGCTCAGGTCATGATCCCAGGATTGTGGGATTGAGCCCCTCATTGGGATCCACCTGAGTGTGGAACCTGTTTAAGATTCTCTCTCTTCCCTGCCCCCCCCCCCCCCCCCCCCGCCTATTGCATGTCTGTGCTCTTTCTAAAATTAAAATAAATAAATAAAAACTGAATGGGATACCTGTTTGGATTAGTATTTTGAAGCTTCTGAAAGTTTTTGGGAATCTAAAATTGCCTCTCTGCAAAATACAGTTTCTAAATGAGGCAAACAAACAATTAAAGAGAGAAACAAAGGCTTCTAAAGCCTCTTTTCTGCCTTCCCCATCTTCTTTGACTCTGAACATGTGGCAGCTGTCCTGTGCTCAGGTTCCACCTCTGATGCCATTTTTCTTTCACCATCCCCACCTCATCTATTGTTCCCCCATGGTAATCCTTTCACCAAACTTCCCTTTTCCTCTGAACCTCCCCACCCCCTACTCTCTGGGACCTATTAAAACCTGCCCCTTTATTTATTAAAAAAAAATTTTTTTTTTTTAGTTTATTTATTTGGAGAGAGAGCAAGCCTGAGGGTGGGGGGCAACTCTAGGTTAATGTAAGCTTAGGCTGAACTAAGCTATTATATTTGTTAGGTTAGGTGTATTAATTGCATTTTCAACTTGAGATACATTCAACTTAGATGGGTTTATCAGGGCATAACCTACTATAAGTCAAGAAAGGTTTATATATATGTATAGAGAGAGAATGATTAAAACAAATAGGACAAAATGTAAATAAGTGACAAGTCTGGGTAAAGGATAACAAGAACTCTTCTTCCTAGACTTTTTTTGTTTAAAATTAGGTAAAAATTAAAAGTTACCCACAAAAACCTCATCAAGTTGTTTTTAAACACACACACACACGCACACCAATGGGTGGATTAAACAGTAAATGAGATACAATTGAAGAAAGAATTAGACAACTGAAAGAAAGATCTAAAGAAATTGCCCAAATTCACTATACAGGCAAGAAATCTAAGAAATAAGAGTTTAGAGATATGGGAAATGGAACTAGAAAGTCTAAAATTACTTCTAGATGAAGTATATAAAGGAAGAATGAAGGAAAGTCAATATTTGAAGAGATTATGGTTTAGATTTTTCCAGAACCCTTAAGACAGATCCATACAAGAGACTACCTTAGAGATAAGACTGTCAATATGACATCTTTTAGGAACCTGTATTTAACTACCTTAAACAGGATTGAAGAATCATAAACAATTAAAGGACTTAAATATTTGAGATTGAAGCTTTAAGTTCAAAATAAATACAGTGAATTAAATCATTATATAACTCTTTTGTGCCCATCACTGCGTCAGGCTTTGGGGATTCAAATATGAACAGATATTGTGTTTGCTAGGAATTTTAATTTTTGAGAAGGATAGTTTAACAAGAATGTTTAAGCTACCAGTTACCAGAGAGGTGCTAGTACAGGGAGAAAAGACAAACATAGAAATGGACTATTTCAACATGATAAGCTTAGTGAGAGGAACTGCTATAGTGCTGTAGAGTAGAAAGGTCCTTAATGCAAAGTGGACAGTGTCAGGGAAAACTTAGAGATGATTGTGCTAGAATCTCAGGGGAAGGGTAGACATCAATGTGTCATTAAGTTTTATGCTGTAACATATAATACATACAAAAATATTAAAAGATTACCCATTTTCCATATTTAATTCTGGTAAACCTATTTGGCCCCTTTCAATAGATTTTAAAAGGATTAAACTTATGTCCTTTATATGTATGTATGTGTGGTAATACACACATATGTATATATGTTTCTCACAAGCAGAAATAGTAATGAATATTTTATTAATGTTCATTTCTGAGAATACTCATTTAAGAATGAAGTTATGGCGTTTCTCACTTTATTTAGCTCAATAACGATCTCATCTCTATTTATCTTCTGGGATCAATATTCCCGTATATATCCTTTTACTTTTGTAAGAATTCTTTAGCTAATTCACTATTAATCTTTTAATAAGGAAGATGTTGACACACACACACACAAATATGTCGCCCAATAACTGGTTATGGTTTTGACCCGTTATTCATGAAGGATACAGAATTAATCATTTATTTAGGTGCTCTCACATGGTGACCATATTTCTACATGTAATAGAGTAATATTTCCCTCTGCTCACCCATATGTGATAGTGAATTATTGTATCACCACCATGAATGTTGAACACAAAAGAACACAGGCCTGAATGAAAGGAATAATATAAAAAGGATATAGGAGATTCTTCTCCCTTCTTTTTTCATTCTCATATATAGAATGGAAAATAAATCATTTCACATATATCAATTCACACCAAAGGAGTCACATGGGATGTGAATTTGGCCAATGCCTTTCATCAAAAGATTTCTAAGCATCTCATAAGCATACTCAATAATCCTTTAAATGCTCTTGCAATATTATCATCACATTATAGTGAGAAGTAAATGGAAGCACTGGCATAGTAAGTGATATTTTTATCTTCCATTCAGAAATGTCCTACTAGTTTACAGGCCAGTATTATTATCAACTTTATGAAGCTTAGTGAGATTATGTGATTTGCCCAAACTTAGGGGAGGAATTTGGCATACCATCAAGTCTCTCTGAGTCTTATCTGCTTTACTAAGTTTATCTCTCTCCCCACACATACAATCTCTCAGCTCTGCTACTCAAAATGACATTTAGTGTTTTAAAGAGAAGCTCAGAGCATGTAATTTTGTGTTTTTGAGGTGTCATTCCTGGTTCTTAATTAGAAATCAAATGAAAGTTCGTATTTTCTAGAGTAATTTCTTTAATATTGTCACCAGTGTTAGTAATGTATAATGAAACTCTCGGGGCGCCTGGGTGGCGCAGTCGGTTAAGCATCCGACTTCAGCCAGGTCACGATCTCGCGGTCCGTGGGTTCGAGCCCCGCGTCAGGCTCTGGGCTGATGGCTCGGAGCCTGGAGCCTGTTTCTGATTCTGTGTCTCCCTCTCCCTCTCTCTCTGCCCCTTCCCCGTTCATGCTCTGTCTCTCTCTGTCCCAAAAATAAATAAACGTTGAAAAAAAAATTAAAAAAAAAAAAAAGAAACTCTCTGCTTGTTCTTTTCTGACAGAATCAGATAACCCTATTCAGGATACTATCATGTGATAAATTAAATAAAATAGGGGAGGATAGTCTTAGTAATATGACTGATCCTACAAACATAGTTACTTTCTATTTCTCTTCATATGAAATTGCCTGTCAAATGTATTTATCTTTCCTAAATGCTGAAGAGCAAAATGCCGGTAGCAACCAGGATTTTGATCCCAATGAATCTAAACTTAGTATACCTAAAAATGGAGCATAGTAGTTAAATTATGGGCATAGGTATAAATTTGGGTTAGATTGAAAGTAGAAAGTAACCTGCAGAGGTTATAAGCAGGGGAAGAAACTAGGATACAGTAGATAGGTGCCCATTTTAAAAAGTATTTTTAAACTGTGGTAAAATATACATAACAAAATTTACTATTTTTTTACTCTGTTTTTGTAAAGTTTACTATTTTAAATTATTAAGTGTACAGGTCGGTGGCATTCAGTATATTCACATGTGCAACTATCACTGTCATGTATCTCTAAAATGTTTTCCATCTTGCAAAACTGAAACTTTATACCCATAAAACAGTAACTCCCTATTCACCCTTCCTCCCAACCCCTGGCAACCATGCTCTATTTTCTGTGTTTATGAATTTGACTACTTTAAGCACCTGAGTGGAAACATATAGTATTTGTCCTTTTGTGATTGACTTATTTCACTTAGTATAAGGTCTTTAAGGTTCATCTATGTTGTAGCATATGTCAGAATTTCTTCCTTTTTAAGGCTGCCTAATATTCCATTGTATATCTGTGGTACATTTTGTTTACTCATTCATCTGTTAATGGACACTTGCATTGCTTTCACATTTTGACTATTGGAAATAATGCTGCTATGAACATGCGTGTACAAATACCTGTTTGTGTCTCTGCTTTCAATTCCGTTGGCTATGTACCCAGAAGTGGAATTGCTGAATCATATGGCAATTCTACATTTAATTTTTTGAGGGACTGCTAGACTGTTTTCCACAGCAGCATTTTACAGTCCTGCTAGCAGTGCACAAACATTCCAGTTCTCCATACCGTAGCCAACAATTTCTGGGGGGTTTTCTGGGTTTTTGATAGTAGACATCCTAATGGTTGTGAATGGTATCTCACTGTGGCTCTGATTCGCATTTTCCTAATATTAGGGATGTTGAACATTTTTTCATGTTTATTGGCCAGTTGTATATCTTCCTTGGAGAAATGTCTGTTTGATCATTTGCCTTTTTGGGGGGTGTCATTTTTTTAAACCAATGTAGTAACCACAAAAGCTGCTTATAACTTTATAGAAGTCCCAGAGATATATCACTTTTATTTATTTATTTTTATTTTTTTAACGTTTATTTATTTTTGAGACAGAGAGAGACAGAGCATGAACAGGGGAGGGGCAGAGAAAGAGAGACACACAGAATCTGAACCGGGCTCCAGGCTCTGAGCTGTCAGCACAGAGCCTGACGCGGGGCTTGAACTCACGGACCGTGAGATCATGACCTGAGCCGAAGTCGAACGCTTAACCCACTGAGCCACCCAGGTGCCCCGAGATATATCACTTTTAATTGCCAACGAATACTGGTGGCAAGTGAGTAAATACTTTAGGAAAATATTGCTTCCATATATCTAATCGAGTTTTGTATGTTCTTCCTTTATAATATGCTTCAACCATCTCTTCCTCTATGTTGCTATTAACATCATCCTTTTACACCTAACATAATTTCATGCTTACGCTACAGTTGTGGATAAAAGAGCGGTTAAAAAAAAGGGTAAAACATGCTTAATTTAATAATATATTTTGTGTGGGCCCAATTCTAATAGAATAGTAAAGGTAGATTGTCATAAAATCCTCTGGTAGGTTTGCTGTTCTTTACCTCTTCTTTAACTCCTCCCCTTCAATTCAACAAAGATTTATTATGCACAGGACCTGAGATCTGCATTTCTTCCCTTCAAGCTGTGTGATAGCGGGCATGTCACACCACCTCTTCCTTATTGGATGAACTGAGTGATTTCTTAGCCTTCTTTTCATGATTCATGCAAATATTACCAGGTGTTGGTTTGGATCCCTGAATTATCTGAAAGCCATATCATCCACAATAAGTTATGTTTTTAGAGTTATTATAGAAAATAACAGTCTAACTTTTCTTATTTGCTTTTATGTATTTCCTTGGGCCTTTAGATCAACACTAGCAACTAAACTGGAAACCTTTTAAATCCAAACATTAGTTACTTTCTGTAAGAATTAATCATCAGTGTTAAAGCAATAATATTTTGAAAGTTAATATCAGGGTAGGGTTTGTTTCCTTCTAATAAGCAGTATTACACCTTAGTATTTAAAAACAAAGGATAGTTAGCTAAAATTTAAATTAAAAATTAAAAAAAAAACAAAGGATAAAAAATGCTGTGCTGTGTATTTTAAGTTTTGAACTCTACTTCTGAAATTTTATAAAATACTAAAACATCTCACACACCTGAATAGGGTACTACATATTCCAAAACTACACACACACACACACACACACACACACACACACACACACACACTTTTTGGGATCATCTGCCATTTTTATTTGTTCATAGCTCTAGTCTCTTCCTGCTTCATTGAAAATTCACATTAAATTGATTTCAGGTGGACTTCTAAAAGATACAAGTAAATTTTCAAAGTGATTTAATCAATTCCAAATAATGTTATGTGCTAAGCTAATGTAGGTATAATAGCAAAATTAAGTGATAGATTAAATTTTTGTATTTAATATTTGCTACTCCATAGTGTTTGTAAATTGTCCATCTCTTCTATTTTTTTCTTGTTCTTGTCACTTGTTTGAAAGTCAATAAAAAAAACACCTCAATAGTCACTTATTTAAGAATAGTCATTTTCTAAGATGTAAGATTTTTGTTTTTTATAATTCAAATTTTACCATACAATCCTTTTTTTTGCTTTATGCTCAAATTCTCTAATATTTTAGATAACGTAATTTCTGTTTCTCAGGGTTCAAATTACTTTTAACGCTGCATTTGTCACCGGGAAAACTAGTTTTAATTTATATTGACCTTTTTCTCCTTTGAGCATTTAGTCTGCATTCAATAAAATGTTGATGACTGCTCTTTAGAAGACAGCTGTACGAAATAAAGTATTATAAATATTCAGCTTTCCTTTCTAAGCATTGTCACCAACAGCTGGGCATCCAGTTTAGCAGAACAGATTTTGCACAGAGAGAGCCTGGCATGTTCCTGAATCAGTTTAGTGAGAGACAAAAAATAGTTTCTTATGGATTGGGGACTTATAAAGACATAGAGCATCTGTTCCTCAGTTAAGTCATAGTCTGGTAGCACTGAATCATGTTTAAAGCTAAAATAATGGGCAAAACTTTTTTCACCTTGTTCATACCTTTATTTTAATACCTAGTACATTATTTCTGCAAATAATATACTTTCAACATCTCCATTAAGGGTGTATAAATTATTTTGTCCTTATGTATAATTTCTCAGTAGTGGTATTTTAAAACAAACAGATTAATTTTTACTAAAATTATTTCATAATATGACTTTAATGCTTGAATTGTACAATAGTACATGTGTGTAGAACCATATATAAAAATCCATTTAAATATTTCATTACAATTCCATATTGAAATATGCTATTAAAAAACCCAGTTTCATAGCCATGAAAATTGCTTTGCTTTCATCATATGGTATTCTGCTTTAGTTGGCAAAGTAACTCAGAATCTTTGTTTATATTTATTACTCTTAAATATTTGGCTACTTAAAGCATGTAAATCTAAGATTTCTTTAAATATTTTGTTTGCAGTGTTAAGAGATCACTGAAATTGGATCACCTCTTAGAAGCAAAAGTAAGTACTTGTGAGTTTGTAATTGCATAACAAGAATGTATTTTTAATTTTTTGACAGCAAATTTACCTTAATAAATAGAAATTTTTTCAAAAAAACATTGTGACATAATTGGGATTGGTACACCATTTTCTTTATAAAATATTGTTGGTAAATCCAGTGTATTGAAGTTCCTGGCCAGAATAGGGTTTTCATTTAAGAGGCAAATTATTTAGAAACCTTCTTGATGAGATAATTCAGTAGAAATTAATTTACTGTTTGTGGAAAAAGATATTCTGCCTTTAAATGCGCAAGAAACAATATGGAACAATGGCAGTGCTTTAATCTGCATTCTATAATCTGCTAAATTGAAATAAAAACATTAACAGCATTTTTATATCAAAAATGTAATTACCTCCCTCAGCTATGCTAGCATAATTAAACAATAAAATACTAACACTGTAATAAATTTCACCATGGTTGTCACAATAAAAATAAAATTGTACTGTTGCTATTACTTTTTGTAAATCTAGTCATAGTACATTTCCCAGTGCCAGCATATCATGACATATGTTGGTTTATTATCTTTTCATACCAACTATGGAGCTAGATACAAATACTAATACTGAGATACTTATGGCCTCAGTAATCTTAAATGCAAGTAAATTGATGAGAAAGTAAATTGAAACAAATAGCTAGTCAATAAATGGCACCCCTACAAAATCCCATATGAGAGTGCCACTTTAAGAAATGGATGTTATATGGAATTTCTCTTTGGAATACTCACTGATATTTAACAATTTACCATTTTTAAAACTTCCTAGATGCTTTTTTAAAAAATTTAAACAAAAGTGGCAATATAATGCAATGCCACTAAAAAAATCATTAGCAGTGTAATTAGCAATTTAGAGTACCATTATCCAACTTGTTCTGTACAGAATGCAGCTGTGACTGTAATTCTGCATCTGTTTCTTTGGTCAGAATGGTATTTTGGTAGACGAGTAGTCCAGCTTGAAATGAAATACTGTTCTTTCCTATCCCCAAACCATTCTTTGGGATATGGTAACGTTATTTGAATAGCAAAGAATAGCCATTTAGGAATTCATCCTTTTTATGAAGTACAATTGTCACCATGGCAGGCTTTCTATCCATTTTTACTTCAGATTAGGATGTGTCAAGGTAGACAGCACCACAGCTAATATCCTGTATTAGAAAAATACATTGTTATGTTTGGCCCAATTCTATACCTTTAAACCAAAGGGACTTAGCTAGCTTGACTTAGCTTGGTATCACATGGCCACCACTTGCTAAATGCAGGTTCCTAGCATCTAATTTGGGCCTTTCTTCAACATTTCTCTTCTATTTTCTGACCTATTTCTGGTAATTTCTGCATTTGTACTCTTGCCTCATCATTTGCAGCTCTGTTTGCATGTTAGAATGGACAGCTTTTGCTCTGGTGCTAAGTCTAGCTAGGATTCTACCTTTAGCTACATTTATGCTTCCATCTACTCCACTCTGCCCTAGAGCAGCCTGGCTCCACAAATCTACCCACAAGTCAGTGATCCTACTGAGGCTGCCTTTGCCCATGCAAAGGAAAATCAGGCATTTAAGACTTACACCTGTAATTCTAAGAGTACCTAATTGCTATAAAACTACAGAGGAACTATAAAACTACATAGTAACTTTATGGTCATTTTGCCTTACCAGTATGATACTGAAGGAAGAAGACTGGTATCCACAGAAAGGAGATGACTCTTATATACCAGTTGCTTAAAGTGGAGCCTACTCATTCTAATCTACTGCTGTTTCCTCTCTCAGAGATGTTCAGAACTCCCAAATCCCATTGTTCCTAAAGCAGCTACAGCCCTTCATGGAGATTAATGCTCCATGATGTTAGGACAAATCTGCAAAAGTCATTTTCCTTATGAGTCTCCTAATGGGGAAAACAGAGGTGTGAATCATACCCTGTGACCTTCCTTTAAAATCTAGAATGTATACTGTAAGTACCATGATTTGCTGGACCTTTCAAATTATTGATGGTTAGTGAGGAGTAAAGAAGGTTCCAGTTTATCATTACCTACAGTATTTGAGCTGCTCATATTGCCCTCCTAGCACTGTTTCTAGACGGATTTTCAGAAATAAAGATGAATTATTTATTACAAGCTGCTGCTAATCGCAGTTCAGATGAATTTGTAGGGACAACTGGCCGCCTGGTCATATACCTAGTCTCATTCAGGCCACCTCAGAGAAGGAGTGGAATAAATAGATTGTAGAGATGGGAAGAGAAGGAATAACAAGGCCTACCAAGGCCAACTCAGTAGGCTTGCTGCTAGAAGGAATAACAGTGCAAGTTTGGGGGGAGGTTTGTTAATTTAGACATGGGTGCCCAAGCTAGATTACTCTGTTACTATTGATTGGTAGAACACTGCTAAGTCTCATTATTCCTAGCACCTAAACTTGTCTTATCTCTCTGAGACAAGGTTTCTGCTGACTCCTGAAATTAGAAAGAACTTTGAATTTCAGGGCAGTAGGAGATTTTATAGCTCACAGTCTGCAGTCTTACTGATCTGGTTCAAATCTACTTTCTTCTCTCCCTCCCTCCCTCTCCAAGCTGAGTGTGGAGATTCTCTCTCTCCCTCTCCCTCTGCCCCTCCCCTGCTTGCACACATACTAGTGTGCTCACACACTCTCTCTCTTAAAATAAATAAAACTTAAAAAAAAATCAGGATCCAAACAAGTTTTATACATTGTAATGTTTCTTATAGATCTTAAGTATTTTTAAATCTTGTTAAACTTCACCTTCTTTTTTTTTTTTTTTTGTACAGTAATTTATTTTGAAAAAACTGACGTATGTGTTTTATAAGCATATTCCACATTCTGGAGTTAGTTGATTCTTTTCTTGTAGTGTCCTTCAAATGATTTCTCTATTCTTCATATTTCCTGTAAAACTTGCAGTTAAAGTTGGAGGCTTGATTAGATTCTGGTTCAAATTTTTTATAAGAATAGTTCATCAATAATCTATGTACTTCCTATTTGCATCCCCTCAGGAGCACAAAATGATCTGATTATTGGGTTCAGGGGTTATCAGCCTGATCTACCCATAATAAAATTCGCCATTAATCTGTCCTCCAATGTTTTTTGTTGTTGTTGTTGAGATGATCATGTGGGTTTTTTCCCCTTTATTCCATTAATATGATGTATTACATTGATTGGTTTAAATCAATTTTGTTTTCACAGGCAAAATCCAACTTGGTCATAATGTGTAATTCTTTTTATTCACGTCTTGTTTCAGTTTGCCAGTATGTTGAGGATTTTGGCATCTATATTCACAAGGGATATTGGTCTATAGTTTTCTTGTGATATATTTGCCTGGTTCTGATATCAGAGTAATTCTGGCCTCATAGGATGAGTTATAAACTGTTCCCTATTTTTGGAGAGAGTTTGAGAAGAATTGATATCAATTCTTCTTTAAATATTGGTAGAATTTAGCAGTGAAGCTCTCTGGTCCTGGACTTTTCTTTGTTAGAAGCTTTTTGAATATTGATCCAATCAATTGATCCATCAACTTGCTGTTGATGTATTCTGATTTTCCATTTCTTTATGATTTAGTCTTGCTAAGTTGTGTATTTCTGGGAATTTGTCCATTTCATCTAGGTTATCTAATTTGTGGACATAACATTGTTTATAGTACTCCCTTAACTCCTTTTATTTCTCCAAGATTGATTTTAATATCTCCCCTTCATTCCTGATTTTAGTAATTCTAATCTTCTTTTTTTCTTTTTTTTTCTTTCTTGGTCAGTCTAGCTAGTTTTGTTGTCTCTTCAAAGAACCAACTTTTGGATTCGTTGACCTTCACTATCTTCTTATTGTCTATTTCACTTGTTTTCTTTTTAATATTAATATTTATTACTTCTTTTCTTCTGCTTCCTTTGGGTTTAATTTGCTCTTTTTCTAGTTCCTGAAGGTAGAAGTTTGGGTTATTGATTTGAGAGTTTCTTTCTTTCTTCCTTCCTTCCTTCCTGTTTTTTAAGTAATCTCTATGCCTAACATGGGCCTCAAACACACAACCTCAAGATCACACGACCTCAAGAGTTGCATGCTCTACCAACTGAGCCAGCCAACTACCCCAGCTTCTTTCTTTTGTAGTGTAGCTGTTTAAATTTCCCTCTGACTCTGAATACTGTTTTCTCTGCATCCCATAAGTTCACATAGGTTTAAAACAACAACAACAACAACAACAACACATAAGTTATTTATTTTGAGAGAGGGGAGCAGGGGAGGGGTGGGGGGGAGGAGAGAGAGAGACAGAGAGAATGAATCCCAAGCAGGCTCTGCACTGTCAGTGCAGAGCCTGATGTAGGCCTCAAACACAAATCATGAGATCATGACTTGAACTGAAGTTGGACACTTAACTGACTGAGCCACTCAGGCGCCCCTGCATCCCGTAAGTTTTTATATACACTGTATTTCATTTTTGTTCTTCTCAATGTGTTTTCTAATTTCCCTTTGGATTGGTTATTTAGGAGTGTGTTGTTTAATTTCCACATATTTTTGTATTTTCCAAATATTCTTGTTATGAATTTCTAATTTAATTCCATTGTGATCAGAGAACATTCTTTACATGATTTCAGTCTTTTTAAATTTACTAAGATTTGTTTTATGGTCTAACATATCTTCTGTCTTTGCAGATGTTACATGTGCACTTGAGAAGGGTGTATATTCCACTGTTGTTGGATGGAGAGTTCTATAGATGTCTGCTAGGTCGAGTTTGTATATAGTCTTGTTCAGGGCTTCTGTTTTCTTGCTGATTTTCTGTCTAGTGGGTCTATCTGTTATTGAAAGTGGTACTATAGTTGGATTTTCTATTTTTCCTTTCAATTCTGCTGGTTGTTGCTTCTTATATTTGGAACTCTCTTGTTAGACAAGTGTGTGTGGGGGGGGGGGGGACAATAATTGTTGTATGTTCTTTAGTATTTTTTTTTTTGAGCACCAATAAGTCTTTATTTGTTCATTGTGTTTGTTTGGGGGAAAGAGGAATGGTAAAGGATCAGCATATAGCAAAAGTATAGTGGAAAGGAAAGGAAGTACCCAGTACAGCAAAATCAACCACCGAATAAACACGCCCTGGTAATAGGGTCACCAAAGCCCACAGGAGCACAGTCTTCTGCTGTTCAGTAATGAGAGGAAGATATCAAGGAAAGAACAGATAGGTATACAAAGGAGTACTATTCAGCAATCAAAAGGAACACACTATAACCCCATACAACAATGTATATGATCTTAAAAACATGTTGAACAAAAGAAACCAAAGACAAAAGTTACATACTTAATTTATATGAAGTTCAAGAATAAGTAGAAGTATCTGGGATTATAGGAATGAGAAAGTGGTTCTGGGCTAGGGAGTGGAAATTGAGTGGACAGGTATACAAGGAAATCTAAGATGGTGAAATGTTGTCTATCTTGGATGATACTTGCATCGGAGTATACAATTATCAGAACTCATTAAGCTGAAAACTTAAACTCTGTGCATTTTAATTATGTAAATCATACTTTAATAAACAGACAAAAATATATTTGAGGTGAAATTCACTTTATATTCTGAAGAATATGAGGATTTATGAAGGAATGATGGGAAACAGCCTTGAAAACATTTCATTAAAATCTTCTTGAGGATTATAGTGCAAAAGAATATCAGAACAGTGTTATCTTTAATATTAAAATTAATATTTTAGGGGCACCTGGGTGGCTTAGTTGGTTAAGCGTCCAACTTCAACTCAGGTCATGATCTCACAGTGTGTGAGTTTGAGCCCCACGTCGGGCTCTGTGCTGACAGCTCGGAGCCTGGACCCTGCTTTGGATTCTGTGTCTCCCTCTCCCTCTTCCCCTCCCCTGCTCACGCTCTGACTCTCTCTTTCAATAATAAATAAACGTTAAAAAAAATTTTTTTAATTAATATTTTAATATTTTTAAATTGTAGAACAATAATGAACACAAATAGAAACTCCAGTGTATCACCTTTTTTAGCCAATGTTTTATTTTTCCTATTAAAATATTTTTGAGTTTATTTTGAGAGAGACAGTGTGAGTGGGGGAGGGGCAGAAAGAGAGAATGCCAAGCAGTCTCTGCACTGCCAGCACAGAGTCCAATGTGGGGCTCGAACCCACAAAGCCAACCACGAAGCCAAACCTGAGCCAAAACCGAGAATCAGATGCTTAACCAACTGAGCTACCCAGGCGCCCCTCCTATTAAATTTTTTTTTATCAAAATAAAATTAACTATTATGAAATCCACAGATGTTGAGTGGACAATCCAGTGAATTTTGACAAATGTATACCCCTGTGTGTCAGACATCCAATCAAGAAATAGAATGTTTCCATCACCACAGATCTAATATATTGGTTATATTCTTTCCCTGCTGTCCCTGGAAGATCATGGAGGTTAGTGCCAAATGCTTCGGTTTTCATAACTACTATTACAAATAACAACAAAACCCCAACATTATTAGAACCATTAAGGATGATAATTGTGGCAGCTGATAAGAAGTTAGTTGATCTCTGTGACTGTTCTAGGAACCCTAGGCCCAAATTGTGAAAAGTCCCTGAGAGAGCTAGTATTTAGAGTGTTTTAATATAAATTCCATAATAGTACTAGTAATGCATAATAATGTCTTAGGTGTGACATTCCTATGACCTAATTAACCAGTGTAAGGTTATAAAGAATTACCTCCCTTTAATTGCCCTAATTTTTCTTTTGTTTCTGGTTGCCCACATACCTACAGTACCTGGGTTTTAAATATTTCGCCGATAGGATAGGCTAGTAGTTCATAATAATAATAGCAGATCCTTTCCATCATATTTCATCCTAAAAGAACCCTTAGTTAGTACTTTCCAGATGGTTTATAATAGGTAAAAATCAATGAAATACAGGCACCTTTTTGGTAGACTATGCTTTAAACAAAGTGACAAAGCAAGTTACAATTTGTGAAAGATATTGAAGGAGAATGTCATATATTTGAAATTATGAAGTGAACATTCATTTTTTTTTTTTTTGGACAGAAAAATCAATGCCCAAATTTTAGTTTTGCTAACATACAAGGTTTGACCTCTTTACAAAGAGTACAGTGGTATTTGGGCTGATCATAGAATTTTTTTCTTAATAGTGGTGTGAAATATCTCTAAGGACTCACTAAATATTACAAGCAGTTATAAATTATTATAGAATTGTGACTTATTGATTTCTCTTTCCTTAATTTTATTCACATCCTGAATTCTTTCCCTTCTCTAGCTAAATCTAGGCTTCTCACTTTTCTTTCTTTGTTTTCTACAGGATCTGGTAGCTAGCCCTCCTTATTGCTGAGTGGAAAGAATGCCGAACTTCTCATATAGAAGCTCAGTCTTCCCTGAAATCCCAACCTTCTTAACTGTTCCTGGTGTGGGTTAGGTGGGCTCTAGGATCACTTTTAAGCATCTTCAGGGTTTTAAAGGTAGAGGACCTTGGTAAAACTTTAAGAGGAAAAAAAATCTTAGAGAGGTAAGATTATGCCCTTATGTGTATCCATAGTCAGTTATATAAAAATGTGTTATTTATTGAAGAATATTTAGTGGGATAGTAGGGGACAGTAGATTTTCGTTTTTCCCTCTTTGTATAGTAATTGTAGACAGACATTTTTCCTTTTAACCAACATAGATGGCCAAAAAAAAAAAGCAGAAGAGAAGCCTCAGTATTTTAAGGTGAGGGGAAAATACACACACACACACACACACACACACACGTGTGCACACAAAGACTTATTTTATGAAAGCTAGAAAATGGTTTTCAAGGAGAAATGTATGATCTATAGTTGTAATGTTTAGATATTTGGCAATTGGAAAAAATAATTTTTGGTAAAATAGGAAAACAGATAGACATAAATGTACATTAGGGTAGTGACTTTCATTTCTTGTACATACACAGTGAAATAGTTCTGGGCAATAAATTCTTGGAAAGGTAGGGTAGGATTGGATAAATGTCATAGTTTATGACTGAATACATATAAACAGGTGAAAACTCAAGGTGGAGCGGTAATAATAACCACCTGATAAAGAGACTTAAAACCTTTTCACCTTACAAAAAAGATTGCTTTAGAGTCATAACTTGATATTATAGTTTGATTTTTAAAAAAGGTATTAGTTATATTTGTGGCTACTATGGATACATAAAATAAAGAATGGAATGCCTTTTGTTCCCCCAATACAAAAAAAGTATTTATCATATAAAACCTTAACTGTAAAAAAAAAAAAAAAAACCAAAAACTGATGCTATAGACACTGGAACTAATACCAAGATTATTGAAAAAGGTGATACAGCCACTATTTCTGCCATAGTGTCTTAGAAATAAAGAACAGTTGACAATGAAGAATTATGTAACTATTTCAGGTCAGCTACCAAACAAAAGTTTAATTCTATAATGTTGGCAATATCATAAGCTTTCAGACTTTTTGTTATGCCCCCAATCCAGCCTATGCCATCTGTATCACCAGATTTCAGGTTTTTCGTACCTTTATTTTAACTTATCTAAACTTCACCTTTCTTCCTTACAAGAATCCTTCTGTAAGATTACTGCAGCCCACCTTGATTTTTCCTTTCCTCTCAGTTTTTGGTAACACCTACGCTACTGCTAAGACCTCTTCTCTGTTGTTTGTTCAGAGAACAATTTGTTCTCTTTCTTTGTACACATTAGTTAGTAAGTGCTGGGTGATGAGTAAGCATTACAGAAAACAATTTAAAGGGAATTCAGAAGAACAAGCAGTTAATAGTGTGATAATGGGTGTCAGGAGGAAGTGGATCATAAATGAGGACCTAAACGAAAGACTAGATCTTCGGGAAGATAAGAAAGAGGGCATTCCAGCTAGATCACAGAATGAGCTGAGGCCCAAATGTGCATAGTCTAAGTGACTGAGACTACAGGGGTCATTTCACATTAGATGAGAACGAATGAACAAATGAATGTATTCAAGGTAGAGTGGCTTAGCCAAGGTTACTGGACTGTTCCTTTTACATCATTCATTCATCCACACATTTTTGAGTCCTAGGGTACAAAGATGAAGAAATGACATTTATTTTCAGGAACTCAAATTCTAATGGGGCAGACAGAAATGTAAACAATTATTAAAATTTACTGTCTCCAGGGGTACCTGAGTGGCTTAGTCAGTTTGTGGTAGAGCCCCTCCCTAAGGAATGTGGTAAAAACCTCAAGACAAGGAAGACAGCCTGGCTCTGTGCTCATGCGCAACATTCCTCTTGACTCTCTAACATGGACCGCCCAATCGGCCTGTGTGTTATCATATATGGAAGACAAAGGAGCAAAAATTGTACAAAAGGCAACACACACACACACACACACACACACACACACACACACTCCGCTGCACTCAGGGCTCAGCCTTTTGGAGGTCTTAGCCTGCTGAGCCTGTGTTGGCACAAATAAATCTGCTTCCTGGAAAGAAAAGCCTCAGTATCCCGACACTCTGTGTATGACTGGCCTCAACAAGTTAAACACCCAACCCCTTTGTTTTTAATATAAGGATTATTTTAGGCTGGCTATTTTTTTTTTAAAGTTTATTTGGAGAGTGTGAGGGACAGAGAGAAAGGGGGAGAGAGAATACCAAGCAGGCTCTGCTGTCAGCACAAAGCCCAATGCGGGACTTGACCTCAGGAACCATGAAATCATGAGCTGAGCCAAAATCAAGAGTTGGATGCTTAACCAACTGAGCCACCCAGGCACCCCCAAGCACTCAACTCTTGATCATGAGATTGAGCCCTGCTTCAGGCTCCAGTCCCAGCGTACTTAAGATTCTCTCCCCCTCTTCTCTGTCCCTTCTCTGCATCCCCCCTACTCACATGGGTGCTCTCTCTCTCAAAAATAAAATAAATAAAATTTACTATCGCCAGTAAGAGGTATGTGCAAGGTGTATGGGAACACAGAGGAGAAAGCTGCAGAGAGGATTTGCATAGGATAGACCAAATTCTCAAGGCCCTTAAATGCCATACTCAATTGTTTGAACATTATTTTGGTTATCCTTAAGACAAGTCACTGTGTCAGAGCAAATTTGTGAAGGTTTAAGACAGCACTTATCCTTCCTAGGACTTCCTTGTGGATTTTCGTAAGAGAAACTTATGACAGTTTCCCTGGCCTAGCCCCATAATTATACTTCAGGTCCAGCAGACGGCAAAAGTCAGGATATAATTGGGAGAGTCAGTCATCTCTAAACTGTTTGGAAATACCATCTCAGATGGTAGTAAACTTTTAATATTAAAATTTCATAAATATCAAGTTGAGATGCCCTAATTAGTGTGGAGACCTGAAATAGCTACAAAAGTTGAAAAAATAGTGTTCACTTTGGAGGTGGTAATGGAGTATATTTAAAATCTGAAAGAAAGATCAAGGAAAATCATACTGGTTTGAATTTTGCAAGTTTTAAAAGACATTCTCAACTAAATGTATTTTTGTCTCAAATTAATATTTATTTTCAGTCATTTGATTCTTCAAAAATCCCAAGGAAGAACAGTATTACAACTTACTCTCCAACAACTGGAACTTGTCAAATGAGCCCATTTGCTTCTCCTGCAAGCTCTAAAGAACAAGACCACAAAAGTGAACCATCAAATGGTTAGTTGAACATTCTTTTCCATTTATTGTAATATTTTTCTACTTATTGGCTAAATCAGAATTTTTATTTAATAATATATGGATCTTGCTGCAGCTGATTTTTCTTAAAGAATTCAACATAAAGAAGGCTAGAATATAGGTACTACTTTGGACATAAATGTAAACTTTCTAGGCACTTATTTTAAAATGCTACTGCAGACTTTGTTCCCTTACTGTCCCATCCATTAAACAGAAATTATGGTCTGACTGCCTTCAGCTACTATCAATTACAGTGGTTACAGATACACCCCATAACAAGCTATCCATCATGTGCATAAATTAAAGGGCATATAATTCAGGTACTGCTGCACTACAGTTTAAGAAAGATACCTCTAAATGTTATTTTTATTCATGTTGTCCGTTTAGTTTTATTCACATTTCGTTTATCTTTATATAGCTTGCTTTTATTTATTATATTTCATTCCCTTCTTTTCCTTTACTATTTTAAATGGATTTGCAAAAAAGTTGTAGTTTTCCACTAGAGGATAGCCTAATTTTACTATGAAATTGTTTATTTTGAAATATTGTTAATTTTGGCCATGCATATTTCTTGTTCTCTGGTAGTTTATTGCTAAAATATTTTTTAAAGATATATGAATCTAGATTTCATAGGTTTAATTTTTAATATTACAAAAAGTCATGAATTAGTAACATGTCAAGTTTCTGTAATATAAAATTCTAAGTAGGCTCAAATTTAATAAAATATATTTTAGATGTGCTGTGATTAGCCTAATTCATATTTTATTGTTTAACATTTATTGAGTGCTAAGAATATACTAGAAGCCACACAGAAACAAAGAAATCTCATTTTACCCAATTTGTTGTAATGAAACCTATAATAAGATCTTAAACTTTTGAATGACTTTTATTTTACTTTAATCAAATGCTTTTTATCTTAAAGCTATTACTATTAGGTTTGCTTTCACAAAAATATATGAAGATGTATACATTTTCTTCAAGCTCTATCTGTTTTTAATACACTTGATATATCTTTTGTTTAAAATTAAAAATTAGTGCCTTAAAGATGGCACATCACCATACTGAAATGTGAATAGATTTTAAGTGGATACCTGCTCGATTTCCATATTGAAATTAAATATGGACTTAAGGGAACATTCCTTTTGCCTATAAAAAGACTGGTCACGTGATCCCAGTTGACATTTAAGTGGATAATTATCACAGATTATAGTACTAAGTAAGCTCTTTTTTAAAAAGTCATACAGCAAGGTTCCTGGGGTGCTGGTAATATTCTATTTCTTAACTTACATGGTGGTTATACTGGTTCATTAAACTGTACATATATGTCTTATATATTCTTTGATATATATATCTCACATACAAAAGTCTCAAAATAGGAGAATTCTCTAGGATCTTATATCACATTATGTCATTTGTAATCATTACATTGCTCATCCTGATATGTCATCTTATACACATTTTAGAAATAAGAAAGTCTGACTCTTATGAAGTAATTTAAGTTCCAAATGATCCCATAACTTCTATTAACAGTTCTCAGTTTTTAAATATTATACAAAACATAAGGTGCAACTTAAATAAGCTCTTTTATTTAAATAGCATTTTCAAGGGCGTTTTAGGTGCAATTCACTTCCCATCACACTTAGGATATAATTCAAAACCTTATCATGACTCTTAAGGCCATATATCATCTAATACCTGACCACCTCGTCTATCTCATTTTCTACTACCCTTCCCATGTTTACACTACCTTAACCACTCTTACTATCTTGCTATTAATCAATCATGTCAAACTGCTTCCTGCCACAAGGTCATTGCACTTGCACGTCTCTCAACCTGAAATACTCTTCCTCCTAAAATACTCTTCTTTTACGTATTTCTTTTCTTTTCTTTTTTTGTTTTTAAGTTTGTTTACTTTGAGAGAAAGAGAGAGAGTGCAAGCAGGAAAGGGGCAGAAACAAAGAGACACAGAATCCCGAGCAGGCTCTGTGCTGTCAGCATAGAGCCCAATGTGGGGCTCAAACTCACAAACTGTGAGATCATGCATGGTCTGAGCCAAGATCGAGTCAGATGCCTAACCAACTGAGCCACCCAAGCACCCCTTCCTCTGGGTATTTCTACATACTTTCTATATACATTTGAACTATGTACTGTGTGAACAGATGACTTAATACCAAATTTAAATCTATTTGTACTTCTAAAAGAAAGAAAGATCTGTTTCTAAGTCTTCCCTCTGCATAGATTCTACATGTGGGCCAAAAATAGGGTGACTGATTCCAGTTTATACTTTGGAGATATGTATATTTATTTACTTATCATTGTATATGTTTCTCACTGTTATATATGTTTATGTGTGTGTATCATTATATTGCTGCCCTCCCCTACTCCTTAGCAAATTTCTCCAAACTATTATGTTTTCGGTGAAGAGGAAGGATGCATCAGACTTAGTATTTAATAATTGAGTGGAAGGATAAACAACAAATTTGCATGGTCAAAGAGAGTCCTTGTGAATTAGACAGTAGATCTGTAGAAATCAGCCAGACTGTAGCAGTGTAATAGCACAGAGAGATAAAGAGATGGAGAATATGATAAAACGATTAAAAAAAATGATGAATAAAATAAGAAGCTCCAACATATGTCAAATAGGAGTTCCACAAGGAGGAAATAGGGAGAATGGGGCTGAGGCAGTATTCTAAGACAAAAGGACCATCAGGGTTTTTTTTATAATTTCAATTTCACAATTAAGGAAAGATGAGAATTTCCAGGTTAGAATAGCATGCTTAGTTTGAGCAGGATGAATTAAAACAAATCCTTACCTAGTCATATCATGGTAAAACTACAGAACATCAAAGACAAAGAGAAACTTTTAAAGGCCACCAAAGAAAAGACATCTAACCTACAAGGGAATGACAGACTGATAGTAGACTTTTCATCTATAGCAATAGATTCTAACAGGAAGTAGAATGATACCAACTAAAAATCACAGCTGATTTTTTTTTATTCAGGAACTGAGGATGAAATAAAGATTTTTTTCAGACAAGGTCAGAAAGGATTTACCATTCACACATACTCCCTGAAAGGACTACTAAAACGTGTACTTACATAAGCAAACTGAGCCTCCAGTAAAGGAATGGACTGCAAAGAGCGATGGTGAAAAAATAAATTAGCAAACCTGGTGGTAAATCTAATTATAAATCTAATTATAAAAATGTGACTACAAACTCCACTGACCATAAAGCAAAAGACAATTTGAGAGATGGAGTTAAAAACAAATAATAGACTGTGATAGCATGGAATATTGATGAGGGAGCAGGAAGAAGCTAAAGTGCTTTAAGATTCTTGTAATTTTTAGGGAGCAGATAGAATATCTGTTAATTGACTTTATAATTGAGTTTTTGTTTACTTGCATGTAAAATGGGGAAAGTAATAATATCTACCCTAGGATTGTTGTGAGAATTAAATAAATTCATATACAAAAAGCACTTAGAACAGTACCTGACATGTATTTAAGTTTTCAACACATATTTTAACTGTTTTTATTAATATCTTTATTTATGTTTTAAGAAAAGATATAGGATGTTTAAGAAAAGAAAGCAAATATTGGCTTTAAAAAAAGTTATAGTTGGCATAAGAATATTAATATGGACCAAAATAGATTTTAAGGCAAAAAAGCTTTATTGAAGATAATAGAACTCTTTACATAGTGGGAAAAGGGAAGAGTCACTATCAGAAAAAGAATCCTGAAACTATGTACATCTAAAACAAAAACTCAAACAAAACATAACAAAATGGGACAGGATTATAAGGAGAGACCCACAAATCCCAAATCATAGTAGATTTTAAACTACCTCTTTCAGGGGCACCTGGGTGGCTCAGTTAATTAAGTGTCTGGCTCTTGTTTTCAGTTCAGGTCATGATCTCATGATTCCTGGATTCGAGCCCCACATGGGCTCCACACTGAGAGTGTGGAGCCTGCTTGGGATTCTGTCTCTCCCTCTCTCTCTGCCCCCCCCCCCCATTCTCCCTCTCTCTCTCTCTCTCTCTCTCTCTCTCCCAAAATAAATAAATAAACTTAAAAAATACTTTAAGAAACTGATGAAATAGATAAAAAACTTAGGACAGACGTAAACAATTTAAACACAGCTAGCAAGCATGATCTAACAAACTGTGGTCAAACAAGTATAATACCTCACACATGATAAAGCATGACAGAACTTTAACAAAAATATAGCCAGTTTGAGAGCACCTAGGTGGCTTATTCAGTTGGGTGTCCGACTTTTGATTTTGGCTTGGGTCATGATCTCAGGGTCGTGAAATCGAGCCCCAAGTTGGGCCCCACACTAAGCACAGAGCCTGCATATGATTCTCTCTCTTTGCCCCTACCTCCCCCCCCCAAAAAAATATATATATAGCCAGTTTGGAGTCACAAATAAGTCTCAACATACTAAAAATTGCTATCAAATTTTCTGACCAAAATTTCATGCAATTAGGAATCAATAATAAAAAGGCAGCCCTCTAAAAATTTTTAGCCCACATGTTTGGAAACCTGGAAACTTCTAAATAATTCATTGTTCAGAAAAATCATAAAGGAAGGTATAAAATATTTAAAATGGAATGATAATGAAAACAGAAAACTTACAGGAAAAATTTACACCTGAATACTGCATTATACTAAAACAGTTCTTAGTGGAAATTTTATACTTATAAATGCATATATTTAGAAAGGAAGAATGATTGGGGCGCCTGGGTGGCTTAGTCAGTCTCACGGTTTGTGAGTTCAAGCCCCGCATCAGGCTCTGTGCTGACAGCTCAAAGCCTGGAGCCTGCTTCAGATTCTGTGTCTCCCTCTCTCTCTGCCTCTTCCCTGCTCATTCTCTGTCTCTATCTGACTCTCAAAAATAAATAAACATTTTTAAAAAATTTTAAAAACAAGAAGGAAGAATGATTGAAAACCCATGAGGCAAGCATTCAACTCCAAAAGATGGAAAAAAATAGAACCTCCCAAAATATAAGAAAGGAAATAGTAAAAGATAGAAACTATTAAATAGAAAATAAGATAATAATAAAGAAAAGCAACAAAATCAAAAGCAGGTTCTTTGAAAAGACTAATCAAATGGTAGATCTCTGGCAAGACTGATTTCTTTTTAAGTGGGAGAAGGGACAGAAATATGTATTTCAAAGGAGCTGATAAATTATCAGTTTAAATATCTGATGAGCAGTTTGAGATATATGAGCCAAATGCTTCTTAATGTGAGTCTAATTTGGGTGAAAGCTTTAAAAACTTACCATTCTGCTTCTCAAATATTAATGTTTTAATAGCTAAAAAGCAATTGATTTTCTCATTGATACCTTTCTTTTCAATAATATAGGAAATATTTTAACAATATTACATTTCCATACATGGGACTCAATAAAAGTATTTTGAATTTTAAAAAAGGAACCATTAGCATTGTTATTTTTCATAAATTGATCCTCTAAAGAGGTTCCTCACTCTCCACTCTTGTTTAATAATAATAATGCGGTTAACTAAAAGAATAACATGATTTCATTTGCCTCTTAGCCTACAGGCTCTAACTTGATCTGGCAATAACTCTTTTAGAAAAAAATTACTAACTAGTGTGTAATACCTTAGACAAATCACTTGAACCTGTCTGGGTCAAGTTTTTCCTCAACTCATAACTTTTGGTTTGGGACCAAATGATGCCTAAGATGTATGTCAACTATAAAGTGTACATATCTGGAAACAGCATAATACCAACCTAAACCTGTTTAAATAAGTGTAGCATCCTGGTTAAGAGAACAATCTTTGTAGCCAGATGACTGGGTTTAGATCCTAACTCTGCCACTTACTAGCTTTAGGGCCTTGGATAAGTTATGTAGTCATTCTGTGCCTCTGTTTCCTCATCTGTAAAATGGGAATAAGAATGACCAATTCAGTTTTGCAGATTAGTTTATATACGTAACACTTAAATCAGTTCCTGGTCCTAAAAATACTGTGTAAGTGTTAGCCATTATCATTAAGGTCATTGATTGTATTTCTAAACATTGTGGTCTGTTGAAAGTTATCTTCACTGGTTAGAGAAAGGGCTCCTTGAGCCTTACCAGAAAGTCTAAATACAATTTTGAATATAGTCCAGATTCAGTGATGGTACATTTTTCATCAGTGTATTGTGAAACTCCTTTAAAGGGAGCCACATACACAACTGTTTGTTATGTACACCTAGCAAGAAAAAGACCATTTATAATCTGTGGCTCTTTAACATATGTTCATTGTTAATAGAATGAAACGAAATCAAGGAAGTAATTATTAAGTAACTGGAATACTCTCTTTTTTTTTTTTTAATTTTTTTAGTGTTTATTTTTGAGAGACAGACAGACAGAGCATTAGTGGGGGAGAGGCAGAGAGAGATGGAGACAGAATCTGAAGCAGGCTCCAGGCTCTGAGCGGTCAGCACAGAGCGCAAAGCAGGACTCAAACTCACAAACCATGAGATCATGACCTGAGCCAAAGTCAAACACTCAACCAACTGAGCCACCCAGGCACCCCTGGAATACTCTTAATGATATAGTAGAGTCTAAACAGTCTCTGATAACTGGTCCAAGTGTTATTCTTAGAGATATTAAAACTCCTCCTATTTAACAGTTGGAAAGTATATCAGAAGCGTAAGTTCTTCCATGAGAAGATGGAGATTAATGCTATTGATTGCATTTTATAGGATAAGATATCTAACTAATCCCCTTACAATAATAAAAATGTTTCAACAGGCATTGACCACCTGGTGAAAATTCAAATAAAGCATTCTTTTACTATTTCTCACCTAACTTTATTGACTGATGGTACTAAAATGTGAAAATTAATTACAAGTTAAAGGAACAAAGTAACTTAATTTTGGAGCTTTATTGAATGCAGACAGCATAGTACAAAATTCAGGAAACTAGTATTAACCTTTAGGCAAAGATTCTCTGAAATAAAGGTTCAATGTGTATCCTGGAATTTCATTTGTAGTTTTCTACAAAACAGATACATTTTTAGCTTGATTGTTTTTAAAAAGAGATGGATTTTAATAGGCTTTTTCCTCAAAGTTCTCTAAAATCATAAATAAAATATTGTTACTGTTTTTCCCTTTAATTCTTTGTTAAATAAACTCTTACTATTTGGAATTTAGGGATATAGACAAGTCAAATAATAAAAAGTTAATAAACAAGAGAGATAACTAGTACTTTAGCACAACTTCTGAATCACAAGATTTTCTTTTTGGGATTTTAAAGACTATTTTGAGATAATTTAGTTACATGATTTTTTTGAAAGAAGCCGCAGATCCAAAGTAATAATGAGGGTAATTATTGTTCATCAGTTTCTGAACCAACTTAGTGAAATTACAAATACCAGAGAATAGAAAATATACTTTGGTATAAGTATATTTGGTATAAGTAAACTTACTTACCAAAGTAAGTATACTTTGGTATAAGTATATTTGGTATAAGTAAAAATGAGCTTTTCCTCTAGTAATAGGAGCAAGTAAGAGTAATGGAATAAGAATTAAGTGAAGAAAAAAGAGTAAACCAGCATTGGAAAGTCCGTTCCAGACTACTCTGATATGTTAATAAATTACATTTGAAAATGTAAAGAAATTGCCTTTGTGTTTTCTGTGTACTGGGTTTCATCTGGAAGTATTGGATCCTCCTGAAGTATTACATAGAGCTGTACTGTCCAATATGTTTAGGTATAGAGCATTTAGAAGGTAGATCAGAATCGAGATATGCTATAAGTGTAAAATACACACCAGATATCAGATGGTGTGAAAAAGAGAATATGAATGATCTCATTAATAATCTTATATTATTATGTGTTAAAATTATAGTATGTTGTGTCTATTGGGTTAAATGAAATATTAAAGTTTATTTCACTATTTTTTTCCTCGAAAGAATTTCACTAGTAGAAGACTTTGAATTACATAAGTGGCTCACATTATATTTCTGTTGGAGAATGTGAGCTAGGTTTTCATGGTAGATTGTATCAAACAATTTTTTTAGAAAAATAATGAGAATGTTGAGTAAGAGTTCTTGTGCCAGTTGTTGAACAAATGGAACTGCATAAAAATACGTAGAGGTTGTCACCAGTTCTACATTTTATTTTATTTATTTATTTATTTATTTTTTACCAGTTATACATTTTTTTTTAATTTTTTTTTTAACGTTTATTTATTTTTGAGACAGAGAGAGACAGAGCATGAACAGGGGAGGGTCAGAGAGAGAGGGAGACACAGAATCTGAAACGGGCTCCAGGCTCTGAGCTGTCAGCACAGAGCCCGACGCTGGGCTCGAACTCACGGACCGTGAGATCATGACCTGAGCCGAAGTCGGACGCTTAACCGACTGAGCCACCCAGGCGCCCCACCAGTTATACATTTTAAAAAGTGATTTCTCTGGACTGTTTTTCAGTGAAAAGTTTGGATTATTCATTTATTTGCTTCCTTATTCATTCAACAAACATTTATTAAAGGCCAGTATATGTAAGACGTTAAGAATCTTTTTGCTAATATGTTCTCAAATATTGTTTGTATTATTGTTGTATTTAAATTAAATTATTGTATTATTATACATCAAATATGTTTAAAGTATATGGATTACTGTACTATGCAGTACAGTAGAAAAAAATAACTAAATGGGGAGCCTATAAAACAATTATCTATGACTAATATTATCTATGATAATAGTAATTGACCACTAATAAGTGCAAACATCATATTCTACCAGAACTATAAAATCAAATTTACATTTCAACCCAGCACACAGATCTTTCCAAGAATTTACTAAATCAATATGCATTTTTTCAATATGCAGTTAAAATCAGGTACGTTGATTCCTAATATCAAATTTATTTTACTGTGATAGCACTAGGAACTCACTATTTTCTAGCTAGAAGCATAGCACCAACCCCTTGTTAACTTTGAGGCAAAAAATAGGGGTGAAATAATACAAACTAGAAACTTTAAAATAATGTTTTTTATTAAACTATCTGATGAAAGTATCCGTCATCTAGTAAAGATTCTTTTTCCTATATAATGTCCTCATGAATAAAAAATTGAGAGATTGGGGGGGGGGGCACCTGAGTGCTTAAGATGGTTGAGCATCCAACTCTTGATTTCAGCTCAGTTCATCATTCAAGGGTCATAAGATTGAGCCCTGCATGGGGCTCTGTGCTGAGTGTAGAGCCTGCTTAAGATTCTTTCTCTCTCTCTCTCTCTCTCTCTCTCTCCCTCTGCTCCTCCTTCACCCAACCTCTCCCACCCCCATGCACTCTTTCAAAATTTAAAAAGAGGGGGGTGGAGATTTTAAAATAAAAAAACAAAATAGCTATTGAAAAGTTATTCATAATAATGATTTTTTTCCCATAACAAATTGCAGGATACTTTTTCTTTTCCTACTCCCTTTTGTCTACCCCTTTAGCTTCTATTTAAACTTTGGCAAACTAATTCTATTTAAAACTTGACAATTTTCCCTTAACTTTATGTTCTTCTTTTTACTGTGTGTATATAGGAAAGAGGAAAAAAATGAATCACCTCAGTTTAAATGAAAGGAAGGAATCTACAACAAAAAACGATGAGTAAGTTTGTTGTTTTTAAAATAATTATACACATGTGTCTTTTTAATTTGTTTTAATTTACACTCAAGTTAGTTATCATATATAGTGCAACAATGATTTCAGGAGTAGATTCCTTAATGCCCCTTACCCATTTAGCCCATCCCCCCTCCCACAACCCCTCCAGTAACCCTCTGTTCTCTATATTTAAAAGTCTCTTATGTTTTTCCCCCTCCCTGTTTTTATATTATTTTTGCTTCCCTTCCCTCATGTTCATCTGTTTTGTATCTTAAATTCCTCATATGAGTGAAGTCATATGACATTTGTCTTTCTCTGATTAATTTGGCTTAGCATAATACCCTCTAGTTCTGACCACATAGTTGCAAATGGCAAGATTTTATTCTTTTTGATTGCCAAGTAATATTCCATTGTATATATATACCACATCTTCTTATCCATTCATCCATCAATGGACATCCGGACTCTTTCCATACTTTGGCTATTGTTGATAGTGCTGCTATAAACATGGGGGTGCATGTGTCCCTTCGAAACAGCACACCTGTATCCCTTGGATAAATGCCTAGTAGTGCAATTGCTGGGTTGTAGGGTAGTTCTATTTTTAGCTTTTTGAGGAACCTCCATACTGTTTTCCAGAGTGGCTGCACCAGCTTGCATTCCCACCAACAATGCAAAAGAGATCCTCTTTCTCCGCATCCTCACCAACATCTGTTGTTGCCTGAGTTGTTAATGTTAGCCATTCTGACAGGTGTAAGGTGGTATCTCATTGTGGTTTTGATTTGTATTTCCCTGATGATGAGTGATATTGAGCATTTTTTCATGTGTCAATTGGCCATCTGGATGTCTTCTTTGGAGAAGTGTCTATTCATGTCTTTTGCCCGTTTCTTCACTGGATGATTTGTTTTTTGGGTGTTGAGTTTGATAAGTTCTTTATAGATTTTGGATACTAACCCTTTTTCTGATATGTCGTTTGCAAATATCTTCTCCCTTTCGATTGCCTTTTGGTTTTGCTGATTGTTTCCTTCGCTATGCAGAAGCTTTTTATTTTGATGAGGTCCCAATAGTTCATTTTGCTTTTGTTTCTCTTGCCCCCGGAGACATGTTGCATAAGCAGTTGCTGCAGCCAAGGTCAAAGAGGTTTTTGCTTGCTTTCTCCTCGAGGATTTTGATGGCTTCCTGTCTTACATTTAGGTCTTTCATTCATTTTGAGTTTATTTTTGTGTATGGTGTAAGAAAGTGGTCCAGGTTCATTGTTCTGCATGTCGCTGTCTAGTTTTCCCAGCACCACTTGCTGAAGAGACCGTCTTTATTCCATTGGATATTCTTTCCTGCTTTGTCAAATATTAGTTGCCCATACGTTTGTGGGTCCTTTTCTGGTTTTCTATTCTGTTCCATTGATCTGAGTGTCTGTTTTTGTGCCACACACACATGTGCCTTGAAAGAAAAGGGTCATATTTGTAAAAGTAATAATGTAAGAGAAATAACTTATTTGCAGAAATTAAAAAAGTTTATATCTGAGTTGAAGTATTCTTCTTTTCTTTTTTTTAATGTTTATTTATTTTTGATAGCATGCACAAAAGTGCGTGCCCGAGCATGATAGGGGCAGAGAGAGAGGGAGACAGAGGATCAGAAGCAGGGTCCACACTGACAGCAGAGAGCCTGGTGTAGGATTGGAACTCACAAACCATGAGATTATGACCTGACACTTAACTGACTGAGCCACCCAGGCATCCCTAAGTATTCTTTTCAAAGAAGAAAATACTTTGTGGTGTATTTTACAGTGTTCATGTGATCATTTTATCTGATATCTTAATTTTAATACTCATTGAGCCCAGTTTCCAAGCCCATGAATAAGAGACTAGCTTAAGGTAAAACTGAGGAAAATGCCCTTTTCAGATTTTACATAGGTGGAAAAGTAATACATTGTCTGGGAACATAATGCCTAACAAAGATCTGGCTCAAGAGCTAGGAACACAATGAATGAAGCCAGCAGATTAAGGGATCCGGAGGAACCTAGGGGACCTATATGCCAGCATCCAACTGTTTTCATATTGGCCAGCCAGTGTTGCCTTGAATGAAGATATTATCTACAAAAATCTACTTTCCACATATGTTCTGGAAAGAATACTTACATCTATCCAGTGAGGCTGGAAAAATTGAATTAAGCAGAATAGGGGGTTAAATTTTCAAAGTAGTTCATATGTTCAGCTCATTTACCCTTTCAGCTATATCGTCTGTGTGCCACACAATGTGATGGATGGGTAAAGATGAAGAAGATGAAGTTTCTCCCCTTTGGGAGCTTATGGTCTTATGTTGTAAGTTAGCATACCTTTCCAAACTTAGAAAAAGGTTATAAGGTATGTTTCAAAATGTTTTTTAAATCATTTGAGTGGAATTCAGAATGCATTTTCCATACAAACGGTGTTGTAATTTGTGGTTATAACTCCAGAAGTCTATTTTTTCATAATGTAGCTGAACTATAGTATTAGTCTAGGTTAAAATATACAAAAACTGAATGCCATTTAGAGTACAGCAAGGACAAAGGGAAGAGTTTCTCAAAGAAATTTTCTTTGTTTGGCATCTCGTACGTTATTGTACCCCTTTAATCTGTTTTTACTAGCTGCTTTTCCTAGCCATGTTCCCCCAGCTCCAAATCTTTTCATGTACCCTGTCCCACAAATATTTTTGCTGTAAATTACTACTCCTTCCTTTCCCTAAGCAAAGTTCCCATTTCCTCAGTGAAATCAATCTCAACTAGATATTGAGAGACAAGCATTCTCTTTTTGTTTAACTTATTTAATGTCTTTTTAAATTGGCAAGATATACAGATGTAAAAATCTCAAATTGTCCAAAAGGACATATGGTGAGAGCAAGTGGCAAGTAACAGTTTTTGAATCATGTATAATCCTATTTTGAAAGCAGATACCTGTGAAACCAAATGAATTTCTGATATAATTATGTAAAGTGTAACAAACTTAGGAGTAAAAGTAGGCAGTGAAGGAGGAAATGTTTTGAAACAACAGCAATACCACATAAGAAGCCAAACTTACCTTTGCTCTCCTCCCAATCAGCTCCTCTTAAGCTACTCTAACTTTTTATACTTTCTTCCCTTCCTTATTTTTCTGAACCCATCAATTTGCTTATATCCAGATTTTTAACAACAGCTCTCATAGCGGTGGGCTTTCAAGTAGCAAGGGAGGAACAAGAACCCTTGTTATGGTTCACTTAGGAATTTGCCTATATTTTTAATTTCTAAAGATCGCGTTATTTATGTATAGTACTCCATGACTTGATACTAAAATTAGTGAACTTAAGGACAAGCCAAGATATTTTTCATTAGATAAAAATTATGGCTTGCTGATTGTTTTTTCCACTCATAAAATTATTCAATCCTAGTCAGTAAAGCCATTTACCAGCTTTAGTAATGGGTTCTTCATTTATTCCACTTGTTTAAATTTCTTTTAGTATCCTGTAAAGCCATTCTAAAGACTTGGGTTTTTTTTTAATCTTAAATTGAACATTTCACTTTTGTACATCAATTTTAAATGATCATAGCATTTTATATTTTGTTTTGGCAATTGTATAGGTTAGGGTTGTCCAGAAAAACAGAACCAATAGCAGATACATATATATGTAAGAATATAATAATAATACAGTATTAATAAAATATAATATTTAAAGATAAAATGGTATAGATATAATTCTTAAAATGTATTGATAATGAGATATATATGTGTGTGTATATATATATAAATACTTGCATATATAGAGATACATTGATTATGAAGAATTGGCTCATAAAATTATAGAGGCTAAGTCTCACCATCTACCATCTGCAAGCCTGAGACCCAAGAAAGCCAGCAGTATGATTCTAGTTCAAGTCCAAAGGCCTGATAATCAGGAGAGCTGATGGTATAAATCCTAGTTCAAGAGCAGGAAAAGAGCAGTGTCCCAATTCAGGCAGGCAAGCAAGGCACCAATCCCCCCTTCCTCTACTTTTGTTCTATTTAGCCCCTCAACAGATTGAATGATGCCCACCCACACTGGGAAGATAGTCTACCTTACTTAGTTTTTACTAAGGTGGTTATACTGTGGTGATTTTCTAACTCCATCCTTCCTTCTATTAGTCGGCCTTTTTAAAATTCATGAGTTCATAGTGATAAAGGTTTTTTCCTTGCCTTCCCTCTTTCCATATTCTCACCTCTTCTCAAACATTAGATCTTTGGTTCCTAACAGCAGCAATATATTTTCACATTTGGTCATTCTTATCACATACACAAAATAGTTTCAGAATTCCTGCACTCATAGCACTACTAAAAACAAAACTGCAAAGCACTCAAGATTTGTTTGCAATCTTTTGTTGTCTTTAATAAGACAACTAATAATACTGTTGACAGTATATAGTCAAATTACTGTTCCAAAACTACTTGGATTAGTTCTTTAAGTTTTTTTTTATTTTAATTCCAGTATAGTTAACATACAGTGTTTTATTAGTTTCAGGTGTACAATATAGCAATTCAAGAATTCTATACAATACTCAGTGCTCATCCTGATAAGTGTACTCTTTAATCCCTATCACCTATTTCACCCATCCCCCCACCCACCTCCCCTCTGATAACCATCAATTTGTTCTCTATAGATAAGAATCTGTTTCTTGGTTTCTCTTTTTTTCCTTTGCTCATTTGTTTTGTTTCTTAAATTCCACATATGAGTGAAATCATACAGTATCTGTCTTTCTCAGACTAACTTATTTTACTTAGCATTATACTCTCTAGCCCCATCCATGTTGTTACAAATGGCAAGATTTCATTCTTTTTTATGTCTGAGTAATATTCCACTGTATGTATATGTGTATGTACATCTTTATCCATTCATCAGTCACTGGACACTTGGGCTGCTTCCATAATTTGACTATTGTAAATAGTGCTGTAATAAACATAAAACTGCATGTATCCCTTTGAATTAGTGTTTTTTTTATGCGGGGGGTGGGGGGTGGGGTGGGTAAATACCCAGTGGTGCAATTACCAGATACTAGGATAGTTCTATTTTTAACTTTTTGAAGAACTTCCAAAAACACTGTTTTCTACAGTGGCTGCACCAGTGTGCATCCCCACCAGGAGCACACAAAGGTTCCTTTTTCTCCACATTACTTGGATTAGTTGTTTGTTTGAAGAGTTAGTTATTCATTTCAAGTGGTTAGGTTCTCTTGTTTCTGTTTGTACTCAATTTAAATATTCTCATCTTTTTTTATTTAATTTCACTCTTTAACTCTGTAAAACATTAATATGTTCCAAAAGCCAAACCTTTACAAAAAAGTATGTTCAGAGAAGTGTCATTCCCTGCCCCATTCTTTCTACCTACTCCCTGTAGGTAACCAAATTCATTAGTTTCTGGTTTACCTTTGCTATGTTTATTTTTATAAAATTAAGTCCTTTCATTTCTTTTTTCTGATTTCTCATTTCATACAAAGATGGCATACCATGTATACTTGTGTATGCTTTTTGTTTTTCAGTTATGTATTTGTCCTCAAATGACACCCTGTTAATCAACTTAGCAAGTTTAAAACATAAGAATTCTTCCAATAGGAAAATATGGTTCCACGTTCTAGGTTTAAATGTTTTTCCACAGAAAACAAGCCATTAGTGACATGTCAATAAAGCTCGTTTATAAACAACCACCTACACATTACTATTCTATGTGAACTTCCATATCCTTTATATGCTGAAAGGAAAATATATTATATAATTCACTGCCATTGGCTTTTCTTCCTCTTGGCAGTTTGCTGCTGCCTACTGTCATTGCTCTGAAAATGCAGTAATGGTGACCGTCCTTTTGTAGGGTTTATTTCCATTAAAGTTCTTATTTTCAGCCTGTAGATTGGCATGCTACTGTGAGAAGTGAAACATAGAGATCATGTGTACCCTTTTCCCCCTTTCCTGACATGATAACATCTTGCAAAACTGTAGGACAGTATCACAACCAGGAAATTGACATTGCCACAATCCACTGATTTTTATTCAGATTTCTCAAGTTTCACATGCACTCTGTGTGTGTGTGTGTGTGTGTGTGTGTGTGTGTGTGTGTGTGTGTGTATTTAGTTCTATGTAACTTTATCACATCCAGTTTCAAGTATCTGCCACCACAGTCAAGATACAGGACATTCCCATCACCACAAAAATCCCTCCTATTGTATAAAGCTTATTTTTAACCACTGGTTTATTCTCTTGTAGACATAAAGGTAATTTTTTAGATTTAAAAAAAAAAATTCAGGGTACCTAGGTGGCTCAGTCAGTTAAGCGTCCAATACTTGATTTCGGCTCAGGTCATGATCTCATGGTTTGTGGGCTCGAGCCCCACATTGTGCTCTGCACTGAGCGTGGAGACTGCTTGGGACTCTCTCTGTCCTTTCTTTCTCTCTCTCTCTGCCCCTCCCTGCTTATGCTGTCTCTCTCTCTCTCTCTCAAAAGAAATAAACATTTAAAAAAATTCCATACTAATTCAAATAAAACCTTTATCATTGTAATGAATTATGCCAGAACTGGGTTTTCTATTTGTATGTTATGTATACAATTAACTGTGACAGGTAGCCACTGTTCAGAATTCTATGTCTGAGTTTCTCTTTACTGTTCTTTAAGTATTCAGTCATGTAACAGGAATCTGAGTTATGAATCACTTTCTGCTTAAATCAGGATCTCTAGGGGTGAGTTAGTTGAAAATGCTTATCAAGGAGGGATGCCTGAATGGTTCAGTTGGTTAAGCATTTGACTCTTGATTTAGGCTCAGGTCATGATTTCATGGTTTGTGGGTTCAAGCCCTGTGTCGGGCTCTGGGCTGACAGTTTGGAGCCTGCTCTAAGGGATTCTCTTTCCCTCTCTCTCAATAAAATAAACTTAAAAAAAAAAGAAAATGCTTATCAAAAACTTAAAAATAAAAATAAAGTTATGCCTATATTCTGTATATTTATTAAGAGACTTATTTTTCAGCTGTTCAAAATTTTTGACATGGAAGAATGAAAAATTTTCCCCAAAGATCAGTAACAAGATAGCCATGCCCATTTTCACCACTGGTGTTCAACATTTTACTGGCAATTCTAATCAGAGCAATTAGAGGGAAGGAAGAAAAGGAGGGAGGGAATGAAGAAAGAAAGGAAGAAAACAAAGGCATCCATTTGGAAAGGAAGAAATAAAACTATCTCTATTTGCAGACAACAATAAGGTACCTAGGAATAAACCTAAGTAAAGTGGTAAAAGATCTATACTCTGAAAACTATACAACACTTATGAAAGAAATTGAAGAGGACACAAAGAAATGGAAAAACATTCCATGCTCATAGATAGGAAGAACAGACATTGTTAAGATGTCTGTACTACCCAAAGCAATCTACACATTATACATTTAATGCAATCCCTACCAAAATACCAACAGTGGGGCTCCTGGATGGCTCAGTCAGTTAAGAGTCTGACTCTTGATTTTGGTTCAGGTCGTGATCTCATGGTTCATGGGTTCAAGACCCACATCAGGCTCCGTGCAGAGCTGCTTGGAATTCTCTCTCTCTCTCTCTCTCTCTCTCTCTCTCTCTCTCTCTGCCCCTTCCCCTCCCTCCCTCTCTGTCTCTCTCTGTCTCTCTCTCTTTCAAAATAAATAAATAAACTTAAAAAACAAATACCACCAGCATTTTTCAGAGAGCTAGAACAGTCCTAAAATTTATGCAACCACAAAATGTATGGAACCACAAAAGACCCTGAATAGCCAAAGCAATCCTGAAAAAACAAAACTGGAGGCATCGATTCCAGATTTCAAGCTATATTACAAAGCTGTAGTCATCGAGAGAGTACAGTCCTGGCACAAAAATAGACATGTAGATGAATGGAACAAAATAGAAAATCCAGAAATGGACCCACAGCTATATGGTCAACTAATCTTGGACAAAGCAGGGAAGAATATCCAATGGAAAAAGACAGTCTCTTCAACAAATGGTGTTGAGAAAACTGGACGGCGACATGCAGAAGAATGAAACTAGACCACTTTCTTACACCATACATGCAAATAAATTCAAAATGGATGAAAGACCTAAATGTGAGACAGGAAACCATCAAAATCCTAGAGGAGGACACAGGCAGCAACCTCTTTGATGTTGGCCACAGCAACTTCTTACCAGACACATCCCCAAAGGCAAGGGAAACAAAAGCAAACTGTTGGGACTTCATCAAGATAAAAAGCCTCTGCACAGCAAGGAAACAATCAACAAAACTAAAAGGCAGCCTATGGAATGGGAGAAGATATTTGGGATTGACATAACAGATAGGGGGTTAGCATCAAAAATCTATAAAGAACTTACCAAACTTAACACCCAAAAAACAAATAACTCAGTTGAGAAATGGGCAGAAGGGGCGCTTAAGCATCTAACTCTTGATTTCGGTTCAGGTCATGATCACACAGTTTGTGGGTTCAAGCCCTGCATCAAAGCCTGCTTGGGATTCTTTCCCTCTCCCTCTCTCTGCCCTTCCCCCACTCGTGCACATGCTCTCTCTGAAAATAAATAAATAAACTTAAAAGAAAAAAAAAATGGGCAGAAGACATGAATAGACACTTTTCCAAAGAAGACATCCGGATGGCTAGCAGACACATGAAAAGATGCCCAACATCACTTATCATCAGGAAAATACAAATCAGAACCATAATGAGATTACCACCTCACACCTGTCAGAATGGCTAAAATTAACAACATAGGAAAGAGTAAGTGTTGGTGAGGATGGAGAGAAAAGGGGAACCCTCTTGCGCTGTTGGTGGGAATGCAAACTGGTGCAGCCACTCTTGAGAGCAATATGGAGGTGCCTCAAGAAACTAAAGCTAGAACTACCCTACAATCCAGCAATTGCACTATTAGGTATCCACCCAAAGGGTACAAAAATACAGATTTGAAGAGAAACACGCACCCCAGTGTTTACAGCAGCATTATCAACAATAGCCAAATTATGGAGAGAGCCCAAATATCCATTGACTGAAGAATAGATAAAGATGTGTGTGTGTGTGCACGCGCGTGCGAGTGTGTAACGGAATATCACTCGGCCATCAAAAACACTGTAATCTTGCCATTTGCAATGATGTGGATGGAGCTAGAATATATTATGCTAAGCGAAATAGGTCAATCAAAAAAGACATACGGTGTAATTTCACTCATGTGAAATTTAAGAAAGAAAACAGATGAACATAGCGGAAGGGAAGGAAAAATAAGACAAGAACAGGGAGGCAAACCATAAGAGACTCCTAAATACATAGAACAAACCGAGGGTTGCTGGAGGAAAGGTAGACGGGGGATGGGCTAACTGGGTGATGGGTACTAAAGAGGGCACTTGTGATGAGCACTGTGTGTTGTATATAAGTGATGAATCACTGAATTCTCCTGAAACCAGTACTACACTGCATGTTAACTAAAATTTAGATTTAAAAAATATATGTTAAAAAAAAAAAAGAAAATTCCAAAGAATGCACATTGACTATGTTCCTTATTGTTTAACCCTGAATAATTAAATAATTTGTGTTTTGGTTTCCATATCTGTAAAATGGAGATAATATTTACCACAGAGAGTTATTTTAAAGGTTAAAATATAGCTTGTAGCTTATAAAGTAACAAGTATAGTGTTTTGACTTTAGAAAGAGCTCAAAAAAAATTTAGCAATATATTTCATTATTACAGTCCAGCTGTCATCCAAAATAATCGGTTTAGATAAATAGAATTAATTAGATAAATAGAGGTTCCGTGACCTATTTACCTTTTTCTGTATAAGACATAGAAAGTATTAGGAGGGTAAAGAAAAACCTGAGGATTTTGTCCCTTTTTTTTTCCTTTCCTTTTAGAGAGAGACAGAGCACAACCAGAGGATGGGCAGAGAGAGAGGGAGACACAGAATCCAAAGCAGGCTTCAGGCTCTGAGCTGTCAGCACAGAGCCTGACATAGGGCTCGAACTCATGAGCCATGAGATCACAACCTGAGCCAAAGTCAGATGCTTAACCGATTAAGCCACCCAGGTGCTTGGGATTTTGTCCCTTTAACGTTCACATAACTTGCAGGTTTCTTGAGATTTTATACAAAAATGGTCTCTTACAGATAGTGACTTTGATATAAGTTTTTAGTAATGGAATTAATTAAAAGTTCATTTGTGGCCTTTGAGAGTGTCGGTAGAGTAGTAAGGCAGAAATCTGAATATAAGAGTTTAATTTCGGTATTGAAGAGTAGAGACTGTATCAGACCATTATTTTGAGCATTTTTTTGATTTGTGAAAAAAAAGTATTTGTTAAATTAAGTAAAAGGAGAGTTAAGCAGCATCAGGGATCCAGCAAATCATATATGTACTTATAATATTGACCATCAATACTGCTGTAAAATTTTCGTAGCATTCATAGCTTAGTCCAGAAAGTAAAGAAAACAAATAGGTAGGAAATCCAGGATTGCACATTAGAAGGACATGTGTGTGGCAGAAGGTTAACGGGCTGAGTAATTAACCTTCTTTTTTCTATTTGTAATTATCCCCAGCCTTATTGAAGTATAATTAACAAATAAAATTGTATGTATTTAAAGTGTATAACATGATGATTTGAATGTGTGTGTGTGTGTGTGTGTGTGTGTGCGTGCGCGCACCCATTCTAAGAAACTGGTTGCCATCAAGATGGGAGGAGCTGATTTCATTTAAGAAGAAGTAAAAGGAGGAGGGGGAGAGGAAAAGAGATTAAAATAAAGAGGGGAGTCACCTAACTGTCTCAGTCAGTGAAGCATGTGATTCTCGATCTCAGGGTCATGAGTTTGAGCCACATATGAGTTTAGCCACATTACCTAAAAATTAAATTAAATTTAAATTTAAAAAAATAAAATAATGGGAATAAATAAATGGGAATAAAAAATAAAATAATAGTGTCCACCAGTTTACTTGGTCTTGCAGTGAAGACAAGTTTCCCTCCAAAAGCAGCTTACGCATGTGAAGGATATCTTAAAAAACAGTTTCCCCAGATATTTGATACTCAGTTCCTACAGCTCTCCAAGGCTGTCAATAAGAGTTTGCTTAGCTGAGCCCCTCAATAATATCTTAACTTGAGAGAGAATTGCTAACAGGTCTTTTTGGGATGCTACACTGCACAACTCCTGCACAACATTCACATCTTTATCTGAACAAAGCTTCTTGGAGTCATTCAAGATGGCTACGCTGCAGGACCCACCCCCACACAATTCCATGAGGGTCAACAGGGAATATCATCAGTTCCTTAAAGTATGGTAAGACAGTGTAGAGAGGCTCCATCACTTCAGTCCTCCCAGGAAAAGAATGCAAGGTAAAGAACCCTTAGGATTGCTTCTCATAGCGAAGTAACGCATTTGCCTCAGCTATAGCCCCCTGAGGTAGTTGGTGATCGTTGGTATAATGTAGGGGAGTCTGGAGGTTCCCAGCCCTGAATGGGAGTCATTTAAAACCTCTTGCTCCTTCAGACTCTCGGAGCTCAGTGGAAGGGGCTGGAATTCCTTTTTGACACTCTCTCTCCAACTGAAGTTCAGGTGGTAAGCAAGCAAGGCCTCAGACAAGTGACTTTTAATTGAAAGTACATAATAATAGGGGCACCTTGGTGGCTCAGTTAGTTGAGCATCTGACTCTTAATCTCAGCTCAGGTCATGATCTCACACAGTTCATGGGTTTGAGCCCCAAGTCGGGCTCTGCCTGGATTCTCTCTCCCTCTCTCTCTGCCCATCCCCTACTGACGTACACATGCTCTCTCATTTTCCTTACGTAAGTTTTAGCTTTTGCATAAATAACTGTCTCTCCATTCCTTGTTTGCATACTTAATCTATTTTACTTGGTTGAAATATACTGTACCTATTCATCATGTATGAAAATTTAACATATTTGTCTTATTTGTGATAGCACAGAAATGTTAATAGATAACACTGATGTGATTTTGAAAAGCATTTAAATAGAATTTCTAGTTTCTCTCATAAAATCAATAGTATAGATTTGTGGTCTCTGAAGCAGTAGTCACTAGCCAGCCACACATGGCTAATGAGCATTTGAAATGTGACTAGTCTGAAATGAGATGTGCTATGAATATAAAGTACATACCGGATTTTGAAAAAAAGCATAATGGAGAGGATGTGGAGAAACGGGAACCCTCTTGCACTGTTGGTGGGAATGCAAATTGGTGCAGCCACCCTGGAAAACAGTGTGGAGGTTCCTCAAAAAATTAAAAATAGACCTACCCTATGACCCAGCAATAGCAGTGCTAGGAATTTACCCAAGGGATACGGGAGTGCTGATGCATAGGGGCATTTGTACCCCAATGTTTATAGCAGCACTCTCAACAATAGCCAAATTATGGAAAGAGCCTAAATGTCCATCAACTGATGAATGGATAAAGAAATTGTGGTTTATATGCACAATGGAATACTACGTGGCAATGAGAAAGAATGAAATACGGCCCTTTGTAGCAACGTGGATGGAACTGGAGAGTGTGATGCTAAGTGAAATAAGCCATACAGAGAAAGGCAGATACCATATGTTTTCACTCTTATGTGGATCCTGAGAAACTTAACAGGAACCTATGGGGGAGGGGAAGGAAAAAAAAAAGAGGTTAGAGTGGGAGAGAGCCAAAGCATAAGAGACTCTTAAAAACTGAGAACAAACTGAGGGTTGATGGGGGATGGGAGGGAGGGGAGGGTGGGTGATGGGTATTGAGGAGGGCACCTTTTGGGATGAGCACTGGGTGTTGTATGGAAACCAATTTGACAATAAACTTCATATATTGAAAAAAAAAGAAAAGCATAAAATATCTCATGAATAATTTTATTGATTACATGTTGAAATGATAATACTTTGGATATATTGGTTAAATAAAATATATTATTAAAATTAAGTTCACTTATTTCTTTTTACTTCTTTTATTGTGGCTACTAGAAAACTTTAAATTACATATGTGGTTTACATTTTATTTCTATTAGACTGCACTGATATAGATTATCTTATACAGCTATGAGACTATATAAAAATTGGAAAAGACACTAAAACTGCAAGAACAAGGGAATGGTTAAATCATCTTTGGTATGTTTACTAGGTACAATATTGTGCAGCCTTTAAATTATAAACATATGGGTGATGTGGCCAAAAACAAATATGTAATATTATATTAAGGGCAGAAAGTATGATATAAAGTTATAGAAATTAAAAAAAACAAAACAAAAACCTAAGAGAATTTTTCCAGTATGGTAGCATGCTAACTAGAGATAGGTTCAGTAGATAGGATTACAAGTGAAGTTTTCTTTGTTTCCAAATTTAATAGAGTGCCTTTGTAATCTTTTTCACACTGAAATATATGAAAACCGTAAAACTTCTTTTCCTATTACAAAAATTACTGGGTAACACTGACTCACAGGTTTCGATGGTGTATTAGTGTTCACTCTGAGAAGGGAGCAAGCCAACTAACCACATCTTCACATCCTCTCCCACTGCTCAGCGAAAATCCCAAAGACAGGGTGATTGGTCACATACACTGTGTTTGTAAAGGGATGAAAGAATGATGGAGGAACATTTACATCTTCTACTGCTTTTTAAAGAAAAGAATTAGAAAAATGAAACTAAGATCTCTTAAAAAGAATTAAAGCTGTGAAAATGACTGTTTAAATGCTGATCTTGCTAAATATGTATATTTTTTCATTTATAGATTCATGGTGTTGCTGTCTCAAGTTGAAAAATCATCAGAAGAAATCCTGGAAATAATGCAAAATTTAAGTAGTATACAGGTTTGCTTTTTTTTTTCCTTTGAGATGTATAATTTTTCATATATCTCCTACCCCATTTGAAAAAAGAAGATAGGAAAGAAGCCCTAAATTGGAGAATCCAATCCAGGAAAGAACTTACAGGGAATATGTCTAGTTACTTTTTATGTAGGAATTTCTTTTCTTATATGAACATTAATTAACCATAATATTTTAGTAAGATCTGGCTTTTTCACATTTAAAAGTAAATTTGTGGATCATGTTTAGTGTTTTTAATAAATTATTTTTATTCAGGCATTTTAATGCTTGCAGTAGTTGACCTACCAGAAAAAAAGTTAAACTTCCTACCACAGAATTCAAGTTTTTCAGATGAAAGAAACAGTAAACTGTATTTTTACTAGACTTGTCAGCAATGTTGTATTTGTAGAGAACTTAACTCATTTAAGATGTCTTTCTTTTAGGCTTTGGAGGGCAGTAGAGAGCTTGGAAAGCTCATTGGTATCTCCCGTATGTCATGTTTCTTCTTACAAAAAGAAATGCAGAAAACGAAAGAGCTAAGTAAGAAAAATTCATGAATTTTCAATGGCACCTCCATTCCTTATTTGTAAACTTATATATGTATTCTAATATTCTCAATTTTAGAGATAAGCCTAATAGTTTTTCCCATATTTAAATCTGATAGACTTTTTTTATCTATGGCACTACTGGACATGTGTTGAAAATATTATTTAGAAAATCAGAAGCCATATATCTTTTACCACGATATGTTATTTCAGGGATTCTTGCTGAATATGAAGGGAAAGAATATGCCTTTGCAAATGAATATCAGGCTTTTTAAAAATTTGGTGCTCATTATTTAAGGAAGATATAATAAGGTATTGCATTTTGTACTTGAAATCTATGTGTATTACTTAAAATTATTTTTTTTCATTAAGTTAGTCTAAGATGAGAAATTATTTGCATTCCACGTTAGTTCTTAACATGGGATTTTTTTTTTTTTTTTTTTTTTTTTTTAGTGACAAAAGTAACAAAACAAAAACTCTTTGAAAAGAAGAGTTCAGGACCTCCCAACAAAGGTAAAGAGTTGTGTTTTAATTTATAAAAAAAAAGATCCTTTCATCTCATTTCACCATTTAAAACCAATCATCATGAGCCCTTTTTTAGTGTGATCTTCTAAAAAATCATGAATCCCATTTGAAAAACCTTATACTGGATTTGGCAGACTATGATAACTTCCCTGATGATTAAACTTTTTTTTTTTTAACGTTTATTTATTTTTGAGACAGAGAGAGACAGAGCATGAACGGGGGAGGGTCAGAGAGAGAGACACACACAGAATCTGAAACAGGCTCAGGGCTCTGAGCTGTCAGCACAGAGCCCGACGCGGGGCTTGAACTCACTGACCACCAGATCATGACCTGAGCCAAAGTCGGCCGCTTAACCGACTGAGCCACCCAGGCTCCCCGATGATTAAACTTTTAAAATATCTTTTGAAATACAATTTTCAGTTTAAGATTTAAATTTGGTCGTTTTATTAAAAGTTCTTGAGAATACAGACAAATAGGGGCAACAATGCATTAATATATAACAATTTTTGGTGTTGAATTAGGATTATACATTGCATAAAAAGTTACTCGGTAACCAGTGTTCTGAAAACTTTCAGAGCATTAATGATGTTTGATCTACTGTGAACCCATATGCCTCTGAGCATTTCACAGTATGGGAAACGAAATTAGCAGGTTTTCCCATAACACATGCATATCCATACCTCAGTAAGCAAAATGATCGTGGACTATAAAATATTAAAACCTTTAGACCAACTTAAGAAGGATCATTTTAATATTACTGACATCAATGCCATTTTGCAATCCCTGCAAACATATGAGGCATAACTGAAACTACTTCAGCCAATCTAGTATATGAGACTATATTTAGGATTATTTAGGATCTTTAACAAGTCTGTGGTGAGACTGCCGCGGGAAGTGTTGGGATTCCCTGCTGCTTACTTCCGAGGCCACCTGGGTAATTAATACAGGGCAAGAGCCCTGGCAGTACTCCTCCAGAACTCATGTGGGAAGAGAGCTGAGCAGGCTTCCTGAGCCTTTCAGTTGAGCAGCTAACTTCCGCCGTGATCGCAAGAATTTAAGAACATGAAAGCAGCTCTTAGAAAAGACTTGAGGTCTCTTCCCTCCTATACTGTGAAACTTGATTATAATGTGTAACCGGATTTCAGTGGTTTTAGTCTCCTTTAACATGAGAGATTTTAGAGGATCATAATGGGAAATTGTAATGATTATTATTTCCCATCTAGAGGAAATCTCTCTTCTTTATATTCTGTGCCAGTGGTATGAATATTTTTTTTTAATCTGTAATTTTCTAGAATTGACTAGAATTAGGCTTTACATAGTTGGCTTTCACCAAGTTTTGAGAAAGGAGGAAGGGAAAGTTGTAGAATAAATAAGTGAATCATCATTTTAATAATGGGAAAAAATTTTTCCAAAAGTATTTTTCCCTCCCTGAACATTTATTAAGACATTTATTAAGACATGTGGTAAAAAGTTGTCTCCTTTCAGTTATCTAGTGTATACCAATTCTTTGTGTATATACATGACCAGCCTTAAAACTATTTTCTAGTATTTTAGGCATTAAAACTGACTTGCCCTTTACCAGGCCTTCCCTAAGGGCCAAGTGTTTGTTCATGTATAAAGGAGATCCTGTGACTACATCATGTTTTAAAATTTCTAATAAGAATTGAATATTTGTTGTGGTGTAAATGAAAACTGAATTTAGATACATAAAATATGTAGTAGCTATGTATATAGATATATATTTTATATCTATATATATCACAATATATGTCATCTTCTGTTTCTGTTTCTTGGCAAGAGCTGCTTTAGCTCTTAATATTTCCTGAGTTTATTCAAATCTTTGTTAGCCTTTTAACTAATTTTTTAAAAGTATTGTTGTCTGAAAAATCTTTTGAAGGTTACTTTTTTTATAATATGAGTTTGAGTATTTTTACTGAGTGTTTTTCTTTCTCTCTCTGGTTCATAATATATATATTTTTTTATTTTGGTGGTTTTATTTTGTTTTTGATTAAAGATGATACCAACACATGCATATATACATACATATATATATATATGTATATATGTATATATATATGTATATATGTGTATAACTTTTTTGCTGAGTTAATTTTTAACCCCTTTTATTTACACATTCATTTTACAAGGACTTTGCTAGTGCTTTGGCATGTGAAACTAATTTGCTTTGTATATACATTCCTTATTTAGGGATCAAGCCTTCAGCTTTTTATAGAAATTTCTAATGTACTCCTTTCTTTTACTATGCTATTATCTAGAATTGTTTACATTTTAAAATGTTTTGGGAATATTCATAATATTAGAAATTATATAATACAAAAACAACTCCCATAATATGTATGGGATTTGTTTTATTAGGTACTGAATGAAAATAAGAACACGGGCGTCTGGGTGGCTCAGTTGGTTAAGCGTCTGACTTTGGCTCAGGTCATGATCTCACATTTCATGGGTTCGAGCCCTGCATCAGGCTCTGTACTGACAGCTCAGAGCCTGGAACCTGCTTCGGATTCTGTCTTCCCCTCTCTCTGCCCCTCCCCCACTTACTCTCTGTCTCTCTCTGTTTCTCAAAAATAAATGAACATTGAAAAAAAAATTTTTTTAAGAAAAAAATTACTAGTTTTACTATCAAAAGAATGTCCTTCAGATTCTCATAAAATTTTCCTAGGATAGTTAAAATAGACAAAATCAGGAAAATTCCAGCATTTATGCTATTGTTGCCCCTTCAGCTTGGTCCTTTAGTTCTATTTATTTTTCCATGTCAGGAAAAATAGCTTGTTTGGCATCCGTTGCAGTCTTTATGACAGGCAGAGCAGTATAATTGTAAAAATAACATGCTTAGTGATTTAAATAAATAGACATCTGACACACATTCTTAAGGCTTTATGTAACATTCAGGGAAAATTAAAACATACACAATAACATTAAAAGGTACACTGAGATTTTCATAGTTTTGAAAAGAACTGGACGTTGCAAATCAGGGAATGCTTTGATAGGGTATATGAATAAAAGAGGATCTCTCTTGCTAAGTACCATTTTCTTAAACAAAGGAAAGCTTTCTTTCTTTTTTCAGTTACTTAGGAAGTAAGCCTAACCTCACTTTCCTAAATAATATTGGCTTTATGACTCTTAGAAAAATAATGAGATGAAAGGTCCTTTTTCTGTCAGATTTGGATGTGAATTTTCATAATTATTCTTAATTTGTTATGCTGAAGATTTAAAACATGACCATTCAGTGAGTTGATACAGATGGAATGTCACATTATCATCACATGGTAAGGCATGAAATTTATTTACTTTATATAATCAACCTCTACTTAAAACAACTTAATACAGATATTCCCAAGTCAATAGATGGCATTATATAGTACTTAGTATTTTCATTTTTTCTGCAGATATTAGAAAATACCATCATTGTTTGTCTATGACCAGTACTTCCAGTAAACAAAATGTTTTTGAAAAGAATGTAAGCAAATTGTAGAGCCATTGCCAAGATATGAAATCTAGACACTTAGCTTTAGTCCAAAACATATTTTATCTGTTTTGAGAATAATTGTGTAGGTTGCAGTATGCATATTTGAAATGAAATGTAACCATCTGAACTTTACATTGTTCAAAAAAGTTGATTGTCTCAGCTGTTTGTAATACAAAATATTTCAGAATTTCTAGCTGTGGCCTTCAAAAGAAAAGCACAAACTATGTTTCTGTTTTCTTTAGCTAACTTACTGTCTTACATTGTAAAATTCATCTGGGTTATAGGATTTTAAAGTTTTCAGATTCTTGGACTAGAGGACAAATTTTAAACTCTTTCTGTTCTAAGACTATAAAGTAGTTTGATACTGCCTTTGCATTCTAACCATCCACTGAAGTATTTTTTAACTTAAAATTATGTTGTTCTTTCCTCCACTCAGTCTTGAAAAAGCATTTATCATGTCGGCCAAGTGATTTCACTCCCTAGAAGACTAGTACCCTTTTAGCTTTTCATACCTTAACATTAAACAATATCTTTGTTCAGACAAATACTTCAGTTTTAAAAGCACTGGAGTCTGAAGTTTAGACATGATGAGCTTTAGAAGAAACAACAAAAATTCCTTCCTATGTCTTAACGTTCTTGGTTTATCTGGAGATAAAAAATGGAGGTATTAGTTTTGGTGACACAGATATACATTAATGTACAACTGTAGTCCTCAGCTCTGTATCAGGATTCAATTTTCATGTATGTTGTACGTGGTTCATAGTTTTCCTATTAATAATGTTAATGCTCTTATTTTACACTGTTCATCACTGTTTTGGGGATACATTTTGACTGCTTACTTGAGATTTATCTAGGATTTAAGGAAAAACAAACTGATTTATTACTTTTCAAAGCCTTTTAAATAATTTTTTCCATGATTTAAATTTTTGTATACTTCTCTAGAAGTATGATCATTTTTATATTTTAAATAATCCGTAAAAAAAAATTAAACCATAGATTTGAACTCACTTAATAGCAATTATGTGTTTAAGAGGTGTAAATAACTTGGTATCAGACGTTACGAATATCCAGGTGCTCCGTATGTGCTGATGACAACAAAATTGAAACGAAAGACAGTAATAATTCTGACTGGTTTTCTCTGCAGAAGATATTGATTATTTGTGTGTGGTGAGAGATTTGGAAAATTCAATTAAAGGAGTTGTGCAAAGGTTTCATAAATTTTCCTTCTACAGCATGTACACAGACATTGTTGCGTATTAAATCAATGCAGCACTTCACAATATATTTTCTTTGAAACATAAAAATAAATAACATTTAAACAGTTCTGCTTACTACAGAAACAAATTTTATTTTCTGTGAAGCATTTAGTCATGTGCTATCACTGACTCATACACATTTGCCAGCTGTAACAAATTTTATAGACATTTTCTCCAGAGACATATCTCACATACTATGAATTTTTAAATGAGCAAATGGTGAAGAAGGGATGTCAGCAATATAAAAATTGATCAGTTAAAAGATAAAAGCATAAGTAAAGAGATTTGTATGGTAGTCTTAATAGGTTTTATTAAATAAAAATACTATAAAAAGACAGTAATGAACAGACTGAAGACTAACCGTTTTTGAGGTGGAGAAAAATTATTCTGGCACATTTAGTAGAAATTGGTTTTATGTCACCTGACAGGTGAGCATTTTTTCCCCCATTTTAACTCTTAGAGTAGTCAGGAAAGCTCCTCAAAAAAGAGCTAGATAAATTCTCTAAGTGGTTTATGTATTTTAAACACATATGGAGAATAATAAAGCAGATATTTATAGTGTTATATAGCTAATTAAGTAGTTAAAGTAAGATTTCTGTGAAAAGTAAGTATTAGGTGATTTTTCCTCTAGCTCAGACCTCATATAGGAGGAAAGAAGTCATTTTAATTCATACTGTTCACACCTTATGCTTCAGCCCTCTGGAATCTCTCAGAACTCCAGGCCTCTCCTGCTCCTTTCTCTACCTAGATTGCTCTTTCTTCCTTCTCTGTCTAGCGAACTCCTGCTCATTCTTTAAGGTCAGCCTCAGATGTCACATCCTCTGTGACTCTCCCCAGCTCACCTAGGTAAAACAAAATTGCTTCCTCTTCTAGGCTTCTACAACACTTGTCTGAATGTTTATAAATGTATAACGTTGTAGTGTCGCAGTATATTGTAATCGTCTGGTTACAGGGCTCCTTCCGGGCTCCTCCTTGGCAAACAAACAAAAGTCATATCTCTATATTGTAGCCTCAGAACCTCGCATAGAACCTGGATAGAAGATCCACAGTGCATGTTCAATGAATGAATAAAAACAAATGCCATTCTAAGGATTTCTTAAAAGAATGTAAATATTTTCAAATACTTAGAAATTGCTATCTCCTTACGTGCCTCATCCATTTAATACTTTTTGAATGCCTCTTATGAGCCAGGCACTGTTCTAGCATTGGTGATATACTAAGGAACCAGACAGACCTGGTCCTGCCCTCAGGATTATAGAATCTGTCACAGAAGATAAGTAATTATAATAAAGGATAAGCATGTATTATAATAATAATAAGTTTTTTGGCACTTTCTTTTTTTTTTTCAATATATGAAATTTATTGTCAAATTGGTTTCCATACAACACCCAGTGCTCATCCCAAAAGGTGCCCTCCTCAATACCCATCACCCACCCCCCATCAACCCTCAGTTTGTTCTCAGTTTTTAAGAGTCTCTTATGCTTTGGCTCTCTCCCACTCAGCACTGTCTATCCTAAATTCTTAAATGTATGTTTCAGAATTAGGCAAATCAGTAAGATGTTGAAATGAGAATTTACAGCACCAAAGCTATTTATAATGTAAAATAAAACTTTATGTTTAGGCTCTTTAATTTCATTCTATTCAGCATTTATTCTACATCATATACTGTGACAACTTACTTTAAGCTGTTTTTTGAAAAAAACACTTTTCTTTCTCACAGAATTATATCATCTTGACAGCTATGAATTCCTTAAAGGCATTTTAAACTGAGGTAGGATCTCACCTTTCTTTTCTTTTTTTTTTTTTTAATGTTTATTCAATTTTGAGAGAGAGAGAGAGAGAGAGAGAGAGCATGAGCAGGGGAGGGGCACAGAAAGTGGGAAACAGAGGATCTGAAGCCGGCTCTGCACTGACGGCAGAGAGCCTGACAGGGGACTCAAACTCACAAACTGTGAGATCATGACCTGAGCTGAAGTCAGATGCCTAACCAACAGAGCCACCCAGGCACCCCAGGGTTTCACCTTTCTAATTAAGGTTAGCCTTGTTAAATTTCATTGTTTTGTTCATGTGGAAACATTTTATTTACATTATCAAATTTGGTACTGTCTATAAAGAAAATAGGAACATGAACTTTGGAGCTGTTGTTGAAATTATAATCTAATTTTATAAATAAGAGGACAGTCTGACAAAATGTATGAGTTAGAGGCTGATTGAAAAGAACACCATCAGCTAGGCTGATCAGCTAGCACATATTTTTAGGTGAGTATAAAGGGGGCTCTTAATTTAGCGCCTTTAGTATAAATAACTAATTAGATACTGACAGGTGGGTTATAGTTTCTGTAGGACACATGTGACTGAACAAGATATAACAAGTCTTTGAATTTGGAAATGTGCTAAATTAAGTAAATAATTATATATTAATTAGTTGTATCTTTCCTTCACAACAGTTCCCTATGGATTCAGCAATGTAAGTAAAAATGATAGATTTATAACTAGCTTATTATAACATATTAGCTAGAAGCAGTATGAGTCATAATGTGATATTAGTGTCTAATGTACCTATAACTGAAAGCTCACATGAAGAGCTAGCATCTCAGACTTAGTGGCATCAATATTAATTAAGATTCTTAGAAGCTAACCAGATGTTGCCTGCTATCTCTTAGGAAAAAAGTTAATGCAAAATGAATTCTATACTGACAATCCATTTCTTTGGAAATGGTATTTAAAATTATTAGTATTAGCTTCCTAACAAACTAGCTGTTTTAAAAATATTTGCAAAGCATCTTATACACAAAATTGTGTCACTTTCATTCATTAGAATGTTTATTCTGTTGTACACTACAAATAATAGTTTATAATAATAGCTAACATTTATTGAGCACTGTCAATGTGACAGACTTTATATATATTCCATTTAACCTTTTCAACAACTTACATGATATATAGTTATTATCTTTATTTTATAGGTGAGGAAACAGAGGCACAAAGACGTTGTCCTGGGGCACCTGGGTGGCTCATTTGGTTAAGTGTCCGACTTCAGGTCAGGTCATGATCTCGCAGTTTGTGAGTTCAAGCCGCATGTCGGGTTCTGTGCTGACAGCTCAGAGCCTGGAGCCTGCTTCAGATTGTGTCTCCCTCTCTCTCTGCCCCTCCCCTGCTCATGCTCTATCTCTCTCTCTCAAAAATAAATCAACATTTAAAAAAATGTAAATACCTTGTCCCAGAATTACCTAAGAGGCAAAGCCAGGATATTAACCTGAGTAGTCTGGTGCTAGAGACGGTGCTTTGCTCACTCACAATAGTGATCTGTGATTTTCAGGTTTCTCTATTGGTCAGAGGTTTTAGATCCCATTAAACAGGAAGGATATAATATATATACATATACACACATACTTATAGGACTAAACATTTTATACAATTTCTGGTCCATGGAAATCCAACAGAAACTATTAGAAGACAGTCATACATCTGGCAGAGAACATATGCATTTAGTATATGACAGTCTCATCCATGAACTTCAGGTAACTAAGGCGTGCTGGGAATAGCTTTGTGTTGCTGGATTCTGGTAAAGATCAACACATGTTTTTCTTTTTTTAATGTTTGTTTTGAGAGAGTGGGAGCAGGGGAAGGGCAGCGAGAGAGGGAGAGAGAAGGGGAGAGAGAGAGAGACGAAGAGGGAAAGGGAGAGGGAGGGAGGGAGAGAGAGAGAGAGAATGAATCCCAAGCAGGCTCCATGCTATCAGTATAGAGCCCGACATGGGGCTCAATCCCACCAACCATGAAATCATGACCTGAGCCAAAATCAAGAGTCAGACACTTAACTGGCTGAGCCACCCAGGTGCCCCAAGATCATCACACATTAGGCATGTTCTTCTGAGTCTTTAACTTGAGGAGTACTTTCAAAAGACTTGAAAGAATGAAAGTTGACCTACCACTCAACTTCCTTTTCAGTGGGAAGCAGTGGAGGGAAAAGACAAAGAAATGAAACTGGACTTCACCTTTGAGGCATTTCCCTGGGTTCTTTTGACTGTGTTTTGGGCAGTTTCTTTGTGATCTCGCCCATTCCTTGGCTTTAGTTCTCACCTTAGTGTAGTACTGTATATGGTTTCCAAATCAATTTGTGACCTTCTCCTGAGCTGTAAACCCACAAGCTCAGCTGCCATATATTGTCCCCCAAGTGCGCTGATTTTTATTATTCCCCCCCCCAAATTCTTCCTCATTTCTGTTTTTTCTAGGGATTACACTCATCCAGTGATAAGACTCAAAACCTCAAATTTCTGTCCCTTTTTGTGGCCCCATACCCAACTGCTGCCAGGTTAGATCACTTCCGAAAATGTTTACCTCTCCTTTCCATGACCCCTGCACTAGTTTATTCCTTCATTACCTCTCATCCATATTATCCTCCCTATGGTAACCTGCCTCTCTGCCCCTTGCTCCCTTTCCCCTACAGCCTGTTCTGCTACTGGACAAATTATGCTTAAGAAGGTATCACTCTACCACATTCACAGTAAAATCAAATTTATACTGACATTCAGAACTCTCCCGCATGTGACCACAGCTTTCCTTGTCCTTGTGCCTCAGTCCAGATTATGTACCATTCTTCAAGCACATTCCTCAGAGAGAATCTTTCTCATTCCCTTATCTTTGTTCCTGTCTCCTTTGCTTGACATACGTTTTTCCCGTCATTGTCAAAAACTTACCCATATTTCAAAACCTTCTTATAACTCACCTTACATTAGGCTTCCTCAGGTCTCTCTTCCATGTTCTCTCATTTTGGCCTGTGCCCTAGAAACCTCTGACAGTCACAGTACTCCTGATACCGTTGTGGCCAGCTTCCCTGTCTGCACATCAGCTCCTGCCCTTTCACACTTCAGTGATTATTCCTCCTGACCTCTATTATTTACTGGGGGAAATAACCCATACGGATTCACTCCCATAGCCTTTAACAAACAAAGCCTTTATAAAATCATGTTAGAATAAGAGATACTGTGAGTAAGAGAGGCAGCAACCTATGGGTCACAGACGTACAAAGACCAGCAAAGGGATGGTGGAAGCATGGTGTGGGTTAAATAGTAATAGGTGATACTGCAGGAGATATTGGGATACTTCATCTAGAAACAATTGGATAAATCATTTGGTGAACAAAAGTATATGGCTTAGTATAAACAAAGCACTTGCATAATGCCAACCTTTTAAAACCTAGTAGTCAAGCTAAAGATACAAGATTAATATTATACACATAAAATGATAATAATATAAGGCAAACTATAATAAGCAGTACAAATCCAGACCTCTCTCCCCTCTTCTTTCCAGGATTCTGACCAATAGCAAGTACAAAAAGGGACTAGGAGTCCAATGAGGATCCAAGTATCAACTTAATTAGTTGGAGGAATTGATAACCTCCAACATGGCAGATCCTCTGGCAGAAACTTGGGGTAACTAATATAGATTGTGCCTAAGGCAGAAATGGAACCTCCTGTCTCCCACACTGAGTCTAAATCTTGAACCCTGTGAATCTAAACCTTGAACCTGAGGAGAAAGCCGGAACTTTGAAATAGACCTGCCTATGCTTGATTGCAGATGAGATAGATAAAATGGGCTGGTCTCTTTACAACACGAAATTAGGAAGCCCAAAGATGCATTGGACTTGAGAGAGACAGTGAAAGGGAAACTCAGTAATGGGAAAGAGTGTTGTGTAAAAAGAGTGACATATAATATTACTGGCAAAATGTAGACCAATGTTCTGGACTTTGGCCAGTCAAGTTTGTCACTCCTCCATGGAGTATAGAGAGCAGAATAATTGACAGTTCCTTCCTCTTCAGACCCAGGAGTATAAACTAAGAACCAAATGAAGAATAAGCAATAGTATAGGAATACACAACAGACATAGATCACCTCAGGATGGAGTGATTAGGTCGTTATTTAAGAGTTCATTCTTTGAAAATCAATTCTAGTTATTTCACTCTACATTATGTCTGACAGAGGACCTTCCAGACCCTAGTAATGGAAACTTTGTACTTTACTAAGAAGCTTGAATTTGAAAAATGGGTAATTTTGATGGGCTGTATAAACATACGAGGCAGAGAGAACAACATGAACAAAAAGGCAGAAAAGCAGAACGATTGAACAGTAGGTTCAACCACATCATTGACAGTTATGATCACTAGGCTTAATAAGTTCAGACTTTATTCATTAGGCAGAAGTGGACCAGTGAAGATTATTGTTTAGGGAAGTAACAATCCAAAATATATTTTAGAGAGAATATAGTTGTTATACGAAGGATGAATTCTGTCAAAATACTGCTCATGAACTGCATCACTATGTCTAACTTGTATTTCGTTTGTGTTCTGAGATAATTCATCTCCAGAGCCAGTATGGCAGTGTAGAGATAATACACATGCTATGCTCCCTTCTAGCAGTCATGATCAATCGATGAAACTTCTCTGCATGGTCTGGCATTATAACAGAGGACAGGATTTGGATTACACGTCCCGCACCAGCTCTGCTACCTACTTAGCTCTGTGGCCTTAAGTAAGGCACTTGGTTTCCCTAAATCTTAATTATAAAATGGGACTGATAATATTTACCTTATGAGATTGTACAGAATAAGCTTAACTAGCACCTCCCCCTTAGTAACTATTTAATGATAGTCTTCCTTTCCTGAATGGTATTGTCATTAGTTCTGATAACTATGTATCAATAACCTACAGGGATATTAAGTCAATACTAGAATGCTTAAAATCTTCTATAGGAATTCAGACCAGACTCAAGTTGACAAGAGTTGGTTTTTAAGTTGGCACCCTACCTTCTTCTAGGACAAGAATATATGTGGACTCCCATGAATAGGGAAATATAGGGGACTACCATGCATTACTTCTTCATGGCTGCCGGTGTAAGCATGAATGGGGTATTTCAGGAATCAAAGGTCCACATGCCCTATGGGAAATGTGTCATCACTTGCCAATAGCTGCTCTTGTCAAAGACGTCCTCTCACACAAAGGTCCTAAGCCAAATGACAAGAACTTCTGCCACCACTAGGAGTCCCCAGAGGGACACTCGCTGAATAGGAATGTCAGTAAATACAGTCTCTTTTTTTGGGGGGCAGCTGTTGGAGGAAACACCTGCTGAAAGGCCCTTAAGGCTTACAGACAAAAGGCATGTAGATTTTGGTGTTTTCAGCAAGTAGATCATGTAGGAGTTTCAGAAATCTCTCAGAAGTATCTCAGATAAATCTTCACATAAAGTGAAGAGTGTGATGTCTGAGTAATCATACTGACAATTACTTGTGAAGGTGAATGTTGCTTAGAAGATTCAAAAATAAGCAAATGAGAGATTGCCAATATCTAAACTAGGTACCAAATTACATGGTAAATGGGTGTTTAAATCGTGTCTTAAGTAGTGTATGAGATGCATGTTAATTTGGAAACTAATTCTTGATTTAACAATCATCTTTTATATCCTGCAGACATTTAGAAGAAATGCACTTACTATGGACACCAACTTCTTCTGCATCTGCCTGATCATATTTAAAGGAACAGAAGAAATGTTTGTAATTAATCTGCCCAGTAAATACCAGATCATAGCACTAGGCAGGTGTGTGTCTAGATAAAATTTCTTGCAGCTAATTTAAACTTTCTACACACAGCAGTAGATAATCTCAATGTAAATAATACATTTCTTCTTGACCCTTTAATGTAAGCCAACATGTAGAACAAGATCTTGACTTCAATTCTGTATCACATACACTTCTGTATACTTTTAGCATTTGTGGATAGACTTAGAACATTTATGAAAATGGCACCTTTGGTAAAACTGTATGTTTTAAAGCTCAGATTAAATCTAATGGTGAGTGGAATTAGGTACCACTTTCCCATTTAAAGCCCCAGATGTGTATTAATTAGATTTTTTACACTTATAGAATTTTCAAGAAGTTTACTGTATAGCCACTGTCTCGGGGACGAGTCTTTATTATATTCTAGTTATTCCTATGTTTGTGCAGAAAAACTATTTCAATGTTTTAAAATTTTTATCCCTTTTATAGAATAGTGGAATGCATTTTTCAGTACATTTTAAAATATGAAGTTGTTCTTAAACTGAACTACACACTGTACTGAATTGAAAGGACCTTTCTTATGGGTCAGGAATCATTTTGATTCCTTCCAAATGATTTTGAAACATTATTTTAAATTTCTATTTTTCTGTGGTGTTATTTTGTATTATAACCGTCTGTACTCTCACGAAACAAGGGGAAGAGGGTATCACAGGATGTTATAACTTGATAACACGGTTTTTTAAAACTTCTGTATTTTTCTTTGACCACTTCTGCAGGGGAAAAAATGCTATTCCCTTGGTACTTGCCCTAAGTCTTGATAAAATTTGTGTAAGATACTACTGTATCATGAAATAAAAATACTGTATGAAAATCTGAAACAAAATTTAACTTGTTTGAAAATAACTGATTTTCCATTTAGAGAAATTTCAGATTTACTTCTTAAAATGAAAATGGGTTTTAAGAACTATTAAATGACATAGATACTAAATAGTAACCCCATTAACTATTAAACCTAATTGCCTTCACTAATGACTTTATTGGTACTATTTAAATAAGACTTTTAAAATAATCTGCTAAATATTAAGAACACTTTGTGATACAGTCCTTGTAATAGGATATTACTGAAAATATACCAAAAAGAATAATTCTTTTTGTGTTCTAGCACTGAAAACTAACCTTAGGATGTAAAGCCAAAGCATATAAAAAAACTTACATTAGTCAGGAATTAAAGGGTTAAGAAGTAGTTTGGTTTCATATGTAATGCAAGTTATGTAGGTATGTACTTAATGCTATTAAATCAGTTACTGTATGTTTGACCTCTTGATATACTAAGCTTTTGCCTTTCAGAACAGCTGGGTCTGCTAAGAATCATTTCCCAGTCCTCTTCATTGTAGATCAGATGACTCTCGCTTTATCACCCTTGGAGGCCACATGAAGGACAAAGCAGAAAGATCCACACACAAAACTAATGTTTATATGGGGGGGAGGGGGTGCGGCATGGAGGAAGGCGGGGGATACACTTGGCCCTGATCTTCCAATGAACATAACAGAAGAGAGACCAATTGAGACTTGAAACCCCTGTGTTACTCCAGCCATTATTTAGTTACATCCTATCCATCTTTTACTCTTTCTATTGAACAGAGAGGCTCCTTTGGCTGCCCTGACTTTTGTAAATGTTTCACTCACTTAGTTGTGGTTTATCATTTGGACAGAATGCTACATCTGGGATTTTTCTCCCCTCCTTAAGGCCTCAAAGGAAAATGGCTTCTGTATGCTTCATATTTGATACATGAACATACATCCTGTTCTCTTCATTTTAAGAAGCAAACCTAAGTTTATTGGCAACAGAGAAAACTGCATTTCTCAGAAAGGGCCCTTCCCTCTAAAATGAACTTGAAAATAACTTAGAAGCGTTCATTTTTTTTGACAGGTAGATTAGTGAAGTGAGAAATCTTTAATACTTTTGCATTACCTAAATATCTATATTTAGATATCCCAGTAATCCTGTCACTGAAATACTTTAGAATTGCCTATTTCTGCGTTTTTAATTCATCACTGGACATTTTTGGTATTTTGTTTTTGTTTTTTAATTTTTTAATGTTTATTTTTGAGAGAGAGAAAACAAAGCAGGGGAGTGGCAGAGAGAGGAAGACACAGAATCTGAAGCAGGCTCCAGGCTCTGAGCTGTCAGCACAGAGCCCAACACAGGGCTTGAACCCATGACCATTAGAAGTCAGACGCTTAACCAACCGAGCCATCCAGGTGCCCCCATTTTTGGTATTTTGGAACCTAATCCAAGTTCAGAGTGGACTCTTCTTAAATTGGTTTCTAACAGATAGTTAAGACATACTTATAATTGCTACAAGTCTCCATAAAAGCTACAATGTTAACTCAATATGATTAGGTTAAATCTGGAAAATGTATATTTAAAGACTTTGCCCATAACATCCTTTGAATATGTACATATTCTATTTTATTAATATTTACATACTTTTTCAAATAATGTTTCTCTGTTCCAGTTATTTAGAAGTTAGAACTTCCTCATCATCAATTTAAATCAACATCCTGTGTTAAACCTATGTATGCTATTCCAAAAAATAAAAAATAAAAAAATAGGACTACACCAGCCAGCCAAGATGCTGACATTTGGGCACAGTGATTACAGATGGTGACCATGGACAGCAGTGTTCCTGCTGATTCGGCAGTGATTCAAGGCTGCTTTTCTGTGCTGACCTGCCCTTTGAGTCTTTATGCACATTTGCTTCGAAAAAGAAATACTTCCTGATTTTTGCTTTGTCTAAATGTATTTACTTCCTTTATCAGACTTAGAAGTACATACCTTCTTGTATCAGCCTGTGGCTGTCCATGTCTAGAACCATATTTTCTTTGTGTATATGTGTTGTTTTAAAATGTATCACCAGTCAAGATACTTTAATGGCTATCTTAGAAATATATTCATTAAAAACACACGTTGATGTGAAAATAATTGTTTTATTCTTATCACAGAGAGTAAAGACAACACATCTAGACAACACATCTTTACATAAGAAACTATAACATCGATATGATACATTTTTACCAATTGAATATGACAGTAAAGATGAGCTTCTAATATAGAATGATACATTATTAACAGAGCCAAGTCAATATGAAACATGATATGAATCAATGCTATGGAAGTGGTTATCCTGAACCATGTCACAACAACAACAATAAAAAGATCAGAAGGATGAAATCCTGCATAAGACCATTTAACTTAAACAGAATGATCCTGGAAGTTTAGCACTAGTGATCATGAGTAATTAAAAAGACATCACTCAAACCACTTAGATTTAAATTCAAGAAAATTCACTGTTAAATTGCATTTAAGTAAATCGGCATTTTGGAAAAAATAAGAACATGGTTTAACCTCTCTGCCTGTTAAAAAGAAATTCAAATTTGTACCATGTAATGAGGCATGTTCAAACTTCAAGCAGTTTAAATTGCCTTCTCACAGTAATTTAAAAGATTGTCACAAATTTAAACCCTGAGATAGATTTCTAAAGAATGAAATACACATTACTTGTATTCCAAGGAAGGAAAATGAAATTTAAATACCAAAATTAGTAATTTCCTTTAAAAAGAAGGGTTAAATTCTCCCAGTGAGTTCACTGGATTTGCAGATTTTCTTTAAGACAACAAATTGTATATTTCCTGAGTAAATACTGGGATTAAGGGCATTTTCTCTTATTTTCCCACTTGGATAACTGAATATTATAAAACTACAGTATGTCTTGGCCATTCAATAGTTAGAAAATAAAAGCCTCCACTGGGCTTGGATCCCATATAGATTTACTTTGTATAGACAACAATGACTTTTCACCATCTTTTCCCTGTAATTCCATGATCCTCAAAATGATAATTTTATTTATACACAGCAAAAAGTTCAAAAACCGTTTAAGCACTGTTAATATTTTCACGTGTTTGCAGATGTACCTAGTTGATTTTCTTCTGGTTTCTTCCACTTTTGGAATCCCACATGATTATAATGTTAAAGTAGACTAAGAAGAACAGGAAATGTAAGCAGGATACAAAACAAACCAATACAGAAAATAAGTCCGGTAATTTCTGAGGAGGATCCAGTGTGACAGTTATCAGTGTCAGAAGTACCATAGTGATGACTGAGATAAGAAACTACAAGGAGGGAAAAAACAAATTACTGAATAATATGAAAGATTAAATGTACTGGTAACATTTACTTATAGCTGTAAGTGAGCAGAATTGAAGGTGAAGGGTGGGACTCCAATCTCTTCTAATGGTGGATTTCTTCCTCCTAGGCTGCATGTTAGAATCATCAGTGGAGAGTTAAAAATCTCTATGACCAGGTCATGCTTCAGACCAATCAGTTTCTAGGGTAGGCCTCAGGATTTAAAGGCTTCCAAGTGATTCCCATGTGTAGCCAAAGCCTGAGAATTCCTGTCATACTTAATACCACCCAAGTACTTAAAAGTTACCTGGAACAGACAATACTGCTAGTCAGGGTTAAATTCAGGCTACACTCCAGGGCCCTGAGTCCTTATAAAATATAAAGTTCTAAGCTAATCTAAGAACCCATCTATAAAAAACTCTTCCATGGCAAATAGTAATATTTCATGTTCATGCAACATTCAATGAGCTAATGCTGTAGTAAATCATGGTGGGGCATATGAAAGAAAATGTAATCTTCTGGCCTCAAAGAGTTTTCAATTTAATTAGGGAAATGCATGAACTAGTTAAAATCACAAGGTCACATTTTATTAAAGGCCAAAATGAGTAGTAAAAATACTGCATTTATTGTAATTGTGTAGCAGTTTTCTTGACACAGAAGCTGCTTAAGTAAATGTTCTATATTTCCACATTTACTTGCTTTCTAAGCAAGAAGTGAGAAACCATTGCTGGTGACTTTCATGAAGAAGGTGGTACAAAAATGGAACCCTAGAAGATGTTTTAATGGCAGGGTTTAACGACCTGAATAGAGTATGCCGTGCTCATTCCAGATGCAAGCTTAGGGATAGTAACCAAAAAAGACTCAGACAGGTATAAACCGCTACAAATACCCTCCAAAGGGAAAATTCCCTGAGTCAATCTTAGTGTAAAGTGAAAATTTCTAACCTCTGAATTGAAATAATCAAATTTAAAGTTTCAAACTTAAGAAATACAGGGCTGGTTGAAGAATCAGTGTTAGGGGCCATGCTAAAATTCCTTCCATTTTAAACAAACTCTAGCTATTACCCCATTTGCTCCTATTTACAGCAAAGTTTCCCAAAGGAGTTGCCTATAACTTAATGCATCCAATTCTCCTCCCATTTCATTAGTAAATCCACACCAATTAGACTTTCACCTCAGTTGCTCCAATGAAACTGCCCTGATCAAAGATCCATAATGACTTCCACTGGTTATTTCTTATCACCTTATTTGATCTCTCAACAGCATCTGAAATAGCACATTACTCCCATCTCCCTGACATACTTCCTTCACTTGACTTCCATAACACCATACTCTCCTACTGTTAATCCTCCACCAGTTAATCCTTCTCAAGACAACTCTGATGGCTCCTATGTCCCCTACCTCTATGTACTGTAGTATCCCAAGACTCAGTACTTAGTCGTCTTCTGTACTCACACCTTTGTGAGCTCATCAGCCTGGACCTCTCTCCCCTAAACTCCAGACTCATATTCAAATGGACATATAATAAGCATCTAAAAATATGCATACAAGCTATCCTTAGTAAGATTAACAGCTGACTTCTCATCAGAAAACATTGAGGCCACAAGGCAGTAAGATGGATGACATTCAAATTGCTGAAAGAAAAAGACAATTCCATTTCTAGCAAAAATACCCCTCAAAAACAGGAAAAACCAACATAAAACACAGTTGATACATTTGAAAACACTGAGATAATACAAGTATGTTCTCTAAATACATTGGAATTTTTTAAAATTTTTTAATGTTTGCTTATTTTTGAGAGACAGAGTGAGAGCAGGGGAGGGGCAAAGAAACAGGGTGACACAGAATCCGAAGCAGGCTCTAGGCTCTGACCTGTCAGCATGCAGCCCAATGCGGGGCTTGAACTCACGAACCGTGAGATCATGACCTGAGCCAAAGTCAGTTGACCGACTGAGCCACCCAGGCACTCCATAAACACATTGGAATTAAATGAGAATACAAAAACAGGAAGAAATCTGGGAAATCCCCAAATATTTGGAAACTGAACAAGTTTCTAAGTAATTCATGAACCAAAGAAGAAATCACAATGGAAATGGACTATATTTTTAACTCAACAGAAAAGCAAATGTCGAAATTTATGGAAAGCTGGCTTAATATGACATAGTAGAATTTACAGGTTTGAATGCCTCTATAAAAATGGAAGAAAATTTTTAAATCAATCACCTAAATTTGAAATTTAAGAAACTAGATAAAGAGTAAACCAAACCAAAGGCAGCATGAGAAAGAATAAAATTAGAATCAAATCAATGAAATAGAAAACAGAACACCAGGGGCGCCTGGGTGGCTCAGTTGGTTAAAGTGTACAACTCTTGATTTTGGCTCAGGTCACGATCTTGTAGTTTGTGGGTTCGAGTCCCGTGTCGGGCTCCATACTGACAGCTTAGAGCCTGGAGCCTACTTTGGATTTTGTGTCTCCCTCTCTCTCTGCCCCTCACCCCCGCCCCCCCCCCACCCCCTGCTTACACTCTTTCTCTTTCAAAAATAAATAAACGTTAAAAAAATTTTTTTTTAAAGTCAAGTGTATCTGTATACAGTAGTAATGAACATTATAAAAACAAAATTAAGAAAACAATTCCATTTAGAAAAACATCATAAAGAATACTTAGAAAGAAATTTAACATAAGTACATAAGACCTGTACACTGTTGAAGAAAATTACAGATTTTCTAAATTAATGGGAATGTATACTATGTTCATGGATTTGGAAGACTAAATCTTATTAAGATGGCAATATTCCACAAATTGATATACAGAATCAAAGTAATCCTTATCAAAATCTCAGCTGGGCTTTTGGAGAAATTGACAAGCTGATGCAAAAAATAATATGGAACATAAAATAGCTAAAACAATCATGAGAAAAAACAAAGTTGGAGGGCTCATGTTCTGAATTTTAAAACTAACTACAGAGCTATAGTAATGAAGACAGTGTAGTACTGGCATAATGATACACATATGTATCTGTGGAATAGGATTGATTTAGGATCAATTGATTTTTAGGATCCTTATATTTAGGATCAGTTGATTTTCTTTTTTTTTTTAATTATTTTTTAAACTTTTTAAATATTTATTATTTTTGAGAGAAAGAGACAGAGAGCAAGCAGGCAAGGGGCAGAGAGAGAGGGAGACACAGAATCAGAAGCAGGCTCCAGGCTCTGAGCTGTCAGCACAGAGCCTGACGTGGGGCTTGAACTCACAGACTGCGAGATCATGACCTGAGCTGAAGTCAGCCACTTAACTGACTGAGCCACCCAGGCGCCCCATGGATCAGTTGATTTTCAACAAAGGTACCAACACAATTCATCGGTGCTGGAACAACTGAATAAAGTTGGACTCCTACCTTACAGCATATACAAAAATTAACTCAAAGAGAATCAGTGACCTAAAATTAAAACATTTCTTTTAAGATTTTTTTGTTAAGTAATCTCTACACCCAATGTGGAGCTCAAACTCACGACCCTGAGATCAAGAGTTACTCCTCTGGGAATGCAAGCTGGTGTAGTCACTCTGGAAAACAGTATGGAGGTTCCTTAAAAAATGAAAACTAGAACTACCCTATGACCCAGCAATTGCACTACTAGGTAATTATCCAAAGGATACAGGTGTGCTGTTTCGAAGGGACACGTACACCCCAATGTTTATAGCAGCACTATCAACAATAGCCAAAGTATGGAAAGAGCCCAAATGTCCATCGATGGATGAATGGATAAAGAAGATGTGGTATATATATAAATGGAGTATTACTCGGCAATCAAAAAGAATGAAATCTTGCCATTTGCAACTACGTGGATGGAACTGGAGGGTATTATGCTAAGCGAAATTAGTCACAGAAAGACAAATATCATATGACTTCACTCATATGAGGACTTTAAGAGACAAAACAGATGAACATAAGGGAAGGGAAACAAAAATAATATAAAAACAGGGAGGGGGACAAAAGCGTTAAGAGACTCTTAAATATGGAGACCAAACAGAGGGTTACTGGAGGGGTTGTGGGAGGGGGGATGGGCGAAATGGGTAAGGGGCATTAAGGAATCTACTCCTGAAATCACTGTTGCACTATATGCTAAATAATTTGGATGCAAATGTAAAAAAAAGAAAAGAAAAATGCAAATCAAAACCACAAGGAGATACTACCTTGAATGCATTAGGGTGATTAAAATAAAAAGACAATAACAAGTGTCAGTGAGGATGTGGAGATACTGGAACCCTTATAACACTGCTGATGGGATTGTAAAATGGTATGCAAACCTTGGAAGACAGCCTGACAGCTTCTCAAAATGTTGAACATAGGATAACTAGCAATTCTACTTCTAGGAATATCCTCAAGGTATCTGAAGACATATCACCACACAAAAACCTATACATGGATGTTCACAGCTATTATTCATAGTAACCAAAAGGTAGAAAGAGCCCAAATATCCATCAACTGATGAATGGATAAAGAAATTGTGGTGTATCCATATAACTGAATATTTTTTAGCCATAAAAAGTAATGAAGTATTGATACATGCTACAACATAGTTGAACCCTGAAAACATGCCCAGTGAAAGGAACCAGTCACAAAAGACCACATTTCATATGATTCCATTTATATGAAATATCCAGAATAGGCAAATCCATACACACAAAAGTAGTATGTCAGGGGTTGGGGAGAAGGGGCAGAAAGCAACTGCTAATGGGTACAGGGTTTATTTTTGGAGTGATGAAATGTCCTAATACTAGATAGTGATAATGATTACACAACTCTGTGCATAATACTAAAAGACACTGAATTATACACCTTAAAAAGGTGAATTTTGTGTTGAACTTCAATATAATTGCTATTAAACAAAATAAAGGTCCTCTAAATACACCTAGTTGCAATAGCCATAGGATAAAATTTCAGGCTTTTGTGGATTTTTTTTAAACCTGTACTTTGCCATATAAAGATCTCCTAGAGAGCTAAGCCTGTCAAGTGATTTGTTTTGTTTTTTGTTTTGTTTTGAACTAAAGAATAAACTGAAGTTGTGGTTGTAAAAAAAAATAATAATAAAAATGAAAATAGTTACACACTCCTCCAACTGACCTAGCCAGGTGCCCCCTCAAGATAAAAATAAAACTCTCAAAAGAAAACATAAGGGTAAATCATGACCTTTACACAATGGTTTCTTAGATAAGACATCAAAAGCACAGGGCATCTGGCTGACTCAGTCAGTAGAGCATGCAACGCTTGAACCCAGGGTCGTGAGTTCAAACCCCAGGAGGGAAACAGAGCTTACTTTAAAAAAAAAAAAAAAAAACAAAATATAACAACAACAAAAAACAAAGAAATAGACATACTGGACTTCATAAAAATCAAAAAAACTTTCATGCTGGAAACAATACCATTAACAAGTGAAGGAGGAACCTACAGATTATGAAAAAAATATTTGCAAGTCATATCTAGTAAGGGACCTGTATCAAGAATGTATAAAGAACTCTTACAACTCAAAAATAAAAAGGCAACCCAATTAAAAATGGGCAAAGTATTTGAATAAGCATTTCTTCAAAGAAGATATACAAATGGCCAATAAGCAAATAAAAAGATGCTCAACATAATTAGTAACTAGGAAAATACAAATCAAAACCTCACTGAGACTTCACTCCCACCAGGACAGCTATAATAAAAAAGACAGTAACAAGTACCATCATGAATATGGAGAAATTAGAACCGGCATATATTGCTGGTGGGAATGTAAAATCACGTAGCACTTTGGCCAACAGTTTCTCAAAATATTAAACACAGAACTACCACTCCTAAGGGTACATTCAAGGGAAATGAAAACAATATGCTGATAAATTTATACACAAACCTTCACAGCAGCATTATTCACAACAACCAAAAAGTGGGATCAACCTAATGCCCATCAACTGATGAATAAACAAAATGTGCTGTATCTATTAAAATGAAATATAGTATGGAAATAAAAAATAATGAAGTACTGATACATGCTACAACACAGATGAACCTCAAAAACGTTATGCTAAGTGAAAGTAGCCAGTCACAAAAGACTATATTTTTTATGATTCCATGTTATGGACTGAACTATGTCCCGGCAAAATTCATGTTGCAGCCCCAACCCCAATGTGACTACATTTGGAATCACAAACTTTAGGAAGCCTAAATGAGATCATAAGGGTGGGACCCTAATTTGATAGGACCAGTGTCCTTATAAGAAGAGGAAGAGAAAAAACATTTCTTTAAATAAATTTTTAAAAAATAATAAATAAAAAGAAGAGGAAGAAACACCAAAGTCTCTACACACCCACACAAAGAAGCAGCCACATAAGGACACAGCAGGGTTGCCTATAATCCAGAAAGAGAGACCTCACCAGAAACCTTGATGAGGCACCTTGATTTTGGACTTCTAGCCTCTAGAACTGTAAGAAAATAAACTTCTGTTGCGTCAGCCACCTGGTCTGTGGTATTTTGCTATGGCAGCCCTAGCAGAATAATACATTCCACTTATATGAAATGTCCAGATAGGCAAATATATAGGTACAGAAAGTAGATTACTGGCTGTCCAAGGCTGGAGATTAGGGTGGAATGGAAAATGGCTGCTAATGGGAACAGGGTTCCTTTTTGGGGTGATAGAGATAGTGTAAAATTAGGTTATGGTCATGGTTGTACAACTCTACGTACATACGTAAAACCAGTGAATTGCATACTTTAAATGGGTGGACTTTATGGGTGAATTTATGTGAGTTATATCTCAAAAAAGCTATAAAAGAAAAAAGGTATTACATTTTTTTTTAAATAGTGCCATGCTAAGTACCATTCTTTAAAATCTGAACAACTTACCAAATATTGTATAATTCTGGAAAGAAATGTAAAACATGGAAGATACTTCCTAACAGAAAGGGAAAAGGATTTCAACTGAAGTTCTTCTTCAGAAGTCTTTTCAAATATTGAAAAGGAAGTTGCACAAGCTATAAAAAATGCGATCGTTGTCACAACTAAGGGCATTAGGAGTTCATCCTTCAGTAGAAGAGGTAGCATACTGTAAGGGAAAAACAGAAAAAACATCAAAAGAGAATTGCCAGTTCAAACCACATCACTCTGAAAAAAGCTTTAAATGAGTTTATAAGAAGTATACTGAAAATACTATATGAGTATTGGTTTGACTTACCTAAATGTTGACACAAGTAAAAACCAGGTAGACATAAAAGGAATTTCACTTAAAACTAAGCAGACTGGTCTAAAATGATAAAGAAAAAAAAATATTTTAATCTGACAGAATTCCAATTCTTGTGAAAAATATAAATACATTTTATCTGTCTGATCTTCGGGGTAGCTAAACAACAAACAAACAAATAAAAAACAGCCAGTAAGGTCTCCATATAGATCACTGATTCATTTTTTTTAATACCTATCAATCCAAACTAAGTGAGTCTAAACATAGAGAAGGTATCTACTCCTCATAATAACTGAAAAACTGCTTCTTTCAATATTCCATTAATGGAACATTTTTTTTCTAGCCTACAAACAGCAGCTTAAAGGAAGGATCAGATAAACAGATACAAACATTCAGAGATAGAGTTTTTTCGTGTTTCATCCTACTTGGGAAATAAATCCATTCCCAGTATAGTGGTATTCAAACTTCTTTTGTATGATCCTCCATGATACATATTACTAATATAAGTTAAAAATTAAAGTTGTAACAGACAAGATCATCTTCTGCCACTGAAGCAAGAACAACAGAGATAAAACTTACAAGAGGAAACAAGCTGATAATGGTAGAATAAAAGAAAAGAGGGGAAAAAAGTAAGAAGCAGCTACAGGAAAAGAACAATAGTATAGGAAGAGGAAGCATAATGCCAATAAAAGGAACTTTATTATAGAGTTTAGGATTATGGGTCCCAACTCTGTGACCTTACCACCCACCCTGGTCTCATTACCTTCTGGATTCTACTGTGGCAATGTTCAAGTAGAAGAGGACCTGAGTCTTAGTCCCATCTCTGCCACTTATTACTGTATGACTTTGAACTTAATTTAGCCTTTTTTTCTTATGTATAAATGGAAATAATAATACTTGTTAAGTAGTTGAAAGAACTCTTTTACAAGTATTACCTAATTTTTTAACATGATTATTTCTGTGTTTCTAACGTTTACTAGTGATTGTGATACATTACTTGTGTACAATACTTGTTGTTATAGTTGTTTTGGGTCTCCTTATTTTAGAAGCTTTGAGCATTCTCCTTTTTAGAAGGATGACTTTCCCCCATATCAACTAGCATATGAGATGTAAAGTGTGGGGTTACAAACCAATTGAAAACTACTGCACTAAAAGAAAATACTAGAGGACTTTCAGTTTCACTGCTTGATGCTTTTTAAATCAGAATGTATTTATGTTAAAAATATACACATAGTAGGTGCTCAATAAACATTATTTCTCTTTCTGGGTCAAAACTCCCATTTATTCATTCAATATTCATTTACTGAATATAAGCATTTGTGGAAAACTTATTACGTATAAGCACTACTCTGAAAGGAATACAAAGAGGAATATAACTCAGCCCTTGACCTCAAGGTACTTAATATTTATAATCAAGTACTAAAATCCTCTGCATCCTCAACCTCTTTGAATCTTTCCCTTTATCACCTTGTTCAAAACAAACCTTGGCTCCCTCCCGCTGAGGACAATGCTGTCCCTCTGCCCTCTCAACTGTGCCTGTTTTGTTGTTTCCACAGCCTTCAAACAAATGGACCCAGAGGGAGATAGCATCCTTGGTCTTTATCACTTCTTCCACACCAGTTCTCCCTCTCTCCGCCCGACCAATCTCTACCTTTGAATCTCATGTCATCAGGCTTCATCTCTATTAGTCCTCATCTTTGTTACTATCCACCAACCACAAGGTCACTTCCCTCATTACTCAATCATTTCAACTCCTCACTGTCACTCTCTACAACCCTACTCATCTTAATTCCTGGCAATTTTTACATAGACATAAGTGATCTTCCAACATGCTGACTTCTCATTTGCTGGAGCTCCTCTCTTCTGGTGATCACATCTTCATCCCTACACCTTAGGGTCATACTCAGGACTGCAACCCCTCCATAATCACAACCCATCAACTGCATCCTGACCACTATCTCCTACATTTTCAGCACTCCAAACTCCAAACAATCTTTTATCCCATCAAGACTTTCAATCCATTATTCCTACCACCTTTTCACTTTGCCTCACTCCTTTGAAGTCTTCCCCCCTTCTTAACCAAGCAGTTTAAATTCTAAGGTCAATCATTATAATACCGCCCTGCATTCACTCGTAAGCCCCGAGCAAGCCCATTATCCTCACTAGACAAAACCATAAACCTGGAAAGACCCAACTCTCCACTTGTACTTATTCCAACCATAGTGAGGAATTGCTCTTGAGAAAAACATTTACCCACACTATTTTCACTTTAAATATATGATCATGATATTCGAGTGTGTCCAACACCTACTATGTATTTCTCTAGTCTGTTCACATTCTGTGTCTCCTTAGAATAATTCACACCTTCTCTCTCCTCATAATCCCCAAAGCTCCAACACATTCTTGCCCAATGGCCTTGCCTTCCACTTCACTGAGAAAACTGAAGCAATTAAAAGAACTTTCACAGATGCCACCATCACATCTACTCTCTCCCCAGCATCTGTACCTATCTACCCTATTCCCTCTATTTATTAAAATGAAAACTCATGTATCTGTCCAATGCCAGTTCCATTTGTGCTCTAGGTCCTATCCCACCTCCCTTTCCAAGGAATTTGCTCCAACCTCCTACCTCCCTCCTCTATCATCAATGTTCCCTCTCTACTGACCATTCCCACACCATGATTTCTCCTATCTTAAAACAAACGGGTACCTGGGTGGCTCAGTCAGTCGAGCATCTGACTCTTGTGAGATCAGGTCATGATCTCACAGTTTGTGGGTTTGAGCCCTGAATTGGGCTTTGTGCTGACAGTGCAGCGCCTGCTTGGGATTCTCTCTCTCCCTCCCTCTCTCTGCCCCTCCCCCACTCACTCTGTCTCTCTCACAAAAATAAACGTTAAAAAAAAAAAAAACCTCACTTGACTCTACTTTCTCTAACAGCTGTTGCTCTTATTTTTTTCTCCCCTTTTCAGCAAAACTCACCTAAAGAACCCATCTCATACCATATACAAAAATTAATTCAAAATGGATCAAAAACCTAAATATAAGATCTAAATTCATAAAATTCTTAGAAATAACATGAGACTAAGTCTTTATTATGTTGGATTTGGCAATAGTTTGTTAGATTTGATACCAAAGCCTAAGCAACAAAAGAAATAATAAATTGAACTTCATCAAAATAGAAAACTTTTAAAAGATTTTAAAACTTTAAAAAAATGCTCAAAAGCACTAGTTATTAGGGAAATGCAAATCAGAACCACAATGAAATACCACTTCATACAACTAGGATGGGGAAAAAAAGGAAAATAACAAGAGCTGGAAAGGATGTAGAGAAACTGGAAACCTCATACATTACATTACTGGTAGGAATGCAAAATGGTATAGCTGTTGTGGAAGTTTCATGGTTCCTCAGTCAGTTGAATATAGAATTACTACATGACCCAGAAATCTCACTCCTGGGTATAGACTCAAGAGTACTGGGGCACCTGGGTGGGTCAGTCAGTTAAGCACCTAACTCTTGATTTCCACTCAGGTCATGATCTCATGGTTCCTGGGACTGAGCCCTGCATCAGGCTCTCTGTGCTGACAACAAAGAGCTTACTTGGGATTCTCTCTCCCCCTCTCTCTGCCCCACCCCTCCTTGTGTGCATATGCTCTCTCTCTGCCAAAATAAATAAACTTGAAAAAAAAAAAAGAGTACTGAAAACAAATGTTCAAACGAATATGCAGGAATGTTCATAGTGGCACTACTCACAATAACCAAAAGGTGAAAACTCAAACATTCACCAATTGATGCATGGATGAACAAAATGTAGTAAATCCATACGATGCAGTATTATTCAGGCATAAAAATGAGTATTGATACCTGCTACAACATGGATTAACCTTGAAAATCTTACATAAAAGAAATCAGGCACAAAAAGCCACATATTGTATGATTCAAATTATATGAAATATACAAAATATATAGTAATATTTTAATTTTTTGAGGAACTTCTACAGTGTTTTCCATGGTGGCTATACCAATTTACATTCCCAACAAGAATGTAGAGTTCCCTTTCCTCCACATCCTTACCAGCACTTGTTCTCTCTTGTCTATTTGATAAGAACCATTCTAACATGTGTGAAGTGATATCTCATTATGGTTTTGATTTGCATTTTCCAGATGATTAGTGATGTTGAACACCTTTTCATGTACCTGTTGTATATCTTCTTTGGGAAAGTATCTATTAAGGTCCTTTGACCATTTTCAATAAAATTGTTTTTTTTTTACTAATGAGTTGTATGAATTCCTTATATATTTTGGGTGTTAATTCCTGATCAGGTATATGGTTTGCAAATATTTTCTCCCATTCCACAGACTGCCTTTTCATTTTGTTACTCATTTCCTTTGTTATACAGAAGCTTCTTAGTTTGATGTCATCCCGCTTATTTATTTTTGCCTTTGTTCTTTGTGTTTTTGGTGTCATATCCAAAAGATCATGCCAAAACCAATGTCAAGGAGCTTTTTCCCTATGTTTTCTTTTAGGAGTTTTATGGTTTCAGGTCTTGCATTTAAGTCTTTTTTTATTATTGGGGGCAGGGGGCAGAGGGAGAGAGAATCTTAAGCAGACACTACACTCAGCATGGAGCCCAACACAGGGCTCTATCCCATGATCCTGGAATCATGACCTGAGCCTAAATCAAGAGTCAGATGCTCAACCGACTGAGCCATCCAGGCACCCCACATTTAAGTCTCTACTCCATTTCAAGTTAATTTTTGCGAATGGTGTAAGATAGGTGACCCATGACCTTAAATATCTTCTTTAGTCAGCTTCCAGGATATCAACCTTGTGGTTTTTCATCCTACATCACTAACCATTCCTATTTGCCTCTTCTCCTAAGACCTCTTAACATTGTGTGGCCCAGGACTCAGTCCCTGGTTCTTGTCTCTATATATACTCGCTCCTTTGATTATGTCATCCAGTCTCATGACTTTGTCCTCTCTACTGACAAACTACTAAATTTCTATCTTTAGCTCAAACCCCTCTCATATATCCAACCTAGACTTAAATCTAAATGCTAACCCAATATCTCTGCTTCAGTATCCAAAGATCTGTCCAACACTGAACTTGGTCTCACCAGGTGTACACCTAGCCTAATCCTGTTTCAATGGCATTCTTCCCAACTTCAGTCAATCACTATTCTATCCTCCTAGTTCCAAGTGAAAACCCATTGACACACCTTTGATTTTTCTTTTTCTGTCACATACTACATACAAATCATCAGGAAACCCTTCTGGCTCTATTTATATATCCACAATGACCACTTCTCACTTCTTCCACTATAACTACCTTGATCCCAATCACCACCACCTCTCACCTGGATTATGGTAACAGCCTTCTAAGTGGTTTCTGTGTTTTCTTGCTCCATACAATCTATTCACGACCTGTAGCCAGAATGCTTTTTTTTTTTTTTAAACTTCATTGAGGTATAATTGATACACAAAGAATCGCACATATTTAATGTGTATAATTTGACAAGTAGAGTGGATCCTTTTAAAACATCAAGTCAGGGGTGCCTGGATGGCTCAGTCAGTTAAGCATCTCATTTCGGCTCAGGTCAAGATCTCGCGATGTGTGAGTTCGAGCCCCGCATCAGGCTCTGTGCTGACAGCTCAGAGACTGGAGCCTGTTTCGGACTCTGTGTCTCCCTCTCTCTCTCTGCCCGTCCCCTGCTCTCATTCTGTCTCTCTTTCAAAAATAAATAAACATTAAAAAATATTTTAAAAATAAAAATAAATAAAACATCAAGTCAGATCATGCTTATTCCCCAACACCCTTCCAAGGCTCCCCACTTCCTTTAGAATAAAAGCCAAAGTTCCTAATGTGGCCTACAAGGCCCTATAGAATTTATACCTCTGTTACCTCTTTAACTTCACCTTCTATTACCCCCTACCTTGACCACCCCATTCTGGCCACATTGGCCATTCTGTTGTTCACTAAACATACCAGGCATACTCCCATCTTAGGACCTTCACACAGGCTGTTCTCTTCATCTAGAATGTTATTATCCCAAATATCCACACAGCTAATTTCCTCATCATCTCCAGTCCTCTCAAATATCTCCTCAATGAGGCCTACCTATCTGTATTGAGATTACAACCTGTACTTCTCCTGTAACCCCACCTCCAATACTCCCAACTTCCCTTATCCTGTTTTATTTCTCCCTCATGGCCTTTATTACCTTCTCACACACTGTTTAATTTCTTATTTTTATTTATTAGTGTCTGTCCTTGAGAATGAAAGCTAAGAACGTAGGAATTTTTGTCTGTTTTGTTCATGGATACATACCAAGTGTGCAGAACAGTACCTGACAACCAGTAGGCACTCACTGAACATTTATTGAATGATATATCTGTTTAGCGATAGATTAGCTAGGAACAGGTCAAGAAAAACTTTCAATGCTAACTTTAAAATATTTTATCAAAATTACATTAAAGCCATGCACTGTTATAAATGACATAAGCACAGCTGTAGAGCAGGAACTCCAAGCAATTCAGGGCCCGGGGCGCCTGGGTGGCTTAGTCGGTTGAGCGTCTGACTTCAGCTCAGGTCATGATCTCACAGTCTGTGAGTTCGAGCCCCGCATCAGGCTCTGTGCTGACAGCTCAGAGCCTGGAGCCTGCTTCGGACTCTGTGTCTCCCTCTCTCTCTGCCCCTCCCCCACTCATGCTCTGTCTGTCTCTCTCTCTCTCTCTCTCTGTCCCTCTCTCTCAAAAATAAATAAATGTTAAAAAAAAATTTTTTTTTAATTTAAAAAAAAAGAAATTCAGGGCCCAAGAGCTACTATGTATGGTCAGATTATAGATCACTGAATGGGCTGCCTTTGTATGGGGTAGAAATTCTGGGGAATTTGAAAGCAAACCTTTCCATAGTTCCATCACCTGGCACCAGGAATTTGTGGAGGGTCAGCCAAGCCTCACTTAATAGTGGTAGGAACTAACTCAGGTTTAGACTTTGGAGGATGACACTAAGCTGTCCTCCTAGTCTGCAATGATGTGAGACAGTTTTGTTTCAAGCAAAGAAGCCTTCCACATAGGCCAGCCCAGCTCAGAGCAAGCTCTGCACTGAGATCTTAGTCCAAAGCTCCACCTAACAAAAGCAATACTTTTTCCATTTGTCATTGGTTATTCTGTCCATGGCTCTTCCACAGGAACCTAGCAAACACAGGATAAGGCATGGAAGAGTCACAGGCTGGGATTGATCTAGGGCAGGATTCAAGTATTCCAATGTGTTCTGGGTAAACACTATTTTAATGTTGGGATAATATACCTCCACTGTCACCCAATATCTATGATGAACTGTGATGACCAGGAAAAAATTTTAATGCTCTTAAAACAAAGCAGTCTGATTAAGAATGGCCAATTGTGTCTAAACAAAGATTTTGACAAAAGAAACAGGACGGAGCCAACATATGAAAGCCCCTCAAGAGGTGAAAGAACAGAGAACAAAAGCTACTGAATAGATGTGGAAATGAATGAAATGAAAAAGGCAAAGATGATAAACAGCCTCCAATCTGAGGAAAAGCTCTTTAGAAGACATATTTATATTAGCATATAAAAAATATATATGAAGAAACAGACAGAAATAAGTGTGTCAGTAATAATTCTATGAAGCCTTTTCAATTTAAAATATTATATTTTATAAAGAAGTAAAATTGTAAGAAATCATTCTGGAAAAATACAATGTTATGAATAATTTTATCCAACTACATAACATTTGTCACTTAGGTGATTATATGTAGGTAACAAATTTATGTATATATTATAAACATATAATAATAAATAAATAAAACACATACTTGAAACATTTTTACTTACAATGATACCAAGAGAATGGACTTTTCATGTACTTGGAAAGAAAATAAAAAGAATGATAGTGCACAGCTAACCTTTAAGGAAAAAGGGGGAAGAATGAGATATAACAGCTTGTCAATCATAACAGCAGTTTAAATATGAATCTAAATAAAGTCATTTTAAGTAAAATTTTAAAGCTTAATGTAGCTTCTATCTAGAAAGAAAATACCTACACAACACTAATATGCATAATTTTATTCAAATTTAGTAAAATATTTATTAAAAAACAATGATTATACAGCTATACTTAACCATCAAAAACAAGTTTATTCAGACTCAGTTATGAATAAACAAAACTACTAAATACTTCAGACACAACAATCGTACCTTCATCCTCCCTTGGAATCTCTAACAATTAAATTTAATTTAATTTAATTTAATTTAATTAATTAAAAAGCATTGAAGGACAAGAAGTTCAAAATCTAAAACCAGCAAGACAAATCTATTTTAGTGTTTTTAAAATGTACATTTCAATAAAATATATTGAATATTTTATAAAGTAATCATTTGTTATTTGGGGTTTTAAATCAAAATTATCTAGATTTTCAGAAGGTTATGATCTGCATATTGGACATCTATCTACACAAATCCAACCCAGAGCAAATCCTATCTACACCACCTTCTAAATACATTATCTACCTACTTCTTTCCACTGCCCTCTGCTGATGGTGGCAGAGAAGTAGTCTAAGCCACACTCATCTTTCTCCTGGACTCCTGCCACAGCCTCCTAATTGGTAACTACACTCTTGCCTCCCACAGTCCACTGTGCACTCAGCCACCACACCAGATCATGTAAATTTCCCTATTTAAGGTCCTCAGGTAGCTTCCCATGAACACTAAGAATGAAATCCAAACTCCTATATGGGTTCTGCCTTCCTGTTCCAGCCTATTTCTTACTGCCTCCCTCACTCACTTCATACCAGCCATTTCATACCTGTCTATGTGCCAAATATGCCAATGTGTTCATGCTTTAAAGAAAAACATTTTATCAAGTCAGAGCACAGATCTTGTGAATGGCTCCTTCTGGCCATTCAGTTCTAGGCTCAAAATGTCACTTACCTCAATCTAACCAAATCCATCAGCACTCTTTTCACCTAATGCTATTTTCTTAATAATCCTAATCACTCCCAGATATTTCCTGGTTAACAGATCTATTTTGTTGCTTATCCTTTCCTGCCACTAGCATGAAAAACCCCAATTAAGAGAACAGGGAGGTTACCTGCCATTCACTTACACACCAGTACCTAGAAAAGGACCTCCTCGCACATTAGAGGGCATTCGAAAAATACTACTTGAATAAATTAAAGACAATCACTTTGCTGCTATAGATGTATTAGTGTTCACACTATCAACTACCTCAATTACAGACTTATGTTGAGAAATAATTCAATCTTCACTGAAAGAAATACACTTGAAAATAATTATAATGGGACATGATTTCAAAGTTCTCAGAAGTAATCAGTAAAAATTCAAAACATCAACACAAATAAAATTACAGAAGTCATTAATATAAATCTTTTTTAGTTTTTTAAACATAGTGGCTTGTATTAAAACACAGCAAACAGCGGCACCTGGGTAGATCAGTCGGTTAAGCTTTCAACTCTCGATTTAGGCTCAGGTCATGATCTCACGGTTCGTGAGCTTGAGCCCCGCATCAGGCTCTGAGCTGACAGTGCAGAGCCTGTCAGAATCCCAAGTGGATTGTCTCTCTCCCCCTCCCCCAATCATGTTTTCTCCCTCCCTCCCTCTCTCTCTCAAAATAAATAAATAAACTTAAAAAAATAGCAATTTCCAGAATTTCCAAATTCTGAATTTCCAAAAATAGCATTTCCAGAAATAGGAAAATAAGAAAAATTAGGAAATAGGAATTAGGAAAATAAGAAAAAATTAGGAAAATACGGGAAAAAATGTTTTTCCTGGCTTATAATCCTAAAAGTAATTACCTCTAACACTGCTACGGTTACTTAAGTTCTGAAATTTCATTTGCTTATCTGTGAAATCTACCTTTATTGGTATGTTATTTCTTAGAAAAATAGCATAATCTCATGTAAGCCTGCAAATATTTCAAGTTAAGCCTACTGAAGACATCAGAGCATTACTAACCAGATTCCTTCTGTTCTAAAAATCCTATAGAATATTAACTGTCGATGACTTACAATGCTGAGTTCACTCTCAGCATGAAACAAGAGAAGCTGTCAATGAAACGGTAATAAAAAAGCAAAGAGGAAATGAAACCATCCTTTTCACACTGTGGTACTCATACATACTTTTGCAGTATTTACCGTTATGTGCTGGCTTGTTTTCAAAATGCAATGTAAATAAGTGGCAGTCCCCAAACTGAAACCATAATTTCTAAATTGTTGTCTCCTTATAAGTCCACTAAGACTTTTGTTTTCATAAACTAAATTTTCTTGGTATTTTAAAAAGATATTTTTAAAATGTCATTTTATAGGGGTGCCTGGGTAGCTCAGTCAGTTAAGTGTCCGACTTTGGCTCAGGTCATGATCTCAGTTGGTGAGACTGAGTCCAGTGACAGGCTCTGCACTGACAGTGCAGAACCTGCTTGGGACTTTCTCTCTCCCTCTCTCTCTGCCCCGCCCCTGCTCGTGCTGTCTCTCTCCCTCTCTCTCTCTCTCTCTCTCTCTCTCTCTCTCTCTCTCAAAATCAATAAATAAACTTTAAAAAATAATAAATAAATAAAATGTTATTTTATTGATCAAGGCACAAAGGAACAAAATTTTAAACACTACAGAAATACAGCCAAGGAGGATATTGTGAACCCATTCAGAGACATCCTAAGTTGTAGGAAATATAACCAATTCATCCTCAAACTAACACAAGTCATCTTCCTAAAACAGATATCTGTCCACTCTCCTCAAAGATGTCTTTTGGCTCCTTTGGCACACAAATCAAACTCCAACTTTTTGAATCCAACATTCAAAGTCTTACCCAGTTTGATCCTTTTTGACTCTTATCTCTCACTATATCCTCTCCTAACCTCAACACACACACACACCTTTCATTGTTTAATAACCATTATTAGCATCCCCTATCCTTTCCCGCCTCTGTATCTGCAAGCTCTTCCTCCTGCCTTGCATTCTCTTCTGCTATATAACCTCCTCCTATTTCAAATCTTGCCCAGCTTTCAAAATTTGGCTCCAATCCCACTTATTCTAAGAAGCTGTCTAAAATCTGCCCCCAGGGGCATGTGAATGGCTCAGTCAGTTAAGCATCCAACTCTTGGTTTCGACTCAGGTCGTGATCTCAGTTTGTGAGAGCAAGCCCCGTATTGGGCTCTGAGCTGACAGCACAGAGCCTGCTTGGGATATTCTCTCTCTCTCTCTCTCTCTCTCTCACTCACTCAAAATAAATAAATAAACTTAAAAAAAGTTTTCTTAATCTGACCCCAAAGTAGTATCTCCCTTTCCCACACTATTACAACACTAAATGTGTAATAGACCTTAATACCATCTGCTTTATAGCATAATTATTTAAACATGTCTGTCACCACTCTTTTCTTCTTTGTATTCCCTCACTGACTAATACAAAGCAGAAGTTAAATAATTGTTGAGTTAAACTGAAAGATTCTGATTATTCATTCAGCCTAGCACCTAAGTATGTCAGACACTCAATACATGCTCACCAAATAAATGAATGTATTATTTCTCAGTCCAGTAAGTCCCATTCAGAGCAAGAATATAATTATCAGTTGCAGCAAGAATTAAGTATTTAAAGTAATAAGAAACTTACCAGAGTAAATCTGAATCCTTTGGAAGAGGGCTGAAGTGTTAATTTTACACATGCAGGAAGCAGGCTCAAAAATGTAAAACAAAAGCTAAAAAAACGAATAAAAATAAAACATTTGTTTTCTTGGTAGCAGTATCTAAAACAAGGAAATATTTTTTTAATGTAAGGATCACATTACTTACCAACTTAGGTTGATTTAAAATTAAAGTTATATTTTATTAAAATTAAAAAAAATTTTTAATGTGTATTTTATTTTTAGACAGAGAGAGACTGAGCATGAGTCGGGGCAGGGCAGAGAGGGAGAGAGACACAGAATCAGAAGCAGGCTCCAGGCTCTGAGCTGTCAGCAAAGCCCGATGCGGGGCTAGAGCTCATCAACCACGAGATCATGACCTGAGCTGAAGCTGGACACAACCGACTAAGCCATCCAGGCACTCCTATTTTTATTTATTAAAATTTAAATTTAAAACCAAATAACATTTAAATAAAATCCATGCACTGAAATATTTAGCCACTTTAATATATACATGATTACATAATACAGAAAACAACATTACAATACTTATGTTATTTATAGAAAAGAATCAAAAAACAGATAACTAGAAGTCAATTATCAAACACTCAAAATTAAGAAAACACAACCAGGTATAAAAGGGACAATATATAATACAAACAATCATAACATTTACTCGCAAGAGAATCTCTCTGGCCCCCTTCTCACAAAAGTTAACTACCTGATTTTCAAGCCCATGATAAATCAGAAAGAACAAGTTAGAAAGGGAGTGGGCCACTGCTAGAGCCTCTCCTAGTAATGGCTGATGAGCAAGGAGGAAAAGGAACTCAAAAGGTAGAGCCATCTGGAGCCATTAAGTACCATGGCAAACAGCTTTTGCAAGCCCTGAAGACAAGTATTACAACACAATACAATAATTGATTTTCCCACCATTGGTGGCTTTGTGGCATTGTTAACCCGGATTAGCTGAACCACAGTTCCCTGAATTCTCTTTCCAGTATGCTTCCTCCTACAGTGGGCTACACAGGATATTCTCAAAACAACTAGAGGACAGAGGGAGGGAGCACCCATTCTGTAGCATGCACACATACACATTCTCCCAGTTATTCAAACACTAATCTTGGTGTTGCTGGGAAGAGATTTTGCAGATGTAATCAAAGTCCCTATTCAGCTGATTTTTAACTTAATCAAAATTAAGATTCTTGAACGGCCTGACTTAATCAGTTGGAAGACTTTTACTTGTGTTTTTAATGTTTATTTATTTTGAGAAGGAGAGAGAGAGAATCCCAAGCAGACTCCACACATGGGGCTTGATCTCACAACCGTGAGATCACAAACAGCCAAAATCAAGAGTCAGATGCTTAACCAACTGAGCCACCCAGGTGCCCCTAGAAGACTTAAAAGAGGGCTTACGCCTGGGGCACTTGGTGGCTCAGTTAAACAACAGACTTCAGCTCAGGCCATGATCTCACGGTTCGTGGGTTCAAGCCCCACACTAGGCTCTGTACTGACAGCTCAGAGCCTGGAGCCTCCCTCTGTCTCTCTGCCCCTCCCCTGCTTGTGCGCTCTCTTTCAAACATAAATAAATTAACATTTTTTATTAATGTTAATTAATGTTAATTACTGTTAATTTAAAATGTTGATTAAATTAATGCTAATTTAAAAAAATTAAAAAGAAAAGAGGGCTTGGGGCTTCCCTAAACTCAGATTCCAAAGAGCAACTGGATTTGAATTGCTTTTCCTTCCCCTTTAGATACTCCTTCCCGAATGCCTGCCTTGTGGACTTCTACGCTCTTCAGTCAGACCCCGCAACTGTATAAACCAAAGCCTTGCAATAAATTCACACGCACCCACACACCTCCTACTGATTCTTCTCTGGTTGAACCCAGATTGATATACACCACTGAAAATCATGACTCCTCAAGACAGTGTTTAATCCTATTTAGTAGACTTTGTTTAAGGGGGAGGGAAGTAGGTAACAATCCAGAAAGATTATCACATTAAATATTGCAAATAAAAGTTTTGTTGTGTAGAGTGATAGGTTTATATTATGTGGAAAATTCACTAATGAAAAACATCTCATTCCCTAATGATGTCAGATAAATGAGTTATTATCATAACACTTTTAGAGAGAAGCTTATATAACATTATATACAAACTTTGTATCTCTTACCTGATTATTATCTGGAAGTGGTGTGGCAAAATATCCTTGATCTTCAGAAAGATACTGAAGCTGCACCAAATATTGGCTACTTTATCCTGAAAAGAGATTTGTTAAATTTTACATTCTGAGGGGCGCCTGGGTGGCTCAGTTGGTTAAGCATCCGACTTCGGCTCAGGTCATGATCTCACGGTCTGTGAGTTCGAGCCCCGTGTCAGGCTCTGTGCTGACAGCTCAGAGCCTGGAGACGGTTTCGGATTCTGTGTCTCCCTCTCTCTCTGACCCTCCCCCGTTCATGCTGTCTCTCCCTGTCTCAAAAATAAATACATATTTAAAAAAAAATTTACATTCTGATATAACTGAAAGAAATATTAAATTCTACGAGGTACAGCCCATAATCTCTAAACTTTTGAGACATGAAGCTCTTGTTCACAATTTTATAACTAAGTTGATTAAACTCTCCATGGAACACACACACACACACACACACACACACACACACACACAAATTCTTCATTTTTTTTGCAATGCAAACTGACCTATATCACTAGCCAACCATAATCTAGACATTCCCAAGAAATGTTCATTATTTTTTAAACAACAGTACACGATCCCTAAATACTGAAGTTTATTCATCTTTGGAAATTTTTCTAGGAAATCTTATTTTTTTCCTAATTTATAGAACATACATTTTTGACCCACTTTATCACATACCTGAAATTATCTCAAGTATAACTTACTAGCAACTAACAATGACAAGAGTTAATTGCTAATAAATCAAGGCATTTAAAGACATTAGCAGTTGTGGTAGGATCACTTTCAAAATTAAATTTGTAACTACAGCTCTCTGCCCGTGAAACCCATCCTCTACACAGCTGCTTAACTCACAGCTGTGTAAGCGTAACATCAAGAAAGTAACCATCACTGACAACTGTACCACCCTCCTTCCCTCTGTCAGATCAAAGAAAATACTCTTCAGATTTTGAGGACAAGTGAATGGAGGTGACCAGCAACCCCATCAAACATTATGATACTCATTTTTATAATTATCATGATAAATACTATTTCTGAAATAGAAACAAGGCAAATAACCAAGCAGTTTAGATGGAGAATTAAACTTTTCTTTAAATAGGCTTTAAGGTTAGAGGAAATATAAAGAAGTTAGGAACACAATTTCCAAAATTCAAACCACAGCTCTGCCATGTACAAGCTACATGAATCTCTGACCTGAGTTTTCTAAAATTTTTTTTTAATCTTTATTTTTGAGAGAGAGAGACAGAGACAGAGAGACAGAGACAGACCGTGAGCAGGGGAGGGGCAGAGAGAGAGGGAGACACAGAATCTGAAACAGGCTCCAGGCTCCGAGCTGTCAGCATAGAGCCTGATATGGGGCTTGAAACTCACGGGCCATGAGATCATGACCTGAGCCAAAGTCAGATGCTTAACCAACTGAGCCACCCAGGCACCCCATCTGACCTCAGTTTTCTAATCTACAAAGTGGATACAATAGATACCTCAGTCAGAGCTATTGTAAGAATCAAATAAAACCACATGTGAAGTATGTGGCACCTAGTAAGTAGAGTGGTGACAATAATAGTGATTATTTGTGATTATCAATATCAGTAGCAGCAGTATCCCCATCAACATACAAGTCACACATTCCTATTCCATCACAACACAAAACTCTTTTCTTATCTCTTTCAAAATGCTGGTTCCATCCTCCTATAGATCCACCAAAAGATAATCTAGAGCAATTTATATATTCAAAAATTAGATATACTTTTCTAATTCTTTTTAAAAGAAATGTTTATCAAAAGCAAATTATCTCTAAATATGTTGTCTCTGTCTAACTTTATTAAAAGGCCTTTTTGTTTCAGAAAAATGGTTTGTTTAATTTAATTACTAAATCTAAATCATCAAATTATCCATGTAATAAAAGTTTAACAAGAGTGATTAAGCTAGCATTAAATGAAATGAAAGATTCTCATTAAAAATTACTATGGATGAAGGTTATATAAGGAATTATGAGATCTTGCTGAAGCAAACATGATTATTAGTTTAATAAATAATTTCCTAAGACTAAAAAGAGAATATAAACCAAAAAATTACAAAGCTGTTAACTTTGTAGCTACAACTTCTCATGCTGTCTTTCACTATGGATCCTATTTCATTATAAAAATGTATAATTGAATTATGGCTTTCATGATGGCATAAATATTATCTATTCATTTAATGTACTAGAAAATGACAGCTGAGCTAGATTATATACTGGATTAAATAACTGGCAAGGAATGACTGAAAGGAGTGCAGCTGAAGTTACATTCCTTGTGTGTCTTCTACATGAAATCCCCAGGACTCACAGCACAGGTAGTGTAACAAGAAAAGAGTGAGAAGAAAATTTAGGGTTTTTTTTTTTAATGTTTATTTATTGGGGGGAGTGATAGAGGGGCAGAGAGGGAGACAGAAGATCCAAAGTGGGTTCTGCACTGACAGCAGAGAGACTGATGCAGAGTTCGAACTTACGAACCACAAGATCATGACCTGAGCCGAAGTCAGACACTCAACTGACTGAGCCACCCAGGTGCCCCAATGAGAAAGAAGTTATTTTGTTTGTTTAAATGTTTATTTACTTTGAGAGAGAGCAGAGGAGGGGCAGAGAGAATCCCAAGCAGGCTCTGCATAGCACCAAGCCCAACATAGGGTTCGAACTCATGAAACTTGAGATCATGACCTGAGCCGAAATCAAGAGTTGGGTTCAACCAACTGAGCTCAACCGGCTGAGCCACCCAGGTGCCCTAAGAAGAAAGTTTTTAAACATACCTCAAACAATCCACGATCAACTGGGAAGAGTCTTCTTAGAACTTGCAGTGTTTGCTCCCTTTCTGTACAGAATGGCAGCCAGCAGAGAATGAAGGAAGCTACAACCGTACAAGCTAGCTTAATTAACAATACAAACCTAGAACAAAAACAAAGGTGACCAGTAGCCAAGGAAAGGTTAATAATTCTAAGAAATCAGTCTCAGTCTCACTAAAGATGATAAATACAAATATACAGCAATAATAAATCTATGCTACTAAAAAAGGTTTAATATGGCAGTCTAGTCAAATCAGAGTTAAGCAATTCACAATCATTAAGATGTACACCTCTCTAACAAAAAGACTATCACCATCTTAATTAACATTTAACTTAGATGCCTTTCCAATCAGCCATGAAAAAAAATGTCAAACTGGGATGTATTTCTAATAAGTATAAAATGTAATATGCTCTAAATGGATGAAATCTTATAGCAATACTCTAACAAGAGCCAATCCACATTACCTCCAGTAAATTTACATAGATCAAAATATTTCTCTAGTTTGGAAGATTTAAAATAATACAGAACTGACAATCTCTCTTCCAACTCACCTCAGAGCCAACACATTAATAAGAAGTCACCTAAAGGCAAAATGAAAGACCACCTTCTCCCTGGTAAGTATGCCAAATAAATTCTCTGAAGTAATTTTTAAAATTCTGTAGTGTAAAAGCCACTCACCCCTTTCCTTTCAGGCCTTTTTTAAAACACTTGCCGAGTAAAAAGCAAAAAAATGGCAAAGAGTGGTAAAGTTCCATCTGTTTATAATTTATAGCTAAGCAAAATGCCAACGAGCCTAGCAGGTCCCAGTCACAAGATACTCCAAGAACACCCCACAAAGCAAAGCCAAGACTCACAGAATTATATATGTTCCTGTGTCAAGGAAATTATCTCAATAATTAAAACAAATAGATCTTGCATTTTATAGAACATATTTCTTATGTGATTTTAAAACAATATATACAATGAAAGCTATTTCTAAACAGAAATTTAAAGTATTGAAGTCATAAACTAATTTGAAATTGTATATAATGGCCTCAAATATATTAAATCAGACTGCTAAATAGAGCAACAGATTTGTTCCAGGTTTAAAGACCACTAAGTAGTTAACACGTAGCGTTGTTTCTGCTAGACTATTCCACACTATTACTGTAATAACATACCAAAATCTAGACAAGAAAACAATGTTTCAAAGTAAAACACACACATACTGATATCACTATACCTCCTCTATAATATGAATCAATATAGTAAGTTATAAGTTGATCAGAAACTAATAACCTTATTATAGCAAAACAACATTACAATTAGATTTTTCAGCTCAAATGGTAGGTACGCACTCATGTTTGCCCTCCTCTCCTTCCCAAGACCCCCTTAAAATGATAGGGGATTTTTAAAAGTAAATATTCACAGCTGTAAAAAAGAATAGGAAGATGGGTTACAAAAGATAAAGATTTCAACACACTTCTAGAAGACAGAAAGGACACAGAAGCAGTAACAAATAAAATAGAATGGAAGAAGCCAGAGCTTAGAAAATGCATACAGGAGGCCCAAGCAACCAAGAAGCCAATCTACTCTGCAAGCCCCTAGACCACTCAGGAAACACCATGAAGGTTAGGGTGCTTGAGTAACATGTTGAAAAGAAAACAGGAGGATTAAGTGAAAATGCCTAGATGGAGAAGTCAAATCCCATCTTACTCCTGTGTAGAGATTATCTGGCAACCAAATATTTACCACCACTACCCCACCCCCTACCCCCAGGGAACAGAAGGAATATTTCTCCAAAGAAGTGTAATAAACTACATACACTAAATACACTAGGGCAGCTAGTGTAGAAGTTAACATTACAGTGCCAAACCTCCACATTCTGACACTTAAGGACCCCAAAGTGTACTGGCCAGCCCCTTGCCCACTTACCTTATAGTGGGCCAAATACAGAGAACTCACATGCAGCTTTCTTTTCTGTCTTACTCTTAAATAAGCACAGATACACTAGGATGAGACACACATTTAAGAAAAACCTATGACAAGAGAAAGAACCAGAAGGAAAAGGGGGAAAAAAAGTCACCCTAGAAGAATGGACATAATTCAGGGAATCGTAGAAAAAAGAATAAATTCATATTTAAGATAGGATTAACAAAACAAATGAAACTTAACAGAAGCATTAGAGATAAAGTCAAGATAATCTTGTAAACCATAAAACAAAAGACAAAGAGATGCTCAACACAGAGATGAAAGCTCTAACATCTGTCTAATAAGCTCAAGAAAGAGTAAAGTGAGAAAATCATCAAACCCGAGAATTTCCCAGAACTCAAGAACATGAGTCTTCAAAATAAATGACACATAGAGTATTCAAAATAATTGTCACAAATACCTATGCCTGAACAAATCATTTCAGAGCCCAAAAAAGTAAAAAATAGTTAAGAGCAGCCGCAGCAGCAGCAAGAACAACAGATAATAATAGCAATAAATACTCATATAGAGCTTAGTATCTCCCAGGTACTGTTTTAAATGCTATAAATAATAAAATCCATTTAATTCTCAAAACAAGCACACAAAATGTGGTGCCTGTCTGGCTCAGAAGAGCATGCAACTCCTGATGAGATCAGGGTCATGAGTTCCAGCTCCATGTTGGGTGTAGAGATTATTTAAATAAACAAACAAACTTAAAAAAAAAAAGTATACAAAGTAAGGGTAATTATTATCCCCATTTAATAAATGAGGAAAATAAAATACATAGTAGTTAAAAAATGTGTCCCCACCAGATTACATAATCCCAAAAGCTTCAAGGGTTTGATGTTAATCACAGAGGAGATACAAATTCATCAGAATGTTTAAAACGAAAATGGCCAACTACTGATGAAGATGAGTATATGGAACACTAACATCATTTCTAACAAGAATGTTAAGTGGTACACCATGCTTAAAAACCACTCAGGAATATCTAAAATTAAACATGTAATATACCCTATAACTGCAATTTCTCTCATAAGAAATATATTTATATGTGTACAAAGAGACATTTATAAGACTGTTCGTAGCAACATATCATCATAGCCAAAACCTGGAAACAATCCAAATGTCTATGAGTAACAAAATTATGTGTATTCTTTCAATAGAACATAGAGCAATGTAAGTGAACAAACCACAGCTACACACAACTACAAAAAAACTCACAAAATGTTGAACCAAAAACACAAAACACAAAGGAATACCTGTTGTGTTGTCTCTTTTATATTAAGTCCAGAAAAGAGGGAAAACTAAACTATAGTGTTATCAGTTGGTATGTGGCTATCTTTGGGAAAGGAGGAGAGAGAAGTACTTAGGAGCTGTACAAGTGCAGATTTTGGATCCTGGCAACATGCTATTTTTTGACTCCCGGTAATCGTTTGTCAATGCACTGAGACACACATTTACATTTTGTGCACTTTTCTGTAAGAGTGTTACATTTCAAAGTAAATACAGTTCTTAAAATCTCGTAAACAACTTTTTTTGTTGTTGTTCTTTTTTTTCTTTATTTCAGCGTTCCTGATATTATCAGAGTTATCAGATGGCCATGATCCCAGAATGCAAAAAAACAAAAAAGGCAACTGGGAAAGTGGACAGAATAAAAACTCTGATTTAACCTTTTGTAAATCCTTTGACAAATACACATATTAATTTTGTTATAACTAAAACAGACTGGCATCAAAAGGAAAAGCTATCAATCGATCATGTTGCTGTGGGACAGATGGGGACAGACAGTAATAGTTAATACATCAGAAGATAAAATGGACGGTCATGTCCAAATTTTATCAACTTTCCTCTAAGATTTGTTTGAATGTTCCTTACTTTACATATCAAAAAATTACACACATAAAATCCACATAGCTTTTAATTATTCAGTTTTAGTTCTCTGAAGCTTCCAGTTACCGCTATCTGTTAGAGAAACATCTTGGTTTAAAACTCGAAAAACTCGATGACTATTTCCTTTCTGTCAGTGTCAGACGACATTTACAAAAGATAGAAGATATGTTACACCTCTTTAGAGTTAGAAGAGCATAAGCATACTTGGCACTCTTTTTCCAGGTCTCCAGAAGAGCTCATCAGTGACCAACATTTTGTTCCCAAGCCAAAAGGGTATAAGAAAAGCAATTCTACTTTCAATAAATCTGTACTTTACTCTTAAAGTAAAAGCTTGGTGAAAACATTCTATCATATTATTGTGAAAAACAGTTTAAATAAGCAAGTACCCTAGCAAGTAAGACATTACTGGATGACAACATTATACACCCTGAGCCTAGATCTCAAAATACGCATCTGACTTCATTTTTAAATTAGTAAAGGATACTGAAAATGTCCATAGTCGATAAGAATAAGGCCTGGATATAGCAATATGCATAATGCATTAGCAACCTGTAAAGAAAAACATTGTGAAATAAGAAAGTCACGTTACTCAGGGGCATCTGGGTGGCTCAGTCAGTTAAGCATCCAACTCTTGATCTCAGCTCAGGTCACGATCTCACAGTTTCGTGGATTCAAGCCCCACGTCAGGCTCTATGCTGACAGTGCCAGGCCTACTTGGGATTCTCTCTTTCCTCTCTGCCCCTCCTCCACTATCTCTCTTTCTCTCAAAATAAATAAACATTAAAAAAATTTTTTTAAAAAGTCATGTGACTCAAATCAGAGTAAGACTACTGTTTGATTCAACACAGCAAATGTTCCCTCTCACCTTGTAATTTATTAAAATTTTTATAAATTATTTTTATAAAATATTTCTCCAAACACTGAGGTTTTCATGGAGGTGACATAAGATACCTCAGTAATAAGGGAAAAAAATCACTAACAGGTATTTGTCAGAGAAAGCACGTGTAGATATACAAATCAAAGAAGTCAATCTAATGATTAACCTGTATAAAATGACCCGAAGGAATATCTGTTAAGTGGGAATAAGACAATATACACCGACTCTTCAAAATGTCTTCCTTCCCACAAACCATTCAGATTTATCAGTAAAGCCATAAATTCGGTATGCTATGTAATCCAGCAGTACATAACATCTAAATCCCAGGCATCTTATTACTACAGTTGAACATTGCAATTATTAGTCTAAGGTAAGTTTAATTGACAAAAGAATCACTGTTCTACAATAGCCTATTCCCCAAAGCATGGCTTCTGTAAGCTCTATACTTTAATAGTGAAGCTAATAAAACATTTCAGAGATGAAATGTCAGGTTAACTTTAAAACTTACCTTTTTCTTAGTTGAGATTTCTTTTAAACAACAACAGTATAAAACTACTGCTGGTATATAAATCAGCAAGTCAGCAATTAACACTGAAAAAGCAACCAAATCATTTTAAACATGGGTCTGCTGGGATTTTCAATAACATATGAAAAGCCATCCTCCCCCGACTCTAACCCTGAGTGGAAATTCTGTTAACAGGAGGCTCTCACCCACTCTGGACAAAGCCTTTACACCCTGTCCGTTCCCTTCACCTGTGCCTAATTTCAATTGTTATGGTGCTACAACTCTAAGAGTCTTGTAATTTTCTCTAATAAATTCACACATTAAATCAATTAGATGTATCCAAAATTCATTCCCTCTTTGCTCTGACTTAGACTTAAGGATACTCAAAGCAAAGGAAAACAACACTTTTTTGCCAGCATCTGTATATTCCAAATTTTCTGGTATGAAGTATACCTCAAATGATGCAATTCATGTAAGAATCCTTTTTAAATGTTAATATTTATAAAACTACATAAACTTTTGCTAATTAATGCATATAAAGAGCTTGACAGACCCAGGTAAGGAGGAAACTGAAAAAAACAGTTAAAAAAAAACCAATTCATAATTTGGAATGTTCAGTTCTTTTAGAACAAAGAAATACAAATACATTAAGTTCTTCAACAGTACAACATAGCTACCCAACGAGACTTTTTTTGTTGTTGTTCCAGGCTAACTACAGTGTCCAGAATAAGGTAAATGACAGTAAACTGTCAGTTTTAGAAGCATGCAATCTATTTTCAGCTCCAGATGCCACATTTAAGATGACACTGACAAAATGGAACATATTCAAAGGAGCACAACCAGAGGCCTCAAACCATAATCACATTCAACAAGCTGGCCATCTAAGAAATAGCTAACGTATCTAAAAATATTTAACCTGGAGAAGAGGTGACTTCAAATGTCTGTAGGGTGTTAGGTATACAAAGGATCAGACTTGTTCTATGTAGCCTAAGGAAACAGAACCTAAAGTGACAAGTGGAGGTTCAACATAAAAAGGAAATGTTGAGTGACTGGAGCCCTCTGAAAATACAACAGACTGTTTCTAAAGGTTGTGAGTTCCCAGATACAGGTATTAGTTCAGAAGCTAAATAATCCTCCAGTGAGTATGCAGTTCAGAGAGGATTAAAGCTCTGTGAGGAAAGGAAAATGGTATGGCAGAGGGAAAGACAGGCAAGACAGATTATCTCTTGGGCCTCAGATTTCATGACTGGATGAATGATGAAGAGAACAAACTCCAACTAAATTCAGACTAATGAAGGAAAAGGCCAAGACAGAGCATTAAAGTCTAAATCATGTAAAGCTTTTAAAGAAACCTAATCTTACTACTTTCAAGCTCTTAGAAGAGCACATAATACATGCTCAATATATACCTGTTGAATGGATTATTTAATTTAGCAAAAATGCACAGCAATACAATGTATAAGATATAACCACAAGGTTTACTTTAAGAAAAAGGTGAGGGGCATCTGGGTGGCTCAGTCGGTTAAGCGTCAGTCCAACTCTTGATTTCAGCTCAGGTCATGATCTCCTGACTTGTGAGTTTGAGCCCCGTGTCAGGCTCTGCGCTGACAGCACAGAGCCTACTTGGGACTCTGTTTTTCTTTCTCTCTCCCTCTCTCTCTCTCTCTGCCCCTCCCCTTCTCACTCTCTTTCTTCCTCTCTCTCTCTCAAAAATAAACATTAAAAAAAAAAAAAAAGGTGAAAGGAATTTGGAATAAAGATATTAACGCAGCAGTAAACAACTAAAACTTCAATTTATGGCTATCTGACCTCAGGTAAGCTATTAGCATCACTCAACTGTGCTTCCACCCCCTTAGATTAAAGTAAAGATAGTAACAGTATTTAGCTCATTTGGGTATTGAAAGAATTGAGATAATAATAAATGTAGAGCACCCGGAATTATTCCTATTCTCTTGTTTTTCAGCTTACATATACATTTGATCATGTATTATACATATGTATACATACAGTTACACAATATTAAAAGTCAATAAGAGTAATAGAATTTTCTATCAGTTTGTTCACAATTTTTTTAAAAATCAAAATGTGCTTTGAGAATCAACTCCTTTGCTCTCTTACCTGTGGTACGCATAAAGAGCTTATGTGCCTGACTTTCATATCCACGTGATGTATGGAGAGCAATCCAGTCTGGATTTATAAACTTTGCCCTGAAAAATCAAAGCATATATACACATACAGTATTACTCATCTCTTTTAGCCATAAGAACATCTGAAGACATATGAATCTATTTCAAGAAGTGGCCATTGCTCTTACGCTTCACTCTTTTATTTAATCATGTGAAACTGACTTAAGCTGTAACACAGGGTCTACCTCACTCACCTTCCAACAAAACCATGTAACATGTCACAAAAATCCCTACCTTCACAATTCTTTCAGTATAAAAACAATCTGATGTGTCATGTTTCATTTATTAAACACATACTTTATAAAGGACAATATGCTAGTATTGACCAAAGGATTATGTTTTATAGTTTATAATCTTCTCAGTTATCATAACAATCAGCAATAGCTACTAATTATAAATCATTGCATAAAAGTAAACATAATTTTTGAAGATAAATTAAATTTTCAACCATATTATGTTACTCTGAGCACTACAAAGTATATCTGATTATCATAAACTTTAGGGACTTATTTTTAATCCAGGAAGCTAATTTTCACAAACTATGAATAAAGGAAAAATAAAAACCAAATAAGATTTGAGCTTGGAAAGTAATATGAATAAGTTCCTCAAATTTTTGCTAGCACACTTCAAGTCTGAAACGGGATACTACTAAAGAGCAAGACTGGGGGTGCCTGGGTGGCTCAGTCAAATATCTTACTCTTGATTTCGGCTCAGGTCATGATCTCACGGTTCATAAGACCAAGCCCTACACAGCACAGAGCCTACTTGAGATTCTTTCTCTCCCTTTCTCTCTGCCCCTCCCCCACTCATGCTATCTCTCAAAATAAATAAACATTTTTTTAAAAAAGAGCAAAACTGAGTCTCCACCAAACAGAAGTTTCATAATCTTCTATAAACCATTCTATTTCTTTAAAAGAGAAGGAATTCCAACCTTGATCTTAAATCCTAAGTGAGACACTATAGTAATTAGAGTTTCTAACTTGACATGTTAGTCAGAATACCATTTGGACCTCTATCTTTTTCATTCACTGTGGACCATTCCATAAAAAAAAGCATACACAACTAACCATATTAGATGTTTTTGTCAGTAGTCCATGAGTAATTACTAGTATCTGTGCTTCAAAACAAAGGTAGATTTTTACATTTCTTTCTAGCCTATCCTCCAAAGAAATTATGGAAATGTTCAAACTTTGATAGTTAACTTACAACCTGACTGCAAAGGTATAATGCTTTACAAACCACAATACAAAAGTAGGTACAAACAATCTGTCCTCTACTCAACAAAGCCAGATCACACAGTTTCTTACTAAACCTGTTAAGTGCATAAACATTTAGAGTTACATTAAAGACAAAAAACTTACACATATGCACATAAAAGACTATGATAGGCTGTAAGAGGTGGATAATCCAATCCCCAATATTGTAAATTGTTATCACTACTGTTAAAATACCTAGAAAAAAAAAAGCAACATTCCATTAATCAATATTCAAGAAACAGACTTATAATTTAACATCTCATTTAATTAAAATGAAAAAATATGTTATACAAGGTAAAAAAAATTCATCTAAACTTTGTCTTTTCCCCTTCAGTTAAATTTTGTGAAATCACAATTAAAAGTTTTTGAGTACAGGTAAGTAATTTATTATCTAAACCAAGACACTCTCGGCTTACTCTTGAGAGTAAAAGAGGAAATTATTAATAATTAAGCCCTAACAAGAAATGCAAACCAAGATTGTCCCAGGCAAACCAGAACTTATTGTCACTCTATTAATCATCTAAGTCAATGATTACCATGTATACAACAAAATAACATGCAAAAAAGACAATTTACTTCTGATAACCTAACAAAGTAAAGAAACAATACAAAATAACAATTTAAAAAAAGTAAAAAAGTCAGGAGCACCTGGCTGGCTCATTCGGTGGAGCATGTACCTCTTGATCTTGGGGTTCTGAGTTTGAGCTTTATGTTGGATGTACAGATTACTTTAAAAAGTTAAAAACTCAGGGCACTTGGGTGGTTTAGTCGGTTGAGCATCCGACTTTGGCTCAGGTCATGATCTCATGGTTTTTGAGTTGGAGCTCCACATAGGGCTTGCTGATGTCAGCCTGTCAGCACAGAGCCCGCTTCAGATCCTCTGTCCCCCTCCCTCTCTCTGCTCTTTCCCCGCTTGCGCTCTCCCAAAATAAATATATATTTAAAATTAAAAAATAAAATTAAAAAACAAAGAAAGGCAAAAAATCAGTATCAAAGAATACACAAAGATTTGGTTTATGGAAAGAGAAATACCTTATGGAACAGGTATACTTTTAGTAAGACTTTGAAAACAATTCAACCAACTTATAATGAAAGCCTATTATATGCAAGATTCTGTGCACTGTGGAAGAAAACTAGGTCTAACACTCATAAATTAATAGGCTCCTGCAGTTTGCCAGAATGGAAAGGCACTATATAGAACTACTATGGCTAAAGAAGTGAAAACTAAGTTTACATAAACAGACTTCTTAATTATATACTTTAAATGGGTCAAATTTCTTAAGTGTTACAATCTCCTACTTTGGGATTACAATTTTCTTTTAAATTAACATTCAATCCCATTAAATAGTCTATTGTTCATCTTCAGAAGGTCTGTTTTACTTAGTGTTAGTCACATGAAATGTTGGTTGATATGGAAGAGATGGGAACTAATAAAATGATCAAGGCACACTAGACAGCTGAGAGATCTAGGCATAGGGTACTACAGCATGTACCAGCTGGTGGCAGTTGTCCGCTCCAGCAGCAACATCCATGTGAACCATCCTAGGCCCTATATCTGGCTGAAACTTGAAGCCAAGAGGCAGTGAACCCAAGAATTTCCAGGTTAGCTAGAACTCCTTTTGACAGCTTACATCTGAGAAACTCAGCCAGGCCAATAGTGGAGACCAGAGGACTCACTTCTCTAGTGCCCTCTGAAGACAGGCACTAATTGTGTTATTTCCAAATTCACCTCACTTCCAGGCACATTGGCATAAAATTTTATTGTACTTCCCTCACAGAGTTGTTGAATGATTGGGTTAAATACGTAAAGCTGTTAAATCACTGCCTGACACACAGCAAGTACACAATAGTAGTTCTAACTGTGTATTAGCCACAAAACTAACGGGATGTATCTAGCAATGGAAAACCATTTTGACCAATACAATTTCATTTGGTTTTCTGCTTCTTATGAAACAAAAGCTATTTTTTGTTTACTCCAACCTTGGGATCCTCTGGAGATAAGTAAAAGAGGCAATGACAGTAAAGTGTAAGCATGCAAAGATAGATACTAACAGTAAAGTCACTGGTTGGAGTTGAGAAGAAGGAATGACAGGGCTAACCACCTTGTTCCCTATTCTTATGGAAGTGGACAAATAAGAGCGGAATTTACGGAAAAAGTAGCTTTCAAATGTTTCCAGTAAAGCTTCAAAATCTAGTAGAAACAAAGCAACTAGTTAATTCTCTGCCTTATATATTTTAGATATATCTGAAAAGTTGTGCACATGCTATTTATATGTTGAAATGTACTTTGCCAATGAATTCCCAAATAATCTTAGTTAAATGTTTTGTCAGAACAAATGTGGCTACCATGCGAATTATGAAATTACATTCAAGAGTGTTATCATTAACTTCAAGATACAATTTTTCTTTTTTTTTTAGATTTTTTAATTTTTTTTTTTTTTTTTTTTTACTTTTGAGAGAGAGAGAGGGAGAAGGACGGGGGGGGAGAGAGAGAGAGAGAGAGAGAGAGAGAGAGAGAGAGAGAGAACATGAGCAGGGGAGGGGCAGAGAGAGACCAAGACAGATCTGAAGCAGGCTTCAGGCTCTGAGCTGTCAGCACAGAACCCAACGTGGGGCTCAACCTCAGGAGCCATGAGATCATGACCTGAGCCAAGGTCCGACGCTTAACTGACTGAGCCACCCAGGCACCCCATGATACAGTTTTTTTCTAATACACAACCCAGAGTCATGGGTATTTTTACTTTTTAAAAAAATACATATATATTTTTTAAGTTTATTTATTTTTGAGAGAGAGTGGGCATGTAGGCACTCGAACTGGGGAGGGACAGAGAGAGAGGGAGAGAGAATATCAAGCAGGCTCTGCACTGACGTGGGCCTCAATCTCACAAACCATGAGATCGTGACCTGAGCCAAAATCACGAGTTGGACATTTAACCACTAAACCACCCAGGTCCCCCCAAAAAACATATTTTGAAGTGGAATAGTTTCAAATTCACAGAAGAGTTTCAACAATAGTTCAAAGAATTTCTGCACATCAAAATGTAAAATTTATATATGACAAGACACCTTAAGAAAAGTTTAAAGGAAAGAAAAACAGGAAGATGTTTATTTTATACACACATACACATTAAGAAAAATGATTAAAATGTAGAATACTGTTATAGCAGACAGACTTTAAGGTCATCCCCATAAATCCCATCTCCTATTGTTCATGCCCCTGAATGTATACAATCCCCTTAAGTGTGCAAGACCTGTGACTTGCTTGTAACCAAGAGAATATGACAAAGGTCATAGATATCACTCTTGTGCTTATGTTTTGTATATATGTAAGATTGTCTTGCTAGTAAGTGTGCCAGAAAGACTCCCTTTCATGGACTTTGAAGAGGGAAGCTGTCGTGTTTTAATAAGTGACCATACTGGAGAAGCCACATGGCAAAAAACTGCAAGTAGACTCTAGGAGCTGAGGGTAGCATCCAACAAGAAACTGAAGTCCTCAGTCTTGCAGACGCAAGGAAATTAATTCTGCCAACAACCTGAGGTACCTTGGAAATGGTTCCTCCCCCGGTAAGACTAGAGCCCCAGATGACAACTGGATTGCATGCAGCCTCCTAGAGGCCCTGAGCAGAATATCAAGATAAGCCATGCCCAGACTTCTGACCTAAAAAAAAAAAGCTGTGTGATAAAAAATGTGTCTTTAAGGGGCACCTGCCTGGGTGGCTCAGTCGGTTAAGCAACCGACCTCAGCTCAGGTCATGATCTCATGGTTTGTGGGTTCGAGCCCCATGTCGGGCTCTGTGCTGACAGCTCAGAGCCTTGAGCCTGCTTCGGGTTCTGAGTCTCCCTCTCTCTCTGTTCCTCCCCTGCTCTCACTCTGTCTCTCTCTCTCTCAAAAAGAAATAAAGATTTTTAAAAATTGGAAAAAAAATGTGTCTTTAAGTAATTACCATTTGTGGTCATTTGTTAACATAGAATAGAAAATTAATATACAGTAGTCCTCCCTTACCCACAGTTTCACTTTCTGCGATTGCAGCGACCAGTGGTTAACTGAAGCAGGCTGTCCTCCTGACGTATCCTCAGAAGGTCAACAGTAGCTTAATGCTACAGCACAATGCCTATGTCATTCACTGCACTTCATCTCAGGATGTAGGCATTTTATTATCTTACATCATCACAAGAAGAAAGGTGAGTACAGGCCAATAAGATATTTTAAGAGAGACAAATTCCCATAACTTTTATTACAGTACATGGTTATAGTTGTTATATTTTATTATTAGTTATCATTATTAATCTCTTACTGTACTAATTTATGAATTAAACTTTATTGTTGGTATGCATGTATAGGAAAAAACATAGCCTATAGGGTTTGGTGCTATCCATAGTTTCAGGCATACACTGGGGGTATTGGAACTTATGCCCCATGGATAGTAGGGGACTACTGAAACTTTATTTTATTTTATTTTTAATTTATTTTTAACATTTATTTATTCTTGAGAAAAAGAGAGAGAGAGAGTGCAATCAGGGGAGGAGCAGAGAGAGAGGGAGACACAGAATCCGAAGCAGGCTCCAGGCTCTGAGCTGTCAGCACAGAACCTGATGTGGAGCTCGAACTCATGAACCTAAGCCGAAGTTGGATGCTTAACCAACTAAGCCACCCAGGTGCCCCTGTAACTTTATTTTAAAACCATACAAATTACGGGCACCTGGGTGGCTCAATTGGTTAAGCATCCAACTCTTGGTTTTGGCTCAGGACATGATCTCATGGTTTGTGAGATTGAGCCCAACATTGGGCTCTGTGTTGACAGCATGCAGCCTGTTTGGGACTCTCTCTCTCCTTCTCTGTACCCTCCCCCACTTGCACTCTCTCTCTCTCTGTCAAAATAAATAAATAAACATTTAAAAGTAAATAAACAGAGGTGCCTGGGTGGCTCAACTCTTGGTCGGCTCAGATCACGATCTCACAATTGGTAAGATCGAGCCCCATGTTGGGCTCTGCACTGTCAGCATGGAGGCTGCTTAGGATTCTCTCTCTCCCCCTCTCTCTGCCCCTCCCCTGCTCACAGGGTCTCTCACTCTCAAAATAAATAAATAAATTTAAAATATAAATAATTAAAAATAATATAAATAAATTCATACAAATTATTACAAAAAAGACCTGCAATCCACCAAAAACATGGAAAAAAGATATAAGAAATACATTGATCAGCAAATATATTAAAAAATGTTCAATGTCACAAGTACTCAAGGAAATGTAAATTTTAAAAGTCTGGGGTTATTAAGTGTCGATAAACGTGTGTAGAAAGAAGATATTCTTGTGTTGGTATCCATTAAAACTGTCTACTTCAGAGATTCCACTTCTAACAATCTATCCAGAAAAAACCATGTGATAATCATCCCCCTATAAGAGAAAATTTAGAGTGTGTCGGATTTCTCATTACTATAAACAATGCTGAAATAAACAGCCATGCCCACCAATTCTCTTGATTTATAAAACTGTGATTTTGTTTAGAAAACAAGCTCAGGGTAAGTGGACTCTTCCGTTAGCCCCAGGTATAAACCATACCTGCACTGAGTCAAGCATCTTTTATTAATGATTGCTTTAAAGTTGGGAAAGATTTTGCTCCATGACAAAAAGAGAGGTAATAAGAAGGCATTCCTATTATTCCTGCCTTGAGCATAGCTGTATAAAGTTACAACACTTGTAGCCTGAGCAGTCATCTACAGACTATGGAGTGGACAGACTCAGGATGAAAAGCTAACATTCCAAGAAGAAAGAACAGCAGAGAGGAAGAATGGGGAAAGCCTGAGTCCCTGATTGCTATTGCTGAGCCACTTTACTAGCATTACAATGACCTACTTCTTGAGCTAATATAATTATTTTATTGAGGCACCTGAGTGGCTTAGTCGGTTAAGTGTCCGACTTCAACTCAGGTCAGGATCTAACGGTTTGTGAATTCGAGCACTCTGTTCTGACAGCTCAGAGCCTGGAGCCTGCTTCTTACTCTGTGTCTCCATCTCTCTCTGTCCCTCCCCCACTTGTACTCTGTCTCTCACTCTATCTCAAAAATAAGTATCAGAAAAAAGATTATAAAAAGATTACTGCTTAAGCTACTATTACTCAGGTTTTCTATTACTTGATGCCAAAAGTGCTCTTGATCCCACATATAAGGAATGTGCATTATAAAGTTTATTATAAATTTAGTTCTATTTTATTACAGTAATACACAATGAATAATAAAAAGTTTTCTTTTAATTTAAAAGTATTTAATTATTAAAACTAACACTTCTAAAGTTAACATGACCAATCCTGATATCTTTTTCTTTTTTTAAGTAGGCTCCACACCCACAGTGGAGCCCAATGCAGAGCTTGAACTCACAACCCTAAGATCAAGACCTAAGCTAAGATCAAAAGTTGGACACAACTCACTGAACCACTCAGGCACCCCTCCTGATATATTTTAAATAACTATTTCACTTGAAAGAGTTTTGACAAGTTAGCTATAGTTACCTACAGCTAACTCTCTAGGTAAAAAGAGAAAGACTTCACTATTGGAAAACTGAAGTAAAAAAAATAAGAAATCACACCATTTAAACATGAATCTGAAACAGATCAGTTTCTCTTAGAATTTCCAGGTGTACATTTTTGGTGTTCTAGTCTATCCACTCATAAAGAGAAAATTTCTGACATTTATTATACTAAATCATATTTCTTAAATTTCTTATGAACATCATGAAGTAGTGCATAATCAACTAATGATAAATCATGTTTCTTTATACCATATGTCTCTGTTTCTAAGTCTACGATTCAGGATTCTCATGGTACCCACTCCTTAATAAAGATTTCAAAACTATTAAAATTTACTACCGAGATTAGCCATTTCATAATATTTAAGGCTCACAGATCATGGTTAAAACTGGATCATATAATTATATCTGAGGTATACACTGTCTGGTTTTTAACAAAGAAAAAAGAATGAAAATGTATACATACAGTCAACTCCTGATTATCTGGGTTAAAGTAGGAGACAACTGGTGCAGAAAACTGAAAACTGAGATCAGAATAATCCACTCTCCATACTGAATTAAGATTATATTCTCAAAAAAAAAAATTATATTCTCACTCCTGGAATCAATGTTTTCGCCACCTACCATTAAAGCCAAAAGCTACAATTTATCACCTTAATCTTTCAATACGAAATATCACAATTACTTTTATATCAAAATCTGTTAAGAAGTACTTAACAAGAGAACAGCCAAAAATACAATTGTCTTATCTGTGTAATTTTTACAAAGGAATAAAAAAGAATTACAAAACTCAAAAGCAATGGGCTGGTTTCCCTCAACAAACATTACCTTATTCTATCAATCAAGCAAGAGAAAAACACATTAAAAATGTATTAATAATTGGAAGAGTGATACTCATTGGTTAAGTCACTATATGAGGAGGGGCGCCTGGATGGCTCAGTTGGTTTAGCAGCTGGCTCTTGGTTTTGGCTCAGGTCATGGTCCCACTAGTTCGGTAGTTGGAGCTCCACGTCGGGCTCCATGCTGACAGTGCAGAGACTGTTGGGATTCTCTCTCTCTCTCTCTCTCTCTCTCTCTCTCTCTCTCTCTGCCCCTCCCCTGCTTTCTCTCTCTCACTCTTTCTCTCTCAAAATAAATAAACTTTTTTAAAAAATCACTGTATAAATGTATGGAAGATGCTCAAAATAGTACAATGCATAGTGTCAAATATTTAGCTCATCTCAATTTTAAATGCTCTTTGACTAGGGTAGAGCCAACCTATTAATAGGAAGTTCAATATGACGTTCACGTATGAAACTCTCTCTTAAATGAATCATATATAAGCAGTGACCAAAAACAAAGAATACAAAAACATTTATGCAACCACCAAAGACCCCAAATAGCCAAAACAATCTTGAGAAAGAACAAGGCTGGAAGTATCACACTCCCTGATTTCAAACTATCAAAGCTACAGTAATCAAAACAGTATGAAGGCCCCTGGCTGGTTCAGTCAAGCATCCAACTCTTGATCTCAGCTCAGGTCATGATCTCACAGTTCATGAGTTAGAGCCCCACATTGGCTCTGCACTGATATTGCAGAGCCTGCTTGGGATTCTGTCTCTCCCCCTCTCTGCCCCTCCTCCAGTCATTCTCTTTCTCTGTCAAAATAAATAAACTTTAAGAAAAAAAAAAAAGAATCAGGCTCTGTGCTGACAGCTCAGAGCCTGGAGCCTGCCTCGGATTCTATGTCTGTCTCTTTCTGCCCCTCCCATGCTCGCGCTCTGTCTCTCTGTCTCTGTCTCTGTCTCTCTCTCTCTCAAAAATAAACATTAAAAAAAAAAAAAAAAGAATTAGTGCTGAATTCAATTGCTAAGCAAATTCATATAAGGGTATATGAAGTAAAATAAAAATCTATTTAAATAAAAATATATTTCCAGTAAAATGTTATTCTTATAAAAAAAAAAAACAGTATGGTACTGGCATGAAACAGACACAGAGATCAATGGAACAGAAGAGAACCCAAAAATAAACCTATGAATATATGGTCAATTAATCTATGACAAAAGAGGCAAGAATATACAATGGGGAAATAACAGTCTCTTCAATAAATGGTGTTGGGAAAACTGGACAGCTACATGCAAAAAAATGAAACTGGACCACTATCTTATACCATACACAAAGATAACTTTAGAATGGATTAAAGACTTGAATATAAGAACTAAAACTATACTGGGGCGCCTGGGTGGCTCAGTCGGTTAAGCAGCCGACTTCAGCTCAGGTCATGATCTCGCGGTCCGTGAGTTCAAGCCCCACGTCGGGCTCTGTGCTGACAGCTCAGGGCCTGGAGACTGTTTCAGATTCTGTGTCTCCCTCTCTCTGACCCTCCCCCGTTCATGCTCTGTCTCTGTCTCAAAAATAAATAAACGTTAAAAAAAAAAATTAAAAAAAAAAGAACTAAAACTATAAAACTACTAGAAGAAAACATAAGCATAAGTTCTTTGACATCAGTCTGAGCACTATATTTTTGGAAAAGTATCTTAAGGCAAGGACAACAAAAGCTAAAAAAAAAAAAAAAATGGGATTACATCAAACTAAAAAGCAGTTCTTTTCCAGTGAAGGAAAATAACAAAACAAAAAGGCAGGCACCTGGCTGGCTCAATTGGTAGGGTGTGCAACTCTTTATCTTGGGGTTGGGAGTTTGGGCCCCATGTTGGGTATAGCAAGATTACTTAAAAATAAAATTAAAAAAAAAAAGGCAACCTACTGTATTTGCAAATCACACATCCACTAAGTAGTTAATGTCCAAAATACATAAAGAACTTACAAAACTTAATAAAAAAAACAAACAACCCAATTAAAAAATGGGCAGAGCACATTCTTGAATAGCCATTTTTCCAAAGACATAAAGACAGCCAACAGTCACATGAAAAGATAATCAACATCACTAATAATCAGAAAAATACAAATCCAAACCACAATAAGGTATCATCTCCTCACACCAGTCAGATTGGTTGGCTAAGATCACAAAGACAAGAAACAAGTGTTGGAGAGGATGTAGAGAAAAGGGAACTCGTGAACTGCTGGGAATGTAACTTGGTCCAACCACTATGGAAAACAGTACAAACGTTCCTCAAAAATCAGAAATAGTACTAGCATATGATCTAGCAATTCCACCTCTGGGTATTTATCCAAAGAAAATGAAAACACCAATTTGAAAAGATACATGTACCCCTATGTTCATTATAGCATAATTTACAATAGCCAAGATAACCTAAGTATCCATTGCTAGATCAATGGATAAAGAAAATGTTATATACAAATAAGTCTTGAATAATGCAGAAGTTAGTTGCCTCAAACCCCCAACATAGTGAAAATCCATGTATAACTTCTGATTTCCTAAACTCAACTACCAATAGCCTGCTGACTGAAAGCCTTACCAATAACATAACAGTTGATTAACATTTATCTTGTATATTACACGTATTACATACTGTATTCTTAAAATAAGTAAGCTAGCAAGAAATGCTATTAAAATCATAAGGAAGAGAAAATATATTTATAGCACTGTACTATACTTATTTTAAAAATCCCTGGGGCACCTGGGTGGCTTAGTCAGTTAAGCATCCGACTTCAGCTCATGTCACGATCTCACGGTCCGTGAGTTCGAGCCCTGCGTCAGGCTCTGGGCTGACAGCTCAGAGCCTGGAGCCTGCTTCAGATTCTGTGTCTCCCTCTCTCTCTGTCCCTCCCTGCTCATGCTCTCTCTCTCTTGCTCTCTCTCTCAAAAATAAACATTAAAAAAAATTTTTTTTAATCCACATATAAGTAGACCTCTAGTTTGTTCAAACCTGTGTTGTTCAAGGATCAACTGAATATATGCAGTGGAATATTACTCAGCCACAAAAAAGAACAAAATATTGCCATTTGCAACAACATGGATGGACCTAGAAAGTATTGTTAAGTGAAAAAAGTCAGAGAAAGACAAATACTGTATGATTTCACTTATGTATGCAATCTAGAAAACAAATGAGCAAATAAAACAGAAACAGAGTCATATGGACAGGAAACTGTTGGTTATCAGAGTGGGAAGGGGTTGGATGGTAGACAAAATAGGTGAAGGGGATTAAAAGGTACAAACTAGTTATAAAATAAGTCATGGGGATGTAATGTACAGCACAGGGAACATAGTCAATAATATTGTAATAAATTTGTATGGTGAAAGTGATTAGACTTAATATGGGGATCACTGAGTAAGGTATAAAAATATCAAATCGCTATGATGTACACCTGGAACAGGTTTTGTATGTCAATTACACTTTAATTTAAAAATAATAATAAATGTATTTTAGCTCTGGAAAAAAAGGTATCATATACTTTCTTCACATAAAATCACATGAAATGGTTCATTTGGATTCTAAAGACTCGAATAAATGTATCAGTATATAAGGGAAAAAAAAAAGCAGTGATCAAAGCAATCAACAGAACAATGTAAACAGTTTGTACAGCCAGTCTAATAAAATAATCTATTAGGCATCCAATAAATCAAATAAGCAATGTTATCAATTGTTATTGGAATATATTTGATAAAGATGACACAGGCACAAATTTCAGTAAAGATATAACCACAGCTAACGTTTCCTGAGAGCTCATCTTGTTACAAACACTAGTCTAAGTGTTTTACATGTATTGTTTTATTCAATACTCACAATAACCCAGTGAAATATGTATTCTATCATTTCCACTCTACAAGTGAAAAAACCGTGGCAGAAATGTTAAGTAATTTTGCCAAAGGTCACACAGCTACAGCTAGTAGACAATAGAACAAGGATCTGAACTCAGGCAGTCTAATTTGAGCACCTACACTCCTCACCACTAAGCAGTAGCTCTTTCATATCTCATTCATTCCTAACAAAGTTTGTGAAACCACCAGAAAAAATATCGTTAGCCCAGGATGGTTCTTTAGTTTATGTCCAGAGAAGCTTCTAAAGCATACAGTGTTCTTTCCTCAAAGTTCTCATCATATTTTAGCTGCTGAGTACATGGGTAACTTTCAGGAGTATGAAACTTTAAATATGAGCCTATAATATACAAGGTAATAAGTGGTATCAGTATACAGGAAAATGAGTATGCTGAAGAGGAATAGCATATTTTCCTTGAATATATATTCCTTTTATATACATTTCCCTACGTATCTTCAAATAATCTGTATTAACTATGATAAACAATAAAATCAAGTTAAAATTATCCATACCATTGTTTGATGGGTAAATTAAAAGTAATTTCTTGCCAGTGTCTCTGAGCTTCATAATCACCAAACATAGGGGGTTTTCCAGCACCTAATATGAAAGGTAAAAACAGCCAGACAACAATATACTTTAATATATCAATGATTTTATTTCCTCATGAAAAATTTAAAACAAAATTTTTTTTAACTTATTTATTTATTTTGAGAGAGAGAGTGAGAGCATAAGTCGAGGAGGAACAGAGAAATAGAGACAGAGTGGGTATCCTAAGCAGGCTCCATGCTGTCAGCACAGAGCCCGATGCGGGGCTGGGACTCACGAACCGTGAGATCATGACCTGAGCTGAGATCAAGAGTCGGACACCTGACTGAGCCACCCAGTCACACCAAAAATGTTCTAAATTATAGAGGTAGTGTAGGTTAAAGAAAAGAATCACAGACATTACCAAAAACAGCAGAGATGAGGTCTGAATCCTATCACTGTTAGCACACAGAGTGACTGAGTGATCTTGGACAAATTACTTAACTTCCCTAAACCTCAACCCATTAAAAACAAGAACTACCTGGAAAACTACCGGAATATGTAAGATAATGATATAAAATACCCAGTAAAGGATGTGGCACACAGTAAACATTCAATAAATACAAGATATTATTAACATTAATTAGTTAATAATACTAATTTTAAAATATCCAAGTTTATTTTTACTTCACGAGAAAGACTGTCCACTAAGTATCATAAAACAATAAAAATGAGTATCTATACTTTACAAAGGGCTTTTGCAAACTAAATACAAATAACAAGGCTCAGTACAGAACCAAAACATACTATATGTTATAAAGACATTAGTAGAGGCACCTGGGTGGCTCAGAGGGTTAAGCGTCTGACTTCGGCTAAGGTCATGATCTCATCATTCATGAGTTCCAGTCCCTCATCCGGGGTCTGTGCTGACAGCTCAGAGCCTGGAGCTGCTTCAGATTCTGTGTCTCCCTCTTTCTGCCCCTCCCCCGCTCACACTCTTTCTCTGTCTCTCAGAAATGAATAAACATTAAAACAAATTTTAAAAAAAGAAAAAGACATTAGTTAGGTCAGGCTTTGCTGTCAAATAAGTGACATAAAAACTATCAGTTTCGGCTTTTTTTATTTCAAAATAGCAAATACGGAATAAGAGATCTTTAACAATTGATAGCACTTAATATGTGCCAGATACAACAATGAAGTATTATTAGTATCCCTACTTTACAGGTGAAAAGAGAGGCAATGGTCACCCAGGCATTAAGTAGCAGGGTCTGGATTTCAACCCAGGCAAACTGGCTCCATAATCCAGTTTTATATTGTTGGCAACGTGTGTGAGTGGGTTATTAACCTTAAGTCATGTTAAATGACATAAAGGTAATTCCATTCGAAAATTGTGAACATCCACTATTTAACTAGCAGGTGACTAAAAAATTGTCAGAAACCCAGACACCTTGAGTCATAGGTTTTTAAATCTGCAATTGAAAATCACATACAATCAAATATACTCATTAATCCACCGGGAATAATTAATTTCACACTGGAGAATGATGTACTAAAGTTCACTCAAATCCAAATCATATTTTCTCCAGCTTTGGAAATTATGTTAAATAGGGTTTTGTGCATTTAATGGCTATACTATACCAATATTCTTAAATGGCTAGCATATCCACCCAAGGAGATAACCCCACTGTTGAGATAATCATGGGAAAAGCAGATTAACATCTCCAAAGCATATATAAAGAGTGACTGTCACAAGGAATTACCCACAGTACACAGACATATGTACACACACACACACACACACACACTCCTGTCTCTCTCTCAAAAAAAAGTACCATATCTTGTTCATTTTTGTATTCTCAGATGTAATGGCACCTACTAGATTCTCAATAAATGATGTTGAAGCATAGATGTTGAGACAACCTGTGTGATATAGCAAGGACTTCAAGTTGAAGAGATTTGAAATTTTGAGTCCAATTTTCCACTTAACCAGATGTGCAACTGTGCCATCTGTGATGGCAAACCAAGTAATTATGCCAACTATTTTAACACAGTGCCCATCTATTGGTTCTTGCCCAAAACATTTTTAAGTTATTGTCTGACACTTTGAAATTCCAAGCCTCTGTTCATGCTACTTACTCCCTATTTATATATCCCTTACAATAACTCATATCCAACTTCCAAGAACCATCTCAAATTCCGAATCCTTCATGAAACCTTCCCTTATAAATTAAAAACACATTGTTCACTGAAGCACCTGGGTGGCTCAGCATATTAAGCGTCTGACTCTTGGTTTCAACTCAAGTCATGATCTCACGGTTTGTAAATTCAAGCCCCACGTGGAGGACAGCACAGAGCCTGCTTGGGATTGTCTCTCTCCCTCTCTCTGCCCCTCCTGTACTCACTCTCTCTCTCTCTAAATAAATTAAAAACACACACACACACACACTGTTCACTGATTATTGACTCCTTATAATGTATTTTCAGTATCACATATTTTGTCACATGACTATACAATTTCCTAACTGCTACCCAAGTAAGAATTTTCGTTTCTATGAACACAAGAGAATGTGATTTTCCAGAGTTCAAAGGAAACATATTGCTAAGCATATAGTGCATACTTTCATTAAAAATGTATTTAATCGGGACACCTGGGTGACTAAGTGTCAGACTTTTGATTTTGGTTCAGATCATCATCTCATGGTTCATAAGTTCAAGCCCTGGGTTGGGCTCCACGCTGAGGAAATGCAGCCTGCTTGGGATTCTCTCTCTGCCCCTCCCCAACTTGCGCTCACTCTTTCAACCTAAATAAACTTAAAAAAAAACTTAATTAAATTGACCTGTAATTTTTTTTTAAAAAGGAAAAATATATCCCCAATGAATTAATTGCAATTTTTGTATGTCTATTTTACAGGATAGAAATGCATGTGTTTCATTTCTTTTTTAATATTTATTCATTTTTAGGAGAGAGAGAGAAAGAGAATAAGGAGGGGAGGGACAGAGATCAAGGAAGACACAGAATCCAAAGCAGGCTCCAGGCTCCAAGCCGTCAGCACAGAGCCCGATGCAGGGCTAGAACCCACAAACCGTGAGATCATGACCTGAGCTGAAGTCAGATGCTTAACCGACTGAGCCACCCAAGTGCCCCTGTTTGTTTCTATTTTAAAGAATACAACCATGGTCTATGGCTTCTTTTGGGGGAGAGGGGGGGTTGGAACTGATTTCTATTTTTTGTTTATTTGCCTTTATTTTTTGTTTAGCTCCATGGGGATAATAAAAGTCAGAGAGGATCTCAGGTAATTTTCTATACCTGAAAAAATCCAACTATCTAGATTTTCTGAAATTGCTCTAGACTTGTGGTCAATGCGGAAGAATTTATTACCATTCTCTAACAAATAGAAGAATGGATAATGACTCTCTTTAGGGTTGAGAAACAAGTTTCTATCCAGAGTCTGACCTACTTCAATAAATCCAGCTGACACTGGCTATGAAATTAGTACTTAAGTTTTTAAAACTGCTAAAGTGCCCTTAAAGCAACCCAGAAGGACAACCCAACTGTACCTATGGGAGCTTCACCTGGGAAGGACAAAAAGGATTCCTTCCACAGTGATTAATTCTACAAATTCATTTACAGGAGAATCAGAATTACATAAAGAAAACACACTAATACGTATCCACAGAGTTTCAGTTTTGTCTTGTTCTCAGGGAAATGGGCTTAAACACCACTTAAATGTTCATTTTATAAATTATTGAACTATTCAGAATTATGTTATAATTTTAAAAGTAGTTTCTTTGATAACAATACATTCTAACTGCCTTTACATTTAAATTTTAAACATTCTAAGAGAAAAGAATTTGGCTAAAATTTTCCAGAACAAAATCCTCTTTTGATACGTTCTTGGTGAGTAACAAGAAACATTATATATAGCAATGGGGAAGTTGAGAGAAGCTAACCAGTTAAATAGAGCACGCTCATACTTTAACAATGATTGATATGTTGGGGGAAAAAAAAGAAAAAAAAAAGATTCTCAATGGCCTATTCCTCCTAAACAACCAATACAACTTAGGGGAAAAGGGGTATTAGAATAAAATAACTTTCCTTCGTTCAAGTGTTGCTATTTGCTCAAAAAACATCAGTAACAGTTGGACCAAGTACAGAGGAACTGTGAATCTCTACAAGAAATAAGAAACACACTAACATCAGAATTTGTTTCCTCCCCAGGCTCCTGGCTGGTTTAGTCAGTGACGCATGCAACACTTGATCTCAGGATCATAAGTTCTAGTCCCACAATGGGTGAAGAGTACTAAAACATAAACTTTAAACAAAAATAAATAAATAAAAAGAATTTGTTTCCTCCCCAAAGCTTGTTTAAAAGTAACAAGGCAAGATTTATTCAATATTTTGGGGTGCCTGGCTGGCTCAGTCAGTAGAGCATGCAACACTTGATTTCAAGGTAAATTCAAGCCCCACGTTGGGTACAGAGATTACATAAAAATAAAATCTTTTTTAAAAAATCTTTACTCATTACTTCTAGGTCTGTAAAAACTAACTACATAAGCAGCACTCAAGTAAGGAGTATAATGTAAACATGTAAGTACACATTCTAGAAAAATTTAAATTACAATACACATAAGTAGTTTGGCTATACAATATATGCATTTCCAAAGGAGAAACAATGGACTAATACTAAGCAAGCTAACCTGAGCTTCCTTACTTGAGTGCTTCCTAATTACAATCTTAAAAGAAGATAAATGAAATGCAAACGAGAATAAGCATGTTAAAAAGAAATTATGATAACAAAAAAAGTATTCTAATTGAGAGAAAAAAATCTTAGCAGAATCACAGATGTCATACTTAATTCTTTAATTCTCCCAGCCTCCTATGACATAAAAGTTCTTCACACATGAGTGCTAAAAATGTTATATTCTTTATGATGGGGTTAATAACTCAAAATCACAATTTTTCTTAGTGCTTAGCATTTTATTCTTCTCATCTAAAAAATGACAGAAACATACAACCACCTAAGAAAGAGCCTACAAATATTCTACTACTGTACAATAACAATACTTTTCCTATACAGTAATCCAAAAGTAATTTTATTATGCTGACTTTCTTATGGGCCTATTTAAGAGTGAAGTTTAGGGGCACCTGGGTGGCTCAGTCAGTTAAGTGTCCAACTCTTGACCTCAGCTCAGGTCTTGATCTCAGGGCTGTGAGTTCGAACACCACACTGGGCTCCACTATGAGAGTGGAGCCTACTTAAAAATTTAATTAATTGGGGCGCCTGGGTGGCTCAGTCGGTTAAGCATCCGACTTCGGCTCAGGTCATGATCTCGTGGTCCGTGAGTTCGAGCCCCGCGTCGGGCTCTGTGCTGACAGCTCAGAGCCTGGAGCCTGTTTCAGATTCTGTCTCCCTCTCTCTCTGACCCTCCCCCGTTCATGCTCTGTCTCTCCCTGTCTCAAAAATAAATAAACATTAAAAAAATTTAATTACTTAATTAAAGCAAAGTTTAAAATAAGCAGGAGTCCTGGTGTTTTTATTTATTTATTTATTTTTGAGAGAGACAGAGACAGCATGAGTAGAGGAGGGGCAGAGAGAGAGAGGGAGAGGGGGGGGGGGGAATTGAGGGGGAGGGGGGAGGGGGAGGGGGAGGGGGAGAGGGAGAGGGAGAGGGAGAGGGAGAGGGAGAGGGAGAGGGAGAGGGAGAGGGAGAGGGAGGGGGGGAGAGGGAGAGAGAGAGAGAGAGAGAGAGAGAGAGAGAGAGGGAATCCCAAGCAGGCTCCTCATTGCCAGCACAGAGCCTGAGGCAGGGCTTGAACTCACAAAACCATGAGATAATGACCTGAGCCGAAACAGAGTCAGATGCTTAACCGACTGAGCCACCCTGGTGCCCCAAGAGTCCTGTTTTTCAGATAAGGGGAGTAACTGAGTAAGGTCAGAGTTTAGGAGAGAAATGTTACAATAAATAATGTATGTAAGTCACAAAGATAGAAAAGTATTATATATGCTTGATGTCCTCTATTCAATTCCCATTAAGCATCTGATTATATATGCCAGTAATACTGAAATAGTGTGATTTCTTAAATTATTCTACTCTATACCCTTAGTTTTTTCAACTTTACCTCAACAAGAAAAGTTCAAAGAAAATAATATATCTGTCAAAATCAGAAGACTAAAGGAAAATTATAATTAGGATTACAAACTAAATAATGATCAGGAATAAAATAGTGCTGAAGGAAGAAAAGGAGATGACCGTCCCATGTGCCAGTTATGGGCTGAAAGCAAAGGTAACATAAACTATATATTTTACATAACAACTTTTAACTGGGCTTTTCCTCTGACCTCCTTACCCCATTCTAGCTCCCTTCTTCCATTCACAAACTTCCTAAAATCCATTATGTCCACTTGGTAACTACCATTTAGCCCTCAATTTATTATAGTCTGACAATAAGAAGGCTCACATTGGCCTCCTAGAGATCTTTTGTCTATTTTTAATTTTCACCCTACTTGACATGTCTAGAACTTGACACTGAAGGCCAGTCTGTCCCCCTCTCTCTGTCCCTCCCCTGCTCACTCTCTAGCTCTCTCTCAAAATAAATAAACATTAAAAAAAATTTAATTTTAGACTTTCTTAAGTTAAATATGTATGTGAAAATCTCCACACCACACCTTGAAAGAACAAAATAAAAGTACAACTTGCAAACTAGCAAGAGAAAGTGGAATTAAGGAGGGGAACTGGTTAGTCAAGTCTAAATCACAGGGATTTAGAGGTGAAGGGTAAAAGGGTAGAAAAAGATATACTGAAAAAAAAAGGAAAGAAAAAGATATACTGAGCAAAAAAAGTGGGATCTCATTTTCATAGTTCTGGGGAATGGGGCAGGACATCTTTGGGAGGTCGTTTTCGAAATTCTGCCTTCTGCAAAATGAAAGAGCAAAGCCCACAATAGCTAAGACCATCCTGAAGTGGAACTATCAGGTGGGAGAATTTGACTCATAATATATCAAGATGTACTGTAAAATTATAGTAATAAGACACTGCGGTACTGGACCAATTTATCAGAATGAAGAGTCAGAAACAGACCCATGCATATATAAAAACCTGAGATAGAGCTGGTAATGCAGATTAGTGGGGAAGAATACACTTCTCAATAAATGGGTTAAAACAACTAATTATCCATGTGAAAAAGAATTAAAAATAAATCCCTAGATGACATGTTATACACAAAATTCAATTTTCAGGAGATAAGGACTTAAATAGAAAAGACAAATCTTAAAACTTTTAGAAGAAAATTTTAGGAAAATACCTTTGTCACTGGAGTAGGGAAGGGTTTATTAAAGATACAAAAAGCACAAATCATAAAGGAAAAAGATTAATTCCATTATTTTATCCTGTTCATCAAGACACCTTAAGATGTGAAAAGATAATCCATAAACTTGGAAAAGATATTTACAAGTTATACAAAAGTTAGCTTCCAGAATATAGAATTCATGAGAAAAAACAAAACAAAAAAATACAGATTATGTTAGAAAAAAGAATCTAATAGAAATGTACAAATGGCACAGCAACTATCCCAGAAAAGGAAATATAAATGGCCAGTAAACATGAAAATATGCTCAATCTTTTAGTAATGAAGGAAATTCAAATTAAAACCACAACAAAATATCATTTCACACATGCTGGACTGACAAAAATTCAAAACTTGTGACGTATATAGGGTAATAGGGACCCTCCCACTAGGGAACTGCCTCAATACTAAAAAAGCTTAGAAAGCATGACCAAGATAAAATTTGCTCTAGGAACTGGCACAAATGTTTTCTGGTTCATCTCTTACACTTTATTTGCAAAATCTCAGGTTGAGTGTTAAGCTTACAGAGAAACTGAACGAAATAGGACCTGCCTATTTTGGTTCTAACCAAGAAAAAAGGATTCCTCTTCTGCCTAGTAAATCCTTCCCTCGCTTTCAGAACAAACTTAATGTTTGTTATCCTTAACGTTATACTCTAAGCCTTTCTTGTCTGAATTACAAGTCTCCTGTGTTCCCAGTCTACCTCGTTTATTTTAACGTAGAACGTATTTTCAAGTCCACCCTGCCCACTTGACTGCGAACTTCTCTAGGGAAGTGATAGGGTGATTCAGGGACCCAATTACAATGTGGGTTACGGGGGGTTCCCCCACACATCCAACAAGCAATTCTCAGACACCAACTCCATGTCCTACAATTCAACTGAATTCTGACACTATCTACAGAGACAGCATCAGATTCCACAGGTTATGGGTTCAGTACTGTAAGCCTGCCCCCTCCCTCCACGTCTGATGCCAGTCACCAGCCCAGATTCTGACACACTAGCTATAGACTGGAGGTTCCAACGAGCCCCTCCAACTCTGGATGCCAATCACAAGTCTAGGCTATTACTTGAGCTTCTGACAGACTGGCTATATATATCAGATGCTCCCACAACCTCCTCCTTTGGTCCAATTAATTTGCTAGAGCATCTCTCAGAACTCAGAGAAACATTTAGTTACTAGATTACCAGTTTATTATAAACGGATATAACTCAAAACAGCAGATGGAAGAGATGCATAGAGCAAGGTGTGGGCAAAGGTGCTGAGCTTCCGTTCCCCCTGAATCTCCATGTGCTCATCAACCTGGAAGCTCTCCAAACGCCATCCTCCTTTTGGGTTATGAAAGCTTTATTATTGGTGACTGATTCAAGCCCCTCTCCCCTCCCTGGAAATCAGAGGGTGGGACTGAAAGTTCTAACCCTCTAATCATAAGATTTGGTTTTCCTGGAAACCAGCCTCCATCCTTAGGTGGGTCCAAAAGTCAACATTACTATAAGAAAAGACAATTTTTCACTTTCACTTAGAAAATTCCAAGGGATTTTTAGGGGCTCTGTGCCAGAAGGACAAAGACCAAACATATATTTTTTTTTATAAATCACAGTATCATAGGAAGATACTATTTATTATTCTTGTCACCCTAAAAGTCAGACCTAAAGACTTGATCACCAGTAAGACATATTTTTGCTGCACAGCAGACAATAAACATTCTGGGGTTAAATGATCTAATGTAAGGATCAAACAAGATAATAGTTGTGAACCATCAATATGCTGATTATATTCCTACACTATTAAAAAAGAAAATACATTTCATGCATAGTATCTCAAGTAATCCCCACAATCTTGTTAAAAGACATATTAATATTCCCACTTTATAGTAGAGGTACCTTTGTAAGAGGTTCATGGAGATTAAGTAACTTCCCCAAGATCAGGCACTAACGGGTGAGGGTGGAAGATCTAAGATTTGAACCCAAGTCTACTGCTGCATCCAAGTGATTTTACTTCAATATTCCTCAAATTCATTTATGCATCTTTTTAACTGGCTTGCTTCAGGACTTCTTTCTCAGAAGCCACAGAGCAGTGTCATATATTGATTTTGGAATAAAATACAACTATATTTGAATCCCCACTGTCATTTATCAGTTGTCACATTTTCCATTTGTAAATTACAGGTACTACTACTTACCTTCAGTGGTTGTGGTAAGCACAACAAAATACTCAGTGTCTAGCATATGGTAAATACTTAAAAAATAGTAGCTCATACTTCTATTATTATGATTGTGTCATTTGTCTCTTTACCTCCAACCTGCTTCCTACAATCCTTTTTCATTACAATGAAAGCTATTTCTCTAAAATACAAGTAATTTGCCAACCTAATTGCATAGCTTAATCTCGAGCCACTCCCTCCCCATCCTTTTTGTTCCTTCTTCTGATGCTACTCCAATACTGACTACTTAAAACCATGCTCTCATTCTACCATGTTTTTGTACATGTTCCCCATGTCATTTGCCTAGCAAATTCCAAGTCATCTTTCAAACCTTCAACTCAAACGTCTTCTCTGAAAAGTCTTCACTAATGCACCGTCATCATGCACTTCTGTTACCTTTGTACCTCACAAATACTTCTAGTCATAATTAACACATGGTACCATGACTGCTTACCTACTAAAATACGGACCCCCTTCAGTACTGGATATTCACCTTGTATTTCTAGCATCTAGCACAGTGCCTGGAACATGAGCAGTGCTAAATAAATACTCACAGGGTTAAGTCAAATCTTATTCCCTATCCAGGACCACACACCAGCAATTCTCCTCCCTCTCTTTCTCTCACATCATTCCCAATCTTATTCTCCACTGATCTCTTCCCTTCAGTCTAGCAACATGGCTTCTCTACCCTAAACAAAAAAAGCCTCCTTTGATTCCACTCCCACCCTGAGGTGCTTAGCTCAGTTCTCTCTTCGATGCCTAATATGTAATCATTTCTCAACTTGTCGTCTTCCTCATTAGAATACATTTTTGTTTTCTCATGTCACAAAGCCTAGGCTTCTATTAAGCTCTTATACATATTCTTTATATTAGAATTTAATGTTTAAATGTATTTTCTTGACCATACCAATAAAGCCTCAAATTCTTCTCTGTCCCAATCAGGTAACTATAAACTATTACGAAACAAAGATGAAGATGAAGAAGAAACTAGTCAAGGAATATTTACCCATCTTTTAAACAGTAAAAATGTGTTACCTGAATAAGAATTAAGAGAAACTGTCCACCGTACTGTTAGTCCTATTAAGACCACAATTGTCATCAAGTGACATTTCTCCATAATTTTTCTTCAAATCTAGGGAGGGGAAAAAACAGGACCAGTGCCAGAATACTTTTAACATGCAGTCAGTAGCACTTCTTTTCTTCATCAGAGAAATGTTATCAATTCCCTGGAATTAGGAGTTTGAGAGAATTTTAAGTGATGCTTCCTTTCCAGTTAAATATTGATCTTTATGTCTATGAAGTAGCCTAGAAGAAAAAAAGAGACAGAGAGAGAGAGAGAGAGAGAGAGACCAAGATTTAGCTGAGCATAGTCTAACAAAAAATCCATTAAACCAAGTAGAAACACACAGAATTGGAGGTGGGGGCAAGGAGGAAAGTAGGTAGTTTTAAAGTTCCTTATTTCCTAGTCTTCTAGTTGGGAAATACACCTCAAAAGGTAGCTCTCCCTGTTAAATGGGACTTAATAAATCTAAAGATATGGTAAGGATCTGTTCTTATGAGGGAATATTTCTGAGTGAAGAAAAACAAGAGAGTAGAAGAGTCAATTCCATCCAAAGCATGTTTATCTACAGGTAAAAATAAGACTACAAAAGTAAATTTAGGGATGTTTTATTTTTGGTACAGAGAGAGAGAGAAATTTTATCTTTCTACTTAGTTTGAGAAAATGTTCCACTAAAGTAATTCATGTAGTTTGATTTTTACTTCTTTTCTTCCAAACTATACATTCACTAACCACACCATTTTTCTACCTTAAAGAATGAACCTTTACAAGAATAAATAATAACCCCAACTCTTAAAAGAAAATACAAAAGCAGTAAAATGCAATTAACCATTTCCATGGGTTTTTTTTTTTTCCCCTTCAGTTTTCTCCTTGGGTTGGATGGTTTAAAAGTAAAAAAAGCTTTGAAAAAATCATGGGCCATTTTAACCACAGGATATACTTTAAATATAACCAGAAAAATACAGTAAGTCAACTGAAAAAACTAGGGGAAAATTGGCACATTCCACCCACTGGGGGGAAAAAAATTAAGAATGTAATAAAACACTAGTTTTATTTACTTTTTTATTAAGTTTTTTATTTTAATTCCAGGGGAGTTAATATACAGTGTTATATCAGTTTCAGATATGCAACATAGTGACAAAAGTTATTCTCTTATTTAAATATAGCAAAGTCAACTCTAGAACTAATGAAGTCTAGCTCAATCAGGAGGAATGACTCAAAGCGGTAAATAAGGCTATGGAAATATATTATTCAAATTTGGATTATATAAATTTCCTTTCTCTTTCCTCCCTCCTACTGTATTCATTTTTAATTGTTTTACTGTTCACTAGAACTTCTATCACAGAAACAAAGCAAGCAGAAAAATTAAAATTCAATCACTTTCCAATGTTGACTCTGGATTTCACACAAGTTACAGGCCATTACAAACTATTCAAAAAATTTTTAAGTTTATTTATTTATTTTGAGAGGTAGGAGAGAGGCAGAGAGGGAAAGAGAGAATCCTAAGCAGGCACTGCACTGTCAGCTGAGAGCGCACCGTGGGGCTTGAACCCATGAACCATGAGATCACGACCCAAGCCAAAACCAAGAAACGGATGCTTAATTGACTGAGCCACCCAGATGCCCCCAAATTCTTTTTTAGACCAACACAAAAAGCCCTTTTTATCAATATGCTGCACTATATATTCCAGAACTGCAATACAACAATTTACTTTACCAAGATATCATGTTTAAAATTGATTTTACAAATGTTAGTTCCTCAATTTAAAACTACAGCTTAACTGGGGTGCCTGGGTGGCTCAGTTGGGTAAGCATCCCACTCTTGATTTTGGCTCAGGTCATGATCTCATGGTTTGTGAGTTCCGAATCCCGTATCAGGCTCCATGCAGACAGCACGAGCCTGCTTGGAATTCTCTCTCTCCCTCTCTTTGCACTGCGCTCACCCCCTCACTCATATTCTATCTCTCTGGCTCACTCTCTCTCTCAAAAATAAATAAGTAAACTTAAAAATTGGGGCACCTGGGTGGCTCAGTCAGTTAAGCATCTGACTTCGGCTCAGGTCATGATCTCAGTTTGTGAGTTCAAGCCCCGCATCAGGCTCTGTGCTGCAGGCTCAGAGTCTGGAGCCTGCTTAGGATTCTGTGTCTTCCTCTCTCTCTGCTCCTCTCCCGCTCACCCTCTGTCTCTCTCTCTCTCAAAAAAATACATAAACATTTTTAAAAAATAAAAAATAAATATAGCTTAACTAATACTGCATCTAGGAAATTTAAATCACTAGTATGATCAAGTTAAGTCAATTATCCACAATTCCAGAAAATCCTATGTAAGAACTTCCCCAGGAACCTTAAGTAACAAAAAATAAGACTGCCAATAACACTAAATAATCTTAATGAACTTAAAAAGAATATAATGCTTAACTAATATGATGCTCATCAAGTCTGCCAAGAGCAGAGTGGTGGAAGGGATAACTGATGGATGAAAGAATCACATCCAAGAAAATGTGAACATTATGATGGACTAACTCTAACTCCAAAGATCATGACAGGAATAAATTCAAATAAATTCAAAGCCCTGAACTTAAATGTGAAAAAACAAACGTACAAAAATCAACTGCTTGAGTACTAAAAGGGAGACAACAAGTAACAGGTTATAACTGTCAGTTTTGTAGGGACCCAGAATCAGTGTTACAGGTATTTTGATTTCAAAGTAAAAAATTCAAAAACAAATAAAAATAAAAAATAAAAGTAAAAAATTTAACTAGTTTAGATTTACTTACTGTTTTTAGTAATCTCTACACCCGATGTGAGGCTCGAATTCACAACCCTGAAATCAAGAGTCACGTGCTCTTCCAACTGAGCCAGGCAGCCAGGCAGCCCATAAGTAGTTTAAGTAAAAATAAATAAATAAATAAAGTGTGTGTGTGTGTGTGTGTGTGTGTGTGTGTGTGTGTGTGTGTTAGGAAAGCTTTTCTAAAGATTAAAGCTGTTCAAAAATGAAATGATTTGCTTCTTAAAAAGGGAGTTCCTCTTTAACAGGTTCTAACAGAAGCTGAACAACTACTTGAAAGAATATTTTTAGAGTGTAGAATAGATGACTAATTTCTAAAGTGTATACTAAATCGATTTTGGAAACATATTATGTGTCTGAGTTAATATAAATCCTGACAATACAAAAGATCTGGTCTCCCAACATGTTAATGTTTCCCCTAATTCCCAACAGTTACCCAGTTTTGTGGGGTTTCTTTGATGAATAAAATGGACAGGACTTCCGATCCTTCACAAATGGCTCATGCTAAAACTAAAGGGCATCAAAAACATCTTTTCCGCACATCTTTTTACACTTAGAACAAAATGCAAATACTCCAGACGTAAGACCCTCTATCATCTGACCCCTGCCTGCCTCTCAGATTTCATCTCCTCCCACTTTCCTACAAGGTCTTCCCTCTCTTCCTAAAACCTGTCAGTTTCATTTATTACCCTCTGTTCCTCTCCTCTGCGTGGAATGCTTTTACCCAGCTCACTGGCTAACCTTTTGTCATTCATATTGTGTCTCAAGTCATCCCCTGGGAAAGCTCATCCTTGACCACCTTACTAAAGTTTCCACCTCTTACTGTTTGTACAATTACCTTCTTTAATTTTCTTCTTAATTCTTTTCACTATCAGAAATTGTATTCTTAACACAACATAGAATAATCTCACAAACATAATGGGTAAAAAAAGCTAGATCTTAGGGACACCAGGCTGGCTCAGCTGGTGGAGTTTGTGACTCTTGATCTCGGAATTGTGAGTTCAAGCCCACACTTGGTGTATAGATTACTTAAAAATAAAATCTTAAAAAAAAAAAAAAAAAGCTCCATACTAAAGAGTACATATAATATGGTTCCATTTATGAAAGGCTCATAACAAAACTAATCTATGGTATTAGAAATCATTAAAGAGGTTACCTTTACGGAGAAAAGAGAGGATGGTGATTGGGAGAGGTCTTCCAGGGAGGTCTTCTCAGAAGAAGCTGTGAACGTTCTGCTTCTTGATTCGAGTGGTGGCTAAAAGATGCATTTTCTTTACCATAATCAGCAAGTTACAACTTACGATTGGTGTAGAGTATTTTATGGTACATATGTTACATTCCAGTAAAAAAAAAAAAAACATAAGAGGAAATTACATTTATTTGACAACCAGAACATAAGCTCCCTGCAAGCAAAGATCTTCTTTTCTTAGCTGTTGGCTCTGTTCCCTGCACTTAGAACAATGTTGGCAAAAAGCAAGTACTCATAAAACATTTGCTGAATGGAGATCTTCCTGTGTATGAAGAGGGGAGGTACCATTTTTACTGAGTCCTGTGTGCCTAAAAACATTATGACACTTTTAACGGATCTCTTCTCCTTTACAGTAAAAAGGGCTCTGCAAAGCAAAGTACAGTTAACTGTTTAACCCATCCACACGCCAAGAAGTTTTCACGCAGGTGGCAGAGAAGTGTCCGTCCTACTTTCCTCAGAGTACATTACGACGAAAAATAAAAACAAGCAAAAACCTCAGTCGTTCACACCCCAGGGCCGAATTTGTTCCTTTTTTCTGAAAGGTCCTTCCCCCAAGGTGGACACAACACCTAGGGTGTGAGCCTATCCCAGAAGAGCACGTCTGGCGAAAGGGACCATCCTAACGTTTCTCCTCCCTTTCTCCAGCGGTCCAGACCCTCAAGACCGCAGGAACAAGGGCGCCGAGGCCGCTGCAGTCAAGGGGTCCCACCACCATCCCCACGTCCAGTCACCCGACTTCCAAGCGAGCCTGCAGGCTGAGGTAGGGAGGCCTCGCCAGCCTCCCCTCTGAGTGGGGCTGGACCGGGAGCCAGGCTGGGGATCCGGGCTGCCAGCAGCCGACCGGATCGCAGCGCTTCGCGAGTCCCCCGCCCCGCCCCACATTGACCCACCAGCCCAGACACCCTAGGGTCCCGGCCTCTTACCCCGCAGCCCGTAGAACCTTAGGATTCGCGCCCGCAGCTATCCCAAGGAGGCGCCTGCGCGCTCGCACCCGCGGCAGAGCGCCTCTCCGGTCTTCCGCCTCCGCGAACGCGCGCGCCGGGCGCGGGGGCGAGCCCGTCGAGCGTGAGGGGAGGGGCGGGGAAAAGGCGCGGAGAGGAGGTGGCCGGTTTAGGAGGCGGAGCACCGGCTGGCGGAACCTGAGAGGCCTCCCGGCCCCGGGTTAGGCTTAGGGCAGGTGGAAAGCCCCTTGCTCTTCTTTCCCGGGCTGGTGGCCAAGGCCCGAGCGGCTGCTTAGTCCACAGATTCCTGTCAGGGGCGCGTCCTGGCTCCCTCCACAGAGTGAAGAGCCCTTGGCTAGTCCTCACCACCGGGCAGTGGGTCTTTCTCTGTGCCTGTGCCCTCAAGGAGTCAGAAAGCCAACCTGCTTCACTTTCAAGCTACATGCCCCTGATGAAGAATGTATTAAGCTGGTAGGTTACTCCGTGTAAGAAACATTAAACGTCTATCCATTTTCTAGAGCCTGTGGGCTATACAAAGAAACAGCGCTGCCCTCAGGTAGTCACTACACCTTCCCCATCAGGTAGCTTGGATCACTTATCCCCAAACTTGCCCAAAATAACTACATTCCCTCCTCTGTTCAGAGAATGCACTCATTCCTCACTGCTGAATCCTGCCATTCTATATAAGCCATAAGTAACAGCAAATACTTAACTACGGCTTTCTATTCAGTGGGTCTGCACAGCTCTCTGGATCTACTTTCTTCACCTGTGAAATGAGTCAGAGGGTCTAGGTAAACTTCCAACTCTAAAACTTTATTCAATATTTAAAAGACTGTCAATACTAGAAACATGGAGAAATGTGGCCAAGTCCCTGCCCTCAAGAGACTTCTCATTGGCAAGACATTTTTATGCATAAAAGGATAGAAAGCAATAGAAGGGAGCACACGCTAAATGTCAGATTATTGGGGCGTCTGGGTGGCTCTGTCGGTTAAGCGTCCGACTTCCGCTCAGGTCACGATCTCGTGGTCCGTGGGTTCGAGCCCCGCTTCAGGCTCTGGGCTGATGGCTCAGAGCCTGGAGCCTGCTTCCGATTCTGTGTCTCCCTCTCTCTCTGCCCCTCCCCCGTTCATGCTCTGTCTCTCTCTCTCCCAAAAATAAATAAAAAAATAAATAAAATAAATGTCAGATTATTAATATATGCATTAAGTACTATAGGAGTTCAGAGAAGAGGATTCACTGTAAATTACAAACTGTCAAGAAATGCTTTCCCTGGACAGTCAGCTGAGCTTTGAAGGAAAGCCTGGAGGATAGGAGTAGGACTCCAGGCAAAGGAAATGGTTCAAGCCAAAGTTGTAGCAGCTGAAAAGTGCAGAACATTTCCTCTAGTTTAGATGGTGGGTGATGAAGCTGGAAAGGGAAAACTGTGGAGAGCCTTGAATACCAGGCTGTGGTGTTTGGAATTTATTCAATGATCAGTAAGGGGCCATTCAATGACTTTTAGCAGGGAGTCAAGTGTACACTACAGTGTTAGTGAAAATTTAAAGTGATAATGGATAAGATGAATCAGAGGAAGAGGTAGAAATCATTATACTAGCCTATGCACGATTAGACAAGGGCCTGGACTGAGATGGTAACAGTGGACTTGGAAAAGAGATCAACGCAAGAGGAGGAATGTACAGATCCTCGTAACACAGTAGACATGTAGAAGAAGTGAAACAAAGGAGAGGGTAAAATCAAGGATGGCTCCCCAAGGTTTCAAGTCTGAATTACTAGAAAATCTGAAAGATCTGGGGAAGTCTAGGGAGAAGCTGACTTGGAGGAAAAGGTGTTGCATTGTGAGTTTGAGGTGACAACCAGACAAAGTAGTAATCTTCAGGTACCAGTTATGAATCAGAGCCTAGACAAACAATTGGGGTTGAAGGTAGAGATATGAAAGTCTCTCATTTGAAGAATGAGAGAGACAAGACAGTACAGTGGGAAAATAGACAACCATACTTCAGTAAACACATATTTAAGGCCAAGAAGAAAAAGACAAACTGATGAAAGATATTACATGATTACAAGCATAGGGGGAAATCCAGTACCTTGCAAGATCATAAATAGTAAGCATCTTGTGGATAAGAACCATGTTTGACAAACTAAAAATCATGTTTTATTGAATCTAATTGGCTCCATCAATTATAAGAAGCACCATTTTTTTTCATTTGTTGTTTATTTTTGAGAGAAAGAGCATAGTGGGGGAGGGGCAGAGAGAGCGGGGGACAGAGGATGTGAAGCAAGCTCTGAGCTGACAGCAGCAAGCCCTATGCAGGGGTCTAACTCACGAACAAGATCATAACCTGAGCCAAAGTCTGACACTCAACCGACTAAGTCACCCAGGTGCCCCAGAAGCACCATTATTTTATGTTCAACTAAGAAATAAGGTTACCATTTAAACTAGTTATGACTATAAAACACGATTGCAGAAATATTAATATGTGAGAAATATACATCTCCAAATGATGAAATTGGTATAAGCCTCTCCTTACTGCCTAGCTTCTGGCACAGCATTAATAGCAAACACAGCCAGCAGGCACCTGGGTGGCTCAGTTGGTTTAAGCATTCGACTCTTTTTTTTTTTTTAATGTTTATTTATTTTTGAGAGACAGAGACAGAGCATGAGTGGGGGAGGGGCAGAGAGCGAGGGAGATACAGAATCTGAAGCAGGCTCCAGGCTCCGAGCTGTCAGCACAGAACCCCATGTCAGGGCTCTAACTCATGAACCTGGAGATCATGACCTGAGCCCCAAGCGTCTGACTCTTGATTTTGGCTAAGGTCATGATTACGGTTAGTGAGTTCTAGACCCACACTGGGCTCCACACTGACAATGCAGAACCTGTTTGGGATTCTTTCTTAATCTCTCTCTCTCTCTCTCTCTCTCTCTCTCTCTCTCTTCCTCTGCCCCTCCTGTGCACTGTCTCCCACTCCCTCTCAAAGTAAGTAAAATAGGGATGAGTGGGTGGCTCAGCCGGTTAAGCATCCAACTCCAGCTCAGTCATGACCTAACAGCCGATGGGTTTGAGCCCCATGTCAGGCTCTGTGCTGACAGTTCAGAGCCTGGAACCTGCTTTGGATTCTGTGACTCCCTGTCTCTCTGCCCCTCCCCCACGCATGCTCGGTCTGTCTCTCAAAATATAAATAAAGAAATGTTAAAAATTCAAAATAAAAAAGTAGGGGCACCTAGGTAGCTCAGTCGGTTGAGCGACTGACTTCGACTCAGGTCATGATCTCACGGTTTGTGAGTTCGAGCCCTGCGTCGGGCTCTGTGCTGACAGCTCAGAGCCTGGAGCCTGCTTCTGATTCTGTGTCTCCCTCGCTCTCTGCCCCCCCCCCCCCACTCATACTCTGTCTCTCTCTCTGTCTCCGAAATAAACATAAAAAATTTTTTAAATAAAAAAATAAGTAAAGTTAAAAACAAACACACAGCTGGTACTTAAAATGTTCATTGAATAAGCAGTAGAAGGGACATCTAAGCCTCTATTTCATGGCTGAACTTCCTCCCCACTACATCTACACCCTACTCCTGCTCTTTGCCTCTAGTAGATACTATCATCTCTGAAAGCCCAGTACCTGTACATAACAGATGCTCAGTAAATGCATTTTGAATGAGGTCATCAGGGTAACCTCTAATCCAATCTGACTGGTATCCTTGTAAGAAAAGGAAATTTGGTCACAGATGTGCCCATACACAGGAGACCATGTGAAGACACAGGGAGAAGATGGCCATCTACAGCCAAAGAAAGAGGTCTCAAAAAAACCAACCCTCCTGACACCTTTATCTTGGACTTCTGGCCTCCAGAAGGGTGAGAAACTAATTTTTGTCTTTTAAACCATCCAGTCTGTGGTATTCTGTATGGCAGCCCTAATAAACCGATACATACCTTATACTGTCAATACTCAATGCACTAGGCAAACTTCCTCACATAAATCATTCTTTTGTGGTAGTTGGTAGTTCCTTTTCTAGATTACTTCCACCCACGAAGAAAACAAGCACTTTCCGGTCTCGAGTCTAGGGCTTCCCTGAGTCTCATTGAAAATCATTCACCTGATCATAGCTGCTCTTTGAAATAGGTTCCTTTTTCCTGCCTGTACATCTTCCTAATTTGACCCTTGTATGTCATTTTCCATTATTCTGCCATCTCCAAAATAGTAGCCTCTTTTATATACTAAAAATCTTTCATATCCAATTCACTTGATCCATACAGTAACTCTGAGAGAATGGTAGAACAGGTATTATTATCCCTTTCTGACATACAAGAAAACGTGAGAGCAACATTTCCCAAAGTATGTTTCATAGAACTCTCATTCAGTGAAATAAGTGTTGACAAAAAAAAAAAAAAAAGGTATGAAGACTGTCTCTTGATGCTGAGACAAATAAGTTTGAAAACAGTGGGTTATACTAATCTAAAAAGGATTCCTTACTTCAGGTCTTTTCAGAGTCTTTTATGTGTTATGTACATCATGATTCTCCAAGAGAATATGGAATTTTCAGACTTATTTGACCATGGAATTCTATCCCCACACCCCACCCCACCTCCCACTTCCCATCTTACAGGGTGGTCCATGAAACACAGTTGGAAATGCTGGTTTGAGACATTGTATAATTTCTATAAGAGATACAGCAAATAAATGTCAGAACCATGATTAAACCATAAGAGGTATCTGGGGGCTCAGTCGGTTAAGCATCTGACTCTTGGTTTCAACTCAGGTCATAATCTCCTGGTTTGTGAGTTTGAGCCCCACGTCAGGCTCTGCAATGATGGTGTGAAGCCTGCTTGGGATTCTTTGTCTCCCTCTCTCTCTGCCCCTCCCTTGCTCAAGCTTGTCCTCTCTCTCTCTCTCTCTCTCTCTCTCTCTCTCTCTCTCTCTCTTGATCTCAAAAATAAATATATAAATGTTTTTAAAAAATAAACATGGGGGCGCCTGGGTGGCTCAGTTGGTTACATGTCAGGCTTCGGCTCAGGTCATGATTTTCACAGTTCATGAGTTTAAGCCCTGCATCAGGCTCTTTGCTGACAGCTCAGAACCTGGAACCTGCTCCAGATTGTGTGTGTGTCTCTCTCTGCTCCTCCCCTGCTCGCACACTCTCTTAAAAATAAATAAACATTTAAAAAAGTATAATAAAATAAACATGGGTCTTAGTTATTTTGATTCCTTTTCAGGTCTGTATAAAAGAAGCTCAGGATTACAGAGATTGCACACAAAAAAATGCCAAAATATTGACATGAAGACTATCTTTATTAAGACTGTGAACTTTGAAAGTTAATTACAGAACAAAACTAAATGGAAAAAAGAAATCCCTAAAAACCAGAATTAAAATGAAACAAAAAAATTGAAATGTGTATCCAGTTGGTAGCTGAACTACACACAGAAAATAACTCTTCCAAGTGAATTTAAAACTTGGTAATTTGATAGTAAACCCCTGACTGCAGTATACCCTAAGGAAAAAGATCTGTTTAAAAAAATAAAATAAGGGCACCTGGGTGGCTCAGTTGGCTAAGCATCTGACTTCAGCCCAGGTCATGATCTCATAGTTCATGAGTTCGAGCCTCACATCAGGCTCTGCACTGACTGTGCAGAACCTGCTTGGGATTCTCTCTCTCTCTCCCTCTCTCTCTGCCCCTGCCATGCTCTCTCACTCTCTCTTTCTCTCTCTCTCAAAAATAAATAATTTTTTAAAAAATAAATAAAAATAAAATAAAATAATGGTTATTAGTAATTATGTTGTTGGTGTTAAGATTAGTGTTGTCCTCTACTGTATGTGTGGGATACAGGAAATGAAGAGTTATGTGATATTCAAATTTTATCATGCTGGTGTTTTGATATCAGGATTCTTAATGTGAAAAATGAGTTAAAGGTGTAAGATGGAAGTTAAGCATCAGTATAAACTCATGATTTATTTTATTGAATTATTGAAAGGAAGGAAGGGAAGGAAAGGGGGTAAAGGATGAAGACAGGAAAAGAGGGAGAGAGGGAGGAAATAAAAAGAAAACATATCACCTAGCTTTTTTTGCTGAAAGGACATAAAAACCAACTCAGTAATAATGAGCATCCTTAGCACAAAGACTGTCTTAAAATACGTATGGCCCTATTAAAAGGAACAAGGGATTCTTGGAAAAATAGCCTGGAAAAAAAATATACAAAAATAGATCTGGAACATTTTGTTATAGTAGATATCAAGGAAACTATTAAAAACTACTAGGGTTGGGGCACCTGGATGGCTTAGTCTGTTAAGCAACCAATTTGGCTCAGGTCATGATTTCATGGTCCATGAGTTCGAGCCCTACATGGGGCTGTCTGCTGTCAGTGCAGAGCCTGCTTGTGTTCCTCTGTCTCCCTCTCTCCTTGCCCCTCCCCCATGCTCGCTCTCTCTCTCTCTCTCTCTCTCTCTCTCAAAAATAAATAAACATTTAAAAAAACTAAAAATAAAACTATTAAGGTCAATGTCAGAAAGTCTCAGGAGCCAAACTGAAGAGACTCTGGCTAGCCATATATGGGACACATTGATCACCACTAAGCATAATAAGTACAATGAATTGAAACACATCAAATTTGAATTATCTGTGGAATTGTCCCATTCTCCATGAGCTCATAATGCTATAAATAAAAATTCATCAATGAAGGAAGCTAGTAAACCATTTATTATTTTGAAAGCTGGTAAATGAAAAAAAAAAGAATCAGGGGCACCTGGGTGGCTCAGCCCAAGCATCCAACTTGGGCTCAGGTCATGGTCTCAGGGTTGGTGAATTTGAGCCCCACATCAGGCTCTGTGCTGACAGCTCTGAGCCTGGAGCCTGCTTTCAGATTCTGTGTTGCTCTCTCTCTACCCCTCCCCCACTCACTGTTTTTTTCTCTCTCTCTGTCAAGAATAAATAAAACATTAAGAAAATTAAAAAAAAACTATCAGTTATTCTGCCTTTGTTCTACAAATTATTCCACTGGATAGCCAAATAGTTTTTACACACACACACACCACACACACGAATCACCTTGGTTTCAAACTACCAAACAGCCTTATAGATGAGACTAATAGCTTTTGGGACTTCAGAAACCTACCTGGGGCGCCTGGGTGGCTCAGTTAAGCGTCTGACCTTGGCTCAGGTCATGATCTCCACATCATGCTCCACATCAGGCTCCGTGCTCACAGCTTGGAGCCTAGAGCCTGCTCTGGATTCTGTGTCTCCCTCTCTCTCTGCTCCTCCCCTGCTTGCACTCTGTCTCTGTCTCTCTCTCAAAAATAAATAAACATTTAAAAAAAACTTAAAAAAAAAACAGAAAACATACCTTATATTTGTTTTTTTGTTTTTAATTTTTGGTTTTTTTTTTTCAACGTTTATTTATTTTTGGGACAGAGAGAGACAGAGCATGAACGGGGGAGGGGCAGAGAGAAAGGGAGACACAGAATTGGAAACAGGCTCCAGGCTCCGAGCCATCAGCCCAGAGCCCGACGCGGGGCTCGAACTCACGGACCGCGAGATCGTGACCTGGCTGAAGGACGCTTAACCGACTGCACCACCCAGGCGCCCCTAAACTTACCTTATATTTGAATGGGACCAAAGTGGAATCAACCTAAACTGCATCCTTATCTACTGTGAATGGAGTGATTTAAATGTCTTTATTGCTTAAATGAAGCTAATGAAGTTAATTTATAATTACTTATGGATGTACTCATTTACTCAACAAATATATTTTTTTAGGTTTCTTTTTATTTTAAGTATAAACTACCCCCCCCAACATGGGGCTTGAACTCATGACCCCAAGATCAAGAGTCACATGCTCAGACTGAACCAGCCAGACACCCCTCAACCAATATTTACTGAATAAATAGCCTGCCCTTAAGAAGTTTGTAGACCAGTATTATATAGATAGTGCAGGAGATATGTCATTGTTATTTTTACTGTCAATTTCAGAAGCCACTTGGAATTATTCTCTTACAAATACAGATTTTTCAAGTGTATATACATAATCACACATATAAAAATAATTTTGTTGATATGGACCATAAAAGAAATAATGCATGTTCCAACCACATAGTTCAAACATTGTTATTGTAACAGAATCTAGGAACAATTCTAGGGAGTTCATATTTTTATATATTTATATTGAGATATAAACAAAACAGAAGAAATATAAATCTAAAGGTCCACAGATATAATTTGGTGCAGAAGTCTAAGTTCATTAAAATCATAAGATTTTAAGACCCTGTTTTTAAAAGTTATTAAAATGGAGGATGGTGCTTACATCTTTACAGATAAAAAGAGTTCTTTAATGTGGCAATGTAATGTATTCGTTGGTTCATGGTCCCCAAATCTCCAAGGAGTGTCACAAATCTACATCTCTCTCAGCCCAGGATTTTGAATTTAAATTTAAATATATGATATACACTATAACTTAACTCAACATATTTTGGAGAATTATAAACATCTATAATTTCCAATAATGAGTAACACTGTTGGGTCAGTGTTTAACTAGATTTGTAAAGCCAATGTGATAACACAAATGCTACTTTATTATTTTATCTCCAGTGTCTTTCACAACTGAGTGGATTGTCACACTCTATTATGTGACACACAGATCCATTGGCTAGAGCTATCATGGTACTTATCTAAACGGTCTTTGAAAATGAAAATTTGGGCTAAATATAAAGAAGGCAACCTGCCAGTAAGAACTATTCAAACCAAAAAGTCTCCCTGAGGGAAATGGTAAGAACTCCATTTTAAAATCAAATAAATCAAGATGGTAGGAGGTTCCAACTTGTAAATTTTACAATAAATACATCAAGATTTAAAGTCAGATTTTTAAATAAATTTTTATTTATAGTAAAGTCATACCAGAGACACAGAGTAAGTCACAAATAAAGCCTTTTCTTCCTACTCGATTTTTTTTTTGCTTTGACTCACCAATTTTTTAAAAAGATTGCCAAACTAAAAAAGAGCACTGAGGAGAGGGGCAGGACACAAAATATGTAAGGTGTGATTTTTTTTATCACCGTTTTGTTTTACAGTGGGTTTGGGGTTTGGTTTTAATGAGGAGGGAGATAGCGGATATTGTCAATAGGAGCACTCTGCCCCTGGGAACATGGATTTAAAAATCTAAATGAGATACCACATGTGCCCAATAATAGTAGCTACTACATATCACCTGAATGATTCTCATAAAATAAAGGAAAGAACCTAGGTGCTTTGATGGTGTGAAGGAAACTAATCCTTCCTGGATATGCAGTGAAGACAGGTTTGGAAAAAACTCTATAAAAAGTTATTTTCTATAATTGATGGAGTTAGTTTTCTGGAATAAGAGCTGAACTGAACAGAACTAAACTGTTGTTGAATCCACAGTAGTCCATTAAGCAGGAGAAATAACCTCTAGGTGCCCTTTCTCCTCCAGGGTTTCTTTCAAGATCTGGAGAAGAGAGCTAGGAGGAGGAAAACATCTTCTCCCTTAAATTATGGCACCCAAATTTGCAATACCCGAGAATGCAATACCCAAGAAAAAATTTAAAACAACAAAAAAAGTTTTGTCTAAAGCCCCAACCCAAAACTGTAGTCGAGTATCATTGTGTTTACACTCCAAATACAGGAGCTTTTATTCTTTATAATTGTTCTTGGGAATGATTGGAACTATTGCACTACCCTAGGTATACATTTGGGTTGATTGGGAGGGTGGGGCCAGAGAATACTAAATCCTATTCAAATAAAGGAGAGGGGCTAGAGGAGAAAAGTGTGAACATTCTCCAAAATAGACCCCAGTGAAATGCAATTACAATTTATCACATACCCTGCATCTTCCTCTCCAAAGAATTCTGCAGAACATCGTAGTTTAAAAGAAATGCACCAAAGCCGGTATCTAGTTACATTAAGCCCTAATTTAACTCTTTAGTTTGTTATCTGCTGGAAGCTTTCTGTCTGTGTATACTCCTCTTTCCAAATGAAGTTTCCCTAAAGGCATCAAGGAAGTGAAAAACGTTTTTCTAGAGGTTCCTTTTCTAATTTTTGCCTCTTTTGTAAAATACTCAGTTTCTTTAAGCCATTTCCTTTAAATGTGAAATTTCATTACATTCTGGGTTGCTTTTTTTTTCTGGTCCTTCCTTGGTGTTACTGATTTGATCGAAATCCCCAAGTTGAGACTATATTGGATCCTGAGATCTAAGACATCAGATCAAATTTTGGAAAACCTTGTGTCCTTAATAATGTTTTCTACTTTCTCGGCACGCTTATCTTACATTGAATTAATAAAGTTTTGGTAGTTGTTTAAATAGATTAAATGTCACACTTTAAATAGAAAGAGAAGGCTCTACCTAACTGACCTATTTTTCATCTGTGATTTAGAAAAAGGCGAGATTAGCATGGATATTGCATTTTCAAGGACCTCGCCACTATTAAATAGACTGTTAAGTGCATTTTATGGCTGAAGAGTCTGTTCCCAGTTCAGTCTACAAGATGTGTTAAGTTCATCTCTACCTGCTACATTGAACATTCACTGACTAAAATACTTTCTGTGGATGTAATACCTATGCTCTGTATCTTTTAAGTACATAACTCTAAATATTTTAGGACTAGTAAAATGTAACTTGATAAAAGTCCCAAGAATATGTGTTGTCCCTCAAGAAAAATACAATGCTCATATTTATCCAATGATATATATCCTGTGCTTCATTAGCACCTGCTTATCATAAGGTGACCAGATGTTGAAAAATAACATAGGTGCCCATAAAATGGGATTAAAAGTCTTGTTTAAACCAAAAAAAGCAACAATAGCTGGTTAAAACTCCATCCTCACATCAAGTCAACTTGTTCTCAGGGTTTCCAGGCTCTGAAAGGAGTGGTTTATGGGCTTATATTCTAATGAACAGAATAGATATTTTACCATTCATTCTCACTGCAATATGGACCAACTTCAGCATTTTGTTGTTGTTTAGGGAACCTCTGACTCACTGCTCACCTGTTTATTTAGGTGATTTTTTTAAATGTTCATTTATTTTTGAGAGAGAGAGAGAGAGAGAGCATGAGCAGGGGATGGGCAGGGAGGGAGGGAAAGAGAGAGAATCTATGCTGTCAGAGCAGAGGTGGACATGGGGCTCAAACTCACTAAACCAGGAGATCATGACCTGAGCCGAAATCAAGAGTCAGACACTTAACTGACTGAGCCACTGAGGCACCCCTATTTAGGTGATTTTTGAACATAAAAGAAAATGTCAATGAATGAACATGAAATAAAATCTTTAATTTAAAAATTAAAGATATATAAATTAAGAAATTATCTCCCTGTTTCTCTCTCTCTTCATCAGAGTTTATAATCTATTGTACTGTGTTAGCAAACCCAAAAAGAAGTAAGTCTGTAAAAGGATAATTGTGTTAGAATGGCTACTTATGTGTTTTTGCTTACTTGGCAAGAACAGAACTTTGATTTTAATTGTTTGGTAGAGTCCAACTAATCCAGATATCCATGCATAGTGGTAATTAAAGGGATTCTTCAATTTAAAACTTTATGTACCAAAAAGACCCCCTTTACAGGAAAAAGACTATCTGTCCTGAGGGTTCCCAATAACCCAGACACATATCCTAAGCATTTAAGCCATTTAAATTCCCCAACTTTAACTTTCTGTGAAGAAATCCTGCTAAATACTTCTAATATAGAAGAAGTCTCTTCTGATTCTTCTTCCTTTCTGCCACAAATAATGATAGACTGCCCAGCTGGCATGGTTGTAATCGTTCTTCTATACTTTCATTCCACTTTGCTAGTACCTCCCTCATAGCATTTAATTCATTTCTCCTTGTACTGTTATATATAGGTTTTGCCTGCAACTAGCTGTTAAGCTTCTTAGGAAAGTGGAATGCCTTATTGTTTTCTATACTCTTTACAATTTTCAGCACAATACTTTGGACTTGTGAGGTCACAGTAAACATTTGCTGGCTTAACTTCAATATTAATTAACCAACCAATTAATAATAAATGTTATATTAATTTAAGACTAAGCAGAACTGTTAAAGACTAAGCAGACTAAGCACTCCAAAATTCCTAGTAGGACCAACAAAATAATAAGAATATACTTAATAGTATATGTCATTTTAAAAATAGCCCAAAATAAAAAATCATCTAGATCCATTTGAATATTTTATAAAGCAATTTTGACCAAGGTATTTATGACTTGGTAAGCTATTCATTCCACAGGTACTTCAAGGCTAAGTTTCTTAAAAGAAATAAAAACTAAGAAAAAGAAGTACTAAGACTAGACAACTTAGATCACTCAAATTCCCATTTTACTTTTCTCAGAATTGCTTGGATTGTTTCTTTAGTCTTTTCCTTCACTTGGATAAGACAAAACCTTTAACATTCTTAACTATAAGAGCAATAGGGCTACAAAGTTGTCACGTTGTCTCTTTTTGTTTTCTTTGTTTAAGATTCTATTAAGTAATTCTATTAAGTGATCTCCATACCCAACGTGGAGCTTGAACTCACAACCCTGAGATCAAGAGTCACGCTCCACTGACTGAGCCAGACAGGTGCCCCTAAAGTTGTCAAGCACCTTTTTTTTTTTTTTTTTAATTTTAGAGAGAAAGAGAGTACACAAGTAAGGGAGAGAGGCAGAGGGAGAAAGAGAGAGAGAGAGAGTGAGAATCTCAACCAGGCACCACACTCAGCATGGAGCCCAATGTGGGGGCCAATCCTATGACCCTGGGATTATGACCTGAGCCTAAACCAAGAGTTGGACACTCCACCCACTGAGCCACCCAGGCACCCTCAAAGGTGTCAAGTTCTCTTGATCAAAGATCACTAATAAGCTTTGTTGGCAAAAGGAAATCTTACTGTGGAATTAAGAGCACACCCAGAAGACCTGGTTCCAATCTTGATGTTATCACTGAGTTACTTTATCCAAAACACTTTACCTTTCTGACCTGTTTCCTTCCTATAAAATGAGAGGGTTTTATATTACATAATCTCCAAAGTGTCACCCAATTCTTAAAATCCTCTGAATTTATTACAAATAGCATTATTTAAGTAAACTTTTATTTGAAAACGGAATGTGGGAATGTGGTGAACTAAAAATGGCCACAAATTATTTGCAGCTCCTACCAGTAAGAGGTGGAGTCTGCTTCTTCAGTCCACCAATCGGGGCTGGCCATGTGACTTTCTTTGACTAACGAAATGCAGCGCAAGTGTTGTGTGAGTTCCTCTGGGAGTCTGGGCCTCTAGAAGCCTTGCAGCTTCAGCTCCTGCTCTCTTTGAGGCATTGTGTCAAGAAGCGGAGGCTAACCTGATGGAGACAGATGTTTCTGAAGACAGCCAGAATTAGTTGCCAGACGCTTAAGTGAGTTTATCTTAAATCATCCAGCTCTCATCCAGGCACCAGAGGGCTGCAACCACATGACCAAGAGAATACCAGGAGAACTGCCCAGCTAAGTCCAGCCCTAATTGCTGACCCTGAGAATTATAACAAAATAAAATAGCTGTTTAGCCACTATATTTTGAGGTGATTTGTTATATAGCAGTAGATAACTGGCATAATACATCTGGTAAAAAAAATTTTTTTCTTCAGAACAAGCAAAAATATGTCTTCCATCCCCTCAAAACCTCAGTCCCCATCTGCAGAGACAACAGGCATCACACTAGGGGCATATTCTATCCACTGCTCTGAGTCTTGCTTGATTCCTTTAATAGAGTATGTAATTTACTCTACATCAGCCATGTAGAGCATTCCATTATATGGATATAGCATAAATTTTTTAAGCAGGTTTCTTCAAATGGTCATTTAGCCTGTTTCTGCTTTTTTACTTATAAAGATTGATACAATGATCATCTTTGTATATATACATCTATACGTGCATGTGAATGTATCTATAGGAGGTGGGAACAGGGATCAAGAATGGTGTTCCCCCATTCACATATGTGGAGAGTCCACTCCAACAAACTTCTACCCAACAGCCAGAACTAGCAGGGGAATCCTATGGTCCAGTCAATGCTAATAGGGTGATCCCTAGTGAAGGCAGCTTAGTTTGCGTTTAGCTTTTGTCTCCCTGCCAAAGTCACTCTTTGTTGTTCTCAGTGCTGTGTGTTCCTCTTGGTACACTAAAGCGGGCTTAGGAACTTTTACCAAAAGCTATAATTGTCATATCTTTTGCCCAGATATCTATGCTATGCCAAGGAGTCTACCCAAGCTCTCTAACTATGATCACCAATCTCACCATGGCCTCTCACTGAGAGAAGCCTCCCTCCTGACAAGAGAGTTACCAAACAGGTAAATGCTGAAACCATATACAAAACAAATGAGACTGGAAGTGAGATACCTTCTTACCCTCCCTTGCAGCTAGAATTGGCCATTGTGTCCAAGTTCTGATCAATGATGTGTACAGAGGAAGTCAGCAGGTAGGGCGCTTGTGAAAGTTTTTCCTTTCCTGACAAAAGGGATAGATGCAGCATACTCTGCCCTTTTATCTCCTACCCTTTCTTCCTGCATTAAATATGAAAGTAATACCTAGAGTTCTGACAGCCATCTTACAACCATGAGTGATGTATTCATTTTTCTATTGCCTAATTACCACAAACTTAATGGCTTAAAAACAAATGCATGAGGCACCTGGGTGGCTCAGTCAGTTAAGCACCAACTCTTCATTTCAGCTCAGGTCATGATCTCACAGTTTCTGAGTTTGAGCCCAGGATCAGGCTCTGTACTGACAGCTCAGAGCCTGCTTGGGATTTTCTGTCTCCCTCTCTCTCTGCCCCCTCCCCACTTGCGTGTGTGTGCGTGCGTGCACACACACACACTCTCTCTCTCAAAAATAAATAAATGAACATTTTTTAAAAACCATATTCATTATATTACAGTTCTGGAGGTCAAAACTTCTCTAGCTCTTAAAGCCAGTCTTCATCCTTGATTCATGAGTTCTTCCTCCATCTTCAAGACGATTAGCACAGTATCTTCAAATCTGTTCCTCAGACCTCTGTTTCCATCAACACATTTCTTTCTCTAACTCTAACTCTCCTGCCTCCCTCCCTCTTATAAGGATCTGTGATTACATTAGTCCCACCTGGGTAAACCAGGGTACTCTCCCCATCTCAAGATTCCTAACTAAATCAACAAAGTACCTTTTGCAATAGAACTTAATATATTCATAGGTTCTAAGTACTCAGATATGGACATCCTCAAGGGGGCTTTATTCTTTCTACCAAAAGTAATAGGCATGATGACCCAAAGCTCAGGATGGTGAAACAGAAAGATGGGAAGAGCCCAGATGCTTGATGACATTATTGAATTGCAGTACCAGCAATGTCTTCATTGTTTACATCACCATTAGTCATGTGTTCGTTTCCTTGCAACTGAACACATTTTAACTGGTATATTCCTTTCATTGTGAAAGATTTAACATGTTGGATTAAATGAGATTGTGTTTGAGAAAGTGTTTTGTATGCTTTGGTCATACTGAATTCCCTGAAAGCACCATACTGTTTGTTGTCCCTTCTTATACTCTTTTTCCTTTCTATCCTCTGTGATGTGTAGCAACCCTATATCACCCTGTTCACCTGGCTAACTCATACTCATCATTCTGATCTCTCCTTAGATGTCCCTGCCTACCCAGAAGTCTTCCCCCAACCTACTTCTGCTCACTGAAGTTCTCACTAGGTATCCTGCCTTAGTGTTTCCACGGCAGCCTGACCCTCTCCAATCATACTGTTTTCTTTCCTATTACAGGCTCCTCAAAGACAGAGACCTGTGCCTATCTTACTTGTGGCTGAATCTAGATGCTAAAGAATATCATGAGGTATCAGTTTCCCTTTACCCCTCAGGTCTGCTCTTCATGGCTTTATTCCTCAGCAGATTCTTCCCAAATGGAACAAGATGGCCTCCAGTTGCTTTAGCCTTACCTTTTACCAACTTGGCAACCTAGATGGAAAGAGAGTCTCTCTCTCACGTTGGGTCCAGAAAAAGACCTGGCCTGACTCTCATTGTCCTAAATTGGGCCAGGGCTGGGCCACATACCAACTTGGGGAGCAGAGATATGGGGTCAGCCCCACCAGAACCACAAAAACTGAGAATGAGGAAGGGGAACTTTCACAAAGGGAAACTGAGGCTTTGCTACTAGAAAATGAGCAAATAGATGCTGGACAGACAAAACCAAATGAAGACAACTAGGGAAGGTGATATGTATAATGTTCTTTTCTTGAGCACCTACTATGTTCCAGACACCAGGCCGAGTTATTTTTATTCATTCAAAAAATATTTACTGAGCACCTACTAAATGCTAGGCATGATAAGGAGAAAGATATTGTCCCTGTTCCCACAGTATTTAAAATTTGAAGGGAGTTTGCCAGTATTATCTCATTTAATCCTTTCAACAACCATGTGATGTGTGTGTTTTATTTATCCTACCTAACAGATTAAAACATAAAATGACATGTAGCATAGAGTGCTTAAGTAACTTGTTCAAAGGTTCATGGTAGTGAGTGGCAGAGCTGGAATTTAAGGTTGATCTGAGAGGTCTAGCCCTAATCTAATACACACCCTGCAAGTATGGATGAGAGATGAAGTGAGAGGCAACAGCATTGCCCTTAGTGGCCTACGGGGCCAGGGCTATCCCAGGGAATGCTGAGGACAAGACACTCTAATCAAGTTAAAATGAACATTAAGGGCAGGTAGTGAAATACATGCAAAAGAAGGAAGACAGACTCCTATAATTTGCAGAAATGAAGGGGAATTGGGGAACCAATTAATATTTTATTTCATTTTTAGCATTAAATGAGTCCTCATCTTCCCTCTTTGCTCCTTTCCTCAGCCCCTACAATCATTAAGTTATAGGACACAAGAGCTGTAAGATGATTGACTGATTGATTGATTAAGTTTATTAATTTTGGAGTGCCTGGGTGGCTCAGTCAGTTGAGCGTCTGACTTCAGCTCAGAGTTCATAGGTTCAAGCCCCGCGTCGGACTCTGTGCTGACAGCTCAGAGCCTGGAACCTGCTTTAGATTCTGTGTCTCCATCTCTCTCTGCCCACCCCCCTCCCACCCCTGCTCACACTCTGTCTCTCTCAAAAATAAATAAACATTAAAAAAAATTAAAAACTAAATAAAGTTTATTTATTTATTTATTGAGAGAGAGAGAGAGAGAGAGAGAGAGAACAAGTGGGGGAGGCGCGGGGGGGGGGGGTAAGGGACAGAAGATCCAAAGGGGCTCTTTTGCTGACCGCAGAGAGCCCAATATGGGGCTTGAACTCACAAACCATGAGGTCATGACCTGAGCCAAAGTCAGATGCTTAACTGACTGAGCCACCCAGGCACCCCAGAAGATGATTTAGAGAGCATCTAGTTAAAACCTCTTCATAACCCAGATGGCAGCCAAGTTCTCCTTGCCTATTAAGACCTAGAAAAATTGACTCAAACTTCTGCTTCACCTCCAGTGCCTTTCCCAACATCTCTGGAAAGACCTAAGGACTTATTCTCATGGCAGTTGCTTCTGGCTCTAACAACTTGGTCTTCTATGTTCTTAATCTCTACTCCATATTCTTGCTCCCCCTTCATCTCATTGATTCAAACGTGTCATTGATTCAAACATGCAGTTCAACATAATTATATGAAAATATAAATATATATTTATCTATATATGTGTATATCTGACACTTTGTTTTATGCTGAGGAAAAAACTGAGTCATGAAGAGGTTAAAAGACTTGGTTAAATCACTCAGTTGATGAGGGGCAGGGTTGTGCCAATGAAGTGGTCTTCCTTCTACTTCATCATTCTGCTCAGTCATCAGGCACTTTTGTGTAGGGCAGGCTGGGGTAAGAAAACTGAGGTGATGTTACCCAGTTTTTGCAAGTACATGCAACTCTAAGGGTTTTCCTCAGTCTTCAGTGCTCATTAATTAACAATCTGTCTTAGCGTGCTTGAGTTGCTATAACAAAATATCATGGGCTGGGCAGCTTAAATGACATAAATTTGTTTTCTCACAACACTGGAGGCTAGAAGTCCCAGATCAAGGTCTGGCAGGGGAGATTCCTGGTGAGAACTTTCTTCCTGGCTCATAGATGGCTACCTTCTGTCTCCTCAAATAACCTTACCTCAGGTGTGTGTGTGTGTGTGTGTGTGTGTGTGTGCGTGTGCGCACACGCGCTTGTAGGAGACACAGAGTGAATCTCTGCTGTCAGGTGTCTGTGTGTGTGTGTGTGTGTGTGTGTGTGTGTGTGTGTGTGTGTAGGAGACACAGAGTGAATCTCTTCTCTTCTTACAAGGTCACCAGTCCTATTTGATTAGTGCCCAACCCTTATCTCCTCATTTAACTTTATCTCCTAAAGACTCTATGTCCAAAGACATCCAGATGGCCAACAGGCACATGAAAAGATGCTCAACGTCACTCCTCATCAGGGAAATACAAATCAAAACCACACTGAGATATCACCTCATGCCAGTCAGAGTGGCTAAAATGAACAAATCAGGAGAATATAGATGCTGGAGAGGATGTGGAGAAACAGGAACCCTCTTGCAATATTGGTGGGAATGCAAACTGATGCAGCCACTCTGGAAAACAGTGTGGAGTTTCCTCAAAAAATTAAAAATAGATCTACCCTATGAGCCAGTAATAGCACTACTAGGAATTTACCCAAGGGATACAGGAGTGCTGATGCATAGGGGCACTTGTACCCCAATGTTTATAGCAGCACTTTCAACAATAGCTAAATTATGGAAAGAGCCTAAATGTCCACCAACTGATGAATAGATAAAGAAGTTGTGGTTTATATATACGATGGAATATTACTTGGCTAAGAGAAAGAATGAAATATGGCCTTTTGTAGCAACGTGGATGGAACTGGAGAGTGTTATGCTAAGTGAAATAAGTCATACAGAGAAAGACAGATACCATATGTTTTCACTCTTATGTGGACCCTGAGAAACTCAACAGAAGACCATGGGGGTGGGAAAGGAAAAGAAAAAAAAAGTTAGAGAGGGAGGGAGGCAAACCATAAGAGACTCTTAAAAACTGAGAATAAACTGAGGCTTGATGCGGGGTGGTAGGGAGGGGAAAGTGGGTGATGGGCATTGAGGAGGGCACCTGTTGGGATAAGCACTGGGTGTTGTATGGAAACCAATTTGACAGTAAATTTCGTATTAATAAATAAATAAACAAACAAATAAATAAATAAAGGCTCTATGTCCAAATACAGTCACATTGTGGGTTAGACTTCAACACATGAATGGGGGGGGGGGGGTGGGGAGAGGAAAACAATGTGTCATTTCAGAAAACATTAAAAAAATTTTTTTAACGTTTATTTATTATTGAGAGACAGAGAAAGACAGAGCATGAGCATGAGAGGGGCAGAGAGAGGGGGAAACAGAGAATCCGAAGCAGGCTCCAGGCTCTGAGCTGTCAGCACAGAGCCTGATGTGGGGCTTGAACTTACAAACCACGAAATCATGGCCTGAGCATAAGTAGGACGCTTAACCAACTGAGCCACCCAGGTGCCCTGAGAAAACATTTTAACCTATCCCCCCAACTCTTTTTGAATATTTAATTATGAAAATAATGAACTATGGATAAACTCAAGTTTTCATTAGTACAGCAAAAGAACTCGCAAATCACCTAATAATTCTTGAGTGCCTACTACGAATGCCAGGCACCATTATAAGCACCTTATGTGTATTAACTCATTTCATCCTCACACCCCCTTAATAGATAGATACTATTTTAATTCCCATTTTGTAGATAAAGAAATGGAACCTGTCCAATATCACACAACTAGTAAGAGGCAAGGCTATGATTTGAACCCAGATGGTCTGGCTCTAGAGACCGTGCTCTTAACCTCACCTCCATATTGCTTATACTTATTATAGTTATTTCCAATTTCCTGTGGCAAATAAACAGGGTTATATAAAACAAATAAGATTGGAAAATAATATATATATTTATATAGCTTATTCATGTAAACTGCTTACAATAATTATTTTAAATTAAAATGAAAAAAATAGGGGTGCCTGGGTGGCTCAGTTGCTTGAGCATCTGACTCTTGGCTTCAGCTCAGGTCATGATCTCACAGTTTCGTGAGATCAAGCCCCACATGTGGCTCTGCACTGATAGCTTGGAGGTTGCTTAGGATTATCTCTCCCTCTCTCTCTGCCCCTCCCCTGCTCACACTATCTCTGTCTCTCTCAAAATAAATAAACTTAAAAAAAATTTTAATACAAAAATAGAAGCAATTTGGGGCACCGGCTGGCTCAGTTGGAAGAGCATACAGCTCTTGATCTCGGGGTCATGAGTTCAAGCCCCACATTGGGTGTAGAGATTACTCAAATGAATAAATAAATTAAAACTTTAAAAGGATGGAAGCATGGGGCACCTGGGTGGCTCAGTTGGTTAAGCATCTGACTTTTGATTCCAGCTCAGGTCATGATCTCCCAGTTCATGGGTTTGAGGCCCATGTCAGGCTCTGCGCTGATGTCATAGAACCCACTTGGGATTCTCCCCCCCCACCCCTCCCTCTCTCTCAAAATAAATAACTAAACTTTAAAAAAATGGAAGCAATTGAACATTATCGCCAACTCAAGTCAGTAATGCCTGAGGAAAGCATCCTTCCTAAAACTTGGGAGAATTCCAGCTACCTACTTATATTCTGTATAATGGGAACACTGAAATATTGCCACTTGCCTTTATTAGAATAATGAATTAGAGGTCCTTAATATATCCTAACAACACAATTTATTTTGTAAATACCAAGTATACTTGGAAACAAAACAACCTCCCTGCTAAACTAGGGTTACCAACTGTCCCAGTTTGTCTGGGACTATCCCTCTCTTCCAGTCCATAAAATTTGTATCTTCTCTGGAACCAGAAATAACTGTACTCATCCAAGCATGTTATTTATTTATTTACTTACTTACTTACTTACTTATTTTTGCCATGTCTTTTGTTTTTGGTGTTCAAAAGCCAAAAATTCAACTTACTTTGTTTCTTATGGTTTCCTTTTCCTGAGGCAGTAGATGATGTTCTAGTTGGGAATGGAGAGAGGGACAGGATAAAAAAAGAAAAGGCCAAAACATATATTTCTTATTATAAATCATGGTATCATACTAAAGGACATTATGCTAAGTGAAATGAACCAGAGATAGAAAGAGAAGTATTGTATGATTCTGTATATATGTGGAATCTAAAAAACTCAAAATAATAATAGAAGCAGAGAGTAAAATGATTGCCAAGACTGGAGGAGAGTGGGAGGAAATGGAGAAATGTTGGTAAAGGATACAAACTTCCAGTTATAAGATGAATACATGCTGGGGATCTAACCTGCAGTATGGTGATTATAGTTAATACTGTATTGTATACTACAAACTTGCTGAAAGAGTAAATCTTAAGTGTTCTCACCAAACAAAGTAAAATAAAATAAAATAATAAAATCAACGAATAAGTAAAAAATTGCATCACAAGAATCCAAAACTTATTCGTAGGAAACACAATTCTTCCCTGCTGTCAAATCCACAAATCCATATCCAGAGGGCTATATTTTTCCCAACTCTAGAAATTAGCCTGGCTTGGTACAGGTCTCCAAATATCCTAATAAGCTTCACCCTAGTTGTTTCTTCTCTCTTCTCCCCAAGACTAGGAAACGTTACATAGTTTGGTCAGGTGAGACTCTTTTATCTGTTGTTCCAAAATGAATTGTCAGTGAGTACATTTTTCCCTGAGTACATAGGCTTTCAACAGGAAAAGAGCCCAGTCTCTTTCACAAAGCTTCCTTATCATGGCATTATTTTTTTTTTCTTACCATCTTTGCCTTTTAATATAAGTTTTGTTTTGGGGCGCCTGGGTGGCTCAGCTGGTTGAGCATCTGACTTCTGCTCGGGTCATGATCTGTGAGTTCGAGTCCTGCATTGGGCTCTGTGCTGACAGCTCAGAGCCTGGAGCCTGCTTCGAATTCTGTGTCTGCCCCTCTCTCTCTCTGCCCTTCCCTTGCTCATGCTCTGTCTCTCTCTCCTTCAAAAATAAATAAAAACATTAAAAAAATAAAGAAAAAGAATAAAAGTTTTGATTTCATCATTTCTGAGTTTAACACATTTCTTCTAAAAATAGAGCTCTTTGCTTGTTCTGAAACTTATCTTCCACTTGGAGGTGACAGGGAATAAGGCTCACCATAATTCTGGGGTGATGCTTCCAGTGTTTCTTGGTCACAGACCCTTCATGGGACTCTGGATGCTCATGGCAAGAAGAAGTCCATTTGAAATCCATGGCACTGAATAAACAACAGAAAGTTCCAAGCTCCCACCTATGCCTGGTGTGGACCCACCCGAATGTGATTCACACACAGCCAGATGGCAACAGCGCTTCCTCCAGGAGGTGTGGACAGAGGGATCCCGCACACATCCACCAGAAGATGGCAGAGTCCCCTTCTAGCCCCACTGGTTAAGAATGTAAGTTCAGAAACACACAAGACATAGGGATGCAGGGCTGAGGATGTTACACTCCTGCTCTGGGCCAATGCAGAACCCATGGCATTATTTTTGCCATGAACTCCAAAATATCTGTTTTAAAACTTAAGGACTTGGGGTGCCTGGGTGGCTCAATTGGTTGAGTGTCCTACTTTTGATTTTGGCTCAGGTCCCAATCCCAGGGTCACATGATCGAGCCCCGCTTCAGGTTCTGTGATGAGTGTGGAGCCTGCTTAAGATTCTCTCTCTCTCCCTCTTCCCCCTACCCCCAACTCATGCTGTCTTTCTCAATAAGTATGTATATTTAAATAATATATATAAATATATATATTTATGTATATATTATTTAAATATATATTATTTAAATATATATATAAATATAAATATATATATTTAAATAATATATATATATTTAAAACGCAAGAACTAAACAGAGGAGCACCTGACTGGCAAAGTGGGTAGAATGTCTGACTCTTGATCTTGAGGTTGTGAGTTCGAGCTTCACCTTGGGTGTAGAGATTATTTAACAATAAAATATTTTCTTTTCTTTTTTTTTTCTTTTTTTTTAGAGAGGGGGGGTTGCAAGTGAAGAAAGGGCAGAGAGAGAGGGGGAGAGAGACAGAAAGAAGCGGGGCTCACCCAAGGCAGGGCTCATGTTTACCCGAAGTGAACTCACCTGAGGTGGGGCTCAAGCTCACCTGGTGTGGGATTCGAATTCAGGAACCCTGAGATCATGACCTGAGCTGAAGTCAGATGTTTAACCAACTGAGCCACCCAGGTGCCCTTAAAAATAAAATCTTAAAAAAAAAAAAAAAAAAAAAAAAAAAAACTAAGGAGAGACTTTTTCTCTATGTATTTCTGCTATAAAAAATAATAATAGCTAATACACATTATATTTTATAATAATGGTACTATCTCACAGAGTTTTGGTGAGAATTAAATATGTTAATATGTATAAATTGCCCAATATAAGTTAGTACTCTACAAGTGTTTTGCTGGTCAAGCACTATTAATAAGCATTTTACATGCACTTTCACAACCTCATGAGGTAGGTACTACTATTATCCTCTTTTGCAGGCAAAGACACTAAGTAACAGTAATGTTATATGGGTCACATAGCTAGTAAGTGGCAAAGCTAGATTACAAGCCCAGGCTGCCAGGCTCCAAAGCCCTTCACTCTGCCACACTGCTTCTGCCTCAGATAGGAAATAGAGGAGTTGTAGGCGGTAAAGTTTAGCATTTTACTTTTTATTTTATTTTTTTAATATGAAATTTATTGTCAAATTGGTTTCTATACAACACCCAGTGCTCATCCCAACAGGTGCCCTCCTCAAATGCCCATCACCCACTCTCCCCTCCCTCCCAAAGGTTAACATTTTAAAATAGTGCTGCAACATTCTACTTTGAAAGGCACCAAAAAACTAAAATGGGATGATGAATAGATCAAAGGATGAATGCTGGAAACTCTGTGATGGAACAAGTGTATTAAAATGTTAATGGTAGAATAGTAGAATAGTGGTGCTTGTTGCAAAATTCTTTTAACTTTGTAGGGCACTTGGCTGGCTCAACTGGTGGAGCATGTGATCTCAGGGTTGTGTGTTCAAGCCCCACGTTGGATATAGAGATTACTAAAAAAATTTAGAAAATCTTAAAAAAAATTCTTTCAACTTTTCTGTATGTTTGAAATTCTCCATGATAAAATGTTGAACATACTTCCCCAAATATTACTGCAACATATTTGCACCTTAAGAAGAGACACTGAGGTAGTTTTCTTTAAAAGAAAAAAAATAGGGGCGCCTGGGTAGCTCAGTCGGTGAAGCGTCCGACTTCGGCTCAGGTCACGATCTCATGGTCTGTGAGTTCGAGCCCCGCGTCGGGCTCTGTGCTGACACCTCAGAGCCTGGAGCCTTCTTCGGATTCTGTGTCTCCCCCTCTCTCTGAACCTCCCCCGTTCATGCTCTGTCTCTCTCTGTCTCAAAAATAAATAAACATTAAAAAAAAATAATAATAAAAGAAAAGAAAATCTGTCCTATTTTGCATCCCATATGATAACACACATTTAATAGCTAAATTGTATAGGATAGGCAAATTGCTATGGGGCTCTGAAATAAGAGCAAGCACAGTGGATTAGTCTGAAGACCTCACAGAAATTTAAAAGGTATGTCACTGTGAGTCCCATTTCTATGGATTGTGGCAAGTAAAGAAAAGGAGAAGAAAAGGACTAAATATACCATACTGAACACGGAGAATGAATCAGTAGAAGGCCCCAGTGCTGATAATCAAGGAATCAACATTTTTTTTAAGTTTATTTATTTATTTTGAAAGAGTGGGAGAATGTGAGTATGAGCAGGTAAGGGCCAGAGAGAGAGAACCCCAAGCAGGATCCTCGCTATCAGTGCAGAGTCAGACATGGGGCTCAAACTCACAAACCATGAGATCATGACCTGAGCAGAAATCCAGAGTCCAGTGCTTAACCCAGGTGCCCCATGAATCAACATTTTTTAAGGAGGGAAGTTAGAAGCTGAATGCAAATTATGTGCAAATATTTAGATTGTATCCTTGGGCTATCAATGTTAATTTAATAGTAAGAAAAGCTAACATCTATTGAATGCTGATACACTCAGGACTATTCTAAGCATTTTACATGTATTAATTCATTTAATCCTCTCACTATGAGAGTAGGTTCTATTATTATTCCCATTTTACAGATAAGATAACTAAGGCACAGAGAGTTTAAATAACTTGCATAAAATAACACAGCTGAAAAGTGATGGAGCCCAAATTTGAAATTAGGCAAATTCATTTCCATCCCTGTGCTCTTAACCACTCCCTTACACTGTCTTTTGTAAGGATTTTAAGCAGAACTGCTTCATAATTTTTCTCTTTCCCACCTACTTTTAGAACCAGTTGAGAAGTAGACACAGGAGTCACGGATAACAAATGTTATTTTTACTTCTAACGAAATCTACATTAAGTGATGTGCAACCAAGTGAACTGGCTAATAGTGGCTGAATTGGTTAGATTTACCTACCTAGTCACTGGGAGCACAAAACACCTGTAGATCTCAACTACAAGTAAGATCACGTTTTGCTAAGGTCATGGCATGACAGAGGCTGAAAACCATAATGCATCCTTTCTGAGAGCAGGCAAATCCAAAATGTGTAGGAGTGGCTGATCCACAAATGCTCATTTCCTTCTTCTAAACTGAGTAATCAGGGGCACCTAGGTGACTCACTCAGTTAAGCATCAGACTCTTGATTTTGGCTCAGGTCATGATCTCACAGTTCGTGAGTTTGAGCCCCGCACAGGGCTCTGTGCTGGCAGCACAGAGCCTGCTTTGGGGTCTCGGTCTCCTTTGCTCTCTCTCCCTCTCTTTGCCCCTCCCCCTTCTCAAAAATGAAAAAACAGGGGCACCGGGTGGCTCAGTCAGTTAAGCGTCCAACTTCAGCTCAGGTCATGATCTCGTGGCTCATGAGTTTGAGTTGTGAATCGGGCTCTACACTGGTGGTTCAGAGCCTGCCTGGGATTCTCTCTCTCTGCTCCTTCCCTACTTGTGCTCTCCCTAAATATAAATAAACAAACAAACAAACAAACAAATAAATAAAATTTGTATTAAAAAATACCGATTAATCAGGTAAGTCCTCCTTCCTCCCTCAGAGAGGAATGAATAAGAGGTACAGGTTCATGTGTCCTCCGATGAAAATTCCTCCCCATGGAAATAGTAGGAAATAAGTATCTTCTCACCCAGCACTTCTTAGTTATTAAATTCATCTGTATAAGAAGAAAACATACTGGCTACACACCCACACAAGTAATGTGGAGGCTTCCCAGAAAGTGCATATAATATTTGAAACTGAGGTACCCTTAGAAGAGCCTGGAGTATAGAAAACTAAGTAGAAGAACTTTTCCCAAAGCAGTATCTAGTTGAGATAATCCACTTAAAGCACTAAACACATTTCCTGGTTTGTTCTAAGTAGGCGATTAATCAATCTTCTTAGCTTCTATCTTTATTATTATTATTATTATTATTATTGTGATTGTTCTGTACACAGCTACAATTCACTTTCTGTGTGAAAACACAGAGTAAAACACTTAAATGGCTGACCAAGTCTTGTCCAGAGTACAGACACATTTTATATTTTATAGCACCGTGAATTTTGCAGAGCACTTTAACATATATTATCTCATTTGATTCCCAGAACAACCCTGGTAAGGCAGATATTATAATGGAAATTGCATTTTGTGCAGGAGTTAGATTACAAAGTAACATGTAAGGTAAAAAATCAAATATAATAAAAAATTAGTCACAAAATCCCTTAAAAGTTGCCCTTATAATAGACAAGCATATAGTCTCTCCATTAATCTAATAGTTTTCTCCTCCATTGTCTGATGTGTCTTTGGTTTAATTCTACATATAATAACTAGCTTGCATTTAGAGGCCATGTTGTACAAAAAGATAAGAGCAGTATATTTAAACACTGAGATCTCATCCCATTTTCTGTACAAGATGCTCACATTATAAGATACATAAGGGAACTGAAACTAACTGTGGAAACAGCAACTTCATGGCACCCTTACATATACCCCTGTGTCCCATGCCCATTGAATAGAATTAATGGCAGCTTCACATTTAAATGGTTTTCCACTCTTCCTTTCTCATACTTTTTAAGTAATGTTTGCTTTAATTTGAATAAGCTAAATAGACATAAGTCTCAACTAAATCATCATGATTTGAGGTTTCAAGTGATTTAGTCAAAATCATGAGGCAGCAAACCCTAATCAATCTGATTTCTATCACATCTTCCTTTAACTATACGATATCACATCCTCCCATTAGCCAGACAGTACAACTGAGGAGATCTTTACAAGCTCAAAATTAGGCATTTGCCTGATCAGATCCCATCTAGGCAGTGACTTCTCCCAGTGAAATCTTAGTGCAGATGTAGAAAAATGTTAAAATTAGTCTACCTAGACCAGAGCTCAGCAAAGACATAAGGCACATGTCCTTGTTCTTGTGAAAGTGCTATCACATCTTTAATGACTATTGTCAAGACCTCTCATCCACAAGACTGAAAAATACCCTGAAAGTGAAAAAGTGATTTACCAAGTGGCACTACAGAGTAAATTGTTTCACATTTGTTAAGTTGTGAGAACACAAAAATGATACCTCACTCAAACAGATGGAAGGGACGGTGGTATCAGCAACTTCATTTTTAAATATGAGATGTGACAACTATTGGTGTATGATATCAAAGAAAAAAATAAAGGTAGCCTCATGAAAATATGACCGCTATAAAATCAGCAAAACTGTAAAGTAATAATAACCATCATTTTTTTTTACTTTTATTTGCATTTATTTTATACAGAATTTACTCTTGGGCCATAAGTTTTTGTTTCTTCAGTTTCTTCTGGGATATCTTTTTCTTCTGTGCAACCTCCTCTTCTGGTTTAGGAACAATCTGCTCTTTTTCAGTAAGGATCATCTCAATGTGGCAGGGAGAGCTCCCATGTGGGTTAATCCTACCATGAGCCTTAGAAGTTCTATGCCACATCTTGAGGGCTTTGTTCACCTGGATGTGCTCAATGACGAGAGAATCTACATCTAAACCCTGAAGTTCATCATTACTCTCTGCATTTTTAAGCATGTGCAGTAAAAATTCAGCATTCTTTTTGGGCCACTGAGCCTGTGTCCAGCCCCACTGTTTGGCCTGGGCACACCTCCCAACTCCACCATTATAGCTACAGAATGGCATACATTGCTTCTGAAAAGTGACATCTTTCAGATTCTTGGTGGCTTTTTGGATATGCATACTCTTGATGGCATGGACAGTTTCACATGTGTTCCTAAAAGTGAATGTGAAGATTTGAACCTCTTTTTTTTATTATCATTTTTTTAATGTTTATTTATTTTTGAGAGTGAGAAAGAGAGAGGTGGGGGAGGGGTAGAAAGGGAGCCGGAGACATAGAATCCAAAGCAGGCTCCAGGCTCTGAGCTGTCAGCACAGAGCCCAACGCGGGGCTCGAACCCACGAACTGTGAGATCATGACCTGAGCCAAAGTCAGATGCTTAACTGACTGATCCACCCAGGCGCCCCTTGAGCCTCTTGATTTGCATGATTTCATAGGGTTTTCTGGGTCAAGTGAAGAGCGAACCATTTTCAGAGATCATCTCAGGCCACTTAGGGGAAGAGCAATAACCACCATTTTTGAGCACTCCAAATACATTGTCATAGTAAATCTTCACAGTATGATCCCCATTTTATAGATCAGAAAACTGAGATTCAGAGAGACTAAATAACTTATGAAAATTATATTTAGGAATTGGCAGAGCCAGAATCTGACCCTAGAACTATCACATCCAAAGCCCATACTCCTTCCAGAATATCATTCTGCACCTCAAATAATAAACCCTCCTTAGCAAGGGAATCAATTTTGAAAATACAGTATAGCTATCTCCTACACAGTAAGTTTTTAGCTCTCAAAATTTAATGAAGTTTTTCCTCACACTTCATCTCAATTATGTAAGAATATTTAAAAGCAAAACATGTAACCCATTAAGTATGTATATTGAATATATTGTAGTAGAATGAAATGATGGCTCCCAAAGTGGAGGGTGGATTCACTCACAGTATCCTGTAAGGGGGAGCTTCAATTTATTCATGGGGCCTCATGGATGATGGTGGTAGACAGGGGGTGATTCAGTCCCCTACCCTAAACTACAATATACACTATCAATATCAGAGTAAAGGAGTCATCAAACTGCTGGAGGTTTGAATGACAGATGTCTTGGAAAAGTTGATATCTTAAGACGAAAGTGAAATTAAGTTTTAAAAAAATCTCTAAATTTTTAAACAGTTACTCAAAAAGATCTGTTGGCTAAAAATCTGAAATGATAGTTATAATACTATAATTCTTCTCTTTCTCTCAGCTAAATTTTCAATAGTAATCTTTACGTGGGCAAATACAGAGTCCACCAAATACTTCCAAGTTCAATGTCAAGACTAGGACTAAGAATTAGTCTTGTCTTTAAATCCAATCTATTAATACTTGCACTCGATTCCCTCCAGCAACAAGAGCAACTTTATCATAAAGTCATAATTCCTGATGTATGTGGAAAGGTGATACTGTTGAAGTACCATCAATAAAGAAGATGTTTCATAGTGGTTGTGATTAATTTGTGCTGATCTTGGTACCACCTTGCTCTTGTAACCAACATTTACATTTGCAAGATGGTAGAATTTGAGAGATGGCTTACTGGTATAATCTGTAACAATGGCAGAGGAAGAGGCTAACTGGGCTCTATAAAGACTAAATCAAGAGAGACCACATAAACTAGATATAAATTTGTAAAAAAAAAAAAAAGTTGTATTAAGTGTATAAGGCTAAAAAGCATGTTATCTTGATCCTAGTTGGAGGGCAATAGCCAAATAATCTGTGATTTCTTTTTTGTTTATATTAAACAGTAGAATCCACATGAATATTTTTCAGAGAAGACATCTAGTTTCATATGGTTGGGATGACTGCAGGTAAGAGGTGACTATTATGCCAATGGTTACAGTAATGAAAAATAAATTAAATGATTTAGCTTTTTAAAAATGCTTTTGAGGGGGGCACCTGGGTGGCTCAGTTAAGCACTGGACTTCGGCTCAGGTCATGATCTCATGTTTGGTGAGATCGAGCCCCAAGTCCATCTGTGTGCTGACAGCTTGGATCCTGCTTGGGATTCTCTCTCTCCCTCTATCTCTGCCCCTTCCCCCATACTCTCTCTCCCTTTCTCAAAAATAAATAAACATTAAAAAATACTTTTTTATGGTTAAAATAAAGAACATGAAATTCTAACAACCAACCATCCCACAAGACTTTTACTGCCAGTATTGCCTGAATTCAATCCTAGGGGAGGTGGTAGCTAGGGCTCTCCAAGTGGGTCTGAGAACAAGGCCCCTGGACAGCCCTGAAACATGTATACTGAAGATAGAACCCTGATGCTGTCTCAAAGCTTTAGCTTTTGCTCACTTCCTCCCACAAACAATAGTTTTAATGTAAAAGCCAAACCACAGTGAATTCTTTGTTGTTTCTAGATAAAGAAACCCAACACATGATAATATGATCATCTTATAAGGTCATCTTTAATATTAAAATCTAAGCAAATGACTCTCCAATCCTCTATATTTTACTAAAGAAATAAAAGTGTTCTATAAAAGAAAGACAGTGTAACAAATAAAGATGCCCCTAACGTTTGGCAAGGTTTGATTCCTCCTCTACTGGAATAATTAAAGCAGAAGCTGGCTAAAAACTGAAGTACTGTAGAGGGGGTTTCCTCATTAGGAAGGTGGGACTTCTCATGGTATGTATTCCAGGTAGGAGAAGTCAGAGAAAACATTCCAGAAAATCTAATCACACTATGAACGTGACATGTCTTATACCTCTTAGATCTCTAATAAATGTTTTTAAAATTCCTTCATTTAAAATGTTAACATGGTGCTTATAAAAGCATTATCATAAAGAAGGGGACTGAAGAAAAGGAATGGGAAGAAAAACGGTCCCCAAACTCTTGAGAAAGACTTGATTTGATCAATTAACAGCCTTCCTCATCCTCATCCCCAGGGTCCTCTCTTGTCATTCGCTAGACAAATAATTTTAGTTGTCTCTTTTGTGCTCAGCAATGTTAGACAGTAAGAAACTCACAGGGCATCAGTGACAACGCTTCATTCGTTGGCACAGTGGGCTCCAACGAGGCTCAACAAACGGAGCTGGGAAGTTCCCTAGGGCTTCCCGGAGGAGGCGCTGCCTCCCAGTTGGAGTTTGAGAGCAAAGACAACATCAAGCTTTGGGGGTTGCTCCGGCACTGACAGCAAAGCTCCCTGCGATACCAGGCATGCACGCCCCCTACAGAACAGGGTAAAGGGCAAAATGTGTTGTCGATCTCTGGGAGAAAACTGAGTCGCGCTTACCATTTGTCGCGAGGAGCGAGTGGAAGGGATGGAGTGAGGAAAAGAAGCAAAGCTCCCCTCTTCAATAAGGCGTGCACTGCAGCCCCTGTTGCCAGATCCATCCCAGGAAGGAGCATTCCAAATGCCCGAATCCGCGGAAGAGGGAGAGGCCAGGGCCGGGATGGCCGAGAGAACTTGCCGCGCATTGACGGCCAGGCAAACAGGACCGGGTTGGTGACACTTGGGTCTGTCCGCCACCCAGCCAGGTCTCCAGAGTCCTCACGACCCTCCTTTTAAGACTCGCCAGGGCTGTGGCCTAACTAGAATGCAGTAAACTTGCTCTCGGTTTCCCAGAGATCCCAGGCTGGGGCTTCCAGGCCGCCCGGCCGGGACTTGTTTCGCGTCGCGAGCTCTCCTAAGCGCTTGCAAGTGGGGCGCCGCGGGGTAGGGCGGGGAGGAGAGTCCCCACCGCGCCCTCCGCTGCCCCCACCCCTGCAGCAGGCACCTTTTACCGATGGGTTTTCTCCCTAATTAATTCAAATTCTCTTCTTCCCTCCCTTCAGACAGGGGGAGCTGGAGTCCCACAGGCCGAGCCCTCCTGGCTTGCGCAAAGGTGGAAGGGCGGGGGCGACTGCCGACCCCAGAGCGCTGTGGATGGGCCGCTGACCTGCGGGGTGAAGGGAGGTGCGGGCCTGGAGTTCCCGCCTTCTTTCTTCCCCTCCCAAATTACGAGGCAAGAAGGAACTCTAACCCTCGGTCCCGGCAGAACCGCCCAGTGCTGGGCTAGGGGCGCACCAGCTAGTTGAGGCGGAGCGGCCTGCCAGGCCTCGGAACCACCCCAGGGTCCAGGACTTCGGTCTTCCTGGAGCCGAATCCCGCTCGGCCCAGCGCTTCTCCGTGTTTGTTGTTTGGTGTTTGTTTGTTTGTTTCCTTTTCTCTGCGCTTCCCAACTTTCTTTGCCCCAGGGTTCAGTTTTTTCCTTTCCTCAAGTCGAACGTCCTTCCTAGGTAGAGAAGACTTTTTCCTCCTCTGTTTCCATAGCTTACACTTGGGCTGCTGAGTGACCTTGGAGAAGTCACAGCACCTTCTGGGCCTATGTAAAAAGAGGGGAGAATGTTCTGTAGGACTGTTTTTTCAGAAGATACTTCCGAAATTCAGCCCGGGAGGACTCAGACCAGGGAACGAAGGCATTTCCTCCTCCTCCCCACCATGCCACTGACAGGACAAAGCTGTGCCCATCAGCACAATGTCATCTGGAAAAGAAGGTCTTTGAGTACGAGCTTTATATTAAAATGGGGGAGGGGATTAATTTAATTCTTATTTTAAGAAATTCTGATGTAAGACACCCCCTCAGGAAATAAAAATAAGATGACACTTAGGACTTTATGGCTGATTTTGCAGCATTTATTTTCAAATTTTATTCTGTGCAACTGCCCTCCTTGGCTGATCTTGCTCCTGGCAAGCAAAGAATGACCTGTACATTTCTAAGAAGGCAAGGGGAGGGGGTGGTGATAAGAGAAAGGTTGGCGCTAGGTATAACTCTGCCAACTGTTGGGGGCACAGCAAAGGGATGGTGGTCTTTCACACATGTTTAAGATCTGGTTACCTTTAATTCCCCCCGGAGCCCATGTCGTCCGCTAATGGGCGTCTGTCAGCGGAGGGCTCCTGTTTCTCCACTTGCTGCGGAGAGTGGAAACAAAGGGGCAAACAGCAAAGTGGACTGCTCAGCCAGAAAGAAATAGCCAGGCCTCTAGAGCTGGCAATGAGGGCTTCTCCTCAGGCTCAAGGCATGGTAGGACTTAAGACCAGGAGGAGATTCCACCTTTTAAAAGCCTCTTCTCACCAGCCACTTTTCCTTCCAGGTAGACAGGAGCTGGAATAGGTTCTACCACCCTTCTTAGAAAAACCCACTTTTCACACCAAAAACCGAGCTTTTCAAAACCAAGCAAATACTGCTGGTGTTTGGAACAGAGTTGTTTCTCTGTCCAGAAGCCAGTAAAAAATATCAAGCAAACTTCTTACATCTCCCTAGCTCCTTACAGTTTATAAAATATTTTTCACTGGCAACAGTTCACCTAATCCTGTAAGCCAAAGCATCAGGTAGACTCCTCATTCTCACGGTAGAGGTAAGGAAATGGAGAGACTCAAAGAAACCAAGCAGCTTGTTCAAGGTCACAGTCACAAAATGCCTAATCCCTGCTTGAAACCCCCCTCTGCAAGGCCTCTCTCATTTCCATTCCTTCCTGTTATCCCCCCCTCCCCCCATGATTGGGCCTGGGCACCCAGAGAATGTTCTTACAACCCCTCCCCACCCCAGAAAGGAGAATATTAACTAATTCAGGATGCAGTTTGCCACCATCACAGACACAGGTGGAGTCCAACGGGCACATGGCTTTGGAACCAGCTTTCAGATCACATTTTCTTCTGGACCGTTCTTCAAGGAACCCACATTAAACCCCTCCCCCCCCCCTTCAGCCATTGGCCATTCATGTTTTCCTCACTGCCAAGGCTCTTCCTATAAACCATGTAAAATAAATAACCTCAAATATAACTCTTAATTGCTTCCAAGTCGATGTTTCCTCATCACTAAACTTTATTGCTTCCCAATCTTTAACATAAACTTCCCTCGGGACTCTGTCCCTTTCAGGAGACAGGCTGAGAGAAGCAGCTTCTCCGAGATTCTACCTGGATGTCCCAGACCCGGAAGATGAACAAGGGTGTCAGGGTGCTCCGAGGCTGCGAGGCAAGGAGAAGCCTCCGAGGGCTGGGGCTGGACTCTGGGAGACAAAACGGGTAAGTTTTCCATCTGCTCGTCGCCCCCTACAGGCCGCATCCGCCATCGCAGCGCGAGCCTATCCTAGCCCGTGCAAGTATTTTGCTCTAGCTAGGTTCATATTTCCCTGGACCTCCGGATTCACCCTCCATTCCCGGAGGGACTGCGTGCGAGGGCTCCACTCAGGGACTCTGCTCTGGATAAGTTCTAAGGACTACAGGCTTCGAAACTGGATTGACATTCTGGAAATGAGTGCTGGAGGAATGGAAACCAGTTTAAATTCGTTTAGCCGAAAGCTAAAATTCTCTCCCATAAAAAAATCAACCCCCTTCCTTTTTCTTTTTTTATTACAAATAAACCTGCCTAAGTGGAATAAAAAGTGGATATCAGTCGTGTTGCCTTTAAATCTCAATGTAAAGGGGGATTTCAGTGCCTTTCGTCGCTGGTGCCAGCGTTCAAACCAAATATGAGTTTCAACCCTCCCCCCACCAAATGCTTACATTCATTATATATATTTGCATTTTCCCTTCTGCTCTAAACCTTCGTGGTTTAACAAGCTTAAACCAAAAAGAGCTTTCCAAAGGAGTACAGCCAGGTCTATCTCCCAGACATCTGTCAGCACTTTAAAGAGCCGCTGGGCCAGCTTGGGGTCTGGATCTGAGAGTTTCCTATTCTCCAAGAAATAAAGGAAGGGGTCCATCTCCAGGCTCTAGTTCAAGGTTGAGAAGTAGCTAGAAGGAAAGTTTCCGGCGGATCTTTGCTCCTCTTCTCCCTGCCGCCTAATGCATCGCTGGAAAAAGCCCTGCGGATCTCAAGCGTCGGCTTGTGGCGGAGTGTCAAGCTGCGGGCTCAGGCTCGGCCGGTATTGCTGCTATGCGTGGAAATATGAGCGAGTAATTTTATAAGTAACAAAGGATCAGGGATGGAATGAGGCCTCTGTTATCCAATGTCATTTAGAAGCCTTGGATCAGCAGCTTCTTGAGGCTAAAAGTGAATTCAAGAAGCCCTGCCTTTCCCTTTTCCCAGGGGTGTCAGCTAAAATTAGAAATAACCTCTATGTGTTTGCACAAATCATGTACCATTTGCTGTTTGTGTAAAAACCGATTAGCCAGACACAACTGTGAAACAACTTGTTACTTTTATAGCTGCAACACACAAACAAATTTAGATCCGTTTAGTTTTCCTTGTAAAAGGAGATTAGAGGGGACCCGCCCGGAGACTGTGTGGTCCATAATCTTTTCTCCGTGAAGGTTACTGTTGCTTCTTTCGGCCGCAGTTGATTATCAGGTTCTTGTTTATCAGGTTAAACTATCTCACCCCCAGCAGCTTGTTTTATTTTAGGACCCTGATCCAGGAGGAATGTTTACTCAGGACACAATAATGTTTACTGTTTACCAGGAAAACAGATTCGGTATTTTCCAGGACACGTCTTTCAAAGCGACTCCGTAGCCCACGCCTATAGTGGAGAAATAAGGCTCGGATCTGAAGCCGGGAGGCATCTCCACGACGAAGAGGCGAGGTGGACGCCACCGACAGGGACTGGCTGTGTTTTGCAAGCAGGACGCGCATAGGGCCGAGCTGACAGCACTGCTACCCGTTCCAGTTTTAAAAAGCGATTTCGCAGAAGTAATTGTAACAGCTAAATTAATTACAAAATAATTAGAATTGATGCCGTTTGAGGATATGTTGGTGGTGATGGGAAACGGCTTCCGGCTCTAGATGTTTTCTCTCTACCTTAGTACTTTTAAGGTTACGACAGCTGAAATGCACATTAAAAATAATCTAGGAGGACATCTCCCCATTCCTGCCCTATGATCTCTCATTTCACACTAACCTAGCCTAAGTTTATTTAAAAAAAAAACAAGACTTTTAAAAAAGGGGGGAAGAGGAAGGGATGATGTGCACCTATTTTTAAAAGGGTGTTAAGGCCAGTATTCCTTGGCCTTCGGAACACTGCGGGTTGGAGGGAGAGGCATGCACAGAAATCCTTCAGAAATCAAAATTATGTTCTGGATTTATTACTGCCATACAAAAGAGGTATATTATTTAAAAATATTATGAAAGAATAGGACAACTATGCATTATTGATCAGGTTAATATAGATAATACAATTCCACTGCAAAAACTAAACTGCCATAACATACATTTAAACAAAAAACTGGAGTTTATTTACCACTTCCACTAGGGGAATGAAAATAAATACTTTCAAAAATTTAAGATTTAAATGCTAAAATGGGGGGATGTTTGTAATTTATGTTTTTTGAAAGAATTGAAATAACCAAGGACTCTCATTATGGAAGACAGAAGTCTGGTATTAAAAAAAAAAAAAGATTGTGCTGTTGTTTAGACTTAGGTTATTTTTTTTTAACGGCAGCTTATTTTTGTCTATAGAAATATCTGGTCATTCAGACTTAATGGGTTGCTATGAACAAGATCCTCACCCACATTCCAATTTTATGTAAAAACTAAAAGAAAAATATTAATACGATTTAAATTAGGCATACTCTTTCCTTTCTCCAATTAAATTTTTCCTACACTCAAATTACGCATAGCTAAGTGTGAAAGGGTCATTACTTGAAACTCCTCAAATTTTTGGGAAAGATAAAATGTAAATACAATTTTAAAATATTGTCGTTTACCTCAGACCTCTAAATAAAACACTAGGGTAAGCATTTTAAAAATTTATTTACAAAGTTGTGTACAACACGATGGAATAACATTTAGAATACCATATATATTCATTCATATATAAACAGACTTTTATAATAGAATGACACTTTTCGCCTTTTGAAAATTTTTTTTATATTTAAAATCTCCCAACGTCTCTATACATTTTCTTCTCACATAAAACTGCGGAGAGTGAACCTTCAAAAAAAATGAAAGTTCAGAGCTCTAAATCTACTGAATTTTTTTTCTTAAAAAAATAAGAACCCCAAAAGGAAAGTCAATAATTTTTATACAAATATGTACAAAGAATTTCCCTCCCACCCCCACGGTACTGAGAGCAGGAGCCGTCGGGGTACATTTTCGGAAAATTCGGTTTTTCGGTTTTACCTGTACAGAAAGCTATTCCCGGCGGGCGTGCGGTGTGAGTTTGCTCCGCCAGCCTAGGTGTGCGCAAGGGGGTGGAGGCCGCCGAAGGTCGGTGTTGAGGGGTCGGGGGGAGGAAATGGAAGAGAGGCAGAGTCCGGGATTGGGCAGGGGGGCCGGGCCCGGGGCGGGGCGCGCAGACTAGAGGTGCAGCCACCGCCCCGGGCAGCCGCCCGGCCCTCGGTCCCAGCCACCGGCACGTCCCTATTGAGCGGGCCATTTGGCTTGCGCTGCAGCGGCGGCAGCAGCCGCGGCCGAGGCTGCTGGCTGCAGGAACTGTCCAGAGAGCGGCACGCTCAGGATGGGTGCGATGGTGGCCGTCGTCCGGCTCAGCGACAGCGGCTGGTGCGTGGCCATGAGCGCCGCGGACTGCACGGTCCCGGGCGGCCTCAGGAAGGACTGTGCTGCGCTGCCGCCCCCACCGCCCCCAGTGCCCCCAGTTACCCCGGCGCCCCCAGCGCCCGCCGCCGAGCTCCCGGGCGCCGCCGGGCCCCCGCCAATGATGTTTTCGATGCTGAACGACGGCCGCGCGCTCGGCTCGGACTTGATCAGTGACGCCGTGGTGCCCGCAGCGCCCGCCGTGCCCGCGGCGGCCGCCGCAGCGCCCAGGCTGTTGAGCTGCAGCTGCAGGCCCGGGCCGAGCTGCGAGCCGAAGGCAGCCGCTTTGCGGCCCAGCTCGCCCGAGGGCAGCAGCGGCACGGCAGGCGGCAGCACGGGTGCCACTGGCGGCAACGCGTATGGGTACTGGAGCGCCGCGGCCGCTGCCGCTGCCGCCGCAGCAGCCGGGTGAGAGTAGGCGCCAGCCGCGGCCGCGGGGTGCAGGCCGTAGGGGCGGCCGTAGGGCCCCGCGGCTCCTGCTGCCGCCGCCAGGCTATAAGCGCCGAAGCTCTGCATCATGAGCGCCGTCTGCTCGCGCAGGTGCTCCTGCTGGTGGCGCTTGAAGCGTTTCCGGCGCCGCAGGAAGCTGCCGTTGTCGAACATGTCCTCGGACTGCGGGTCCAGGGTCCAGTAGTTGCCCTTGCCCGGGTTGCCCGGCTCGCGGGGGATCTTGACAAAGCAGTCGTTGAGCGAGAGGTTGTGGCGGATACTGTTCTGCCAAGCGGGGAACTTCTCCCGGTAATAGGGGAAGCGGTTGCTAATGAACTCGCAGATGCCGCTCAGGGTCAGCTTCTTCTGCGGACTCTGCAGGATAGCCATAGTGATGAGCGCGATGTACGAGTAGGGCGGCTTCACCAGGCTGTTCTTGGGCTTGCTGGGGGCCAGGCCTCCCGCCGCACCGCTGCCCGAGCCGGGCCCGCCGCCGCCCCCGCCGCCCTCCTCGCTGCCAACGCCACCCTTGCAGCCGTCAGCTTCGGAAGCGCCCGCCTCGCCCCCTGGCCCAGCCCCGGTTCCAGTCGCCTCTTTGGGCAATGCCAGGGGCTGCTGGTGCGGAGGCTGAGGCTGCCCGTGGTGGGGTACCGCTGGCGTCACCTCGTCCGCCTCGTCCAGGCGCAGCTCCGGCGGCCCCACGGGGCTATCGCAGCCCGCGTCGCTGTCCTTCTCCTCGAGCCCGTCGTCGCCCTCGCCCACCACATCGATGTCCACGTCCTCGGCCGTCAGCACCGTCTGGCCGGACATGTCGCTGGCGCTGCCGCCGCCGGAGAGGGTCATCCCTCCTCGGGGTTGGTGGCGGCGGCGGGGAAGGAGCGGCGGGCGATGGGAGTCGTCAGGGGCTGCCGCCGAGCTCAGGGGAAGGGGGCTTGGGTGCTCCGGAAAGATGGGAGAGGGGAGGGGGACGTAGGTGGTTCGGGGCCCTCCCGGCTTGGCTCACACTTAGCAGCCCGGCATCGCGCGGCGCGGGCGCTGCCGTCCGCCCCCCGCGGCCGCGCTCTTCAAACTCCTGCTGTCCCTGGCTCTCGGTACTAGGTGCTCGATGCCGCTCCGGGCCACGGCGGCTTCTCCACGCCGCGCCCCCTCACTTCGCCCGCCTTCCTCGGCCTCTGGCCCGGGCGTGGAGAGCAAGAGCGGCGCAGGCGGGCGCGGGACGCCGGGCGCCCAACAGCTCGGGAGGGCGCGGACAGGGGCAACAGGGGGAGGGGGGTGTCAGGGACGCCGAGCCCCCGTAGTCGAAAGTCCCGTTTTAAGGACTGGCCTGATAGATTACTTTCTACTTAAAGATCCAGCGGGAGGCGGGGCCACGTGACCGCGCGTGACGTCAGGGCCGCGGTGGAGCCGGCCAAACTCAAGTTGGTTCAGGGAATTGTCAACAAAGGGACGAGGGACGCGCAACTCAGCGCCGCACGGTGCGCCAGCATCCCGAGGGCTCCGAGGGCGTCCTGGCCCACCCTGGACCCCAGCCTAGGCTGGAGCCTTGCTCAGGGGTCGAGGGAGCCTGTGGGTGTGAGTGCTGGAGGGTGGTTGTGAGCGCGTGAGGGCGTGGGCCTGGGAGCGTCCGCGGGACCCTGCGGCTCTCGCTGCCCTGCCCTCCCTGCCCCCTCTCCCTTCCTCCTTCTCCACTTTGCCAACACTCCTTAGGCTGGGACTGGGCAACACCGAACGAGATTCTCATCCCCCCCCCCCTTTTTTTTAAAGGAAAAACTTCGTAGCCTCCGTTTTGTTTTTGGGGTTTGATTCTTTTTAGCTCTTGAGTAAGGGCTGCGCATCCGGCTCCGTGTTGCTAATTAGACTTCAGATCCCCTTCTGTCTCGGTGCTCTTTCGGCGGAGACAATTACTGAGGTGACGCGTTCCCTTTCCCCTCAAAGCCAAACCACCTGGGTCCTGCCTTTGCTTTCCCCGCTAGATGTGAGCGTGCTTTTATATATATATATATATATATATATATATATATATATATATATATATATATATATATATATATATAAAAATTTTTTCCCGCGCGGCCACAACAGCGTCAGCTGGGGTTCCCGAAGGTCAGAAAATAGTTATTGATTAATCTATTAGAATAGTTGCCGAGAGAAATAAAAACGACGTAAAATAACAGCGAACCTATAAATAAAGAGGCTGTAACTAGCAGCTGGGAGTTGTTAAACGACTTAGCAAGTGAAAAAGTCGGAAATGAGGCGCTGGGGAAGGAGCCGGGACTGGCAGCGGCCTGGGTAAGTCGAGTGGAGCGAAGTAGAGGATTCCGGGCCTCCAGTTTGGACGCCGCGTTCAGGCTGGACGCCGGGAGCTGGCGGTGTGACTTCACCGGGCGGCGGGGCCCAGCCTCTTGGGAATGGGGGGCGGCCTCGAGCGTGCGGGTGGGCTAGGCTCTCAGTTGCTGCTAACTCACCTGGATTCTTTCCTCTTAAGGCTTAGGTAAATCCTCCAAGATTTGACTTCCCGCGGAAACCAGTAGCAGAGTGGGTGGAGGAGGCGAGGATGCGGCTGGTACACACCGAGTTTCCCTGGCAAGGAAAATCGATGGTAGGAAAGGCTGTGGGGATTTAACTGGGGTTGAGGGTGGAGGCTCGCAAAACCACCACGGGTGCGTGGCATTGCCAGTGCGTGCGCTTGGACCTCGCACCTCGGGATAGTGCTCCTGACCTGCTGAGTCCGCGATGCGCCACCTCTCCTTCCGAAGTTTTAGGCCGCCTCACAGCGAGCTGCAAGAGCGGGCCGGCCGTGGCGGGCTCCTTGAACCCAAGTCCTGTCTGTCCGCTAAGTCCTGGGAGGAGAATTTTGGCCTCACCAGAGGAAGGAGCACAAGGGGAGCGAGCGGTCCGAGAGGAAATAGTTGGTGAAATATTTACAGAAGACGCTGGGAAACCGATTTAATTCCTGGTGGACAGTGGTGCTTCTGATTCCCTCAGTCTGTGTCTCTCACCTACGACGCTCTCAATCCTTGGCCTAGAAAAAAAAAATCCGTAAATTTACTTCATTATAGGCAGTGAGACACATAGATTGACTTTCATCTCCATTAGATAATTTCCTGGCTATAACACTAGTCCATTGGATCTCCATTTCGCAGGACGTTCCTGGTTTGTACTGGGGATTGGGGGGAGGGGGGCAGTTACTCCATCCAGAGACAGCCGCGGAACTCCAAAGTTTTTTTTTTGTGTTTAAATGATCCTCCCGATTCCCCTTTGTACCTGACCCTAAAATGTATCTCTGAGTTGATTTCCGCAGCAGCACCTCTTTGTGGCCCCGCAGGTGCGAACCGTTTACAATGCCATCTAGACAGCCTTCCGTGAAACCGACGGGAGTGGCGCGAGCTGGCTGCCCCCTGCACCCAGCTGCAACTGTCCGAGCAACGCAATAATTACAAAAGAAAGGTTGGAAGGACAAAAAAGAAAAAAGAAAGAAATCCGAAATCTGAAATTCAGAAATTACTTTTACATAGCTTCAGTTGTCCAGCTCCAATGCCAGGCATGGGCCCCAAGCCCCATTACAGCCCAAGAAGCTGGGCTCTCGTGGACGCGTGCCGTGTGTGTGTGTGTGTGTGTGTGTGTGTGTGTGTGTGTGTGTGTGTGTGTTTGAGAGAGAGAGAGCGCGTGAGCGTGGGAGTGGGAGTGTAGCGGCTCCGGGGGCTGCCCTCGGCAGCCTTCTTAAAGTAGCCTCCAAATGAGCCTAATTTCGATTCTGCTGTCCGCCAGGGCTGGCTCTCAGGACTCCTCGGCGCGGTTGGTCGCTGCCTCACCCTCCCTCGGCCAAGACCTGGCCTGATCCATCCATTCCCTGGTGTCTCATTGGAACCTCCCTGGAGGAAGGGGTGGGGGGTGAACAACTCCCAGCCGCCAGTTCCATTTGTTGCGCTTTTTTCATTCGACACAATAAAAGTCAAATTAATTGATTCATACCATTAATTACGGCGCGTAGCGTGAAAAGCAACGCTTCCCCTCGGTTAGAGATCTATTGTGCTAATCTCTTGTTCAATCAGTGTTACCATCTGATGCCGGGTCTGGCCCTTACAGAAACTTTTCGACTCGATTAGCTAAATGATGAGACATGCAGGACCTACTGGCTGCGGCCCCGACGTCCGTCGCCTGTGCCGGCCCAACCGCTTAATATCGATTTCCAGCCAAGGCAGCGGATTTTCCCGCGACCACCCTGGACTGGGGAACCCGCCACGGGTTTCCCCCTTCCGGGCTGACTGTAGCACCAGCGCAACCTCCCGGGGCCGGAAGGAGGCAAAGCAGCGGCCCAGGTGGGAGGCCGGAAGGTTCCCGCAGTCGTCGCTGCGGGATGCCGCCGGGGCGGAAGGGCTGGAGCCCATAGCTGTGCAGGGACCTGCCTTTCGCCGACTAGATTCTGGGCTAAGTAAATCCTGTTTGCCTCGTAATTGCAGTTTGCAGCTAAGAGCCCACAAATCGTCAGTTACTGCCAGACTTCAGGACAGAGAGAGACTGAAGAAGCGAGACAGCTACAGAGAGAAAGTGACACATTAGTCGCGGAAAGAAAAATATGATAGAGGGACCAGGAATATTTGGGGGTGGGGGAGGAGAAATGTGGATTAATATTGTCTGGGTCGCAGAGGGCTACTGGGGAAGATAGAAGGAGAACGAGTACACACACACAATTATTATGAGTGAGAGTAACTACTTGGGTCGCAACAAACAAACTTCCCAAGAGGAATTTAAAGAAGATGGCACCCAGCTGTCTCACCTGTTCAAATGTTTGAAACGTTTCAGCCAAAGGAGAAGGGAATGAGGCTCCCTGCGTTTCTCCTGGGGCCCGTAGAGTCCGTGGTACCCAGCTAGGGAAGCCACCTGAACGGGATCCTTCCAGGGCGAGGTCATGGCGGTGGTGGAGGGGACCGAGGTTCTAGCAACAGGAAACAAGAAAAGTGGAGTCTGGATCGATAAGAAGGAAATTGAGACGTCTCCGGGGAGGGGAGATTTAGTGTGTTCTGGGGGGTGAAATGGGGGTGGGGGAGGAATAGATGGAACAATTTATGACGGAGAAGAGGAAGTTAATTACAACTCAATTTGGGTTCCTAAGTGGTCAACACTGGAGGAGAGGCACGGTAAGAGTGTGCGGGAGGCAGGAATGGCCCACCTACCCCTCGCCAGGCCCAAGCGAACCCAAGTGCCCTCTTCCTCCTCCTTTAAGTCAGGGTCTATGCCAACGGCTTGAATAAATCGTTGGTCCGAAGTGAGATAGAATCATCACGCCCGTGCGCTGGTGCACTTTTTCTTATAATCCGGGGAGATGTGACCAGTTTCTGGGCAGTAAGGGGTGCCTCCTCCACCGAGAGCAGCCGCCCTCTATAGCAGAGGGAAGGAAACGTGGGTGGAGCCCATTTGGAAAATACCCCTCCTTTCCCTCCACTCCCGCCCCCCACCCTCGTCCCAAGAAACAAAGTCGGCTTCTTCTTGACAATCTTCATAGATATGTTAAACTATTATCAGCCTCTGTTTGGATGGCCACCACCGGGCAAGGTGGGACGGGCTGAGATGACACCCAGGTCCCCAACCCACCCAGATTATTTCTATTTCCAAGTGGGTGGGATTTTCAACTCACTTCCCACCAACCTTGTGTATGTCTCCAGATCTCTTTGGGGTGGGGAAAAAAAAAAGCTAATTTGACGTTCTTGTTTGGATTTCCATCTCAAAACTTCATTTATTTTCAAGGTGTCCGCCACTCAGGGCCCATGCCAAGAAGTACCTATAAATGGCGAAAGACCAAAGGGAAAGGAGGAGAAAGAGAGAGAGGGAGAGAGAGGATGGTTTCGAATTTATTTATATTGGAAATGTATAAACATCCATTCTGTAAAAGGCAACACGTTTAATTAACGATGAGAGAGCAGTTAGGGGCAGAAAGCTAGTAAAATTGTGTGATAAATTTATGGCATTGTTAGCGTGCTTTTAATTATGGCTATTATGTTAATTATTTCACATTAGCATGGAGTTATCAGCAGCATGTCAGATTTAATCAAAACGAGCCTTTCTCTCGAAAATTGTTCTTTTCATCCACGAGGAGAAAGGTCCTGGGCAATATCGGGGCTTAAAAATGACTTGGCATTGAAAGCTCGTGTCTTTCCGACACGGTTTGGAGCGATGCGGCCGGGCCCGGCTGTCCGCTGGGTCCCTCCAGGCTACCGGCAGCTCGCGGAGGAGCCGAGGGCTGGGTTTTTAGGAATTCACCATTTTCACCCCCTTCGGAGCCGACACTTCATCATACGGGTTCATTCTGTCAAACAATATGATGCTGCTCATTTTTATCTGTCCCGCTTTACAAAACCCCATTCAGCCCGCCGAGGAGCAACAAAAGCCTCGGAGCGGCGCTGCGGCCGCTGGCGGCCACGGCCTGCCCGGAGCCCCAGACTGAAAGGCAACAGGGCCCGAGGAAAGCAGGCGGCGGGCGCGCGCCCCTCGCCGCCCGAGGGAACGCGGCCGGCCGGGGCCCGCGCGCCCAGGTGACCAGCCCTCGGGTGTGGCCCGGGCGGGACACGCCTCTCCCAGGCCCGCGCCCGCCTGCGGCCTCCCCTCAGGCGCAGGCCGGTAGCACCTTTCCCTCCTGGCGAACGACTCGCCCACCCAGGCCACATCGATTTTTTAATCACTGCCGATCGATTTATTGGGAGCAAATAAATAGCCCGTTTTGGAAACGTTTCAATTGTTGCCTTGATGGTTGGGCGACGCGGGCTGGCGCGCAGGGCCGAGGGGCGCGCGCCGGAAAGGGCTTGTGGGAAAGTGCGGAGCGCAAAGGCCGAACGCCACTTGCCGCGGGAGTCTCGTGTGTGTGCGCGCGCGGGGCCGCCCACCACAGGTGCTCCTGCGCCTCCATCTCGGGCGATGCCCCGGCGTCCTCGAGGGTCCGTCCGGCTTCCTCCTCTCGCACGCAGCTCCCTCTGGCGGCGGGGCGGGCAGGAGCTCAGCGCCAGCCTTTCCACCTTGTCACGTCCAGGCAAGTTCGCCCGGGTCTCTGATTCCTTAGCAAAGTTTTCCTTCAGGACACCGAGCGGCCCTGAGTCCAGTCCCCGGACGCTCGCAGGTTGAGGCCTCTCAGGCCCACGAGCAGCTCGCGCCCACGTCGCTGGCCTTCCGGCCCAGGCCCGCGGACGCCACTGCCTCCGGGTCCCTGGATCGGGAGCGGTCTTCGGGAGCAGGACCACTCAGGCCCCCGCCCTTCCCGGGACAGGGCTGTGGACCGGCCAGCTGTTGCCTTATTTTTAGCGCCATTCCATTCGCGCGGTTATATTTAACTCGATCCACTCCTCCGAGGAGGTCGCTCGGACATCGAATTCTCTACATCGCAGCCTAGGCCGGCCCGCCTGCCTCAGGGGCGGTCCCTCAGGGGCAGATTGGAAAACCCCTGCTTAAGAATCTTTGACATCTCTGGAGTTTGGCTGGGAGAAGAGAGGTTGGGAGGGCCGGTTCTAGGAGCTGTCGCTAGCGCGCCTGCATGCACTCTGCGTGGAGGTGCAGTCTTGGGTGGGGGGAAGGGGAGTACGGCCTAGGAGTCAGTCCCCAGGGAGGGTGCTCTGCGGGGGGGTGTCGGGTCCACTTCCTTCTTATGCATGGCCCAGAGTATCCATCCAGGTGAACTGGAAGACCTCTTACAACTCTGACCTTCAGAAGGTTTATGATTTTCTATTCCTGCAGAAGTCCCCCCTTCTCCCTACTCCCAAACACAAACTCAACAGGGTACTTAAATTTGAGTAGCATGTTGGCTTTCCGGTTCCAGCCCAGTCTTCCCTTGACAGAATCTCAAGAAGACCATGCCATGGACTCAGTCACATCCTGGGGAAAGGACCCACTTAGATCACATGTAGAAACGCCATTCTACCATACTTAATTCACTCAGCTCAAAGTGAGTTTACAAACAATGCAAAAGCCACATACTAAAGGTACGCATACAGAGCTGGGACATGGAAACACACTCTTAAAACTTAAATTCTCCTTCTGACACTTTTATGTGTGTATTTATTATTATTATTAGAGAGAGAGAGAGAGAGAGAGAGAGAATCTTAAGCAGGCTGTGCACTCAGAGCCCAGCCATATCGGGATCCCAGGACTCTGGGATCATGACCCCAGTGGAAATCAAGAGTGCCGTGCTCATCATGCTCATTGGACTGGGGCACCCAAGTGCCCTTCCTTCTAATACTTTTAAAGAAAGAACTTTCTTAACCTTTGGTCCAAAGCGGATATTTCTGGCTGCCTCTTTTTGTAGATCTCCCTGCAATGTATAGGAGAAGGATGGAAGTCATACAGCTGAATTCAGTGGGAGGGGATATACAGTTGACCCTTGAACAATGTGGTTTGAAATGCACAGGTCCACTTATAGTCAGGGTTTTATTTGTTTTGTGTTGTTTTTTAAGAATTTATTTTTAAGCAATCTCTACACCCAGTGTGGGGGGCTCGAACTCACAACCCCGAGACCAGGAGTCACTCCCTCTATTAATTGAACCAGCCAGGCTCCCAAGAAGGGTTTTTTTTTCCCATACAGTACAGTACTACAAATGCATTTTCTCTTCCTTATGATTTTCTTAATAACATTTTCTTTTTTTCTAGCTTACTTTACTGTAAGAGTATAGTATATAATACATATAATATACAAAATATGTGTTGACTGTTTATGTTATTGACAAGGCTTCCTGTCAACACTAGACTATTAGTAGTTAAGTTTTGGGGGAGTTAAAAGTTATACCCGAATTTTTGACTGCATTGTCGGTGCCCCTAACCTTAGCATTGTTCAAGGGTTAACTGTATAAATAAATGCATATATATTCATTTACTCATTTATTAATACTTTGAACAATTCTAAACTCTGGAAAAGGCTAGGGATGAAAAGAATTAAATTCAGGATTCCACGGTGATAAGTACTGTGGTAGAGGTAAACAGAGCACTTGGGAGGGCTCAGTGGGTGGGAAATGAGAAAATGTGAAGCTTTCCAATACAGAAGATAATACTGACCAGCTAGCTCTAACTTCAGGGGGCATTGGGAAAAAATCAGGGAGGAGTAAATTAGAACCTGGGGTACTTTGGGAAAACAAAGTACTAAGATGACTGAGTGTCCTTCTAGATAGGCCACTGGGTACTTGGTCTCAAGGGAAATGGGGAATAGAGTGTGACAATGAAACAGATGAGAATAGGAAGAAGGGAGAAGGTATAGTATAAAAATAGAACTTTGCTTAGAAATTTGGTCTAGGTCCAGTATGACCCATTTTAGATGACATGCAAGTGCTTTGACTAACACATGGGAGAGATTTAAATGGGAACATAGATGAAAGGAAAAGATTTTATGGAAGAGCCTGACAGGGAGAGACTACTGAAAAGACTGGCTAGTAGGCCCATCTCCTTTTCTAACCTTATCATATTAGTTCATCGAGGGCCAGGCACTGGAACTACAGGAGTTAATAAGGTAGACTCCACTTTTATAATATTAACTCCATAAGGTTAGGAATTTTCATCTTCTTTGTTCACTATTGTATCCCTGGCCTCCAGCTAAACATTGCCTGGTTGGGGAGTAGGTGAAAGTTGGGGGGTGGCACTAAACATGGGGAAGGGGAGTCATGCTCAATAAATATTGATTAAATGAAGGCATCAGTAAGACACAGCCCCACTCTAATGGGTGACTTATTCAAGAAATCTATAGCTAAAATGTAGTGTGATGAATTATAAATACTTAGACTATTATAGGAGTGCAGAGTAGACATACCTAAGTCTTCTGGGAAAAGACAAGGACTACATAGGAAGGTTGCCCAAAGGAAATAATGCTTGAACTGTCTTGAATAATGATAACTGCTGTTAGATGGACGAAGAGAGGAACAGAGTTCTAGGCAGAGAACACAGCATGAGCAAAGACACAGAGGTATAGGAGATGTGAGGAGAAGTGTATAGTCTAATATGACAGAAATAGGAGGCAGGGGGCGCCTGGGTGGCTCAGTCAGTTGAGCGTCATGACTCAGGTCATGATCTCGCAGTTCGTGAGTTCAAGCCCCACGTCGAGCTTTGTGCTGACAGCTCAGAGCCTGGAGCCTGCTTCGGATTCTGTGTCTCCTCCTCTCTCTGCCCCTTCCCCACTCATGCTCTGTCTCTCTCTGTGTCTCAAAAATGAATAAATGTTAAAAAAAATTAAAAAAAAAAAGAAATAGGCAGGGAGTGGCTGGAGTTGATAGCAGAGAGCTAGACAAGGGTGGAATCATGAAGATTCCTGAATATGTGCTCAAGGGCCTGAAAATGGTAAAGAGTCACGGATGGATTTCAACTCTATGATTGTCATGATCAGAGTAAAATGTTGGAACAGTCTTTTAAGGGCACGTGAAGAATGAATTAGATGGAGTAAAACTGGACATAGTAAACAGGCAACTTCAGTTACCTCAAAAGTGATGGAATTGTGGCTCAAATTATTGGCAATGGGACTGGAGAGAGAGGATGAATTGGAGAAGGATGTAGGAGGTAAAATTGGTAGGAGTAAGTGTCTAATTAATAAAAGAGAAGGAGTTCATGGTAACTCCCAGATAAGAAATTTGGGTGTCTGGAGGCAATGTTGGGAAAATACAGATGGAGGAACATTCTCTAGTCCCTTTCTCCTCAGTCATCCCCATGACTACCCATGTTATCTCCTTAAATATTAGAGCATGACAGTCACTTTCTGATCAAAAACCTCATTATTTATAGAAGAAAATCCAACTCTTTAAGAAAGTAATTTAGGTGTGCCATGATCTGGCTCCAGCTTAACTTCTAGTGTCACTTGTACCCAATGCACTAGCTCCATGGGATATATGCTATTCTCAGGACACACCATGAACTCCTTTATATACCAGTCGGTGTGACTTTGAGCACATTCGTAGATTTTCTGTACCATATTTCCTCATCTGTAAAATGAGGATAATGATACCTTCCTTATGTGGTTATTGTAAGGATTAAATAACCCAACACGCTTAGAGCAGGGTTTGACACATACTTAAAATTTCTTTAATGAGTTATATCTTTGAAATGCCTTTTCCTGTTTTGTTTTGCTTTGTTTTGTTTTGCTTTTTGATTGAGAGACATAGTCTCAGCTTTCTAGGAATTTTCAGTTTAGTTGTAAGAGTAAGAGAGGCAGACATTGTAAGCCCTTGAAGATAGAGATTTCTCAATCTTAGATTATTATTATCTTTATCCTGAAAGTGACTATTGTAGAATTTTGAGCAGGGGAGTGATATTACTGGATATGTGTTTTAGCAATATCACTCTCATCAGCGTGGAGAACGGACTGAAAAGAGATGAGTTTAGTTTTCCACATACTGAGTTGGAGGCGCTGGTAAAATTTCTAAGTAGAAATAGTAGGAAATAAGAGTTTAGAGTAGTGCTGTCTAATGGATGTATAATGTGAGCTACAAATGTGAGCCGTGTATGTCCTTTTAAATGTTTAATAACTACATTTTAAAAAGTAAACAGAAATAGGTCAATTGATTTTAATGATACATTTTATTTGCCCAATATTCCTAAAAGTGTTGTCATTTCAACATGTGTATGAAAATTTTTGAGATATTTCCCATTCATTTTTTCTAAGTCTTTGAAATATGGTGTGTATTTTATCCTTATAGCCATCTCAGTTTGAAGTGGCCACATTGCAAGTACTCCACAGCCACATGTGGCTAATGTCTATAGTATTGAACATCTCAGGTCTAGAACTTAAGAGAGAAGCCAGGACTACAAATAAAAATTTGAGAGTCATCAGCATTCAAGTGTAATAGTTCAAGCAATGAGTAAGCTCTGGGGTGCCTGGGTGGCTCAGTTCCTTGAGCATTCAACTCTTGATTTCAGATCAGGTCATGATCCCAGGGTTGTGGGATGGAGCCCTGAGTCAGGCTCCATGCTCAGCATAATTAATGAAGATTCTCTCTCTCTCTCTCTCTCTCTCCCCCTCCCTCCTTCCCTCCCTCCCTCTCTTTACCTCTCTTTCTCTCCCCCTCTGCCCCTCTCCCCACTCTTGCATTCTCCCTCTTAAAAAAAAAAAGAAGAATCTGAAAGCCATAAGCTCAGCAAATGGGAATGTGTGGGATGAGGAAAAGGCCATGGGAATATCAGAGATAAGTGAAAGAGAAAGGGCCCATAAAGGAGAGTGAGAAAATAGAGCATAAATTGGGAGGAATACCATCATGTAAAGGAAGCAAGAGGGACTTTTGAGGAGATAAGTGTAGTCAATAAGATCAAGTGTTTTTGAGATATATTCTTATTATGTGTAATTGTTATATAGATATTATTATAAGGGTTTTGCCATCTCTGATAGGAATTATTTAACTATAAGTAGGTTAGTTATTCAAATTCTGGCAAGACAGGTATCAAGATATCATTTCTTCATTTTGTGCATAGTCACAAAATGTCATTGTTTGATTTCATTAAAGCATGTGTATTGCCTCTTTCTATGAACTTGTGCCAGTCACAGTGACCAAACTATTGCTACTTGCCCAGAACTGTTTAAGTCTACTTTTCAAGTATAAGTATATCTAGGGCCTGTTTTGTTCTCAGAATCGTCCCAGTTTGGATAATAAATTATTTGGTCACCCCATACATGGTAAACATAATTTTCGACACCTGGAACATAGTCAAACTGCCCTTCAGGTTTTCTACTAATGGATAGAAAAGTACTTAGAAAGAAAGAAAGAAAGAAAGAAAGAAAGAAAGAAAGAAAGAAAGAAAGAAAGAAAGAAAGAAAAGTGCTTGAAACACACATAGGTGCCACTTACTATAGTTTTAATTGCCTCCCAGTTAGATCCGGGCTTTTCTTTGGACTCTCCTGAAGTGTTCTAAAGGGAGTTGAAGCAGCATAACCTGCCAAGTAAGACTGTGACTGAATCTTTGTGAGTACATCTGTACATTCTCATCCCATCCATGTTCCCAGGATAATGAAAGTGATTTATTAAGCACTTGCTATGTGCTACATGCTTTCATATGCAATTTACATGTATTTAATTTTTACTACAATCTTATGAGGGAGGGGCTATAATTATTCCCATTTTACAAATGAGTAAGGTTAGCCAGTGTTTGAACCTGTGCAGTGTGGCTTCAGAGCCCATGCTCTTAACCACTACATTATACTGTTCTGTAATATCATCTTTCTCTTCACCTGCCCCTTCCATTCCTTCCTCATCCCCAACAACTTTCTCACTGGCACTCACAACTGAGTTAAATATTTCAGTATGACATATTGATTAAATGCTTCTATACTTTTAATATTAATTATTTGAATGATGGAAGATGAACCAAGAACAGAGACCTTTATTGTCTAGTCATTACTTTGATATTCTGCTCTTTTATGGGAAGAGAAGATTTGTGTCAACCATTTTGTGTTATTTTCTTTTAAAAGGATCCATAACACTTTTTTTTTAGAGGAAAAGATTTATTTATGTTTTTATTAATTTTTTTTATTTATTTTTGAGAGAGAGAGAGTGCAAGCAGGGGAGGGGCAGAGAGAGAGGGAGAGAGAGAATCTCAAGCAGGCTTCATACTGTCAGCACAGAACCAGATGTAGGGCATCAGGCACTCAGGTGCCCCGTGCTTAATCGACTAAGCCACTTGGTGGTTCTTGCTCAGTATCTCCCATGAACCTGCAGACAAGCTGTTAACTGGGGCTACATTCATCTGAAGATTTGATTAGGACTCCATCACATGGCTGCTTACAGGAGGGCTCAGTTCATTGCCATGTAGGCATCTCCATAGGAGTACTTAAATATCCTTATGACATAACAGGTAGCTCCTCAGAGCAAGAGAGAAAGCAAGAGAGAAGCCACAATGTCTTTTATAACTTAGCCTCATCACATGCTATCACTTCTGCTGAGTCTATTGGTCACACAGAACAACCCAATACAGTGTAGGAGTGCACTATATAAGGATACGAATACCAGAAAGTGATCATCAGTGGCCATCTTGGGGGGCTGGCTACCACAATCCACTCTTTGATCCCCTATGACTCATGTTGCTCCTGCATACAAAATGTATTCACTAACTCTCAAGGTTCCTAAAAGTCTCATTTCATTATAGCATCACTTCAAAGTTCAGAATCTCATCATATAAATCAAGTTCAGGTATAGACAGCTCCTTGAGTACAGTTCCTCTTGATCTGAAGACCTAACTAAAGAGACAAATTACCTTCCTTCACACACACCCAACATACAATGGTAAGATAAGCATAGAATAATTGCTATAAAGACACTCTTATTCAAAAAGGGGGAATAGGGGAGTCACACAAGAGTAACTGGTTCATAGCAATTCTGAAATCCAGTTAGGCACAGGGTGATATTTCCTTGATTAGGTCTCTGCGCCTGAGAATAATTCCCCACGATCTTGTCTCTCTACCTTCTGGGTTATTTCCATTCTCCAAATCACCCTTGCTTTTTCATGAAAGATAGCACACGTTTGCGGCTGATTAATTTTTTTTTTTTTTGGCCTGTTTCTTGCTTGTGGAAGTTTGGAAGGTCCAAACACCTCTTTTAATTTTTCTGTGTGTATGTCCCTTTTTGTCTAGTCTGGAGATGTTTCTGCCAATGGAATTCTCTTCTGCCAATATACTTCTATAGGTATCTCCTGTCATCCTTACAGTCATATATATTGATGAAAATGAACCCCATTCCAGCTCCAGAGGGTGTGAAACTTGATTGATTTAATCTAGCTATGATGATTTCATTCACCTTGCCAGAGATTGATTAAGACATGGTGACGTGATACCATTTTGTCCAGTAAGAAAGAAGGGGAAGGTTGTTCAAGGGTTTCTAGGAAAGGTTTTCTTTGGTGACAAATATCTCTAGGGAAGATAGAGTTCCTCTTCTGCTATAGACATTGTTAGGTCTGCATATCATACTTGCAGTTGTCATCTTTTGGCTTTGAGGCTAGCAGAGGAAAAGGCTGGAAAGCACTTAGATTCTTCATTATGTAATTGAGCAACTGAATTAATCAATGCCAGAAAAGCAAATTTTCTTTAAGTTTTGAAATACTTATTTATTTAATTAATCTCTATACCTAACATGGGGTACACGCTCACAACCCCAAGATCAAGAATTGCTTGTTCTTCCTACTGAGCCAGCCAGGTGCTCTGTAGTCATGAATTTAAAGTGACACCCAGTCAGCATGAGTGCCTGTTTGTTTTGTTTATTTATTTGTTTGTTTGTTTGGGCTGATTGCTCAGGTGAAGGCTGGAGAAAAATAGTGGATAATGTGATACAAACAGGGTTATGTGCTTATGTGTTTACCAAGTACAGTAGGTATACTTTACAAAAAAATTTATTACAAGTATGAATCTCCCTCTTTCTACTTTCCTCTCCCCTCCCCCCTTTCCTGTGCCCTTATCTCTTTTTTCTGTTCTTGCCCATTCATTTTTCCTCATCCTATTTTTCCTTCCCCTTTCTTCCTCCTGTATAGGTAACTTCTCTGTCTTCTTTGAGCTACCACTTATTTTTATGCATTGTTTTATTCAATACCCATAACAGCCCTGTCTAGTAGATACTGATTAATATTCCCATTTTTTAGTTGATAGATTAGACTAAGCAACTTGTTCATGGTCATACAGCTAAAAAGTAGCCAAACAAGCATTCAGCTCAAGTCTATATGATTCCAGAGTCTGTGCTTTAGCCACTATGCAGGAGTGAAAGGAACTCTTGTAAAAGAAAATTTGGTAGCTCTCAGTGTTAAACTAGTGGAGTTCTAGTAGATATATCTTATATAGATATATGAACAGAAAACTGTGATTAAGGCCTCTAATTCTTATGGGAGCCAATACTGTAACTTTAAAATAATTAATATTTAAGTGTTTATTATTCTTTAAAACAAGATAAAACCTTGAAAGTTTAAAACAAGACAAAGATTCTAATTTTTCTAACTAGTTTTACCCTATTAGTTAGCTGGTTCCCTGAAGACTTGATTGCCACAACTTAGGTAGCTAAAAAGAGGAAAATTTCAGTCCCAGACCCTCTCACCCACCCCCCATATATGAGGATGCTAAAAGGGTGCCAACCACATCTGATATTTATCTTTTTTTCTAGGATATTTTATAACAAATCATGACCTAGAGACAGTTCTCTGAAACCTAAGGAAATGAATCTTTGTGTATTAATTTAGAAAACTTTACTTTTAGTGGTCCAATTTTGCAGTTGTTTAGAGAGTCATATTTAGTTTTGACCATGTATCTTTCCTTTTTAGGAATAGGAAATTGGTATCAAAAAAACAATGAAATCTTCTGTCTCTGGTAGTCTTATCAGTCTGTAACTAGTTGGGACTACTTAGGAATTCAATTTTTTTTGAATACTGTGCCTTAGAGAGGAAAATATTTTCTTTGTGCTCTGATTTGGGTGTTGTTTAGAGAAAGTGATATTTAGTTTGGAGAATGACAGTCCTCTTGTCCCCTTATAGATCAGTATTGATAACTGACAAATAGCCCTGATGCCTCCAGGGTATTCACGGTTTTTGAATATTCTCTCCTATTTATTTAAAAGACTTAGAGGAAAACAGCTATACTTACTCTTTTATTATGTTAATCTAATTTACATACCGACTGGAATTGTTTATATAGGGGATTCTGACAGTGATACTGTTTGCCTAAGGAAGAAAACTTGGTAGCAATCTTGTCATTTAGTATTTACAGTCTGCAAGCTGTATATATTTGGAGAATCTTTCTAAAATATTGCATGACAGGAAATTTCAATAAGCATGTTTAAATGAATTCTAAGGAAACAGACAGAAAGGAAATATGCCTCTCTGGTTCTGAAACATTTATCTCCCTGGGTGGAAAAGGGTAGGGGTAAGCCTTTGAATGATAGATAGTCCAAGAGAAAAATGCACATTAATCTGTGGTTTAATGTGTTCCCTAAATGTCTTAATTGCTTTTAAAGCCATGTAAATAAATAACATTCAAAGGACGTGAATTAATATCCTAAGAAATGACTTTCCTGATATAAGGGCTCCTATTTCAAATAATATTTATATGGCACTACAAATAATTTTCAGCCAAGAATTAAAACCTGCAGTTGGGAAACCAGAATTTACCAACTGTTAGTAGGAACATTTTTTTGTTTTGTGGTTTTTGTTCTACCATAAGGCTAATCCTTGCCCTAGGTATTCACATGTTGTTTCACAAAGGAAGAAAGGATCAACACTCTCAGGGAGGGGACAGAGGATCTTGGATTGCTAAATCGTACAATCTTATCTTTACAGCACATTAAAGATAAGAGTTGAACCTAAAGATAAATTCAGCATATCCTTAGTTTTATATCTGAATACAAGATTTTATGTCTTACAGAGAAATTAAAAAAAAAAAGGTTTGTTTTAAATGATCATCAATTTTGTGAATTAAAAGTGAGGTATCTGGTCATAATCCTCCTTACACTCTCCTCAAATGATTAAAATAAAAATCTATAAGCCAATTCCAATTTTGGAGAAGTTTTAATGTTGAACTTTATTTGATTTGTAAAACTCAGCTTATTTTCTCCTTTGCACCTGTGAGTGACCCACCCGCTGACTCCTCCTGGACATACAAAGGTTCTATAGTATTTATATCTTAGACTCATGATTAGAAATTCATGATTCAGTATATAAATACATGTAACTAAACACATACATATATGAAACATGTTTCATAGAACAAGATTCACACTGTGTGTTGTACTATGATTTTTTTTTCCCTATTCTGGAGGGAAAAAAAATGCTAGTCACGACCCACAAAATTGATTTCATGGCCCACTAATGAGTTGCAACCAACAGTTTGATAAAACACTATCCAGACTCTAGAGAAATAACAGAATTGAACAAGCACGTTCTTTTTGACTTGCTGAAATTCTGAAGCCAAGTGAAACCTCTCCTCCTTCCTTTATACCATCTTTCATGTTTTTCCCTATGCATTTGTTTCCTCACGTTATATTGAGACCTGGGACTTAACAGATTTGGAAGGTGGAAAGCTGGTTTTTGTCACCACTAGCTTCAGAAGTAGAGAAGTTGCAGCTAAGAAGTGCCTCACAGAATAACCTGCAAAGGAATGAAACAGCTGTAACTAGGGTATGACTATCAGATCCTGCTGGGCACACTTTAAACCTATTGTAGAGGAGGCCTTTATTAGAGATGTACTCACTTCTTGTGAAAGATGAGTCTATAGCCTTGCTTTTAAAGCACTGTGTATGGCTGTTTAAATGAATCTCTTTTTGAAACAATTCACAAATTTCCTAAAATTCATAAATCCTGTTCTACAGCAAATACTAGAATATCAACTATAGGAAAGCAAGGATTTTTGTCCATTTTTTCACTAATGTATCCCTAATCCCTAGAACACTGCCTGATACAAGTTGGTGCCCATTAAATACTTGTTCGATAAATGTAAACATAGTTATTTCCTAAAGAATTCCCCAATTGGAGCACACCTGTATTCACATAGCATGGACAGTTGTATACAATCTTGCCGGTCATCATTCCTTATCACATTTTCTAGAAGACCCTTTGGGCCAAGATCACATTAAAAAGTAACATCGGGGCACCTGGCTGGCTCAGTCAGTACAGCAAGGGACTCTTAATCTTAGAGTCATAAATTTAAGCCCCACATTGGGCATGGAGCCTCCTTTAAAAGAAAAAAAAAAAAAAAAAGAAAGACAAAAAATAACCTCAATGCAGTTTATGCACATCATTTATACCTTATTAAAGCTGTTTACAAAACTAAACAAAATAAAAAATAACCTAATGTAAAAGTGTTGCTTTAAGAGAGGCCAATGATGCCAGGAAAGAACAAATAACCAAAGGGAGACAAAAGAAATTCTAATATGCATGATAATATCAAGCATTTATGAATGCTTAATAGCTAGGTAGGAAGGGAGAAATATTCAATTCTCTGTCATTCAGTTCTCACATTTCTGAGAAGTAGATACTACTTTTAGTCCTTTTTTTTTTTTTAAAGAAATTTAGATTTATGGGGCTTAAGTGAATTAATCAAACCTGCATAGGTAATAAGCAGTTAAAGTGGAATTTGAACCCAGGTCTACTGTTTTAAGTTTATAGTAGATGAGGTTAAAGCTTATTAAGACACTAAAGTCAACTTATACACTTCAGTTTTAAATTCATATTTGTCATTTTTTCATTATTCATTTACTTGTTAAATTTTAAAAGTTTATTTTTGAGGGAGAGAGAGAGAGACGGAACACTAGTGGGGGAGGGGCAGAGAGAGAGGGAGACACAGAATCTGAAGCAGGCTCCAGGCTCTGAGCTGTCAGCACAGAGCCTGAAGCAGGGCTTGAACCCACAAACCAGGAGATCATGACCAGAGCCAAAGTCGCTGCTTAACCTACCAAGCCTCCATTCATTTAAACAAATGAGTTGAGACCCTACTATAAACTAGGTATTAGGTCAACAGTGTTAACTGCGTAGGTGTAGTCTCTGCTCTCAAGACATAGGATCTGATGGAGCAGACAGGTAATAGACAAGAAATAAACAAACAAAAAGTGTTTATCAACAAAATGTGATACAGGAAGAGGTAGAGTGTTACAATACAGAATAATAGCTGGGAAGCCTAGGGTGTCTTATTTTAAGATAGAATTGCCTAATGGATCTTTTAAGCTAAGATCTGGAGGATGTGGAATCAGTCTTTCTAAGAGCAGGAGGTAGTTGTTAAGTGGTACAGAGGGTGACAACACTGTGTTCCAGGTAGCAGAATGGCTCAAGAGAAAACCCCTGAGGCAAAAAAGAGCTTGGGTAGGTGGACAGGAGCTTTGTGCACCAGAGGAACAAGAAATGTGGTTGGAGAGGTTGGGCTGGGGCCACATCATACAAGGTCTTGTCAGCCTTGGAAAGGAGTTTGGATTTTGCTACATATGCACAGGAATAGCCATTCTCAGATCAGTCCTTTGGATAACACTGCCAATGAGAGGTTTTTAATTGGAATGCTTGATAAACTCATTGCATCAAATGAAATTTCAATATCTAATTAATTAGCATGTATTACAGTAACTACTGTGTATCCCTTTACTATTATCTAGCCCTCCAGTACCTTTTCAAGAGTGCATATATTTTCTTTGGTAATTTCCCATTTGGAAATGCCCAACATTTTGCTTTTATTCCTATATTGTCTACTCCTGTAATATATCAATTGGCTTTTAGAAAGCGTGTATTGAAGTCTTACTAACTACTATGGATCTTATCCTGATGAACTAGCAGACTAATAGCAGAGTTAAGATACATAAAATATTACATTATAAAGTAAAATGTGTTAAATGGGATAAAAGATATCAATAAAATACTCCTGGGAATTCAGAAGAGAAAGAGATTCCTTTCAGCCCTGGGGGATTAAGGGGAAGGAGAGCAGGAGGATTAAGAGACTTCCTGAAGGAGGTAGCATTTGCTCACGGTTTTGAAAGGATAAGTAGGATTTAAACATTAGGAAGTAGAGAAAAGGGCAAAAAATCTGATTAATTCCAAGTATAAATGAGTGCATGTGTGTTTAGCATGGTCCTTATTGCATTGCGGATCCTCACTTTGATATGATTGTCAGCAGACCCTTGGGAAACATCCAGGACTAAAATTTTTTGAATGTATTATGCCGTAGGATTGAAGTTCATTGTACTCTGTACAGAAATTATGTGTACTTCTACCCAGGGCTATTTGTCTTGACTTTCTCAGCTGCTTAAATTTATTAACAAATAATATGGAGAACTAAAGAATTAGAGAGGTAGTTTTAAAAGAGCATTGCATGGGGACAGAGAATCTAGTCTTGTTCTCTTGCTATCTTAATGAGTGATCTTGTTTCTAAAACTATTTGTTTGTAAAGGGGAAAATAATATTTCTATCCCCTATCCCCTACCTATTCAGGCATAGATGACTATGAGCTGTGATGAAAAAGCTCAAAAGAAAGACACTGCATAAATAAAACAATAAAAACAACAATTAAGAAAACACTATTATGCAAAATGATGTTGTTGAAACTCTTTTAGGCAGAAAGCTTTGTATAGAACCATGAGGTGCTGGAAATTCCTTCCCTTTATTTTTTTAAACAAGATTTGGAAGTTAAAAGATGATTACAGGTATTTAAATTTGTGGTTGAATGTGGTCAATTCAGAAGGCAGTGTAAGCAGGCAGTTTATAAGACTGCCTGTCCTTATTAACTGGATGGGGAGGACCGGGGTGGGTGGGTGGTGATGGTGTCCTTTGTTAAAATCTGGAAGTGAAAAGCTAAAATCTACCCAATTTAAAAAGCAGCGTTCACAGTAACTTCAGGATGCATTTATGTAATTTATAGTTAAAACATAAAAAAAATATTTGGAAAGAGGTTCAAGATGTTGTAAAGACAGATTTCTTAGAAAAAAGGGGTTTCTTAGAAAGCTAAGGTGCAATATTGGTGTATTTTATTCTGAGTACCTTTACTGTATGATATAGCTTGAAAAAAAAAATCTTAATTTGAAGCATGGTAAAGTACGTTGTGGTGAAGCATTTGCTACATCCACCAATGTCCCGGTTCTCTGAAGCTTAATATATTTAAATAATCTGATTGCTATCTGAAGATTATTCTTTCTGATCTTAATTTGAAGATTCTGGTTTTAAACACTGAGAAGACAAAAAACTAAAAAATTAATTAACTTTTAGTTAATTAATAAAGCTATTGTCTAGAGAACTAAAAAACCTCTTAATCATGTTAACCTTATAAATTCACAGCTATACCATCAAATATATATTAGTTTTATATATTACTAACTGACTTAAGACATCTTTTTCAAAGAAAGTATTTTGAATGGAATCTTGACTTTTACATAACAATTGATAAGTAAACCCTATTCCCAAACTAGGATTTCTAAGGGTTATGTTCTAGTATGTAAAATATTTAGAGAGGTTTAAACAAATGTATATTGAAAATACTCCTCTTTTGTCTTTTATACCAAAGTTTTAACATTGATCAATATCAAACCAGGTTGAATGTGGACTGGTGTTATGGGAATGGGAAAATAAACTTTTTTAGAAATGGCATACCAAAAAGAGGGCTAGACTTTACATAACAGAATTATACTTAAGGGACACCTGGGTGGCTCAGTCAGTTGAGCGTCCAGGCTCAGGTAATGATCTCACAGTTCGTGGGTTCAAGCCCCACATCCGGCTCTGTGCTGACAGCGTGGAGCCTGGAGCCTGCTTTGGATTCTGTGTCCCCTCCCCCCGCTCTTTGCCCTTCCCACGCTCGTACTCTGTCTCTCTCTCAAAAATAAATAAACATTAAAAAATAAATTTGAAAGTAGAAGAATTATACTTAAATACTTAAGTAGGGCAGCTATAAGATAGAACATTAATGTTATCAATTATATAAATGTTTTCAAAACTTACATATATTTCTGTAAGGAATAACAAAGCTTTCATTATTCTATATATGTGTATGAGTGAGTATGTACATATACATATATTAAATTTTACTTATTATTTTGGGTCAAACAAATAGATCCTTAAAACGGGTACAATAATAGCTGATAGTAAAGAGCTATTGGTAATGGTTTTTTGATCATTGTAAATGATGAATATTGTCATTTAAGTCCTTTTTTTTCTTTTTCCTCTCCCCTTTATTCATTGTTTTATGTATCATTTCCAAGTTCTCTTCTATGAAATACTCCAAAATGATTATGCAGTATTAATATACAATTAATGAGATATGTTATAGATAACCAGTCCAATTACTTTACACTCACATCTAACTTTTGACTCCTAATAAGTACTGGCTTAATTATTCACTTTTCTATAACCCACTTTTGGAAGTTGTTATCTAAAAAAAAAGCCAGCTTCAAATGCTGACATTTCTCATCCTTAGGGATGACCAAAAGAATGTGCTTTACTCTGCAAAGGCCTTTCCAAACAGGGTTCTAAAAATGTTTTGAGCATTTGAAAATAAATATATAATCTTCCAAAATGATCTTTCAGAAAAACAACATTCAGGGGTGCCTGGGTGGCTCAGCCGGTTGAGTGTCAGACTTCAGCTCAGGTCATAATCTCATGGTTCATGGGTTCAAGCCCCACGTTGGACTTTGTGCTGAGAGTACAGGGCCTGCTTCAGATTCTCTGTCTCCCTTTCTCTGTGCCTCTGCCCTGCTTGTGCACTCATGCACTGTCTCTATCTCAAAAATAAATAAACATTTAAAAAATTTTAAAAAGGTGTGCCTGGGTGGCTCAGTTGGTTAAGTGTCCAACTCTTGATTTTGGCTCAGGTCATGATCTCATAATTCGTGAATTCAAGCCACAAGTGGGGGCTCTGTGCTGACAGCACAGAGCCTGCTTGGTATTCTCTCTCAAAATAAATAAATAAACATTAAACAAAACAACAGAAACTTTTTTTTTAATTAAAAAAAAAAGAAAAACAATATTCATCTGGAAAGAGAATATCTTTAAGAACACTGCTTTTCTAGATTTCTGTCTCTGAAATATTTTCCAGATAAATATAATACCTGTTACCAAAATTTAAGTATATATCCTGCTCTCCCTTTACCCTTGTGTTCTGTGAACTGTTGTACACTTTTGGCTTCTTAGAATATCTGAACTCTGGCCATCTGCTCTCATTATGGGAGCTCTTTATCCTACTGTCCTGAGTTGGTTGCATTTTGCAATGGGTGTGTTCTGTAGTGGTCTGTCTCTGCCGTTTGTCCTGTGTTCCAGCAAATACATAATGGCTGACAAAACATGCACATGAACAGTACTGGGTTATGAAGTAACAAAGGAAGAGTGTCATACTGGCTGTTAAAAATGCATTTTAAGGCAGTTTGAGGTGTCTTCAAGTGAAGGGTGGAGAAAAAAGAGGAACAGCCAGGAGGACTTTAGGGATTGGTGGAGTTTTTGACATTATGAAGAGCCTTATAAACATCACTAAAATCTTTCAGGATTGACAGATAGTTGTAGGAAAGGTAGCAGAAGATAACTGCTGTTACCTAAGAGATGTGGTGACTTCAGGGGATTTGAAGAGAACAATTGTTGACTGACAAAGCAACTCCACAGGGGCTATGCTAAACAACTACGTATAGACTGATTTAGTTTGCACACCTATTTCAGGAATGCAACCCGCCCCCCTTACCAGTACTAAACAGGATATTCATGCAATTAACCTTTACTCTGGCATAAAAACCTAATAATAGTCTGTGATATGGTGTGGGGAAAGTACACAGATTTGCTTTTTTTCCCAAATTAAGGAGAAAAATATATAATTTGTTCTTTCTTTTGCTTTGGTTACTTAAAATTGTAGTCTCCTAAGTGAAAGAAGGGTATCACTAAGGTGGATGAAGCTTTCTGAGAGAATAGGAATTGTACAATACGGAGGGTTAATGGGGACCTTTGTTGTTGTTTTTGTTTGTTTGTTTGTTTGCTTCCAACTTTCTGTGAGGTTATTGCAATTAGGATTTACTGGGTTAAGTGAATTTGTAGATTATATTATATAGTAAATTAAAATAACCTTAGAAATTGTACATATAACAAAACCTTGAAAAAGTTCCTGAAAAGAAAATTTCAGTTTGAAGATTTACTAATGATAAAATGGTAGAGCCCACATTTCTCTCCTACTAGTAGATGTCTTCCTTAGTCACATTAGAAGATAAAAATAATGATGATCTAATTAGAACTTTTCTCTAGCACATCACAAAATAAAAACTGCAACAATGATCTAATTAGAGCTGACAAGAAATTGGCCAAAAAACTTTATTTTTTTAAAGTTTATTCATTTTGACAGAGAGAGAGAGAGAGAGAGAGAGAGAGAGATGGGAGGGGGAGAGAGAGAGAGGGAGAGAGAGAATCCAAAGCAGGCTCTGCACTGTAAGTGTGGAGCAGGACGTGGGACTTGAACTCACAAACTGTGAGATCATGACCTGAGTTGAAATCAAGTCTGTTGCTTAACCAACTGCACCACCCAGGTGCCCCTGGCCAAAAAACTTTAAATTATCAAGAAAAAGTTTTTGAAAAATGAATTTATATCTACCCTTGTTAATGATAAACTTGATCTTAAGTGTGTAGTATGCTTTGAGATAAATAATTGAACAAATCTTTGTAGGGCACTTGTCACAAGTCAGGCACTGTTCTAGGTGTTGGGGGTAAATCAGCGAAACAGATAAAGATTCTTATTTTAGTGGAGCTTACTTTCTTTTTAAACAATTTTTTTTTAACATTTATTCATTTTTGAGAGACAAAGAGAGAAACAGCAGCAGCAAGGGAGGGAGGGACAGAGAGAAAGGGAGACATAGAATCCAAAGCAGGCTCCAGGCTCCAAGCTGTCGGCATGGAGCCTGACAATGGGCTCGAACCCATGAACTGCAAGATCATGACCTGAGCTGAAGCTGGACACTTAACCCGCTGAGCCACCCAGGTGCCCCAGTGGAACTTACTTTCTATCAAGGCAACAAAAGATGTAACAACTTTATACATTACCTTAGAAGGCAATAAATGTTCAAGGTAAAAAAAAAAAAAAAAAAAAAGAAAGAAAAAGGAGAAACCGGGTAAAGCAATCAGGAGTGCTGGGAATGGGACAGTTGATGCAATTTTAAATAGTGTTGTCAAGGTAGGACTGAAAGGTGACATCTGAGAATACTTGAAGGAAGTATATACTTTGCATACAGTCCTCCTGAGATATTTGCATGCTATATATTCTTTAAATTGGGGTTTATTTATAGTTATTGAAGATAATATAAAAATGCTGGGCCCATACTATGTACTAGTTTGAATAGCTATATGGAAGAAAGGAAAACTAACATTTATTAAATAGCTACTTGGGCTAGGTACTGATTACATTTATTAGAATTTGCTTTGTAATCTAATACCTGTTGTTGTTTTAGTTAAATGTTCCTGTGTGCTTGAAAAAAGTGTATTTTCTAACAGTTGAATTCAGAGTTCTGTTATTAGCTAAAATGACATCTAAATTTTGTTGTTCAAAACATCTGTATTCATATACATCTATCTCTTATACTGATCTATCATTGCTGGGAGAAGTGAGTTAGAATCTCACATCATAATGGTTGACAGTTACTCATTCTGTGTGTTTTTGCTTTCTGTATTTTGAAGCCTTAGTTCTAGGTGTATACAAATTTAGAATTGTTAGAGCTTCCTGGTGAATTTTTCTTTTTGTCATTATGTAGAGATTCTCTTTGTACCTATGCATATCTGCCTTAAGGCCTATCTTAATTGATATTAATAGTCTACATCAACTTTCTTTTGATAAGACTTTGAATGGAATAACCTTTTCCATTCATTTACTTTCAACTTTTTAATGACATGTTCTTATGTTTTAGGTGTTTTTCTTTCTTGTAAATAGTATACCATACAAACTTTTGCTTTATTAATTCACTATGAATATTTTTAAATTGGCAAATTTAGTTGATTTATATTAATTTCAGTTGTTATTTATTGTCACCTCATTTCACGCTTTCTAGTTACTTAAGCTTTTCTTTGTTCCTTCTCCTTGCCTTAATCTTTTCCTGTATTCTATTCATTAAGTTTTCTGTATTCCTTTCTTCTTTCCTTTACTATTGCTTTGGAAATTATACATTTGATTCTGTCCTTTTAGTGGTTACCTATATATTTTATTGAAATTTTTATTATGAAATATTTTATATGGGGGGCACCTGGGTGGCTCAGTTGGATGAGCATCTGACTTTAGCTCAGGTCATGATCTCATGGTTGGTGGGCTCGAACCCCACGTTGGGCTCTGTGCTGACAGCTCAGAGCCTAGAGCCTGCTTAGGATTCTGTGTCTCCCTCTCTCTCTGCCCCTCCCCTACTTGTGCTCTGTCTGTCTCTCTCTCAAAAATAAGTAAACATTAAATAAAATTGTAAACATAAATAAATATTTATTGTAAACATAAATAAAATAAACACAAAATAAAATAAAACAAAAATAAAAATTAATGAAATATTTTATCTGGACAAAATAACATGTATAATGTACACATAAGTATAAAAAATAATGGAGTGAACACTTGTCTAACCAACCCACAACTTAAAAATAATGTCACCAACTCGATTGAAGCCTTCAGTGAACCATTTCTTACCATTCTTACCAGAGATAATTATAACCCTGAATTTTAAAAATCATATTTCCCTTGCTCTTCTGTATACTTTTATTATGAATATTACATACATGCACACCACATTTTACATGTTTTTGAACTTTAGTAGAATCATATAGTCTGTATTCTTTTGCAACTTGCTTTTTCTTCCCTCTATTATGAGATTTATTTCTAAGATTTGTCTATTGTATATACACTTTTAATTCATTCATTTTATACTCCTAAAATTTCTTGATCAATTTGGCTAGAATTTTATCAATTTTCCTGATCTTCTCAAAAACCATCTTTTGGTTTCATTAATTTTCTGTCATATTTTCCACTAGTTCATTTTTGCTCTGGTCTTTATTACTTCATTTTTACTTATTTGGGGTTTAATATGCTTTTCTTCTTTTTTTTTAAGACCAGTCAGTGCAGTGGTAAGAAGAGGGAAGGGTGGAACGAATTTGATGTGCATCTAACTATGAACAGTCAATTGAGATAACTCACTATCTTTGGACAGCTGAGGTCATTGCTTTGAAATCTTTTTTCTTTTCTAGTATAGATGTTTTTGCTGCTATAAATTTCCCACTGAATATGGGTTTAGCAGCATCACACAAATTTTGATATGTTGTATTATCATTTTTATATAGGTTAAAAATACCTCCTAATTTCTCTTTTGTTAAGTTTTTAAATTTACTTTGAGAGAGAGAGACAGAGAGAGGTGAGCATGAGCAGAGGAGGGGCAGAGAGAGACGGAGAGAGAGAGAATCCCAAGCAGGCCCCCCACCACCAGTGCAGAGCCCCATATGGGGCTGGAACTCATGAACCATGAGATCACCATCTGAGCTGAAACCAAGAGTCAGATAGCTTAACCGACTGAGCCACCCACATGCCCCACCTAATTTTTCTTTTGATTTCTCCTTTGACCCATTGGTTATTTAGAAGTTTAGTTCCCTAATACTTGGGGATTTTCTATATGCCCTTTTGTTACTGATTTCTAATTAAATTCCATTGTCACTTGGTGTGACTTGAATACTTTTCAATATACTGAGACTTATTTTACTGCTCAGAATATGGTTTATCATAGTAAATGTTCTGTGTACACTTGAAAACAATGTGTTTTCTGCTGTTGTTGGTTAGAGTGTTTTATAGATATCAATTAGGTCAGATTGATTGTGTTTTCTTTAAGTATTTATTTATTTAAGTAATCTCTACACCCAACATGACCACTCATGACCTCAACATTGAGTTGCATGCTCTTCCAACTGAGACAGCCAGGCTCCCCAATGGACAGTGTTTTTAAATTCTTATGTATATTTGCTGACTTTCTGTCTAGTTATTCTATCAATTTTAATACAGGAACATTGAAATCTCTGAATCTAATTGTGGATTTATTTACTTCTTGCAGTTCAGTCAGGTTTTTCTTTATGTGTTTTAAACCTATAGTTATTAGGTTTATTAGTGTTTAGGATTGTTATGCTCTCCTAATGAATTGACTCCTTTATTTTTAAGAAATGACCATCTTTATCCCTGGTAATGGTCTTTGTTCTGAAATTTGCTTTGATATTTATATAACACCTCCAGCTTTCTTTTGATTATTAGCATAGTATATTATTAGCATAGTATAACTTTTCCCATCCTTCTATTTTTAATCTATGTGTACCTTTGTATTCATAGTGGGTTTCTTATAAGTAGCATATAGTTGGGTCTTGCTTCTGTACCCAATTTGATAACCTCTGCCTTTTAATTGGGGCGTTATTACTCCATTTACATTTAATGTGATTATTGATAGTCATTAGGTTTAAATTTGCTATTTGTCATTTGTGTAATCTTTCTTTGTTCTCCCTTTTCCCCTTTTCTGCTTCTTTTGGATTGAATATTTTTATGATTTTATTGTATCTGCTTTATTTGTCTTTTAGTTATAACTCTTTTTTTTTTAAATTTTTTTTTTTAATGTTTATTTATTTTTGAGAGAGAGAGAGACAGAATGCAAGTGGGTTAGGGGCAGAGAGAGGGAGACACAGAATCCAAAGCAGGCTCCAGGCTCTGAGCCGTCAGCACAGAGCCCAATGTGGGGCTCGAACCCACAGAGCTGTGAGATCATGACCTGAGCCAAAGTCAGGCACTCAACCGACTGAGCCACCCAGGCGCCCCTAGTTATAACTCTTATTATTATTTTAGTGTTTGATGTAGAATTTATAGTATTCATCTTTATCACAGTTCATATTCAAGTGATATTGTATTACATATACGGTATAAGCACCTTATAGTAGTATATTTCTATTTCTCTCTTCTCAGCCTTTGTGTTATTGTCATACATTTCACTTTTACAAAATATACATCCCATACCACATTGTTGTTATTTTTGTTTACATTTTAATGATATTAAGACAAAAATTCGTGTGTTTACTCACATAGTTACCATTTCTAGTGCACTTTACTTTTTTGAATAGGCCCATATTTTTATCTGGTGTCATTTTCCTTCTCCCAAAAAGACATTCCTTAATACTTTTTGTAGAGCACTAGGCACCTGGCTGGCTCTGTTAGTGGAGTATGTGGCTCTTGATCTTGGGGTTGTGGGTTTGAGCCCCATGTTGGGTGGGGAGATTACTTAAAAAAATAAATTCTATAAAGGAAAATAGAAGGGTATTTGGGTGGCTCAGTCAGTTAAGCATCCAACTTTGGCTCAGGTCCTGATCTCACGGTTCATGGGTTTGAGCCCTGCATTCAGCTCTGTGCTGACAGCTCAGTGCCTGGAGTCTGCTTCAGATTCTGTCCCTCTTCCTCTCTCTCTGCCCCTTCCCTGCTTGCACTCTGTCTTTCTCTCTCTCAAAAATAAACATTAATAAAAAAATAGTTCTAGTAGTACAAGTTTTCTGATGATGAATTCTTTCAGCTTTTGTATGTTTGAAAAAGTCTTTATTTCATCTTCATTTTTAAAAAACAGCTTTATTAACTTATAATTCACATCAATACAATTCACTTAGTTAAGGTGTACAATTCAACAGTTTTTAGTATGTTCACAGTTATGTGCAACTATTACCATACTTAATTTTAGAATATTTTCATCACTCGAGGAAGAAACCTCATATTACTTAGCTATCACTCCCTGTCCCCTGTCTCTCTTATCTGCAAACCCTAAGTAAGCATTACATTACTTTCTGTCTCTATAGATTTCCATGTTCTAGACTTTCAATAGGAATGAACATGGGGTTTGATCCCATGAACCATGACATCATGACCTAAGCTGAAATCAAGAGATGGCTGCTTAACCAAGTGAGCCACCCAGGCACCCCTGTAATAACTCTTTTAATGTTCTTATCTAATAATCCTAACATCTATGTTAGTTCTAGCTTGGTTTTGGTAGATTGATTTTCTCCTCATTCTGGCATACCCTTAAACATAAATAAGTAGCATTTTGTGTCTGACTTCTTTTACTTTAATGTTCTCAGAGTTCACCCATGTTGTAACATGTATCAGAACTTCACTTTTTTGTGGACGAATAATATTCCTATGTATGGATATACCGCATTTTGTTCATTTCTCAGTTGATAGGCATTTCAGTTGTTTTCTACTTTTTGACTATAATGACTAATGCTGCTATTAATATCCATGTATAATATTTTGTGTGGAAATGTATTTTCAATTCTCTTATACATATACTTAGAATATATCACTGAGTCATATGGTAACTATGTTCAACATTCTGAAGAACTGCCAAACTGTTTCCCAAAGTGGCTATACAATTTCTGTAGCTATTATTTCTTCAATATTGCATTTCCCCTAATCTACCCATTCTTTTCTTATCAGAGATAAGTTGGAGTTTTTGATTCTATCCTCCATGTCTCTTTACTTCTCTTTAAAATTTCCCATTTTTTTTGGCTCTTGGTGTGTCATTCCTCAGATCTATGTTTCAGTTCATTAATTTTTTTCCAGCTGTGTTTAATCTTCTATTCAACCCATTCCTTGAGTTTTAACTTATTTTTTTAATTTTAGAGAAAGAGAGAGAGAGTGTGAGTGGAGGAGAGGGGCAGAGGGAGAGAGAGAATCTTTTTTTTTAAATATAATTTATTGGGGCGCCAGGGTGGCTCAGTTGGTTAAGCAACTGACTTTGGCTCAGGTCATGATCTCATGGTTGGTGAGTTCAAGCACCACGTTGGGCTCTGTGCTGACAGCTCAGAGCCTGCAGCCTGCTTCGGATTCTGTGTCTCCCCCTCTCTCTACCCCTCCCCTGCTCATGCTCTGTGTCTGTCTCTCAATAAGTAAACGTTAAAAAAAAATTAAATATAATTTATTGTCAAATTGGCTTTCATACAACACCAGTGCTTATCCTAACAAGTGCCCTACTCAATGCCCATCATCCACTTTCCCCTTTCCCCCACCTACCCATCAACCCTCAGTTTGTTCTCTGTATTTATGGGTCGAGAGAGAGAGAATCTTAAACTGAGAGTGGAGCCTGACACAGGGCTCAGTTCCATGACCCTGGAATCATGACCTGAGCTGAAATCAAGAGTTGGATTCTCAACTGACTGAGCCACCCAGGTGCCCCTTAATTTTTTTTTTTTTTTTATAATTTCTACACCCAACATGGGGCTGGAATTCATGACCTGAAGGTCAAGAGTTATATATTCACCACTCTGGAAAACAGTACGGAGGTTCCTCAAAAAATTAAAAATAGAACTACCCTATGACTCAGCAATTGCACTACTAGGTATTTATCCAAGGGATACAGGTGTGCTGTTTTGAAGGGACACAGGCACCCCAATGTTTATAGCAGCACTATCAACAATAGCCAAAATATGGAAAGAGCCCAAATGTCAATCGATGGATGAATGGATAAAGAAGATGTATATATGCAGTGGAGTATTACTCGGCAATCAAAAAGAATGAAGTCTTGCCATTTGCAACTATGTGGATGGAACTGGAGTGTATTATGCTAAGTGAAATTAGTCAGTCAGAGAAAGACAAATATCATACGAGTTCACTCATATGAGGACTTTAAGAGACAAAACAGATGAACACAAGGGAAGTGAAGCAAAAATAATATAAACACAGGGACGGGGACAAAACATAAGAGACTCTCAAATATGGAGGACAAACAGAGGGTTACTGGAGGGGTTGTGGTAGGGGGATGGGCTAAATGGGTAAGGGGCATTAAGGAATCTACTCCTGAAATCATTGTTGCACTATATGCTAACTAATTTAGATGTAAATTAAAAAAAAAAAATTAAAAAAAAAAAAAGAGTTATATGCTCTACCAACTGAGCCAGCCAGGCACCCAGAGTTTTAAATGTCAAGAGTTTAACTTTTTTTTCTTTTTTCTTTTTGGTAAGACAGAGAGAGAGAGACACACACACACAGAGAGACACAGAGAGAGAGAGACAGTACATGCTTGAGCTTGTGATCTGGGGACAGGGTAGAGGGAAGAGGAAGGTAGAGGGAGAGGGAGAGAGAGAGAAAGTCTTAAGCAGGCTCCATACCCTGCACAGAGCCTGATGAAGGGCTTGATCTCACGACTGTGAGCTCATGACCTGAGCTGAAATCAAGAGTCAGATGCTTAACTGACTAAGCCACTCAGGTGCCCCTCAAGAGTTTAATATTTTACTGCTAAAAGTGCTGAATTTTAAAAAAATTTATATTATCTTTTTCTCCATAATCAATTTATTTTTATCATAGTACCCTCTTTTTTATGCCTTCATTCCTTTCTCAGTATTGCTTTGCAGAGTGTTCTTTTATTTAAAGCTCTTACACACAGACTCTTGATCATTGTGGATTGTTTCCTCATATGTTTTGTTGTGAAATTATCTTTATTGAAGCTTTTTAGCTTTTGCTTCCACCAGTTGTTTCAGAGAAATCACCAACCATAGCTTGTTGTGTTAACTTCTCAATTTGAGGCCTCCTAAACCATGCATATTATATTCACTTTAGCCCCAAATTTATGGGTGGCACAGGCTTGAGGTTGTGAATTTGGGGGAAGTTTTTTCCCCCCTCCAACTTAAATCCCAAAAGAGACAGATAAGTTTCTTTGTCATCTTGTCCTGGTAAACATATTTCTTTTTTAGTTTATCTCTTCTCAGAAAGAGTAGACATTTGGGAGTCTTGGCTTTATCCAAGGATTCTTAGTTCCTCATACACACCCAAAGCCTTATGGTTTTTTATGTGAATATTAAAACTTAAGTCTTTAGGTTACTGGGACCAATTCTTCCTCAAGCCAATTGAGGATCCATTCTACCTTATGGTTCAGTGATCTTTTCATTTTTGGCACCTAGGATTGATTGATTTCCTTCCTTCCTTCTTTTTTTCTTAGTCATACTTTTATTTATTTTTATGTTTTTTAAAGATTTATTTATTTATTTATTTATTTATTTATTTATTTATTTATTTTTACATAATCTCTACACCCAGCGTGGGGCTCAAACTCACAACCCTGAGATCAAGAGTTGCGTGTTCTTCCTCACTTATACTTTTATTTATTTATTTTTCTTTGTCATATGTTTAAAAAAAATTTTTTTTAAACATTTATTTACTGTTGAGAGACAGAGGGAAACAAAGCATGAGCATGGGAGGGGCAGAAAGAGAGGGAGACACAGAATCCAAAGCAGGCTGCAGGCTCTGAGCTGTCAGCACAGAGCCTGACATGGGGCTCGAACTCACTAACGGTGAGATCATGCCCTGAGCCAAAGTCAGACGCTTAACCGACTGAGCCACCCAGGTGCCCCTGTCATATGTTTAAAATAATGTTTATTTTATTTCTTCCAGCATTTCTAGGTCTGTAGTGGGCAGTTTGTTTTTGTTATGTTAGACCATTGTATTGTCAAAAGTCCCAATTGCCTTGCCAGTAATAGAGGAAAGTAATTTATTTACCTCATACAATTTTTAGGATTAATTGAGAAAATGTAATAAAGTACTTAGCATAGTACCTGATACGTAAGTGCTCAATAAATGTTAGTTATAATAATATTTTTTTTAAGTAAGCTCTATGTTCAATGCTGGGGCTTGAACTCACTACCCCCAGATCAAGATTTGCATGCTGTACTGACTGAGCCAGCCAGCCACTCCAGTAACAATCAATAATTAATTCTGATTGACAAGCTCTAGATAAGAATTCAAATCTGCATAAAGAAAATTACTAAAATGAATTTAAAAATTAATATTTTGGCCTCCTTTTAGAATGTAATATTGGCCCATCTAAAACTTAGCTCCTTTTTTGATAAAATGTGAAGATGTACAAAATTTACCATTTGAGTATCTACTATCTTGTATTTTACATCTTTGAGTGTCTTATGTTACTTTGATCCTACTCTGCTTAGAATGTGGGTGGGCATGGAACAGTATTTACAGATATTTGATGCCCGATTCAATTGAAATGTGTCTTTTTTTCATTTTACAGATAAATTTCAATTCAATTCTTTATAATGTACATAAAATTAGATAACTTGAAATTCATTTTATTAAGAAAAAATAAATCTCTCAGTCTTGTTCTAAAATATTTATTTATCAGCAGACATGAACTTTGAAAAACATTGCATGGATTATTAACAGGCTATCTGGTTCTATTATTTCCACTTAGGAATATAATTCATTTAAACAAAGGCATATCTGATTAAAATGCTGTGTAGAAGTGATCTCTTTTATGTTCTCAAAAAAGTGGCATGATGGAGGTAAAAAATAGTATTTTTGATCTGAGTTTTTATGTGAAATTGAAGGTGCTGCCATTCTTTTTGCTTCTGCTTTATAATAGACATTGTGTTTGTGATTCAGTCTGTGTGTGTATGTGTGTGTGTGTGTGTGTGTGTGTGTGTGTGTGTGTAGTCCCACTTTTGTTAATGTGTCTTCATTTCTCCGTGAAATGAAAGCTGACCTAGAACCATGGTCATTCCTGTGTCAAAGTTGCAACAACTGTGGTCACTGAGCAATTACTATGGCAATCTGACTGGTCCTAAAGGGATAGTTGTGTTAGACCAAGATCTAAAATAACCTGTAGAAGGGGAATGAACTGAGCTGTACGAGCTGAGTGAACTGTAATACACTTTGATCTTGTGTCACTGTTTAACCTGAACAACCAAATTTATAAACAAATAACTTATTCTTCAGAAGGATTAAAATCCTAGAAATCCTTTAAATGCTGTTTTTTTACGTAACTGCTTTTTCTTGACAATTTTAATACTGAAATATTGGTAGAACTCTAAGAAATGACATAGATGACTATGTGGTTTCTATGTTGAAATAAAGGGCTATTTTCCTTTTTTTTTAGAAACATCAACAATTTTTTGAACTGGTATGTAAAAAATGTTATTGGTTTTCTTTTTAAAAAATTGATCCTAAAATATTTATGAGGTGTGTAACTGATACAGATTATTAATATATAGCAGAAAATTTGAAAAAGTGATAAGGTATGTAGCAGTAGGACACGTATTTTTGTTCCTTTTTTTCTAGAGGGTAATAGATTTGTAATGATCCATCTACTTCTTCTCCTTCAGTCACATCTATAGTTCAGTTGTGAGATTTTTGTCTGCGGTTGAAATTACTCAGCTGGAAGTAAATGAATTTCCTGCTTTTTTCAAAACTTTTTGGTTATTTCTTTATCTCCATTTTTAAATTAATACACCAAACACTTGTTTTATACCAGGCACTGTGGTAGGTGGTAGGGGTACCTTATTGAACAAGACAATATGGGCTTCCTTGATGAGTTTCTATTTCTAGTTCTGGACAACTTTTTCCTTCTCTTTTCTTTCATTCTTGTATTTTCCTACTGTTTTCTTTCTGTACTCTTTCTCTTCCTTACCTTTATTTCTTTCCCTCATTTTCTTGCTTTTCTTTCTTTCTTTGTCAGGAAATTGCTAAAGGGCTTTCCGTTTTTGTTCAAGCTTGTCTAGGCTCAATAGATGAAACTCCTTTCTTTGCACTATAGTCTTTTCCCGTGGGAATTCAGGGACATTCATAACTTTTGGCCTGACTTAGCTGTGTCTGTATCTCCTCTGAGGAAAATTGGTTGCCAGCTGATGAGAGTATCATTTCCTCTACTGCCATGGAATCATACTCCTCTGCCTTTCATCGTGCTGCCAAACTTTGTGAAGAGTGAATCCTTTGGGGAAAGACATCTTCCTGTCTCTGTCTACAAGCAATCATTTTTTGTTAAAACCATTTTTAAAAAATTGGTTTTTATATCTATGTACCTAAATTTATCTCCAATTTGGTTCCATTAGTCGCAGAATAGTTTTACCTTGCTGGCTGAGTATTTTCATTTCTGCTGAACTTTCCTCAGTGATGATTACAGGGTATTTTGCAGCAGTATTTTTGGGAAAGAGGGGTGGTGATAGACAAAAGCCTAATATAAATTCAGATATGGCCATTGTCCTATTGCTTTCTGACACAATGTAGTAACAAATCAATGTAATCAGGGTCACAAATGACAGTAGATAAGGATAAGCAAGCTGGGTTTATCTGAAAGCACAGATGAATTAGAATTATGGGATTAAAATTGTCTTAGAGGAGTTCTTTTGATCCTTTTGGCTCTTTAAAGTTGAAAAGTAGAGGGGCACCTGGGTGGCTCAGGTGGTTAAGACTTCAACTCTTGGTATCGGCTCAGGTCATGATCTCACAGTTCTTGAGTTCGAGCCCTGCGTCAGGCTTTGTGCTGACAGCTCAGAGCCCGGAGCCTGCTTTGGATTCTGTGTCTCTCTCTCTCTCTGCCCCTCCTCTGCTCACACTCTGTCACTCTCTCTCTCAATAAATAAATAAATGTTTAAAAAATTAAAAAAATTTTAAGTTGAAGAGCAGAAATGTGATATGTTAGAAATCATACAGTCAATTAATGAGAGCTGGGGCTAGAACTCATATCTCAATTCCCATTTTTCCTTTTTTTTTAGATTAGATTAGATTAGATTTAATTTGATTTTTTGAGAGAGAGAGAGAGAGAGAGAGAGAGAGAGAGACAGAGGGAGAGGGAGAGGGAGAGAGAGAATCTTAAGTAGGCTCCATGCTGTGCATGGATCATGTTAGATCATGACTTGAGCTGAAATCAAGAGTCAGACGCTTAACTGACTGAGCCACCCAGGTGCCCCTTAAAGATTTATTTTATTTTATTTTATTTTATTTTATTTTATTTTATTTTATTTTAAATGTTTATTTTTGAGAGAGAGGGGTTGATGGGGCAGAGAGAGAGAGGGAGACAGAGGATCCAAGGCAGGTTCTGCACTGACAGGAGAAAGCCCGATGTGGTACTCAAACTTACGAATCATGAAATCATGACCTGAACAGAAGTCGGGTGCTTAACCAACTCAGCCACCCAGGTACCTCTACTGATTTTAATTTTAAGTAATTTCCACACCCAACATGGAGCTCGGACATACAACACCAAGATCAAGAGTCACATGCTCTACCAACTGAGCCAGTCAGGTGCCCCTCAATTCCCATTTTTCTTTTCACCCGGCAGGATATAGGAAGTAGGATATAGGGAAAATTTCCTTTTGGTGGCGAGTTATCATTTAATGGAAAAGTATTTGTCAAACCCACTGGGATTCAGACTTTCATACCGTTCAGCTGAGAATCAGAGAATCTAGTTGCATATGATCCTGTACAACCACCTGAGATGCTGAAAAGAACTAGTATAATAAAATGCCCCCTATGAATATTGAGTCTGTGTCTTTTAGCCCCTGTATCCATAGATGTGGGTGTATTTTATGTCTTGGCTATTGATGTTGTTTATTGCTTAGGAGAAACATGATTTTTCCCTAACCCCAAGTGTTGAGTTATAGGTAAAGTTGGAGAAGATAAATTTGCTTTTGGTCATTTCAGGGAATAAGTGATACAATGAAGAGTTCTGGATATAAAAACCATAGGAATAAGGAGTCAGAACTCCAAGTTCATCTACTTAATTAATTGTTATTTGGGGTGGCTTAGTACACTTGAATCTCAGTTCTGGAAGTCATTTTGACTGTGGCTTTCCACCCCCTAATCAACTAAGAATCATTTCTTCTCTGCTCCATTGATGTGGATATTAATTTTTATTGGTGTGGTAGCCAGGCTCCAAGATGGCCCCCAATGATCTCTTGCCTACTGGTAATCACAGCCTTGTATAGTCCCCTCCCAACATTGTATCAGCATTGGTCTGTGTGACCAATAGAATATGATAGAAATAATGATATGTCACTTCTGAGGTTACCTCATAGAAGACATTGTGGCTTCCTTCTGCCTTGTACTGTCGTCTTCATTCCTTCACTCTGGGGAAGACAGGTGCCAGCTCATGAGGACACTCATATAGCTCTGTGAAAGGTCCACATGGCAAGGAACTGAGACCTTCTACTCAACAGCTGGTGAGGAAAACCAGCTTTCTGCTAATAGCCATGTGAGTGAGCCATCTTGGGAGTGGATCCTCTAACTCTGGTCAAAGTTTCAGATAACTTCAGTACTAGCTGATTGTTGGAGTGCATGAGAGATCCTGCACCGGAGCTGCTTAGCTTAGTCATACTCAGATTCCTGACTCCCCAAACTGTGTAAATAATAAATGCTTGCTATTTTAAGTTGTTGTATTTTAGGGATCATATGTTACACAGCAGTAGATAGCTAATACAATTCACAAGGCAAAAGTTGAACATTCTCAATTTAAAAGCAATTATAATAACAATAAATATAGATGTTTGACCCTTATAAATAAATGCAGTATCTATACTTGGCCTGTGTCAGTATTTTCATTTTATTAAACTGGTAACAGGAATAGAAAAGTCAAATGATTTATATTGGAGGGAGTGATGGTAGCTAAAAATTGAAACATACTTTAAAAAAATTTTTTCTACTTCTCTTTGAACTATGGTTCTATTTTTTTTCTAATTTTTTTTAAGTTTATTTATTGATTTTGAGAAAGACAGTGAGCTAGTATGGGTGGAAGAGGGGCAGAGAGAGAGAGAGGGAATCCCTAGCAGGCTCAGCCTTGTTAGGGCAGAACATGATTCTGGGCTCAATCTCATGAACTGTGAGATCATGCATGATGTGAGCTGAAATCAAGTCAGATACTTAACTGACTGAGCCACCTAGGCACCCTGAACTATGGTTCTTTTAAAATACAGGTAAAGACTGGGGCGCCTGGGTGGCTCAGTCGGTTAAGCGGCCGACTTCAGCTCAGGTCATGATCTCGCGGTCCGTGAGTTCGAGCCCCATGTCAGGCTCTGGGCTGATGGCTCAGAGCCTGGAGCCTGCTTCCGATTCTGTGTCTCCCTCTCTCTCTGCCCCTCCCCCGTTCATGCTCTGTCTCTCTCTGTCTCAAAAAAATAAATAAAACGTTAAAAAAATTAAAAAAAAATAAAATACAGGTAAAGACTAAGTACAAAGTGACACCAACATATTCAAAAGAGAGAGTTATGGTTTGAGGACACTTTTATTTAAAGCGAAGTTTTCTCAGAGCTCTTTTTTTTTTTTAATGTTTATTTCTATTTATTTTGAGAGAGAGAATCCCAAGAAGGCTCCATGTTAAGCATGGAGCCCAACATGGGGCTCAAACTCACAAACTGTGAGATCATGATCTGGACTGAAATTAAGAGTTGGGCACTCAACCAACTGAGCCATCCGGGTGCCCACAGAGCTCTTGTTTTAATATTAAATCATTTCAAGTGGTCTGAGTCATTTTATCTTTACATGCAGGTCAATTATGCCACTTTCACTTAATAGATGTGAAGGGGGTTTCAATGGATAATTTAACTCAGGCCTGGATGTGAAAAAAAAAAATAATATATATATATATACACACACACACACACACACACACACACATATTATCAATTCAGCAAACATTTGTCAAGAACACCACTGCTGGTCAGGAGATACAAAAATAAATAAGGTATCTGTGCTTATGAATAGCTTATAGGTTAGTGGTGGGGAAGATAATGCAATAGTGCGGAAGAGTTCTGATACAGGATTCACAGGGAACAGGTAGATTTGGAGGAGTGCACTTAACCCAGCTTGGGAGTTCAGGGAAGACAAAGACTTTCTCAAAGGGGAACAGCTACTTTTTGTAGCATTTTGAATCTGTCTTGGCTGTTTTCTAGGCACCTGGGCGGTATAGTAACAAGATTGTATGCTGCCTGCCTATTATTTTTCACATATGGGTAAGGTGCTCTCTGTTTTTCTACGGAGACCATTATTCATTGATATATTATTCAAACTTTTTTTTTTAAAGGACTTCCTTTTTCTTTCAACCACACTAAATGGAACAGGATAGAGACATTAAGAAAAAGAAACCTTAAAATGCAAAACAAAACCCAGTAAAGAGAAGTGTTGGAAATATGAATTAGATTGAAACATACAATGTCAACCTGTATTCTTAGAAAACATACAGGGTGTAGGATTCTTTAAAAAATTTTGTTAAACAAATATTCTTAGCTATTTGTCATACATATTTTTAGCCACCAGTCAGTAAGAAATTTGGGTCAAAGTCCTGATTTGGCTTTAAAGGAAAGATTGCACCTGTGGATCAATTTAGTGGAATCTGGAACTTCTGTCAGTATGAGCAAGCAAATTTCAGACATTAGAGAACCAAAGGAACTTCCAACATTGTTTCCTGAATGAGGCAGTATGAATGAACAGGCTTTCATATCTTCATTTGGAACTCTGCCTGCAAATCACAAGTCAGCGGGCTCTTCGATCCAGAGAGGCTGCACAGTGCCTGGAGGCGCTTGCTGCTCGTGCTGTGGGATGGATGGGGTAAAAGAAGAAGGGAAGAGGGGGGCAAAAGATAAAATGAAGGAGAGTAGAAGAAGTGAAGAGGGAGAGAAAGAAAGGAGAAGGAAAAAGAAGAATTAATAACTATGGTTTGTTGTGCTGTTAGCCACTGTACTAAGTACTTTGCAGAACTGATCTCAGTCCTCACAACAGCCCTATCAGGTAGTTACTGGTAGTACGTACCTGTTTCACTGATTAGGATATTGAGGCCAAAAGAAGGTCATTTGCAAGAGTCATACCAGTAAGTAAGTAGTAAGTAGCATAGCTGTGATTTGAACTCAGGTCTGTCTGACTCCCAAATCCAGCACTCCTAACCATAATGCTGGGAAGGAAATAATATTCACCTACTGTGGTGTGAGAGAGGGTCACCTGGACTGCTCCATGGCTGGCTTTGGGATTTTTTTTTTTTTTTAAGTTTGTAGCCAAGTCTTTAACAGAATGAAGATCCCTTAATTGGATTTGCCTGTTATCCAATACTGCACACCACATCGCATGCTGTGCTTCAGTTCCCTACATGAATCAGTTAGAATCTTCCCATTTAGTCTAATGAACCCTAATTTCAGACAAAGGTAACTGTCACCTTTTGTTTCATCCTGTGCTTTTATTTTTCAAATACCAGAGCCGACCTCTGAACTCAATCTGCACTTGCCTATTGATGCATAAATATCTATAATATCACAGTAAATTAAATTCTATTTTAAAGGGTTTCTATTTAACAATCTGTCAGAACTTTCACAGTATTTGATTTCTGGTCTCCTTCGTCCAGTGACAGGTTTATCTCAATATGGCTTGATTAATGAAACCTTTTATTTGGTGTAAGCACACCTATTATTACCATAATCTCTTAATGCTTGCTTAGGCAACATTGAGGTCTGGTGGCAGGGACTCTCAAAACTTCTAGCTTCTTTAGCTCCACCAGAACATTGGGTGAGATTAACGGGCCGGGAGACTGATGCCCTCCTAATGGGAAGTATGGTAATGTTAGTGTCAGCTAAATGATATAGCACTCTGGCTCAGAGGCTTGGCCAAACTCCCTTTTAACCTCTAGGGTTTAAGAAATGTTTCGGACTTAGTGCCAACAAATCCGCCTTCCTCTCCGTTGCTACCTTGTCCTTGCATGTCAGTCATTGGGGGGCGTGGCTGACAGCTCCCTTGGTGGCCGGGAAATTGCAATGTGCACTGTGTAGCTGAAAACTGGGATGAAGTCTAAAATAAAAGAATATATTGAAAAAGAGTGTCTTAATGAAGCCAAGGGGCCAGGCACTAATAGCTCTTAAGAAATAGAAATGACTTTATGATGGATATTCCACAAGCAACCTTTACAGAAAAGAAGAGTGAAACTGAATTATGTTTTGTTCCTGACAAGTATTTACCTCGGAGAGAAGCTGCCATTACTGCCAGATTACCTCCTTCGCGTCCTACATGCTTCCAAAGCTCTGGGAAAAAAATATTTTGGATTTCACCTAGACTAAATGCTCTCACTCTGTTTTACTTGGCTATTAAATATTTAGTAACGTTAACAGTGAGACATTGAAAATAAAATGTGAAACTTGTTTGTGCTGCAGAAATTGTCTTCTCTGCAGGTTTTTTCCTTTCTAATATTTTCTGCACTGGTAAAATGATAGGCTTCTGCCATATATTATACTGTGCCTTTATTTGTACCCCTGTCTGCCTCTAATACTTAAAACATCTCATACTTTTTTTTCTTTTTCTTTTCAGTTTGTGGTCATTGTGGTTTTAAGTGCAATAAAATCCACCTGGAGAGTTTTGCTGTTTTTAACTTCCTGAGGTAGGAAAGACAACAAGGTAATATTGGTAAATATTACTCAAGGTCCTAACAATAATAAAATAAGATAAAAGAAACAAGTTTGTCTGTATTTAAAAAGAGCATTGTGATTGCTAAAATTCTTTGTTCAGACGTGAATAATTAGACAGAAAATAACCCCTGAAAACGATAGAAAGTAGTATTTGTTTATCTAGTGACTGTATGAACTTGATTCTTCATTTGAGTTTACAATTTGTTATTAAAATATATATGCTTATGTAGACTTTAAAATGCAGAAGTTCTCTTTCTGGAGTTTCCATAATGAAAAGGAAAACACTGTAGAAAGTATTTCTTTTAAAGTGGTGACATGAGATTTTTATTATCAATTTAGCTTTAACTGGATTAATTATAATATACTGCATAAATAAAGTATGGTTTAACTACTTTCAAAATTAGATAGATGTTTTAAGAATATCCATTCAATAAAATAAGGAAGCAGATAACCTGGTTCAATTTAAAATGATGCTGAAAGTCAATCAAATAATTATCAATTAACATAATTAATAATAAGGATCTTGTGTTCTGTTTGAAAACTATAGAACATTTTTCTTCATTAAAAATGTTCTTTTGCAAGAAAATATAGAAACCTTTCAATGAGATACTGGGTGGAGGATTATTATAATTCTCCAGCATGTTTCTTAGTTTTTAGTTTATTTCACATCATGCTTTTTAACCTTCGACAACAAATATTGTTGTACCATGAAGACAGCAAATCCAAACAATTACATATGTAGTCCAAAGGCATACACAAGAAAATCAATATTTGACATCTTTGCAACTCCCTCTTTGCAGTAGCGTTCAATAGCTCTTATTCATTATACACTTATATCTCTTTCAGATTCGCCTTTGTCACTGGAAACCCATTTTTTTTTCTCCTTTGACTTCCACATAACTTCTTTGCCCTGTACTTTTACAGATGCCTTCTGGCTATAAATACTAATGAAATCTCTTTGCTTAATTCAATTTTGCTGGTACACTTACAGTTATGACCTAACTTTCCCACGAGAGAGACTGATTGAACATTCCACTACCTTATGGATGGGAGCAAACATTCTTACAGAACTGGACTGACAATTTCCATAATTATAGAATTCACAGCCTAATGACCTTAAAAAACAATAAAAAGATCTCTTGTTAATTCCATTTCTGTTACTGACATTCAAGATATTTCATTTTTCACGGGACAACAAATTTACTTTTTTATTTTCCAAAGAGCAGTCTATCCTTTCCCCCCAGATTAAATTTTCTGAATATTGAAGTATTCCATTGAATATTTAGCATTTCTTTGTCTTTTAAAAGTTAGAATATTTATGATCCTTAGAATGCGTTTGACTGATTTATAGCAATCAATTATAAGAGTACGTTTTCAAATAGCCCTTTTAAAAATGAAGAATAGAATAATTAAAAAGATCACAAGTCCTCCCTTGCATATAATTATTTCATTATTTCATTACAGTGCAGAAATTATTTTTGCTGACTGTGAGCAATTTTAATTGAGCGAGATCTGTGTTAATATACGATAGCAAGCAGTTCTTCCTAAGAAATAAGATCACTAATTGCCTAAATTTTTATTCAGTACAGTGAGTCTTATGAGTCACATTGCAATATAAACCTAATCACTAGGTAGAGTGGGTACAATACCTTTTCTGTAGTATAGATATCCTAAAAGCATAACCTGCCTGCTAATTTATTCTTTCAACAGGTTTATTGCCTTATTAAGCATTTGTTTTGTAGAAAAATTTTAACCTATCTAGTTATCACAAAAACTATGCTGATGAAACATTAAAATTCAGACTCAAAGTCTACTAAAGCTAGCACAAGTAAGCAAAGCTAAAACACAGCTTCTTTCATTCTTCTTAAATACCAAAATGCTCAGCACCCTAGCACATATTCTGGAAGCTTTTGGCTTTACAAATAAAGACTACTCTTCAGATATGGAAATCTTGAGAGTAGCAAGATAGCCTGCTATTAAGTGAAGTTAAATTAAATGTTAACAATAACTATATTCTTGCAAAAATTTAACATTCATCATAAATATTATAGTATCTTTGGCGTATCTAAATATTTTATATGTATCTGAGATATTTTCTTCCCAATAAATATTTTACATATGTTTTTTGTTATGAAAGAATGAATGAACAAATTGTAATAAAATTAATCAGAACACTATCTTAATAAAGAGACTGTTTTGATCAAACCCGAGTAAACATTTAAAAAAGTATATTTGTTTTTATGTATAGTTTAGTATTAAATATACTGTTGAAGGTTTAACTTAGACCTTAACCACAAAGTACTGTATTTGAGTGTATTCTTAGTTTATATATAATTTTTGAAAGTGGAAACAAAATATTGAAAAACTCAATGATATTTATGGGTAAATTAATTTATTCATTCAACAAATATTTAGTAAGCATTCTGTGTGCTAGATAGAATTCTAACATGCTAATACTACTTTCCCGCACCCTTCCAAAAGGAGTGCTAACATATTTGCCTTCTTTGCCTGCATTCAGGTATGTTTGCTGCTAAACGGAGAGGCTGACCAGATTCGTATTTAACCACCAATGTAGAAATCACAGAGTTGTTTACAATTCTAATTTGTAGATTCTAATATTTAATGTGTTAGCAGTGACTAAAACTTTTTGGAAATCTCTAAGAAATAAGTTACTATTGAGAAGAGAACAATTTTTTTATTTGGAACTTTATCACTGGAGGCCAAGAATTATGTGTGTTATGAAGTGTCAGATAAACTGTTGGCTATAGAAAGAGGCTTTCTTCTGGTGAAGAAGTTCTAGTGGGAGCGTGATGTGATCTAGAAGAATAAGAACTAGACTCTGCAGAGTCCTGGGTTCTGCTACTGCTTTCTGTGAACTAGCTGTAAGACTTTGGGCAAGTCTTGAAACCTTACTGGACCTTAGTTTCCAGATCTGGAAAATGTTAATGATAATCCTTTCTCTGCCTCCTCATAAGAATGCTGTCACGATTAAAATAGTAGCTTCCTCCTTTGTAAATTGAGAGTTGTAAATTAGAGCAATTCTTAACCGGGGCAGTCCAAGAATCCCCATGAAATTTTGCAGATTTGTATGTATATGTTCATTTGTACATCTTTCTGAGCATGAGGTCTGTAGCTTTTGTCAGATTCTCAAATTGGCAAGTGACCCAAAGAAGGTTAAGAAACACTGGATTTGAGAATCTCTAACATCCTTTCTACTCTTAAATTCAAATTTCATTCTCCCTCTCTGAATAATATATATGAAAGCACTTTGAAAGACTGCTAAACAAATGCAAAGTATCATTCTCCATCTCTCTTTATGGATGTAGCCTATGTAAAAGTCATAGCCTTACTTGAAAAGGTGATATTATATTATGTTGCATGGATTATTGAATAAACATATTGCCTGGGGGAAGTCCTCAAATACAAGGTTCGGTATTGGACCCCTAGGAGAATTAGAGTGTGTCACAGAGGTTCAGAGAAAATAGAAGGAAATCTAGGTGAGAGTGCAAAAATATTTTAACATAGATTTAGTGGAGTTTAGTGGGGAAGCTCTAAACTAGTAATTAAACTAGCATGAGGCTATTGATCTAGTTCTAGTCTGGATTTTGACACCTATAGCTGTGTCTCAATTTCTTCTACTCTAAAATGATTTTACTAATTCATACTTCACAGGATTTGGGGGAAATTAAGTTATTTAGTTAGATTAAATTACTTAGTATAGGTGAAAGTGTTTTTAGTCAACTGTACAGTGTTACAGAAAAGCAAAAGTTTTCTATTCAAAGGAGGAAATTCCCACTATTCAGGATTTCCTGATTATGGAGGGGAGTCACGTTAGGGAGGGCACATTGGGTTAGACTACTCTTCACCAGTCAAAAAAACCTGCATAAGCAGAAAGTTGTGTTGTTGGTTTTTTTTTTTTTTTAATTTTTAAAACACGCTTATTTTTGAGAGAGAGCAAGAGCACAGGGGAGGTGCAGAGAGAGAGAGGGAGATAAAGGATCCAAAGTGAGCTGTACATGGACAGCAGATGTGGGGCTCAAACTCACGAACCATGAGATCATGACCTGAGCTGAAATCAGAAGTTTAACCGACTGAGACACTCAGGTGCCCCGGAAGGTTTTTAATCTAAGCAATCATTGACATGGGTTTCAGTTTACCTCTTTTTTTTTTTTTTTTTGGATTTGCATCAGAACGGAATGAAAAGAACATTTGGTTCTAGAACTTGTTTGCTTTCTTACTGAGAGTATGAGTTTGTAGGTAGAGATAGAGATGGGATTTCATGAATTTTTATATTCACAGCCCTATGCAGGTACTCAATGAAGTCAATTCCATTGAATGCCCTTGGGCTGGTTACTTTCTCTAAGCGATGTTTCCTCTATTTGTAGGGATAATAATAATTAAAAAAAATCCAGGCTACCATTTATTGAGTACTTTGTACCAAGTACGTTACATATGTTATTTTGTTTTAGCTTCACAGCAACCCTGTGAAATATATCCCCATTTAAAGATGAGGACTCTGAAGTTCACACAAGATAAGTGACTTAATACTAATAACATAACTGCCTTACAAATTTATTGGAAAGATAAAATTATGTAATGTACTTGATCATACTTTAAAAACTATTTAGGCTACATAAATGTAATGATGCTACTACTGCTTTTTGTTTTTTGATCCTTTTGTCAGTTGCTCTAGCTTCAAAGAGTTATACTTATCAGTAAACATCTCCCCATTGAATCAAGAGGGTTCTTTGACAGAAGATTTAAGGTACATTGTGTCCCAGAAATGCAGATTTGGTGATGGAAGAAAATGGTTTTTGCTAGGTTATTTTTTCTAATGTTTATTTATTTTTGACAGAGAGCAGGGGCGTGGGGTAGGAGCAGAGAGAGAGGGACAGAGGATCTGAAGTCCGCTATGTGCTGACAGCAGCAATCCTGATACGGGGCTAGAACTCATGAACTGTGAGATCATGACCCTGAGCCAAAGTGGGACGCTCAACCAACTAAGCCACCCAGGTGCCCCTATTCCTACGTTATATTTGATTGTGACACACCTATTATGTCACCAAATAGCTGCTGCTGGGAGCTGAAAGAGAGAAGGAAGAAGCAGAACCATGAATGGTTGATGAATAAGACCCTTTGTAAATATTTTGCCTGGAGCTCCCCCCACCTCCTCACTATTCAAATAGATTAAGATCATAAAAACCAAGACATTCAGACCTAAAGCTAAGATTCAAGGTTGGAGTATCATCAATTTTAACTGGTAAGTGTAAAACTAGTAATCTTTGTGGGACCAAGGCTGTGAGTTTGCTCTGAATATCTTGGTTTTGTGGAGCTGAGATTCATATTCACTATAAATATGCAACATTGAAATACTTTAAAGCTTCATAACATAACAAACACAGACTTATAATTATAGAAAGGCACTAACTACCAGCCTGTCATTAGAGGAAGGAGTGGTAAAGTCAGGTTAGAGAAAAACTGCTGATTATCAAGGAGAGTTACCTTTTATTTCTGACAACTTATTTCTCCTTGGTTTTAAAAATACCTTTTTATGAAACAATTTGATTTTGTGCAATTTTTTTCTACTTAAAAAATTTATTAGGCGACCTGGTAGAAGAATTTGATCCTTTATTGCACCTCTACACATTCACTAATAATGATGGAAGATTTTTTGGTTGTCTAGTTTATCTGAGAGAGAAATGAGACACACCATAAGAGAGGGTGGGGAATCTGGGCTCAGTGCCCAGGATTTTTCTTTGCTATTTGGATCACTGTGTTTGCTAGAATATTTAATTAATCCCACTCTTGGAGTAATGCTTATTGCTGATGGCCATTGCTGAACTGAAATATTAAACCATATGTAATATATCTCCAATAAAATTTAGATTTAAAAGCCCTAAATGATGTATGTATTTGACAGTCCTTAATGAAAACTGACTAAAGGAATTTCAGAGAATGGATAGGCTTAACAGTAACTTCTTTTCATTCATGTGGAAGCAAGTTCAGGATTATAAAATTAAACATAGGGAATTAGCGCAATATTTGGAGTAGGATTGTACCAATTCTTGAATATATAGGTTGTTGTTGTTGTTTAAGTTTTGGCTCTTCTCCCATATCTCTGGTGAAGGCCTTTCCTGAAGTTCTTTAAGACCAGTTCTTTTTGGAGTACATTTTACCCATAGTTAGACCATCAGGGGATTCTCTGATAATTCTCTTTTGAGTAATTCAATACATGGCATGATTTTCTCTTATTATTGAACCGATGCCTCAGCAAAGGGTTAGAGGAATTCTGCTGTTTGTAGCAAAAATCTTGTGCCAAGAGCATTAACCTTGAAGTTCTATACACTTTGCAGGTCAGGCAATTACCACAGTTATCCTATTTACTTATTTAAGGATGTGGCAAGAAGAGCTTCCAAAAAATGGACTGATAAATGTGACTGGAGGGGAAAAAATCAATTTCTTTTTTTGAAAGGATAGATCCAGAATTGTAATGATGGAAAGAATTCTAAGATTCAGTTAAAATGTCTCTTGAACAGGTCAGGACAAATAGCCTGACGTATTGGAGTATGCCTGTGCAGTCAAGAGGGATAGAATGCTTGAAATGAGACAGTACTTAAGAATTTGATCAAATCCATTGGTCTTCAAACTTTGTAAAGGCTTGAGTTCCTTTATTCAAACAAAATCTCATATACTTAATATGTAAAACAGGTTTAAGGGGAGCTATTCTCCTTGAAACTGAAGAGGTCACACCTGTTCATATGCTTTGCCTTCTTCCTTCCTTCTGAACTTTGAAAATCAGTCATCTAATCCAACTCTCTCATTTGACAAATATGAACATTCATTTCCAAGAGGAGTGAAGTGATTTGTCCAAGGTTGTATAATAAAAAAGTGTCAGGGTTGATTCTCAGACCAGTGCTCTGCTCTATTATGTAACTTTGTACTTGAGACACTCTGCTTCTTGCTTGGAACTTGGGGAAGAGAGCAATTAGGGAATACTAGATAAAATACTAGGGAATACTAGGGAAAAGTAATATGATTGTGAAGACAAGTGGATAACACGGGTCACAAATACTGTTCTCTGAGCCTAGAGCTCAACCATCTGTAGGACACCTATTTGTTGATTGTCTGTTATGTACAAGGAATGGCTTGAGGCTACAAGGAAGTGCAAGATTCCACAATAAAAGAAGAAATAATGTCTTTACTATTCTTTGCCTTATATTTTCTCCTTAAAAATGTGAACAAGTGATGGGATGCCTGGGTGGCTCAGTCAGTTAAGCCTCAGACTTAGGTCATGATCTCGCGGTTCGTGAGTTAAAGCCCCACATCCGGCTCTCTGGTGTCAGTGCAGAGACCACTTTAGATCCTCTGTCCCTCTGTCTCTCTCTGCTCCTCCCCTGCTTGTGTTCTCTTTCTCTCAAAAAATAAATAAACATTAAAAAAAATAAATAAGAATGTGAACAAAGTGATAATTTAGAGAATACATATCAGATATTCACCACATAGGCATAGACTGTGGAGACAGACCACATGGTTTGGAAGTCTGTCCCCGACACTTACCTTGGGCAAATTACTTAACTTCTCAGTACTTCAGTTTTCCCATCTGTAAAGTAGGAATAATAAATTACCTGCATCATAGAATTGTGAGGGTGAAATATGTACTTACATATAACTTAGAAAGTACCTGGCACCTAGTAAATACTAGGTGAATCTTAGTTATGATTATCATATCTTATGTCACTCAGAACGACAATTTAAGGGTCTCCTCTCAGTCAGTGTTTTGGTTTTGTACTTCTTATGCATATTATTAAAGAAATAATATGGAAATTATATTCTGAATATCTAAGTTACCAAAGCATTATCAATTCAATTTGGTAATCTTCATTTCTTATTTTATGCAGTGGTGTGTTTAATGCTATGTACTTGTCTTAGTAATTTTGGGCTACTATAACAAAGTACCACAGACAGGGGGCCTGTAAACAACAGAAATTTATTTCTCACAGTCTGGAGGTTGGAAGTCCAAGATTAGAGTTCTGGCATGAATCCTTGCGAGGGCCCTCTTCTGGGTTGCAGACTGCCAGCTTCTCATTGTACCTGACATGGAGGAAAGAGCAGAGAGATGGAACAAGTTCTTGTGTCTATTCTTCTAAGGGTGCTAATCCTACTCATGAGGACTTTACTCTTATGACCCAGTTACCTCTCGAAGGCCCCTCCTCCTAATACAGTCACATTGGGGGTTTAGGATTTCAGCGTATGAATTTTGGGGGAACACAATCATTCCATTTATAATAATTCTTTAAGTTTAATGATAGTTCTTATACTATATATACTACATGCAGTATGATATACTTCACTTATTCATGACTCCTAAGATGCTTTGTACATCTTAAAAGGGAATCTTGATAATTAGAAATATATGGCACTTGCCAGTGATAACCTTGTACATTACTTATTCTTTTCAATACATATGCTATCTTCTCAAATAAAAAGTAATACTGTGGGCACGGACAAGGTCATATGTTTCTCTTCATGTTTCTAGAGTGTAGCCTTGTTCCTTGCACATAGAAGGCAATCAACAGATGTTTGCTATGTCATGAGTTCTGCTGTTAATGACATCTCTTCTCAATTTTAGTTTTTCTTTTTCTAATTTTAAACTGTCAGCCTAATTATAATATCTTTTATACTAATTTTTCTTTGTTCCACTGGATCTGAGGTTCATAAATTTGTTGAACCATGAATAAAAGCAAAAAGCTAGCACATGTAGGTAAGAGCCATATGCATTGCTTTAATGAATAGTCATAGTGACATATGGAGGAGGACTGCCTGATTAATTATTGGATTTGATGGAGTTGCTGCCTGCCTGAATGAGTTAGTCCAGGGGCCAATTTATAGTGGCAAAATTCTGTGATGGGCTGGTCTGACCGATAAACAAAGTAAATAAATGAACCAAGTTGACTCAGTAGCCCAGATAATTTGCTAGATTAGCATGAAAATATTATATTGCTTCTTAACAAGAAGATTTGCCTACATTTTGGAATTATGTAGAATTTCATGGTGAGATCCCATTTACATGTGTTTTCAATAACTTAAACATTTTTTAATGTTTATTTATTTTTGAGACAGAAAGAGACAGATCATGAGCAGGGAAGGGGCAGAGAGAGAAGGAGACACAGAATCCGAAACAGGCTCCAGGCTCTGAGCTGTCAACACAGAGCCCAACGCAGGGCTCGAACTCACAAACCATGAGGTCGTGACCTGAGCCGAAGTCAGACACTTAGGTCTGAACCACTCAGGTGCCCCGTGTTTTCAGTAATTTAATAAATTTCTTCAACACATATAAACAGAATGTTTTAGTTCTTTAGAACCAATGGTGTGACTTGTCAGTCATGTTAATAGTCAAATAAACAGGTGTTTTTTAGACTTTTTTTTGACTTTTTAAAGTAGTGAAAACCATGAGTACTAGGGAAAACAATTTAAATTCCACAGGATATAAATTGAAAAGTGTTTTCTTCCTGCCACTGCTAACTCCCTTGTACTTTTTTCCTAACAATAAACAGTGTTACACATTAAAAAAATACTCTTCCATGAGGGTTGATGGGGGTGGGAGGGTCCCCAGAGGTATTGAAGAAGGCATCTTTTGGGATGAGCACTGGGTGTTGTATGGAAACCAACTTGACAATAAATTTCATATATTAAAAAAAAAATACTCTTCCAGGGGCTCCTGGGTGGCTTAGTCAGTTAAGCGTTGGACTCTTGATTTTGGCTCAGGTCATGATCTCACGGTTCATGAATTCAGCCCCAAGTTGGGCTCTGTGTTGAGCATGGAGCCTGCTCGGAATACTCTCTCTCCTCTCCCCTGCTTGCTCTCTGTATCCTTCTCAAAAAAAAAAAAAAAAAAAAAAAGTAAAAAATAAAAAAGAATTCTTCCAGATATTTTTTGTGTATTTATACAAGCAGGATCATATTTACCTATATTCTTACAATATGCTTTGTTCCCTTAACAACATATCATAGACTTCTTCCCATATCAGAACATATAGATCTACCTCATTAAAAAATAATTGTGTAATATTCATCTCTATGAATGTATCAAAAGTTACCAACTTCATGTTAATGGACAGTGTTTTGCCATTACAATCAATGCTTCAGTGATCATCTTTTTTTTAATTTTAGTTTTAATTAATTTTTTAAAAATTTACATCCAAATTAGCATATAGTGCAACAATGATTTCAGGAGTAGATTCCTTAATGCCCCTTACCCATTTAGCCCATCCCCCCTCCCACAACCCCTCCAGTAACCCTCTGTTTGTTCTCCATATTTAAGAGTCTCTTATGTTTTGTCCTCCTCCCTGTTTTTATATTATTTTTGTTTCCCAGTGATCATCCTTTAAATAACATCTCTGTGTGCTGGTGAGATTTATCTGTAGGATAAATTTCCTGAAGTACAATTGGGCAGAAAGAAAGTGCATTTGGGGCACCTGGGTGGCTCAGTCAGTTGAGTGTCCAAATCTTGATTTCGGCTCAGGTCATGATCCCAGGGTTGTGGGATCGAGCCCCACGTTGGGCTCTGCACTGACAGCGAGGAGCCTGCTGGAACTTTCTCTCCCTCTCCCTCTGCCCCTGCCCTGTGTGCGCTCTCTCTTTCTCTCTCTCTTTCTCAAAACAAATAAATAAACTTTTAAAAAGTGCATTTGAATTTTAAATAGATATTGCCAACTTACTCAAAATAATACATAAAAATGTCTGTTTCCTTATTTGATGTTTTGCTAACAGTTTGTTTAAAAATTTTTATCTTTTAATAGGCATTTAGTTTTTCTGCTGCTCATTATTTCTGCTACCCAAATGTCTTTGGAGAACTAGCTCTTTCCCACGTAGTTGATGGGATTCCATTAGGAATAGGCCAGGTGACTCAGTTTCTGGCAATGAAGAGCATCAGTTCTTCCTGATAACTAATGACTTGTTTTTTTTAATGCCTTTATTTTTTACAGTTTTATTGAGATATAATTGACGAAATTGTATGTATCTAAAAGGTATAGTGTGGTGACTTGATCGACATATGTATGTGTAATGATTATGGCAATCAAGTTAGTTAACACATCCTCACCTCACATAGTTACTCTTCCTAATAACATTGTTGTCTAGAGGAGGAAGAGCATGACCTAAGTTGTTCCAATGCCCAAAACTCATATGGGAGCACCAGAAGGAGGCACTCTTTTGCTGGACTGAAACCTGGGAGAATGTTGGCATGAGTTGCTGGCTGGTACATTGCCTTCTTGTTGCATACCAGTGAAGTTGAAACAACAGTGAAGTGTGGTGGAGCATACAGCTGAGAAATGGAGGCAGATGTTGCCTTCTAGATCAAGTTTAGATGAAAGTCAGAAAAATCTACCTCTACACATTCACAAGTGCATGGGGACATTTGCCCTAAATTTTGACATTTTTCTTAATGATGATTGTCAGGAAATATATTCTCTTTGGCACCTGTTTCTCTATCCCAGCCTGTTTGGTTGTTGTTGTTGCTGTTGTTGTAGTTGTTTGTTTTAACTGCCTATACCCTAGAAGTGAGTTTGTGTGACATTAGACTTACCACTCTTTTCTCTCTGGGCCTGTTTTCCTCATTCAAAAAAAGCAATGGGAAGTAGAGGGTAGGCATGATCTAAGGTAACTTTCAGCTCTGCCATTCTGGTTCAACTGTGTTTCCCTGGATTCTGATCCTATAGGTGCCCAGGAGAGTATCTAGTCTGGTTGTTTTTCTCCAGGTGTCTTAGCTTTAATTTGAGTGCCAGCTTCCAGCCTTACCTGTTTCAGTTCTGCTCCTGCTGCTGTTCCCTGGCTTTCTAGAGTATCCCAGTACAGAGAGTAAAAGTGAAGTCTCAAGACCAGCCAGGCTCCTGGCTTCATGTCATAGCTCTACCACTTATTGGTCACATGACCTTGGTCAAAGTACTTCACTTTTCCATACCTCAACTTCCTCCTCTTTATAAAGGTTCTTGTTAGTGTTAAGGGGATTTTAGATGTAATACTTTCTCAGTCTGTTTTTTTTTTTTAAGTTTATTTATTTATTTTGAGGCAGAGAGCACAAGTGGGGGAGGAGCAGAGAGAGGAGACAGAGAATCCCAAGCAGGCTCTGTGCTGTCAGTGCAGAGCCTGACACGGGGCTCAATCTCACAAACAGTGAGATCGTGACCTGAGCCAAAATCAAGAGTCTGATACTTAACTGACTGAGACACTCAGGCACCCCAATACTTTCTCAGCATCCAAATACTTTATCACAACACCCAAATCTAATTCAGGTTCTGGTACATTTTATGTTCTTAAAACTGTCAATTCTTTTTTGCAAAGTACTTCACATTAGCAAGTTGAGTAATTCACATTGGCAGATACAAAAACAACAGTGAAGTCCAAAGAGATTGAAATGACTTGCTTAAAGTCACACTGAGAGTAAATGACAGAGTCAGGATTCAAAATCAGATTTATTGGCTCCAAATCTCTGTGCTTCTCACTATTCTCAGCAGTGATAACCCATATCTTATTTATTGGAGGACTTTAATACTCTCCTGATGCTTATGGAGATGTCCATCCTCCACCTTGGAATCTAGTTGGCTTGTTCTTTCTCAGGCAGGCATGTCTTAATGGGTTTCCTCTTCTTAACCCACCCGTTCTGTTAGATAATCAAATAAAAATGTATCCTCACCTTCCCCAGAAAGAATTAGGACTAGTATTAAATCTGGACACTACTGTACTTTCAGAGCCTTTGTTTTCCAAGGCAAAATGGTTAGTGGAAAGCTAACTGGGTCTAGTTCTGATCCATTAATTCTTTCCTTTAGTAATTGTATGGCCTTGGCCAACTCAATTAATTTCTCTGGGCCTCAGTTTCTTTTATTTGTCAAGTAAGGATAATAATGTTACTAATATCTGCTTTATAAGATAACTGTGATGCTGGAGGTAAAGTATGGTAAGTGCTTGGTTATAGTACACATTCAATAAGTCACTGTTATTGTCAACAATAGTTATTTCAGCTTGTGGGAGACTGAGCTGTTATGGCCCTAAAGAGATTTGATATTATTTGGGGGCTACTCTCTGAGTATATAGTCTTTCAGTTGTGTTTGGGAGAGGATGGGGGAAGAGAGTAGTCTGGTGAGAAGGGCACACATTTTGGATTTAGGTAGTTCTATATTTGGATCTGATTGTGGCAGTTACCAGTTGTGCAAACAGGCAGGTTATTTAATCACTTTGAGCTGCAACCTCTTCATTTGAAAACCAGGGAAAATAATGCCAATTTCACAGAGGCTATTGAAGCAACTGAAATAGCATATGTAAAGCATGGCAGTGATTTTAAAAATTATTTGTCCTTAAAAAAATAAAAAAAATAAAAAATAATAAAAATATTTGTCCTCCATAAGGCATTGTTAAAGAATGTCCCAACATTATATGTCATTGTGTTCCTCTTTGTGCTATTAGCACTTAGTGCTGCTATCACGTGGTAGGAACTAAAAAAATATTTGCTGAGCTCTCTAAAGATCTCTAATAAAATCTTTGAAAAAGAAAAAAAAATATTTGTTGAACTGAATGGGCCCTTGAGTTGAACAGTAAAAACATTTTACACCCAAAGTTGTTTTTTTTTGTTTTTTGTTTTTTGTTTTTTTTTTTTTAAGAAACTGATATTTATTTTCTATCCACCTTATTTCCACATTCTGTTTTGGAGCCTGTAGAAGAATTGCTTAACACCACCCGTGTTGTTCTTACCCATTCAATGGTCTGAGAATGAGAGCTGCAGACCATTCTTCAGTGGCAGACTATGGGCTCTGGTCTGCAGTATGGAACTGCTGGATGGGCACAGAGGCCACCTGCATGCCTTCAGACCAGTCTGCAACCTGAGCTCGATAGCAGTAAACTCAAGCAGTTTGCTTGGGCTAGAGATGTCCACTCACCCTGAAATTCCTCCTTGGTCATGGCCTCTTCAGCAGTGGCCTGCTCTTTCTTTTCTATCTCTTTAGAATCTCTGTAGAAATAGATCAGGCATGATCTCCCATGGGTGTGCATGAGGGATGGTGGCACAGGTGCACAGAACTTCCCGCACCATCATGTACCACACGAGCCCCACTGAGCTCCCTTGTTGTTGCACAGGATAGCAATGTGCACATAGCATGGGGAAGAGTCTGTGATACACAGAGCAGTGGTTGGCAGGTTAACATAAGATGCCTCCATGGGAGGCTGGTGGTCAGCCCTGGGCTCAGTAACCACCAGAAGATGTGGTTCTTGGAAGTCTGCCTGGATCTGGTTATTGAAAGTTGTGGGAGTGAAGTACCCAGCAGTAGGAGTGGCTACAGTGGCACCAGCAAAATTCAGGACAGCCCACTGGCCGGTGTTCCTGGAGGACGTGACCCTGACACCAACTGGGTTTTCAATGGTAACAATGGCACAAGCCATCAGTGGGAGCTTCTTCCAGGTCCCCTTCAGATTTATGATGTAGATGCCATCACTTTAACTTTTGTAGACGTACTGTTCCATTTGGAAGTCAGAGTTGGTGCCACCTAAGTAGGTTCCTGCTGCAAGGAATTTAGGGATATCCTCTTCCTTCATTTGTAGGACATCAGGGGCTCTGGGCACTGTAAAAGTTTCCCTTTAAGTTATTATGGGACCCTATGTCCACACCATGTGGACCCCTGTCTGGGTGGTGCAGAGTAGCATACCTAAAGTTTGATCACTGATACGCTCACTCATCTGTGGCTGGAAATCCTAAAAAAAAGATAAAATAAAATGTTAAGGGAGTTATTATGCTGAGTAAAACACCCAGGCTTAGGAACTAGTGTGCATAAGACCTCAAATTTCTTTCTGGCTCTCAATATGAGAGTCATGATTGTTTCCCTTGCGTCATCCTCTGCATGTGGCTTTTCATCTTACATTCTGGTTTTGCTCCAGGAGACTACACTGTCTTATGCCAGGAACCTGATGAAAGGTCACACTCAGAATGGCCAGGCTGGGAAGAGCTCACTTAACAGCATAGGTCTCTAACTACATTCTCTAGTGCTCTACCTCAGTGAGGTAAAAGCAAGAATGAAAAATTCCAAAGAAGCCTAAAATTTAGATTTTGTCCTGAGAGTATAACTGGAAAGTTTTTTGTTCTGAGTTGTGTAACCAGGAATGGGTGAGTTTCTGTCATTTCCCCACCAAATAAAAAGGAATTTATGACGAATCATTGTTAAATACAGTGATGTGGACTTATTCTTTCCAGCTTAGTGTGACCCATCCCAACCTTTTACAGCCAGTTTCTTTAAAGACAGCATGAGAAACCTCAGTGTCCTCTGGAGGTGTTTGTAAATGGATGCCAGCCCAGCCTTTATTACACTGGGTTTATACATCATATAATTGCCCATCTTGATATACCTCTTTCAGAATCTGCTTGAGCAAGGGCAAAATGAGTTGAGGATTGTCTTTTGCTGCAAATCCTGATCTTTGGTATTTTTTGGTTGACAATGCTTTTATCTTTTTCCATGTTGTCCTTGGATTTCTTGAAGTTTCTCTTTTTTTCAGTCTTTTTTTTTTTTAAATCTACATACATTATGTCGACTTAGGTTGTTATTCACCTAAATTCAATTCAAAGTACCATGGCAAAAATTTACTGAGCACTTGTTCTATATAAAGCATGGTGGAGCTGTTTTTTAAAGCTTCAACACAGAGTCTTTAGAGTTGCGGGATCCAATAGGGTAGCTATTATTGACATGTGGCTATTTAAACTTAAATTAATTAAAATTAAATGAAATAAAGATTTTATTTCCTCAGTTTACTAGCCATATTTCAAGTGCTTCATAGCCAAATATGGCTAGTGGCTACTGTATTGGGCATCACAGATAGAGAATGTTTTCATCATTATGGAAAGTTCTCTTGGACAGTGCTGTTATTATAGAGTTTCAGTTATATAGGACTTCAACTCACTACTTGTCTTTCATTTATGAGATAGTCAAAAACTCATATCTTTCAATGAGAATGTTTTTTAGCAATTCAAATAACACTTATTGAATTTTACTGTTAGGTACTATGGGAAATAAAAGGAAAAATAAAATATGTTTCTTGTCCTCAAGGAACTTAAAAAACATATATGTATCTTAAATTTAATGTTTTTTAAATGTTTATTTACTTTTGAGAGAGAGAGTGAGCAAGTGATCATGAGTGGGGAGGGACAGAGAGTGAGGGAGACAGAGGATCCAAAGCAGGCTTTGTGTTGACAGCAGACGGCCCTATATGAGGCTCGAATTCACAAACTGTGAGATCATGACCTGAGCTGAAGTTGGACACTTAACCAATTGAGCCACCCAGGTGCCCCAGTAACTTAAAATACATGGAGGAAAACTGGCACATAACACAACTAATGAGATTAATAGGGTAGGATATGCAAAGTGATGTAGTAGAGGCATAATCAAAGTACAATGGACTCGTTTGAGGAGGGATTTCTTTTTTTTTATCATTTTAAAAACATTTATTTATTTATTTTGAGAGAGACTGAGAGTGAGGGAGAGGCAGAGAGAGAGAGAGAGAGAGAGAGAGAGAGAGAGAGAGAGAGAGAATCCCAAGCAGGCTCCACATTATCAGCATAGAGCTCCACTTGGGGTTTGAGCTCATGACCCGTGAGATCATGACCTGAGCCGAGATCAAGAGTCCATGCTCAACCAGCTGAGCCACCCAGGTGCCTCCGCATTAGAATCTTCATTTGGAAGGGGGCGTTTAGAAAGGAAAGGGCATCAGGAAGGCAGAAAGTCATTTTAGGTGGCAAGGGAAGAATATGAGTAAAGACATGGAATAGGGAAAGCAGTTTTGTCTAAGGCAGGTAATATGGCATAGAGATTAAAAGCATAACCTCTGGGGACAACCTGTCTGGGCTCAAAAACCTGGCTTTACTTCTTTTTAACAAGTAGATTCATCTTTCTAAGTCTGTTTCTTCATCTGTAAAATGGAGCTAATAGTAAAATAGTAGCTATCTAACAGAGAATTTGTAAGGATTCAATAAGATACTGTTTTTGGAGACTTGGCACAGTGCCTGGCTTATATCAGACCACTAGGGGAGGAACTGGGGGAAAGTGAGTTTGCAAATAACAGAGTCTGCCAACAATGGCTGAATTTAGTGGCTGAAATAAGATAGAAGATAATTTCCCTTTCAGTTAAAAATCTAGAGGTAGGCAATCCAGAATTGATAGGTTGGCTCTCCTCCACAAAGTCGTCAAGGACCCAGTTCCTTCTAACTTTCTGGTACACCATCGCTAGGGCGTGGCCCTTGTCATCAAAGTCCAGGATGGAACTTTAGTCATGATATTCATGTCCCAATCAGCAAAATAAGTAGGCATCCTTTGTCTCTTATGGTTCCCAGAAGTTGAAACCTGACATTTCCACTTGCATATCATTGGCATGAATTCAGTCACATGGCCACACCTAGCTGCAGGGAAACTGGGAAACGTCTTTTTTCTGGGTGGCCTTTTTACCAGCTAAAATTTTTATTACTAATAGAAGAGGGGAAATGGATATTGGAGGATATTAGCAGTCTCTGTTACAAAGAGGGACAAGAATGAAGCCAGATGACAGAGATCTTCTATGCAGTCTAAGGAGTTTGTACTTTTATTGCTTGGGCTCTGTGGAGCTACTGATACTCTCCACATAGGGAATTAATACAATTAGAGGCTGTTCATGTAATGGACTTGGACGCGGTTCCTCAAATCAGCAATACTCACCCCAGAAATACTCAGATACTTGCAAGAACAGTTACTCTCAATTAAAAAAAAATTCACCTTGAGCTTCTAACAGTCTTTCCCATTCTCCTTCCTCTTTAAGGAAGGAATGAGGTAACCTGAGGGGAGGAAATGTGAGAAGGCAATCCTTCCACCTGGCAGCTCTCTTTTAGACTTCCTCCAGTGCATCATTGGCGCTCTCAAAATGTGCTGAGAATGGAAATCAGTTCTTTATATGGGCAGGTGCCAAGCAAAGGGAATTGGTATCTTATTATCAGGATATCGTGCTCTTTCTCTGAGTACTTTGTGGTTACCCTAGACACTGCACTGTTGATGGGGTACCCGACTAGATTCTAAGCAGCTTGAGGACAGAATTCAGGTATTGAGTCCATATCTTCTGCATTTAACACAGTGCCTAGTGTAAAGCACGCATAAAATTGTCAGATGTCTGGATAAATGCTGAGTCTGTAAATGCTGCCTAGGATAGTGTTGGCTTTAAAGCAGTTGTACCAGGGCTTAAATCCTCATACTGAGTCTGTGGTGAAAACATCTCAGGCAAAGGCTAAGAAAAGATTTATGTAAGGTGAAGACATAATTGTGTCCATTTGGAGTGTGGTTCTGCTCGGAATGCACTGGATAGTGAAACAATGAGATCAGGTCAAATAATTTGTGTTAAATTCTGAAGCCTGTCTTTTCTTAGTCTTTAATATTCTAGGCACTACTTTACTAAGACAATAAAAATATACTGAATTTGTGTGTTTACAAAATATATCTTGAGGTAAGCCCCTCCAAAAATGTTTTTATTTATTATTTATTTTTTTAAGTAATCTTTTTGCCCAATGTGGGGCTCAAATTCATGACCCTGAGATCAAGAGCACATACTCTACCTACTGAGCCAGCCAGGCACCCCCAAAAAGATTTGTTTTTGATGTTTATTTATTTTTGAGAGAGAGAGAGGGAAAAATAGAGCAAGCAAGGGTGGTGCAGAGAGAGAGGGAGACAGAGGATCAGAAGTGGGTTCTGTGCTGACAGCAGAGAGCCCAATGTGGGGTCCAAACTTAGGAGCCGTGAGATCATGACCTGAGGCGAAGTCAGACATTTAACTGGCTGAGCCACCCAGGCGCCCCCCCCACCAAAGATTTTTAAATCAACAAATATTTACTAAGTATGTGTAAAGCATTATGGTAAGGGCCAGAAGGAATAAAACTTACAAAGAACCAATCCTTGCTTTCAAGGAATTTACAATCAACAAACACTGTGCTAGGTTGTAGGAATCTAAGTATGGTTGACTAGACTCCTACTCACATGGGACTTACAATATGGTATGAAAAACAGACAGATAAACAGATGACTGCCTGTACTATGATTTAGTGTTTGAACCTTTCTCAGAGCCAAATATACATATTTTGGTAAAAATCTGAAAAAAATCTGTACATTTGAGATTTTGTAAAGTCTGCAGACACATTCTAGTTAACTAGTATATAAAATGTTTTCGAGGAGTTGGATATATTTCAGGAGTGGCAGTGATGTGATATGCAACCAGGAGAGAGAGAGACAGGGGAAAAAAAAAGAGGGTTGATCATTTTGAGGTGACATTAAATTATCTTTTGACACCAGCTGTATCTTTTTTATAACAGAAAGTGGAAACAACTCTGTCCTTGACCTTCAAAAAGAAATTGACTTACCTAGCTTAACTATTCAAACAAACAACTGTGTACTCTCTTCAATTCCTATGATGATTTTGATTTACTGTAAATGACTGAATTTAATGAACTAAATTATGCTATTTAAATGCATTTTGTGAATGGTATTGTAGTTTGTTACAAAGCATTATGTCTATGCTAAATTGTGCTGTAAATGATATGGTATGGAACATATGTGCTGTATTCATAATTTAACTGTTGCTATGGAGTACCTTCTTGGATAGGACATACTGAAAAAGGAGCCTTTATTTACCTGGTGAAATGAAGGTGATATCTCAGCAAATCACTAGGTCTTACTGACCTTGGCAGAATTACAGTGCTAATATTTTCACATGGATGAACTGTTCTTGAACAATTTCTCTAATGTATATGGCAGAAATAGGCTTTCCATTAAAACTGGGTATATATGGTATATCTTCTCTTTCCATTTTTTTCCCCTTCAACAAACATTTACTGCAGTCATTGCAAGGATAATTCCACCTCCATTAAGGTACATGTTTTCTCCTGGCCTCTCAAATGGTAGAGGTAATAGAATACAAAGGTTTGTCCTGCAGTTATGCTGGTGGTCTCTGAAAGGACTTGCATTAAATAACACACTGCTTTTCCTCTTTCTGAGTAATTCCAGAAACTTGAAAAAAGAGTAAACACTGGAGCCAAAATACCCCCTTTATTACTGATACAGGATAAATTGGCTTAGCGTGGGAGCTAAATGGGCTTTCTAACAATATCCTGACTTCAGGTATGCTTATCTACTAGGTCTTGGACTTCTTTGCATGGAAGGACTGCTGAGGTAAGATTTTTAACATGGAAGAACAAAGAATTTGTGCTTTCTCTGGACAGGCTCATCTCAAGAGAAAAAAGAATTGAGCCAACTGGAGCACGTCTAGTTATTCTTTACAAAATTTACCAGTTAGGTTTGAATGTATGGGGGTAGAGAGAGGCCTTAGCTCTCTTCACAGGAAGGGGACATGAAGCATAAGAAAATCACTCCCCAATAACAAGTGTAGTTTTTTAAAAAGGGAATCAGTTTAAAAGTTTATTGCTGGAGAGAAATCCACAGGATTTGTTGCACATTTACGATGATGCTTCCATTTTTCCCCTCTAAGGAGTATCTTCATGGCAACAATACTTCTATTATTTTAAAAAAATGTTTATTTGTTTATTTTGAGAGAGAGAGAGAACATGGGGGAAAGCAGAGAGGTGGGGGGAGGAGAGGGGACGGAGAGAATCCCAAGCAGGCTCTGCACTGATAGCATGGAGCCCGATGTGGGGCTTGAACTCACGAACAGTGAGATCATGACCTAAGCCTAAAGTAATAGTTGGATGCTTAACCGACTGAGCCACCCAGTCACCCCAGTACTTCTATTAGTTGATGGAAGGTAAAGACATAGCAGTCACATTATAAGTTCAGGAAAAATTGCTTGGAATTTAAGTGATCATTCTTAGTACTTCAATGCTGACTACTCTGCTATGCCGACACACATACACAAGACAGAGTCAAAAGACTTTGGTTCTAGGAGAAGTTTCATGATCACTAGCTCTTGGCTTAGACTGCCATAACAAAATACTATAGACTGAGTAGCTTAAACAACAGACATTTAGTTTTTGTAGATCAGGAGGCTAGAAATCTGAGATTAAGAATTTCAGCATAGTTGGTTTCTGGAAAGGACTCTTCTTGGCTTGTAGGTGGCTGCCATCTTGCTGTATGCTCACACATCCTCTTCTTTGTGTGCACTCAGATACAGTAAGCCAGCACTCTCTGCATAAGAATATTAATCCTATCAAATCTGGGACCCACCCTTATGACTTAGTTTAACCTTTAATAATTTTCTTATAGTCTTTGTCTCCAAATATAGTCACATTGGGGGTAAGGGCTTCAATATGAATTGGGGGGTGAGGCATAATTAAGTCCATAGCAAGTTCATTGTGTGACCAGGCAAGTGATTTCTGTTTCATTTTCCCTTCCTGTGAATGGGAGTCCATGCCTTATGTACCCTTAAAAAGTTAACAGTACATCAAGTAAAATCATAGGCGTTAATACATTGACATGTTTAAACTGCTAATAGTTACTGAGGGTAGGCTTTTCTTGTTATTACCCATCCGTGGTTCTTTTTTTCTTACCTGCATATTCCTGGATGGTAGATAGGAAAGGTAAGTCTTTGGTCTCACCCCTTTAAGAAAACATCTTTTGGGGTGCCTGGCTGGCTCAGTCAGTGGAGCAGGCAACTCTTGATCTCGAGTTCATGAGTTCAAGCCCCACGTTGAGTATAGAGCTTACTTAAAAAGAAAGAAAGGAAGAAAGAAAGAAAGAAAGGAAAGAAAGAAAGAAAGAAAGAGAAGAAAGGAAGGAAGGAAGGAAGGAAGGAAGGAAGGAAGGAAGGAAGGAAGGAAGGAAAGAAAGAAAGAAAGAAAGAAAGAAAGAAAGAAAGAAAGAAAGAAAGAAAGAAAGAAAGAAAAAGAAGAAAGAAAGAAAGAAAACATCTTTTGGGAGCAGATAACAGCATGAAGCAGGCATTACACAGCAAGAAATGCCATTTTTCCATAATGACTTCAAACATTCAGCAACTAGATTTCACAACCAACCAATCCTCTGGCAGGAAACAAGAGTTCAGTTTTATTTTAATTGTTTTTGAAGTAGAGTTTTTGGATCAAATGCATGAAAGATTAAGAGAAGAAATCTATAAAAACACATCTCTATACTGCAAAAGAATATCATAATGTCAACACTGGACAGAATATTAAGCTGGTGGGTGAGTTTTCATTTTAATGAGATTCTTCTGAATGTAGCTTAGAGTTAGGGGTATGCAAATGACTGGACAGTCAATTTTGATGAGTTGCTATAAGAAAAGAATTAGTCATTTTTCTGTTCTATATTTGGCATATTTCTCAGAGGGATTCATTTAACATGTCTTTTTTTTCCCTATTTTTATTTTTTAATTTTTATTAATTTTTATTTTTTTTCAATATATGAAGTTTATTGTCAAATTGGTTTCCATACAACACCCAGTGCTCATCCCAAAGGGTGCCCTCCTCAATACCCATCACCTACCCTCCCCTCCCTCCCACCCCTCCATCAACCCTCAGTTGTTCTCAGTTTTTAAGAGTCTCTTATGCTTTAGCTCTCTTCCACTCTAACCTCTTTTTTTTTTTCTTCCCCTCCCCCATGGGTTTCTGTTAAGTTTCTCAGGATCCACATAAGAGTGAAACCATATGGTATCTGTCTTTCTCTGTATGGCTTATTTCACTTAGCATCACACTCTCCAATTCCATCCATGTTGCTACAAAGGGCCATATTTCATTCTTTCTCATTGCCACGTAGTACTCCATTGTGTATATAAACCACAATATCTTTATCCATTCATCAGTTGATGGACATTTAGGCTCTTTCCATAATTTGGCTATTGTTGAGAGTGCTGCTATAAACATCGGGGTACAAGTGCCCCTACATTTAACATGTCTTTTGGTAATATCCTCTCTATATTTATTTTAGAAGCAGCATGAAATGGTACAGCTAATATTTTTAAATATTGCAATGGCCAAAACATTTAATTTGAACTTGGAGCTCATCTACTTGCTCTTTTTTAAGATTATAACACAGAGTTGCTTTGGGAGCAGGGGCAATATGATTCTTATAAAGGATGTAAAACTGTTTGATAATACAATCTGCAAGTTGAATGTTGGAGCTGGTGTGTGAAGGTCACTGATGACTAGAGAAACTTCAAAGGTCTTTCTTTATGATTGGCCACTGTGAATGGGTATGGTTGAAGCAAACAGGTAGAAGTCAGTTTTGACTGTATGATTTCCCACATCAACAGCATGGAATTATAATATCAGAGATTTTGCATTTTTCTGAATGCCAGAAACAGAATTTTGGCTAGTTATTCTAGCAAAGTGCTTGGCTGATACACAGGTAAGAGTCAGAGACTTGGGGACGTAAAGTATATAATGTGGAGTGAACTCTTGAGATATGTATTTAGAGCCCCCAGGCCACACTTGCAGATGACAAAACCCAAACCAAGAAATAAAAATGATTTGTGTAGGGGTGCCTAGGTGGCTCAGTCTGTTGAGCACCCAGCTCTTGGTCTCAGCTCAGGTCATGATCTCATGGTTTGTGGGGTTGAGCCCCACATTGGGCTCAGTACTGACAGTGAGGAGTCTGCTTGGGATTCACTCTCTCCCTTTCTGTCTGCTCCTCCTCTGCTCTCTCTCTCTCAAAATAAGTAAGTAAACTTAAAAAAAAGAAAAGAATTAAAAAAAATAATTCATTTTAAGTTACCCAACAAATTAGTGATAGAACCAGATCTACCCTAGGTCTCCTTATAGTCCAATATTTCCTACATACAAGAAAGAGATGGGTATTACAGTCATTCTATGGAGAACTTAGGGCAAAGGAAATTCCCAATATGAACACCAAGGCATTTAGGATCATAGAATCAGATGATTTGAATGTTTAGAAAGACTTAAAGATTAGATCTTTAAATGTTGTGTAAGTTAATGTCCTATACAACACTTGAATTCTGTGTGCAAAATCCCTGCCAGATGGGCAGTCAATATTTGCACACGTAGAGCAATGGGACACTTGATATTTGATTTTTAGAAAGTTTAAGAAAGGGGCGCCTGGGTGGCTCAGTTGGTTAAGTGTCAACTCTTGGTTTTGGCTCTAGTCAAGATCGCACCACTAGTGAGTTTGAACCCTGCATCAGGCTCTACACTGACAGTGCAGAGACTGCTTGATATTCTCTCTCCATGTCTCTTTGTCCCTCCCCCACTCTCTCTCCCAAAAATAAATAAATAAACTTAAAAAAAAAAGAAAGTTTAGGAAGTTAGAAAGTATAGTGTTATGTTGGGCGTAATTTTTCTTCCTGCAACTTCACGTTATAGATTTTAGTTCTGCTTTCTATTGTTTCAAAAATCATGCAGTTAGCCATGGGAGTATTACCCTTTGTCCTCTTTCATATGTATTACCTTTTTTTTTTTTTAATTTTTAAGTTTATTTATTTTGAGAGAGAGAGTGAGCAGGGGAGGGGCAGAGAGAACAGGAGAGAGAGAACTCTCACACAGGCTTTGCACTGTCAGAGTGGAGCTGGATGTGCGGCTCAAATTCATGAACAGTGAGATCATGACCTGAGCCAAAATCAAGAGTTGGACAGACAGACACCACCCAAGCACCTGCCCTACCCTGTCTTTTCTTCCATCAGTGATCTGTTTTAGTAGAACATACTTAAATGTCCTCTGGACCATCCACAAATATGCTTGCCACTAAAATATTTCAAGTTCATTGTGTAAAACAGGACTGAAAAATCTCAAAAAAAGGGTAAGGAAAGGGAAACTAGAGTCCATTATAGTTCATTTAGGCCAATTGTTTGATTTTTTTGATGTCTTTGCAAATGCTGGTTTCTGTGTGGGTCTCAGTATGACTAGTATAATCTCTTTGGCCAGGTTGATTCAACACATTTTCTAAAATGGATTGACTTGTTATCTCTGTATCTTTGTGAGATCTTTATTTTTGAGTACCTAGTGTTAAGCAAATTTGATGTATAAAAATCAGATTTAGACAAAAAGTTCAGAAAATGATCAATACACTCAAAGAATTCTTTTAGATAACAAGTTCTCCAAATGCCCGTAAGGTGTAATTAAGATTGAAAAAAGTTCTGTTTCAATTTAAAATCTCTGGAATACTTCAAGTATATAAAACAAGGCTCAGACATTTGAAAACTCCACGAGGGAAAATAGAATTAGAAACTAAACTTGTGGGCAAATAGAAACAGGGAGGTAAAATTCAAGGCCATCTGAATGTTACCATATTTTGGGGGCTGCAGACATGCACGGAGCTTTGCTGTTTGAGAGTTGGTGTGGAGCTTGTGGCTCAGCTTAAAAAATTCAAGTGTCATTTCAACCAATCAAAATTCTTTTGCTGATCCTGTTCCCTATTTTACCCAAGTGAATAAAAGCCAATGAAAGGATAGAGGAAGTGCTCACCAGAACTTATTTGTCTGGTTCAGGCCCCTGCCTCTGTACTTGCTGGGGTCTAATTTGATATTTTATAATAATGTTTTGGAGTATTTATTTTTACTTTGTTAAGAATTCAGGTGTTTTTTTGTTTTGTTTTGTTTTGTTTTTTGTTTTGTTTTGTTTTGTTTTGAGAGGGAGAGGGCAGAGGGAGAGAAAGAGAGAAACTCAACCAGGCTCAAACTCAGCAGTGAGCCCAATTCAGGACTCGATTCCAGAACACTGGGATCATGACCTGAGCCACAATCATGAGTTGATTGCTCAACTGACTGAGTCACTCAGGTGCCCCTAAGAGTTCAGCTTTTTACTGAAAAGGTTACAGAAGAGGTTTAGTCAAAAAGACAAAAGCCCATATCATCATCAGATGCCTCTAATTCTTTTTTCATTGCTTCCACTTTCTCAGCTGGGGCAGCAGTGGTGGAGGGAGCAGAACCTCCTGCTGGTGCAGCACCAGCTGCTGGGGCAGGTCCACCAGCCCCTACATTGTAGATGAAGCTCCTGGTGTTCACATTGGGCAGGGCCTTTGCAAATAAGCCTGGCTAGAAAGGTTCAACATTTATACTTGCTGCTTTAATGGGAGCATTGATCTTAGCCTTGAATGGGCTCCAATGGGAGCAGTGATCACCTCATCGTCCTGTAGGATGAGGACCAAGTAGATGCAGGTGAGCTCCAAGACTGAGGCCATGGTGCAAGGGAGTGCTAAACAGGCGCTGACAGGTGCAGTGCTGGCCAAGTGGTTGAAGGGGAGGGCCTCATCCCCACGTGGCCTATGGCTGCTTCAGAAAGACCCAGCACCTTAGTGGCAGCTGAGGAAAAGAAGGAAACATTTCTTTATAAAGTCAATAAGTAGAGAATATAATTCATTATAAGACATCTGAAATATGATACTTAGTGGCAAAATAGACTATTTGCATCAGACTGAAAATTACTCTTAGAAAATCTTATCATAGGAACCAAGCATGTGACTGACTTTGGATCAGGTCTGGACCAATATATTTTGGTTTCTGCTAGAGACATTTACAGTGTATCTACAATGCATTTAAAAGTCAGCACATTTTAGGGGTGCCTGGGTGGCTCGGTCGGTTGAGCGTCCGACTTCAGCTCAGGTCATGATCTCATAGTTAATGAGTTCAAGCCCCGCATCAGACTTGCTGCTGTCAGCACAGAGCCTGCTTAGGATCCTCTGTACCCCTCTGTCTCTCTGCACCTCACCCTCCCTCTCAAAAATAAGTGAACATTTAAAAAAATTTTTTTTAAGTTAGTATATTTTAGGCTACTTGATTTTTGATGAAATAGATTCATTTTTTTCTTGGGTGTATAATTTCCATCAAAATTGGAAAATTTTTGGTCATTATTTCTTCAAATAGTTTTTCTCTTCTCTTCCTCTCTTCTAGGACTGCAACTACTCATGTATTAAGCTGCTTTAAGTTGTCCCACATTTCACTATTCCACAACTCATTGTCTATTTTTTTTCAGTCTGCAATGTTAATCCTATCCAATGTATTTTTCATCTTTAGAAATTTGATTTTGGCCATTTTTATATCTTCCATGCTCCTTTCATGACTTAGTGAGTTTGGGTGTTAGACATTGTGAATTTTATGTTGTTTACGTGCTTGATTCTTTTGTATTCCTATAAATATTTTTGAGCATTGCTCTGGGCATTCAAATAACTTGGAAATTGATTCTTTTGAGATTTGCCATTAAATTTTGTTAAGTGGCACCAGAGCAACTTTAAGCTAGAGCTAATTTGCCCCTACTACTGAGACAATATCCTTCTGAGTTCTCTACCTGTTGCCTTATGTATTATAAAGTGTTTTGTTTTGTTTTGTTTTTAACTCTGCCTGTGGAAAGATCCCCAGCACTGTGTGAGCTCTGAAAATAGTTCCACCTGCTCTTTTTCAGTGGTTCTTTTTTCAGCCTTGAGTAGTCTTCTCTTATGTATATACTGATGAACACTAAGCATGAGACTTGAAGGGTACCCTCTGCAGATCTTCAGAACTCTCTTCCTTGGTACCCTGGTACTCTCTCCTCCCTCATACTCTCTCCTCCCTGGTACTTGTCCTGTGTATTCTAGCCACCTTGGCCTCCCCAAATTCTCAACTCTCTCTGAACTCAGGGAGTTGATTTTATCCTCTTTTTATTTCCCCTTTTCTCAGGGATCATTGTCTTGCACTGCCTGTTGTCCAGTGTCTGAAAACTACTATTTCATATATTTGTCTTTTTTTTTTCTTTTAGTCACTCCATCATACCCAGAAGTGACATCCTAAAAGTCAGTGTATTTTAGGACTCTTAAGTGAGAAGAATGGTTTCCATCTTTCTATTAGTGTATCCTCAAAGTGTTTAATACATAGTGTTTAAAGGCATTTATATAAACAATGGAAGTCTTTCTTTGGGGAAATTAAAACAACACAACTTGATTGCATATCATGCTTTCATATTTTGCAGATGTTAATATTTAATCATATGCAGAACCATTTAGCTTAAGTGCATTAATGTAACTCATTTAAAAGAGGCCAGTAATTGTCCTATTAACTCCCAGTCTGGATGTTATCTGCTCTGCCCTGCTGGTAAGGCCAGAGGGGGACTCTTCTATTGGCACCCACAGAGATTGCTCTGATCTGTTGAAAATCCTGTTAAAATCTAATTACTTAGGAGAATCAGCCAGGGAATATCTAATGAGCTCTAGGAAACCCACTAGAAGAAATTCTGTGTTACTAACGAATGAAATGTCTTCTGTCTTTCAATTACACTGGTATCGCATGAATGTAATTGCTACCTTATAAAATGTGACTCTTGTTTGTTTTTAATTGTGTGTCATGAATTTTTTTTGATCATGTGAAAATAACTTAATTTCTCATGGAGAAGAAATGATGGTGTAAAGCTTAAGAAGGTATACTCTTTTCCTCATGAATATTTGATAACTTGGTATTAACAAATGCTTAATAAAAAGTATGTATATTGTTTAATGAAACCACCACACAGGTGTGAAAAACATGATGATTAAAAGACATTGAATTTTAAGTCTAGAATGAAAAACATATTCGTCAGGAAACTCTGAGAAGGATTAGTCTCTGCAGTCATCTTAAAAATATTGCCAAAAGAAATGGATTTCTTAAAAATGAAAATTTATTTGTCTCACTTATTTTGTAAATATATTGAGACTCTTAGTGTAGTTTATATTCCTTCTGTCTTTAACAATTAGTAATATCTTTTTTTCACATCTAGCCTAACTTCGTATTTCAACTTTGTTGACTTCCATTTCTCTATATTTAGGACTTTGTTTTCTTAAAACTGGATGGTTGGTTTAAAGCTATGGGCTTTGTAGTGAGGTAGATCTGAGGCATTCAAATCCTGGCTCTTATAGTCACAACAAATTTCTTAACCCCTGAGTCTCAGTTTCTATTTCTATGTGGGGGCGCTAATTAATATACACAGTACTGCATAAAGTTGTGAGGATTTTGTGAAGTAATGTGTAGAAAATGCTTAGCATAGTATTGTGCATGTTATAACTGCTCAAGAGATAGTTATTATTTTTGAAGACTAATTAAAATTTGGAATATGAAAGAATTGTGATATCTAAGATTCATTAAAAACTAATGTAGGGTGAATTTCTATTATCCTAATGTATTTCTATCACCATGTTCATATTAAATTTGTTGAAAAAATTAAAAAGGGTCTATTTTTAGTAGCATGTCAGTGAACTTCATTCCAAAGTTTATCAAGTTTTTAGCTAATGTGTCATTTTATAACATGGATTGATTTCAGCAGATGACACCAGAAACAAAATGTGGTTTGGTGATACATTACTTAGAAAAATATCTGTCTTAGTGATAAATTATTATTGGAATATTATATAAGATTTTAATGATTGAGGAGAAAAAAGACTATTACATATTATTTCAACAATTAACAATGTAACTATTATTTAAAATTATTATCTGGCCTATAGAACTCAGGCAGTTGAAATACTTAAATTGACAGTGCTTTTATTTTTAATCATTTGATAACATGTTAAAATTAGACTTTATTTTTTTGCCTAAAATATAGATTAAAACGGTTTTTAATCAGACTGTTTGGAAGTTGATACAGAAGTAACCTTACAAAATGATTTTTGTGTATTATAGTTGAATGAGGAGGTAGAATTGTTATAATAATATTTTCACATAGAATAAGCTCTTGTACCTAAAATTTCTCTTTTGTATAATTCATTAATTCTTACAGCAATTTTATGAATTAGCCTTATAGTACTGTATTGTAGGCAATAAAAGGAGACAGAATTTTTGTATACATGTAGATCTGATTATATTTCTGGTATAAAAGATATACATACAAAGTATAAAAAAATTAGGATGTTTCAATCAAAGAATATTTAAATATTTAAAATAATTTGCTAATGTTTGTTAATTTAATACTTTACATGCATTTAATTTTATGATTGAGAGGGAATATGGGGTTATTTGGTAGGGGGAGGATGTTAGAATTGATGAATTTTGATGGTTTGGACTATTTGTTAAGTTTATGTTATAATAAATAAATGTGGTAAACTCATTTTATCTGGCAGGAATTATTATGCTTCTATCAAGGACCAAACATCAGCTAATTAGTTCATTCAACAAATACTTATTGAGGGTTTATTATTTGCCAGAATGGAATTGTAATGTTGAATAAGACAAGCAGGGAAGAAGAATTAGCAGATTTATTATTAAAGCTAATATTTTGCCACATTGTCAGTTCATGAAACTTCATCCAGTTGAAATCCTTGACAGAAAGTGCTTTGGTTGTTGATATTAGCATATGAAACTACTGGCTAAGCCTGGCTTTGCTGGGGAATTCGTATATTAACTTGATTAATTTAGCACATCTTCATTAACAAGTTTCTGTTGATAACAGAAAACAAATACTTTGACAATGGAAGTAAAAACAAAAAAAGAAGTAGTTTTATATCTTTCCCTCTGCCTTTCTTTCTTTTTTGGGGGGAGGGGCAAAGGGATCCCTGTGCCTTTCTTTAGTCAAACTCTCTGCTTGGCAAACTCAAAATGTCCAAATCTGTGACCCTGTTCCTGCCCCATCCCCAAACCCCAAACCCCACTCTGCCCCACACACATACACACACTTCCACAACTTTGCCTGGCATGTGGTAGGTGCTTACTGAGTGCTATTGAGTTAGCATGATTAGTAATTCTGTTATTCTATTAGGTTATATTCCTAGTTCTGTTATTGATTTCTTTGTGATATCTGGCATACAGGCAAGTCACAGGACCCCTTAATTTTCCTGCATAAAAATGAACACTATGTTTCCGAAAAATCTGATTAAAATATACTGAGGATTGTGAGATATCAGTTTGAACCATATGAAATTGTGATATTTGATCATTTTTTTGACAAAAAAATTTAAAAATTTCATTTGATTCAACCTAATATTGTTTTTCTAAGGTGTTTTAACTTGACCAAAAATGTAATATAATTATCAAAATAATCACAATGCCAATTATGTCAATTATGTCGCTACTTATAGTTTTCCTTGTACCTTTCTATTTCACCTTGATTGCTGATTTTGGCCTTGCTTTCTTCACTGAATGGTATTTTATTACCAAAAAATTAATTGCATAATATACCTGTCACTCCAAATACTAAATTATATATTTTTTAATGTTAATGATCCTAGAGTCCAATAGGCTAGGTCTAGCAAGCAGTATTATTTGACTTCTTTAAGGACTTTTCAGAATCAGGAGATAGTGGGTAGTGTTTAATGTCCAAATTTAGTTATAGTTATAAAAAATATCAGTTTCTTTCAATGTGAGAAAGTACATGTAAAACTAATTTTTATTGTTTCTGACAAATTGGAAAATTTCATTAGCCTATAGTTTGAAAATTATTACTGTGTTTACCCTGAAACTTTACTTGAAACTAAAATTTTAAGCCCTGGTCCACTAATTTCTGATTTATTCTGATAATACTGTGAATAAACATAAGCTTCATGAGATATAGTTATGACAAAATGATATTTTCTCCATAAATTATTATTCTATCTCTGAAGAAACAGGAATATTCCAAAAGTTATCTTTTTCTGGAAAGGCCACAGACGATCATTCTTTCTTTTTTAATATAAAGCAACCCCACTGAATGAGCTAAAGCTCCCCTAAGGTAAAGCCTGAGCTGCTCTGTTTCACATCTTTTAAGGAAAGGTAACATAATTTAATTTGCCTAACATAGGGCATCTGGTAGATGGTTGGAGAAGAGAGATGTAACCAGCTCTTTATGCAAATACCAGGAAGTCCTTATAGCTACTTATCACTTAATCCAGGAGCCGTGAGCAAGTAACTCAAATGAGTGGTTCCCAAATTTGGGGTCAGTGACAAGGCCTTTACTGGTTGTCAGCAATATGAGAAAAGAAAGGACAATACAGATTTCCCATAAAGCTAAATTTACTGAATAAAAGGACTGTTTATGTTCTTTTACATACTGTATATACATATATATGTGTGTGTGTGTGTATATATATATATATATATATATATATATTTAAATAGAACTTATCTTTCTTTTTAAAGAAAATTCATTGAAAGCAGTTTTAAATTCATAGGAAAATTAAGAGGAAGGTACAAAGATTTCTGGTATGTTCCCTGTTCCCCAGTATGGGTTGCCTGCCAGATTATCAACATCTCTCACCAAAGTGATACGTTTGTTACAAATGATTAACCTATACTGATACATCAGTTTCACCCAAAGTCCATAGTTTACATTAGAGTTTACTCTAGGTCTTTACATTCTGTGGTTTGGACAAATGTATAATGACATATATCCACAATTAGCATCATACAGAGTAGTTTCACTGCCCTAAAAATCCTCTGTGCTCCATCTGTTCATCCCTTCTCTTCTCCCCTCCCTACAACCACTGATCTTTTTTCTATGTCCATAGTTTCTTTTCCAGAATGTGCAGATAGTTGGGATTATACAGTATGTACTCTTTTCAGATTGGCTTCTTGGTAATATGCATTTAAGTTTTCTCCATGTAATATAGTCTATCTTTAATGAAATTATATTATTTTTCAGTGTTCCTATTTGACCAAAACAAAACAAAACAAAACAAAACAAAACATTGTAATCCTATGTAACTCCTCCTAATACTTTTTGAAATGTCTTTGAAACTTAAAAATTTTGGAAACATTTATTTTATATTATTTTGGAAACATTGATTGTATATTATACATGCACATGTATATATTTATAAATGAGATACATAGGTGAAAATGCTTGGGATAGTAGCTGACATTCTATGCATACTTCCAACTTTAGTTCAACTGAAATGCTGATGTAAGCCTGATGGTTTTGTCCAGTTTTCCTTTCAGGAAAGTGAAGATAATAAATTCAGATTGGGACATTACTTGGCATTTAGTAGGTGCCAAATAAATATTTTTGAGTTTGTGGGATACTAAAGTAGAAGAATCTTATAGGCAGATGGGTATGAAGGTCAAGAGTTCTAGAATGAGTTGTAGACAGGAAATCATTAGTGCGTATATGGTAACTGAAGTCACGAAAGTATGAAGACAAGAGGATCTGGGACACAATGTAATGATTTTAAGGCTCATGATGCCATGCTGCCTCCCCCTCACATATGCAGAGGAAGCACAAAGGTCAGGACATCCTACAGTGTCAGTGTCCTCATAGCATTTGTTTGTACCATGTTCTCCTTAATATTTTGGACTTTTCATCCTAGATGAAAGAGTGAAAGTCTTTGGATTCCCCTTATTGAATCTTTCATTCCAGAGCTAGAATCTCTTTTCCTGTGAGGCCTTAGTCTCTAGTACCCAACAGTGGGTACTGTTGGGTACTAGAGATAACCCTTTTAGGGCGAAAAAAAAAAGAACTAAGAGATTATTTAGGTGCTCTTGAATGAAGTTGGGTTATTCTCCAATAATAAATAATAATACTCTGATAATAAATTATACTCTTCTCTGAAGAATGATCCACCCTACTAGAGAAGCATGCCCTCTTTGACAGAGCATGCAGCTTGAGAAGAGATGCATTTGGAAAGGTAAGGGAGAAAGGATACCCTAGCCTAGCCAGCCAGAACTAATGAAGCCAGCCTGGCAATCAATGGAATGACAGATGTTGCAGCCAGCTCACTCTCATACCCAACAGAGATGTATGGTTTTCTTACTCCAGTGTAAAAGGGCAGCCAGAAAGACCTTTGTGCAGCCTGGCCTTTGTTACCAGCTGTCTGGCTGTTGGTAGGACTTGTCTCTGTTTATAGTACCCTCCCTATTTCATCCCAAGGGTCACATTTACTCTATAAACCCCATTGTCATATGCTGGGTCAGTCTGTCCACTTGAATAGTTTTAAAGTTTTCTTGGCTTAATTTTAATTCCTGGACTTTTTGTTTTGGGGAATAGGCCTCAGCTAAGCTGTGAATTTGGAAAAATTCATTGTCTACAACTCAAATTTTTCCTGTGGCCCTCTCTTCCTGCCTCCCCTCTCTCTTTCAAGAGACCATTACATCACATGGGGACTCATGGTCCCCGTCTTAATGGAGAACAGGGAGACAATGTGATGAATCAGTGAACAATATTTATGGTAAATGAAACTTCCTTAGACCCCTAAAAGCTAATCTGTATTCCCACCCACACTTTTCTTCCAGTTTAAATGTAAGAGATATTCATCCTTAAGTGTAAGGCTTATTCTTCTATTTGTGCCCTAGATCTCATTTCCTCCTCCTACCTCACATCCCTTGCTTTATCTGTGATGCTCACTCACTCCTGTACTTTCATTTGCTTCCTCTCATTTTTATTTTATTTATTTTTTTAAAGATTTAAAAATTTCTTTTTTTTTCAATATATGAAATTTATTGTCAAATTGGTTTCCGTACAACACCCAGTGCTCATCCCAAAAGGTGCCCTCCTCAATACCCATCACCCACCCCTGCCTCCCTCCCACCCCCCATCAACCCTCAGTTTGTTCTCAGTTTTTAAGAGTCTCTTATGCTTTGGCTCTCTTCCACTCTAACCTCTTTTTTTTTTCTTCCCCTCCCCCATGGGTTTCTGTTAAGTTTCTTAGGATCCACATAAGAGTGAAACCATATGGTATCTGTCTTTCTCTGTATGGCTTATTTCACTTAGCATAACACTCTCCAGTTCCATCCATGTTGCTACAAAGGGCCATATTTCATTCTTTCTCATTGCCACGTAGCACTCCATTGTGTATATAAACCACAATTTCTTTATCCATTCATCAGTTGCTGGACATTTAGGCTCTTTCCATAATTTGGCTATTGCTGAGAGTGCTGCTATAAACATTGGGGTACAAATGCCCCTTCCTCTCTTTTTTAAATATCTGAGTTCTAATTTTGGTTTTGCCATCTGCTTACTGTGTGAACTTGGGGAAATACTTTCACCTCTCTGGACCATAACGTTCTTATCTGTAGAATGAAAGAGTAGACCAAATGATCTCTAACTCCTTTTTGATCTGAAGGCAAAACTCATGAGGCCTGATTTACCTTTGCATTCTCACATATTGACCTATCTGCCCTCATGATAAATTATGACTGGAATATTATATATTAATGATTGAGGAGAAAAGAAGTCTATTGCATATTATTTCAACAATTAACAATATAACTATTTTTTAAAAGTTTTTATTTTAGGGGATTCCGGGTGACTCAGTGGTTAAGCATCCAACTTCAACCCAGGTCGTGATCTCATGGTTTGTGAGTTCGAGCCCTGCATTGGGCTCTGCACGGACAGTGCAGAATCTGCCTGGGATTCTCTCTCTCTCTCTCTTTCTGCTCCTCCCCCACTCACTCTCTCACTCTCTCTAAAAATAAATAAATAAACTTAAAAAGAAAAGTTTTTATGTTAATTCCAGTTAGTTAACATATAGTGTAATATTAGATTCTGGTGTACAATATAGTGATTCAGCACTTCCATACAGCACCTGGTGCTCATCACAACAAGTGCACTCCTTAATCCCCATCACCTAACAAAGTAACTATTTCTTTTTAAAATAAACTCAATCCCAAAGTGGCATATGAACTCACAACCCTGAGATCAAGAGTTGCATGTTCTACCAACTGAGCCAGCCAGGCATCCTAACAGTGTAACTATTATTTAAAATCATTATCTGAGTCAGAGGAAAATTTTTCTGGCCCGTAGAAGTCAAGAAATATTTGAAGCACCCTCAGGTGCTTAGGACTTAATATTGTTCTAGTTCTTCTTAGAAAGAAAAATAATTTTGTAACTCAGTTTACACTAAGGTATTATTGATTTTTTTAAAAACATATTTCCTCCTATGTTAGTCAGAATCTTTTCATTCCAAGAGGTGGAAACCCAATTCAAACTAATTTAAGCAAAACCATTTCCCAGAGGAGTAGCTAGCCTCAAGCCTAGGTGGCTCTATGGATTCAAACAAGGTCACTGGGGCTCTGTATTTCTTTACTAATCAGGATAGGCTAAATGCTGTTTTAAATAAACAGCACCCAAATCTCAATAGCTCGACACAATAGAAATTTATTTCTGTACACATAATAGTTTATTGAGCATGTTCAGTGGGTAGCCTTCTGTGTGGTAATTTAGGACTTTAAGCCCATTTAATCTTCTAGCTTGCTACTTCTAGGGCATCTGAGTCTTCTGTGGGACTCTGAATCTAGCCAACAGATAGGGTGGAGGTAGGGGAGATGGTGGAGGATCAATGCCACTGGCCGGAGTTCAGTCACAAAGCTATAGTTATCTGCAAGGGAGAAAGAGAAAAACAATCTAAGTGTGACCAGAGGTAAGAGGAACAGATTTTAGTAAACACATAGTTACCTCTATTGCATTTTTTTTTCCATTTCTTGGCTTGATTGTCTCTCATATATAATTCTTCACCAAGTTCTGTCCATATGGGAGCAAAAATGGCTGCAGGTAACCACAGACTCAAATCTTCCTACCTTTTCAACCTCAGCAAAAGTACCCATCTTCCTTATTAGCTCCAGCAGAAAAGCCCATTCACGGACCAATGGAGGCTAGTGGAATGGATCACACTAGTTGGCCAGGCCTGGATCATTTTTACCCCTCCAGCATCATCCCTATCCAAACTCTGGGAGTGGGTTACTCCAGAAAAGAAGGATTCTATAACCAAAAAATGTAAGAGGAAGGGCTGCTATATAGGCAAAAACCAAGAAATGTAATCTATCTCCCTGTTAGGAACAAGGACTATTTTAATTTTGTTAAAAACACTTTTCACTGCTCATGTCTTGATAATATGTAAAATGCCTCTTCTTCTTTCTGCCTGCTCACTCCTTCTCTGTCATTTACATTGATATGTGAATTTATTGATCTTACCAAACAAATGGGTACATATGGGGACAATATATTTGAGTAGATGTGTTCCAGCATCATTCTGGGAAATGTTCCCAGAGGTACTGTCACCAAGATAAGTCTGTTTAGAATATTGTCTATGTAAAGAGAAGAGGGCAATGCTTATCCCACAGGAATTAATCTTCAGTGGTAGGATTTTAGGCCCCTGATTGGGGAAGATGCTTTGGGCTGTGTTGCTACTCTGAAACATTCAAATCAGGCCACATAAGTGACTCTGTGTAGATGAAAAGGCAGTGAGTGAGATTTCAGTGCACGTGCACCAGCTGCATGGCTGGATCCCATTGCTTGCATGGAGAGGTTGTCCCATGTATGGAGGAGTTTGTCCCATGTATGGAGGGGTTGTCCCACGTATGGAGAGGTTGTCCCGTGTATGGAGGGGTTGTGCCGTGTATGGAGAGGTTGTCCTGTGTATGGAGAGGTTGTCCCATGTATGGAGGAGGTTGTCCCCTGTATGGAGAGGGTGTCCCATGTATGGAGGAGACTGTCCTGTGTATGGAGGTGGTTGTCCTGTGTAGGCTTTTAAGACTTATGAGCAGAGGTCGAGTTCTGAATGCCTATATGGAAGTAAGAGATTTGACTAATAGGCCTACATAAGGTAGTGAAGCTGTAATTGATGCCCCTGTTTAGACCCTAGAAATTAGAAGTTCTTATAATCACAAGCTAGAAAAGTTCTCTGGTCCAGATATGTGGTAAAGAAATCTGCCATCTGTCTGAGAAATTGAAATCCCAAGTTTGTATTATCCATATGTGTGATATCCAAGTTTGTTCTACCTGTGTGATGTAGGATTCATAATCCAAGAAATAGTCCAGAGCCATTGATACCATAGTGAGAAACATATTTATAGAAACAAACCTGAAAATATATATCTTTCATACTTTCACAACCCAGGGCACCTACGACTACTATAGAATGGATCTCTGAAAATGAAATAGAAAAACATTACACACCACAAAAAGAAAAAAGCCTTCCTGAGGAAGAGACAGCAGATGCAGTCAACAGAATTAGTAACCTAAGAACCAAAAATAATGGAGCAACTTGAAAGAGGTTGTAAAATAAATATGTTTATAAAATAATTTTAAAAATAAAAGAAGGTGGGTGCCTGGGTGGCTCATATGGTTAAGTGTATGACTTCAGCTCAGGTCATGATCTCGCAGTTCATGAGTTTGAGCCCTGCATCATGCTCTGCATGCAGAGCCTGCTTGGGATTCTCAATCATGCTCGCTCTCCCCACCCCACCCCCGTCCCTTCCCAGCTCTCTCTCTCTCTCTCTCTCTCTCTCTCTCTCTCTCTCTCTCAGAATAAATAAACTTAAAAAAGAAAAGCAATTCCATTTACAAGAGGATCAAAAAGAATAAAATACTTAGGAACAAACCTAACCAAGGAAGTGAAAGACTTGTACACTGAAAGCTATAAAACATTGCTGAAAGAAATTAAAGACAAGTGAATCGGAAGACATCCCATGTTCATGGATTGGGAGACTTATTTAAGATGTCTGTACCACCCAAAGCTATCTACAGATTCAATGCAATTCAATCAAAATACTAATGACATTTTTTTGAAGACATAGAAAAACTCATCCTAAAATTCATTTGGGATATCAAGGGACCCCAAACAGCCAAAACAATTTTGTAAAAGAAGAACAAAGTTGGAGGACTCACATTTCCTGATTTCAAAACATATTACAAAGCCACAGCAATCAAAACAATGCCATACTGGCATAAAGACAGATAAACCAATGGAATTAAATAGGGAGCTCAGAAAGAAATCCTCACATATATGGTCAAATGATCTTCAACAGAGTGGTAAGACCACTCAATGGGGAAAAGCAGTCTTTTCAACAAATGATGTCTGAAAAATTGGATATCCACATGCAAAAGAATGAAGTTGGGCTTTTGTCCTACACCATATACAATTATTAATTCAAAATGGATTAAAGACCTAAACAGAAAACTCCAAATGACAAAATTCCTAGAAAAAAACATAGGGAAAAAGCTTTATGACATAGTACTTGGCAATGATTTCTTGGATATGAACACAGGCAACAAAAACCAATGTAAACAAATGGGACTACATCAAACTTAAAATCTTTTGTGCATCAAAGGACACATTTGAGTGAAAAAGACAACCCATGGAATGGGATAAAATATTTGCGAATCACATATCTGATAAGAGATTAATATCCACAATATATAAAGGACTTCTGCAACTCAACAACAAAAATCAAACAACTTTATTAAAAAATGGGCAAAGGACTTGAAGAGATATTTCTCCAAAGAAGATATACTAATGGCCAACTAGCATTTGAAAAGATAACCTCTGTCACTAATCATCAAAAAAATGCAAATCAAAACTACAATGAATTTCATATTTTTTTAAAAAGTAGATTCCACATACAGGTAATATCACACAATATTTTTCTCTGTCTGACTTATTTCACTTATTTCACTTAGCATAGTGAAGTGAAGGACCACCCATGTTGTCACAAATGATAGGATGGTAGGATGTCTTTTTTTAAATGGCTGAATAATATTTCATTATACTCACACACACACACACCCACACACCCACTTAAACACACCCACACAACCACACTCCTACACACACCCTGTAATCTCTTTACCCATTCATCCATCAGTGGACATTTAGGTTGTTCCCATGTCTTAACTATTGTAAATAATGCTGCTATGAACATGAGAGTGCAGATGTCTTTTTGAGTTAAAAGAGATCAGTCTTCTGTTTACCAGAGGTGGTGTGGTGGGAGAAGGAATTCGAGAAAGGTGGGGGCCAAAAGCTACAAACTTCCAGTTATAGGATAAATGCTCACTAGGGATGTAATGTACAACATGATGACTATATTTAACACTGCTGTATGATATATAAGAAAGTTGTTAAGAGAGTAGATCCTAACAGTTCTCATCATAAGGAGAAATTTTTTTTCTTTTCTTTTTATTGTATCTATATGAGATGATGGATGTTAACTAAATCTATTGTGGTAATTATATCATAATATACGTAAATCAAATAATTATGTTGTACACCTTAAACTTATATGGTGATGTATGTTAATTGTTTCTCAATAAAACTGAGAAAAAAGTATTGTATACTAAATAAAACTACAATGAGATATCACTTCACACTCATTAGGATGGCTACTATAAACACACACACACACACACACACACACACACACACATACACACTACAGCAGAAAATAGTAAGTGCTGACAAGGATATGGAGAAGAAATTGGAACCCTTTTGCACTTTTAGTGGGATTGTAAGATGGTGCAGCCACTATGGAAAACAGTATGGAATTTCCTAAAAACTGTTCAAAATGGAACTACCGTGTGATCCAGCAATTTCTGGGTATGTAGGAAAGCAGAGTCTCAAAGACAAATTTGCATACCCATCTTCATAATAGCCAAGAGGTGGGATGCAACCTAAATGTCTATCAGTGGATGAATGGATAAACAAAACGTGGCCTATACATACAATGGAATATTATTCTGTTTTAAAGAGGAAGGAAATCCTGTCACATGCTACAACATAGATGAGCCTTAAAGACACTATGTTAAATGAAATAAGCCAGTCATGCAGCGCCTAGGTGGCTCATTCAATCAAGTGTCTGACTCTTGGTTTTGGCTTAGGTCATGATCTCATGGTTCATGAGATCAAGCCCTACATCCAGCTTTTCATTGACACCTTGGAGCCTGATTGGGCTTCTCTATCTCTCTCTGCCCTTCTCTTGTGCATGCATGTACAGGCTCTCTTTCTTGCTCTCAGTATAAATAAATAAACATAAAAAAAAAAAAGAAATAAGAAAAAAAAAGAAATAAGACAGTCACAAAAAGACCAATATTGTATGATTCTACTTATATGAGGTATCTGAAGTTGTCAAATTCATAGAAACAGAAAATAGAATGGTGTTATCAGGGGCTGGGAGAAGGAGGAAAAAGGGAGTTATTGTTTAATGAAATGGAATTTTAGATTTACCAGATGAAAAAACTCTCGAGATTTGTTTCACAATAACATGGATATACTTAATATTACTAAACTGTACACTTAAAAATGGTTAAGATGGTAAAAACAAAACAGGAAAAAAAATAATGGAGAAAAAGAAAAATAATTCATATAAATATGTCCAAGTAACAATATTCAGTGTACATGGGTTTGTTATATTATTCTGTGCACTTTTCCATATGTTTGAAATATTTCACAAAAATGTAATTTATTGTTCTTAAAAGAAATCTCTGATTAAAAAAATCAAATAAGAACTAAATAAATGGAGCAGTATTCCATGTTCATGGATAGGAAGATTCGATCAACATTGTCAAGATGTCAGTTCTTCCTAATTTAATCTATAGATTCAATGCGATCCCAATAAAAATCTCAGCAAGTTATTTTGTGGATATTGACAAACTGATTTTACAGTTTGTATGAACAGACAAAAGACCCAGAATAGCCAACACAATATTGAAGGTGAACAAAGTCAAAGAAATAATACTACCCAACATCAAGACTTGCTCTAAAACTACAGTAATCTGGACAATGTGGTGCTGGTAGAAAAATAAAGAAATAGACCAATGAAGCAGAATAGAGAGCCCAGAAATAGATTCACATAAATATGTCAATTGGTCTTTGACAAAAGAGAAAAGGCAATGCAATCGAGCAATTTATTTTCAACAAATAATACTGGAAAAATTGGAGATCTACATAGAAAAAAATGAATCTAGGTACAGACCTTACATCTTTCACAAAAATTAACTGAAAATGGATCACATACCTAAATGGAATGCAAAACTATAAAGCTCCTAGAAGATAACATAGGATGCAGTGTAGATGACTTTGGGTATGGTGGTGGCTGTTCAGATACAACACTAGAGTCATGATCCATGAAAGAAATAATTGATGAGCTGGACTTCATTAAAATTTAAAAACTTCTGGTCTGCAAAAGAGACTGTCAAGAGAATGAGAAGATAAGACATAGAAGGGGAGAAAATATTTTCAAACAACATATCTGATAAAGGATAGCTGCTAAAATATACAAAGAGTTCTTAAAACTTAATAAGAAAATGACCAGCCAAGTTAAAAAAATGAGTGGACAATACCTCACCAAAGAAGAGATACAGCTGGCAAATAAGCATATGAAAAGATGCTCCACGTAATATGTTATCAGAGAAATGCAAATTAAAACAATGAGATATCACTACACACCTAAAATGGCCAAAATCCAGGGGCACCTGGGTGGCTCAGTTGGTTAAGCATCTGACTTTGGCTCAGGTCATAATCTCATGGTTCGTGAGTTCAAGCCTGACATCAGGCTTCAGGTCCTCTGTCCCCCTCTCTCTCTGCCCCTCCCCTACTCTCTCTCTCTCTCTGTCTCTCAAAATAAATAAACATTAAAAAAAATTAGAATGACCAAAATCCCAAACACTAACAATACCAAATGCTGATAAGGACATGATAATGAGAATTTTTGATTGCTGATAGGTAGGCAAGATGGTAGAGTCACTTTACCAGTTTCTTACAAAATTAAACATATTCTTACCATATGATACAGATATCTCACTCCTTGGTATTTACCCAAAGGAGTTGAAAACTTATGTTTACACAAAATCCTGCACATGGATTTTTGTTGCTTTATTCATAATTCCAAAATCTGGAAGCAACCAGGATATCTTTCAGTAGGTGAATAGATAAATAAACTGTGGTACATCCAGTTAATGGAGTATTACTCAGTGCTAAAAAAAAGAAATGAGATATCAAGCTAGAAAAAAAAATGAAGGAAACTTACATGCATATTAATAAGTGAAAGAAGGGCGCCTGGGTAGCTCAGTTGGTTGAGTGTCCGACTTCGGCTCAGGTCATGATCTCACGGTTCATGAGTTTAAGCCTCACATTGGGCTCTGTGCTGACAGTTCAGAGCCTGGAGCCTGCTTCAGATTCTGTGTCTCTCTCTCTCTGCCCCTTCCCCGCTCATGCACTGTCTGCCTCTGTCTCTCAAAAATGAATGAACGTTAAAAAAAATTTTAATAAGTGAAAGAAACAAATCTGAAAAATCATACAACTATATGACATTCTGATAAAGGCGAAACTATGGGGACATTTAAAGAATCAGTGGTTGCCAGAAGTTAGTGGATTGGAAGGGATAAATAGGCAGAGCAAAGAGGACTTGTAGGACAGTGAAACTATTCTGTATGATACTATAATGGTGGATGTATGCCTTTATACATTTGTCCAGACACATAGAATGTGCAACAGCAAAAGTGACCCTAACGTAAACTATGGACTCTGGGTGGTCATGATGTATCAGTATAGGTTCATGGATTGTAACAAACATATTACTCTGGTGCAGGGATGTTGATAGTTTTGGAGAGACTGTGAGTGTGGAAGGGCAGTGGGTATGGAAATTCCATCTATTTTCCTCTCAATTTTGCTATGAACCTAAAAGTGCTTTAAAAAATAAAGTCTTTTTTTCAGGGTGCCTGGATGGCTCAGTTGGTTGAACATCTGACTTAGGCTCAGGTCATGATCTCATGGTTTATGGGTTTGAGCCCCATGTTGGGCTCTGTGCTGACACCTCAGAGCCTGGAGCCTGCTTCGGATTCTGTGTCTCCCTCTCTCTCTGTCCCTTCCCCACTCATGCTCTGTCTCTCTCTCTCAAAAATAAATAAACATTAAAAAAATTAAAAAAAATAAAGTCTATTTTTTTAAAGGCAGGTATTCTGAAAAAGAATATTGTAGAACTTAGAGAAACGAAAAGCTGCATGGATGGTGTAATAACCATTACCATATTGACCAATATTGTTTTCTGGGCACATGGGTAGCTATATTTCTCAGTTCCCTTGTAATCAAGCAGCATTATGGAACCAGTTCTGGAAAATCAGCTTTGAGAGGAGGTCACTTTTAGTTTCAAAGTATCTCATTTCATATATAAGAAATTCCACTACTTGTTTCCTATGTGTTGACCAAGGAAGCCACTTGTTTGAGATTGTGAAGTGTCACCGTAGTAGAGGATGCATATTGCCTATCTTGTACCCTCTTTCCACATTCTCACTTTCTGGTCGCCTTGCAGCTTGGAATGGCCATGAGACTCATTTTGACCAATGAGTTGTAAGGGAATGCCTGATGTAGGGATTTGGGGAAGGTTTTTCTTCTTAGATTAAATAAAAGAGCTTGGTGAGGACAAGGCCTTTTATTCCTTTCTTTTCTGCTTGGAATAGTGGTGTGAGGATATTATGTTTGGAACCATGACATTTCTATCATATGACTAAACATGGGGACCAAAGAGAGTGAGGAGCAAATAAGTAGAGCCTGTAGGGTTTTTTCAATAAAAATTCCAGTGTAGTTAACATACAGTGTTATATTAGTTTCAGATGTACAATATAGTGATTAAACTATTCTATTCATTACTCAGTGCTCCTTGTGATAAGTGTACTCTTAATCCCCTTCACCTATTTCACCCATCCTTGCACCCACCTCCCCTCTGGTAACCATCAGTTTATTCTCTATAGTTAAGAATCTTTTTTTTGTTTGTTTGTTTGTCTCTTTTGTTTCTTTGTTCCTTTATTTTATTTTTTAAATTCCACATATGAGCGAAATCATATGGTATTGGTCTTTCTCTGACTGACTTATTTTGCTTAGCATTATGCTCTCTAGATCCATCTGTGTTGTTGCTAATGGCAAGATTTCATTCTTTTTTATGGTTGAGTAATATTCCATTGTATGTATATACCACTTCTTTATCCACTAATCTACCCATGGACACTTGGGCTGCTTCCATAATTTCCCTATTGTAAATAATGCTGCAATAAACATAGGGGTGCATATGTCTTCTCAAATTAGTGTTTTTGTATTCTTTGGGTAAATGCCCAGTAATGGAATTTTTGGATGATATGGGTAGTTCTATTTTTAATTTTCTGAGAGCCTCCATACTCTTCCACAGTGGCTGCACCAGCTGGCATTCCCACCACTGGTGCATTAGGGTTCCTTTTTCTCCACAGTCTTGCCAACACTTGTTTTCTTGTATTTTTGATTTTAGCCATTCTGACGGGCAAATCATTGTGGTTTTCATTTGCAGTTCCCTGATGAGTGATGTTGAGCATCTTCCAAGTGTCTTTTGGCCGTCTATATGTTTTCTTTGAAGAAATGTCTGTTGTATTCTGTCCTTTGTAAAAAACATTTTTTAATGTTAATTTTTTTTTTTTTGAGAGAGAGAGAGAGAGAGCGAGCAGGGGAGGGGCACAGAGAGGGAGACACAGAATCCAAAGCAGGCTTCAGACTCTGAGCTATCATTACAGAGCCTGATGTGGGGCTTGAACTCACCAACTGTGCGATCGTGACCTTAGCTGAAGTTGGACATTCAACCAACTGAACCACCCAGGCGCCCTGCCCATTTTTTTAACTGGATTATATGGGGTTTTTTTGGTCTCTGTTCTTTATATATTTTGGATACCAACTCTTTGTTAGATATGTCATTAGCAAGTATCTTCTCCCATATGATAGGTTGTCTTTTAGTTTTCTGGATTATTTTCTTTGCTGTGCAGAAGCTTTTAATTTTGATGTAGCCCCAATAGTTCATTTTTGCTTTTGTTTCCCTTGCCTCAGGAGACAGATCTAGAAAAATGTTGCTACAGCTGATGTCAGAGAATTATTACCTGTGTTCTCATCAAGGATTTTTATGCTTTTAGGTCTCACATTTAGATCCTGAATCTATTTTGAGTTTATTTTTGTGTATGGTGTAAGAAAGTGGCCCAGTGTCATTCTTTTGCATGTAGCTATCTGGTTTTCCCACCACCATTTGTTGAAGAGACCGTCTTTTTCCCACTGCATATTCTTGCCTCCTTTTTGAAGATTAATTGACCGTATAATCATGAGTTTATTTCTGGGCTCTATTCTGTACCACTGATCTATGCGTCTATTTTTGTGCCAGTACCATACTGTTTTGATTACCATAGCTTTGTAGGGTATCTTGAAGTCTGAGATTGTGATACCTTTAGTTTTATTCCTCTTTTTCAAGATTGCTCTGGCTATTTGGGGTCTTTTGTGGTTCCACACAAATTTCAAGAGTATTTGTTCTAGTTCTGTGAAAAATGCTGTTGGTATTTTGACAGGGATTTCATTAAATCTGTAGATTGCTTTGGGTAGTATGGACAATTTAACAATATTTGTTCTTCTAATCCATGTACATGGAATATCTTTCCATTTGTGTCATCTTCAATTTCTTTTTTTGTTAAGTTTGTATGTTAATTCCAGTTAATGTACGATATTAGTACGTTAGTACATCATACATTAGTACGATATTAGTTTCAGGTGTATGATATGGTGATTCAACAATTCCATACATCACCCAGTGCTCATCACGGTTGCACTCCTTAATCCCCTTCATCCATATCACCCATCACCCCCACCCCCCTCCCCTCTGGTAACTGTTAGGGTCAGGCATAAGGCAGGGTAAAGATAGGAGTCAGAGGCTAAAAAATTTTAGCAGTCAAAGGCTTTATTTGGGAACTAAGTTCTCGGGCGAGGTTCTGTGACTCAGGGAGAGAGAGAGAGAGGAGTCAGGGAAGTCGCCCCCAGGTGTGGTGGGGTGGGGTTTTTAAGCTGCAGTGGTTCGGGGTTTAGGTCTGGGTGGGCCTTTTTCGCGTCAGGTCGTGCTGTGGCTCGGTGATTGGTTGACCTCCAATTCGTTCTGGCACGCTACTAGGGGCTTTTCTTTGGGTTGCGCTGGCAAGATGGCCGTCCCCTGTACTGTGGTTCCAAGGACATCTTAACAGTAACCATCAGTTTGTTCTCTATAGTTAAATGTCTGTTTCTTGGCTTGTCTTTCTCTTTTTTCCCTTTGCTCATTTATTTTGTTTCTTAAATTCCACATATGATTGAAATCATATGGTATTTGTCTTTCTCTGACTTATTTCACTTAGCATTATACTCTTTACTGCAGGTCTTGTCATGGCAAATGGCAAGATTTCATTCTTTGTTCTGGCTAAATATTCCAGTGTGTGTGTGCACACATGTGTGTGTATCTGTATATATATATCATATATATATATATATATATATATATTGTATGTACATTGTATGTATATACTGTACATACATATATTGTATGTACATACATCACATCTTCTTAACCCATTCATGTATCAGTGGACACTTCGTTTGCTTCCATATCTTGGCTATTGTAAATAATGCTGCAATAAGCATAGGGGTGCATGCATCCCTTTAAATTAGTGTTTTTGTATTCTGGGTAAATACCCAGTAGTGCATGTGTCATCTTTAATTTCTTTCATCAGTGTTTTATAGTTTCCAGAGTACAAGTCTTTCACCTCCTTGATTAAGTTTACTCCTAGGTATTTTATTATTTTTGTTGCAATTGTAAATGGGATTGTTTTATTAATTTCTCTATCTGCTACTTCATTATGAGTGTATAGAAATGTAATACATTTCTGTATATTGATTTTGTATCCTATGACCTTACTGAATTCACTTACCAGTTCTAGTCATTTTTTTTGTAGAGTCTTTAGGGTTATCTGTATATAGTATCATGTCATCTGCAAATAGTGAAGTTTTACTTCTTCCTTACCATTTTGGATGCCTTTTTAAAAAAAGTTTATTCATTTTGAGAGAGAACGGGAGAGTGGGAGGGGCAGAGAGAGAATCCCAAGCAAGGTCTGCACTGTCAGCACAGAGCTTATTGCAGGGCTTGAACTCACAAACCGTGAGATCATGACCTGAGCCAAAACCAAGAGTCAGATGCTTAACTGACTAAGCCACCCAGGTGCCCCTTTTTTCTTGTCTGATTGCTGTGGCTAGGACTTCCAGTACTACATTGAATAAAAGTGATGATAGTGGACATCCTTGTCTTGTTCCTATTGTAAGGGGAAAAGCTCCCAGTTTTTCCCCATTGAGTATGATGTTAGCTGTGGGGTTTTCATATAGGGCTTTTATCATGTTGAGATATGTTCCTGTTAAACCTACTCTGTTGAGGGTTTTTATCATGAATGGATGTTGTACTTTGTCAGTTGCTTGTTGCACACCTAATGAAATGATCTTATGGTTTTTATCCTTTCTCATGTTGATGTGATGTATTGCATTGATTGATTTGCGAATATTGAACCACCCTTGTATCCCAGGAACAAATCCCACTTGATTGTGGTGAATGATTTTTTAAAAAATATTTTTGGATTTGGTTTGCTAACATTTTGTTGAGGGTTTTGCATCTATGTTCATCAGAGATATTGTCTGTAGTTCTCTCTCTCTGTCTCTCTCTCTGTCTCTCTCTTTTTTTTTTTTTTTGTAGTGTCTTTATGTGATTTTGGTATGGTTTTATATGGTTTATGAGGGTTATTCTGCCTCATAGAATGAATTTGGACCATTTCCTTTCTCTTATTTTTTGGAATAGTTTGAGAAGAACAGGTTTAGAGCCTGTGTTATTGATGACAGTATTGAAATACTTCTCTCAGCTTTCAACTTGGGAGCATCCAACCTCCATACTTCTAATTATATAAAATAATTAAGCTCTTTATTGCTTAAGTCATTATTAATGGGGTATTCTGGTACATTTCACATTGAAATCACTTGTCTAATAGCTACCATTCATTGAACTTTTTGGATTTATACTTAGAGGTTAGTAGCATCTCAATTAATTTCCATAAATACCTAAAAGAGGGTATTACTATCCCCACTGAATAGATGAGAAAACCAAGACTCAGGGAGACTCAATAAATTTTTAAAGGTCACATAGCTAGTAAGTGACAGAGCCAGAATTCTAATGTACCACTAAATCTATTCGTTATATTTCCAGTTTCTTAAAGGGCAAAGTGTTACTATAGTTTTGGTGTGATGGGTTTCTTGGTTGAATTTTGTATAGAGACTGGCAGGTATAATGAATAGGCATTTCTCTTACAGTGAGAGTTTGCACAATACAAGTAGGATATATGGAGGTAGAGTAATTAGAGAACATGATTTGTATTACATGCAGCTGTTGGCTATATATCAGTTGCAAGAGAAAGATGGTTATTCACACAGCATTGGGAACACATGCATGTTTGTTTTGAGTTGCTGGCTGTTCATTTGACAACTTATTCTTGTGGTTCTCTTTTGGTGGTTATGAACTGTGCTACTGTTTATTTTGATTCTGTACTTCAAAAATACCAACTTATTAAAAATTTCTGCCTTATTTATCATTTGAAAACAATGGGTCTAAAATCTTAGTCATTTTTATCTAGTCTTGTACACTATTTAGGATTTGCTTAATGATGATTTTCACATTCAAAGTAAAATACACTCTGCATTATAAATTCCTTTATCCCCCCCCTTGTTTCCAGGAACCTGAAATTCTGCAAATCTTTTTCCCCATTGCTTTTACAATCAACTGCTTTATTTTTGAAATTTAATAAAATTTTTGTTGAGCTGTAATTGACATTGTATTAGTTTCAAGTGTTCAATGTAATGATTTGATGTTTGCATATATTGCAAAATGATCACCACAATAAGTTCAGTTAACATCCACCATATATAGTTACAATTTTTTTTCTTGTGATGAGAACTTTCAAGATTCACTATCCTAGCTACTTCCAAATATGCAATACAGTATTATTAACCATGGTCACCATGCTCTGTATTACTTTCTTATGACATTCATTTTTTAAGTGAAAACTTATACTTTCTCACTCTCTTTGAAATAGGGGAAAAGAGTCAGAAGGCACAATCATTTCTTAAATAACATTAGTTTCACAGAATGCAAATATTATATAATTATAGTTGAGAAGCTATATTTTAGGAAAAATACACATCAAATACAGGAGGAGATAGGCTTTGTTTTTGTGAAAACCATGGGAGGTTCTTTTCAGAGATCTTTCTGAAAGTCACTAGGTTCAGAGATATGGTGAAAACCTTACTTTAGTTCTAGTTTTTTGGTAAAAAAGATTGCCATGATTTTGGAGGTTCCATAAAGTTAAATCTTGAGGGGCACCTGGGTGGCTCATTTAGTTAAACATCTGACTTCAGCTCAGGTCGTGATCTGATGGTTAGTGTGTTCAAGCTCCACATCGGGTTCCCTGCTGTCAGGGCAGAGCCCGCTTCGGATCTTCTGTCCCATTTCTCTCTGTTCCTCCCCTGCCCATGCTGTCTCTCTCAAAATAAATCTTGACTTCTTCTTATCAGAGTCAAGGGAATATAACATTTTAAAAACATTTTCCGGGGCGCCTCGGTGGCTCAGTCGGTAAGTGTCCCACTTCAGCTCAGGTCATGATTGTGCAGTTTGTGAGTTCGAGCCCCACCTCAGGCTCTGTGCTGAGAGCTCAAAGCCTGGAGCCTGCTTAAGATTCTGTGTCTCCCGCTCTCTCTGCCCCTCCCCCACTCACACTCTGTCCGTCTCTCAAAAAATTAATAAACGTTAAAAAAAAATAAAAACATTTTCAAAGGGAAGAATTTTCATGCTTTCCTTTTAGGACATTAGTCAATAAACTAGGTGAATGAGAACCTCTCACTGTGCTTGTATAATTAAAGGTATATATGTCTCTTAAACTAGTGAATAAAATTATGAAAGCCAGAGCATCCTTAGCCATGCCTGGTCCCCTTGGCTTGTCTTACTACATTCCGTATGTGCATCACAGCAGATGATGTACTGCTGGATGGAAAACACTGAATACAATGCTATGTATCAACAGGCTATCTGGGGGACTTTGCTTTGGATACCAATGAGGACAGTAATTATTAGTAGAGAGGGAGAAAAGATGATGGATAGTTGCCTGTGGATTGTGATGGGAGTGGTGAGAATAGGACTTCTTTTTCCTTGGGGTGGGCACCATGAAGTGTTATGATTGCTCTCAGCCTGTTGGGCTCACCATCATTACAACCTGAAAGTGTTTTGTGAAATAAAGAAACAGAAGCTGTAGTGCCACTATCCACAACTCATATCCATGCTCTTTTTTTTTTTTCCAACCAATTAATGTCTCCTAGGTAATTTAATTCAGGAAAAAAATACTGTTCAACCAACTTTCAATATAGTTGACTCTCGAGCAACACAGTGTTTAGGAGCACCACCCCCCATGCTGTTGGAAATCCACATTTAACTTTTGACTCTCCAAAACTTTAACTACTGGAAGCCTACTGTTGCTGGATACCTCACTGATCATATGATCAGTTGATTAACTGTACTGTGCTGTATTTACTAGGGAAAAATCCACATATAAGTGGACCTACACTGTTCAAACCTGTGTTGTACAAAGGACAACTGACTCATTTTTGACACCAAACATTCAATGGTATGCCTACCCAACCAGTTTTGTCCTCAGTTCTTTAGCTGGGAATAATGTGAAATGCCTCATTACATGTCCCTCCTCAACATTTAGAATTTTGCTGAATCTTTTGTTCAAGGTCTAAGTTCTGCTTTATCCAGCCTTAGCCACTTCTTTCTGTGCCTCATAGTTTCAACATTCCTGTATTTTATAGTGTAAGAGATCATGTGAATAATCATAATTGATGATTATAATAGAGAGATGGGAAAGAAAGGGAGAGGAGAAAATATGAGCTTTTAGAGGGGTTTATATGGCGACCAGCACAGAGGGACTTACTGTCCTATCATTTCTTAAGGACAATGCCTAGCCTAGTGTCTATCATATATAGTTGGTGTTCAAAAAATACTAGTTTGGGTCTACTTATTTATGTAGCCCTTTATAGTTTACATGATATCCTTTAATTCTTAACTAATCCTGTGAGGAGGCCAGAACACATGGTATTTTCTTCATTTTTTGGATGAGGAAACAGAATCTCAAAGAGATTGTGTAACTTCTCCGGGTCATTAAGCAAGGAAGTGGTTGTGTTTAGGATTTCACTGAATTTTCCTAATAAGGTAGACATCAGATGAATGAAATAAATTAAAGAACATGTGGTAAGCTAATATAGCCAATTGCTATATGCTGTCAACATTCTTTGAGCTTATCCATAGTATATCTCTTAATTCATTAATTTAAGAAAAATTTAGGGAGTACCTGTTATGTGCCAGCCACTATTCTGGGCCCTGAGTATATATCAGTGAATAAAACAGACAAAAATCCCTGCCCTCTCAGAATTTGCATTATTGCAAATGCATTATATGCTGAGATATAGTTATATACTGAGATATATGGTTATATATACTGAGAGATATATACTGAGTACATATAGTATATATATAGTATATATATAGATATACTGAGATGATACTGAAATAAAGCATTATATACTGAGATATAATTTCCTGCTGACTTGCTTTGTTACTAAAATGAGATAATTAATGTAGTAATTTAGTCCAAAATATGTGTGGCTACTGTGTGCAAGGTACTGTGATAGGTGCTGAGAAAAAATAGTGATGGGCAAAAACAGGCACAAGCTTTGCTCTTATGGAGCTTATGGTTCATTAGAGGAAAGAGCTAAATAATGAGTGCTAAGTGCAGAGGAGATGTTCATGGTGCTATGAGAAATACAAAGGGGGATTTGATCAACTAACCAAGAAAGGGCGGACAGGGAAGGCTTTCTTTCAGAAGTGATGACTGAGTAAAGATGAGTAGGAATTAACTACATGAAAAGCCTGAGGGAACAGCATGTTAAGGGTGTGGTTGTAGGGAGGACAGTGGCACTTACAAAGAAGCTAAAAGAAAGTGATGTGGCTAAAGCACAGAGAGGAAAGGGATTGATCAGATCTGAGAAGTAGGTAGGGCCAGATTATGTGGGCTCTTATAGGCCATTTTAAAAAAATTCTTTTTTTTTTTTTTTTAATTTAAAAGTCATTGGAGTGTTTTAAGCATGAGGAGTGTCAGGACCAGATTTGGGTTTGAAAACTTACATACAGCAAGTGCCAAGAATAGAATGTGGGTAGTCTAATTAGCAGGTTATGGTAGTAGTCTATGCAAGAGAAAATGAAATGATGCCATTTTGGACCAGGGAAGATGGAGGCAGTGGATGGATTCACTGTAAAAATGATAGGATTCAATGTTGGTTTGAATATGGGCAGTGATAGACAGGATGTGTCAAGGATGACTTCCTTGAAGTTGAAGCTGAATGTTGTTCAATGAAGTATCTCTAGCTCCTAGCACAGTGTTTGGCACATAGTAGGTACTGCTAGCAGAACTGGGACTAGAATGAAGTCACATGACTCCCGATATGATTTATTGTTCTTCCCCTACTGTTGGAGTTTCACACTTCGTGGTTTTAGGTCACTTAGGTAAAACAAAGTATTCGTTATTGAGTAGGTGGATGGCCAGAGGTAAGGACCAGACTTGGGGACTTCAGGGAGAAGAGAGAGGAAGTGGAATTATGAAAGATATTTTCTGTCGGGCATTACATTGTTTTTCAGTAAAAGAAGCCATTTCTGCAGTTTTTAGGGGATAACATTTAATTTAAAAATTATTATTAAAAAGATTTTTAATATTTATTTTTGAGAGAGAGAGACAGAGTATGGGGGGGGGAGGGGCAGAGAGAGAGGGAGACACAGAATCTGAAGCAGGCTCCATGCTCTGAGCTGTCAGCACAGAGCCCGATGTGAGGCTTAAAGTCATGAACCGTGAGATCGTGACCTGAATGAAATCAAGAGACAGATGCTTAACCAACTGAGCCACCCAGGCACCCCAGTGTTTGTATTTTCAAATGCTTTCATTTAAACTTCTAATTTGAGTGTCATAAATATTTTAAGAAATGGATAGGACAAGGATTGTTGCCTCCCATTTCCAACAGAAGAAATTGTGGCTTGGAGAGATTTCATATTTAGTGCCAGTAAGTGGAACTTGAATCATCTTTGAATTTCAAGTTCAATATGCTTTTCACTAGGCTATACTCAGTGTGTATAGACTCTTATGCTTTTCGTGGGGTTGAATTGGAAGTAAATTTATTACAGGAGTATTAAGAATAAGTTGTTGAAATTTTAATGAGTCTATAAGACCTAGTGATCATGATCATATATTACGTGAAATCGTATTTGTATTCACCTTAGAGTTGGTTTGGATTTTCAGAAATATGAGTAAATACTCCCCAGTAGAGCATATTTAAAGGTTATGTTGTGAGTAAACCAGCTTTTCAATAGCCTCTTGCAGAACAGATTATTTGGCTCTTGTTCAAAGGTTTTAGACTCAGAAATCCTCTTCTAAGCAGATATAACTGTCAAGTGAAAGGACTTGAGGCAGTGGGAACAGGAGACAAAAAGATCTTTGGCAAGTTTTCAACTTCCCCAGACAGTTCTCTACCTTGCCATTGCCTTTTCCCCTTCTCCAGATGATGTTTGTAGAGCAGACTGACCTTTCCCCTGGTCAAGGTAGTCTGCTGTTCACCAGCATCTGCTGCTTTCCGGGACTGGTAGAAGTTGGAAGGCTGTAGATATATTGTGATGAATTTGGCCTGTAAGTGTGCTAGCAACTCAATCTGCTGCCACCAAGAGATCCACACGTTTTAATTATGGGCTTAGTTTTTTAGTCTTTGGAATTATAGCATCTGCATGTATCCCTGGTTTGCACGTTTAGGGATGTGTTCTCATCTCAGTTTGTGAGAATTTATGTGCACAATTCCCATTAGCATTAATGGGAGTTGCATATATAAATCGCTGAATGTCAAAATGAGAATAGTCTCAAGGATGAATTAACCACATCTCTCTTTTCAGCTCTTCTTATGAGGTGATCTTCAGAATTTCTTTGGCAAATTTTTGACCATCTGATAACTGGCTTGTGGGGTAAGTCGTAAATAAAGCACAAAATCATTTTATTTTACCAGTTTTGTAAAAAAGATTTTCAGTGTATACACAGGATATTTATGTGCTTATTTTAGGAAATTCTCCAAATACTTTATTAAAGCTAAATGTTTCATTATTAAGTGTTAAAACATCATAAAATATATTAAAACTATTGATAATCACCAATGAATGTGCTTTCATTCATTTAACATTTATTGAATTGCTACTATGTATCAGGTACTGTGCTAAACTCTGTGAAAACCAAGAGACACAATGTCTTTCTTAGTGATGAAGATAGAAATAAAAACAGTGACTATAGCTAATAATTATGTTTTGTATATTTGCAAGCTGGTAAGAGAGTAGATCTTAAAAGTTCTCATCACAAGAAATTTTTTTTTGTAACTGCATATGGTAACATGTCAACGAGATTTATTGTGGTGATCCTCTTGCGATATATGTAAATAGCAAATCATGTACACCTGAAACTAATATGTTGTATGTCAGTTATGTTTCAACGAAAACAGTTAAAGACAAGGGGCGCCTGGGTGCCTCAGTCAGTTGAGCATCCAGCTCTTGACTTCGTCTCAGGTCATGATCTCATGATTTGTGGTTTTGAGACTCACATTGGGCTATGCACTGAGAGTGGGGGGCCTGCTTCAGATTCTGTCTCTCTCTTTCTGTGCCCTCCCTCCCACTTGTATGTGTTCATGCATGCGCACGCACTGTCTCAAAATAAATAAATAAACTTAAAAAAAATTAAAGACATGGGGCGCCTGGGTGGTTCAGTTGGTTAAGCATCTGACTCCTAATTTCAGCTCAGGTCATGATCTCACAATTTGTGAGTTCAAGCCCTGCATTGGGCTCTGCACTGACAGCTTGGAGCCTGCTAGGGATTTTCTCTCTCGCTCTCTCTCTCTGCCCCTCTGTACTTACTTGCTCTCTCTTTCTCAAAATAAATAAATATATTTTTTTAAAGTATGTATTACCCCAAATCCACAGACTTAATGCAATCCCTGTCAAAATACCAACAGCATTTTTCACAGAACTAGAACAAATACTCTTAAATTTGTATGGAACCACAAAAGACCACAAATAGCCAGAGCAATCTTGAAAAAGAAGAATAAAACTAAAGGTATCACCATCTCAGACTTCAAGATATCCTACGAAGCTATAGTAATCAAAACAGTATGGTACTGGCACAAAAATAGACACATAGATCAATGGTACAGAATAGAGCCCAGAAATAAACTCATGATTTTATGGTCAATTAATCTTCAAAAAGGAGGCAAGAATATGCAGTGGGAAAAAAGACAGTCTCTTCAACAAATGGTGTTGGGAAAACCGGATAGCCACATGCAAAAGAATGATGAAACTGGGCCACTTTCTTACACCATACACAAAAATAAACTCAAAATAGATTCAGGATCTAAATGTGAGACCTAAAATTATAAAAATTCTTGAAGAGAACAAAGGCAATTATTTCTCTGACATCAGCTGTAGCAACATTCAAGCGATCTGTCTCCTGAAACAAGGGAAACAAAAGTAGAATTGTTGAATCACTGTATTGTATACCTGAAACTAATGTAACACTGCATATTGACTACACTGGAATTAAAATGTAAAAATTAAAAATTTAAAAAACTAATTCTGATGAAGTCTAAAATTATGTATTTTTTCTTTTGTCACTTGGCACTTTTGGCATTATATTTAAGAAACCAGTACCTAATCCAAAGTCATGAAAACTCATTTTTCTTCAAAAAGTTTTTGTTTGGGGCACCTGGGTGGCTCAGTCGGTTAAGCGTCCGACTTCGGCTCGGGTCATGATCTCACGGTCCGTGAGTTCGAGCCCTGTGTCGGGCTCTGTGCTGAAAGCTCAGAGCCTGGAGCCTGCTTCAGATTCTGTGTCTCCCTCTCTCTCTGACCCTCCCCCGTTCATGCTCTGTCTCTCTCTGTCTCAAAAATAAATAAAACATTAAAAAAATTTCAAAAAGTTTTTGTTCTTATAATTAGGTCTGTGGTTCATTTTGAGTTCATTTCTGCACATGGTGTAAGATTAAGGGTCCAACTTCATTCTTGTGTATGTGGATATCCAGTTATCCCAGCACCATCGAAAACACTATTCTTTCTGTGTTTTTTTTTCAATATGTGAAATTTATTGTCAAATTGGTTTCCATACAACACCCAGTGCTCATCCCAAAAGGTGCCCTCCTCAATACCCATCACCCACCCTCCCCTCCCTCCCACTCCTCATCAACCCTCAGTATTCTTTCTGTGTTAAATTATTTTGCCATCCTTGCCAAAAGTCAATTGACCATATATTTATTTCTAGACTCTCAATTCTATTCCATCAGTTTAGATGTTTATCCTTATGCCAGTACAACCCTCGCTTGATTACTGTAGCTTTATAGTAAGTTTTAAAATCAGGAAATGTGATTCCTCCAACTTTGTTCTTTTCTTAAGATTGTTTTGACTATTCTGAATTCCTTGAACCTTCATTTCCTTTTGGATTTTAGATTAGCTTGCCAATTTCTATAAAAAGACCAACTGGAATTTTGATAGGGATTGAGTTAAATTTATAGATCAGTTTGGGGAGAATTGACATCCTCACAATAGTAAGGCTATGAACACAGAATATCTTTCTATTTATTTAGTTTTTATTTAATTTCTTTCAATAGGAACAGTGGATTTTTCCATGAATGACATAGGAAGCCATTGGAGGGTTTTGAGCAGAGGGATAATATGATCTGACTTATATTTTAAAAGACTGAATTTGGCTGCCTTTTCTAGGATAAAACATACGAGGCAAAAGCAGACCATTTAGAAGGCTACTATGATCAGCCAGATAAGTGGAGGCTTGGATTATGGTCATAGTAGTGGTGATAGTGAGTAATGTAAAATCCAAGGTCTATTTTTAGGATACGGCTGACAAGATTTGTTGAAGAATTGGTAATGGGAGAAAAAGAGACGAGTCAAATGGTTAGTCCAAGGTTTTGGCTTGAGCAACTGGAAGAGTAGAGTTGCCATTTACTGAGATAAGGAAGACTTGTGAGAGAAACATGTTCATGGTGATTGGGGCAGGGATCTATTAGGAGTTTAATTAAGTATGAATCTTAGGTGTTAAGTATGGAATGTCTATTAGACATTCAAGCTGAGTTGTCAAATAGGCACCTTGGTATAAGAACATGAGAATTCAGGGTAGAAGTCCAAGTAGTATATATAGATGGTATTTAAACACCAGAGATTGTGTGGCATTATCTGGAGGAGGAGTCTAGACAGAGAAGAGGTCTCAGGTCTGAACTTTGTGAGACTATAGTATTAGAGATTAGGGAGATGAGACACATCTATCAAAGGAGACTAGAAGGAGCATCAGTGCAGAGGAGGAAAATCAAAGGAGTATGGTGTCTTAGAATTAAGTACAAAAATGTTTTAAGAAGAGGACTAATCAAGTTTGTCAAACACTGTGGGTAGGTTGAATAGGATGAGAACTGAGAACTGACCATTGGATTTATCTGTGGCGAGGTCATTGGTGACCTTGCCAAGATCTGTTTTGAAGAGGTGAGGAGTTAGCCTAAATTCAAGAAAGAATAGAAAGGGAAGAAATGGAAACTTTGAGTATAGACAGTTCTTTCCAAGGAAATTTCCAAGGGGAATGGAAAAATGGAGAATTAGTTATCTTGAAGGAGTTGTGCTGTCAACAGAGGCTTTTATTTTTATTTTTTAATGTTTATGTATTTATTTTAGAAAGAGCATGAGAGTACAAATGTGGGGTGGGGCCAGCAAGTGAGAGGGAGAGAGAGAATTCCAAGCAGGCTCCATGCTCAACATAGAGCCCCACATGAGGCTTGATCCCATGAACTTGAGATCATGACCTGAGCCAAAATCAAGATTTGGACGCTCAACCAACTGAACCACCTAGGCGCCCCTCAACAGAGACTTTTAGAAAGAATTTTTTACTTTAGAAAATTTCAAACATACAGAGAATTTGAAAGAATCATACAATGAACAATTGCATATTCTTCACCTAGATTCACCAATTTTTAATCTTTCCATCTTTGCTTTCTAAGTAGCTTATTGAAACATTTAAAAGCAAGTTGCAGATATCATGACATTTTACCCATAAATACTTCAGCTTTCATATCCTGAGAAAATTAATAATCATTCCACATCATCTAATGTTCACATTTCCCAGTAGTCTCAAAACATCTTTTATATAATCTTTTATATTTTTTAAATCTGGAAGCCAAAGTTTACATGTTGCATATTGTTATGTCTCCTTAGTATCGATTAATAGAAAAGTCCTCCTACATTTTTTAAAAGTGAATTTTATTGTTTTGAAAGTTCAGGTCAGGGGTACCTGGCTGGCTCAGTCAGTAGAACATGAGACTCTTAATCTCAAGGTCATGAGTTCAAGCCCCACGTTGGGCATGGACCCTACTTTAAACAAAAAAAGAAAGGAAAAGAAAAGAAGAGAAAAGGAAAGAAAAGAAAAATGAAAAGAAAAGAAAGTTCAGGTCAGTTGTTATGGAGTATCCTATATTCTGGAATTTTCTAATTTTTCATGGTATAGTTTAGTTTGTTTCTTTCCCATCTATGTATCCTGTTAACTCGAAGTTAAGTCTAGAAGCATAATAGGATTCAGGTTAAACATTGTTGGCAAGAATATCTTAAGTTACTTTATGTGTTTCACATCATATTTCATCAGGAGGCAGATAATGTTAATTGTCCACTATAGTGATGCTAAATTTGATCTCATAGTTAAAATGGTGACTTCCAGATTTCTCCATTATAAAGTATTTTCTCCACTTTGTAGTTAGTAAAAAAAAAAAAAAAAAGTCTGTGGGGTAATATTCTATTGCAATACACACATTTGATTCATCAAGAGAGGGCTTGTTTTAAAGATAAAAGTAAGTACAGCAGATTTATTTACTGATGGAAATGACCTGGAAAAGAATGAAAAATTTATGATACAGGTGAAAGAAGGGACTGTTGCTAGAACATTGTTCTTGAATAGATGAGAGAGGATAGGGTCCAGTCACAGAGCACTAGATTTTATTTTATTATTCATTTTACAGCGAGCAAGTGACAGAGAGAGGGAGAGAGAGAGAGAGGAAGAGAGAGAGGGAGAGAGGCAGAGGGAGAGAGAGAATCCCAAAAAGGCTCCACGCTCAGTGCAGAGCCTGTCACAGGGCTCGATCCCACAACCCTGGGATCATGACCTGAGCCAAAATCAAGAGTCAAATGCTCAATCAACTGAGCCACCCAGGTGCCCTGAGAACTAGACTTTAGAGAGAATCATAAACATTGTCTATGGTAGTTGGGTGAGGGGGAGTAGGTTATGTGGGTATGGTGTAGGTAGCATGGTGCACATCATGGTGGCAGCCTTTGAAAGTTCTTCCCTAATTGTTTCTTTTTGCCACTAATTATAAAGTGATTATTTCAAATGTAAATTCAACCAGATTTAGGGTTTCAGTTTTCCCTATGATGACATCTAAGTTCTTCAGGGTTTAAATTTGTGTGAGGTGAAGGAAGAATCTGGTCTATGATCATCTTTTGTCTCTGTTAGTTATTAGTCACTCTTTCATCTGTTTCAATGTCTGTGATCCTATCATGACTTCCAGCTTGTCCAGTTCACACCTATGGTATCTTCTTGGTTCTTCAGGTTAACTGACCTTCTTGCAGCCACTTCTGGGGCCAACGAAGACTTGGAGAACTGTCACAAGTTCTTTTTTCCCACATCTTGTTGAATTTCTGCTAAATTGTTGCTATGTATTTCTGGTACTGGGGTTTTCTTTTTGACTCTTCCTGTCTTTCTGGACTTTACCCAGGAAGCAAAGTATAGATCTCTATTCTTAGAATGTCCCAAACCTATCTGAGATTTTTATTGTCATCTCATGAGGAGCAGAGCCAAGGGAAGCCAGAGTGCCATCTCCCTTCTCAGAGACTCACATCAGTGGCTAATTTCAATGCTCTTCTTTCCATCCTCAGATCTTTCTTCAGCCTAACTTTCAAACATATATCTCCTAATCATTATGTCTTCTTTCCAGTTTTGTTCTTTCAATATGGAGTTTATTGCTTGAGGACTTCGTGTTCCTACTTAAAATTTTTTTTAATGTTTTATTTATTTTTGAGAGGATGCAAGCAAGGGAGAGGCAGAAAAAGGATCTGAAGCGGGCTCTGCACTGACAGCAGTGAGCCCAATGTGGGGTTTGAACTCATGAATCCCAAGACCATGCCCTGAGCCAAAGTCAGACACCCAACCGAGTCACTCAGGTGCCCTCTGTGCTCCTACTTTTTAAAAGAAAACCTTTTCTCTTCTTCAAAAACCAACTAAACAAACAACCATACCAACAAAACAAAACATTTGTAGGCTTTTCCAGATAACTGTTTCTGTCAGAGATTTAAGAGAATTTTTTTTTCCAAAGGGAACTTGAGTTTGTTTCTGGATTTTAGTTTCCCTTGAGTACATAAGCTTTAGAATCAAGATTTCATTTCAATGGTAGAAGAAGAAAGCAATTTCAAAGAACAAAAAATCATTGAGTAATCTTTAAAATGTTATTCTATACATATACTATTTTCTAAAGTTTTTTTTAAGTAAGAATTTCTTCTTTTTTAATGTTAATTTATTTTTGAGAGAGAGAGAGAGAGAGACAGAGAGACAGAGAGACAGAGACAGAGTGTGAGCACGAGATGGGCAGAGAGAGAGGGAGACACAGAATCCTAAACAGGCTCCAGGTTCTGTCAGCACAGAGCCTGATGGCCTGATGTGGGACTTGAACTCATGAACCGTGAGATCATGACCTGAGGTGAAGTCGGACACTTAACTGACTGAGCCACCCAGGTGCCCCCTAAAGTTTTAATTTAAATTCCAATTAGTTAACATACAGTGTAATGTTAGTTTCAGGTATACAATATAGTGAGTCAACACTTCTGTGCAATACCCAGTGCTCATCATAACAAGTGCCCTCTTTAATCCCCATCACCTGTTTCATCCATCCCCCTACTCCCCTCTCCTCTGGTAACCATCAGTTTGTTCTCTATAGTTGAGTCTATTTTCTTGGTTTGCCTCTCTCTTTTTTCTTTTCTTCCCTTTTCTCATTTGTTTCGTTTCTTAAATTCTACGTATGAGTAAAATCATTTGGTATTTGTCTTTCTGACTTATTTCACTTGACACAATACTCTTTAGTGCCATATATGTTGTTGCAAATGGCAAGATTTCATTCTCTTTTTTTGTGGCTGAGTAATATTCCATTGTGTATATATATGACATCTTCTTTATCCATTCATCAGTTGATGGATACTTGGGCTGTTTCCATAATTTGGCTATTGTAGGTAATGCTACTCTAAACTTTGGGGTGCATGTATCCCTATGAATTAGTATTTTTATGTTCCTTGGGCAAATATCTAGTAGTGCAATTGCTGGATTATAGGGTGGTTCTATTTGTAACTTTTTTATTAACCTCCATACTGTTTTCCACATGGCTGCACCAATTTGCATTCGCTACATGTATACTATTAAGATATGTATTTCCCCATAATTATCCTCTGCTGTTGGTGTATTAATCAGAATATTGAATAGCTACTTTAAAAGACCAAAAGAAGCATTTCAGGGTGTCATAGGGAGTGAATGACAGAACAGGAAAAGACCAGCTTTATTTTTTTTTTAACGTTTATTTATTTTTGAGACAGAGAGAGACAGAGCATGAACGGGGGAGGGTCAGAGAGAGGGAGACACAGAATCTGAAACAGGCTCCAGGCTCTGAGCTGTCAGCACAGAGCCCAACGCGGGGCTCGAACTCACAGACTGAGAGATCATGACCTGAGCCAAAGTCGGACGCTTAACCAACTGAGCCACCCAGGCGCCCCTGAAAAGGCCAGCTTTAAAAAGAATGAAGACTAAGATTTAAGGTGGAAGGGAAGAAAGACACTATGACTTCCATGCATGTTACTGATAGCAGCAACACTTTGTTAGGGGATTGGAAAATATGAAGGGATTGATTTGAAATGTCATGAACTCATCAACAGATGGACTGAGTTCCTTTGGAACCACATCTTATTTTGGCCCTCCTAAAACAGAGAAAGCAGAATTATAGCAGCCTTCTGATTATCCGAGGGAAACTACCAAGGTCACCATTTGGTTCTGCTGATCATTTTTAATATGTACCCAAGTGGTATGACTCAACATCATATTAATTTCAAAATATGTACCACTGTAGTTATACAGGTGGGTTTTTTTTTTTTTGCAGACAAAAAGAAGTAATTTCTAGGCTTAAAGTCATTTTACCAATTTATTAAAAATGAATAATGCCAGAGATTTGAGAGCTTGTTTTAGAGGGTGTACTGAAAAGTGACAATTTGCTTTTAAATTTAAGGTGAAATCTTGGTAACGCTTCTCTTCATACATAAATATTAGCTCTATCAGCATATTTATACATGCATATGATGTTACTGGTTATATTATACTTATGCAGTAGTATGTATTTGTCACAGGACATATTTATGTAGATGCCCTAAAGTTATGGGATCTTGGAGGACACTGGAAACATAAATCAATCCAGTGCTTCAAGATATGTTGCTGAATAGTGGAGGAGGTAGTCTCTCCTAGAGAGTTCAGTTGAATATTCTATCCTAGAGGCAGCTTTTGTTTCTTAGGTATCTGATTGATTTTAGGGCTGATTCTTTTACTGCAGAAGCGCTTGGAATATTACCTGGTTGAAAATGGTCAAAGCAACTTTTCTTAGGGTGTGTAAAACTGCTTATATGAGAGTCCTTTATAATGTATGTATACTGAAAGACACATTTGAGAGAGTCTACTATTTGTTCTTAAGCAAGCATCCATTTAAGAAGAAAGTCTCCAAAAATAATTTGCATATGCTGACTGTAAATGTAACCTTTTACTAGATGATATATATGTGTGGGTCACAGCCTATACCTGAAATGCCACCCCTCTTTTCTATATCCATATAAATCCTTACCATCCCTTGAGGCCCAGCTTCATCTTTTCCATGAAGTCTTCCCTGATTCCATTAGCCCACAGTGATTTCTCTTTCTTTGACCTCCAGGGGTGCATACTGTCTGTCTCACACCTGTGGTTTTTTCCATTTAGGCTTTGTAACCAGTCCTATTTGTATGACCATTTAACTCTTTCTGTTTTTATGTCTTGTCTCTTCAAATGGATTACAGACTTTATGAGATCACAGACTACATACAATAAGTCTTCATATCTTTTTACACTGCTTAGCACATGCTGAATGCTCAAACCACACTTGTTAAGTAAATGAATAAAGCAGATGCCAGTTTTATGCACACCACAATAGGCTATGTACAAATGTTGTCTATGAACTAAGCATAAGACAGATAGGTTTTCAGAGGATTGTGGACTCTCAGGATGAGAAAATACTTTTAGGATCGCTTAGTTTTTTATCCCACGCCCTGAGGTGTAAATATCCTCTGCAAGGTCAGGTTGTCCCCTAAGATGGAACATCTCCCATGTATTCGGACTGATTGCCTTCAGTTCTTCAGGCACTATGGTAAAATGGCTCGGCATGGTAAAATTTCAACCAGATTGTCTGGGTTCAAGTCCACTGCTCCTTATTATCTCTGTGGTCTTGGACAAGTTTTTGTTTGTTTGTTTTTAATATTTTATTTTTAAGTAATATCTACACAACCTCAAAATCAAAAGTCACATGCTCTACGGACTGAGCCAGCCACACACCTGCCTTGGATAAGTTCTTTAGTTTTAGTTTCGTCACCTATAAATCTGGGATGATTATACAAACTCAGAATTTTTTGTTTGCAATTCTAAAATCCCAAATCTCTAAAAATCAAGTTTTTAAAATTCATTTTCCAGGAAAACCTGCCCTGACTTGAACTCAGGAAGAATTTAACTTGAATGGGTATGTGGCTACCTATAGCCCTTTTGTACCCACTAATTGGTGAATATTCATATATTTCTCTGCAGAAATATTAGTGTATTTGACTATGGGATGCTGACCTAGATCCTGCTAGCGGTGCTACATGTAGCATATGTATTTTATTAATTTTTGGAAAAGTCCTGAGTGCCAAAACATATTTGGCCCTCAAGTGGTTCAAATAGGGATCATTGACCTTTATAACGTACTCATAGGATTGTTTGAGGATCAAATGAGATAATAGATAAGAACCATTTAGCACATGCCTGGCATCCAGTAAGCCTTTAATTAATGTCAGCTAATGTTATTGGTACCTATATTTTAAATTAATCATGTCAACTTTTTGTGAAAGTTAAGTTTCTTTCTTTTAACATTTTATGTTTAGTATCTAGAGGAATACTGCTATTTTTCTTATTCCCTAATGAAGAAATGATTTCCCTAGGAAGTTAGACTTTGAAACATTAAAAAAATGAAATTATATTCATGATAAAATTTTTGTTATTGATTATTATTTCAGAAACAATAATACTTTGAGAATATATTCATTATTTGTTTTAAGAGAATATTTTTTTTAAGTAAATGTGGGGCGTAAACTCACGACCCTGAGATCAAGAGTCACACGCTCTACTGACTGAACCAGACAGGCACCCAAAGAATGCATTCCTTCTTATTCATTTATTTGTCAGTATATTCATTCATTTTACAAAAGTGTATTGGTCAGTTTGTTAGTTCCTGGTGATGCGACTATAAGCAAACAGATGTTATCCTTGCCTTCAGAGTCTAGTGGGAACTAATTAATTTTATATTTTGTTGATTCATTCTTTCATCTATTCAACTAATAATTGAGTACTTATTATATACCAGGCACCTTTCTAAGCATAGGGCATACAATAGTTACTAAGGCAGGAGCACCTATCAGACTCAGTTGGAGGAGTGTGAGGCTCTTGACCCTGGGTTGTGAGTTTGAGCCTTATGTTGTGTGTAGACATTACTTAAATAAACTTAAAAGAAGACAAAACAGTTACCAAGGCATATAAGGTCCCTGCCTCTATAAAATTAATTTTTTAGTGGGGAAAAAGACAGTAAACAAATACTATATTTTCAGGTGGTAAATTCGATGATGTAAATAAGATAGGCTGATGGGATTGAGAATGACTTGGTATATATGAAGGGGGAGCTACTTTAGATGGGGAGTCAGAGAAGGCTTGGTGAGGAAATGATATTTGAGCCAAGACCGTGTATTGGATATAGATTTAACTGAATATGATAGAGACTCAAACGTAACAGAGAGTTAAAACATGATAGTTAATTTTTTCTCACCAACTTTTTTTGTAGTTTTGCTTCACCAAGATGTCTGGGGCCTATAGTTTTCCTATTCTACTATCTCTTTTGTTGTTGTCGTTGTTGTTAAAGATTTTATTTTTAAATAACCTCTACACCCAACATGGGGCTTGAACCCACAACCCTAAGATCAAGAGTCACACACTGTATCATCTGAGCCAGCGAGGCAGCTCTCTACCATCTCTTCTTGAGTGTCATCCATGTGGTCCAAGTTGGCTATAACCACTAGGTCTACACTCTAGCCAGTGGGAAAGGGAGAGAGGGAATAAGGAGGACATCTCTCTAGTATGTATCCCCTTTAAAGAAATCACCAAAAAACTGAGCACATCATTTTCCTCATATCCCACTGGTCACAACATAGTCTCAGGGCCACAACTACTACAAAATGTAAGTTTTACTTGGGTAGTCATGTACTCAGCTAAAAATTCTATTACTATGGCAGAAGAGGAGAATGGATATTGGAGAACTAGCTGTCAGACCTGAATAATTAAATGGAGCCTGGGGAAGAACATCTTGGACAATAACATTCTGAGCAGAAAGAAGAGAATTTCAAAGACCCTGAGCAGAGGTGGATTTTCCATAAAGATAAATGACACTTAAGTATCAGAGCATTTCACCTCCCTCCCTCCTTTCCAATGCCTTGCACTTAATTTTATATCATTGTACCTAAATTAAATAAACTTTAGGCCCTACAAAACCTTGACCAGCCCCTGACCCTGAGGAAGGAAAGTAGTTGGCATATTAGGAATTGAAAAGAGGGCAATATGTATGGAGCAGAATGAGCAAGAGGGAGAATACAACTAGACGAGATTGGGGAGATAAATGGGGACTGACACATATAGGATGTTATATGGAAAGAAGGTTAAATTTTATTTCAGTGTGATGGGAAACCACTGGAGGATTTTAAGAAGGAGGACACCAAGGGGTGCCTGGGTGGCCCAGTCAGTTGAGTGTCAGACTTTGGTTCAAGTCATGATCTCACGGTTCATGAGTTTGAGCCCCGCGTTGGGCTCTGTGCTGACAGCTCAGGTCCTGGAGCCTGCTTTGGATTCTGTGTCTCCCTCCTTCTGCTCCTCCCCTGCTCATACTCTGTCTCTCTCTCTCAAAAACAAATAAAGATTAAAAAAAAATTTAAAGAAGGAAGACATGAAATCTGACTTATGTTTACCCTGAAGGAGACATATAAGAGAATATGCATTGAAAAACTTAACCTAATTTGCATCAACAGAAAATGGGTTAAACTGTGGTATATTCATGAAGAGAATATTTTAAATGTTTATTTCTTTATTTTGAGAAAGAGCAAGAGAGCAGAGGAGAGGCAGATAAATAGGGAGAGAGAGAATCCTAAGTAGGCTTCATGCTTGAGATTCAACCTAGAGCCTGATTCAGGGCTTGATCTTATGAACTGTGAGATCATGACCTGAGCTGAAATCAAGAGTTGGATGCTTAACTCACTGAGTCACCCAGATGCCCCCATAAAGAGAATATTTTAGAGTAATGGGAATGAATGAATTAGTTATTTTATCAATATAGGTGAATTTCAAAAACATGATGTTGAGCAAAAAAAGCAAATTGTAGAAGGTAACACAGTATGATTTTATTTATATAAAATTTAAAGGCCTTCAACTCAGCATACCATTAAGGACATATATTGTAGAAAAAACAGCTAGTTGCCTGCTCAATACTTAGTCTTCCCTTCTTTTATAATAGCAGAACCCTGCTTTTATTGTGGTGAGAAAGCATCCATGTGAAAAACTACATTTCTGAGTTTCTCTTGCAGCTAAATAGGTTGTGACAATGTTCTAAAAAATAGGATGTAAGGGGACGTTGAGTAGGGCTTATGGGAGAGATTCTTTTTTTTTTTTTTAATTTTTTTAATGTTTATTTATTCTTAAGACAGAGACAGAGCATGAACAGGGGAGGGGCAGAGAGGGGGGAGACACAGAATCTGAAACAGGCTCCAGGCTCTGATCTGTCAGCACAGAGCCTGATGCGGGGCTCGAACCCACGAACTGTGAGATCATGACCTGAGCTGAAGTCGGACGCTCAACCAACTGAGCCAACCAGGTGACCCGGGAAAGATTCTTAAAAGGAGAAAAAATTCAGCTGACGTGCTCTTTTGTCATTGGCTCTTTCTTCTTTCCCTTGCCTGGAAATGGATCACAATGATTGAAGCTGAAGCAACCATATTGCAGCCATTAGGGGAAAACCAAGAGAATCCCAAAGAATTTAGCCTTGCACCAAACCAATTTCACTGCCTCAAGTGCTCACTCCAAGTCTCTCAAATCATGTGAGAAAAGTAAATTCCTACTTCTCTTGAAACTACTGTTCCTTGGGTTTTCTGTTGCATGCAGCTGAACCCAACCCTAACTGTTATACATGAATTTAAACATTTAATTAAAATAAAATTTCATGTATGGAAATGAAATCACTAAATTCACAAAATTCAAGACAGCTATTATCTCTGTGGTAGGAGCACTCAGCTCTGAGCTGGGGATGAGTACATAGGTCCTTCAATTACATTTTATTTCTTAAAGAAAAAGAGCTGAAGCAAATGTAACAAAATGTTGATGTTTTTAAAAGTTGGGTGATTGATATATATGGGTATTCATTACTTTTTTGCTATTTTATGTGTGTGGATGATTTCATTTAAAAAAATCTGTGTGGAGAAAGGTTGGAAACATGGAAGCTGAGGTTCCTTGTAGCAATACGTAAGAAATGAAGTCGGCTTGGGTTAGATTGGAAAATAGTTGTGGGGAAAACCTGTAGAATTCCATGTCGAATTGGAGGGGAATTGTGAGAAAAGAAGGAAAATTCAGGGTGACTCCTAGTTTTTTAGTTTGGGTAACAGGGTAGGTGGTGGTACCACTTATTGGCACGCGGGTAACTGGAGGAAAAGCAAGTTTAGCAAGGGTAACAATGAAGAGTTTGATTTGGGACAGTTAAGATTGAGATGTCTGAGTGGAAATATCAGGCAGGTAGGTAACTTGATATAAGAGACTGTGAACCTAGGGCTTGTTTAAGGAATTCCAGAAAATGGAGTCAAATTGGTTTTATCTGTGCATCTGTGTGGAGTCTTGTTTACTATCTCCCCCTTAGTTCCTCTAGTAGGAGTTTGGAACTGACAAAAAGACATGACTTCTGAGAGGGAGAGTCAGTTGTGACAGACCTGGGATAACTCTCTTTAAGACCTGCCATACTTTTTTTCAAGTGGCTTCTTGGAAGTGAGTACAAGACAATAATGCAGAGTTTAAGAATCAGTGATTATTGATACGAATTTCACTGCATTTTTTTTTCATTTAGACAAGGATCTAAACTTTTACTTTTAGAAGTATGAAGGAGGGGGCATCAGCCTAATGTTCAATCTGCTGTGCCTAACATTGTGCTTAGCTGGTATCTTTCCTAAGTCCAAGGGAGTGAAGAGTCTAATATTTGATCAATATTATAGTCAAAATTGTGTACAAATCTCCAAAGATATTAAAGTAAAAATTTCACTTAATGAATCCCAAGTCTTTTAGGAGATATCTCTTTGCAATACACAAAAAATAAATATAACCATTTATTGAAAGCCTACTATATATATGTCAGATACTTTAATATACATTAACTAATATTAATTCTTGCAAACGTTTATGAAGTAGGTACTTTTATTATTCTATGTTACTTAACCTTTTGGGGACTCAGTTTTCTTATTATTATTCTTTAATGTTTATTTAGTTATTTATTTTGAGAGAGAGAGAGCCTGCACGTGTGTGTGTGCAAACAGGGGAGGGGCAGAGACAGAGGGAGAGAGAGAGAAAATCCCAAGCAGAGAGAGTGTGGAGCCCGATGCAGGGCTTGATCTCATGAACCATGAGATCATGACCTAAACCGAAGTCAAGAGTCAGACACGTAACCAACTGAGCCACCTGGGTGCCCCTCAGTTTCCTTATTTTAAAATCAAGGATTGTAATTGTATATATGCCAAAGATTTGTTTTCTACAAGTAAATTTTGATCAAGTTAGTACCTGTGGAATATTTTAATGCCATAAATGTAAGGTAACCAAGAAATGAATTGTACATTGTCTGAGAAAAGTGATAGATGTAAAAAAATTCTGGTTTGAGTGAAGGGCTCTAATTCTTATCTAGAAAGAGCACTTTTATTGAAATACAGACATATACAGTGGCACATTCTTAAATAAATGGCTTTAATGTGTAAAAATCTAGTGTAGAGAAACCAAACTGTGATTAAAATTTAAAAGGTTTGATAAATAGCTTTTAAATTAATTGTGTGTGTGAGTGTGTGTGTGTGTGTGTGCGCGTGTGCGCGCGCACGCGCGTGTGTGTTATTTCTGGGTAGAACTTTTCTGGATTATGGTGGAATCTTTTGTCCAAATAATCATCAATTTTCATGGTCTTCTGAATATTTTCAAATTTTAGATTATTTCAGGTTTTAGCTGTAGAAAAACAAATTACACAGAAATGTCAACATAAAAGACTGCAGCTAAATATAAAAATTTAAGTGCTCAGGATCAAAAATAATAAGATCACTGCTATGAAATTAGAAGAGACTCATCAAAGTAAAAGTAGCTGTGACTAAGGACTATGAAATATAAAGGGATTAACATATGTGATAATAGGCTAATTAAACCTCAGCTTTTCACTGTGATGATTTTATAGCATCTTCTTCTTGTTGCCAGTTTGGAAGCTGCCAGCAAATATTTTCTTAATTGCAAAAGGAGACAATATGTGTTCTACTGTCTCATTCATAACATTTAATGCAGACATTATTAGGATACTGCAT